>NC_044387.1:71790078-73031578 GCF_006542625.1 Nomascus leucogenys | reverse complement strand
TGTGCTGATTTTATGTTTAATTTGTTGAGGAACTGCCATACTATTTTCCACAGCAGCTACATTCATTTCACATTGCCAAGGATGCACAGGGTTTCTGATTTCCCCATATCCTAGGCTGCACTTGTTGTTTACTGTTTTGTTTTGTTTTAAAACCATCCTAACAGATGTGAAGTGGTAGCCCATTGTGGCTTTGATTTGCATTTCCCTAATTAGTGATGTTGAGCATCTTTTCATGTGCCTATTGACCATTTACGTATCTTTGGAGAAATCTGTTTTTGTGTAGCATTGCTGCCGGTGATTTTGCATTTTTAACTACATTTTAAATTGTGGTATAAGAGAAGGGTCTACTAGTAGGAATGGGACTATTTCTTGTGCATAGATTGCCTTCCCAGCAGCCCACTTTAATATTTAGCAATGCCAATATTTCCAAAGTCAAAAAGAAATCACCCATTTCTAACTTTCTCCTTTCAAATCCTCTCTTGTCTCCGTCAAAATTCCTGCTATAAAACTCCATAAAAGCTTGGAAGTTAAAAGTTGGAAGGAGAGATAAGTGGAGCAGGCTGTTGGGAGAAGAAAATAGAATGGTAAGAGAGAACAGTTGATTGAACACTGTGAATGGATAGTTCACAATCATTATCTACTATCTGTTAGGAATATGGATTATAGTATAAAGATTAATTAACACTTGCACAAATGGTTAATTTAGGGAAATATTTGAGATAATAGTGGAAAGTTTAGTTTGGGGCCACTTTGAGGAGAGTCTTCATCTCCAGACTTTATCTTAGGCCTTGGAGAACCATTGAAGGTTCTTGAGGAGTAAACAGCACACCGCATTCCCTCTCTGTGTTTTAGGAAGATTTATCTGACCATACTATGAAGGAGAAATTAGGCACTAGGGATTTGCAATGGACCGGCTAGTTACTCTCCCATTTTACTATAGTTACTTCCCATCATTGGTTACTTTATAAATAAATACACTTTTTACATATCTTTAATCAGTTGGGTGACTGTTATACTTTCAAGTATAATCAATAAGTTTTTCAGAATTAAAGAGATTGACAATTGAAAACTCTAGTACAAAGATTAATCTGAAGTGTGTATTAATAGCCATTAGAGAACCAGAGTGTACAGTATTCAATGTCTAGTGAGTATGAGATAAAGAATGGTGTGTATAGAAAAGGGAAAGAGAGCACACACTTGAAAATAGTGTTCATTATAATATATCTAAGGTAGAACAAACATATATATGTGTGTTTTTTTAAACCATACATAAACACAATTCAAAAAATTCAAAACAAATTTTGAAACACAATTCAAAACATTCCTAAAGTATTAATGCTGACATTTGGATAAGGAAGACTTAATAGATACTCAAGATACAATTTTTTTTTATTTTATTTTTGTAAGTAAAAATTTACTTTCACTTTCTAGGAAACACTCTTAGGTTAGTTAGTTGGAGAAATATTAAAAGGGACCTTACAGCACAGCCCTGCTTTGGTTGTGTTCACATTACTGACGTTGTATGAGAGGTTCACCAGCTGTTTGACTGGCAGGAGCAGGAGCTTTCACTTCAGTAGTTTATAATTCCTGGCTATTCTAGGATAGTTTGCACTTCACCAAGCCTCAGACAGGTCAGGACATTTGGTAGGGGAAGGTTGAAAGACAAAAGCAACAGGCCTTGGGTTCTCAGCCTTTTAAAAACTATTATTAAATATATATTTTTAAAATTTAGTGGTTAGAGCTTTTAGTAATGTGCCTGTATTACATGTAGAGAGTATTCGTCAACCAAGAGGAGTTTTAAAATGTCAAAACCGGGAAAAGCTACTCTAAACCATGGCTTGGTTCCTGTTGATCTTAAAAGTGCAAAAGAGCCTCTACCACATCAAACTGTGATGAAGATATTTAGCATTAGCATCATTGCCCAAGGCCTCCCTTTTTGTCGAAGACGGGTAAGTCTCACACATTTGAAAAATATGAGTGTTTATTTAAATGAAGTACTTTGGTCTCTTTTAGTGAAGAGATGCCTCAAATTTCAATTGATATTTAAAATTAAAGCTATCAATGCATTGTGTAGCCAGTAAACACTTATATAAGTGATAGTTTTATAATATGATATAGAGCCTAGAAGATAGGGTTACCCAGTTCACCTTTTTGTCTCACTTATTTTTCATGAAATTAGAATCCTGCAGATTTATCTAAAATTAGTAAATGTAAAAAGGTATGTTTTGAAATACGTTGACAAATATTAGCACTATAAATTTG
The DNA here is from genome assembly GCF_006542625.1 of Nomascus leucogenys. Lineage (NCBI taxonomy): Eukaryota > Metazoa > Chordata > Mammalia > Primates > Hylobatidae > Nomascus > Nomascus leucogenys. Next base: position 73,029,316 of record NC_044387.1, on the reverse strand, counting down.
TAGTTTTTATTTTGCATGAAAGGCAAAAAGTTGATGGTATTCTCCTTATATATGGGAAATACAGCATTTCATTCGTTAAAAAGTATTCCAAATCCTTAGGCTTCTTTGGCCTCTTAAGCTGTATTTTTTTTTTTAAATTGCTATTCCTTACATTCAAACTTAATAGGAACACTACTTTTTGCTATTATATAAAATAAAAATAGCATGCCATTGTGTGGCAGTCACGATATGGTTTATATATAGACAATCCTGAACTAACAAACATTTTGTAGAACTTGTATGATCTATTGGATGTTTCTCAGGATTACGTACTCCTCTCCCCGGTCAACAAGTTTTAACCCGTTAACATGAGCAATTTTTTGCATTTCCTGAGTTAATTGAAATTGCCAGTTTCAAATTATGTATTAGAGTGATATATTTTTAGATCTAACGTAGGTTTATGAGCCTGAAACAAACAAACAAACAAACCACTGCTTGGGATTAAATGAGTGTATTTGTGTATATCAACACTGTTAGGGTTCTATCTTTTTTGTGCGTTTCTTAAAGTTTTATTTTGTTTTTAATTGACACATAATTGTATGGTACTTTTTCTTTTAGCTAAAGGGGAAATATTCTATTAAGTAGAATAATCCATAACACTGGAAGAATATTTTTCCTCCTTAATAAAGAGAATCTTCTGTTTGCTGGAACTTAACCTTCATAAAAGCACATTTTCTAGTTAGCTTAGTTCTTTTTGAGTAGTTTCCACTTCTACTCCAAACAAGTGGCAGCCATGTTGGAAAACTTTTGCATGAGGTTAAAATGTAATACAATTTAAACATCAAAAACAGAATACAAATATCCCCAGCACCCTCTTGTTACTTTTGTACTTTACTGTTTTAAGAAAGTGTTTCTTTTATTTTGTCTACTTTCACCTTGTCATTTTAATAGCTTCTTCTGAATGAGGTCACTGCTCTGATTTGAGCATTTTACAGAGGCCTCTAATAGCTTTAAAGTCACTAATAAACTAATTTATTATCTTATACCTCTGTAAAAGAAAATATCAATATAAATAAACTTAAAAATTGAGAAAAGTGTAGGGCTTTTTAAAATTAAAGGGTTAAGATGTAAATATTTTTAATAAACAAGTACATATGGGAGATTACCTCATTACGTTATGGTATATATTTCCTGTCTTTGTCTTCTAACATGGACATTAAGTTTAAAAGACATAGGAGAAGATTCTGTAAGATAAATGAATAGAGAACTGTAAGGCTTTCCTGAGGGCTTTCTGGGGTCAGTATTTAATTTGACTTTTCTAGGTTACTGTGTTATGTTAAATTATAGTTACAGCCTTGCAGTTGTAATAGCAGAATAAAACTAAATATTAAAAATGAAATTCATATTAAAAATTTTTAGAAGATACTTAGAAAACAAAATGAATACATTCAGTTTTAGCCTGCCGGCCAATAATTTGCTATTGCATAACTCATTGACTCTGACTACTAGAAATATTAGAGGGATTGTGAAATTATATCCTTTCTTTCCTTTTTTTCAAATGGTTGGTTGATTTACATTTTCTGTGTTATTTAATAACTTTCCCATTTTTCTTTATTAGAAATTTTGAAGATATTTTTAATGTTATAATTAATAATATTTTGTACCTGACGTATTGTATGGCTTTTACATTGGGTATTTTTACTTTCTTTCAAGCAGATTGCTATACGCCTTGACAGCAAAGCACACAAAGCAAACATTCTTCTGTATTTTGCAGACCACTTTTTTCCTTCCAAGTCGTGAGCTGAATGTAATGTATAGTTATTGCTTATGAGACTATATGCAGTCTTGATCTATTAAAATTTGAAAGCATGGTATTTTCCTTCCAGTCATCATAGATACTGAATCAAGTTAATGTTTGCACAGTTAATATTTTGCACAAAATAAAAAAAGTTTGAAAATAGTGGAAAAATTTTAAGATAGCAGTAATAACTATAACTTCAATTTATAGCTCTTCAAATATTTTCAGGAAATTAATTTACCTTACTATTAAGTGTAATATTAGTACTGGTAGTTAATGTCTTATGTAAATTATTCTAGTTGCTCATCTGAGATAATTTATAAGCATTAGATTTAATACTAACAACAGTAAATAAATAGCAACCTAGCTATTAATCATTTGCCTTCAAATGAAAATGTTTTTAGGCCAGGCATGGTGGGTCACACCTGTAATCCCAACACTTTGGGAGGCCAAGGTGGGAGGATTTCTTGAACCCAGGAGTTAGAGGTTGCAGTGAGCTGTGATGGCACACTGCACTCCAGCTTGGGTGACAGAGTGAGACCTTGCCTCTGAAAAAAAGCTAAAATTAGAAGAGAAAAAGAAAAAAGTGTTTTTAGTCTTAAAGTCCTCATAATTTGTTCGTGTTTTCTCAGATTTTCCTGGTCATAAATATCAACTGGAATACTTATTAAAAATAAGTTCTGCAGGTATTTCTTAGTATCAGAAAAATTTGGGAATACAATTTTTAACTAAAAAAAGCCTTGGTTGTCTTTTAAGGGAAGATAAATTTTACAGGAAAAATTATTTAACCTATAAAATAATTAGGTAAAGATATTTAAAATAACTAGTTATTTTATAGGTTATAGAAAAATAACTATTTTTTATTTGAAATTGGAATGCCTAATTATGGTAATGTTATATTTCTTAAATCCTAAGATGCATTATTTTTTCACATTGTAAGCATATATGAAATAAGGGTATATCTTGATGGCACTAGATAGCTTACCTAGCAACATTTTTTTCTTTCTAGTAATAAGAGAAATTATATCAAGATGCATCTTACAACTAATAATTGCATGGTTTTTTGTTTTGCCTTTTTTTGGGACAGCGTCTCACTCTGTCTCCCAGGCTGGAGTGTAGTGGCACCATCTCGGCTCACTGCAGCCTTCACCTTCTGGGCACAAGAGATCCTCCCACCTCAGCCTCCCAAGTAGCTGGGACTACAGGTGCACGCCACTGCACCTGGCTAATTTTTGTATTTTTGTAGAGATGGGGTTTCACCCTGTTGCCCAGGCTGGTCTCGAACTCCTGGACTCAAACGTTTTATCTGCTCACCTCAGCCTCCCAAAGTGCTGGGACTACAGGCATGAGCCACCATGCCCGGCATAGTAATTGTATGTTGAAAGAAAATGGACTTTTAATGCGTAAATTTCATCTCTTGACTCATTTTGTTTTTGTTGGAGCACTTTTAAGCATTCAGAATATTCTCTTAAAATTATTCTTCAGTGTTACTATTTTAGTAGAAATTTCCAAATGACATGCAATTGTTGGTTTCTTTGGGACTTAAATATATCTGGTTTGACTGTTGGTTTATAGACAAATATTGTATTTAGAGTGCCTCATATATTCTTGAGTTTGTGTAGCATAGGCATCAGCAACACAGGAGAGAATGGAGTAGAGCTTTGGTGGAAAGGGTGGAGCACAGATAAGGGACAAGGATTTATGCATCTGAGACCCAGGAACTCAGGAAATAGTGAAATGTACAACTGAAGTTTCCAGTAGTTGAAAACAATTTCATAGTGATTATATTCTATATCAAATTCTGTTCCAAATACCGTACTTAAAATTGTTTTTCTTTAAAATAAAAATAGAAATAAAAGTAGAATATTTGTGTGTCATTTGACAAGGTATTACTGTCACATCTTATGTATCATCTTAAATCAGGAGTCCACATGCTTTTTCTGCAAAGGGCCAGTAAATATTTTAGGCTTTGTGGACCGTGTAGTTGGCCTCTGTTGCACTCAGCTCTCTCTCCCTTTCTATCATGAAAGCAGCCACAGACAGTACTTAAACAAATAGGCATGACTGTGTTTTAATAAAATGTTATTTATAAGAACAGTGAAAAACAGGTTTTTACTGTTACAGCAGTACTGTAGTAAATTTTCTTTTGCATATAGCTTTTTGCTTATGTATAAGTTTCATTTTATGGTGAGCTTTTAGAATGGAGTTCTGGAGCTTTAAGCCATTACTTTCCTTTATAAGACTCATTTTGTCTAGTTCTTTTGTGTTTGTGGGAGGAAGAATTTTATTTTTGTGTATCTAATCACTCTGAATTTTTTTTTTTTTTTTTTTTTAAGACAGGCTCTCCCTCTGTCGCCCAGGCTGGTGCGACCTCAGCTTACGGCAGCCTTCTTCTTCCAGGTTCAAGCAATTATCCCACTGCAGCCTCCTGAGTAGCTGGGACTATAGGTGCCCACCACCATGCCCAGCTAATTTTTTTTTTTTTTTTTTGGTATTTTTAGTAGAGACAGGGCTTCACCATGTTGGCCAGGCTGGTCTTGAACCCCTGACCGCAGTTGATCCACCTGCCTCGGTCTCCCAGAGGGCTGGGATTACAGGCAGAGCCACCGTGCCTGGCCTAATCACTAGAATTTTAACATACTGCTTTTTATTATTTATCTTCTAAATGTATAGTATAATAATGGTATTGATGATTTCTATCATTTTAAAAGAGCCAACTATGTATTCTAGGTACTCCTCAGCTACTTTTTATATTTTAATCCATTTAATCCTTAAATAGATTAAATGTTAATGAAACAATAAGTTTTATCTCCATTCAGTAGATGAGAAAACTGAGGCTCAGACAAGTTAATAACTCTCTCAGTTTTCCAGGTAGTTCGTAACGCTGGTATTTAATCTCAGGACTCTCTAATGCTGCAGGTACTAGCTGTTCTTTTACTATGCTTTGTAACATATACATTTTTTTTCTTGTGAACTTAACACTTTTCAACTATTAGTATTTTGTAGGGTTAGTCTGGGGGCCTATTGCTGTTGACATTGTTTCTATGAGACAATACAAAGTTTCAAACAATTGACTTACGAATAATTTTTGTAGCACGGTCCCTTTATAAATTTAAAATTTTTTGTGTAATCTCTTTTTTTTTTTTTTTAGTTATAAAGTTATCTCACAGATTATGTAACAATTTTAGTCATGAAAAAACTGGAAATATTCAGACCGTATGCATGTTTGTCCTGTGTCTTTTTGTAAACTGAGGGATGATACTTCAGGGTCCGGGGTCAGGAAATTGAGAACAGGGTGCCTAACAGGTGACCGTCCTCAAAAGACAATGCAGTACCATTCTCATCAGTTAATCAATTAGTACTTTTGATAATTATGACCAAAAAAACACAGCACCTCTCATAGGACCTCTTAGCAATACTGTGTTAGGTTGAGGTTTTTCTTCATTGTTCAGTTATTCATGATAATAGACAAGCCTATATTCAAAATTTTAATCTTCTCATTCTCATAACAAATTAGTCCATAACCTAATTTGTTATTTTTGTATGTATAAACTTCAGTTAGTTCAAGGGGTGTATAATTTTAATCTGTTATGCACCTGTAGTAGACTGTTGAGTTCGTTAGAACTTTTCAGCAAGGTCTGCTAGGCTTATTAAGCAGTCGTATTGCTTTTGTTTCAGAAAATAACATCTCTAATTATTTATTCTACAATAAAATTTTCATTAATATGAAGATTTTGTACATACCCAAAACACTGACCATCATAAGCTCTGTTGGTAAAGCAAATTTGGGAATTATTACCCTCTCAAATTTAGTAATTTAATATCCTCCAAACTGTGAGTTCAATGGCTATATAATGAATTTTTATTTCCCTCCAATATTTAATATCTTTTACTTCTCTTTATAAAACTATTAGACATGTTAAATATGTAATGTAGAAAAGACACTTGTCTTTACAGTTTCCTAAATTATTAGTAATCTCACTGGTCAGAAATAACCACAATAAGGATTTTAAGCATATAATTTTTTAAACAAAACTGCCACTTTAATTCATTTTTAATATACTGCTAGTATTTTCCCATGGCTGTAGGTATTCAAAAGTACATAATCTGCCATATAAATATATCATAATTTCTCACTATTGTTGATTCAGATTGTGACCTGCTTTGAACATTGTTATATAAAAATTTAAACACATCACTGTACACAGATTTCTAGAAGTAGTTTTATTGGGTCAAGGAGTATGAACTTCTTTAGATTCTTGATAAATATTATTAAATTTTTTCAGAAAAAATTGTATCAGTTCAAAAACAGCATGGGGTTTCTAATGTTGTTACAAGACAAATTGTATTTTAAAGCACATTTATTCTTATGGCAAAGTTTTGTGGACTTTTCTTAGCTGATACTGTATCGTTATACTTCCATGTTTATTATTCTAGGTTTTCTGTGAACTGAATTTTCATTTTGAGAAAATAACAATATGTGTTTTTACTTAAGGCCTCATAAGGAAAATATATCAATTGATTAAAAAATTATTTGTCGCTCATAGTGATTTTATTTTTTATTCTTATAGGAGATAATATTTGCCATAGACTTGTCACCTATATTATTTTCAACTGTAATTTTCTTCCGTTCTTCTCATGGTTTTAAAACTGTGATCTGTGTTTTTATCTGAATAGATGACCCACATGTATGATTTGATAATTTATTATTGATTCAACGTATTTTTTTATACGGCGAGTCTTCTTATGGTTGTCTCAATTTTTGTCACATTAGATTATACTTTTACATTTCTGAATTTTAGCATGGTATCTTTACAGTATAAGTGACAACCTCTCCCAAAGTATATAGCTATTAATAATCTCTACTGTAAGAGTACTTCTCATGCTAGCAGGAGCAGCTGCCAGAAATACTTGCCTGTTTCCTATAGCACTGTTACTTAGCATTACATTTCTGTCATAGCTTTGTCATTTAGCCCCAGTCCTGGTTCGCCTTAAAAAAAAAAAAAAATTCTAGTCTAGCTATGATTAATTCTCATTTAAAGTAGTTGTAGCAAGTCTCCTCTTCTAAAATGTCTTGATGACTAAAAGGGATTTCACGAAACTCAACATCACTTTCGTAGAACTCTTAGCCAAGTAAAAATATATTGATACCTCCTTAACATATGGAAATATAAAACATTTTAAAAGCCAGCATCATCCCCTCCTCCCCTGTAACTAGTCTATTTGGTATCCACTGGTTACATTTGTGCCTGTTTTTCTACATCCTTTCCATGACCTCATGGTCCAGCTTACCTCTCTCTTGAAACCTCCCTTTTGGCACTGATTTCATCCACTGTTGTCCTCATCCATTAAATGAAACATGTTACAATTATTGCTGTTATCTTTGGTCCTTAGGCATATTATATGGGCTGCTTAATGATGTTATATGACAATTTTGTATAGATACCTCCTTGGTTAGGTTATAAACTCTTACAATTCAGAGGTTATTTTTAATACCTTTTTATGCTTCCAGAGATATGCAGGAGAAAGTTAGTATAAATATTTCTATGGCTGATTCATTGAAGTGTCTGTTAAACTTGGAAAAATCCTTAAGGAATTTTTGTGCTGTAAGAATGTGGCATGTTTTTGTTTACTAAATGTTTTTAAATGACTGTGCAGCTGTGATTTTGAATATTTCATTTTCTAAATTTAACGAAACTCAGATACAGTTTGACACTTAATTTTAAAAGTAATTACTACTTACTAATTTTGAAAATGAAAAAGAAACACACATGGGATAGTCATTTAGGTGGTACTTTTGGGAGTCTAGAGTAGCTCCTAAGTATCAGAAAATGCTGAAACAGAGAAAAAAATACAGTACTTTGAAGAGAAGAAAGAATAGGGTGGTGGTATGAACAAATTTAGACAGGGAATTTAATAGGGTACCTGTTTTGTGGTGGGGGTTTTTTGTTTGTTTTGGTTTTGTTTGTTTTTGAGTGAGGAAACTAAAAGGTGGTTTTCTAAGATTCTCTTCCTTGCATATATCTTCCATTGGTACTTGGAAAATATAAGCATTTCCAGATCCTTTGGTGTTTTTTATGGTCACTACTTACTTTATCAATAAAGGCATTAATTACTGTCAGTTACCACATATCAGACCATTCTATTTTAGATCCTTTGGCCTTTTTCTCTATAAGAATGTTTCACGCATCATGCATCAACATGAGTAAGCAATGAAATTGTCAGTTTTCTTTGCATTCTCTGTGCTGTGCAAGCCACTGGCTATAAATATGATGATGATCCCTCATGCCCATGCACAAATGAAAAGTCACAGTGATAAAACTACAAACAAACCATTATAGTACAAAATGATAATTGCTTAAATGGACCTACGTACAAAGTACTGTCGGAGTATGAGGAGGCACCCAGAGCTCAATATGAGTGGTTCAGGAAGGGCTTCACAGTAACCCTGAATTAAAACTTGAAGATGTTTGCTAAGTAGGTGATCAGAGAAGTGATTGAGGGAACTTCTATCATTGCTTGGGATCGTGTCTTATGTTTTTTCATATTAAGTATACTGCTGCAAATTACATCTTGCCATCAATTTATTAATGTTGAAAAAATATGTATTGAGCACCTAGAGTAGAGAACTTTCCTAGAACCTGTAGATACAACAGTGAACTTGATAGACAAAGGCCATGCCCTCATGGAGCTTAGATTGTAGTTTGGGGAGACAGAAAATAAATACTACTGTTAATATTTTGATGACAATAAAATAGGGTAATAGAATAGAGTATGATTTGGGATGTAGAAGAGGCACTACTCTAGTTACTTTCTATGCATAAACTCATTTAATCCTTAAAATCACCTTGTGAAGTACGTTGTATTATACCTGTTTTACACATGAGGAATCTCAGGCATAGGAAGGTTCTTGCCCCTTAGCTAGTAAGTAATGTAGCTAGGACACTAACTCAAGCAGTCTTATTCCAGCATCACAGCCACTGCAGTATACGGATCTGGAGTAGGCATTTGTTGAACAGACCCTTAGTGTCCAAATGTTTTAAGGGTTAACTTTTGCCATATAATCTTGGAATTTTAAATGTGTAATTCTCATCTTTCCCAGCAATTTACGATGGTCTTAATAGCTAATTACTGATAATACTGCCTTCTATATGTTTTTGTCATCAGATGATGTTTTAGTATTGGGTTGTGCCCGAGTTGTCAGATATGAGTACAAAGCGACTTAGCACGTGATTTATAAATCTGTAACTACACCATGGAAACAACTTGTATGATTTTCTTTTATGTAACAAATTTTTAATTAGGTAACAATTTGTATAATTTTGACATCAAAGGGCAAGGCTATTTAAATTTGTAAATTTAAACTAAGGTTTTACAGAAACTAACCTAATGTTAAGGCTTGTAATACAGAAGACAGATGAAAAATATGCTAAAAATAAACTTGGAACTAAGCTCCTGGCAAGGTAAACAAGTGTGAAGTAAGTCCACAGTCCCTTGACTGCAAAGCAGAAATCCAGCATGCTCTGAAACCTGAAAATTTAAAAATAAAAGTAGCAAAACCTAACCCAAACTAACATAAAACAGTCATCTTTATTATTTATCTGAATATTCATATATTTTGCTGGAGAAACACTAATGTGTGATATACTGGAAGTGTTCTGTAATAAATAGTATATGCACTCTGTTACCTTTCTGCAATTCAAAATATTCTGAATTTAGGAACACAGCTGTCTCCAAAAGCATGGAACTAAATCCAGAGACCTTAGAATTTTACAACTGTCACCCACTCATAAAAAACTGAACACACTTTGAAATGTCAGAGTAGTCTGAGCTTTATCTTATGTCTCTGGGTACATGCATATTAAATACTTTAAAACATACATATATAGATGAGTACCTAAAGTTTATTAACCTAATTATAGGCTATTATAACCATATAATACAATGATAGTTTGGAGCTTTTATATTACTTTTCTTCAGTGATTAAAATACAGCTCATGCTAATAGACTTATTCTTTAAATGAGGGTAGAGAACCTCAACCACATTTTTTTCAATTGTCCCAGTATTTCCATGGGAAATTAACACCACAAAATTAATTTTAATCTTCTGATATATAGTATGCATACTCTCTGTGTGTGTTGCTACTGTTACAAAGATGAATAAGACAGCACACCTTTCCCTTAAGGAATCCACAAATGCCTTCATGTCTCTGAGAGACTTGTCTCATTGTCCACATTTCATGGTCACATATCAAAATTAGATGAAAATGGCTTAATTAATTTATTCAACAAATAAGCATCTACTAATAGCCAGGCCCAGTTCTAGACACTTGGGATACACTGGTGAACAAAACAGGAAAAAAAAGTCCTTTCAACGTTTCAGTGGTCCCGAGAAGTCCTCCCCAAGGTGTAAGGCAGTTTGTGCCAACATACAGTGTGTCATCAGACTCCTTTATTAAATTATACACTTTCCATTTCTAAATCATTTGGTGATAATTTGTATTATAGTTTTTTCATATGTATACATAACTACATACATGTACATATGATTTACCTGATTTGATAGAATTATGTTAGTGGCCTTATTGAAATGTGTAATCTGCCGGTTTTCAAATACTGTTAGATAGTATCTATTATAAACAAAATATTATTTTGATGCTCTGAAAGGATAAATAGGATTCCGTTTAACTCCTTTTTAAAATATTTTTGCAAAACAACTTTCTTTTGATGTTTTTAATGATTCTATCAGGCACAGCTTAGTGATTTCTTTCTGAATTATTCCTAGATCAGAGTTAGACTTCTTGTCTTTTTCCATGCCACTATGGAAGATTGCATAAACTAGCATGTATCTCACATATAAATTAGTTATATAATGGTAGATAAAATTTATGGTAGATATATTTGTGTTATATTTGTTTATATTTTGGTATAAATAGCAGTAGATATAATTTAAGATTTTTTAATATGATGTTAATTTTACTATAGAAATAATAGTGGAAAGGCCCAGCATTTTTTGGTAAAGTTGATGACATTCTAAATGTTAACAGTTTCAATTCAGTTATTTCCTTTCACAAGTACCTGCTGATGCAGCACGTCTCTTTATTTGTATATATAGTGTTTTACTCCTAAAATATGAAGGGTAAAATTATTAAAGTAGGGTTTTTTTAAGTCACTATCTTAGATTAATAAAGTTTTCTTTTGTGACTTTGATAGTGTCTTGTGTTTATATATTTATAAACTTCATTGCAATTTAGGAATGGGGGAAGCAGTGAGTCTTTCTCAAATATTAATACTGTTTGTGTAATTCTATTTTTCTATACTGAATATTTTTCAGAGCTATTGAACCATAAAATAGCAGGCTTTTCTTCTTAGGAGAGCCATCGTTTCTCAAACGTACATCTTACTATGTTGGCATTATTGGCATATTTGTTTTTCTTTGAGAGAGAGAATAGTTGAAAGTGGCCATTGAAAGCAGCACCTCCAAATGTAGATAATGCTAAAAACATTGCAGTGATCCACTATACATGTAAGATTTTGATATAATTAACTTGAAACATTAATTTTATGGTGGAATTCCATGTGTACATTCTTCAGGAATTTACTCACAACTAAAGCAAGACTTTTAATTTGAACTTTCTTCCTCAAGTAAAGGTAGCACTCTCCACCCCACACATAAAAGAGTCAGAAAAGGTTAAATATTTATCCCAAAAGCACATGGCTAATTAGCCATTTGTTTATGATTATTTTATGGTATCCTCATATAATGATGGGAAAATCTGTTGTGAGGATTTGAGAAAATTTATGGTAATGTCGAATGGAATTTTCTTAAATTTCTTCTCCTTTGCTAGTCTTGAACATGAAAATTGAAACTTATGAGCTATTTAATTACATTTTTATGTGTGGGTGATTTCATATAGTTCACTTGGGAACAATTTCAGCTTAAACAGCTTTTCAGTAATCCATAGAAATCTCTGCATTATCACTTTAGATTTTAAAATGTCATTGTTGCTACTAATATGAACATGTAGGGGCAGTATAGTACTGTTTTTGTAAATCTTGTCTGAATTTGTGAGTTTTAAAAATCTGTGTTACTGTTAGAAGTTTGTTCTTCTCTAAGATAACATAACTATATCTTGCTTTTTTAAAGGATGGTTGGTACTACTTCATTAAGTTGGAACTATTCTTTCAGTTCATGTTCTTACATGTATTATACAAAATCTCTTATATTATGAAAGCTCTTGGCTCTGATTTATATTTGAAGTCAAGGAATATGTTTAGTTAAAAGGAAAAATGCATTTTTATTGTCTGACAATAAAAATGAGAATAAATGGATTCATAAAAATCTGAAAATACCAAGATGAGTCCAGTTTTGCCCTTACTCTGTGTCATCCTTTCAAAATGAATGTTTATGAGAATTTTTACAGTCTTAATTTTTCAATGTGACAAGTGAACAAAACTGAGATTACCAAACAGTCTTATTTTTAAGATTCTTTAATTGGTACATCTTTTTTTCAGTGTCAAAATGGTTAAGGTTATTACAAACTTTATTACAAAATATAGTAACTTTTCCCCCGACTTAATATTTAAAAGAAGACAACTGAGCAGTTATCTCTTCCATCTATGTATTCACTTTATTCAATACCTCCTATGAGCCACAGACTGCTTTAGGCATTTAAACTACAACAGTGAACAAAACATCCCAGCCATCACCCTCGTGGAGTTCATATCAGAAAAGCAGAGTGCCTAAGAGGGCGGATTATAGAGTCAGTTGGACCTGGGTTTAAGTTCTTTGCTCTACCACTTACTAAGCCTCATCTGTGAAATGGTGCTAATAGTAGTACCTTTTACAGAGGATTGTTGTAAGTATAAAATGAAATAACCCGTGGAAAGCATGGTTATGTACAAGAGTTCTGTAACTATTATGAAGCCCTCATAAGATATTTTTAGATGTGTTGGTAAAATTTATAATTAATTCTCCTGATGTAATAGTACTTATGATAGAGATTTTGAGTGTTTTTTTCATTTTTAGTTTCTTCAAGTGGTGAAAGAAGATGCACAGCATAAATTTTGAATAATTTTTCTTAAACAGTTTCCTGAGTGACTTTTAATCTTCTCTGAGTGGAAAGATACTGTGCATAAAAAGTTAATGTGATTTGGTTCTACTTACATTATGTAGATTCATTCAGTGCGACTATCATATATGTAAAATTTAACCCCATTATGTCTCCCTACATGAAGAAAATCATATGTGACATCTTGCTATTTTGTTTGGAGATTCTCAGATGTTCAGAATAAATGTGTTGGTTTCAAATGTCATTAAATTGGAATTTTTAAAATCGCTATATAAGAATTAAAAATACATTTTATTGATTTACATAGTATGTTAGCTGCTAAAATGTCTAGTATATAGTTTCCATTATAATTTTAAGTTCTGACACCATTTTCCTACTGAAGCCCCCGAAATTTGGTAATTAAGAAATGGAACATACTTTTTAACAAATTTGAAAACTGTCTTGTCAAAATGGTACCTGATATATCATTACTACATAAGAATTGAGACTTAAAACATTTAAAGAACTGATTCACAAATTTTAACAAAAGTACTTAGAAATAGACCTTTCTTTAGTACCCTGTGCTTCTCTTGGTTCTTGTTATTTCTGCATTATACAGAAATTCCATATTTAACACACACGCATGCATCCCCACACACGGGCATCCCACACACATAGAAATAAAATTCTAACCACCCCCTACCTCTATTTAATAGCTTATCAGCCATGTTCATGCTACAACTGCTTCATTGAAGGGAAGTGCTGTTCTGCTGTTTTCATATTAGCTTTGTTATCATGCAGTATTTTTCAGCTGCTCATGCTCATTACCATACAGCTGGTATGTAGAGAAGAGAAGGAAACAGGCAGAAGTTGTACTGTCTACAAGAATAAGAAGCTCTCTTACAGATGGGGTGCTGGCAGATGGGGCATGTGTTTGAACAGGTTTTACTAATAACAGAGTGCATTAAAAATCATTCTGAGAAAGTCTAAGGTCAGTGCCATGAATTCAGAGCTTGAGAGGTTGTTCAGCTTTTTTGTAGACCTTTTTAGAATATTAATCGACTCTTACAAAAAAAAAAGTAATAAATGGCAAACCATACCTCCTCCAAAAAAAACTTACCAGTTTTTTTCTTCTTTGTTATATTAGTATGTTTTTTCTTTAGTATAATTTTAAAAGCATTAATACTGTCACCTAGTATCTCTCATCAACTTGTGTTGTCGTAGTCTAAAATATATTTACTTAAAATGTCCACATCTATATACAAAAGTGTAGATGCTTTGTGAAAATGGTAATAACATTCTTCAGTTTCTGTATATTAGAATATTTATTAGAAAGTGAAAACTGAAGATTTAGATGTCAATATGTATAGTGTTGACTGCGTTGAAGATTAAGTCGAGGAATGTTTTATCTGCATTCAAAGTTAGAAGTGAATGGTATGCCCAGGAATGTATCTATTGTTAAAAATATTTCTTGCATATTTTGCATATTCACAAAACCAAAGTGAATGAAGTATAATTAAAATAACCATTATTTTTATTAGAGTATTTTAGTGGGATCTTAGTTTTTTTGGCCCTTTTTTATTAACTAGTGTTTCTTGATACATCCTCTCTCAATGGGAGATGCTGATGAAAAGCAACTGAAGCAAAATAAAGCTAGGCAATTTTGTGTAACATATGTAGTATTCAATTTAATTTTAAAGGAAATAGAACTTGTTGTTTTCATAGAGATTAAAATATGTGAATATATATAAAATATGAAATGTATACAAGTATAGCTAGTTTTTTTTTATACTTTAAGTTCTAGGGTACATGTGCACAACGTGCAGGTTTGTTACATATGTATACATGTGCCATGTTGATTTGCTGCACCCATTAACTTGTCATTTACATTAGATATTTCTCCTAGTGCTATCCTTTCCCCATCCCCCCACCCCACGACAGGCCCCAGTGCGTGATGTTCCCCGCCCTGTGTCCAAATGTTCTCATTGTTCAGTTCCCACCTATGAGTGAGAACATGCAGTGTTTGGTTTTCTGTCCTTGCGATAGTTTGCTCAGAGTGATGGTTTCCAGCTTCATCCATGTCCCTACAAAGGACATGAACTCATCCTTTTTTGTGGCTGCATAGTATTCCATGATGTATATTTGCCACATTTTCTTAATTCAGTCTATCATTGACGGACATTTGGGCTGGTTGCTAGTCTTTGCTATTGTGAATAGTGTTGCAATAAACATACGTGTGCATGTGTCTTTATTGTAGCATGATTTATAATCCTTTGGGTATATACCCAGTAATGGGATTGCTGGGTCAAATGGTATTTCTAGTTCTAGATCCTTGAAGAATCGCCACACTGTCTTCCACAATGGTTGAACTAGTTTATAGTCCCACCAACAGTGTAAAAGAGTTCCTATTTCTCCACATCCTCTCCAGCACCTGTTGTTTCCTGACTTTTTAATGATTGCCCTTCTAACTGGTGTGAGATGGTATCTCGTGGTTTTGATTTGCATTTAGTTTTTTTTTTTTTTTTTGGTTTCTTTTTTTTTTTCTTTTTTTTTATTATTATACTTTAGGTTTTAGGGTACATGTGCACAATGTGCAGGTTTGTTACATATGTATCCATGTGCCATGTTGTTTTGCTGCACCCATTAACTCGTCATTTAGCATTAGGTATATCTCCTAATGCTGTCCCTCCCCCCTCCTCCCACCCCACAACATTCCCCGGAGTGTGATGTTCCCCTTCCTGTGTCCATGAGTTCTCATTGTTCAATTCCCACCTATGAGTGAGAACATGCTGTGTTTGGTTTTGGAACCAACCCAAATGTCCAACAACGATAGACTGGATTAAGAAAATGTGGCACATATACACCATGGAATACTATGCAGCCATAAAAAATGATGAGCTCATGTCCTTTGTAGGGACATGGATGAAACTGGAAAACATCATTCTCAGTAAACTATCGCAAGGACAAAAAACCAAACACTGCATTTAGTTTTTAAAGCTAGTATAAGTTACAACACTTTTGGCAACTCAGAAACTCATGCTTCAGATTTCTTGTTAGTAAAATGGAGGTACAAAATATTGTCTGTGAAGTTAATAACTATGAATAAATAAAGTGATTTAAATGAGATCTGTGAGAAGTGGTGTACTTTAACAAGCATTACTAAAACTGTGTATTCCTTTTAATAGTGAAAGTTTAGGTTCTGTTGGGTATTTTAAAGGTACAGAAGTCCTAAACTGTGAAGTTGCATTTTTATTGCACATCAAACTTATTTTCTTCCAATTTAATTTGTATTTGGACTGTATGATAAATATCTAGAAATGCTTTTATGACTTTTCCCTGAGGGGGAATATATTAATTATTATAAACAATAGTATAATTATAAAGTGATAAGCCTGTAAAATGTATTGTTCACCTACATCATCATTTCTTATTTAGAAAATTATGAGTTTTTAAAATTGTGTTGAAAATTAATGGTTTTCTGTTGTTATTTCTGTAGCTCTACCATTGTTGATTAGAGTATGTCTTATGTTGCTAATTATCTCATATACATATTTTTTATTGGTATCCTACTATATGCAGGAACTATGTGAGGAGCTGAGATACAACAAGAATCAAAACAGAATCAAAATACTGCCCTCATGGAACTTACAGTCTATTGGAGAAGACAGACAAATATTTAATGTGCTCACACTGTAACAGAGTGTTGGCTTCAAGCACTGGGAAATCAGAGATAGCCTGTATACAGATAATTCACATATTTTCATCTCCAACCCAGACCTTTCTTCTGGGCCAGAACCAGTTGGAGCATGAGATTTAGATACCCGGTTATCTCCAAGATATCTCAAGATCCTCCTCACCCCTGGCCCCCAGAAAACAAAAACAACCAACTAACCCAGTCCTTGTTATCCAATTGCAGAAGTGAGAAAACAGGTGTTATCTTTGATACCTTCCTCTTTTTTACTTGCCATGCATGACCCATCTGTTACTATCCTATCAGTTTGATGTCCTAAATGTCTCTTAACTGCCTACTCCTATGCATCTCTGTTTCTACCTAGCTAATCAAAGCCATCATTATCTCTTGCCTGGTCTAGTGGAATAACTTCCTCACACAGTCTCTCCACATCTACTCTCAATCACTGCCATTTTATTTTCAAAATTACACTTTGAATGATTTTTTCAAGAAATACATCTGATTATATCTTTTTCTTAACTAATATCCAGCATTAGCTTTTCATTACTCTTACGGTAAAACCCAAAATCCTTTGAGGCCTTGGGTAATCTGTCCCTTGTCTACTTCTTCAGCCTCATCTTACACCTGCCATCCTACCTCTGTTCAGTGTCCTCTAGCTATAGGTGGTTACCCCTCCCTGCCCCGAACCTAGCTCAGTCATTCATTCAGAGAGAAGATGCCTACTCTGAACCCACAGACTAGATGGAAACCTCAACATTCTTAACACTCTTCGAACACTGCAGCATTTACCACAGTTGCAGTTTTGCTTTGTTTTGTCTCATTATCTTGCCCACTATGCTGTGAACTCCAGCCATGAAACAGACACAAGACTTAGTTTAGCTTATGTTAGGCAACTAAGTAACTATTATATTGAATGAATGAGAGTGTCTGTGGCAGACTAAAATAACCATATAAGTCTGCATGTGTTGTAATTATGTATCCTAGGTAGAATATAATTATAGAGATACTTGAGACAATAAAGTGTAGGATAGAATCACAGAGATACATACGTATCAATACAGATGTTCACTGCTAGGAATGATAACCACACATGGATCAAATGGACAATTACTAAAGATGGATTGGCTCTTTAAAAAAGGCCTTATGTAATGAAGTTAAGAAACAGGGCCCACATGATAGCCACATATTGAAAAGCATGTGCTCTATGTATTCAGATGGAAAATCCTGTGTATGTGTTACTACTTGGTTAGTAAGTCAAGTATTTTTAGGCTATGTACTAAAAAAATTTTCAATGAAGAAGTCATAGTCCCTTATTAAGTGTATTTGGGTTTGAGTAATCAACAAAGAGCATTTGAAGCAGTTTCTTTCGTAAATATTATGATTCATAACTTTTGCCAGCTTTCCATAGGGTTCGAATCATTTTGGTAAGGGGGAAAAAACCTAGTAGCTTCGTTGAAAGGACAGTCCAGTGGAGATCCTTTGAGGTTTGTGTTTTCACCTCTCTTTTATTTCGTATTTTAGGGAAATAAAGCATAGGACATGAAGGAAGGAGAGTAAGACATAGAAGTCCTGAGAGAGTTTGGGAAAAGGAAGCAAAACCCATTTGTTGTTGTGTTTCTTCCAGTATGCCCACTGATGACTGCCTGGCCTCAATATAATGTCACAGATTATAAGAGCAGTTCTTAACCAAGCGGAGCCACTGGCAGTAGTGTATTAACTTGTTGTCAAGCTGCTCCTGGTGAATTCCCAGAAATAAAGTGTATCACCGTACACAATTAGCTGCATAGTCTGTCTCTTCTTTCTGCAAGTCTGCAGTGGCTCTAGTGTGGATTTCATATTCACCTCACACTTTTGCATACTGAAATAGCTAAGAAAACATCTTAGAGATATTTAAACTGCCAATATTTCTTGCTTTGTATATAGAGAACCCTATTTTTATTTTTTTGTAAACTGAAGACCAAGGCTTCCTTAGGTTCAAATCCCATGTACCTTAAGTGACCTTGGGGTCACTTAAAACTCTGTGCCTCTTTCCTCATCTGTAAAATAGAGATAATAATAGTACCTTCTGCAGAAAGTTGTTAAACCGTTTCATTGAATTAATATAAGAAAAACACCGAGGAAGGGTGCCTGACATGTAGTGAGTTTCCTTTCCTGTATACATTGTATTCTTAAGAAAACATCTTTTTGAAAAGGAGTTGCTTATTTAAACTGGAATAAAGTTTGCAGCATCTTTGATAGTGGGCGCTGAAAGAGCATTCAGGTCAGTTTAAAATCTAGTGTTTATTTTTCTTTTATACATTTGTTTTAAAATATTGCCATGTGCGTTTCTTGAAAATATTATCTCTTCCTTTTCTAGTTGTATATATTGTCTTACAGATTAAGCAGTTTCACTTATTAGTCAAATGGATTTGTCATTTTTTATTGACTTGTCTGCCCTTCCCTCCTGAGTTGGGAGTGCTTTCAGGATAGATACTACATCTTGCTCAATTTTGCATCTTTTTTGCTTAGTGCTTGGCTTTTAGTAACCCTGGACAAATATTTCTAAAATGTGGTAGATCTAGATCTAAAAATATCACATTTGAATCACTGCTTAATTTTTTCTCCCTCTTATTGTTTAGAAAATGGAGAATCATTATATGACTCAGGATTCATTTGGATGAGACTGATAATACAATGGAATTTGGAGTTAGAGGCTCACACGAATTGCTGTCAGTCACTAGCTTTTTCTGTGCTACCTGTATATAATAAATATTGTGAATCTCACAAAGTTAAAGTCTGAAATAAATGGATTGGTAGGGGGTAAATTACATCTTAGTCTAACAAAATCGTTTATTGCAATGGTTTAATAAAAGTCAGGTGACTAAAAATATCTTAGAAAATACCACTTAATTTTAATCTTTGCTGTTTATGTTGTGATCATGATGATTAACATATCTCTATCTTCTCTTGAAAACTATTCCAAGTTCTTGTTTTTTTTTTTTTGTTTTTTGTTTTTTTTGTGAGAGAGCCTCACTCTGTCGCCCAGGCTGCAGTGCAGTGGCACAATCTCGGCTCACTGCATCCTCTGCCTCCCAGGTTTGAGCAATTCTCTGCCTCAGCCTCCCAAGTAGCTGGGATTACAGGCGCCCACCACCATGCCTGGCTAATTTTTTTTGTATTTTCAGTAGAGATGGGGTTTCCCCATCTTGACCAGGCTGATCTTGAACTCCTGACCTTGTGATCCACCTGCCTCGGCCTCCCAAAGTGCTGGGATTACAGGCATGAGCCACTGCGCCCGGCCCTAAGTTCTTTTTTAATATGCTGTGTTGTCTGTTGATGGAATAACTTTAAAGGAAAGGTTTAAAATGAAGAACGTAATGTGTGTGTGTCTTCTTTATCTCGTGAACTAAAAAATATTGGAATTTTAAGATTACACTAAAGTTCAGCATCCTTTTGCTAGCTTTGAATTTATATTCTTTTGAGTAGATTTAGACTATTCCTCATAGGATTTTTTCATATTGTATAATTATGAACATACATTGACTCATAAACTTAGATTTTAAGAAATCTAAGATTTAGCTTTAAAAAGTGGTCTCAATTTACCATGTAGCAGTTCGTAACAGACCACAGCTATATGCACTTGTTCAGATCCAGAGCAGTTCTTAATTTTAGTTATAATTCATAATTGTTTAGTAGTCATCATTCCATCATTACATACCATGCCTTCGTGCAACTGGTGGGAAACTTACGATATTCATTCCACATAAAGGAGTTTTTAGAATCATGTATTAAATGTGATAAGCTTTCTTTTTTCTTTTCTTTTTTCTGTTCTGTTCTGTTCTGTTCTTTTTTTTTGAGGTGGAGTCTAGCTCTGTCTCCCAGGCTGGAGTGCAGTGTTGCGATCTCAGCTGACTGCATCCTCCACCTCCCTAGTTCAAGCAATTCTCCTGCCTTAGCCTCCTGAGTAGCTGGGATTACAGGTGCGCACCACCATACCCGGCTAATTTTTGTATTTTTAGTAGAGTCGGGGTTTCACTCTGTTGGCCAGGCTGGTCTCGACCTCAAGTGATCCACCCGCCTCGGCCTCCCAAAATGCTGGGATTACAGGCGTGAGCCACCATGCCTGGCAAAAGTTAGTTTTCAAACATTTGGAGGTCTCAAGTATTTATAGGTAAATATTTTTTAAATCATGTGCTAAAATAAATTTTAAGAAAGTGAATCTGTAAATAAAATATTTCTATGAGAAGAATGTTGACAAGATAGCAAAGTGCTTCTAACTATCAGTCTTACAGTTCACTGCACATAAAAGACAAATATACATTAGATACCTTTTCAAGTTAAGTTGTCTTGAAAATGTACTGAACCTTCAGTCTTTTGGAATCTCCTAAACAGGTAGGGAATCATGTATTTGCTAGTCGTAGAATTCTTGATTTTTTTTAAAGCAAATAATGCAATTTGTTAAAGTATATATATGTATATAGGAATTGCTTTAAAATTTAAATTAATGTTTTAAAAATGAATAGAATCCTCTTTTTAAAATGTACTGGGGGCCTGATTACTATGTTCTTCCCTACTCACTTGACAGCCGTGTCAAACACTTGAGTACTTAAAGAACAAGCAAGCTACATAAAAACAAAGAATTGATTAAAGATCACCATGAGACACACTTTCTAGAGCAAGAACCCAGTGTTATTTTTGTTTCTCACTGGCCTAGCACCAAAACAAAACAGGTACTCAATAAATATTTTTGAATTAGTGAAATCAGTTCACAGACTTTGATTCATAACTAGAGTTTTAAAAGATTGGTTCAAGTTATGACTTGTCATTTTGAATTCTTCCAGAAAATTAGTAAGATGCTTGATGAGAAGAGATGCCTATGTTTTAAAAAGTGCAGTAAGTATGAATCTGGACTTTCTGTATCTGCCAGCCAAATGTTGGCTGGCATTTTAATAATATATATATATTTAATATGTTTTAATATATTTTTCTAGGCTTTTCTCTATGCATACACAGTGCGCACGCACATAAAATATATGCTTTTTTTTCAAAAGGACTGTACCTTATATTGTGTTACGGAATCTCACATACCTTCTAGTTTTACAGTCACCCTTCTGTAGTCACCTAGCTCTGTACATGATGAACAGTTTCTGAGACTTCAAAATGCTCTATAGTAAAGTCTGTTCTTTAGAAAGGAGGCTTTGAGTCTGGGGGCCAGACAGTAGGGGTGTGGGGAGAACGGGCTGGGGTAGAACAAGATGAAAATGTTCTTAGTGAGCTATACCTTTTTGAATAGGAGAGGTTCTTTCAGCCACATGTTGGCAAGAATCGGTGAATTGTGTACTCACCTGTTGCCCCGAGTAACTTTTTGGATTGTTTTTTCATTAACTTTTTCTGGGAATATACAATTTCAGTGAATGTTTTCTACACTATTTCCCTACGCCATATATTCAGGAGTACAACTTGCTTGTATGTATGATTTCTAGTGTGAATGCCTGTTCAAACAGAAAGTCCCCTTGTTTGTCAGTGTTTACTAAAATAAAAAGTCAACAGTCTTCATACCCACACAGTCAAGTTCTCCTAGTACAGAAAGACACATAATGCCCTAAAATGGAATGATGAGTCATGGCAGGAAGTATTTTGAAGAAATTTAACAATATGTTAAATAACATTTTAACTCTAGTATTAAATGTTTCAATTAGGAGAAATATTGCATCACATGGGTTATCCCCTAATGAACCTTGTAAGACCAGTGACTAGAAGTCTAATAGACGCTGTTAATCTTGCAAGTTAATAATAGTTGTATTTCCATTTACATCTCAGGTCCACAGGTGATAATTTCCTTCTTCCCTCTCAACACTTACCAAACTTCTGTTTTTTAAACACAGAAGCAAGACCATGTCATTTATGAACTCTCAGACTATTAAAATAACTTCTCCATTTTCTGACCCACTCCACCCAATTTGGCAGTTGACATGTAGTCCAGTATTGCTTTCTATTTGTTTCTTGTCTTTGTGGGGTTTT
Organism: Nomascus leucogenys; assembly: GCF_006542625.1. NCBI lineage: Eukaryota > Metazoa > Chordata > Mammalia > Primates > Hylobatidae > Nomascus > Nomascus leucogenys. The sequence goes on along the minus strand of NC_044387.1, from coordinate 73,006,797 downwards.
TTGTTTTTTGAGACTGAGTTCTGCTCTTTTTGCCCAGGCTAGAGTGCAACGGCACGATCTCAGCTCACTGCAACTTCCGCCTTCCGGGTTCAAGTGATTCTCCTGCCTCACCTGTCTTCGTGGTTTTTGTTGTTGTTTTGTTTTGTTTTGTTTTTGGTAGTTTTTGTTTGTTTGTTTTTGAGAAAGAATCTTGCCTTATCACCCAGGCTGGAGTAGAGTGCTGTGATCATAGCTCACTGCAACCTCAAACGATCCTCCTGTGCCAGCCTCTCAAGTAGCTAGGGCTACAGGTGCACACTACCATGCCCAGGTAATTTTTTTTCATTATTTCTAGAAATGGGGTCTTGCTATATTGCCCAGGCTAGTCTTGAACTTGTAGCCTCAAATGATCCTCCTGCCTCGGCCTCCCGAAGCTCTGGGATTACGGGTGTGAGCCACCACACCCAGCCTCATTTCTTATCTTGTCACCTGGATTTTAAGTATCTTGTGGGAGGAAGGTAATTGCAATGTTTTTGTTTGCCCTTGGTAGCATTTCGCAGATATTGGGATATAGGAGGTGACTTATTTCTCAATTGATTGTTTTTTTAACCTAAAATTTTCTCTCAGTTTCTGTCACCTTTCCCCCATCAGCAGGCCTTTGCCTCAGATTTCCCAGATGTAGTAGAAGCATAGTTATATGGACCTAAAATAATGATTCAATAAACTGAATAATCAAGATTTACTTGTAGTTTACATACATACTTATTTGCAAAATGTACCACTTTTTTTCTTCTTTAGCAATGTCTCGTGTTTTAGCTTAACTTGAGCTACCATATATCTAATGGAAATCAGTAAGAATTATTGATCTTGGGACCAGAGACCAAGGTTCTAAATATAGCTAGCTGTTTAAGCCTGAGCAAGACACTTAATTCTGTACCTACTTTTCTCACCTGTTAAATACAGCTACCATTTCTAGGGTATCTGTTATGTGCTAGGCATTTTCTGTGTCCTCACAGTGACTCTGTAGTTTAGGTGGGTAAGGTAGGTGTATATCATTACTGTTTTATAAAAAGAGAAAACTGAAACTCGTAAAGGTCAAGTAACCACCTGACATTACACTCTGGTAATGGCAAAACTTGCACTTAAATCCAGGTTTCTCTGGTTCCATTGCTTGTGTTCATTCCACAAACAAAGAGGAATTAGATGACATCCAAAATCACTCTATGGCTTCCTGCTGTTAATGTTTTTTGCTGATTTAGTAGCTACACCTTTTTTTTTTTTTTTTTTTTTTTTTAGTCTTTAGCTCTCTTTTCAAAACTTTTTTTTATCATGACTAATCACTAATTTAGGAAATTAATCCCAGAATTTTAAACAGTTCTTGAAATGAATACAAGATTAATGTATCACACCTATGGAAAATTCTTCTCAAGTCAGGCAAATATATTTGAAAATCACAAACAGCAGCAATAAATATGGATTTGTGTAAAGAAAGCAGAAGAGTGAATAGGGTTTAGGCCTTGTATTGAGGGAAATTTGATTTCATTCTTTCTCCATGTTAAATTCTTTCCTGGGTCATATTTGTGGTTTCATTTTTCTTGAAGTCACACTTACATTTTATACTTTTTTTCCGTGATATCTGTCTGTCTTTACTGAAGGTATTACTATCAGAAATTCGCAATAAAATTTTGAGAGGAAACTTATGAATTCCAAATGCTTATTGGTAGTTTATTTTGGATTTTAAGCATGAAAGATTCATTGCTTTCTGGATAAATCAGTAAACTCCAGGGTGACTTGCTAACTTTGTTGTCAAATTATTGCACTGATGCCGGCTCTCTATGAAAAAGTAGAGGATGTTGACTTAGTATTAGTCTGACAGCTCTGTAACAATATAAATTTTAGAGGAGTGAATAAAACCCCCATATTATTTTCTTCTGTGGCTGGCATAAATAGAACTCTTAACTTGCATTATTGGGTACAAATTATGTATGTATGTATATTTATATATTTGTAGATAAATACGTTTGTGCATGTGTCCATCAGGTGACTAATTTGGCCCAGTCTGACGGAATGAAAAAACTTACACTGTTTGAACTAATACTGCAGTTGATTTGTGTCAAATCATCAGAGGCTGTGTCTTTGTAAGGAGAGTTTTAAATAGCTTAAACTTCAAGAATTAAAACTTCTGGCCGGGCACGGTGGCTTACCCCTGTAATCCCAGCACCTTGGGAGGCTGAGGCAGGCGGATTACTTGAGGCCAGGAGTTCGAGACTAGCCTGGCCAACATGGTGAAATCCCATCTCTACTAAAAATAGAAAAATTAGTGGGGTGTGGTGGCACACGACTGTAATCCCAGCTACTTGGGAGGCTGAGTCATGAGAATCTCTTGAACTCAGGAACTCAGGAAGTGGAGGTTGCAATGAGCCAAGATTGCACCACTGCACTCTAGCGTGGGCAACAGTAAGACTCTGTCTTTAAAAAGAAAAAAAAAACTACTACTTCTGTAATTATATTAAAATTTATTTAAAATCAGTCAGCTATAACGTTTTGATTTGCAGCTTGATTTACAGAGGTTTGGATTATATATATTATTATAAACATCCCCTTACCCCCAAAAAATAAGTTTAAAGTAAGATTATCTATTACAATGTTTAGTGTTTGGGATTTTTTTCTAAGGCACTAGTGTCACAGTATTTGTTTACTTAGATGGTAGTTTTGAACTAAAGCTGGCTCATCTTGTTTTATTTTACATGTTCTCAAAAATTTTTTAGAACTAATTTCAGTTGAGTTCTAACAGTCAGATGTTTGTGTGTATTACATTACACTGTGCTCTTGTGTTAATTGACTATATTTCCAATGGAGAAAGAACAAAGTTTCAGTTAATGTATATAATATGCCGTGCCCAACACAAAGTAGGTGCTAAACAAATGCTTACTGAAATGAATAAATGTGGAAAATTGTTTATTGGTCAATACTGCCACCTATTTGTGTTAGTGAAAATGTAAATGCTGGGCATATGTACTATTCCAATTGATATCTGTAATAGAACAGGTTTATTAGTTTGCCAGTTTTAATAAGCAAACCTTTTAATAAGCAGTCACATCCCAGAAAGTTAGTGACAGTGAGTTAGTGAAATTTCAAAGTATTTCAGTCTCAAGATGCTTGGCATTCCTTTCATTGATGTTGAAATTTTGAACTGTCTGTAATTTTGAACTGTCTATAATCTAAATTCTGCGCTCAGGGCAAGACAGCTAACTGTGGTGGTTTCCTAGTCCTTTCCAGAGTGCAAAGTGTTGTCATGATAATAATAAAATCACTGACATAGGAATATAAACACATTCTCCTACTATTATAAAATGGAAGTGTATTTTTAAATGTTAGCAAGGTAATGAACTAATAGTATTCATAGTATTTTCCACTAATTATAAACTTTTTAGTTGAGCTAAACTTTCTAGTACTGATTGTAATATATGTTTAAGCTTTAGAAAAATAATGCTGTGGTTTATGATATTTGCTTGTATGACCAATTCAAAAATATTAATTATTTGTTTTGTATCATTTTCTGGATGCCCTAGAAATAAATTTGAGTAAGAATTTATTTCTAATTCTTTAGGGATGAGATAGGGGAATCTTTAGGGAGGAGATAGGGGAGAAAGATGTATAAAAATAATGACAATGAACTATGATAACTGCAGTAATAGAACTATATATAAGACGGAAATAATGAACTCTTGAGAGTCAAGGTGAGGTAAAGTACTCTATTAACTACTTCATCCTTTATGTTGACATTATGTATAAAGGTAAGTATTTCTCTGAAGGTACATGATTCACTTAAGACCATTTGTTTATAATTTTCTCACTGTATGTACACTATTTTTTCTTTCTCCTTACAACCACAACTTGCCCTTCTAAAAACTTAAGTCATCCCAATTATTTGCTCAGAGAGAGCCATTTCTCTGGTAGGAGCTCACAGGTTAATGATTCTATGGCATCATTCCCCAGAGGCAAAGATATCTTCATATATTTGTGCTGTTTTTTTTTCCTCATTACTGCTAACTTCTATGCTAGCACACTGGTTCCACTTCTACACCTAGCACAGTGGATTTGTGATGAGATGAGCATTGGGTCTGAGTTAGCAGATGGATTTTATTCCAGGACCTTATTGTTGGTCATTCCCTTTGCTAATGGAATTTCAATAATGTTTCTAGGTTGTCAGTCAACACAAGAATTAATTTTTTATAGAATGGGAGAAATGATTGCCTAGCTGAAATTACATGAAAATTTACTTTATTGTAATGAAAATATATTTAATACAGTGAAATAGTAATTCTAAAAATATAGATGACAAACATAAGCATTTTCTTAGCTGTTTGGTTGACTAACTTAGCTATTTGGTTTCTTAGCTATTTGGTTGACCTTCTTTCCTGTGAACTTACTACTTAATATTTTAGTGTAAGGCATAAAATACTTAAAAAAAACTTATTTAACAGAGATAATAGACTGATCTGAAGTTTAAAATGTTTCTTGTCACAGAGATAAGATAGATAAATACAGACACAAACCCATAAAAATTTTTAAATATTACTGAAAATTTAAATCTGAATAAAGTTTCAAACTATATTTTAGCCAAGAGTGGTATAAATAGAAATGAGTGATTTTATTTGCTTTGTTCATATTTGGATTATGATGACAGTAATATAATAGATCACAGTTTTCATTGATAGTACGTCAGAGAATGTTGAAAATCATTTTTATTCTGTTAATTTGAAATTCAGAGGCTTGGTTGACTAGTTTTGCTTGACAGATTCTTCACAGTTCAAATTAGCATCATAAGATATTAGGGAGAATTGTTTAAATACTTGGGAAGACAAGGTCTTCATTAGTACTTATAAACATACGCATTTCTCACTTAAAGGATAAATAATAAAAATCATTCCCAAGTGGGAACCATGGTAGATGGAGGATATGTGGTAGTAGAAAGACTTCTCAGTGTAGACTTTTTTGTATATCATTTTGATGTTTGAAGCATACCAACCTGGCAGTAAAACATGGATCTACAGGACAGTACCCACATATAAACAATATTTGTAGGGAACAGGTTTTCCTGTAACTCACAGCCCTAAATAGAAGCCATATAACCATGGGAGCAGTCCTTTGAATATACAAAGTTAAGAGATATTTTCTTTAGGTTTTGAGACAGTATCCCCTACTTCATTAAAGTTGGTCTCTCCTTAACTGAGTAGATTTAATTTGAAAAGGTTAGTTCAACTAGAAATAGGACATGATTTCAATTGAAGCCAAAGTATACACTATTATAGCACTAGTATTACACCTGTCTTATGAAAAGCTTGTTACCGCTGACAAATTCTGGATGAAATTTCAGATGTTCTCATAGCCCAGAACATTGAGGAAAATCACCTTTTTTTCCCCTTTCCTAAATCTTGAGTCCTCAGAACTTCTAACAAAAGGGTTTATGGGTCCATTCCTAACAATTAGATTTTTTTGTTTTCTTGCTTCTCTTCGAAGTGAGATTATTTAGATAACTAACTTCTGCTGAGTACATATACATATTGTTCCTGAGGGTAAGAATTAATTTAAGAGCCAGGTAGGAGATTTTTTTTTAAGATAAGTAGACAGTAGAATATAATTTCTAGAAGACTCAAGATGTACATCTTCGTAAAATTTTACGTTATTTTATTTTCATTTGTTTTAAAGTAAAAGATGTTGCATTGATGTAATGTCTTAGTTATAAAGGTAAACATTTTTATTTTTAAAATTATGATACTACTTTATGCAGTATTTAGAACCATTTTACTAAAGAAAGCCATTTACCACCATAGCAGAGAGTATTAAAATGTTAGTAAGTCCAAATGGTTGTTTTGTTTTTCTGGAGAAACTTCGAATAGTGGTAACTATAGGCACACAATTTACTTGTAATAAAGAACACTAATGGTGGGGAGGGTAGGAGTAAATTAACTAGAACCTTAATAATGGGCTTTTCTAGTTCAAGGAATCTTATAATTGTCCCTGAAGCTAGTTGTGAAGGAAGTTGTAAGATGAAATATCTAGATTTGTGTAGTAGTCATTCCAGGAAAAATGTTGCCTTCTGGCAAACTTTGGCACCTTTATTATGTAAAATGCCTTTTTAATGATAAGCAATACAGATTGTCAAAATAATTTTGGAGATAGAAGTCCAGTGCCTCCTGTTTACTCCAGATTAAATTAGCAAATAAAAGTGAGCCTCTCCAGCGAGCACAGTGTTTGCTCTTTTGGGGATAAAATAGCCTTTTGGCCAAACTTTACACACTTAGGTAGTACTAGTTTGTTAATCTTAAAAAGATATTCTCATGATTAGTCAGAATTGATGAAGTGTATGGCAATTTTCCTGAAAATTACTATGTTTTAAAGGATTGAAATGGAAAAGCATAGGGAATGTTTTTATTAAATCAATACCAAGATATGCAGGTTGAAATATAACTTAGATTACATAATTTCTGCAAATGCTGTCGGCTCCAAACCAGTTTACTTTATTGTCAGTCAACCCCAAAGAATATTAATTTCTCTTTTTGGGATTGCCTGTTTTGTACCATCCAAGCTACTTGAAAAATCTGATTAGTCTGTGCCAGGACTACGGTAGGATGACAGTGAAAATAGCATGCTTTGCCTCTGTTGAGGGGGACCGTATGAAAATATATCCTATTTTCAAAATGTTTCTGAAAAGACTTATTTGTGGAAATGTTCCTTGCTATTTAAAACTCTTCAAAAATGCAGGTTTTACAAAATACAAAAATAACCTCCTGAAAGTTTGAAAGGGGAGAGGGGGCTGTCGTGTGGGGGCGGTCTCTGCTGCCCACATCCTCCCTCTGTTCAGTGCGTTGTGTGCTTACGGGTTCCCTGGAGCGGATCACCATATAATTGATGTGCAGTCTGCATTGCTGAATCCTGGACTGCACCATTCTGTGTTCAAGGGAAGATGTAATCTGATCCCTCTGCTGCTGAGGGAGGAATCTGTTCAGTCAAGGCTTTGACAGGGCATAGTCTCCTCCAATAATCTTCTCCGTTCTCTCTCATTATTCCCTCGAGTTCTTCTCAGTCAAGCTGCATGTATGTATGTGTGTCCCGAGAAGCGGTTTGATACTGAGCTGCATTTGCCTTTACTGTGGAGTTTTGTTGCCGGTTCTGCTCCCTAATCTTCCTTTTCTGACGTGCCCGAGCATGTCCACATTAGAATCTGTGACATACCTACCTGAAAAAGGTTTATATTGTCAGAGACTGCCAAGCAGCCGGACACACGGGGGCACAGAATCACTGAAGGGGAAAAATACAGAAAATATGGGTTTCTACGGCACATTAAAAATGATTTTTTACAAAGTAAGTAATCTATTTTCTTCCTATGCTATGTGATTGTGTGTGTATGCCTGCCTGAGAAGGAAAATCTGTATCATCAGAGATGGCTGCAGTATCCTCTAATTTTGGTGGGTGGCTGGATGTCTGGTATTCTGTTTTATATCATGAATGTAAGCAAATAATGGAAAGACTGTGAGCTGGAAAAAGCTTTAAATTTAAGATAAAATGTATATTTTAATCTGAGAATTTTTCACTAAAAATATATTCAGACTTTAGAAATGTAGCTCCGTTAAATGCTGACCTGGAAATACTCTATCCTTAGTTGGCTTTTAGTGAACCTTTTGCCTTCAATTTTTCTATACCTTGTGTATAGTTTTTCTTTTTTCATTAGTTGACTCTTTAAAAGTATAGAATCATGAGACTATTTGCGATTTATATTTAAAGAGATGTTTACTTTCTGTACCCTTCAAAAATTCCGGAATTAATTTTTGGTTCTGAAGTCAGTATTTTCAGCAAACAGTACAGTATTTAAAAGACTTCTATAGTCATATAGAAGGTGTTTTCCTTTATAAAATATTTTTAAAATAAAATCCTTTCTCAGTGGTTTCCTTGATATACATTTTGGGCATGTTTATTCATTGAAGGATTTCTAAGATGGAAATAAAGTTTGCTTTTAGTGGCAAATGGTATTTGCACCAGTGTTTTTACAAGGTATCCTGGGAAGTTCTGAAAGCCAGTATTACAAACTTAATTAGAATAAATATCAAAGTTTCTCCTAATTACGAAGATAAGAATTTGTGGAAGTTATCAAAAAACGATTTTAACATAGTCTGTACTGACTGACCTTCCTGATGGATTCATTTGCATGTATGTATATATATATATATATATCTATCTATAAATTATATACATGGAAACACGTGGCTACCTATATACTTCAGCTTTTATATTTATATTTGCTTTTTAATAAAATTATTTGGAGAAAGAAAATAATGGTTTCTGAGAGGAATCACTTTAAAACAATTTGTAATGAGTACAGAAACTTCTGAAGAGAAGAAACCAGCCAGATCAATTCCATTTCTTTCCAGTAGGTATGTCATGAACTAAGGTATAAATTGTAGATGAGCTTGTTATACTCTCACCTCTAGCCCCTAATATCGGAAGATCATCCCAGTATTTTAGAAAGCTCTTCGTGATGACAAAAACATGGCCTTTATCATTCAGTGGGGCTCTAAAACATTTTTAGTCTCTTTAGTATTTATATTGTATCATGCTGTCTTATGATGTTACCATGTAAGGCAAGGGGTAGGAAAATAAGGCTGCTGCAAAGCAAGGATTTTTACCTACTTATAAACATGAGGATAGCTCTCTATCACTTTGGAGTGTTTTTCGTCCTATAACTTGCAGTAATACAGTGATTAATTAGTGGACACAAATCTTAAAAAGGAGTTGTTGAAATGGAAAAAGTCGAATCTTAACAGATTTTATTTTGTAGTTTTAAAATATACATATAGTCACATAAAAATATTTCAATATTGATGTTGACAAGAAACAATTCTGAATATAGTATAGCATGGCATAATGAAACACCTTAAAATGTAGATTTTGGATACACCTTATAGAGAGGCATAACTGGTTCTTTTAAAACCTTTCTGTTGCTTTTCAAGTTAGAATATTTTGTCCTGAGTATCTGTCAATAGAGCTATATTCTGTATATATATCAATTGACAACTTTTTCCCTCAGTGTTGTTATACTATCTCCAGATTTCTCTTATTATTGATTTACTTTTTAAAACTGTCCTTATTGCCCATATTAATTGCTTTATGCCTTACCACTGTTCAAGATTATTTATACTGCTCTTTACCCTTTTATAATGGTATGAGTGTTTAAAATTGAGTTTGTTACTTTCATACTTATTTCTGATTTTATAATTTTGAATTTTATCTGTATTAAAAACATGTTTTTAAAGAAAAATGATTCACGAGGAAGGCACGTTAAATATGATTATTTTCTGTGTGGATTAGCATGAGATTTTTCCGTATGTTGGTTGTTAAATTGGAAAACATGAAAGATATATTACCTCAAGGAATATATATATAATGAATATCAGTTTTCAAATCATCACACAGTGTTCTTCTGGATAAAATATTAGGGGGAAAAATTCACCTTTCCATTCCATTCAGAGTAAAACAAAGTAGAACAAATAGAAGAAACTATGAAACATTTATTTTATATATTTAATTAACATTGTAGGCATATGAAAATTTAAGAATTTAAAATATTAACCATGCTGACTCAAGATTTGATAGTTAGACGATTTTTAAAAAACATATCTTGTTTGTTTTACCTTATAGATGAAAAGAAAGTTGGACCATGGTTCTGAGGTCCGCTCTTTTTCTTTGGGAAAGAAACCATGCAAAGTCTCAGAATATACAAGGTAATATTAAATATAATGATTGATTATCTCATGATTCTCAGTTTTTTAGAGTTGATTCTGAAAGTGTTTTAGTTTATTCTTGTAGGATAATAATGTTACTAGTACGGTTGACTGTTTAACACATTTTGAGATTACCGGAAATTGAGAACTATATCATTTTAAATAAGAAGAGGAATACCACCTTACTTTATGTTTTGTTACTGATACATTTTGAAGTATGACACAAGCAGAAATTATCTTGTGAAAAAAATTTAAAATTACAATTTTTAAGGATTTCTAAAAAGTAAACCATAAAATATGAATATGAGCCCCTGTGTCTTGTTGCTATAGCAACAGCTGTTCTAGGGTAGACATTTATGTATGGAAATTTGAAGATACATTTATCAGCAGTGAAATAAAACAATTACTAACTAAATCTTATTTCATGAAATTAATATGTTAGAAATATTCTTTTATGGGCTTGGTAGGTCTTAAGTTTTTAACACATACATTTCTATACCAGTAGAATAGTTTCCATAACAATGAAATATAATTGTAATCTTTTTCTACTTCAGTCCCCATTATTTTTGGATTTTACATCAGTGTAAAACTTTTCCCACTCTCACAGTTATTAGGCTAACTTAAGCACGATGTCTATTGCCCAGCCAATTAAAAGTGGCTTTGAATGTCACTTGGAATGTTGTATTTTAAAATTTAAATGACAGAAGTATCTTAGACCTTTTTTTTTTGATCTTTAAAACAGAATTTTTTGTATAATTGCCAGCTTTTAAAATAAGTGATTGAAAGTTAACAGTAGAAGCCATAAGAACTTCATGGTTATGACATTTCTTCCTTTCTCTCAAAATATTTCGATTTAGTTATTTTTATTCTATAAGATGCAATAAAATTAACATTGCTCAGATATAATTTTTTGTTGAACATTGTTACAGATTGTGCCTCTTACAGAGAAATAGCTTGTTTTTATTTCAGTTGTAAAAAATATTTCTTTCAAATGCTGCTTTATGAAATTTGAAAATCGTCATAATTGGAATAGTCTTACATTCAAAAAGTGAAGAGAGAATACAGAAGAGAAAAATAAAGCTATCAGTTATTCAGGAGCTGCTTTTCTGTGTGATTTTTCTTATGTTAACTGTTCCCCTTCCTGTTACTCTTTGCCTTTTGACAGTTTTACTGTGTTTTGGCACTTCCACCAGAGGGTGTGGAGGGATAGAGAGAAGTGAAACCATTCACTTCATTTTGCTTTTCCCTTCTAGTCATGATAAAGTATTTCTTGGATGAGAAATTTGCATTTAATGTTTAACTGTTAATGCTATTTTTTAAATGTGTCAGTCTTCTATTAATATGGCTGATACCAGGACAAAGGTATTACGTTGTTCAATTGTTTTTTAAGGCAACTTAGAATAAATAAATGAGTGCTGAATTTTTATTACAGAACACATTTTAGTAAAATTTGTCTTTAGTTGCCCACTTTTTATATTGACAAAGCAACTGAAAAGGCAGAAGTTTTATTTTTAGCCTGTTAATATATAATTTTGTTAAAGCAAAATTAGACCAAACAGCATATTTATTTCCATGTTTTTTTGGAGACTCTCGGTTAGGAAGGTATATATTTGATATTTTGTGATATTTTTGACAGATTTGCTAATAAGATAAAACTATGATTTTTCCATCAAAAATTTGTTATAAACACATCCTATTTTATTTTGGAGAAAAAGAAAATAGAACTTACCTTTGAATTTGAAAGAAGAAAAGATAGATTTAATTGTTAAATGTTAAAGATTGTCTTTGATTTATACTATCAGAGGATTTAAAGGGAGTACATAAGAAGACTTTTCTGTAAAATCTGGTGATTGAGATACATTTTTTAACAAAATAATGCTGGATAGAAAAAAAAGCTGGAGGAGTTGTTTCATTAGTAATTTATCAGAGTTTGATTGTTAATTATTATGATGCAATTTGTAAGTGTTCTTTGAATTTAAAAGAGTCAACATAGCTCGATGAATTGAGTGAGAATTTCTTTTCAAATATAATTTCGTTAAACCAGACCTTCCTGCTGCTTTTTTTCCAAGGTCTTTAAAATGGATACCCAATATTTACCTTGAGTTTAGTTTAATTACATGCAGAAATTAGAAAGGAAAGTTTAATACACTAGTAATATAGTTATATATTCTTTCTGCTATTAATTGGTCATTTTTAGGGTAGTTAGACAATTTTAGAGAGATCATCTAGTCGTCCTCATTTTACTAGTGGCAGAATTGAATTTCAAGTTTGTTTGAGATAGTTAAATCTCAAAATTTAAATTGTTGTATAAAAATGTTTAGATGATCTTATTTAGTTTTGCATGTAAGTTCTTAATACTTACCTGTTTTGAATAAATGTATTTTTAATCAAGACTGAGTCCTGTCAACTATTCAGACCAAGCTTTATAAATAGCAATAAAAATAGAAATATTATAGACAATTTTGAAGGCATCTGAGGCAAACTTAAGGAATAATGTGATTCTTGAAATTCAAAACATTTGAACATAGTATTTTATGAGTTTTTTAAAGCATTAGTAAAGTATCACAACCCTTTTTATAAAGAAAATTTAAACTTATGTCACTGAAGACCAGTCATAGGGGAAGTGGGACTTGTATGTTCTAAGGAAATATTTTAACATTATTTGTATATATTAACAACTTGCAGTTTTGTCATGGAGATTCTGTTATTTGGTTGCAATTAGAATTTCTGGGATAATAACAGGTGTTATGTAGGAGGGAGGAAATTTACTGTAAGAATAGCAAATAGGTTTTGTGTACCTGTGATCTCTGGGAAGAAATGTAATTAATTGAATTGATGTTTGAAATATACCAGATCATTATTCTTTGTACTAGAATCTATTATTAATAAGTATCTATCTTTGCTTTCACTTTTGTTTTTTTCCTTTTATCCTTTCTCTTTTTTTTGTAGTACCACTGGGCTTGTACCATGTTCAGCAACACCAACAACTTTTGGGGACCTCAGAGCAGCCAATGGCCAAGGGCAACAACGACGCCGAATTACATCTGTCCAGCCACCTACAGGCCTCCAGGAATGGCTAAAAATGTTTCAGGTGACATATCTAAACATAGTACTTGAAATGCCTCACTTAATTGCTGCAAAATAAGGGATTATTCATCCATAAAAAAAGAAGGAAGCACTTTTACATACTACTATACTGTGGATGAACTTTGAAGTCATTCTGCCAGGTGAAAGAAGCCAGACACAAAAGGCCACATGTTGATTCTCTTTATATAAAATGTCCAGAATAGGCAAATCCATAGAGACAGAAAGTAGATTAATGGTTGTCCAACAATGCGGGGAGGAGAAGGACTTACTGCCAATAGGTACAGATTTTCCTTTTGGGGTGATGGAAGTGTTCTGGAATTGGATAGTGGCGATGGTTGCACAGCAAGGTGAATATACTGGGAAGCACTGAAGTATACACTTTAAAATGGCGAATGTTATGTGCTGTATATTTCAATTTAAAAATGCTATTAAAAACAAGGGAACTCAATTTTTGAGTGTCATAATTGAGAAAGTCCAATACTTATTTGTGTAACTGTGCACTGACATTGTTTTTATTGCTTGTTAAATAATAAGACCTTCCTTCGTCTTCTCCTTTGTTTGAATTTCTGGGTTGTCTAGTTTTCTAAACTGCATTGCTTGTAAGTTAGGCATTTAAGAGTAATTTAAGAACCATACTAGCTAGAGTTAATACAGGTTATTTTCTTCAGTGCCATGCTTGTATATGGCTTACCAGGCTTGAATCCTGATTACTATATTTTAATAGTATTTATATTCTTTGGACATGTACAGGGAAGATGGGTTACAACCAAACCCTGAATATTATGAATTTTATAACCTAAGATAGTGATATTACATTGGTTTATCTCTTCTTCCAGTAAGATAATGCATATAAATCAAGTGTTTAGCAAAATACATGGCAAGGATTAAGTACTTACTCAATTATTCGTTGCAAATAATAAATAATATAAATTATGTAAAGTAAAGATATCTGATATTAGCCTCCATAGTAATGTAAAATGAATATACTACCCTACCTCTGGCTGCATGAATGGTTAGGTATTTAATCAATACATAAGGCAATAATCGTTGGTAAAGATGATACTTTACTTGACTTTTAGTGTTTCAGATTTTTAAGGTGTTCACTTTGTAAACCCTAATATTTTAAATACCTAGATGAATATGAGATAAATGTGTCTATTTTTTTCTTCTGTAGGTAGCAAACTAACTTGGAGCAGTATTGCTTTTAAATGGATTTTTAAAATTGTTTTCTACCCTTCAGGTGATTTCTGCAAAACTAGGATAACCTTTTTTTGGTTGGTAACTGAAAGATTTAAGCCTTGTTCTCAACAGGGATTAGTTTTTCCCCTGGTTGAGACAAAAGTGTCTCAAGACATTTTTCATTTTTATAACTGAGTGGATGGGGCGCAGGACACTGCTGGCATCTAGTAAGTAGAGGCAATACAAAGAACGATCTCATGCCAAAGAATTATCCAGCCCAAAATGTCAATGGTACTAAAGAATCTGGGTTAGAGGAATGAAAGTTACATTTTATTGTTATTAAAATGTTATAAGCCACTGTAATTACAAAGAATTTTTTTTAAGTTTTCATTTTCATAGTCATTTGTTGATTAAACTTACCTTTTCCTCAGGGATTATTCCTACCCCTCCTCCTGAGTTATTTTGCCTCTGGTTCATGATGGTTTGTTAAATGTTAGTTAATTTTTATTTTTTCCTATGCACACCCTCAGAATTCTAAATTTTTAATTTTGTTCTATCCTTTTAAAAGGAAATTTATCCATCAATAAGAGGCGAAAATAAAACTCGGATACTTGTATAGCCTTAAAAAAATAATTTAAAGATTTTTATCATCTCTGATTAAGCCAAAGAGGTGGGAATATGGTTGTGTGTTGCCATGCTAACACATGCATGTAGTGTGAACAGCATATATCATTCTGATTTCATATCACATGATTTCACTGATTTCATATCATTTTTATAAGAAAATACCAACATGATTGAAAATTACATTATTAGCAATAGTTTTATCATTGTAGATAACCTCCAAAATGCTTATTTTATGTGAAAAGGCTTATTTCTTTTCAGAAGGTAGTTCAGAGTAAGATTTACTTTTTCTGTGGTAGGGCTCATTTTTTCCAACGTTTTAGAATACCTGAATATTCTTTGCTTGCTATCTAGGATATTTCTCAATTTTAAGGGGACTCTATAGTATTGATCTATAGGAAGAGGCATTTCAGCTTTATTTTAGTCAGGATATTTTAGAGAGTTCATTGTACACCGTTTGCTTGTTTAGCTAGCTCATGCTTTTTAAATAAAATGTCCAAATGTTACCACATACTGTATTTCATCAAATCTGAGACACCATAGTTTTTTTAGATGCATTCCAATTTCAGAAATGTTAATGTGAAGAAAAAAAAAAAAACTTTATTCAATAAGCCGAAGAATGTTAGACTAGCTTTTGGTCCTGTTAAAGGAGTAGGTGCAGTGAAGAAAACGTGTTCTTAGTTAACAGGAATAGCATGTGGAATTACCCCTGCAGGTATAGTATTATATATATTTTTTTCAGATAAATATTCTGTGGCAAAGAAATCTGTAGCAACGAAAGGTCAACTAGACAGGTAGATCAGGACCTTCATCTTTTGAGTACCATGTCTGTCTCTGACACACCCGAGGCCTCATTGTTGTACACTGCCCTTTATTTTCAGGGCTGGTCCCAGAGTAACTAGAAATGATTCACTTGCCTAAAGGCTTATAGTGCTTTAATGTCTAACTTGTAGAGATACAATTTCATAATAAAGTGGGAAGTCATGAGTTGACCTATGTGAGAGAGTTGAGGGATAATTAAACTGGCATGATTTCTACAAATATGCTGTGGGGGCATTTCATGATGACTTTTCTGTTGCATAATAAGCAGTATGGGAGAGCTTGTCCCCTTACTGTTCTGCTATTGCTCGTAAGGCAGTGATACAGCATTGTTTTGGTCCAGTTCCATCTATTCTGACAAAGTACTCTGTACTCTGTTTATAAATTGAGTATGAACAAATGATATTCCATTTTGCATAAAAGAGGACTGAAACAGAATGCCACTGGAAAATAGAAATGCAAATTAAAGACAAAAACCAAAAAAAATAGACATTTTATACCATTTGAATTTTCAGTAGCCATCGATCCACTTTGTATGGCAGTCAGATTGATGCTTCAGATTAATTTAGGGAAAGCGAGTTGGTCATTTGTTTGGCTTGTTTATATCATTCAGGTGCTAATAAATGGTTTTTTGCTTAAAATTTTCAGACTAGGTAAAGACATAAATTACATGAACATTATTTTATATTGAAATTTGTATTCAGAAGCATCTTGAGAACAGCACAGATGACTTAGAAGGACAAGTTCTTAGTTCGAATTTTGACATTGTCTCTTAACAATAATTTCATTAATATATAACCATTCTTGCCTTTATTTTCACACTCTATAAAACACATAACATTAAAAAGTTGTCAAAGGGGAGAAAACATGTACATCTGCTTAAAGTTATACTTGGAAATATATTGGAGACTCAATAAATGTTAGTTTCTTCCCTTGGTCAAGAAATAATCTTAGTGGACCTCAGAAATTTTCTCAGATCTAGAAAGGGACTGTTAACACTAGCTTCACAGTATTGCTATGAGGATCAAAGATAAAGTGATATGGAAGAACTTTAACCTTACACAAATGTCAATAGCTTTACATTATTTTAATTAAAGCATTTTGGAATTAAGCTATTTATGTACTTTGAAAAGATGTTATACTAAAAATATTTTAAAATGATAAGTATAAAATACATGTGTTTTGATATTAAAAATGGAGAAAAAACTTCTCCTTTGAAAGATTTAATTAGGTTTCATGGGAACTCTTAGAAATTGTACATGTTCTCAAACGTACTTTATTTACATCTTATTTGCTAGTCAACAAAAGATTAAAACCTACAGGATAGTGCCAAAAATTGAATTTATTATTACTTTGAAATTGTATTTGGGACACGTGATTTAAAAACCTTGTTTTGTGTGAAAGACTTGAAGAAAGTCATGTATTTAGCTAGAGAAGACCAGGAGAAAATGTGATGTCTGTTTTTAGTATTTTAACGACTTTTGTATAAAAGTAGGAAAAGACTCATTCTTGGTTTCTTCAGAAAGTAAAACCTGAATCATGTTCTTTGAGTCAGATTTTGGTATCAAGTTAAACTTAACAATTAGAACTGGCCCACAGTAGAATGGGAGATAATAAGTTACTCGAATCCTGGGACTGTTCAAGCAGACTGGATAACCATGTGCTAGAGGTGCTAGAGAAGTGAGTTCTTTACCACATGAAATTCAGGTGCAGTACTACCCAAGGTCATAAAACAGTCTATCTAATTGGGACACTAAAGATCATCCAGACCAGTGGTTCCCAAATGCTGCTTTATGAATCATCTACATCAACACTGGATGAGTTGCTTATTTAAAAAATAAAATGTCTTCAGCTGCTGAATCAGACTATCTGCTGGTGGGTTTTAGAACTCAGTAATTCTTGCTATCCTTGATTGGCATTTGGGAACCGCTGGCCTGGATCAAGCCTCTCACTGTGTAGGTGGGTTCTCTGAGACTCAGACTCATTAAGAGACTTCCATGTTGTTCTACAGTGAGTTTCCTGCTGAAGCCCAAGCTCTTGATTGCAGTTTAGTGCTCCTTCTACTCTTCTCTACTACCTCTGTGCTCTAATTTACCTGAAATAAAACACCACTTCCATGGGGAATTTTCAAATTTGCATTTGCAATTTTGTCCTTAAATTAAAATTTGCTTCTGAACCTGGAATGTTTTTCCTCTCCCTTTCAATGTTCCAATGTGACTACCATGAAAGGCCAAAGGAAGTACTTTTTTTTTTCTCTTTTCTGAGACAACCACTTTTCAAGTAGCAGTAAAATAATAATTAAAAGAATTATCCAACACTCTGCTTTTGTAGATAAACTAAGGCCTGAAGAGGTTAAATTGTAACCTAATTATAATGACAGTATCTCCTAAAATTATTTCCTGATTCCCAATTCAGTTATCTCTCAACTATTCTTCGTTAATTGTTGTTGTAGGTTGTTATTTCATATACACACGCATGCGCGTGCGTGCACACACACACGTAGATAGTCATTAGCTGCAAGGTTTTCATGTTAATGTATATGTCCCTTGCTGCTAAATTGTATATTTACAAAATTTGAAACCACTCTTGGAGCCAGAATAAGCAAGCAAGTCCTAGTGATACCATCAAATATAAAGAATAGAAACACTCTCTAGAAATAGAGTTGAGATGATAGCATTAATCTAGAGATAGTATTTCCTGATTCTTTTGGGATTCATTTATTTTTTCAGTAAATATTTATTAAGCACCTTCTCTGTGCTAGGCCCTACTTGGGTGTGATATGCAATAGTGAATAAAACAGACAAAAAGCCCTTTTTCGTGAAACCTACATTCTAGTCAGAAGAGGATGAGGTGGATGAGTTTGGAACTGGTTGCAATTTTAGAGAGGTTGCTCAGGGAAGGAAGTAAGGAAGCAAGGCATGTGGGTATCTAGGAAAACAATGTTCCAAGGAACAGCAAGGAAAGATGCTGTGAAGCTGAGTGTGCCTGGAGTGTTTACAGCACAGAAAGAGTGTGTATGGCAGAGCAGAGTAAATAAGAGGAAAAGTAATGCGAAAGTAATATGTTGTAGGCCAACCTAAGGACTGATTTCTACTTTGGGTGAAATGGAAAGCCATTAGAAGGTTTTAAGAAGGTTTAAGACTTTCTAACAGTAGCACTGAGTACAGTGTGGAGAATAGAACGAAGAGCCAAAGGTAGAAAGCTGAAAGACTGGCCGGGCGCGGTGGCTCACGCTTGTAATCCCAGCACTTTGGGAGGCCGAGGCGGGCCGATCACGAGGTCAGGAGATCGAGACCACGATGAAACCCCGTCTCTACTAAAAATACAAAAAATTAGCCGGGCGTGGTGGCGGGTGCCTGTAGTTCCAGCTACTCGGGAGGCTGAGGCAGGAGAATGGCATGAACCCGGGAGGTGGAGCTTGCAGTGAGCCGAGATTGTGCCACTGCACTCCAGCCTGGGCGATGGAGCAAGACTCCGTCTCAAAAAAAAAAAAAAAAAAAAGAAAGCTGGAAGACCACTTAGGGAGTTACAGGAATAATCTAGGTGACACATACTGGTAGCTCAATCCAGTGTAGTAATAGTCAGATTGTGGATATATTTTAAAGTTTAAGGCTATGAGTTCATTTGGATCAAAGCCATCTGATGGTGAAAGAGAGGGAGGAGTCAGGAATGACCAAAGACTTCTTGGCCTGAGTAACTAGTAAAATAGAGTTTATTTTACTGAAATGAGGAAGACTGTGGAAGTACAGATTTGGAGAGAAAGATCATAGACATGTTAAGTTTCAATTACATATCCAAAAATAGATGTTGAAAAAGCAACAACATATACAGTTCTGGAGTTCAGGAAGGACTCCAGGCTGGAGAGAGGAAAGCTGTTTTTATGGTCCAGATCTTTGTTTAGAATCACCAAAGAGATGTGATTTTAAACAATAGGACAGTTGAATATGTGTGGTCAGTGGAAACAGTCTCATTTTCTTTTGCTACTCATCTTTATCAGTGGTATACTTTTTTTTTTTTTTTTTTTTTGAGATGGAGTTTCGCTCTGTCGCCCAGGCTGGAGTGCAGTGGCGCGATCTCTGCTCACTGCAAGCTCCTCCTCCCGGGTTCACGCCATTCTCCTACATCAGCCTCTCGAGTAGCTGGGACTACAGGCGCCTGCCACAACGCCCGGCTAATTTTTTTAATACTTTTAGCAGAGATGGGGTTTCACCGTGTTAGCCAGGATGGTCTCGATCTCCTGACCTCATGATCTGCCCGCCTTGGCCTCCCAGATTGCTGGGATTACAGGCTTGAGCCACCACGCCCGGCCTATCAGTGGTATACTTTTTAATAAAATAACATGAAGTAACATCTGCCGAGTGTATAGATAATTTAAATTGAGACATTTTAAATTGTCTTCGATTCTTATTAAAGATTCTTTAAAACAAAATAAAAATACATTGTTTCTAATATTGTTTAAAGTCTTAGATATGTTTTGTTATACAGGCATAATTTTTTTCCATGTACTTTTTCTTAAATATATGGAAATTTCTGACACAGTTTCAAATACTTAGCTAAGGTCTGAATTAGTTGTTTATCATCTGTTCATCTGTCCTGTCTTCTTTAATTTCTACACCCTATCCTCCAAAAGCCTTGATAAAAGATATGTCTCATATATTAGCTTTATTTTTTATTTTTTATTTTTTGAGACAAAGCCTCGCTCTGTCATCTAGGCTGGAGTGCAGTGGCGTCATCATAGCTCATTGCAGACTTGACCTCCTGCCACAGCCCCCTGAGTAGCTGGGACTACAGGCGCATTCCACCATGCCTGGCTGATTTCTAATTTTTTTGTAGAGACGGGGTCTCGTTATGTTGCCAGGCTGATCTCAAATTCCTGAGCTCCAGTGATCCTCTTGCCTCTGCCTCCCAAAACTGCTGGGATTACAGGCATGAGCCAATGCACCTGGCCTAAAGCTACATTTTAATCAAGTCAGCATAGTTATCCATCACTCAAAATGAGCATGTCCTTATATTAGTGTCCATGCATTGTCTGTGATGTAGATGGAGAGGAATAGCATATTATCAAAACCCACCTCAAATCCTGTGAGGGATGTGAATCAATAAATTAATGAGTTTGTTCTGTTGATACCAAATGGAGAGAGATGAGTGGAGATTGATCACTATCAGTTATGTCAAAGAGGTAAGTTTTAAACCAGTGTTTGAAGTTACGTGAGAGAAACCAAACAAGATAATTAAACTTCAAACTAACTGCTTTTAATTGGTCACGTGTACATATATATGTTTATGAGTATTTTACATTTCTTTGTATAATAAATCCCCTGACCAAAAAAGGTACAATGTAAGACTCAAGGTGAATGTTCTGGATACATGTATTTGTAGAAGCAAAAGGAAGGGACACAACTGGTTGGAACCTGTGTTTCCTTAACATTAGGTGGTAAAATGGAATATACTATGGAAATAAATACCATTGAAATGTTTTATGGTATTGCCAATTTAATACATACTTTGTGATAAGAAAGAAGAGAAGAAGTTCATTGTAGATTCCACAGGGGTAAATACTTTAAAAAGTATTCCAAATACAGCTCCTCATATCCTTAATATATCCAGTCAGTTATTATATATTTCATGTCTTGGATCAAGTTTTCTTGTTTGGACAAGAAATCGAATGACAAAATCCAGATCTTTTTAGCTGAAAACCTCACCTATTCTCTATTCACCCACTTCTAAAGTGGACACAATAATTCTTAAAATGGTACTTAAATCAGTATAGATTTGCAGAAACAAAGGCCTGCTTAAGAATGTTCTTTCATTTAAGTATTATGAGGTTAATTAAATGTGTGAAATTGTAACATTTTGAATTATTCACATGGCATTTTAGTTTTTCCTTTTAAGAACCATGGCTTTTCTGTGCAGGTGTTCTTCACTGGGATGATGTTTTAAAATAATACCCTGATGTCATTTAAAGGAACTCTTATTTCTGAAGCATAATTGTGTGTTTTTGTGTTTTTATGGTGTATCTCTTTCTTATCCTCTTTTGGCCTTTGTTTATATTCTGATTTTACCACTATCAGCTACTATTTTCTATTGTTTATTGTTTTTATTGTTTATTCTGTTTTCTATTGTGTATTTGTTTTCACATAACAAATCAAAGCCTGTTTAATTTGTGGAAGACAGTTGTCAAATGTGTAATATATCCAGTTACTAATTTTTCTCTGAATGATGCTGCTCATCTCCGTTCAGATGAGTGCCTTATTAAAACCATCTAATTTTATGGTGCTTACTAGAAAGAATGTAGAGAAATTGTCAAAATTTTCTATTATTTACTCAGTAACCCAAAATGATATTTCTGGAATAAAATTTTGGATAGTCAGTTAGTGACTTGGTGGTAGATGAACATATAACTATTATAATAATGTAATGAAAAAATGTTTTCTGTCAAACTTTTTTTTAAACCTTTTACAAAATAAAAGTGGTTGGTAAGCGATGAAATTAAATGCCTTCTTCAATGCCTTGTGGAAAAAATGTCACTATAAGGAGCCACTTTTTATACAATTCTACCTTGTTCAGCTATGGTTGTGTGTAGATGTGAGTTTTCCTTTATAAGCCTGTAATTTGGGACATCTGTTAAAACAATAAAAATTTCTAATTCTCTTTGATAGAGCTGGAGTGGACCAGAGAAATTGCTTGCTTTAGATGAACTCATTGATAGTTGTGAACCAACACAAGTAAAACATATGATGCAAGTGATAGAACCCCAGTTTCAACGAGACTTCATTTCATTGCTCCCTAAAGAGGTAAAGATTATCAATTACATTCTTCATTGGGTGTTATTTGAATATATAACTCAACAGCTACCACCTTTAAACGTTGTCATGCTAATTATAGTATTCAGTATTGTCAGTTTGACACTCTTAATTAGTGGTAAAGAGGGCTGTAAATTGATAAATTGCCATGACTTAATAATGTAATTGCCAGATTAAAGTATGCATGTGGACTAAGTAACTCCTTTCCACTACTTGAATAAGTCATATATGTGAGAGTAACTATTGAGTTTCACTAATTTGATTATTTATTTACCAAGATTTTTTTGCCAAGTTATTTGAAGCCCAACCTTTAGTTATCTTGGTATATTCATGGTAGTAGATTTTTTAAAATTCTGACTATATTAAAATAGCAATATTTTTTCTCTTATTTTATTGTATATCTTAAGTCCCTTCAAGACCAATAGTTTTATGATTCTATTGAATTCTAGTTCTCTGTTACTTACATTGTGTAATTATTTTAAATACAAATATTATAATTTCACATGTGTATATTTTTCTAATCATTCTCCTCCCCATCTCCATTACACAAATAATGGATTTCCCATACTAATTACATGCTAACAGCACTTCTTTGGGAATTATTTATGCCTATTTCTTTTTACATTTTTATGTAAGCTGAAACTATCATAGACTGATTATATGGGCATTCATAACTATAAGGCATAGTTTAGATATAGTTCCTTTATTGATATTATAGACCTGGTAATTTTGTCATTGAACAGAAATAATATAACATTAAATAATCAGCATCACCATGATTTATATTTTCATAAGTAATATGTATATGCCACTAGTTATATGTCAGCTAAGAAGACAATATAAAATACTAATATACCATTTCAAATGATCCTGAAACTTCAAGTTTGAACAGAAAAAAGTCATTTTTTAAGATTATCATTCAAAATATCCTAATGGTGTTAAAGATAGTCCCAATTAGAATTGCACACTGGATATGAATAAAATAGTTGTATCAAATTTAATGCGTGGAACTAAGCATAACTCCAGAGAAAAGCAAAGTGGAGAAAATCTCTTCTTCCTGAAATGTGTTTTCTACTGAGTGCTTTTTAAAAATGACTTTGGCCCAGAAGAAAATTTTTATTTTTGCTAGCTCATTCTAAAACTGAATCCTTTGAATAGATTTGGCTTTTGAAAGTGACGTCAGCTCTCTTTGCTTCCAGAAGGGCATTAATAATGGGAAACACTTACATAAGTATTTGACTGAAAGTGATTTTATTCACCTTTGATATATTCTCTGTAGTTTACTTAGTGATATCCTCCATATTTTAGAGGGTATCATTTTTGTTAAAATGCAGGCTTTCTTATGGTCTCATTTTTTTCTCTTATTTCTAATAATGGTGAGGTTTTTGGTTTGTTTTGCTTTATTTGAATTTCCATAATAACTTCTTAACAGACAAAATGTTGTTTAAGATCAGAATATGAAAGTATTTTGAAAAATCTAAGAATTAAAAACAAATAATCAATAACCAGGGTAAATCCAATAAAGATTCTCTCAGTTTAAGTGTTCTTTTAAAGACTGCCTGGGGAAAAATAAGTGAAATTAGTTAGATAGGAGACTAAGGGAGAGCCTTGGTTTAGCATATCATCTCTGTTTCCCTCTTGTTTTCAACTACCAGGAAAAAAATTTCCTATTTTGAAAAATGCTTTATTGTCTATGTGGATAAATAATGGTATAGAAAACATTATCTTCTCGGAAACAAAGTATTATTATTTAAAACATTATTACCTTCTTGTCGGGAAATGGACTTATTTGTCTTATAATTCCTTTGGACATATCTCAAAACTGTTTACAAACATTTACTTATTAATCTCAAAAAGCTTGACAGAAGTCTCACTAATTTCACATGAGAGGCTTGTGATGAATAGCATTGTCTTTATTTTATAAGTGAATACCAAGAAAATCATAATCATTTAGTAGATGATCTAGAGCAAAACCTGAAATTCTTAATAGAGGATTAGCCAATATTTAAAAAAATTTTTTTTTCCTTGACTAGTTTAATCTACTGAAATATAGCAAGTCTGGGAAAATATTGGCTACCTTTTAAGTGCAATGTGGTTGTCTTTTATATAGGTTATAGAGAAAAAAAAAGCAATTCTTACAGATTTGGACAAGGAAAAGGTAATTATCTGAAATAGGTTTCAATTCAAGAGCTTTTCTCTGGCAGAAGTGATCTTTAGGAAGAAATACTAATCTGGGTTTTACCCTTAAAACAAATGAATAGAAAGCGGCATTAACTGGACCATTTAACTTGGCTATAAGAAACCCATAACTCCCTAACATAATGTTTGGACAGACAGAGTCTCACTCTGTTGCCCAGGCTGGGATGCAGTGGAATGATCATAGCTCACTGCAGCCTCAAACTCCTAGGCTCAAACGATTCTCCTACCTTAGCCTCTTGAGGAGCTAGGACTACAGGCATGTGCCACCACACTTGGGTAATTTTTTTGCGAGGTGGGGGTGGTGGTAGGGGGGGATGTCCCTTTTATGAGAGTACTAATTCCATTCATGAGGACTCCAACCTCATGACCTAATTATTTTCCAAACACCTCGCTTCCTAATACCATCACATTGAGGGTTAGGGTTTCAACAGGAATTTGAGGGAATATGGACATTCAGTCCCTTTTAAGAGCCCTACATGACAAAACCTTGCTTCCTTTGAGGGAACTGGTATACTTCATCCTCATAATACGTAGTAAGAATCATGCAACTAATTGCTATTCTCTTTTTGGCTTGGCAGTTTAATTCAAAACCTTGTAAGACATAACCTTGTTGACAGCATATTTATGCTCTACTTTTTCTCTAGTTTAAACCACCTTTTCTGATTTTTAAATTCATATTTTTTTGTTTTGCTTTGTGTATTTTCTGTATGGCTTAGATGTTTTGATGGAACTGGCTAGATGTAAATAGGCAAACTTTTAATAAGTTGAAGTTCTTGGTTGAGTTAGTGTCTTCACTGCTTTTAAGGAAAGTGTGCCAGTAACCTGTAGAGTTAGCACTTCAACTTTCTTTAGCGCCTTAGTATTTCTTTATGTTTCTCTTTAATGCACTGGACTAGATGATCTCATAATCACTATTAATGCTGGAAATTTTACCTGGTGATTTGGGGATGTACTTTTGAAATCTAAGCTGTTCTGGATTTGTTGTTTCCTAGTCTTTAAGATCCATTGACTATTTCTGTAAATTACCTGGTTTCTACTTCAGTTAGATAACTAAAGCAAAGAAAAGAATAGACTTTTTCTGTTTTTAGATAAATATCTTGGTCATTAATTAGCATCTCTTTTGCACAAATATTTTTGTGCCTGATAGCTTCTATGTTAAATTACAATTCCACATAGATTGGTAATGGTAACATCACATTACTGCTATACTGACACAAAGCGAACTTGCCTAGGCTTTGATTGATTGGTAATTCCCAAATTAAGTGGCTTTTGGAGTATCTGTTAAGTACAATATTGAGATTATATATGTGTGAGTATTGTTGAATATAGTTACACCTTTTTATTTTAAATGACTCAGCTTCTCTACATAATACTGGTCTTCTCTGATATACCAAAAGTAATTATTTAACAAAAAGTTTTTCACTATCATTCATCAGTAGTAGTATTAAACTGAATACTGGCTGGTTGGAGTATTTTGTATATTGAATATACTCAATAAATATGTAATTAATGATGAGTTGTTGTTGTTGTTGAGACAGAATCTTGGTCTGTTGCCCGGGCTGGAGTGCAATGACGTCATCTTGGCTCACTGCAACCTCCACCTGCTGGGTTCAAGTGATTCTTATGCCTCAGCCTCTTGAGTAACTGGGATTATAAGCGTGCACCACCACACCTGGCTAATTTTTGTATTTTTAGTAGAGATGGGGTTTCACCATGTTGATCAAGCTGGTGTCGAACTCCTGGCCTCAAGTGATCCACCCACCTCGGCCTCCCAAAGTGCTGGTATTACAGGAGTGAGCCACCACACCCAGCCCATGATGAATTCCTTATATATGCAAAGTCATTGGGAGCATAATTTACATTATATTATTTACATTTAGCGTCAAAAAATAATTAAAATTGTGCTTTTACTCCCTATATGACCCTTGACCCTTTAACGGATAATTTGTTTTAGTTCTTGTCATTTAGTTCATATGAAAACTGAACTTAATTGCTCTATTTAAATTGTTTTGCCTAGTATCATAATTTAAAATTTTATGTGATATGTGAGGCTACTTGAATAATCAGTCAGAGGCTATAATTCCCATTCTTTCTTTTTTAGTCTGTATTTTTCCTTTTTATTTATTTGAACTGACACACCGAAAAAAAATTAATAGTTTACAAGTACTATAAACAAAATTTTTAAATCAGTGGTATACCAAAGGTTTAGCTCAAATATACAACTCTTATGTGGCCCATCAAGAAGATCCTTATAAGTAATGTAAGGTAATCAGAACTCAATTACTTTTATATGTCTATGGAATGGTTTAATAATTGTCCTCGTTTGTCATTTACAGTCAAGGATGTGTTTCAAAAGTTCATTACAATAATAAACACTTTGATTTGAAGACTGTTAATTATGATATATATCTATCAGAAATGATCTGAAGTCATACCACACAGAATATATAGAAATCTCATTTCTTATCTGTCAGGCAAGCATTTAGGTCCTATCTTTGGTGAATTTACATTGTAGTAGGATAGAGAACAAAGTTAAACAACTAATAACATTTTTTAAAAAAATTGAGTTGAGGCTCACAGAGCAAAGGCAAGAGCAGAGACAGAGAGGTTTAATAAGTAGTCCTTGAAGAGGTAAAGAGTTAGTAGAGTGAAGTTCATAAAAACCGTAAGGTGTGTGTGTGTTTTTTATCTCGTATATATTTGTTAGGACTGAAGTTACTGTCTTTCGTAATTTTAGAAATCAGAGTGCAGAATTATATTTATCAACTATCCCATCCTGTGGAGAATAATTAACTTATTATATAATATATATATTTATTTAAATGTGGGTATTATACTATGCATTTTTTTCTTAGTTGGCACTCTATGTGCTTTCATTCCTGGAACCCAAAGACCTGCTACAAGCGGCTCAGACGTGTCGCTACTGGAGAATTTTGGCTGAAGACAACCTTCTCTGGAGAGAGAAATGCAAAGAAGAGGGTAAGGTTCAAAATTGCATAGAGAATATGTTCATACTTTGAAAAGCAGAGTGATTCTGAAAACAAGTAGAAAAAAATAAAAATAATATTCAGTTACTTATGATAAAATCCACAGATTATTCTACACATTCAAATGAGCCGAATCTTAACAGCTAACCCCTTTAACAAGCAGTATAACTAATAGCAAATATATCTATCTGATTTGCTTCCTATCACTAGTAGAATTAATAAACAATGAAAAAGTCAAGATGAGGATGATTTAAAGGAAACCCCGAAATTACATTTCCAATTAAATATCCAAATATTTAGTATTAATTCATTTTTTCATAAATGTTTATTGAACACCTCCTATGAGCCAGACATTTCTTCAAGGTGGGGGATATAGCAGTGAACTGAAGTTCTCTTTCTGTCATGGAGCTTATGTTCTTGAAACCTGTTTTTTTCCTTAGTAGAGGAGTAGTTATCCTGTGTATTGGGAGAACTATTAGTTTTTTTGTTTTCCCAGCAGAAAAAAAAATTTCGAAAAATATTTTTGAAAAAATATAAAAATATTATGTGCCTCAGAAGCAAAATATTTTAGAAAGAATCATAGAGCATGATGTAGGTACTCTATAGGTGATCATTCCCTTCATGGTGGTTATCGTCAAGTAGGAAGCATTGATGGTTAGTCCAGTTAATAAAGGTTTTAGGTAAAGATCCAGGGTACTTGGTTTCTCATCCTGCTTTTGACCTCTGTAGGGCTTGGATTAATCAGTGAAATCTTCATTCTTAAGTATCTGTATACATAAAGTGGGATTAATCTCTGCCTTCCCTTCTCCCATACGGTCATTTTTTTAATGATCTTTTAAAAATTGTGATAACATATATGTAATTTATCAACTTAACCATTTTTATATGTACAGTTCAGTGGCATTAAGTACATTCACATTGTTTTGCAACCATCACTACCGTCTGTGTTCAGAACTTCATCATCTTCACATGAAACTCCATGCCCCCTGTTATAACTCCCTGTTATTCCTCTCCACAGCCTCTGGCAACCACCCTTTTACTTTCTGTCTCTATGAGTTTGACTACTCTAGGTACCTCATATAAGTGAAATCATACAATATTTTTCCTTCTGTAATCAGCTTATTTCACTTAGCATAATGTCTTCAAGGTTCATCCATGTCATAGCATGTGTCAGAATTTCCTTTATTCCATTGTGTATATGTATCTAATGCTACGTTTTGTTTATCCATCTTTCGGTGGACCCTTGGATTGCTTGCACCTTTTAGTTATTGTGAATAATCCTGCTATGAAAATGGGTGTACAGCTAACTGTTTGAGGCTCTGCTTTTAATTGTTTTGGTTATGTATCCAGAGGTGGAATTGCTAGATCATATGTTAATTCTGTGTTTGTTTTGGGGAACCACCAGACTATTTTCCACAGCAGCTGCACCATTTGCACAAGCATTCCGATTTCCTCACATCTTCGCCAACATATTTTAGAATCATTTTGAGAAAGAAATGAAATAGTGAATACAAAAATATGCCATATAGAATGTAAACTTTACATTATTGCTACATACTGTGATAACAGTATTAGAAATTGGACAGTGTCTTGCATTTCAGTGGTTTTGAGCAGAGAGAAAGATGGAATACTTTATAAAATGTATAATTGTTATTATTGGTGAAGGCAATTTACTCTTGAACTGTAACCCTTTAGGGATTGATGAACCATTGCACATCAAGAGAAGAAAAGTAATAAAACCAGGTTTCATACACAGTCCATGGAAAAGCGCATACATCAGACAGCACAGAATTGATACTAACTGGAGGCGAGGAGAACTCAAATCTCCTAAGGTAACTGAACTCTGCACAATGTAACAGAAACCGTTAATCAGTGTTAGTACCTAGTGTACTATTTCACTTGGCAAACTGTATAATTTGACACCCCTCTTCTGTAGAAAGAAAACCATATATTTTAAAATAACTGAAAGTATTACTGACAATATTCTTTTATTGCTAATTTCTCTAATCTGACAACTAATTGTGCTTGAATAAAAGATAAGTTAAATTGAGTATCTTTTTATCTTACGTAAATGAAAATCTCTCAATATCCTGTTGAATTTTACTGTGTCATACGCATTCTACCTAAGAATTTGCTGCCTCCTCTGATTACATAGTCCAAACATGATTTTTTGAGGAGTGTCTATGTTTTGGTTTTGGTGGCTTTTGTGTGTCTTATTTTTATAAATTGAGGCATAATTCTGGTTTTCTGTCTAATAACATTTCAAATATATAAAGCATAGTAAAAACACTTGAAATTATTGGGCATATTTCTCAACTGGAAAAAACCAATTTGGGGAGACATTGTTATACTAATATGTATATATTATGATAGATTTTTTTGTTTTAAGAATGCTAATAATTGTTACTCTTTGTGGTTAATAGATGCTTATTTTGTTCTTGTGTGTCAAAGTTGTAAAAATTAGAGGCATATTCTTCTGGTTTGAACAGATAAAATAGATTATTGTCAAATACATTGGTGATTGAACCATCTTTATGAGGTCTTGATGCAGTAAAACTTTAATAGTTGATGTTTTGAGTATAAATAATAGACTATGGAAACAATAAAATGTTTAATTCTGGATTCGTCAGCCAGGAAAAATAATGGTTTATATTTTATATAAATTTTAATTCTAGAGATAGACTACAAATTACTGTTCCTGTTTATGCCTTCATTTTTCTCTTCACCAGTATTTTAAAGAACATAATTTAATTAACATATTTCTAATCTGCACATCTTTCTTATAGGTGCTGAAAGGACATGATGATCATGTGATCACATGCTTACAGTTTTGTGGTAACCGAATAGTCAGTGGTTCTGATGACAACACTTTAAAAGTTTGGTCAGCAGTCACAGGCAAAGTAAGTTTACTCTTCCTACACTTCACAAAGTCATAATTTTGTGTATATCATCGCAAGTAGCAACTGGAAAAAAGAAAGCAAGAATTCATTTTTGATTCTCAGTTATTTGGATATCAAATATCAGAGCTCATAACTTAGCTTTTTCCCCATATTTATGAAAGTCAATGGCATGAGGATAATGATGCTTCTCATGATAGAGGTTTCATTGATTTTTTTTCATTTACATAGTTTGTCTATCTTTGTGACAGATATTTTAACATTTTCAAGGGTGCTTTATCTTTTTCTTGGCTCAATTTTTCCCCACTTTTATTTACTGTCTAAGTTATACCTCATTACTTTGTAATGTTTCTCAAAAGTATGGTTGAGGGATATTTATTTTTCCTTATAAACTGCTTTGTTGATAACCTACCTATTGTTTAGAACTTAATAAATCATGTTAATTTATACTTATCTCAAACCCTTGTGAGATGAGAGTGGACTAGGCATTTAAATGTTAAATTTGAAGAAAAAAGTAGCCCAAGCAATCAGCTTGATTGTGTACCATATCATACCTTAATGAGTCTCTAGTGAATATTTATTTTTATCTGTCCAGTAGAGAATATTTTCATGAATTAAGTAATTGCCACCAAAAAAATAATGGAAGAGAGTATGAAAACAAAAAAAATCCATGTCTTTTAAAATGTCTTTTACCATGTTGCTTCTTGGCAAGTATCTTATAAATATTCCAAGTCAGATGTTAAAATTTTTTAAATCAGCTTTATATTTCCATAGTGTAATATTAGTTTGGGATTTATTTCAGGGCTTTAATGTCTGTCTTTACTTGTCTAGAAGTAGCTTCACTGGCTCCTAACTACTGCCCTGGGGCAGATTCAGATGAAATGTGGTATGTAGCCACACCCAACACTGTTGGCATACTTTCATTGAATCTATTCCCATGGAAGAAACCCAGTTGCAATTTCAGTATTATTTCATCAAAGAGGCCAGGCCAGAGCTATCATAACTGCTTTCATATCATGTTTCCTTTTTATTATATAATGTTTTATATCATATGTTTGCTTTCTACATACTTGTTCCTCAATTGCTTGTGCTTATATAAATTTATAATGCTATTGAATAAACAAAATAAATAGTGATGGGATCATTTTATATGGATGTGTAAAATAATATTTTCTGAAGAGCCAAACAAATTGAATAAGTAACTTTACTCCAAATTTTAATGAGCTATTAAATTGTATTTAAATCACTTTTCCTTTCTACCCAAAAGTAATCATCTTAAGTGTTTTTCCAGTGTCTGAGAACATTAGTGGGACATACAGGTGGAGTATGGTCATCACAAATGAGAGACAACATCATCATTAGTGGATCTACAGATCGGACTCTGAAAGTGTGGAATGCAGAGACTGGAGAATGTATACACACCTTATATGGGCATACTTCCACTGTGCGTTGTATGCATCTTCATGAAAAAAGGTAAGGGAAAATCTTATCAAGGTTGGGACTTCTTCCTCTATTATTTGTGAATTTGGGCCCTTTCTGTGTAGAGTTACTGAAATAGTGACAGTGTGCTCTTAAATTAGATTTAATTATTAAACTTCAGATGTCTCTATTCCAGGAAAGCCATAGCGTTTTGTCTTAAAGTCTCAAAAAAAAAAAAAAAAAATTGGGGATTGTCTGTAAATTTCCTTTCTCATTCAATAGTGTTGTCGGCTTCCTCTTTGAAACTTTCTATTCTCTAATCCTTTTTATTGTTCTGTATCTTTGATGACTCATCATATTCAAGCAGAAATCATGTTTCCTGTCTCTTTTTTTGATATTCTTATTTCTGCAAGTGGGACAAATTCAGGCTTCAAGGGTCTGAGCCTTTTTAAATTACCTACCCACCTTACACCCACCCTATCTCTAAGTCTAGGCAAAAGCTGAGGCCTGTGGGTAATTTGTTCTCTCATTCTGAACTATTGTCACAGCTTTCTAACTTGATCATCTTATGTTTTATACAGCTGACATACAGTCGTTTTATAATTATGATAGTGTCACTGTCCAGTTCTTAAGTCTTTGTGAGCCTACTGTTGACTAACGAATTAAGGAAGAAATCCTTGATCCAGTTTTCAAAATGGTGTCTGCCAAACTGGACTTTTTGACTTTTTCTTCTCAGTGCCTTTGCTGTTGCTTTTATCTCCTCCTGTAAAGCCCGCCTATTAAAATCCTATCTTTCTATTATCTTCATCGTACCCCTGTTAAACAAGTGTGATTTCTACCTCATTTGTCAAAAAAAGTCTCTCTGAAAGGTCCTTACAGTGAATCCATGGCAGTCTTTACCTTTAATTCTGTCTATATCATCTTCTTTATTAAGAACCAATACATTAAGCAGATTTCACACCAGATTTATAATATGTGAAAAGGAGTACCTTTTCAATTGTCATTTACCTCTACTTTGAACAGTGTGCTATACTGTTAAAATTTGTTGGATGAGTATCAAGAGACCTTGTATTCCAGTTTCCATTATGTTCTCTCAACATTATGTTCTCAATTAAAGGGTTCTCTCAACCATTTAATTATCTACTTTTTCAAATATGGAAACTGGTATTTCTTTATCTCTTCAGAATGACATAAGGATACCTAAGTTTTCAGCTTTGTTTTGTAATCCAAAAATGATTACAGTATTTGCATATTGCTCTGGTTTTCAGAAGAGTATAGCGCTAATGTTGAACCAAATGTTTAAGGGATAGCCATTGTTTTTAAGGATGTACATATCTTTTAAAATCTGGATTTCTTAATATTTTTATAGCCTATTGCGTATTTATAAATCTAATCATTAAAAGCATAAGCAGCCTGTGTTTGAGGACGTGTCTAAAACTGGTTAGTTTTTACTGGAATGTATAGTGTAAACACAAATCTGCAGCTGTTTAAATTCCAAATTCTGACTTGTTTTGTTGTATAAACTTTATTGAATTTTTTACCTAATCATAAGGGAGCATATGCATTCATAATTGAAATTTTGGAAAATGGCAAAGAACATAAAGAAGAAAATTTAAATTCTTTAAACTACTACCACCTAGAGTTCTCCCATTAACATTTTATACATATGCCCACATTAACATTTTATTTCTAAAATCAAAATCTTATTGTATATATTTAGAGGCAGCTTCCGCTGCTTTTAAAAAAATACGGTACAGTGGTTTTCAAACTCAGTCCCACAGAACCTTAAGGTTCTGAACTAAGGTCCACAGGTCAGGGAACCAAGCATGCAGCATTCTAGGCTTCCCAACTTCCCATTCCCTTATTATGTTTATATACCAAGGTTTTACATAGGATTTCTTTTGAAAACAGTTGTTCCTGTGTTAAAAAAAAAAAAAAGCTAAAAAACCTTGACTAAATCTACCATGTTTTCTCATATTATTAAAAATTCTAAACGTGGGTTTGTTTTGTTTTGTTTTTCTGCTTTTCCCTCTGCAGAGTTGTTAGCGGTTCTCGAGATGCCACTCTTAGGGTTTGGGATATTGAGACAGGCCAGTGTTTACATGTTTTGATGGGTCATGTTGCAGCAGTCCGCTGTGTTCAATATGATGGCAGGAGGGTTGTTAGTGGAGCATATGATTTTATGGTAAAGGTGTGGGATCCAGAGACTGAAACCTGTCTACACACGTTGCAGGGGCATACTAATAGAGTCTATTCATTACAGGTAAGATCTCTTCTCTCTCCCTTAAATGCTCTCCTGATGAATCATAAGGTTGTTTTACTCAGATAATCACTGTCAAATTGCTGATCCAGTACAGTCCAAAAAAGATTAATCAGATTATTCTGCTGTTTTTATATACGTTAAAATTGGCATGAAGAAAGTGTAAATTTCAAAATTATTTAAATGCTTTCAATTTTCTGTGATCTATTTCTCCCCTAAATACAAATATTGGTCTTGCAACCTGACATTTTGGGGCTCTAAGTTTTGCTATGTTAATTAATGGTTAAATAGTCTCATAGAAGAGTAACCTAGATTTTAAGAAACTCCTTTGCAGAGGATTAATATGGCCAAAAGCTGCCCCTTTGCTTTGATAGCTGAAAGTTGATGGACCATGTAATTGTGATTCCATCCCCATTCAAAGTGGAAATAGATCCTTTCTGCATAAAGCACTCTACTGTCCCAGGCCCACTGATTTGTAGTCATGAAGTAAAGTTGACTAAACCGATTTCTTTTTTTTGGTTTATATTTCAAGCCCATATCCTTGAAAACATTGCCATATTTTGAGATCATTAACTAGATGAATAGGAAGTTTAGAATATGAATCTTGTTTTATTTCCAGGAAGGCAACATTTTCAATGTAAAAATATTTCCTATAGCTTAGTTTATTTACCAGTTATTGCCCATTAATGTTCAGCAAATTAGTACATAATTTTAGTACTGTCAATTCTGTTCTTAGGATATTTGTTTCTTTGTTGAAGGGATATTGTCAATGTCATGAAATACTGACACTATGATAAAAATGTTTGCTAAATTAGAAAAGGTGATGAATTTGGAGGAAGGGGAATTGGCTGCACCTGTTTGTGATATGCTCAGAAGCTTAATGAATATAATATTCTAGTTTAAATAAACCATTTGATTGAGAAAAGAGGTAGCCACATTATTATATAGAAATTATAGACTTACTGACTTTTGGTGTAGCTGGGAAGCTGGAGAAGAGGTAGTATGTAGTTTGCTTTTGATATCAAAATGCCACCTCTTCTGATCCCAGATACAATTATCTTTTGGCACATTTCCTAATTAGCATTAGGTTCTTACAAATGAAATTTTATTTTACACACAGTTTTTAATGGAACTTACTTTTGAACATCACGAAAGTTATCTCTAGCCCTTTTCATGCCTTAGGTGCTGATAAGCATTCCGTTTATCATAAGCTACGTCATTAGTCTCAGCTTCCTAGTAGGAAGTAAAACTCAAATAGCAATTCTCTCAGTCATCCATGATATATAGCTAGGTGGGGCCAGATGATTTGAAAATCAACATATTATTCATTTTAAGTGCTTTGTTTTCATTTTAAGTTGTTTCTCCATCTAGTTTGAAGCTGCTTGGCATAAAGATGAGCCTTTCTGATAGAAGTGTGTGAGAACATACATTGTAGAGTTGCTTGATGGCATGCACTTTATCCTCATTGCCACTCTATCTTAGTACCTCATTTTGTTCCTGGCATTACCTGTTTCCCATCCTCTTCTCCCTTTCCTACTAGGATTAAGGTCAGTAATTGATAGGAAGAGTATCCATACTTCTATTCTAATAAACTGTGTCTTTTGTAGTTTGATGGTATCCATGTGGTGAGTGGATCTCTTGATACATCAATCCGCGTTTGGGATGTGGAGACAGGGAATTGCATTCACACGTTAACAGGGCACCAGTCGTTAACAAGTGGAATGGAACTCAAAGACAATATTCTTGTCTCTGGGAATGCAGATTCTACAGTTAAAATCTGGGATATCAAAACGGGACAGTGTTTACAAACATTGCAAGGTAAGTATTAGTTACTCACCTTTCGTTTTGTTCATTAAAAATGAGATCATTATTCAAGAGAAATATGGAGCTTTAGCATCACAAAAAGAGTCAACCTCATACAGAATGGTTACTTCGGAAAAGTTTATGAATATTTTCACCCTGACTTACAGAACTAGTCTACTCTTGAGGAAATGTTTTAAACTCTGTTTTTAATATGTAATATAAAATTGTTTAATCCCTTCCTGCGTGTTCAATTGACTCTAACCTTTAAGAACAGTGAGAAGAAAGATCTTGGCTATATGATAGAAGCAACGTACTCATATTTTTTGATTGACCATTGCATTTTGAATTTGTAGTCCAATTTTAAAGGGCTACCTTATTGAAAAAAACAAAAGCATCCTTGATAGAAAATTTCTTTGGCCTCCGCTTAGTCACGTGCTTAACTGGAATGGAGAGGAATAATAGTGCCTACTAAGATAGAGAAAGAAACAAGTGAAAATCACTAATATTAGATGAGGTACAGCAGTGCCTCATGATTAACTTTTTCTATTTGTCGTAGCCCTTAGAAAGTGTTTTTTTCGGTGGGGCCATCTGATAGGCAACATTGCAGCTTTTTGCTCATTGATTTTGTCTCTCCTCAGAGTTTTGGAATAGTGACCATTCAGCTTTGAGTGGTTCATAGTGGTGGGGTAATAGATCTCTTAGTGCTCATTTGTCCATCAGCAGAAGGTATGAAGTTGCACTATCTACATCCTCACCAAGGAATGCTGTCGTTCACACAGCCAGAAAATAAGACGTTTGTCGGTAGCTAACCCAGCTTCTTGGAAGACAGACCTCTTGAAAGTTAATGTTTCAGTTACAAATTGCTACCAGATTTTCTTACATCCATGCTGATCCTAAGATACTGAGGACATAGGTTTCTAAATATGTATCATTTCAAATGTTGCATTTATTGTATGTTCTAAAGTAGAAGTCTACAAATTGTATTGTAACTAACCCATAGCCATTATTTCTAACCAGTAATTAAATTCTTTTGGTTTTTGTCTAGGTCCCAACAAGCATCAGAGTGCTGTGACCTGTTTACAGTTCAACAAGAACTTTGTAATTACCAGCTCAGATGATGGAACTGTAAAACTATGGGACTTGAAAACGGGTGAATTTATTCGAAACCTAGTCACATTGGAGAGTGGGGGGAGTGGGGGAGTTGTGTGGAGGATCAGAGCCTCAAACACAAAGCTGGTGTGTGCAGTTGGGAGTCGGAATGGGACTGAAGAAACCAAGCTGCTGGTGCTGGACTTTGATGTGGACATGAAGTGAAGAGCAGAAAAGATGAATTTGTCCAATTGTGTAGACGATATACTCCCTGCCCTTCCCCCTGCGAAAAGAAAAAAAGAAAAGAAAAAGAAAAAAATCCCTTGTTCTCAGTGGTGCAGGATGTTGGCTTGGGGCAACAGATTGAAAAGACCTACAGACTAAGAAGGAAAAGAAGAAGAGATGACAAACCATAACTGACAAGAGAGGCGTCTGCTGTCTCATCACATAAAAGGCTTCACTTTTGACTGAGGGCAGCTTTGCAAAATGAGACTTTCTAAATCAAACCAGGTGCAATTATTTATTTTCTTCTCCAGTGGTCATTGGGCAGTGTTAATGCTGAAACATCATTACAGATTCTGCTAGCCTGTTCTTTTACCACTGACAACTAGACACCTAGAAAGGAACTGCAATAACATCAAAACAAGTACTGGCTGACTTTCTAATTAGAGAGCATCTGCAACAAAAAGTCATTTTTCTGGAGTGGAAAAGCTTAAAAAGATTACTGTGAATTGTTTTTGTACAGTTATCATGAACAGCTTTTTTTTTTTTTTTTTTTTTGCCAACCATTGCCAATGTCAATCAATCACAGTATTAGCCTCTGTTAATCTATTTACTGTTGCTTCCATATACATTCTTCAATGCATATGTTGCTCAAAGATGGCAAGTTGTCCTGGGTTCTGTGAGTCCTGAGATGGATTTAATTCTTGATGCTGGTGCTAGAAGTAGGTCTTCAAATATGGGATTGTTGTCCCACCCCTGTACTGTATTCCCAGTGGCCAAACTTATTTATGCTGCTAAATGAAAGAAAGAAAAAAGCAAATTATTTTTTTTTATTTTTTTTCTGCTGTGACGTTTTAGTCCCAGACTGAATTCCAAATTTGCTCTAGTTTGGTTATGGAAAAAAGACTTTTTGCCACTGAAACTTGAGCCATCTGTGCCTCTAAGAGGCTGAGAATGGAAGAGTTTCAGATAATAAAGAGTGAAGTTTGCCTGCAAGTAAAGAATTGAGAGTGTGTGCAAAGCTTATTTTCTTTTATCTGGGCAAAAATTAAAACACATTCCTTGGAACAGAGCTATTACTTGCCTGTTCTGTGGAGAAACTTTTCTTTTTGAGGGCTGTGGTGAATGGACGAACGTACATCATAAAACTGACAAAATATTTTAAAAATATATAAAATACAAAATTAAAATAAAGTTGCTGGTCAGTCTTAGTGTTTTACAGTATTTGGGAAAACAACTGTTACAGTTTTATTGCTCTGAGTAACTGACAAAGCAGAAACTATTCAGTTTTTGTAGTAAAGGCGTCACATGCAAACAAACAAAATGAATGAAAAAGTCAAATGGTTTGCCTCATTCTCCAAGAGCCACAACTCAAGCTGAACTGTGAAAGTGGTTTAACACTGTATCCTAGGCGATCTTTTTTTCCTCCTTCTGTTTATTTTTTTTGTTTTATTTATAGTCTGATTTAAAACAATCAGATTCAAGTTGGTTAATTTTAGTTATGTAACAACCTGACATGATGGAGGAAAACAACCTTTAAAGGGATTGTGTCTATGGTTTGATTCACTTAGAAATTTTATTTTCTTATAACTTAAGTGCAATAAAATGTGTTTTTTCATGTTAGTATGCCTGTTTCTTCCACTGAATTAATAATCCTTCATTATAAGTATTTAGGATTTGTCTATAATATTTAAATAAGCAAAATCTTGATTTCTTTGTATCTCCTGCTGTATAACATAGAAATCAATACTTCAAGCCTGTTTTATACAGCAAAAGTAAGGATAATGTGCTGCAACTGCAAATTTTATTTCTCTCCTAGACTGTGAAGGAGGACACTCTACTGTGCTCATCTCTGTAGATTGCACTGGGGTGTATAAATATGAAATCTGGTTCCCTCAAAGAATCCACAAAACTTTTGTGATAATTACAACTAGAAGCCTTATAAATAACAAATTCAGTTTGAAATTTTGACCACATATTAAGTACTTACCCTCGATACTTTCTGTTCATTCTCTCTCAAGCTCCCACTATCCCTGAGAAGTAGGCACTATTATCTCCCATCTTAAAGACAAGCAAAAATCTGCAGCTGAGACTGGTTAGGCAATTTGTCAAATCATAGAACTAGCGGAATGCCAGAACTCAAACCCATATTTCCAAAGACTAAATACATGCTGCTCTTTAAGAAAGTTTGACAGACTAAAGCAAGGTTTGAGAGGGAAATAAGCCATTTTTCTGGTACTTTCCGACTCTTCTATAGCCATTTTGTTCAACAAATCTAAATTTTATAATGTAAGGGGAAAAAATAAAGTTGTTTTTGAAACTATGTAGTTCTAAA
Organism: Nomascus leucogenys; assembly: GCF_006542625.1. Classification (NCBI taxonomy): domain Eukaryota; kingdom Metazoa; phylum Chordata; class Mammalia; order Primates; family Hylobatidae; genus Nomascus; species Nomascus leucogenys. Next base: position 72,967,313 of record NC_044387.1, on the reverse strand, counting down.
TATATTTAATATCTCAAATAGCAGGCTGTATATATATATATATACAGTAATCTCAACTAACCAGGCTGTAGATGAAAATCTAAAAGCTACTGAAAATGGACTCTCCTTTTTCTCATAGTCATAAAGTATGTGTTCTTTACTCATAGGGCAAATCCTGGGCCTCATTCTCCCAAAGCTACTAAATCAGAACATCTGGGAGTGTGACCCAAGAACCTGCATTTAAACTAGCTCACCAGGTGAGTTGTGGATACTAAAGTTTCAGAACTACTGCTTTAGATACCATTCCTGTACATTTGGTTATTTGGTTTATTAGTCCACAGCAAATTACAGACACAAAAATAACAAGGAAAAGTGACGGTAAAGGAAAAAAACAAAAAACTACCTGGTTAAATGCAAGGCAAAAATCCTACTAGGCCGTGAAGTGCAGGGTCTTTAGAGTAAACTAAGTTACTGCCCAAACCGTGACTACTGTTCACATTGATGACTGTGAATTGTCAAGAAAAAGTTGTAATTCTATTTGATAGTTCTTGAAACTGCTTAATTTTTCATAAGAGCATATAAATGAGGCTTAACTAGAATATAATTGAAGAGAAACACCCATTTTTAGAACTTTAGAGAATACAATGAGTTCACAGGCTTTGCAGACAAATAGCCCTGAATTCATATCTCAGTTCTAATATGGTCTAGTTACTGGGACCTTTATCATGTTTCTTGACCTCATGTTTCCTCATTTAAGATATAGAGGATACCCATCTCCTAAAGTTATTATAAAGATTAGGTGAAACTTAAAGCACATAGCATACCGATGGCATTTAGAGCTCAGTAAATGGTAGCTTCTATTAAAAATTTTTAAGTAAATAGACCCAGATAACTTTCTATATTTGAGAATTGAATGTATTTGTTACTCATTCGGATTATGTAATAAAAGCATACACATGCACACATGCACACGTGCATGCACACACACACACACACACACACACATACACACACAGCAATCCATTCTTTTAACTGGAGCCATCTAGATTCTCATTTGACTCTTACAGAAACCTTGTGAGATAGACTGATATTGAGCACCTAACAGTGGTTTTGTATATACAGTCATCCCTCAGTATTTGGGGGGGATTGGTTTTAGGATCCCCCCAACCTCAGAGCCCTGTGGATATCAAAATTCATGGATGCTCAAGTCACTGATATAAAATGGCATAGTATTTGCATGTAACATATACAAATCCTCCCATATGCTTTAAATCATATCTAGATTACTTATAATACCTAAGACAATGTAAATGCTATGTAAACAGTTATATTGTTTAGGGAATCATGACAAGGGAAAAAGTCTGTACATGTTCAATACAGACATAACCACCCTTTTTTTCAAATATTTTTGATTCCTATTTGGCTGAATCTGTGGATGCAGAACCCACAAATAATGGAGGGATGACTGTGTTTAGGTGTTCATTAAACATCATTTTATGAATAAATGAATAATATTTATTACAGTAGATCTTTGCTTGAAGCGAAAATGTTAACATCCTTCTACAGGAATCAAAGTATTACAATTGTAGTAAAAAGGTCACTAAGATAACTCCATTTTGTGGCCTTTTTAATGAAAAACTTTACCACCTTATATAACTGTACATTTTTAAATCTTCATAACAGATATAGGCACACTTCATATTTAAATGTTACAAGTTCCCAAATATCAAAGATTGCCTGAAACTAAGGCTGAAATTAGGACACAAAAGTAACCCATAAAAGCCAGTAGCAGTTATTTAGTATACTTGTTGAATTGAGCAAAGAGAGTTGATTATCTCATTATTTTTTATTAGAATTGTTTATAATTTTGACACTTTGAAACCCCCTTACTGAGATTCAATTACCACAGCTATTTCATTAGGTTGCAACAGCTAATGCCTACCAAGTAGTTAAGTAAATGTTTCAACCAGCCTTATTTGTTTCATTTCAGAAAAGTAATTGACATTTAGTTATTTGTGTTAACTGCTTTAAGCCATTTTCTTTACCGGCTTTGAGCTAGTCTGTTGTAAACTCTTCCATTTCCCTGAATTGATTAGAGGCTACAAAAGACCTCTTTGCTTTTCTCTTCCCTAAAGTGAAATGGGGATCAAGGGCAGCTTTCTCAGACCCAGCTGAGCCCTGGTTTTCTGTACACTTCTCCCTGAGATACACATTGCACACTGTGAAACAAAGGTACGGAGGTGGAGGAGAGAAGACATCTCAGAGGCACCTACCCACTATTGTCCTTGCCCCTGTAACTCCCTCTATTCCATATTGAAACCAGAAACATGAAGCTCTGTTGCTGTGCATAGCAGAAATAGATTCACATTACATTTTTTTCTGATTGGTTCCCTCCAGGAGAAGGAAAGTTTTTGAAATATTTCTCCCCAATCAATACCGCCCTCAGACACAGCTTCGTTTTCATTCTTTTAGTCATCCCTGGCCCCAATAAAAATCATAATTGTAACCTATACTCCTTCAGGTTCATCAGCCAATAAAGGGTCCAGCCTTGTCCCTTATAGCAATTGGAAGAGAACCTCCTATTTTGCAGTGCCATTTGTAATTCTAATAGTAGAAGTGGCTTAGGGTTGCTGATGAATGAATTTGAATAAATGCTTCTGACACGGATTGTTTTAATGTTCTCTGCCTTACTGCATTTTCAAGATGGCTTTTGTTTGTGTGTATGTGTTTACACATAGTTACACATACATACACAAGAATATTTTGGAAACAGAATAAGCCTCTTGTTCTTATTGAGTCATACCATCATTCCCTTAGGCCTCTTTTTTTCATCTATTAAAAATAAGGAATGGGTCATAAAGGGAAGGGGTTGGTGGCCAAGAGGAGACTTCTAATATTCCTCCCCATGATAGATTAGTGGCCTCTATGTCTGAAGAGAATGTGTGTGCACAATGTTCCTGGAGCCCTGCATCAAGCAACCATACGGTAATTTGAAAAGTTGATGCATAATTTTTGATTTGGGCATTTTCTGCTGCCCAGGAGATTGATATGAAGTTAGATCCAAAGTAGCTGCACCCAGCTCCTTTTTGGGGGAGTGCCTAGTCATTGCTTTGAATTGCAAACAACATAGCAAGATCTGGCATTGTTGACTAACTAACATGTCTTGTCCATTCAGTTAATACTAGTGATGCCCAAATGAGTGAGGTTCTTGCCAACTTTGTCCCCTGCCACCATCTCTTTCTAGATTGAATGAGACAAAAAATTTCAAGGGTTCTTCAGGGAAAGGAAAAGCATCAAAAGCTGAAAGGATTCAGAATGCACCTTTCACCAAAGCATGAAGTATAAACAAATTCTAGATCCAGTTCCTAGGAAGACTCATTGCTGATACAAAAAGCCTGGCGACTTCCCAATTTGCAATTGGGTATAAAAATAGCAGAGTTTCTATTTCAGATGATCTGATTCTCCCCAAGATTCTTGAGGACAAGGAGCCACTGAGTGGACATTTTGATGTTTCATTCTTTCCTTTGGAATATCTATGATGGCAAAACCTATGAAGGCTGTTTGGATTCTGTTTTGCTTCAGTGGCCATGCTGTGCAAGCAAAATTATTTTGAAGCCACTTGCAAATCAAAGATTCAAGTGCAATAGACCACAAAAGTATATTGCCAATTTGCCCTTTTCCAGGAGGTTAATCGATTATAAAAGAGACATTAAACCCTGCTACTCACCTAGAGGGGAAGGTTATTTGCAGGGCTTTTTAAACTTAGTTACAGCCACTAAGGATTCATCAGACCCTTACTCCTTACTAAATGTAGTTAGAAAAACTATGAGTCAGTGTGAGTATGCTCTCCACTCCTTTAAAGGGAGTTTGAATAGCTTAAATACATCCAGCAAGAACACAGTATGATATAGAGAGAAAGAGTAAAACCGCATACATCTCTGATCAGGGTTAGATCTGGGTTTCGGGCGCCTAAAGCTTACAAACTTAAGGACTCTCTTAAAAAAAAATACAATTAGATCCAAAAATAAACATTTAGAATGAGAAAGATGATAAATTACTAAAGCCTAGAAGCCTAGGAAATGCAGATCCTTCTGAGATTTTTTTTTTTTTTTTTTTTTTTTGAGACAGAGTCTCGCTCTGTGGTCCAGGCTGGAGTCTAGTGACGCAATCTTGAATCTCAGCTAACTGCAACCTCCACCTCCTGGGTTCAAGCAATTCTCCCACATCAGCCTCCCGAGTAGCTGGAATTACAGACGTGCACCACTAAGTCCGGCTAATTTTTTGTGTTTTAGTAGAGACAGGGCTTCACTATGTTGCCCCCATGGTGATCTCAAACTGAACTCAGGTTCAGGTAATCTGCCTGCCTTGGTCTTCCAAAGTGTTAGGATTACAGGCGTGAGCCACTGAATAAGATCTCTTTAGGCAATTATCAGAAATGCTTCAGATTGCAGCCTGGCTTGTCTTGCCCACCTGAAATACTACAACTCCCAGCAACCCCTAGCTCTCCCAGGGGTCTATTAAATGAGGGCCTCAAGATTAGCTTCGTCGGTTTCAACATGAATCCATGTCTGCCTGTCTCAACTTCTGTGTTCTACCCCATCTATAAATGAGGAAACATGAGGACTATGTAAGACAATGTATGGCATAGTGCCTGGCGCATAGTATTTGTTAAAGCGTTGTTTGTTGTTATTACCTGTAATACACTATCGTAGCTAACTGCCATTGTGCACTTAACACTTAGCATGGCTCTAAATATTTTTAAATTATTAATATTCTCAACTATCCCATGGCATTCTACTATTATTAATACAAAGTCTCATTTTACAGATAAGAAAACTGAGACACAAAGATATCAAGTAACTTGCTCAAGGACACAAGAGGAAAAAAAGGGGGGCTGGCATGTGCAGTGGCTCACCCCTGTAATCCCAGCACTTTGGGAGGCCAAGGCAGGAGGACCATCCAGGAGTTCAAGACCAGCCTGGGCAATATGGTGAAACCCCATCTCTACAAAAAATAGAAAAATTAGCCTGGTATGGTGGCATGCGTCTGTAGTCCCAGCCACTTGGGAGGCTGAGGTGGGAGAATATCTTGAGCATGGGAGGTTGAGGCTGCAGTGAGCTGTGGTTGTGCCACTGCACTACAGCCTGGGTGACAGGGCAAGACCCTGTGTCAACAAAACAAAACAAAACTTGGAGAAACTGGGATTTAAACCTGGGCATTGAGGCTCCAGAACCCAACCTCTTAACCACTGTGTTATATATTGATTCACAACTGCCTTGAAAATACAGGAACACGTAGTATCTCATAGGTCATGCCAGAAAATGATGTAGTCTTCAGCCTTGACCTGTCAAACTAGAAGCTGACATAAAGCTATTCAAGCAAGTGCCTGGTTTTCAACAGGGGAGGCCTGAAGAACAAATGTGTGGTAGATTCCTGGTATGCTTTGGCTGTGTGAATCCCCTCCTGCTTTTTTTCAACTGCGGAAACAAAAGAGAGTAAGTTACCTAAGAAGAAAGAACCTACTCTAAGCCATCTCTTTAGTAATGAAATTTTAGGAAAAGTAGGTAAAATTGCATATTATTAAAAGAAAGATTATTACCAGATAATTCAGGAGGAAAGAAATGCTGTTTCTACAGAAGATGGATACTTTTGTTACATAAAAAACATTAAATAAATTCACCATTGATGTACTTGTGTTCTAAAGATAACTAGGCAAGTGAAGGAGCAAGCGTGTGTGCTGTATTGTCAGGAAAGTCAGGGCCATGTAGAACTTATACCTAGCAAATTCTCAATAAATGTTGCATCTATTATTATTATTTTATTATGAATCAGGAATGAGGAAGACAGTTGAGTTCAAATTCCATCTCAGCCGCTCATGCAACTCTGAAAGGATTTTAAAATCTTTCTGAACCTCTTTCATCATCTGTAAAAAAGAAAGTAACTGTTGTGAATGTTACATGAAATAACATAAAGCATCTGGTACAGTACTGACCTAATTATGTGTTTAATGAATACTAGCCATCTTTGTTATTATTACTACCACTAACAAGATATTGGTAACTATGTTTCAGGTTACTATTTCAAAGTTTATCTGGAAGAGGAAATCTGTAAAATTTCCAGGAGGCAATGCTTGAACTACCTCCCAAAATGTGCTGGGAACCTGTCAGAAGGCAATATGCAATCCCAGCTGGGTGCAGTGGCTCATGCCTGTAATCCAGCACTTTGGGAGGCCAAGGCAGGTAGATCACCTGAGGTCATGAGTTCAAGACCAGCCTGGCCAGCATGGCGAAACCCCATCAGTACTAAAAATACAAAAATTAGCAGGGCGTGGTGGTAGGTGCCTGTAATCCCAGCTACTCGGGAGGCTGAGCCAGGAGAATCACTTGACCTCGGGAGGTGGAGGTTGCAGTGAGCCGAGATCACATCACTGTCTGGACAACAAGAGAGAAACTCTGTCTCAGAAAAAAAAAAAAAATGCAATCCAGTCTAAAATGACAAATTATTTCTTTCTCTCCAAAGAACCTATTTCAACTGAGAAATCTAAAAATCAGGACCCCAGAAAGGAAGCAGGAGAAGAGAATTGAGTAGACAAAAGATTTCATCAATTTTGGATGTAGGAAGACAGATGTAGGAGTGGATTACTCCAGTTGAGTAGAGTATAAAAGCTACAATCTAATGTGCCCAGAAAGGGGGATACAAATGAGAAGCGAGCTAATCCCTTTTCTGTGAAAGGCAAAAGTAAGACAGGAGCTGAAAACTGGGGGACTAGCTGAAAAGGAGAACACATGGAATGATTGGAGCCCTACATCCTTTTCTCAGCCAGGGGACCACCTCTGTGTTACCCCCTATCCCACTACCCACTTCACCCCACCTTGCACTGAGCACACAGGCACAGAAGAGGCTCAGAAACAAAAATGGAGATTACATTCTCCCTAACCCTCTCCCAGAGTGCCAACAGTCTGAAATATACCAGAGGATTCTTTCCCAGAGAAGTGAACGACCTGAGAGAAAACGTCTCTAGATACTGGCATTTTATTGGAGGACTCCTTCAGTGAAACTGCTGGCTCCCTACCCAATCAGAGGAGAAATTTCTCATTCTAAGAGCCCCAACCATACAGAGCTTCCTATTCACTTTTTAGCATCTGTCTCTAAAATGTGAACAGATAGTCAAGAATCAAAGAACGTTTGAGAAAAGACTCTGATTTAAAAGACTAAGTAAGCCAAAAACTCATGAAATAAACTTTGAGAAAGTTTTATACCCTCAAAAAGATACTGCATCTTATAATATGGGAACAGAATACTTTTTTTTTTAAGACACAGTCTCACTCTGTCCCCCAGGCTGGAGTGCAGTGGCAAAATCTCAGCTCACTGCAGCCTCGACCTCCCCAGGCTCAGGTGTTCTTCCCACCTCAGCCTCCTGAGTAACTAGGACTACTCATGCCACCATACCTGGCTAATTTTTAATTTTTTTCTAGAGACAGGGTTTCACCATGTTGCCCAGGCTGGTCTCAAACTCCTTGGCTCAAATGATCCATCCACCTTGGCCTCCCAAAGTGCTGGGATTATGGGTGTGAACCACTTTGCCCTGCCTAGGATACAATTTTTAAAAGAGCTCATGGAAACTAAAATATAATAGAAATTTAATAAGAAAACCTTAAACTGAAAATAAAAATTGAGGAAATCAAACAAAAGTTGAAGAGATGGAAATTAGTAGAAAAAATATTAAAAACTTAGAGGATCAGTCTGGGACATCTGACATTCAAATAACAGGGTGTCCAAAACAGAAAATAGAAAACAAAGAATAAAATATTTTTAAATGCAAGAAAAATGAACAGAATTGGATGACAGAAAACCCCTAGATGGCAAGGACCCACTGAGTGCCCTTTGAATAAATGAATGAAAAACAAACTGCCCATCCATGTTCATCATTATGAAATTTTGAAGCACCTAGGCTAAAAAGACTTTCCTAAAACTTGTGGAGAGAAAAGTTGGGGTTAAATAAGAATTGGAATTTTGGACTTCTCAATAGCAACATCGGATGCTATAATAGAAGACAAAAGTCTTCAAAATTGTACAGGCAAAATATTTTCAATTTAGAATTTACACCAGCCAAATAATCAAGTGGGAGGGAGAATAAAGACATTTTCAGCATGGAAGGACGCAAAGCACTCCCTCTCAGAAACCTTTTCTTTCTGAAATGAATATGTGGTCCAGCAAACCACAATCAAGAAAAACGTGACAGAAAACAGGGATTTTAACACAGGAGATGGGTGAAGGGAGTTCTAGGATGGTAGGTGGGCATTTGGATTCAAGAACTAGCAGTTGAGGTGTAAGCAGGGAAAGTAATGGAAGAAAGGTCCTAAGAGTACAAAAGGAAATGATAATCATCTTATTATCATGCCAGAGCTTTTAGAGAAAATAAGCCTCAGGGTTCCGAACAGCTGATGATACATTTAGAAATTTTTTAAGGTTCAATATATAAAAAGCTATGCAACAGATAAAAATAAGGCAATTATTAATTTTTAAAAGTATGTTTAAAAACATAGTATACTAGTTAGCCCTAGAAACTATACTAAACTATATTTATGTAGCCATAAAAATGTAAATACTATGATTATGATTGCTAAAACATCAATGTGGGAGGACAGGATAGTAGAGGGAGAGTTAAATCCTCATCTACCATAATTAGAAGTTATTAATGTCTAAAATGAAAAAATAAGATGCACATACTATATAAAGATGGGACATATATATATATATATATATATATATGTCTGATATATATATATCAGAAGAGTTAGCTCAAAGTTAAAAATATTTGCTTCTATGGTTGGGGGGAAGTTTGAGGGTTATAGCATTTTGATATACTTTGAGTGTTTGCATTACTTTGCTAGAAATATATTTTTTAAAGCAAGTTCCCCCAACACCCTCTGCAAAAAAAAAAAAATCAATATGGCAGATTTCAGAAATAGTGACCTTTCCTTACCCATGCCAGTAGAATCCATCAACAAGAATGATCTATCTAGTCAGTCTCATGTCACAAAGAGAGTCTTAGGGATGCTCTTCCTGGAGGAGTTCTATAGTTAGATAGAGGCTAGGATGGAATCCATGTGTGGGCAAATTACCTTGGTTCTCTAGTCTCTTGTTTCATCTGTAAAACAGGCACAATAATAGTCCTAACCTCTTCAGGCTGCTGAAGACTGAACAGATGATCTAGGAAATGTGCTTAGCATAGTCTCTGGCTCATGAGTTCTTAATAAGAAGTACTTGATAATATCACTGTTAGCAGCATTCATCAGTCTCAAGGTGGAAACCATCATACATTTAAGATCTGGAACTAGCAGAATCCAGAGCTTTTGACTTCAGGTTCTGATTTTAGCATGTGCAGATGGATAAACTGAGTTGTAACCCCATGCATCTTATATCAAGAGGACCAGCCACTTGGGGATCCTCAAGAATATAGGTGCCCTCTCCCCTCTCCAACCTGTTTTCCCATCACCTCCTCCTAACTTTCATTGGGGTTTATTTCCAAATTCTCCCACCAGGTATCTTAAGTGTTTTCTCCACGTGGAAATGCTTTTCAGTAAAATGAAAATGACTGAACTTTTTATAAAGTGAAGTTCAGAGTATCCCTTCTGGGACTCTATTTTTTCCCTTGAAATTCTAGATCAAAATATCAAAAAGGCCAGAGTGGGGTCCATAGAAGAGCAGAAGCAATGAGTTGGAAGAACTTCTGTGCACCTCTATTAGTCCCGCTACATGGAATCCTTAGGGTGAGTTCATAATTCCCATGATGATCAAAGGTCTTTCATACCTGGAAGTGTGCAGTGTGAATTAGTCTGGGTGTACATTGGTCCCCAGCCTAGCTGTGACAGGATGTGCCATCACTGTGAGTTACTCCTGACTTTCCAAATCTGCCCAAGACAGTCAGAGACATTGCCCATGAAATCATCTGCCCTGGCTGCTCTCTCTAAAGGCCTAGAGCTGGTGAGAGCCTCAGAGGCCCACCCACAGGCATGGCAGTCAGCCTGGGGGGCTCCTGTGTCAGCTCAGCTCTCCAGGCTAAGTCCTAAGGTCTAAATGACAGACAGCTGCCACCTGATCCTTCTGAATACATCCTAGATAGCCAGAAAGCCCCCCAACCACAGACATTCCATGTCTCTGCACTTGGCGGGCTATTCATTTGTGTATGTTTTACTGTGGCTTTCCGCTTGGTGACCTAGACTCTTACCAAGCAAGATTCCTTAAGGTTTCAAAGCAGCTAGAGAGACCACTAGCAAGTTTCTCTTTGTTAAGAGCTTTTTAACTATTCCTGCTTAACTGAAGTTGCCTGTTGGTTGAAGTGGGCAGCTTCTTAATTTTCTGAAGTCGTCAGTGACAATTCCTAAGATGTCTCTGCAAATATTTTTAAGTGTGTATGAATAAATCAGGCCTAGTACCACTACCCTCAGTGAATTTTTTTTTTAAAATTAAACCAGCCCTTAGAGGCTTAAGATCTAATTTAATTGAATAACTAGGTGTCATAATGAGGGACTCCAATGAAAGAATGAAAGAATCTCTGAAGTGCTGATTGGCTGTTTCTGGAACTTGGCCCAAGTTCCTACTACAGATGTGACACGTCCACTTTTCTCAGAATTCAAGTCTCCTGGTTGGTGAGTACAATTCTTTAAAACTCATAGGAGAGGGATCCCGGTACTATATTCCTCAAAGCCTCCCCACCCCAGACTAACACACACACACACACACACACACACACACACACACACACACACACACACATTCTCCACCTGCAGGACCTGAGTCTACACACCCCCCAGTGTTTCTGTTTATTTCCACTCAGCTAAGGAGTCATTGCAATGGGGAAAATAAATTAGAACCAAATTAGACTGAGATTCAGAGTCCAGGAAGCATGGCTGCCTATGAAACATTACTGGTTGTTTTATGTATTCACTGCCTGGGGAGTGAGGTTGGGGGAAAGCCAGCTATGTGGCTAATCACTGCACAGAATGGAAATCTGGAAAGAGGTCTAAATCTGATAAGATATATAGTATCTTCTCTCCAGTTGTGTCCACCTCTAAGAAAAAAAAATTACAGAATATTCTCAATCTGTTAAAAATATCTTACTTCACTCTTTTCCCTTGCTTACCCTGGAGAAATCCAAATTAGAAAACTTCGTATTTAAGATAATCAACAGAGGAGAACAACAGATCAACTTGGGCTAATATCAGTAGCAGGGAAGACCAATTAACAAATTCATGAATTGTGTTGTTTACACTTCTATTCCTAAGGTTAATTATGCGATCAAGTAATAGCTTTTGCCTTGATTAGAGGGCCCTTAGGAAATAAAAGTGTGTTTCCTCTTTACAAGTATGTTTGCATTTCAGTCCTGCAATGATAGCACAGGAACTGGGCTCAGCAAACATTGCCTGTGCACACAGCTGTTATCAAAGCAGGTCTTAATTTAAATAGCCTCAAGACTCAACGTGTAAACAGAAGCATCATCCATAAAAGTGCTAATATTCACCTATACATTTTTTCTCTCTCTCTGCTTTGGACTACTTATAGTGTCAATTCTTTGCAGAAGTTTATTTTCCCATTATTCCCTATTGTAAAGAATCAGTAAAATTAGCTCCTGGGGCTATAGGTATAGAAGAAAGAAACATCGCCCACATTTCAGGAAGCACTCTCCGCAAGGCTGTTCCAGCTTCCTGTTAATAATGGCAGCTCACATTTTTGAGGTGCTATCCCATGGCAAGGGACCTCACATGAATAAATTCTGTAATCCTCACAATAAGCCTATGAGGGAAATATTGTTATATCCTCTCCTTTTCAGGTGAGAAAACAGAGGCACAGAAAGGTTATGTAAATTACACAAGTCCATAGCAGCTAGCTAAGCCAGGGTTTGAACCCAGGCATTCTGGCTCCAGTGTGGACACATTTAACCACCATGTGCTGTTGCTCCTCTCTTTAGGGCCCTGACTTAAGTGTGCGGTGTTAGAAAACAGTGAGTTATTTCACCCAAATGAAGAAGCAACACATTGTGCCATTTTAAATTCTCAAGTGAAGTACAAAAGTTTCCTTGTCCGCCTACAATCCACTTCTGAGTAATCTGACCCAACGTCATCAGAAAGAAAATGGCTTCCTTGGGGATTGCTGAAAGCGTTAGAGAGATGTGACCAGAGATCTCCGTCACGCTGATTCCTCCCTTGCCTTGCCAGGAGCACTGGGCCAGCCTACATTGGCTATTCAGCGCTTGTTGAGGTTGGGTTCTCCTATGGCAACACAGTGATGCCCAGCTGGACACAAACCTTGATTGATAATGGTGGTAAATTAAGAGATGGCTTATTGGCTTTAACAAGGACGACCCACAGAATATTCTGGATTAAGAGCAATGAACCAATTCATTTCATGTCTTCTTTTTCACAAGAGCACCTACTGAAAAATGGAGGAGTGATGTACAGGGGTTGTGTTCTCAGGCTTTGGAATCAAATGGAACGGAATCAAATTCAGACTCTGCCATTTACAGCTCGGTGGCCTCAGGTACATTACTTCCTCTTTTTGCACATCGGTGGCCTCATCTGTAAGAGTACTGCCTCAGACACCGTAATGAAGATGAACTCAGACTATCCAGGTACAGAGCTTCATTCTTACTACTCAGAGTGTGTTGCATTGTCCTGCGGCAGCAGCACCCTCACCAGAGAGCTGCTCGGAAATGCAGACTCTTCGGTCTTGTTCCAGACCTGCTGAACCAGAATCTGTACATTCACCCTCCGCTGCTGATCTGAATGGTCCTTCATCTCAAATACTGAAATGTGAGAGGTCATGGCAAGTGAAGCACATAATGACCATTAATTGTAATGATATATATTGAAATTATCTGCCATCAAAGTAAGCTCAGCATCACCATTACAGGAGTAAAGTGTTAAAGGAAAGAGACCTTGGAAATGAGAGGCAAGGTCCAGGTTGGAAACCCCCTCCCTGCTTCTCCAGCTCCTCAGTTTCTAAATTCTCAGAGATACAGGGAAAACACTTGCAGAAAGTAACTAAGCCTTTTTGGAGAAACTCTTGGGAAGACCAAAGTCAGGGAAACAAACAGCTATAAAGTTTATGGTTTTTGCGTCAGTCAATGACAGAAACCGGCAATTCATGCCTTGTACCTGAACTAGCAAAGCCTTTTCTTTTCTTTTTTTTTTTTTTTTTTCAAAGCACAACCCAAGTCTCCTGCCAGATCATGGCTTTTAATTTAAGTGTACAGTTACTGCTCAAAAGTGATTCACAAGCCTTTAAAGAGCCACTCTCCTTTAGAAGTCTGTTTAGAATGCAGAGGGTTTGAAGATTAGTGTTGGGAGTGAGAGCATTTGACTGCCTAAGTGTTCAATCTCCCAGGTACTTAGATATTTCTCAGCAAGAACTGATGTTCATTAAACTGTAAGCAAATTAGAGTTCAAGTCAAAGATATAAAGGAAGACATAATTAGTGTACGGGAGTCATCCACCATCGTAAGCCTTCTCTTAGGTAAGAAGTCTTCAGAATTAGTTCCCTGCACAAAAGAAAATTATACAGCTGCTTTATGCAGGCTGCCGATGCTATGTTTTATTGCACGCAATTTACAATGAAATGAAGCAGAAGTTTGCAAGACTACATTAAAGCTTTAATTTTCCTTTTGGGTTTTACCTCCATTTTATCTTTAGAAGAACCCAGAATGGTTTGATAAATAGAGTATTTTGCCAGTCAATAAATTAAAAAGCTATTTTTACCAAGTGGACACTGAATTGCTACTGCACGTGACAGAAGCTTCCTGGGATTTCAGAGGGTGGAAGGGTACACCATCCTTCAGCAGAACTGATTTGTGGAAAAAATATTGCTCCCTGTTCCCCAAATCTAACTACTCTGAAGAAATGTGGTTCTCAGTGACTTCTGACACACTCTGGTGGCTGTCTTATTACGGGGTCTGGGTTTCAGGCAAAACTTTTGGGAATCAGATAAAGGAACTGGACTCCCATAAGACAATAAATCTCATCAGACATATTGTAGACTGACCCTCCAGCCCCAACAGGAGCTTTGTAAGGAATGAAATACCAATGCTCCCCCATCCCACCCTGTAAACGATTATTTTCAACTGAGCTAGAAAACCTGAGAGAGCCAGGTTTGAGTCTGTAGAACTGTCACGTGCCGCACTCTGTGCCACCTCCAACTATCCATCCCCAGGCTTTGCCAGTTAAAAGGCAGGATGGCTGGCGGCGGTGGCTCACACCTGTTATCTCAGCACCTTGCGAGGCTGAGGCAGGTGGATAACTTAAGTCCAGGAGTTCAAGACCAGCCTGGGCAACAGATGAAACCCTGTCTGTATAAAAAATACAAAAAATTAGCTGGGCATGGTGGCTCGCGCCTGTAGTCTTAGCTACTCAAGGGGCCAAGGTGGGAGGATCACTGAGCCCAGGAAGTAGAGGTTGCAGTGAGTCATGATTGCCCCACTGCACTCCAGCTTGGGTGACAGAACGAGACCCTGTCTCAAAAAATAAATAAATAAATAAATAAAATGAAAGGTGGGAGTGAACTTGGAAAGAGGTCGGGAAAACCCTTCCTTGAATCTGGATCTGGAAGGTGGTTATAGAGCTCCGCCTGGCATTTGCCCTAGGACCCCACTTCTGTCGCTCTGCAGAGCAGGGGATGGCCCCAGGGTCTGGTCTGAAGGGGGAGGTTTTGGAAGCCATCATTGGCTGAACAGACCCCTGAAAGAGTAGCCACAGTATGGAGGCTCCTGGAGGGTCCAAGAGAGGAACCTGCAAGCTGGCTGGGAGTTGAGGCTCAGCAGGCTGACCACATTTAGGCTGCCCTCGACCTGCAGCCTTGAGGTCCAACTTTATGGGAAAGGTGCTGGTGCAGCTGACCTGGCTGGAAACACTATTTTGAAACTAAAATGGTGTTCCGTTTGCACCATCAGTAGTAATAATGGCCACCTGTCAGCAAGCCAGTTTTTGATGCTACAGCAAGCCTGAGAAATGGGTGAGTTTTATCTCTAATTTACCAATGAGCAAAAGAGGCTGAATGTGTGTCTGTCGTTTGACTCGTCAGATGGTGGTGGAGATTGGAGATTGCCCTCTACCCAGGAAACTAAAGCTGGCCCTCCTCTTTGTCCAGTTCCAGGAAGTTCTGGAAGTTGGGGAATATGTAAGATACAAGAAGAAACGTATGATGTGATTTCTGAGGAAGGGAGTAGAATGTTCAGAGAAATGGGAGGAAATACGGATTCAGGAAAGCAGGGGAAATTTTTAAAAGAAGGATCCCAAGAAGGAGGGTTAGGAATGGAAGGAAGCTCACGGTCATCCCGAGTTCTGGGCAGCGAGGAGTGAGGCTCTCTGTGTGCAGTCCCACCTTACTTGAGTCAAGAACCTCAAAAACATTCCTGGAGCCTCATGTGTGGGAACTGTAGCCGAGAAGGAATCTGAAGGGACATAGCACAAGCCACTCCAGAATCACCTGCAGATGTGGAAATTCTTCCATCACATAACATAGTGCAGTGAGGTGACCACTGGCCTGGTGACAAAACTCCAGCTGGAGCCTGAGACCCGCCCCATTCCCCTGCCTGGAGGATAGGTGGGGTTGCTCCCAGGGGCCTCTCTCCCAAAGAAGAAGGGAGCAGTCCTGCTGCCAGGCTCGGTCTACATGGCTCCATGTTCCAAGGGGGATCTGGTGGTGCCCGCTGGTCTTTGGAATAGGGAGGAGATGGGATACCCAAGTGGGAACATGTGATGTAGGGCCCGGTCACACAACGCAGTTCTGTTGATTTTGCAACTATCATCCATCCAGTGGCCTTCTTTCTAAAAGCACCATTAGGTGTATTTTGTTTGTTCCTTTGTTTTATAAGACATACATTTTAGTTAAAACTTAATTTTCTCACTCTCTAGGACACCTGGCACCAAGACTTTGGGATTACTTGTTGAAAAATTGATTGGGGGGCAGGGAACAGAGTAAAATAGAGAAAGAGAGAAAACTAAAAGAAAAATCATTTCTCCCAGCACTACAAATGAATCACTAAAAAAAACCCCAAACTCCCAAAGCAGCAGTATGTCTACTGTTTTGCCTGGGAACAGAATCACCTGGCACGCACGAGCTGTTTCCTGAGCTTGGTCTGTCAATGCATGGCCTCATCATTAATTAACATTTCCAAAAGGCCCTTCTTGCACGGTGGATGAGGGAGCTCAATTTGCTGTCCTGAGGACAGGGGCAGGCAGCTGACTCATAACATTTTGTAAGAGAAACTGGTCTTGCTGCCCTGGTACAGGGACAGAGGCTATGGAAGTAAATGAAGCAGAATCAGAAGAATCAAGAGAAGCTGCAAACAGAGGCAAGGCCCTGCCAGGCCCAGACCCCTCCCTGTGAACCACGAGGAGGTGCTGAGGGGGAGCTGCAACCCAAGGGTTCCTCAAGAGGACTGTCAGGCTCTATGGCAATGGAAACAGGCCAAGAGGGGCCTTGCACACAGAAACACCAAACGTTCTCAGATTTCCAGGACTGACCTGACTGCCTTCTATTCTTTTCAAGAAAAATGTATTGGCATTTCTGCTCTAACATCACATATACATTGCTAAAAACCCTGAGTTATACAAAATGGCATGCTAAAAAATAATAGGGCTTATGGGAAAACTAGAGTTGGGGCAGTCCATAAAAACCGATGGAACTTAGTAACCAAAGCACTCGCTAACAACAATCACAACCTTAATAAAATACGAGCCTGGTTACATCTATCCTGACGTTTCCACCGGGCATCAGCAGCAGCGAATTCCCGGCAGCCTTAAAGCCTCTTGCTTCTTCCTGAACATAGGGTCTGGGGGGCATTCACTTCCACAAGAGAGAAGTTTCTTCAAAGTACAAAGTCTCAAAGTCTCATTCAGGATGTGGGCTTCCTCATTAATATTTTTAACTTTGGGGGATATATAATCAAGCTCCTGGATCTAATTCTAGTTTATAAGAAATATGGGAGATAGATGAACATCTTAAATTGCACCGTGAAGATACAATTAGCCAAATCCAGTGTAAACCTGATTTCACTAACCCAACTATAAAAATGCCTTTTTTAACAGTCAGCCAAGATTAAGCAATGATTTATCATAGGTGATATTTCGGAATTAGTGTTTATTTTGTGAGATGTGATAGTAACATTGCAGTTTTTATAGTTATATGTTTTAAAAATCTTTATTAGAGATAAAAATAAAAACAGATGATGTGAATATACCAAAAAAATTTTAGCAGTTGTTAGACCTAAGGGACTGGAATGTGAGATTTCTTTATACTATTTTCATTACTTTTATACAAAATTGAAATGTTTTGTAATATTTTTAAAAAGGCCCTTTTCTTATACTGCCAGAAAGTAAGGAAGGGCTAAAAATAAATAAAAGTGTTTAAAAAGCCAAACAAACACCCTCTCCCTGCCAGTTGTGGGGTACGTCAACTGGAAGAGCTCCCAATGGCCAAAGCTGGAACAATTTGAGCAAAATAATAATAATAATAAAATAAGATAGAATTATATTATAACTGAAAGTATAAAATAAATATCCTTAAGCTCATACTGACATCGACAAATGAGCGGAATGGGACAGAAGAGACAAATCTCCCAAACAGAAGAATTCCAAATAATTGATGTAGATACTCCATCTTGTAAGGTGGACCCTGTCTCTCCACTCCTTAAGTGTGGGATGCATACAGGGACTTCTGTCCAAAGGCTGGAGCATGGAAAAGATGGGGGAAATTAGTAACTCTATAAGTGAAGAAACCAGACAAACACTACCTCAGCCCAGTGATCAAAGTCAGCATCAACAGTGATAAGTCATATTGATAATATGTGCCCCGGATATGTGATTAAAATGTCATTTTACCTCTGTGATCTTCATCTGAAAATCTTTTAAGCCCAGTCTAATTATGAGAAAAGCATCAGACAAATCCCATCAGAGGGTTTCTACAAAACGCCTGACCAGTACTCCCCAAAGCTGCCAAGGACATCAGAAACAAGGAAAGTCTGGGAAACTGGCACAGCCAAGAGGAGCCCAAGGAAACATAATGACAGAATGTAATGTGGGGTCCTAGGACAGAAAAGAGATACTGATTTTTTTTTAAACCTAAGGAAATCTGCATAAAGTATAAACTTTAGTTAACAATAATGTATCAAGCCTGGGCAATATAGTGAGACTCTGTCTCTACAAAAAAACATTTAAACATTAGCTGAGCATGGTGATGCATGTCTGTAATCCCAGCTACTTGGGAGGCTGAGGTAGGAGGATGGTTTGAGCCCGGGAGGTGGAGGTTCCAGTGAGCCGAGATCATGCCACTGCACTCCAGCCTGGGCAACAGAGCGAGACTCTGTCTCAAATAATAATAATAATGTATCAATATTGGATCATTAATTGTGTCTAATGTACTATACAAATGTCAGTTGTTACTAATAGCAGAAACTGGGTACAGGGTATGTGGGAACTATCTTCACAAATTTTCTGTAAATCTAAATTTACAGAAAAATTTTCTCGAAATCTAAAACTGTTCTAAACCATACTTTAACAAAAAAATAGGAGCAGATGGATTAGCAAGATATAATCGTCCCCGGACCCAATTATCTTTTGATTTTTAAAAATGTCCTAGAACACTATGGCAGTTAAAGGAATCCAGTCTGGTGGACCAGTGGAGCAGGCTGTGGCCAGCTGAGGCAGGATGGGGCTCAAGGACCTCCTGCCCTCCCACCTCATTCATTTTTATTAACTCCCAGCCCTTCCCACTCTTCTAACCTCTGCCCCTCTAGAAATGCCCTCAGTTTACTCCCACATGCTTTTGCACCTGACTTCCTTGTTACTTTGTTTAATAACAGCTTTATCGAGATATAATTTATGTACCCAAAAGTTTACCCTTTCAAATGTACAATTCAGTTGTTTTTAGTATATTTACAGACTTGCACAACCGTCACCACTGTCTAATTTTAGAACATTTTCATTACCCAAAAAAGGAATCTCAAACTCGTTAGCAATCACTAACCCATGCACCCAGCAACTACTAATCTGTTTTCTGCCTCTATCACTTCGATGGTTTTGGACATTTCCTATACATGGACTCATACAATGTGTGATCTTTTGTGACTGGCCTCTTTCACTTAATACAGTTTTCAAGGTCCATTCATGTTGTTGCATGTATCAATATTCCATTCTTTTTTAAATTTTTAAAAAATGTTTCTTTAATTTTTTTTTGAGACAGGGTCTCACTCTCACCGAGGCTGAAGCGAAGTGGCACAATCACGGGTAACTGCAGCCTCAACCTCCTGGGCTGAAGTGATCCTCCCACCTCAGGTGCCCTCCCCTCCACCACAGTAGCTGGGACTACAGGCCCACCCTACTACACCCAGCTATTTTTGTTTGTTTGTTTTTGGTAGAGACTTTCACTATGTTGCCCAGGCTAGTCTCAAGCTCCTGGACTCAAACAGTCCTCCTGCCTTGACCTCCCAAAGTGCTGAGATTATAGGCAAGAGCCACCAGGCTGGGCCCATTCCTTTTTTTTTTTTTAATTGTTGAATACTTACATTGTATGGATATACCACATTTTATTTATTCATTCAATTGCTGATGGATATTTGGGTTGTTTTCACCTTTAGGCTACTATAAATAATGCTGCTATGAATATTCATGTACGAGTTTTGTGTAGACATGTTTTCATTTCTCTTGGGTATATACCTAGGAGTAGAATTGCTGGGTCATATGATAACGTTATATGTAACCTTTTGAGGGGCTGCCAAACTGTTTTTCAAAGGGGCTGCACAATTTTATAGTCCCATCAGGAATGTAGAAGGGTTCCAATTTCTTCATATCCTCACCAACATTTATTATTGTCTTTTTAAATTTTAGCACATCCTAGTGGATGTGAAGTCAGGTATCTCACTGTGATTTTGATTTGCATTTCCTCAATGACCACTGATGTTGAGCACCTTTTCATATGCTTATTGGCTATTTGTCTATCTTCTTTATAGAAATATATATTAAAATCTTCTGCCTATTTTTAAATTATCTTTTTATTGTTGAGCTGCAAGAGTTCTTTACGTATTACATGGGAGAA
This sequence comes from Nomascus leucogenys, assembly GCF_006542625.1. NCBI lineage: Eukaryota > Metazoa > Chordata > Mammalia > Primates > Hylobatidae > Nomascus > Nomascus leucogenys. Next base: position 72,947,246 of record NC_044387.1, on the reverse strand, counting down.
ATTCAAATATTTTCTCCCATACTCTGGGTGGTCTTTTCCCTTGTTTAATGGTGTCCTTTGAAACACAAAAGTTTTTAAATTAGATAAGGTCCAATTTATCTTTTTTTGTTGTTGTGTCTCTTGTTCCTTTTTGTTGTTGTATCTAAGAAACCCATGACCCTAGTTCTATGAATATTTATACTTATATTTTCTTCTAAAAGAGTTCTATAGTTTTAGCTCTTACATTTAGGTGTGTGATTGACTTTGAGTTAATAATGGTATGAGGGTCCAACTTCATTCTTCTGCTTGTGGATATCCAGTGGTCCCAGCATCATCTGTTGAAGAGGATGATTTTTTTCCCTTGTTGAATTGCCTTGTCACCCTTGTTGACAATTAACTGATCATAAATGTAAGGGATTACTTCTACTTTCTTATTTTCTAATAGCTATTTTTTTTATTACCAAAGACATATTTGTTCATTGCAGAACTTTTGGAAAATATGACAAAGAACAAAGGAGAATATATTAAAACATGCTATAATCTCATCATCTAAAACAAACCAGGTTTTTGAAGCTATCATTTTGAAATATGTTTCCTGGTAAATAAAAAACCTGGGGCAGAGAGTGGAGGTGTTTTGATGGTCTGTATATCCTAACAGCTCCAAATGTGGTTCTGATGTGCAGCCACAGTTGAGAACCACACTGAGAAAGGCTGTGGTGAGCCATGCAGGTGTGCTCAGGGGAGCTCCAGGGATGAAGGTTGTGCAAGCATCCTGGGGAGTGAGTTGACCCAGGACAGCATCTCAGCAGCCTAACAGTCGGGAGAGTCAGGGTGCCTGGGATTGGCTGATTTCCTTGGGCTCCCCTGCCGTACCCTATGGCTCCTGCTCTGGGACCCACCACACCTAGGATTCAGCCTTCCTCTGTCTATGCCACTACTGCTTGTGCTTTTCTGTTTCGGTTTTTTCCTAATGTTTCTCTTTTTCTTACTCTCAAATTCACAGTCCTCCGAGAGTAGGTCTGATTGGGTCAGTGATTCACAATCCAACATGGAGCAACTTGGAGTCCTCAATACAGGTCACTGGAAGTGACCATGTAATTTGTCATTCAAATTGGGGCCCTTCTGAGAGTGAATGGCTAATGGTGATGAAACTGGAGCAGCAGGGATAAAGTAGGACTGTCCCAGGCAGATTGGGATAAATGGTCACCCTACCTACAGGCCCCCGATCTTCCTGAGGTTCATTCCAGCATTCTCCAGGGTGCTCTGTGTGAAATCCTACATATTCAGCCCCGCTCTTCCTACCTCTTTCTTGATCATGTATATTGTAAATGTACAATATGTATACATTAACATATTGAAGGCTCTGAGAAAGAAATGAGTGACTGTTTAACCTTTTTCATACTTATGTGACTATCTTGTCTTTTCTTTTTGTAATATGTGTTTCGTGGGTTCCTTTGCCCTGTGGATTCCTTCTCCCACCTGTCATAACCTCCAGTACTAGCCAATTAGTGCGTCCCCTGCCAATTAAGTGATTGGTTCAGGGATGGTCACATGATAGAATTTGGACAAATGAAGGCATTACTCCCAGCACTTGCGTAAAAGCTACCAAACCTTTTTTCTTTCCTTCTCTAGAAGATGTGAGGTAAAGATGGAATTACTATAGCCATAATGTGAAAATGAGCCTAAATATTCCATCAACTCCTTGGAGGGCAGAAGAGAAATCCTCTGCATCCTCCCTGATCCTAAGGGAATAAGTAAATCAGGGACAACTCCAGTGGCTTCCTAGCAGAGATTTAAAAACCCCTGTCAATGACCAACTCAAACATCATTTGTAAGGAAAGACAGGGGAGACAAACAACTTCCCAAAAGAAAACAGGTCCGTGGTGACATTATGGAACTATTGGATGGTTTCCCAGCTGAATCCAGCCTTGCCTTTGGGTTATTAGCCAAATTATTACTGTTTGTTCCTAAGCCTGTTTGGTTTGGGTTTTCTTTCACTTGCAATTAAAAAAAAAAAAAAGGCTACTTTGGGGAAAGCTGATTTTGTTCTATACTTCTTGAGCACAGACCAAGGTACTGGGGGAAGAGGCAGGTATCATATATCACAAAAGCAAGTGGCTATTGATGAATACTGAGGAGAGAGCTGTGGTCACAGCAGGCTGGGTGTACTCTTCAGTATTTTGACAGTAAAGCACAAATACTTCGAACATCATCAAATCACTTCTGCTACATGATTTATAATTACTGCATAGTATTCTATTGTATGTATTTATTATTCACTTAATCAACTGCCCTATTTTTGTTCTTTTTAGAAGAACAAAATATAAATATAATATTATTTAATATAAATGATGCTTTGATGAACATCTTGTGCATAACTAATTGTTCGTGGACATCTCCAATTATTTCCTTATGACTGGTTAATCAAAGTGGAATTGCTAGGTCAACTGGTGTGACATGGTCTTAAAGCTTTATATACCCATTGTTAAATTGCCCTCCAGGAACGTTGCATCAGTTTACACTCCCAAGACAGAGCCAGGAGAGAATATATGCCAGGGGCTCCCTGTGGGATTATTCCAACACCTTCGCCAATTGATAGAAAATGAGATCTCCTTGTTTTAATGTGCTCTGTTATTATTATTAACTGGCCATCTTGGGTTTTTATAGGTTTTTTTTTTCCTCATCCAAGAATCTAAGAAGAGTCCATAAAGAAGGCTGACAACAAATGAATGGAGAAAACACAAGCCCCAAAGCCTGCAGCACAGCCAGGGACCCTCTGTGAGCTGAGTCTGTGAGTTAGGTAAGAGCATCTCCCAGAGGTCTGGAGATAGGCCTGGGACTCAGAAGAGAAAAGGGCAGGCACAAAGGAAGGTGACACTTTACAAGATCCATCAGCATCACATGTAGTAACTCCATACAGAGTCATGCAGAAGAAAGAAGAAAAGAGAGAGAGAGAAAGAAAGAAAAGAAAAAGAAACTCAGATCATTTTCAGAGGAGAAGATGCCAGCCAGGGCTTTTTGCAGCAAAGTCATTAAAACTCTTTGCTCCATTTCAAAGGTGTTCCTGGGGGAAGGTGAGGGCCTCACAGACTGGGGACAGGGGAACACTGGGGGACAGAGGGTCCTTGCCTCTTGGGAGGCCACAAAGGGGCCACCTCCGATCCACAACACCCCTGCCTTCACTAAACTTAAAACTTGGTGCCTTCCTCTGTTTCTCTGTTGGGTTAAAGGGCAGTTCTTATTTCTGAAGTAAAAGTAGAACTTTTGTCATTTTTTCTCGGAGCAACACATCCCCCAGGAACCAGCCCACACCCATTTTTCCTGGATTTCTCTGCCCTGGCATGCAGAACCTCTCCTTCTATTTGAACCTCTCGTTGTCATCACTGTTTGCCTGTGGGTTTGGTCTCCTGCACACATACCATATCCCCAAGGCAATGGGACTCAAGACTGATTTTTAAAACACATGTTTTTTTTTTTTTTCTGACTACAAAAGACATACAAGAGCAAAGAATAAATAAAAATTGTACATAATCCTACCATCAGGGATAACTACTATTAACATGACCTCTACATATCTGATAGTTTTCCTTGGCATAGATAAATATGTAATCTTTTCAAAACATAATTTCTAAAGGAATCTTCTTCCTGAGGCCTCCCCCTCCCTATCCTTGACCCATTTGCTCCAAATAAAATTCGTGTCACAGACTAATGAGCTTATTGGAAAAAGAGAAAGCAACATGACTGCTTTAGAAATTCTCTGTGATACACATGAAGGAAATTACTACCTTAACATGCATTTCAAAGGTTTTCTTTTGTACAAATATGACCTGTCAGATGGCCCCTGCTTCCTAAGCTTCCAGGAGGTTATTGTGAAAGAGATTCTTTTCTCTTTTTAACAATCATAAATGGGAAATAATATTTGAGTTGGGTAGTCTCAGAGGCCAAGCAATTGGCGGGATAATGAGATACAAACAGGAACAGATAACAAGGCTGGGGAGGTGCAAGGTCTCTCCATGTGGGAAGGCAGCAGGGAGGTTTCCTGGGAGACTCAGGGTCCACCAACCCCCAGGACCCCAGAGCAAGTGTCTCTTGAAGACCCAGAACAAGCTTGCAGACCAGATGCAGCACTTGTTCTGGCACCTTCGTTGACACCAGCTGCCCCTGGCACTTGGGTGAGGGAGGTGCCTTCAAGATAGATGGGGCATCCCAAGTATAGAGGCTGATAAAGAACTGCTGTAGCCCAGGGCTGCCAACTTCCTGACCCCATTTGTCTCAAAGCATCCTGCTAACAGGCATTTTCTCCTTAGTAAGATGAGCTCTGCCATCTAACTCTGTCATCTGAGGCCCGAGAATCTTTTGGGTGAATCCTGGAACTACAGACTGGCTCATCTAATTTGATGAAATTTCTTTTAAAAATAATTAAAAAGTTACCCAGGCATGGTAGCTCACACCTGTGGTCCCAACTACTGGGGAGGCTGAGGCAGGAGGAGCACTTGAGGCTGGAAGTTCCAGGCTGCAGTGAGCTATGACTGTGCCACCTCACTCCAGCCTGGCCGACAGATCGAGACTCTGTCTCAAACAAAACAAAAACATAAAGGTAGTTTTTACTTAAATACTTAACCCATCCTTTAGCCTTCTTTAGGAATACTTTAGACCAGTGATTCTCAAAGTATGGTCTCTGATTATCAGCAGCAACCTGTCAGAAATGCAAACTATGCCTTACCCCCAGACCTACTGAATCCAAAAATCAGAAAATGCTGGGTAGGCCCAGCAGTCTGCAATTCTGACTCACCTAAAATTTGAGAACCATTGTTTAGGGAAGGAAAAAGAAAAGAAAAGAAATACGTGTGTGTGTGTGTGTGTGTGTGTGTGTGTGTGTGTGTCTACACACACATTTATATACTGTATACACACACTGGTAGATGTGACTTAGGTGGCTGTGCAAACACAACGCATTCTATTATAACAGAAATTCCTTTTGGGAAGACTTAGAGAAAGACTTTGCCAACACCTCTGTCCCCAAGGTCCCGAGTGCACAATCCGAACACCATGACAAGGGCAAGTGGCAGTTTCTGTAGGCTTGTCTTTGGAAAATGAACTCCTGCTGGCCCTTGCTTCTATTCCCCTTTCCCGGTTCCCCACCCTGCACTCTCCCCTTTACATTTTCTTTTCTTGCCCCTGAATATTCCCTTCATGACTGAAAAATGCCTCCTTTCAGGGACCAGCTGTCTTCTCCATGAAGCCTGCCCTGATTCTCCCCAGGGGGAAGGCTGGCCCCCTTTTCCAAACTCCCACTACATTTTGTCCAAACGGTGTTGGAAGCCACTGGGACTCCCCAAGAACAAGATCCAAGTTGAAGGCACCTTTTCCACCCCGGCCAGTGGACATGGAAGGAGTGCCGCACACACCTGTCCTGACTGCAAGAGCAGCAGGTAAGGATGCACAGCAAAGCAGGTAGGGGAGGGCTTGAGGGAGGAGAAGGAAAAGTCATGGAAATGAATCAGCATCTAAATGGTGACATGATAGACCAAGACAAATTGGCCCTCTAGTTTCCAGTTTAAAGATGGATTATCACATTAATGTTAAATTCTATTTAAATGAGCCTATTTCTTCACAGTGGGCATTCAATGAAATACCCCTGTGGAACAGAATATTAGGAGAAAAGAACAAAGGCTCAATAAAGATGGGAATAGCTAAGGGTAAAACCAACTGTATCCGTAAAAAAATACATCTTTTAAGCTTTATTTCCCTGGTCTCAAAGACATCATCCCTATTTTTCTTTTTGCAACCAGTACCAATTGCTCCTTTGTGTGATTAACAATGAGCTCTTTAATTTTCTACCACTTGACCATGCTCCATTCAGCAAGGTTCATCCTTATTTCCTCAGCCTTCTCTGACAATTTCACCTTTCATGCCGGGAATGTAATTGCTGAAAGGCAACCTCTGAATCCTGAGAATTTGGAACAGCCTTCATTATTCTAGCCTCCGCCTCACCTCCCTGTTTTGTATCAATCCACTAAACTTAGTTCAATGCCAGAACATCCAAAGCATCTTACACAGACTGTTGGTGGGAGGTGAGACGTCAGACAGCCAATTCTCTCCTCATTCTACAGACGTCAGAACTATCTCAGCCTCTTGCAGCTGCCATTGATCCCTAGGTCTGTGAAAACAGCACATTCAAATTTTAATGGTTGCCTCCACCAGAGCAAGTAGAGATTAGAGCCAGCTGTGGTTCTAGATGCACAGGCATCTAGATGGGAACACAGACCTGCGGTCCATGAGAGCAGAAGTTGGAAGCCAGACTGACTTGGGTGGGTTGCCTACCCTATCGTTTGAGGCAATGACTTGTAGCATCACCTCCCCAAGGCTCAGTGTCCCTCACCTGTAAAATGAGGGACTAAACGAGAAATCAAAAGACTGCTTGGCAGAGTGTCTAGAATAGAGTAAGTGCTCAATAAAAGATATTAACTAATAATTATAATAGTAGTAGACTTCCATGTGGTGACTAGCCAGCCAAGCTGACATTCGGCCTGGGGTCCCTGGGACCTGTTGTTGTTGTTGCTGTTCTTTGTTTGATTTTTACCAGTCACTTCTCTCTAACCTGCTCCGATCAGGCAGAGCTGAAGCTGTGCATGAACACAGCTAGCCAGCTGAGGGGCCGTCCCATCATCTCCTCCCAGTCCATTTCAGGAGGCTGGACTCTTCTGTTGTATCAGCTGCACATCACCTCATGTAGATCGCCCTGACAGCCTGACTCCCTTGCTTGTAACAACTTGAGAACAGGACCTGTTTCATTTAGTCCTAAATCCTCCTTCTCAGTAAATCTTTGCTGAATGAATGAATGAATGAGCAAAAACTACCTCTGCCCCAGCACCAGTTGTATCTCTATATCCAGTTTAATTCTTTGCTTGATCAACACTTGGTCTGACTTGTCACTGGTCCCTTGGGCTGCTAGTTCCTCCTGGGACAGGGGCTCCTCAGCTTTCCACCTGGACCCTGCATGGCCCTCCCTTGTCAGGAACAGTGGAAGCCTAGGCAGAGAGGGCTGGGTCTTAGTAAGGGCAGAGGATCAATAAACTTCCTCTGCTAAAGAAAAAGTTCCCATAATGGGATAAGGCTGCACCATTTAGGACAGCAACCCAGGGCCTTTCTTTTTCAAATCTAGCTTCACGCAGAAGCAATAACTTTTATTTGAACATCCTTTGATTTTAAACATTATCAATCAATATGCATTTAAGAGCACCAGATATGTGTTTAGCATTTTACTACATGCTGAGGGTAAGAAAGAAGGGCTGTATTGTTCTGAATATAAAGTAGGTTTTCTTTAATATTATACAATAAAACATGCATTTCTGCTATTTGCTTTACTGGTGATCCCAGCTTTTTTATGCATGCACACTTCATCTCCAGGAAGGGAGGAGGAGGGTCAAAGGATATTGGGGTGGGAGGATGTAATAGCAGCACTTATTATTTCACTCATTGTTAGTAACATTTTCATAGCAATTCAAGTCAATAAACATGCAATAGCACTTTGGTAAGAAATAAACTTACAGGTACAAATTAAATATAACAAAATCTAAACTTAAACTGTCATCAATTAATGTTTAACTCTGGTGTCTTTTTCATTTTAAGAAAAATGTTTTCCCCTTTCCATGTTGATTGGGCCAAGATCCAGAACTTTCAACTTCCTACTGTGTTAGTTGATACATGGAGCGGAGAGGCTGGGAGGCTACTCACAGGATGGTTGGGAAGGTTGCAGATGGGAATTAAAAAAAAAACAAAAAAACAGGACCTCCCAAGCACAGCCATATCACTGGGTCTTGCAGAGATTAGAATGGAGTCCCGGAAATGGAAGGATCCAGCACAGCTCTTGGGACTGGGCTCTCATTGCCCCCACTAGCAGGAGTTTGTTGATTCTCTGCCATTACTGAGACAGGCCTCGTTCTGCCTTGGTCTCTGTTGTTCCTGCCTTTCCATTAGCCCTTCATCCTCTAGTCAAAGTATTGTTCCCACACCTCGTGGATTTTGTCTTCTGTTTACACAAAATTCAGCTTCTCTCATGTGAGTTTTCTCTGCTTCTAGTTCTATTAGCCAACTCATGAATTTTCTCCACCCACCCTTCAGTTCAATCCTTAGAAAGAGAGAATACGATTTCAGCAGCTGATCACCGTTGTCTTTGTTGGGGATGAGTTTTGCTCCTTGCCTACTCAGAGGTCACAGGCAGACATATGGATCAGCTATCCTCAGGCCAGTGCCCACTCAGCCACTAGGATGCAGGCAGAAGACAACACATCCGCCTCATACATCTCCCTAAGCACGGCACCATGATCCCCATGTTACCTATATTTGACCTTCTAGCAAAATTGTATCAATCCACTGAACTTAGTTCAGTGCGGCCTTTCTCCTGCTGCCAGGGACTTGTGCTCCATCAGGGCAAGGCATGAGTCTTTTTTTAAATCACAACTGTAACCTCAGTACATAGCACAAAGGTGGTTTTTTCTCAAAGTTATTGGAATATTTTTCTGAATGTTGAATGCCACTGGAATGTTTTCTCCCTGCACTTCTTTGCCTGGCTAAGTCCTACTCAGTCAAGGCTTGTTTCAAGAGATTAATTTCTGTGATGTCTCCATCATTCTAGATTATTTAATCATTCTCTGTAATCCTAAAGCATCCCATGTATACGTCAGTCACATCATTTGTGCTTCCTACTGTATTTGTTTATTTAATCACTGTAGAGACAATGGTCATTTCTAGCAGCCCTAAATCTTTTAAACAGCTTCTCCATATTCTTGTAGTTTCCCATGGTTTACATCTCAAATTCCCATCAAACCGCACCTGCAGTTCCCAGCCTCTTGTGCTAGGGTGCAGATATTGATTTATATTCTGCAAGTCAGATATGTTCATGCAGTACTTGGATTCATATCTAAGTTTCATAGGAAAAGAGGCAGGATATGGGCCATTCATTCTGCTGGGTTGGATGGTGGCAGATGTGATGTGGTTATGAAGCCAACAGTAGTGGTGGTAGCTTCCTGATTCAGAGGTTCCTGTCTGTGGGAAAGACAACTTATCTTTTGGGCAAGCTATTTTGGTGGAGTCCTGGAAGCTCAGCATAGAGTCTGTTTCTTCCCAGTGGTTTTTTGAGATATTTATAAACCTTAATTAATCCCTTTCAGTTTAAACTAGCTAGAGTGGATTATGTTGTCCACAATCCAGAACCTTGACCAATGCTGGCTTCTTTCCTATCAGTCTGAACATGAAGGCAGGAATCATGCCCTATTTGTCTTTGTATCTCTAGTACTTAGAACCATGTGTGGCACGTAGTAGGTTCTCAATAAATGTTTATAGGTGATATAGATCATAGTCATATGCCAAGTGACAAAGTTTTGGTAAACAATGGACTGGATATATGAAGGTAGCCCCATAAGATTATAATGGACCTGAAAAATTCCTATTGCCTAGTGACATGGTAGCTGTTGTAACATCCTAGTGCAATGCAGTACCTTTTCAATGTTTGGATATATTTAAATACACAAATACCATTGTGTTATAATTGCCTAAAGTATTCAGTACAGTGACATGCTGTACAAATTTATAGCCTTGGAGGCTATCCCATATAGCCTAGGTGTGTAGTAGGCTTTACCATCTAGGTTTGCGTAAGTACGTTCTGTGATGTCCACACAATGATGACATTACCTATTGACACATTTCTCAGAACTCATCCCCATCATTAAGTGATGCCTGGCTATAGTGTGTTAGTCATGCATGTTTGCTGAACTGTGTATGACTCCTAACTAGCTAGTAGTTTTGTTGAATACCAACTGTTCTTGTGAGAAATATAAAATGTGTTTGCTACACAATTATTATCCATTTCAGCAACTGTGCTGGGCACTGTGCACATCAAGTTTAATAAGATACAATCCTCATTCCTCCCTCAAACCAATGGGGGTGATGAATCATTTTGCTATTTAAATATGATTTGTAACTCATCTTTGGAGTGGGAAAGAAAGCAAGATGGTATTTGGCCATCCTAAGACAAGGTTGACTGAATCCTAAAAACACTGTGGTATTTCGAAAATACTCCCCATTTAACCAGAGTCAACTCTTGATTATTGGTACTGATGGCGAAGAAAACAGCTTTGACCATCTTAAAGAAGCTAATCAGCCAGATAACATTTCCATGGAATTTTGGAACATTTTTTCTGAATGTGGCAGAATCTTATGTTCTGGGAATTTATTTCAAACAACATGATGAAGCAGAACTGGAAAGACTTGACTCGGGTGAATCTGGGAATCCATCCAGTTTCCCAAGCCTGCCCCTCTGTTCAAATCTTTCCGTTAACAGTCTCAATGCTGGGAATAGAGTCTTCATCCATCAGATTAATGTAAAGCATCACCCAAAGCAGAGCTGCCCTTACTGAAATCTTTCTTAAAGTTGGAAATATCATTAAGTATTTCATTTCCACAGGGCTTCCCTGTTGGGACACAGGATTTATATAAAATCAGAGCAATATGCAGTTGAGGTAACAATGAAGGAAGGAGAAAAATAGCAAATTGAAAGCAGAAAAGATGTAGCCTAATCTGCTGACAAACGTTGGACAGTTTTTATCTATTTTCTCTGTGCCTTATAAAAAAAATACTTTAGCTCTCCTGGAAACCCAAGTTTCTTCAAATCATAGCCTTTCTTGGCCTTCACTTCTTGCCAGGCACTGGGCTAAAAGCTTTCCCTGTGTTTCTCATTTAATCCTCATTCTAACCCTCTCTGGTATGTATTGTAATCCCAATGTTACAGATGAGAAAACCTCTCAGAGGCAGTAAGGAAGAAAATGAGCATAAGGCCATGTAGGCAAGGATTCAAATTCTAGTTTGAACTGTGTTCTCACTACTATTACACAGCTCTCCGTTACCAAGAAACATACAAGTAACTTCCAGAAACTTCATCTTGTTCTTTTCAGTACTTTGAGATACTCAAAATTTTTTGCAGCCTTTCTCTACTTCAAAATTAAGTTCCTTCTGGCCAAGCATGGTGGCACACGCCTAACTCCAAGCATGTTAGAGGCTAAGGTGAGTGGATCATTTGAGCCCAGGAGTTAAGAGACCAGCCTGGGCAACATGGTGAGACTCTGTCTCTACCAAAAAAAAAAAAAATTAGGTTCCTTCTGATCATTTTCAATGGCTAAGTCCCAAAGTGTAAAAGTCTACCCATTATATTTTTACTCCCATCTCACTTTCCTAAGCTCATTCCTTAATAGAAAATCACATTCTGCCTCCCTATGGCTGGGCTTGTGCTGTCTGTGAGGCTTCTAGAACATGACCTTAGGAATCTGCAATAGTGGTATCTCGTGTGTATGTGCCTTTTTGTTTGCAAAAGGATCGTGAATCTATTACCTATTACCTATTTTAAGTCTTTACCACAAAGCTATGAAATAGGTATTAGTATTGTATTTTACACATAAGTAAATAATGTGTATTTTACACATAAGAAAATCATGGTAAGCCATGCATGGTGATGACACAGCTGTCAGCAGCAGAGCTTTGGGCCCTGCACATGCATGCCACTGCTGCCGTGGCTCCAGCAGCTCCATTCAAGAGAAGAGCCCTGCTGAAGTGATAGACTGTTGAAACAGGGCTCAGAAAGCTCAACCGTAATTTCCCATAAAAGCATACATCTTCAAAGCAGGCCACAATTAAGTTTCCAGTGGCAGAAGTGTTCCTTACAGTGGGTTTCAAAGTCACAATAGCAGCCAAATGGTAGCTCTTTTGAGGGCATGGAAGAGCAAAGTGTAATTTCACAATTTAGACCTCACTTTTTACATTTTTCAAGCAGCTTCCTGGGAGGATCTGGGCATTTTGGGGTGACCGGTACTAACACATTCTGGCCCTTTATGGCCTCCTTGAGCTGTGGGGACAGTCTTCACAGGCTGGGGGACACTTCTTCTCCCTCCTTGGCTAATTGCTCCATAACTTCCCACTCTCTGTAAATGGCAGATGACAAAACTCCCAGGGAAGCTTCTCATGGCTATATTTGTCTGTTATCAAGAGAAATGAAAATACCCGCATTTACATACTCTGGAGTTTGAGGCTTCATTTGCATATTTTATTGATCCCACACACACATAGTTTTCTGTTCAATGGGGAAAATGCATCATTCTGTCGGCACTTACCTGCATAACCATGTGAACACTCAGGCCGGTTGGAAACCCCTGGGAGGAAAAATAACATTGCAAAACTCTGAGAATATTGTTCATTTTATAGCTTTCTCTACAGCCTTCATAGTTACTAGATTCAAAATTTGCCCAGTAAAATAAGTCTTACAATCATAAACATTCAGCAATGAAGAGTCCCTCTGCACAATTTTTTTTTTTTTTTCAGATCTGAAAATTCTCTCACAAGCGTGGGAAACCTATCCCAAGGCAAGGGCAAGGAAGAGAGAGTTTATTCTATTTTCTTGGGCTTATTGTCTGACTTTAATTTTAAGGTAGACAGTTACTGAACAGGGCTTAAGTGGCTAGGGAGAAAAAATATATATGCATGCACACACAGACCTCCCCCCACATATATATGTGTGTGTGCCTCTCTATGTACTTATTTTCACTTAAACTGTTGGGAAGAGGAGAACTACCACTTTCCTTTGCTTACCCTGTCTAGAATTGGGAATTCCCTTCTTGGGTAAGTCCGGACTTGAAGACTGTTAGGAATAAGTGAGAGGAACCCAATTCTGACTAGTTTAAGCAGGAATTTTTTTTTAAAAATGAGAATTCTTTAGCTCACTTAGCTGGAAAGTCCAAAAGGAGTGAAGCATCAGGCATGGCTGGATCCAGGGGATCATGCAATGTTATCAAGGTGTGGTCTTCTTCCTCCATTTCTTAGTGTTGATTGAATTTTTCAGCCAGACTTTATCTGCTGGTCTCCAGCATTCAAGGTTATAATTTACCAGTTTGGCAGCACCAGTGGAAAGAGAGCATCTTTATCAATCGCTTCAGTGAAATGTCTTGGGTTGGTTCTTATGGGACCAGCTTAGTTCATGTGTCCATCTCTGAACCAGTGACTGTGGCCAGGAAGATGGAATGTGTTGCAAGGCCAAGTGTGAGCCAGGTGAGGTGCCCACCCTTAAAGCTCAGAATGTGGTCAACCCCACCTGCACACACGTCCTGAAAATAGGAGAGGGATGCTTTCCCAAAACAAAATACAAGTTCTGCCCCCAGAAGGGGGAATTATGCTGGGTAGGCCAAACCTACAAATGTTCACTACATTTACAACTCCTCAGGATCGATTTAAAGACATTTTTGTTTTTTCTGATCTAGTCCCATCAGTCTCCATGAACTCATTTTTCAAAGACAGGGATCTTAGTGAGAGGAGAGATATCAGTCTTACTTCCCCAGTTAAATAGTCCTAGTCCTTTACTTGGTGGAGTAGATTGGATTATTATTAAAAAATATTTGCTGTGTGATAAAATTGCATAGAACTAAATGCACACATACACACAAAGGAGTGTATGTAAAACCTGACATCTGAACTGGGTTGCTGGAATTTCCTGGTTGCGATATTGTTCTATTATTATGCAAGATGTTACCATTGGGAAGAACTGAGTGGAGGGTATATAGGATCTCTTTGTATTCTTTTTTACAGTGCAGGCAGTCTATAACTAACTCAAAAATAAAAGCCAAAAAGAAATGTGTTGCTTTTTCCTGGGGAAAGTTCATATTTTTCAACTTCATTAATCCATCTATGGAGACTTAGCCATGTGACTTGCTTTAGCCAATAAAATGTGAGTCACAACCCTGCTAAGCAGAAGCCTTAGAGCGAGGTTGTGGTTCACCATGCTCTGATTTCCCTCTGCCTTGATGATTGGCATCATTCCAGACAAGGTAGCTCAGTGGGTCAGCCTGGGTCATGAAGAAGAGCACAATTAGCTCTCGATGAACATGAGGTGTCAGCAAGAAAGCAATCTTTTTCACTATGAGCCTAGAGATGAGGGTTATTTGTTTCTGCAGCATAACCTAGCCCAGTGCTTCTCAGATTCTGTAGCTTGCTTAGAATCATCTGGAAAGCGTGTTAAGGCACAGATTTCTGAGCCCTGCACCAGAAATTCTGATTCAGCACCTTTGAGGTAGGACCTGAGAATTTGCATTTCAAACAAGCTTCCGGGTTATACTGATTCGCCCATCTGAGGACCACAGTTTGAGTATCACTGACCTCCTTGACTGTTATACCTTTGATTCTCCAGTGAACCTTCCCTTGAACTTTCCAAGTTGTTCATGTCTCTGCTATCACAGAGTCCAGAACTGAGCCTAGAACAGTGCTTAACACATGACACTCAGTGAATTTGTTTAATAAATGGCCCAGTGCTCTTGACAGAACCTGATCTGCCAGTTCAAATGAAGCAATTATCTTTCTAGCCTTAAAATCCCAGTGAAATGATTGTACTCTTTAAAAAGTATGTTTATTGTTTTCCTGATTAGAAAATACGTAAATGTTTGTTATAGAAAATTTTATTTTCAAACACAAAGATAAAAACCAATCCATAATCCAACTACTCAAAGAAGGATACTATTAAAATTTTGGCCATATTTTTCACGTTTTTGGTATTTATAGTTATCATATGATACATAATTATTGAGTTGTTTTATTAACAGTATGTTGTGCATATGTTCCCATGTCATAAAATAGCATTCTGCAGCATCCTTTTTCATAGCTGCACAGTGTCAAGCTAAGAGGTAATGCGTGTTGCCCAGAGTTTTGTGAGCTGCATGCATCGGTAGCCCATGTTCAGTCCATGGTTCATTCAGATCTCTTGCTTCCCTTAACTCGTAACTGCTCTTATCCAATCATGTCCTATCTGTGTTTGTAGAGTTCACCCCATGGATTTCACCAAGCACTAGTGTTCCTCGTTTTGCTTGTTTTTGATGCCTAAAGAGCCAATAAGTGACTAACAGACTGTTGTCCATGAATTGTCTAGAGTCAGCCTTCTAATAGCACCCGAAGGGCTCCTCATGCTGGTGCAACCCTGCTGCCACTGCTCCTGAGCCTATGTTCCCTTCTCTCCACCGTGCACCTTCTGACATCATGACTCACTGGAGAACCAGGCCAGGATCCCAACCACCCTGTGTCTCAGTGGGCCTGGGTGGGAGGCCTGTGCTGCCAGGAGGAGCAGAGATAACATTGATTGTCCAGAAGCTCTACGATAGAGACAGGTTGTCATTGGAAGTCCAACAAGAGACAGAGGCAAGTGGGCTTTATGGAGCACCTACTGTGCGCCAGGCCCCATGCAATGGGCTTCTGTGGAGGCCTGCCCCTGCCATCTTTCACAACCCTCAGGTGAGCCAGCTTTAGCTTTACATTTTATAGATGAAAAAAACTGAGAGTTGATGAGACTAAGATACTATTTGTGAGACCAAAAGAAAGAGGAAAATCTCATTTAATCTCCAGGTTTTGTTAAATTAGGCAAAGACAAGAAGGAAATTTTATGTGAGGACAGACTGAAGTCCTGGCATTTTCCAGCTCAGAAAGTCTGAGAAGGGATATGCTCAAGAACGGTCACATGAAGGAAGAGCTCCTGCTTGACTGTGAGCTGGGCTGTCAAATCCCACATCCTCATGGGAACTCGATGCAGCCTGGAGAGCAGAGTGGTGAGACTCTCTGCTTCCTGAGTGCAGGGTCTACCCTCCTCTTGTGAACTCTGTGTCCTTCACCAAGTCGTTGAACCTCCATCTGCTTCCTCACCTGTTTAAGAAAGGATGATAGTAATAGGACCCACATCATAGGGTTTTGTTAAGGGCTAAAAGAAAAACATGTAAAGCACCTTGCCCGGTGCCTGGTACTACAGTAAGGATTTGATATATATTAGCTGTTACAATAATTAGGAGTCATATTTTATACCCTACAAGAGGCATTTGTAGATCAAAAGAAATCTCACATTACAGGGTGGGAAGTAAACTCACTAAACATAGCCCCAAAGGTGGCACAAACTGAAAATATAAATAGAATAAAAAAGGGTTAGATCACGAATAGGTAACCTTTTCTCTACCATAAGCCAGTGACACACAGGGGCAAAAAGAAAATCCATTTCTGGCTCCATGTAAGTCAAAGAAGCCATTATAGGCTGTGAAGGGAATTCAATTAGTCACTGGTTGCCATGCCAATGCAAACATCACCCTTCCACCTACTCTACCATCAACACATTTGAATAAGTAACAATGATAATAGCATGCACTAAAAATGCTATTTTTAAAAAAGTTAAATGTACTTCTTTCAAAAGTCTGGTTTTCAGAAATAATTGCTATAGTCCAGGTGAGAATTCACATAGAATCCCTAAAATGGGTCGAGTATCATCAGAGAAGAGACATCTTCTGTAGATTATTAAGGGACTCTTAGGGTTTGGAGTTGATTTTCTTGTGGGGGAGGGGAAATTTTTTCAACATTCCAAGCTTGATCAAGTATCCCTTCATGGTGTCAGAAATTGAGCTCAGACAGTCACTTGCTCAGCACTGCTCTCCTCACACCCTGAAGCCTGACCTGGATCCCTGGTTTTCATTATGCCTTCTTCAAGCTTTGCTTGAGTATCTACAATTTGGCAATGTGTACCTAAAACTTAAAAAAATACTTTGATCTAAGAATTTACTTAAAAAAATACTTTGACCTCAGAATCAATCCTAAGAAAACCACTACTGATATGCAGAATTTATAGGAGCAAAAATAAAAGTAAAGAACAGAAATAACCAAAATGTCCAAATTAAATTGTTACACATCCATATGCTAGAATATGATGAGCTATTAAAAATGAGGCTGTCATAAAAATGAGCGAGATCATGTCCTTTGCAGGGGCATGGATGGAGCTGGAAACCATTATCCTCAGCAAACTAACGCAGGAACAGAAAACAAAACACGGCATCTTCTCACTTACAAGTAGGAGCTGAACAATGAGAATATATGGACACAGGGAGAGGAAAAACACACACTGGGGCCTGCAGGTGCAAGGGGAGGGAGAGCATCAGGAAAATTAGCTAATGCATGCTGGCTTAATACCTAAGTGACGGGTTAATAGGTGCAGCAAACCACCATGGCACACGTCTACCTATGTAACAAACTTGCATATCCCACACATGTATCATGGAACTTAAAATTAAATTAAAAAATAAGAGATGGAAAAAATGAGGCTGTCAAAGAACATCTCATGATGTGGGAAAATATTGTATATTCTGTTAAGTGAAGCATGCAGATTACAGAACAGAGGATTTGGTAAAATCCAAATTTGATGTATGCAATTTTATGCAAATATATGCATAGGAAAAACTAGTAGTGTGTTACTCTAAAATGTTAATAATGGTTATTTCTGGATGGTAGGATTACAGGTGGCTTTTGTTTTTCTTTTGTGCCTTTCCATATCTTCAAAAAACACTTCTTATGATGATTGTATATCTATTCTAGTAATAAGAAAAAAAGTCGATAAATCAGATTGAGAGAGAACGGAGGCCTCTGTGTCTGACGTGCCAGAAGGAAGGGCTTTGTGGAGGGCTGCACTTGGGCCTTCTGTGGCCAGGCCTTTGCCCTGAGCACCAGCAGCTATGTCTGGGGGGTCAGCCAGGATGACTACATTCAAGTCTGAGGTGACCTCGGCTCTCAGAGGACTTGTGTGCTCCTGGAAGAAGCATTTCACATTCCCTGAGCTTGGCGCCACCCACCCCACTATTAATAGTGTTTCAATGTCTCCAATGGGTCTGCACATTCTGGTACTGGAGGTGACCTCAGATGCTGCCCAAATAGCCCGCTGGTTTTCTAACGGAGGCTTGAGCTGGAGGTCATTATTGGGCTTGTGGATGTTCCAGATAAGCTTTTCTGACCAAATGAACTCCCATCATCACCTTGCCTTTCCTCCCACAACTCCCATCTCATCTTCCACCCCCAGGAACATCACAAGAAAGGGAATTAGAGAAGTTGTACCCCAAGGGGCACAATGCTGATCGTTGTGTAGGAGATGACTGTGTCAATGAAGAGAGTCCACCTCAGAGAAGGACATTTCCCCTTCTGCAGTATTTCTCCAAGTTCAACCTTTCAACTATTTGCCCCAGACTTCCCGGCATGAAATTGCAGATCCCTGGGCCCCACCCTAGGCCTAACAAAAGCGAAATCTCTGGGAGTGGACTCTAAAACTGGAGAGCCACTTCCCCACGAACTGGGAAAGGCAAAGAAAGACTGCCCATGTGTTTGGACTATGCAGCATGCAGCGAGTCACCTCTGAACTGAACCGCTCCACTTTAGTGCCCTCGAATCTAAACCAAACTCTGCCATTTGTTGAGTGTCTCCTGTGTGCTAGACACACCCCAGTTGCTTTATAGTCTTTATCACAAATCAGCCTCATGATCATCACCCTCCCAGGAAGTTTTTAGCTACTTCAGGAACTGAGAGTAAGAGGTTTCCTTAGAACTCACTTAAGAGTCCTTTCAGATTAACTTGGTGACTGTCAGTTATCTCCTGTTCCCTTTCTCCTCTGGCTTTCTCTCTTCTGTGCCTCCCACACCTAAATTTAATTGACTTTCCTTGACCCCGACAGATAAAAGGGGTCTCTGAGGAGAGACTCCCGAGATGCCCCACACTGCTGGCCCTGCAGGTCCTGTCTCCTAGGTGCCTTCGCTAAGTGTTTCTCTCAGTGCTCTCACAAGTCAGAGGTCGCATAGTGCATGGCCCAGCATGGATTCAGCACAGGGTGGGCTTGCCCTCTGTCTGGACCCTGCGGGAGGGGAGCCCCCAGGCTGCCAAGGCTCTATCTTGCTGCCCACTTTCAGAACTTACTCCCTCTTACCACCACAACTAACTAGGCTGCCTATGTCAGAGATGGCTGGTGCCCCCTCCCCCACTGACTGCCTAGCAAAGATGATCTATTTTGAGCTCCCTTGAAGATACGCTTAGTCCTGTGGGTAAATTCTGGCCACAGGAATGGAAGCGATTTCAGGGCCATGCCTGTCTTCTATTCTGCTCCTGTGGTGTGGATGTGGTGGTGAGCCCTGTGGACCATGTGGGCAAAGTCCTTATCCTAAGAATGACAGAACAACAAGATGGAAGGAGCCTAGAGCCCTGGTGACTTTGCAGAGGAGGGCTGCAGGCAGTGTAGACTTTGGCAGGAGAGAAACAAACATGGATCTGGTTGAAGCCAACTGTGGATTTGGGGTCTCCTTGTTGGAATAAGGCACACTGATACCTGAACAAGTGCACTGAGCCTATTAAAACTCTCTCCCAGGAACCTGGAATTACTACTATGGAGCTCACTGTGGGGGGACCAAAAGTTGTTACCACAGTCAGAGACCTGGCCAGCCCAGATAGAAACCCGAGGAAGCAGGGGAAGCTGTTGGTGGAAAGATGAGTGTGAAGCATGTGGTGAGAAAGATGCAGAGAGGGGACAGCAGGCAGAGGGTGGCTGTCACCATTCTCAATGCCATTCCGGCCCCAGCATGGTTCCTGTAGGGCCTAGATGTGTATCTTGCTGTTGCATGTCATAAATTGCCCTCTGTTCTTTATATTTGAGTTACTGTGACTGAGTTTTTCTTTCTGGTAACCAGGTAAGTTGCAATTAAAATAAAGTGCCCTTTATGACTATATTATATATTATATTACTATGTATTATTGTTATGTCACTATAAACTATATTATTATAGTTCTTTGGGTTTCAGATGTACATTTTTCTCTACATTTTAATATTTCTGAAAATGAGATGATGCACTTTTTTTTTGAAGACAGTCTCACTCTGTCACCCATGTGGGAGTGCAGTAGCATGATCACAGCTCACTGCAGCCTCCACCTCTTAGGGTCAAGCAATCCTCCCGTCTCAGCCTCCCAAGTAGCTGGGACTACAGACAGAAGTCAGCAATGCTCAGCTAAATTTTTAATTTTTTGTAAAGACAGGGTCTCATTATGTTGCCCACCGTGATCTTGAACTCCTGGCCTCAAGGGATCCTCCCACCTCGGCCTACCAAAGTGCTGGGATTGCAGGTTGTGAGCCATCACACCCAGCTGGATGCACTTTTTAGCTCACTTGTTACCTTTTATGTTTAATGTGGTAACTTTTTCCCCCCCATCCCTCTCACAACTGTTCCGTCTTAAGATCACCTTCCCCCATGGATATGGAAGCTCCCTGAGGGAAGGGTCACAACAATGCCAGGCACATAGCAGATGCTCAGTAAATATGTAGTAGGATGAGTGACCATCAGCCACAGGCATCATGGAATTAGGAAATTATCCACACATGGTGGTGCCCACCCTCTCACCATCACCTATCCCACCTGCTCCGGACATGGTGCTGACGGTGGTGCTGGCCAAGGCAGCCCTGCCTGGCAGTGCATTGCTCCGGGCTCCATGACTCCAGTGAGAACAAGGCACCAAACCCTTTGGAACTGTGGATACTTGACTCATTTCAGAGTTTATGGTCAAGGGCAGTTGCCTCATATTAGGTGCTGAACACAGGCCAGCCAATGTGCTGAACTTTTTGCAGACTCCTTCTTCAACAGATATGGATATGAAATAAATCAGATCCAGTAAAAGCTGACAGGTCTGAGTGAGGGATGCGGGCTGAGATGGAGACAAGTACCCGTGCTAAATGCTGCTCTGGCAGGGGCTGAGCCTACGGCTGGGGCTGCTCCCCTGGTCCTGTGTGTCCTTCCCCAGCTTGGCTACAGTTGGAGGCGATGCCCCAGGGGACACTGTCAAGATCTGGGTGCAGTGGTGAGCATGGGCCTGGGGGGCTGCATCCTGCTCAGGGAGCTCCCAACTGTGAAGAAAAGCACCTGTCCTCAGCCTGTGCTCTCAGGCCTGAGAGCTCCAGGTCACCTAATCCTGCAAGTGAACTTCTAGTGAAGCCAGATTTGGGCTGGCCTTAGGTGACCTGGGGAGGGGAAGGGGGACTGAACTGTTTTCCTGCCATGTGCAGGATAATCAGAAGCCAATGCAGGGCCTGCCCATACCCTCCGAAGAGACCCATCCTCCTGCCCAGGGCATATCAGACAGAGGCTAGAAGAGGCCTTCTCAGGCTCACCCCCACGCTGGAGCTAAGGTGGCACTGACAGGGCCAGGGAAGGGCAGTCAGAGGGAAGGGAGGAGGCCCTGGGTGGGCAGCACAGAAGAGGCCAGCTTCAGGCATCAGCTGCACTGGCTTTTGCCTGGAAGTGGAGGATGAGTGGAGGCACTGGGATTTAGTCATCAGGAGCCCATGGGCGACCATCAGGAAGGCATTTTTGGAGAGTGGCAAGGGGAGCCCAGATGCGGGGCTGGGAACTTTCCCTGGCCGGAGAAACATTTCCTCAAGAATTGGAAACAGCTTTGGCCTGAGGAATTCTGGGAGAAGCTGGTGTCACCAGAGTGGTGTCACCTGGAGACCCTCCCAAGCCCTGTCATGGGGAAGTTTGCAGCCTGTAGCAGGATTGGGGTGTTGGGGGTTCCCAAGCTGCCCTTATAGCTGGCCAGGCAGGTTTGCAGAATCGTTACAAGGGCCCGGTGTGGAGAGTGTTTGCATATGATTTGCATATGATTTGCACATGAATAGCCTGAGCTTTCTGTTCCCAGGCAATTTTCAAGTTAAATATTAATTGTTGCTGCCCTTAGGGTTTTTATTTCTTGATTCTGCCTTCTCTGTTTCTTCTCACCCACTTGCTGTCAGTGACTCAGATCTCTGCATGGCGGGGGAAGGGAGGGAGATGCCAGGGTGGGAGGCAGGGGCTGGGTGTACAAGGAAGGGAAAGAACGCAGAGGCGGAGCTGGCAGGTGTCGGGGAGATCAGATACCTACTCCATACAAAAGCAATAAGCATGCAAAGCAACAGACCCGCCAGCGCTGCTAGAGAAACTTCCCGGAACTCTCCCAGCCCCAGACAAGGTCCTGTCTTTCTTAGTGATGTGGAGAGCTGTGGTCTCTTGGCCCTACCCTAGGCCAGAAGGACAGTGCCAGCTACTTCCTGTCAGCCTGCTTTCCAGGCTCACATGGTTCCATCTCCCCTGTCACCAGAGGTCCTGGCCACAGGCAGCATGTAAGTAGGGTAAGGACAAACTGTCCCAGCTATAGCTGTGCAGTGCAGCAGTTAGCTCACATGCTCTATGGCCAGCTATGCCTGGATTTGGATCTTGGCTGTGTGTTCTAACTGTGAAGCTTTGGCAAGTGACTTACCATCCAAGGGCCTCAGTTTCCTCTTCTGTAAAACAGAGCTACCAGTAGTGCCTGCCTCATGTTGGTGTTGTGGAGATGAAGCCAGTTAGTGTGTGTGAAGTACTTAGCCTTGGGCCTTCCAGCATGTACACTGTGCTCAATGCAACGGAGCTGTAGATAGTCCTATCCCAGGAGTGGGCTGCCTGGTCTCAGCTTTGCACAGTGCCGGGCGCCCCTCACCAGCATTTGATCATCCAGCTTCAGCTTGTAGATTTTCTGAGGCAAAGGTTCTCTAGCTTTGTTGTCCTGAGGGTTGTTTGCGACACACACATTATAACTATGGTAAAGGGCCTTTGAGAAGGGAACTCAGAGCCTTTCCAGACAGCAACTTCTGTTCTTCACCGACTCTCATTAGGAGGAAGGACTTCCTTGGGCTGCCTCTGAGCTCCACCCTTGCCAATGGACTCAAATCTGTCCTCTGGGGTAGGAAAGCCTGAAACCCCCTCTTCTCTCTGAGAGCTCGTCAAAGATTTCAGGATGGCGCTCCTTTCCTGGGTCTCTTCTTCCCAAGCTGTTTAGACCAAACAACTCTCTCTATCCCGAAAACACGATGGGTTCCTCAGAGTGGTCTTTGCTGAGCCACTGAGGAGGAAGAGGATTCCCCCTTGAGGTTCTCTACCCTGGCCCTGGCTGGGTCCAGAGTCCCCATGAGGGCGTGAAGAACAGGTTAATGTTGACGACAGCTACTTCTTATTGCATGTGCTGGGCACTGTGCTAAGTGCTGAAACGCAGACCCTCTTTCCATCTTAACATCTGAGAGGAAGGATTATGACCATTACCCCCATTTCCTAGCTGTGGGAACTGAGGCTTAGAGGGGCTAAGGAATTTTCCCCAGATAGCTCAACCGTTAGGCTGGGAAACAAAATGTGATCCAGACCGCTGGCGACTGCCTGCTGCGGGGCCACCTCTCTATGAGGATTTTCCCCCCAACCAGGTTGTCTTTTCTTTTTCTTCTGTAGGAAGTGAATGGGCATGACATATGCATCCTAGAATCTGCCTGTCACGATATCTGCCCTGTGAGCACTATTTGGGTGTGTACTTAATAATGCAGCCAGCAATGGTCTTTATTTCTCTTGGCTTTCCTTGTCAATATGATGCCTTGAATTTTTCCTGGGTCTCCTGTATCCATAGGGATACCCACGCCAATCTCTCTTTTCTACTGCAGTTACCTCATCCCACCACCCGCACCCCAGACCCACTCCCAGGTGTCTCAGTGCCTCTGAGACAAGAGCATCATTTTCTCCTCACCCACAAACTCCAAAACACATTTCTCCTCATTCCATATTATCCTCATGCAACCTGCCCACACCTGCTCTCCCTTAGGCTTGCCCTGGGCTGAGTACTTTCAGCAGCTCAGAGGCTGGGTCCCTGACTTCCCAGAGAAATGCAATTTCTGGATGGGCTTTCTGAGTTAGATGGTCTATGAGTTTCCCCATGACAAAGAACCAAGGCAGCACGAGAGATGATAGAGAGCCAGTTCTAATGGCCATGACCTTATCCAAATGTATTCAGCAGAAAAGTCCAGAAATCTCTCTGCAAAACTCAGCCTTGCACCAATATGCCTAGGGAGGGGAAATATGATTAGGAAATTGGTTAACAAAGTTGTGATTTTTTTTCGTATTTCCAAGGAAACAGATCTAGAGGAGGGTTCTTGCATAGAACTTCAGGAGCCTGTGAAACATTAAAAGACCTGGCCAATTCTCACTGTATTGGGAATACCAAATGAATGGCAGAGTATTGGAAATACCATGTGAATGACTGAATCTTTATTTTGTGAATCCAAGAGAGAGCACCCGGAAAGAGGAGAGGAGATCACTTATATGTTTTCTTGTTTGCCTGCACAGGGCATAGCTACTGGATAGCATGGTTGTCACTGGAGAGGTTAGAAACTCAAAAAACACCCGTTCAAGTGTTGGCATTCCATCAAGAAGAATCCAGGAGCTGCCTGGGAATGGTGGTGACCTGTTCCAGTTCCATCTATCTCTTCTCCTGGCCTTAACTTCCTCCCTGTGGTCATCAGTCTTTGAAAAACAAAGATGATGACCTACATCTCTAGTTTTCAAACTTTTTAAAAAGTATGGACCCTTCTCTTCAAATGAAATATTTTATGAAAGTCTAAAGTATAAAACAAATCAAAGGGAAGCTGCTTTGGTCAAAACAATGTGTTCTCTGCAGGTGATTCTCTTAGAGCCCTAGGAAATCTGACGGGCAAGTTCAGGATCCATTTCCGAGCTGATCTCTAGATGCCCATCCACTCCAGGGGAACCAGAGGAGACTCTGGTCCTTGGAACTTGGACTCGGTAAGACCATTCGAGGCCCTGGAAGGGTGGCTGCTGGGCTTTGTTGGTAGAATTCTTGAGCACCGCACTTGGTGGTCTCTTTTCCTTGCTTTTTTTTCTTACCCTTTTTCCTCTTTCCTGTTCTTTCTTTTCCTTCTCCTCTTGTCATTTGGAGACACAGCACTGCCCCACCGGTGGTTTTCATTGTGGATCCTAAAAGCTGCTGTTGAGTCCCAATCTAGAAAGCTCCCCCAGGCCTATTGAGAGGACACGGAGAATTCTCCAGTGACACCCCCAGCCAGTGGCCCTCGCTAACTGAAGAAAGGTCGTGATTGGGTCCACTGTTGGGAGCGAGTGGGGAGGGGTTGCCAAAACAGGCCATTATTTCGTGGATTTATAACCTCCTGCACCTGAGGTACAGTGTCAGTGTTGCTGGGGGAAACGGTCTTGTAATGTCCTGGGTCATTAAAACCCAATAATCTCTTTGAAATGGCTTAACTGCTTCCTGCAAGAGATAAAGTAAATAAAACTGCCGTCTCTGTGTCCGCTGTCACTGAATTGAGGCAGCATTTCTTTTCTTTTTTTAATAACTGCATTCATTTTATTTGAGGCCAATGCATTTATGCCATACTGGTGGTTTATAAATTTGGTAATTAAATCCTGTTATCTTGACACTAAGCACAGAATAAGAAGCAGTTGTGATGCTTCCGAGAGGAAAAACAACTGTGAGGGGAGAAAAGAAGATTTGTTCTGCATTTAAAAAAAATAATTTTCATGGAGTCTTGTTTTAGTATTAGAATGTTGACAGATGCCTGACTAACAGAGAGATGCTTCTGTGGGGAAGGAGTCTAAGGAAATCTGTGAAATCACTCTTCACGTTGTTGTACATCGTAGCAGAATAGACAGTTTGTGAGATGACATTTGTCATCCCACAAGGGATAGATGGAACTGCACATTTGTCATCCCACAAACATTGATTTTTATCTATGCTCTATGGCTTGCTAGCTGTGTGACCTCAGGCAAGTCCTTTACCTTCTCTATCGGTCAGGGTGCTTTGGGCTGCAAATAAGAAAAATCTCCTAGGCCGGGCACTATGGCTCATGCCTGTAATCCCACCACTTTGGGTGGCTGAGGCAGGCAGATTGTTGAGCCCAGGAGTTTGAGATCAGCCTGGACAACATGGTGAAACCCTGTCCATACAAAAAATACAAACACTACTGGGTGTGGCAGCATGTGCCTGTAGTTTCAGCTGCTTAGGACTCTGAGGCAAGAGGATTGCTTGAGCCCAAGAGGTGAAGGCTGCAGTGAGCCATGATTGCACCATTGCACTTCAGCCTGGATGACCGAGCAAGAACCTGACTCAAAACAAAAAAAAGAAAAAGGAAAAAGAAAGAAAGAAGTAAAGAAAAATAAAAATTTCAACTCAGAGCGATTGAATAATTAAAGACAGTGTTTTATATGCTGTATTAAGAAGTTCTGATTTAAGGTAACTCCAGGGATGTTGCAGCATGAGTGAGAATGATGAAGGATGTGCAATGCTAATTCTATCTGCAGTGGCTGCTTCTTCCCTAGTTCACCTAAGAGGTAAGCGCATCTCACTTAGGCAAGGTCTAACTTGTCTTGGAGATGACACAGTCTTAACTTGGATAAAGGAACAGTATTGCCCCTATTAGGAAAGCTTTGTTCTTGCCCTTTTCCTAACATTAGCCCCTGACATTATTGTGCTAAGAAGCATTTGGCTTTTCTTTGAATCTCCTATTGTGTTACATTACAGGAGTCACACATTGACAATCAAATGGCTCTCTCAATGGTACCCTGGAGGGATGGCACCCACTTGGATTATATTCTTTTGGATTCTCCTGATCAAAAAAAGAAGGGGGAGGCTTCCAGCTTATTCATAACATGTGCTTTGCTTTTGGTTTGTGAGTGAATTATTCCATGAAAGGTATAAGGATGAACAAGGGCCTGCTTACCACATTATGGAACACCAGAACTCGTGGGTAACACATGAGGTTTCACTGAGGTGCATTTAGGATAAATGGAAGGAAACGCCACATCATTCAGCAAAAAATAAACTTTTCAAATTCTTGCCCCAAGGGGCAGAAAAAATTAAAATTATAAATCACCTTCAAAAAGATTATATTTGTATATAGTTATGATTTTTTTTAACCTGGAAAACTCAAAGGAATTAACTAAAAAGCAATTAGAATTAATAAAGTCATTTCATACAAAATCCAGGTAAAATAAAGCATTACAAAAGTCAATAATATCCCTGTATACTTGGATTATTCAGTTAGGAAAAATATAAGAGACAAACAAGCAAGTGTCAGGCCTGGCACTGCCTTTGTTCTCCTACCTATTACTCAGATGAAACTGGAGACACTGTGTCTTCAGAAAGGGCTTCCACCCACAGACTCCTTGGACTGCTGAGGGCCCCTCAGGGTATGTTTTCCAGAGAAGCCCATACTTAACTTGTTCGTTGGAATGACCAATTACTGCTTAAGTTTGTATCTTCCCTATTAACCTGAAGGCAAAGACAGAAGGCATATTTCTCATGACTACTAAATTCCTTGTTGAATGAATTAAATAATTAACAAAAATAGAGCATTATCTAGAAAAACCTCTTTCTAGAGAAATGTGTGTGCCCTGTATGAAGAAAAAGTACAAACTTCTTTTTCTTTTTCTTTTTCTTTTTTTTTTTTTGAGACAGCATCTCCCTCTGTCGCCCAGGCTGGAGTGCAGTGGTGCGATCTCAGCTCACTGCAAGCTCCGCCTCCCAGGTTCACGCCATTCTCCTGCCTCAGCCTCCTGAGTAGCTGGGACTACAGGCGCCAGCCACCACGCCCTGCTAATTTTTTTGTATTTTTAGTAGAGATGGGGTTTCACTGTTTTAGCCTAGATGGTCTCCATCTCCTGACCTCGTGATCCACCCGCCTCAGCCTCCCAAAGTGCTGGGATTACAGGCGTGAGCCACCATGCTGGGCCAAAAATTACAGACTTTATGAAAGGGAAAAGAAAACCTGAGAAGGAGTGGCCAGGCACCTTGCCCTTAGATCAGACAACTGGGTGTTGAAAAGTTGTTCATTCTGCCCAGAATGATGTATAGACTTGATGCCATGGCAACTAAACTCCTTACAGGAATATTGGGGAAGATATTATAAAATGATTCTGGAAGGAAAAGACCATAAAAGAAAATTCTGGGAAACTAAACTGTGAGCTTCCTATGGGTAGGGCATCTTTTTTCCCTTTTAGCTCTAAGTAGGCTCTCACACACAGCTCTGTGTAGCACAGAAACCCCTGCACATGCCTGCTGTCAAGGGGCAGGCCCTCAAGGGTGGTAGAAAAAAACAAGCAGGAAGTCCCAGGGCAAACAAATCTCTGTTCTTACATTCCAGAAAGCAGTGAGAGCTCAGTGTGGACAGGACCAGGTAAGTTCACGGATGCTGTTTTGGAGTTTGGCTCTCACGTGGCTGCTGGGAAGGAACCTACAGAGTCTGGGACCTGGACAGGAGGCAACTGGAGCCCACAGAGTTCTGTGCAGGCCACTCTGTGCTCTCCCATGCCCTTCCCCTAAAGGGGGAAACTGGAGACACTGTGTTCTCAGAAAGGGCTTCCACCCACAGACTCCCTGGACTGTTGAGGGCCCCGCAGCACTTCTCTGACAGGGTCTTGGTTCCACCATTGTCTTGCCCCTGCTTATTATTTATTTATTTAGAGATGGAGTCTCACTCTGTTGCCAGGCTGCAGTGCAGTGGCATGATCTCAGCTCACTGCAACCTCAGCCTCCCAGGTTCAAGCAATTCTCCTGCCTCAGCCTCCCATGTAGCTGGGATTACAGGTGCACGCCACCATGCCCGGCTAATTTTTTTATTTTTTTAAGTAAGGTCGGGGTTTCGCCGTGTTGGCCAGGCTTGTCTCAAACTCCTGAAATTGTGACCGCCCACTTCGGCCTCCCAAAGTGCTAGGATTACAGGTATGAGCCACTGCACCCAGCCCCCTGCGTATTGTTTCCCTGATCATCGTCTTGTTACAGAACATGCAGCGGCAACCTCTCTGGTAGGGGTGTTTCCGTGCCTCGGTTCTCTGGGATCTCTCCAGGAGGGGCTTGCTGACATCTGCAGCTCTTCCAGGCTTCTTGCCCAGCAGCATCTGTAAATCAAGCCCACTTCACTGTGACTGGAGACTCCCCATCTCCCTTTGGGGCATCTCACTCCTTTGGCTTAGTGGTAGTTTTCGGTACGAGTCAAGAAGAAGAAAATCATAGGAAGCATTAGCAAATCAAGCATTTACGGATCTCATTCTTGAACCAAACCTTAAGCAATGACATTGTGCTCCCTCCCCTCAAACTTCATTAAATCAAATTCAACCTAACTGCCTATAAAAATACATCCGTCATGTCACTTTACTTTGTCCCTGAAGTTGGGGCATGCATTGTAAGCTGTAATATTCCACTCTGTCCTCTCAAACATTTAATCCTGCTAGAACTCTTTTAGTTATTAACTCCCTTAGTTACTCTAAAGCCCATCAGACAATTCCAGAGAATTTCCCACTGGACATGGAACCGTAGATACTCCCACTGACTGCAGTTTTATGTTTGGTATTTTGGGTCAGGCCAGGAAAATAATTCACCCTTTCCCATTTTTGCTTCCAAATGACTCCAGTTTGAAATGGTTGATGACAACAGGAGACTGAGGTCAGGAGTTGCAGCAGAGCAAGAACCAGGTAGGGAATCTATGGCTCAAGAAGGAGAAGAGAGGAGTCCAGTGGCTTCTGAGGCAAAAGGGCCTAAGGCAGCCACTGAAACCAGGAGTGTGGATTCAGGAGGACAACGCAGGGAGCAACGGGTGAGATACACCTGGGGAGTGGTCAGGAGCGGTTAGCCAGAGCTGGCATGTTGTCTGCTGCTACTTCGCATGCCCAACACTGGTAGGTTGCAGTGGGTCTGAAAAAGAAATAAACAAGAGCCTGGGGCTGAATTCCATGGAGCATGGTTTTTCCTCCATCTCCACGTGGGAAGTTGAGCCTATGTGAGCTCCAGCCCTTGGGCTGAGAAGCCCATCCTCTCACCTTGTTCCTGCATCCTCCTTTCCCCAAGCTCTGGGGACTTCTGATACCCTTTGTGCTTAGCTTGAATGGACACCCCCGAACTGCTGCTTGCAGAGGACCAGAATCCCATTGTTCATGGAGAACCATCAGCATCTAGAAGTATTCACAGTGGATTCTATACTGACTACCTTGGACATTGTGGGATCCTGAATCGTACTCCGTGTAGGAGACCGCTGGTGTCTTCCTAAGAAAAAGTGATTTACCATCTGCTCTAGTTGGTTTCCGCCAGCCATTGCCCCATGCCAGCCTCATCCTCGAGACCAGCTTGCCTCCTTTTCACCAGCGGAAGCCCTTGGACACTGCATGGCTGGGCTGTGCATCAGTCAATGACCAATACTAGTGATAACAGGAGTTGGAATCCTGGACTTGAGTTCCAGTGATGCCATCTACTATCTGGGTGACTCTGAGCAAGGCATGTAGCCTCTCTGAGCTTGAGCTCTCCCATCTACAAAGATGGAACTTGTAATAACCTACCTCCCAGGGTTGCTGTGTGAGGATTAAATGAGGATTAAACAGAAGCCCATGTGAGAGCTCACTCAAATACCCTTGTAGAACAGACCTAGCATGAATACACCTAGCACTTGATCAATAAATCTTTAATCACATTCACAAATCTTATACTACAGATCAGTGTATCATTTCCTCCAGGAAAGTCATCCCAGTTTAACCCTGTGGGTAGTGACTGTATCCTCCTCTCTTCCTCATTCTCTGTGAGTAGGTGAGCTACTTGCAAGCCAGAATTGACTGAAACTCACAAAGTCAATCTCAGAGTCTCTAGTTCGAGGCCAGATATTTCACAGGAGCCCAGCAGCAGAAGCCCATGTGAGAACGCACTCAAATACCTGTGTGGAACAGACCTGGGGACATAGATCGGATTCTGCCTTCACACGCAGAGTCACACTGTTGCCAGGCTCACCCTTGAGTGAGGAAACGACTGCATAACCATGCCCTATACACACCCACACATGGATTAAAAATATAGGCCAATATCTACTTACCAAGGAAAGGACAAAGCTATTTTCATAAAAGAATATATTTAGACCTGACAAACCCCAGTATTCACTGAGCTGAACGGGCCTGGGTCTGACATCATAGTTTTCCCACCTTGGAAGGGCTTTGTGCTCAGCAGAGTTATGGTTTTGACAGGTGAGGGGAGGCAGCCTCCAGAAAGCCTTGTTAATTTTGGAGGCGAAACGGCAGGATTGACACTTGGGGTGATTCCCCACAATAAGGCCATTGAAATAGTGTTTGTGCAGGGGGTGAATGGAAATGGGTTCTGATGTCTTCTGCACATGGTGACAACAGCTCACATTAAATAACCATTTTGTGTCTGTCTCTCTGGGCTCATTTAGTAGCTTATTCTTCTCTAGTTATCAGGGCATGGCTCCTATTAATCTCAGGGAGAGAGAAAGAGAACTCGGCTTCCAAAGGGGAACTTTCCCTCTGGCATGAGCTTTATTTACATGGACTCCGTGTTGGCCAGAGAGTTTCCTAGGAATAAAAATCACTGGGAAGATGTTTGGGACATATTTT
Source organism: Nomascus leucogenys (assembly GCF_006542625.1). Lineage (NCBI taxonomy): Eukaryota > Metazoa > Chordata > Mammalia > Primates > Hylobatidae > Nomascus > Nomascus leucogenys. The sequence goes on along the minus strand of NC_044387.1, from coordinate 72,916,167 downwards.
ATTCCACATTCCTTGACCTTTTTTTTTTTTTTTTTTTAAGAGACAAGGTCTTGCTTTGTCACTCAGGCTAGAGTGCAGTGACTCAATCTCCACTGCTTGGTTGAAATGATCTTCCCACCTCAGCCTCCCAAATAGCTGGAACTGTAGGCATGTGCTGCCACACCTGGCTAATTTTGAAATTTTTGGTAGAGATGGGGTCTCGCTATGTTTCCCAGGCTGGTCTCAAACTCCTGGCCTCAAATTATCCTCCTTCCTTGCCCTCCCAAATAGCTGAGTTTACTGGCATGAGCCACCATTCCTGGCCCTTCCCCCTGACTCTTAGTCCAACTGTGTCTAGGACAGAATATTTGGGAGTGGACTTTATAAAAGGAGGATGGGAAAGCAGGAGTAGCCAAGAACTCATATCAAGCCTTTTTACAAGAAGAGGCAAACTGGCTGGGCGCGGTGGCTCACGATTGTAATCCCAGCACTTTGGGAGGCCGAGGCGGGCGGATCACGAGGTCAGGAGATCGAGACCATGGTGAAATCCCATCTGTACTAAAAATATAAAAAATTAGCTGGGCGTGGTGGCGGGCGCTTGTAATCCCAGCTACTCGGAGAGGCTGAGTCAGGAGAATGGTGTGAACCCGGGAGGCAGAGCTTGCAGTGAGCTGAGATCGCGCCACTGCACTCCAGCACTCCAGCCTGGGTGACAGAGCGAGACTCCATCTCAAAAGAAGAGGCAAACTTAACTGGATGTTTCTTGCAATGTGTTTTTTGTTTCTTCTATTTCTGGAAGGTGGTAAGTTTTTCTACTTGATTTTAACCCTCTTGGCACTGATGGTTGGACTGGATTAAGGACCACATTCAGAATTGAGCTTATTATCAGTTACTTGGCTTCTTTTCTTGTGAGTCAAGACTCGTCAGGAAGCTGAGATGTTGGACCAAGCCTATGGACTGTTGGGTCCACCCCCATTTTTCCATCATCTTTATTTACCTTTTAGGACCTCCAGTAGTAGCTTCATTCCCACCCATAGCACCCTCTCACTGCAGGGCCTTTAAGAAAAAAATAGCATGCCGCGCTCAGGCTGTGAATAAAGAAGGGCAGAGCCCCCATCTTCAAAGTCATCATTCTCCAAACCTTCCTTGCAAAGCTCTGGGACCCACCCTCTAGAAGGATCTTGGATCTGCTCTCTTTTTCTTGCAGAAATTGGGCAATGTTGTTGTAGGGGGCATATCCTGAGACATATCTGGGGCTTAGATTTGGTTGGAAGTGGGTGACCTGAAGCCACCCTGTTATGTTTTGGTGTGTGTGACTCAAATCTCTGTGCATATGGGTGTATGTCTTCACTTCCCTTAGCTGAAAGCATTCACAAGCCATCCTCCTATCTTTTTTCTCCCTAGCTGCAAGCAATAAAAGTGAGGCATCCTTGCTTTTTAAAAACCTTTAAAGCCCTGCTGTGTCTACTGGATAGTGCTAATTCCTGGGTCTCTGGATGATTCTCACCTCTTTGTGGATCACTCAGAGCTTTGGTGCTTTGGGCTATAATCAGTCTTACTTTTCATCTTTCATCTCTTTTCTGCCAGTGACACATGGTGTTCCCTGCCAGTTTCCACTTCCTCTATCATCCATATATCTCTATGTACCAGCCTATCTATATATATCTACCTGTCTGTCTATATATATATCTCCATCTCTATGCTCACAGTTGACAAATGCTAGCGAGGCCCATAAGAAAAAGCCCCTCCAAGTTTAATCTATAGTAAATATGCTTCAGTGTCTACCTGAAATGACACATTATATCCTCCACCAGACCTCCTAAGGAGATTTTTATTAGATTTTCTAGCCTTCTGGGAAGAGATCAGGGAGAGGAGACAATGCCAGTTTCTGCAGAACTTCAGAGATGGTGGGTCCCTTTCTTTAAAAGGCTAAAACCTTCTTCAGTTTATTATTTATTGAACACTTTCTGGATGCTGGGCATCATACTGGGCACCAAAGGTGGAAAGCTCATAGCCCCTGACCTCCAGGGCAGCTAGTGGGTGAGGAATGAAACTGAAGACTTTGCGGGTTCCTGAACTTTGACTGGCTGTTGCAAAATGGCCTAGGGAAAGAAATCAGTAGAAGGCAGGCCACTTGGCATGAGTAATGCAACTGGGAGAAAAGAAAAAGTCTAGATGGGGATAGAGAAGGAAAAACAGACAAAATAGAGATGGAAAATAGTAGCCATTTCTGGGCCATTCACTGTGCTCAGGGAATTTGTCTTTCTTGCTTATTGTTGTATTCCTAGAGTCTAGAACAGTGCCTGGAACATGTCTAGTGCCCAAATAATTATTTGTTGAATAAAATGATGAATCTCAGTGACTCACTTCCCCTTCCTTTCTGGCTAGGCCATTTGCTGAAAGGAATCCCCTCATCCCCCCGCTCTGAGATAGGAAATGCCATTAGGCAGGTATATCTTGGGAATTTGCGCCATCTGTTTGGGGCCCCATGGAAAGGGTATACCAGATGGACCCCAGGTCTATTTTGGTCTTTACTTTGCATGTTTCTTGTTTTTTTTTTTGCATCCCATGCAGATGGATACTGTCAGGTTATTTATAGCAGAAGTTTGCACACAATAATAGAACAGTTGCTCTAATTCCAATGCCAATTGAATAACTTTGGTTTTGCATTCTTCAGAGGACCTGTAGCAAACCCAGTATTAAATAGCCATGGTACCAAGGCTGTTCACATATAGCATCAGCTGCTACTGATTCTGATTGCCTTTCTCAAGACAATTCTCTCTCTTGTTTTTTTTGTTTGTTTGTTTTAGACCAAGTCTTGCTCGGTCACCCAGGCTGGAGTGTGCAGTGGTGCAATCTCAGTTCACTGCAGCCTCTGCATCCTGGGTTCAAGTGATTCTCCTGCCTCAGTCTCCTGAGTAGCTGGGATTACAGGTGCCCACCACTGCACCTGGCTAATTTTTTTTTTTTTTTTTTTTTTTTGAGACGGAGTCTCGCTCTGTCGCCCAGGCTGGAGTGCAGTGGCGCAATCTCAGCTCACTGCAAGCTCCGCCTCCCGGGTTCACGCCATTCTCCTGCCTCAGCCTCTCCGAGTAGCTGGGACTACAGGCGCCCGCCACCAAGCCCGGCTAATTTTTTTTGTATTTTTAGTAGAGACAGGGTTTCACCGTGGTCTCGATCTCCTGACCTCGTGATCCGCCCACCTCGGCCTCCTAAAGTGCTGGGATTACAAGCATGAGCCACCGCTTCCGGCCTGCACCTGGCTAATTTTTGTATTGTTAGTAGAGGCGGGGTTTCACCATGTTGGCCAGGCTTGTCTTGAACTCCTGGCCTCAAGTGATCCACCCGCCTCAGCCTCCCAAAGAGCTGGGATGACAGGCGTGAGCCACCACACCTGGCCCTCTCTTTAACATGGGACACAGTGATTTTTACTTGCATGCATTTCTTACAGGTTTTAGAAAAAGCCCAAATAGATGAAAAAATTATAAATAAAATATAGTGCTGGCAAATTTAATTCAATGGTATATTAAATAATTGATACACATAGCCAAGAATACAAAGATGGTTCTTACATACAAGAATGTGCGTGATCTTAGGATTTATAATAGTAAATATTGAAAACAATCTATATGTTCAACAATAGGGGGCTGGTTTAGAAAATTATGGTACATTCATAGAATGTAATGCCATATAGCTATCAAAAAGTCTATTTCAAGGTAATATTTTGTAATATGAGAGAAAATTGTTATGATATACTAAATGAACACCTGCAGGTCATATTATACACACACACACACACAATATATATGTATATATCATATATATATATATATATATATATATATATATGATCTAATCTTACGAAACTATGAATTCCCAGGAAAAAAGAATAAGAGGGTACGGTGAGTAATTTCTCAGTGGGCAGATCACGGGTGACTTTTATTTTCTCTTCCTACTTTTCTGTTTTTAACAATATTTCTGCAATGAACAGTTATTACTTTTGTAGCCTGGAAAAAGAAATTCCGTAAGTGCTATTTTGAAGAATAGTGCCACTGATTTCTTCCAGGGTTGGGGCTTTATATCTGAAGTTTGTGTTAAAGACTAGCTCAGGGCATTCACTATTAGGAACAACCAAAGGGAAAATATAAAGTGTGCAGTCATGGTCCTTAAAGCAGGCATTTAAAAGGTTGCTTTTTATCTAATCTCAAGAGGAAGAGATAGGTAGTGTCTTCTCTGCAGAGATTTATTAATGCTGGTTTGTACATTATCCAGGCATCTCAGACTTGCCCTAAAGACCGTCTATAAAGAACCAGCATGTGTAGATAGTACATGCGTTTTCTATATCCATAAATTGTGCATGTTGTTTGAAGTCAGTCATCAATCAGTTTCCCCTGGAAACAAAGACCAACATGTGGAATAAACAGCAGAAAAGCTTTGGAGAGAGGAGGCTCTTGAGGAAGAGAACTTGTGCAACCTACTTTTGCTTGTATCTCGTGCTTTCCAGTGCCATGTCTTGGAACTTAGCCCTGGATGAGGCATTCGTAGCAACCTCGTCACGCACAACCTCACGTGTAAATCTGTCTTGGTTAAATATACGAGTTTTCTAAAGCCGGAGGGAGAAACAGTCTGACTCATCGCCACTGTTTTAACTTGAACAAACTATAATAGCTACACAGCGGGTTCCAATGATTAGCAGCAGTATTTATCTTTCCTAGTTTGCATCGACAGTGACACACTCACAGTTATCTGCCCAGATACAGCTTCTATAAAGTCAGCTGCGTCATGCACGCTATTTTTAACCATAAGAAGAGCCATATCTAATGTAATCTATGATAGCTTTGTAATTAAAATGTCTTACATAATGAAGAAATCTAATAAATAAAGTACAGCAAGTATTATATTGCAAAACAAACACATGCTTGGATAAAGGTTTTTGCCTTAAAATCTAGTACTACTATATATCCTCAAAACTTGTCCCTGCCATTGAGAGATGAGTGACAGCCTTTGATATTTAGAAAATAAAATTAGGGAGATCCTTTGCAACATGGGATTTAGACAACTGATGGTGAGAAATACAGAACTTGATTTACTTGACAAGTAACTAATAACCTGAGACAACCCCAAAAGATAAAAGGAAATGGACTAAAGAGTGGGCCTATCTTGATTCTGTGGTAGAGCTTGATAAATTTTTTTAAAATATTGACACATCAACGACAAAAGCAAATATGCTCTGCTTAGCTCTTTAGAAGCAACCTCATCACCATTGCTAATTGTATCCTATCATTCTGTCCCTGCAAATCTGAGGAAACTTTGGTGGCTGTCGTCCTTACATGTCCACTTGAAATTTGCTCCAGGGAAACTGAGGATGTTTTCTGTTTCCTCTTGTGTCTCTTAGGCTATCATTGAAATAGCTGCTAGATGTGAAGACAACTAAAAGACATATATCCTTTTAGTCCTGTGAGACTTTTCACTTTCCAATGAAGAGAAAACCTTTCCCATCAAAAGACAGAATGGACCAGGCATGGTGGTGGCCCCTGTAGTCCCAGCTACTCATGAGGCTGAGGCAGGAAAATCATGGGAGTCCAAGAGGTCTGGGCTGTAGTGCGTTATGCAGATCAATTGTCCACACTGAGTCAAGCATCAAACATGGTGACCTCCTGGGAGCAGGGCACCAGCATGTTGCCTAAGGAGGGGCGAACCAGTTCAGGTAAGAAACAGAGCAGGTCAAAACTCCTGTGCTGATCAGTGGTGGGATTGTGCCTATGAATAGCTATTACACTTCTGCCTGGGCAATATAGTAAGATTCCTGTGTGTGTGTGTGTGTGAGAGAGAGAGAGAATGGGAAATATAGTATTTGAGGTGGAAAGTCAAGTAGATAAGAAAATATCCAGGGATGCTCTGTATCATATTTTGGGTTGAAGAATTCCTATATCCGTTGTCCCTTTGAGCATAAGACTATTGTCAATGCCTTTGACTATTGGCAATGGGAAATGTATAGCCTGTAATGTCTCCATTGCAAGAGAATCTATGAGCTGCCCTGGACAGCTCTTGTAAATCAACAATTGGAAAATGGACTAGGTTAGCTCAGGATTTCCATTTTGGAGCTATTAGCGACTGCTACAGCCTCCAACCATATGACTTTCACAATGCCAGATTAAACATTTATTGAATGAATATGTAAATCAATGAACTGGTAATTGGAAAAATGAAGGAAAGCTTCAATGAGACCTAAGGCTACAGAATTCCCTCTAAGTACCACTGTCCACATTCTGTAAGTTTTGACACGTAATATTATCATTAAAGTTCATAATGATTTCATTACAGTTGCTTTATTATTGTATGTTAACACATGAATAACCTAGAGATATGCTTTTAAGATAAATGTTTTTAAAAGTTTATCTTTCTATCATTTATTTTTAAGCTAATTGCATTTAGTTAGAGAATATGGTCTGTGTATATACAGATTCTTTGAAATATGTTGAGACTTGTTTCTTGCCCTCTATTATGAGGTCAATTTTACCCATATTTGCATGTTTCACTTATGTTCTAAAATGAATTTCATACATATGTTTTTTGATTCTTCTTTTGGTTTTAGGGCTCTGTATGTGCCCATTAATCAAGCTGTGCTGTTAATTGTGTTGTCAAATCTATATCTATATTGATTTTTTTGTCTGCTTGCTATATCAGTTTCACAGAGAAACTCCCACTATGTTTGTGGATTGGTCAGTTATTCCTTGTAATTCTACCAAATTTGATTTGTATATTTGATGCGATGTTACTAGTTTGGGCAAGATTCAAATAATCTTTTCCTAGTGAATTTAATATTTTTATCATTATTCAGTGGCTTACTAATATTTAAAAAGCTTAAAGTTGATTTTATCTATATTAATATAACTATATGTGATTTGGGGGTTAATATTTCCATAATATGCCTTTTAAATAGGTGACTTTCAATCTTTCCACTTCTTATATTTTAGATGTCTCTTATAAATAGCATATAGCTGGATGTTAAAAATAGAATTTGACAATCTCTATCTTTAACTGTTAACTTTAGTCTATTTACATTTATTATGATTGTTCATGTATTTTAACTTATTTATACCATCTTGTGCCATTTACTTGACTTTTTAATACTTTTTTCTTTGTTTCTTGTCTTTTCAAGATTGAAATTTTTTTATATAATTATGGGGAAAAGTAATTTTCCCCATTACTTTTTGGAAAAGATAAACTCGATTTTCTTTTTTTTATTGATTACCCTTTAGAGTTTAATTGTACTTAACAAAGCCTAAAGTTACTTAGCATCTCTACTCCTTTCATAAACTTTTAGCACATTTGAGTCTGACTACCCCTCCCATCTTATATGTTATTTTTGACTGCTTTAAAAAATCTCTCAAATTATGCATTGTTATTGTAACTTCCTACAAGTATTCATTTAGATTTAGCTGCATATTTGCCTATTCTTAGCTTATATTTCTTCTTTTTTTTCCTCCTCAGCTTTATTGAGGTATAATTGACAAATACAAATTGCATATATTTAAGGTATGCAATGTGATGTTTTGATATATGTATAAATTGTGAAATAATTACCACAATCAAGCTAATTAATATTTCCCTCACCTCACATAGTTGCCTTTGTGTATGTGTGTGTGGGGAATACTTAAGATCAATCTTAGCAAATTTCAAGTATATAATACATCCTTTTTAACTGTGGTCACCATGCAGTACATTAGGGCTCCAGAACTTATTCAAGCTTTCTTACAACTGCAGGTTTATCCTTTTGGTCACATCTCCTCATTTCCCCCACCCTGTGGCCCCTGGTAACTATCCTTCCATTCTTTGTTTCTGTGAGTTTGACCTTTTTAGATACTAAATATGTGTGAAATTATACGATATTTATCTTTCTGTGTCTGGCTTAGCGTAATGTCCTCCAGGTTCATCCATGTTGTCACAAATAGCAAGATTCTGTTCTTTTTTAAGGCTGAATAACATTCCTGTGTGTGTGTGTGTGTTTGTGTGTGTGTATCAATCACATCTTCTTTATCCATTTAGCTGTTGACAGACACATAGGTTTTTTTCCATATTTTGGCTGTTGTGAATAATATTGCAATAGACATGGAAGTGTAGCTATCCCAAGCAAAGCTGCTGAACTATATGGTAGTTTTATATTTAAATTTTTGAGGAAGCTACATACTGTTTTCTATAATGGCTGTACCAATATACATTATTACCAATGGTGTGGAAGGGTTTCTCCATATTGTCACAACAGCTGTTATCTTTTGATGTTTTAAAAGACATCCTAATAGGTGTGAGCTGATATCTCATGGTGGTATTTATTTGCATTTCCCTGATGATTAGTGATGTTAAGCTTCTTTTTATATATACCTGTTGGCCATTTGTATGTCTTCTTTAGAAAAGTGTCTATTCAGATCCTTTGTTCACTGTTAACCCAGTTATTTGTGTGTGTGTGTGTGTGTGCATATGTGTGTGTGTGTGTGTGTTTGGGGTTTTTTTCTTTTTGCTATTGAGTTGTATAGCTTCCTTATATATTTTGTGTATTAACTTCTTTAATATATGGTTTACAAATATTTTCTTCTATTCCATAGATTGTGTTTTCAATTTGTCAATTGTTTTCTTTGTCATGCAAAAACTTTTTAGTTTGATGTAGTTCACTTCATTTATTTTTGCTTTTGTTGCCTATGCTTTTTTTGGTCATATCCAAAAATATCATTGCCAAGACAAATGCCATAAACATTTTTCCCTATATTTCATCCTGGGAGTTTTACAGTTTCAGATCTTATGTTTAAGTCTTTAGTCGATTTGGACTTTATTTGTATGTATGATATAAGATAAGGATCCAACTGTGGATTTTATTTTGTTTTGTTTTTGTTTCTTTGCCATGTAGAAAGTTGGTTTTCCCACCACCACTTATTGAAGAGACCATCCTTTACCCATTGTGCATTACTGGTCCCTTTGTTGAAGATTAGTTGACTGTATATGGATGGGTTTATTTCTGGGCTTTCTGTTCTATTCCATTGGTCTATGTATCTGTTTTTATGCCAGTACCATACTGTTTTGATTACTATAACTTTGTAATATAATTTGGAGTCAGGAAGTGTGATGCTTCCAGCTTTGTTCTTCTTGCTCAAGATTTCAACTATGTAGGGTTTTTTGTGGTTCCATACAAATTTTAGGATTGTTTTTTCTATTTCTGTGAAAAATGTCACTGGAATTTTAATAGGGACTGAATTGAATCTATAGATCAATTTGGGTAATATGGGCAATTTAATTTGACAATATTAATTCTTTCAATCCATGAACATGGATATTATTCCATTTACTGTGTCTTCAATTTCTTTCATCAATATTTTATCATTTTCAGTGTACATGTCTTTAGCCTTCTTGGTTAAATTTATTTCTAAGTATTTTATTCTTCTTGATGCTTTGGCTTGTTTTTCATCTTGCATCTTAGTTTTTCCCTCTGAGATAATTTTCCTTCTTCCAAAAGAATATTTTTGAAAATTCTCTTTATCATAGTTTATTGGTGATAAATTCTTTCAGTTTTTATATATTTGATGGAATTTGATATATCTTGGAGTGGAGTTGGCAGGATTTTCTGATGACTGGAATAGAGGAGGATAATGAGGGAAAGAGGGCAGCCAAGAGAGTGTATAACAGAGAAGTAACCCATGACAGGCATATAAGAGACATGGATAACTCAGTTATGAGTAATGAGAGGTAATGTGGCTAAGTATTGCTAACCTACAGTCAGTGCTTGCCAACAGATGTGCAGGCTCAAGGATCAAATCCTGAGTCCTGAAGACCTTTATAAAAAATTCCAGGCACGTTTATTCATGCAGTAATTCATACTTTGAACTTACTAAATGTACTATTCATTCATTTGTTTTTTATTTAATTTTTTTTATTTAAACATTTTAAAGCATTGATTATGTGCTAGGTATGTTAGGTGATGAGGATATGAGATTGAGCAAATCCTTACATGGACTCTGCCCTTGGGGATCATACAGCCTCTGGGAGGGATAAATAGTAATCAAGTACTCAAACACACAAATGTAAATTTGTGACTGTGGTAAGTGTGAAGAAAGATGTCTGGTGCTCTGAGAACCTAGAAGGAAAGGTTTGACGTTAGGGAGGTCCAGGTCCAGGTAGGCTTCTCTGAGGAGGAAAATTTTGAGCTGAGAGCTGAGGGATGAAGAAGAGTAAGACTAGGCAAAAAGTGGGGGAAAGAGCTTTCCAGGATGAGGATATGGCAGGTGCAAAGGCCCTGTGGCAGGGGGAGGGGCATGGGGAAGAGAGCAAAGGGCATTGCTGTGGTTAGAGCAGACAGAGGAAGGAGAGGGGTGCAGGTGGAGTCTGGAATGATAAGATGGGGGCTGACTCAGCTCCTAATAGTCCATGGCAGGGGGATTTCCTTATCCGGGGAACAATGGGAATAACTGACAGGTTTTAGACGAAGGGTGGAGCCATGTCAGCTTTGCTGTGTTTTGGAGAGAAACAATACAAGCTTCCTAGCTTTTTCTCCTGCACTTGGCTGACTCAGAGGACTGTAGAGTGACTGACTTTTTCCAAACAGCAACTCTCCGCCTTTGTGGGAGTGAAGTCCGGGCATGTCCACTCAAGGAGCCCTGCTGGAGGTGCTCACAAAACCTTCAACACAGATGAAAACGAACGGTGGGAAGCCTTCTGGGACAGGCACTGGAACTGTGGGTTTCCTCCTCTGTGCTTTAAGCTAAACTCTCAGAAATGTGTTCTAAGTGCCTCCAGGAAGCAAAGGTATAATTAATTAAGAACAGCCAAAAAGGCCTCATAAACCTTTTGATCTCGTGCTGCTGGAGCCTCATCCTCCCAGGCAGGAATGAGAAGCTGCAGCAGGAGAGGGTGGGGCCGGGGCTGCTCAGCGCCTCTGCCTTCTGTGACCTTCTCTCCTGATGGGGCGTCCCCTCCACTCTATCCCCTCTGCCTCAGAGCCCTTGGAACCCTCAAGGGGGCCCAGGAGCCCCAGATGGGGCAAAGGGAGAGCAGTCAGTGAAATGCGGGAGCAGGAAGGAAGGGTGTGGGGGCCCTGTTGGGGGAGGGTCCGAGGAGATTTCCCGGGCTGGTTCTGGGCTTCACTCTGCATCTAACCAGCTGTGTGACCTCGAGCAGATGGCCTACCCTCTCTGCTGGCCTGCGTGTCCTCATCTGAAAATCAGAGATTTCCCAAGGGTGCCCACAGACCTGCGGATGTGGTTAGAGGTAGGGTGGCTGTGGGTAAAGATGGATTCAACTTCCTGGGGAGGATCCAATCTTACTAGAAGATTTTTAGGAAATACTTATTTTTATATTAAAACAAATACTGACATTTTGACTCAGAATGCAAATTTTGCACTTAAAAAAATATAATACGCAATTTCAAAAAAATGGGTTCATGTTCTTTCCCCGACTGCTCAGGACATTTAAGTGGGAAGGTAGAACGCCGCGGACTAGATTCACTCAAAGATGCCCTCCGGCTCCTTAGCATTATGATTCTTTGGTTCTATAATGAAGATCAAGGAGAAGGAGGATTATGGAATGTGTGGACAATAAAAGGATTTAGGCAGCCCTTTTAGGTTTTAGGAAATGATATTAATGTGGGTGGTGAGAAAATGGGGTTGGTGGGCATTCAGCTGTGCCCAGCATTCTCCCATGCTCTGCCTGTGAAACCTCCTGTTCCTCTCCCAGGAAAGCCCTTGTCCTTCCTGCCTACCTGGCCTGGCTTCTCCTTTGTGTCCCCTCCTAGTCAATGCTTTGTCACTTCCTTCTTCCTTCCTGCCCCAGCCCCCTCGAATGTTGACTTAGGCACTGCCCGCACTCCATCTTTCCATAGAATCCCATGCATAGCTCAAATTTTGCACTCACTGATCTGTATTGTATTACCGTTTTCTTGCCTCATCGTGTTAATCTGCTTAATCCTTCATATTGTTCAGAGAATGTGAGCAATGTATTAGCATGGCGAACAAGCCCTTCATGACATTCCCTTGCCCACCTCCCCCACTTGGTGTCTCTGAACGCTGATGCTTGGTGTGGACTTTTGACACGCCTGCTGACTCGGCAGTTCCTCAAAAGTGCCATGCTGTCTCCAGTCTCTGTCTGTTCCTGTTTCCCAGAATGCTGTTTTCTGGAATACTATTTTATCTTTGCTCACATGAAGAATTTCGCTTTATCTTTCAAGACTCAGCTCAGTTGCCACCCCTGGGAGAAGGCTTTCCTGGCCTCTCATGCTTTCCTCATGTAGACTTCATGCTCCTCAGGAACACCTCGACATCAGCACCTGCCTCCCTTCTAAGGTCATATGTCTGCATGTCTTCCGAGGAGCTCATGGAAAACCATGAGTATGGGCCCTGTACATATAGCACAGTGTAAGCCCACACCTGTGAATATCAGCTGCATGAATAAATGCATAGATGAGAGAAAAGAAGAGGGGGAGTTAAAATCACACTACACTTCCACAAATGCCCCCTCCCCCTCCACACTAGCACAAACACAGAGGTGTCATTCTGGGTTCTCAAGGATGTAAATAAAGCCCCACGTAGGCATGCACTAATTCATTTCATCATTCACTCATCTTTTACTCACTGAATGGAACACCCACTACCCATTTATTAATTTATTCAAAACTACTTGCACTGTTGTAGCTGCTGAGAATTCAGCCTGAAAAAAACAGGCAAAGCCCCTGTCTTCAAGAACCTTATATTCTAGTGGGAAGAAACAGACAATAAAGGAAATATTTACTGTGTCAAATTTTGATCTATGTTTTGTAAAGGAAGAAACAGCAAGGCCAGTGGTCAGATTGTGTAGGGCATTTTAGGTCATTGTAATGTGTTACTCTGCATGAGCAGAGGGGTGACTTGATCTCATTTATAGTTTAAAAGGCTTACTGTGGCTGCTGTGTTGAGCGCAGCTTCTGAGGAGGAAGCGGTGGAAGCAGGAGACCCGCAGGGAGGCCGCTGCCTCCAGAGGAGAGGGGATGGCATCTCACATCGGGGTGCTGGCAGTGAAGCCAGTGGAAAGTGGTAAGATTCTCAATATATTTGGAGGAACAGCCAACAGTCTTTGCTACTGGAGAGGGTATAGGGTATATGAGGGAAAAAAAGACAAAGATGATTCCAAGGATTTTGTCCTGGATAACAGGGAGGATGCAGTGTCCATTCACTGACAGGGGCAGGACTCTGGGAGGGGCAGATCAGGGGGGAACACCAGGAGTTGAGCTTGGACTCTTCAGTTTGAGGTGCTCATTAGCCATGTATGTGATGGTATGGAAAAGGCAGTTGGAGATATAAGTATGGAGGTTAGTGGAAGAGGTCCAAGCTGGGGATGAGAGTCTGGTGTCACTTACATACTGGTGTGTGAGAAGGCCTTGAGACTGCCGGAAGCTGCCTAGGGAGTGGGATACAGACACAGAAGAGAAGCCACGTCTTGAGCCTTATGGCACTCCAGTGGCAGGATGATGGGGAAATAAGGAGGAACCAGCAAAGGAGACTAAGAAGCAGCAGCCAGTGATGTCGCAGAAGAACAGAGAGGTCATAAGCAGGGACTGGAAAGAAGAGGAGAAATGCCAGGATGAAGTAGGAGGGACCCTGACAGGTATTAATAAATAAAAGGCAAAATCATGGGGACTTGAAGTTTATGACGACTTTCTTTTTTTTTTGTTTATTTATTTATTTATTTTTGAGACGGAGTCTCGCTCTGTCGCCCAGGCTGGAGTGCAGTGGCTCAATCTCGGCTCACTGCAAGCTCCGCCTCCCGGGTTCACGCCATTCTCCTGCCTCAGCCTCTCCGAGTAGCTGAGACTACAGGCGCCCGCCACCACGCCTGGCTAATTTTTTTGTATTTTTAGTAGAGACAGGGTTTCACCATGGTCTCGATCTCCTGACCTCGTGATCCGCCCACCTCGACCTCCCAAAGTGCTGGGATTACAAGCGTGAGCCACCGCGCCCGGCCTAAGTTTATGACAACTTTCTAGGAAGCTTTTCTATTTGTTTTAGGCCTATTTAGTACAATTAGCAGAGACAGCTGAGATTTTAAAAAATTTATTTTTACTCATAGAGGAAAAGAGGAAGAGAGCAATATAAAATTTATTTTTACTACTATTTATTTTACTATTTTACCATTTTTACTGCTATTTTTCACTCACTCAGATATGGTTCCCCAAATAAAGTCTTTGCAGCAAAAAGAAAACTCACTTCACAAGTATCATTCCAGGAATGTCAAATTGCCCAGAAAACCATCAGTTTGTGTATGCTGGCCAGAGGAGATCAAAGACGATCTAACAGAAGCTCCAGGGATGGTAAACAATAACCTTCAAGATTTTTTAAATGACTAAACACTGTCCAAATTTGTTATAGAAAGTGTTTGAGGTTGTGCTAGGGCCTAGCTCTCCAGAGTTCACCTCTTCTCTCTGAAGCTTCCTTCTGCTCTGGGTGGGTGAGACTTCCTGCTGGAAGTTGCCTGGGTTCTGGCCACAGACCAAAGCCTTTCTCTAAGATTGAGTCAAGTGGCACTTCCTGTCAATTCTCAATCTGTCTGCAAACCGCACGGAATGTCAATGCTCAATTCGAGCTCATCTAAACCAGCACTGTCCAATACGTATCATGTTGTGTATCCTGTCCAAATATACAGCTAGCAGCAAATGCAAGCCACATATGTAATTTAAAATTTCCAGTAGCCACATTTTAAAAAGTAAAAGATGATACAGGGTATAGGAAGGAGAAATTAGAATTATTTTTATTATTATTGCTTCTTGGCCTTTTGGCTAAGATCAAGTGTAGAATTATTTTTATTAGAAGGTACTCATACCACCTGTGAAGTGATATAGTGCTATTTGAAAATGGATTTGGATTAGTTGTAAGTGTATACTGCAAATTCTAGGCAACCATTAAAAAAAGTAAAAAATAAAAAAGTAAAAGTAAAAAGAACCACCAAAAAAGGAGAGAAAGTGGAATCATATAAAATGTTCAACTTAAATGAAAAAAAGGCAGAAAAGATTGGAAGGCAAAAATAGGAAAAAAAAAAACAAGGGCAACAAATAGAAAACAGTAACAAATATGGAACATATTAACCCAACTATATCAATAATCACTTTAAATGTCAACCATCTAAATAAGCCAATTAAAGGACAGAGATGGTCAGAGTCAATCAAAAAACAAGACCCAACAATATCTTGTCTACAAAAAACCCACTTTAAATATAAAGACAAATCAATTAAAAATAAATGGATGGAGAAAAACATATCATGTTATCACTAATCAAAAGAGCATAAATAGCTATGTTCATTTCAGACAGAGCATACTTCAAGGTAAGAAAAGTTATCAGGGATAAAGAAGGGCAATGATAAAGAGGCCAATTCTCCAAGAAGATATAATAATCTTTAATATATATGTAACAGACTGTCAAGCTACCTGAGGCAAAAACTGAGAGTTACAAGGAGGTATTGCTGACTCCCGTACCATAATTGGAGACTTCAGTATCCCTCTATCAGAAATGGACAGATGGATATAGTTTAACTCAGCAACACCATCAATCAATTGAATATGATTGGCATGTATCTACTTCATCAAACAATAGCAGAATGCACATGCTTCTCAAGTTCACATGGAACATTCACCATGATAAACCACATTCTGGGCTGTAAAACACACCTTAACAAATCAATAGAGAATAGAAATCATACAATATCTGCTCACAGATCACAATGAAACTAAACTAGAAATTAGTAACAGAAAGATAACTGAAAAATCCCAAAATATATGAAGATTAATCAACACACTTCTAAAGAACATGAGTTAAGTCTCAAGAGAAATTGTAAAATATTTTGAACTAAGTGAAAACAAAAACACAACTTATCAAAATTTGTGGGATGCAGCAAAAGCAATGCTTAGAGGGAAATGTGTAACATTGAATGCATGTATTAGAAAATAAGAAAGATCTAAAATCAATCATCTAAGTTTCCACTTTCAGAAACCAGAAAAAGAAGAGAAAATTAAACTTGAAGTAAGCAGAAAAAAATCAAACAAACAAGAATTAAACCAGAAATCAATGAAATTTAAATCAACAGAGAAAAATCAACAAAACCAATTGCTGATTTTTGAAAAGATGAATAAAATCAGTAAACCTCTAGCCAGGCTAACAGAAAAAAAAAGAGGACACAAATTGCTAGTATCAGAAATGAAAGAAGGGACACTTAAAGGATAATAAAGAAATATATGAACAACTCTATGCACATGATTTGATAATCTAGATGAAATGTACCAATTCCTTGAAAGAAACAAACTGCCAAAACTCACATAAGAAGAAATTGCCAATCTGAATAGGCCTATATCTATTAAAAGATTTAATTAATAATTAATAATAGAATAGAAGGCACCAGGCCCAGATGGGTTAACTGGTGAATTCTACCAAACATTTAAGAAAGACATTATACCAATTCTTCACAATATCTTTCAGAAAACAGAAGTAGAGGGAATACTTTCTAACTAATTCTATGAGGCCAGAATCACCCTAACACCGAGAAAGACATGACACAGAAAGAAAATTACAGATCAATATCTCTCATGAACATAGATGCAAAAATCCCCACAAAATATTAGCATATCAAATCCAATAATGTATAAAAAGAATTATACATCACAACCAAGTGGGATTCGTCCCAGGAATGTAAGGCTGGTCCAACACTGGAAAAGCAATCACTATAATCCATCACATCAACAGGTTGAAAAATAGAAAGCACATAATCATCTTAGTAGATGCAGAAAAAGCATATGACAAAATCCAACACCCATTCATGATGAAAATTCTCAGTAAACTGGGAATAGAGGGGGACTTGCTCTACTTGATAAATAATAGATTTAAAAGATAGTCTTCTTCACAGATGGTGTTGGAACAACAGGACATTCACATTTAAAAAACTGAATCCAAGCACAAACCTAAAACTCTTCACAAAAATTAATACAAAATGATCATAGACCTAAATGTAAAGTGCAAAACTATAAAACTCCTAGAAGAAGCTAAAATAGGAGAAAACCTAGATGGCCTTGTGCATGGCAATGACTTTTTTCATACAGTGTAACACTAAGATTCATGAAATAAATAATTCATAAGCTAGACTGTATTAAAATGAAAAACCCCTGTGAAAAACTTCATTGTGAAACACAATGCCAAGAGAATGAGAAGACAAGCTACAGACTGGGGGAAAATATTTGCAAAAAATATTATCTGATAAAGGACTGTTGCCCAAAATATACAAATTATATTAAAACTTAACAACAAGAAAACAAACAATGCCATTAAACCATTGACTAAAGACTTTAACAGACACCTCACCAAAGAAGATATACAGATGGCAAATAAGCTTATGAAAAGATGATCCATACCATGTGTCATCAGGGAATTGCTGGGGTTTCACTGTGTTGGCCAGGAGGGTCTCGATCTCCTGACCTCATGATCCACCTGCCTCGGCCTCCCAAAGTGCTGGGATTACAAGCGTGAGCCACCGTGCCTGGACAGGAAGTCTTATTTCAAAAGCAGCTTCATCTTTCTTTCCTATATTTCTTGAGGGTGTAGAATCCTCCCAGCTCTGGCTACTCTTCCAAGTTGGAATATTTTCTTTATTGTATTTTTTGGAGCGTAAGATCCTTGAGGGAAGGATGGGAATCGCTAGTTTCCCGTTTTTCACTTGGGCCTAGTACAGAGTGCTAGGAGTAAATGCTTGTTGAATGAATGAGTAATGAATGATGAATGAACAAATGCTATAGGAGCTCTTTTATTAAAGGTGTAAAGCAACAAAGGCCTAATTCTTAGATTCTCCTAGCTCTGTTTATCCCTTTCCCTTTTGAATTTAATTGCTTTGGGTCTTAGTGACTTAATATCAGGGGTGTCAGAAGAAACAGCAGAAATGACAAGATTGTTAGGAGAGTGTTTTTAACAATAAGGATATAGTAAACGTGTTGATAAGTTAGAAGTTGCTTTTCTGGGCCGGGCGCGGTGGCTCACACCTGTAATCCCAGCACTGTGGGAGGCCAAGGAGGGTGGATCACGAGGCTGTAGGTCAAGACCATCCTGGTCAACATGGTGAAATCCCGTCTCTACTGAAAATACAAAAATTATCTGGGCATGGTGGTGTGCTCCTGTAGCACCATTGCACTCCAGTCTGGGAGACAGAGCGACACTCCATCTCAAAAAAAAAAAAAAAGGAAGTTGCTTTTCTGGGTGATGCCTTGAAGAAGGAGGGGCCAATCTCCTCTGTGTGGAGCAAAGTGAGTCTTAGTCTAAATCCTAAAATAACTCTGGCACCTGGAGATGATAGAAAATAATTTATCTTTATGATCTGACCTTTATGGGATTGGTTTTCTTCATAGAGAGAAAAATGTGGAAAGACTGAGGCTAAACTGGTGGAATTTAACCTTTTATTGAATGCTTAAAACTATCTATAGGATATTGTTTTAAAAGATTAAAGTATCCAATTATTGTAATGGATTTATCTTACTAACTTCCATTACACCATCACCACTATCACCCTCTTACCACTACCATCCATCACTGTCTCTATAACCATCTTCCTCCTCCTCCTCTTCACTCTTTGTTAGTGTCTTTTTGTGGCCCAAGCCAGAATAGGGATAGGGTAGATCCTCCAAGACCTGTCTGTAAGTTCTGTGTAGCTAGTTGGGGTGGGCCAGAGTCAAAAGAGGCAAGAATACCTAGGAAAGCTGGATATAATAGACTGTATATACTTAAGACTTTATTTTATTTGTGTTAATAAAAGAAAATGATGGTTAATGGTTGTTTTACATCTACTCTTCAAATATCTATAAAATCAGTTGATGTTCCTTGTGGTTAACAGCACAGACTGCCCCATAAAAATACCTGGTTATATCAGAAGATAATACTGAATTATTAAGTCCTTTCCTTTTCCTCTTTATAAGATCTTACACACCTCCACTTTTCTCACAATACTGCTTTAAGTTACCCTCTTTGTACAGGCTCTAGCTTGGAGGGAATTCTTTGTCTCTGGCCATGTTGGGTCTCAGAGGACTTGACAAAGCCCACGGAGGAGCCTGAACTGGGCAGGTTTCCTCGAGCCGAAGGGGCGTGGGGCCGGTTCCATGGCTCTCCCTGAGCCTCCGGCCTGGAACAGGTCACTCTTCCTTCTACTTATGACCACATGGCCTTTGTAGGTGACACTGAACATCTACAGGGGATTCCAGCTGCACTTTCTCCTCTGGAGAATGGAGGAAGGCAGTTGCTACTGGAGCCCCAGTCACAAAGCATCCCAGAGGTGCCCACCATGGGCCCTGACCTCTGCAATCCCATGCGGGGCGGGGGGCAATCAGAACAGGATCTGGCACACAATAAGGGTCACTAAATACTGTTGACTAAATGGATCTGTCAAACTGAGCACTTGCCAACCGCCTTTACCTGCACTGATTGATTTGTATATGTAAATTCATACATATGTTTATATGTTGTTCTGTATTTGAATTTGGTTTCTTTTTTCTTCTTTTGGTTTCTTTGGACCTTCACTTCTTTATTCTCCTTCCCCTGAAAGCGCTGGTCCTCATGCCTGGTCACAGCTCTCTGTGATGTGAGCTGTGCGGGGCGAGGGCCCAGGTGCTGGTACATGGTGTCCAGAAGGCCCTCTCTTAGAAGCCCCCCCTCCCCCAGCATACCTGGGGCGGGGGGAGTCGAAGTGACCTCTTCTCCTCCGCATTAGCTCGGGAGCACCCTGGACACAGGGGGGTCACTGCCAACGGGAACTCCACTTTTGGGGGATGTGGGGTGACATGGGCCCCTTGGCTTGCTCTTCCACATTCAGACGCAAAGGGAGAATTGGGCCTCCGGAAGCTGGGGCGGCAGCTGGAGGTCAGGCCAAGGCACTGGCGGAGGGAGCTGGATTCCAGACTCCGTCTGCCGCGGCCCCGGGGAGATCAGGTGCTGCCTCTGCAGAGAGGCTCTGGCTCCGGGAATGCGGGCGGGAGACAGGCTGCCAGGCTGAGTAATTTCTACTGACAAGCTCTCTGGCTGGGTCCCGGGGCCGCTGTGTCCTGGCTGGCAGATGAATGACTTGTTCCTGTGTCCTGAGCTTGGGAGGCGCTGTCTTTGCTGAAGGTTATATTTGGGAGAAGGGCTGCTTGATGAACCAAAGAGGAGGCTGTAAAGAGGACACATCTGTGGCCGCCTCCCTGAAGCTCTGACGTTCAGAGGAGGAGGGCCAGATTCTCCCACCCCCATAGCCTGCAGGAAGCTGGCCTGGCTGCACTGGTGGCCTCGGCCCGGGGACCCTGAGAGCTAGAGGCCTGTTTGGGTCCTGGTGACACACACTACATTG
Source organism: Nomascus leucogenys (assembly GCF_006542625.1). Classification (NCBI taxonomy): domain Eukaryota; kingdom Metazoa; phylum Chordata; class Mammalia; order Primates; family Hylobatidae; genus Nomascus; species Nomascus leucogenys. The sequence goes on along the minus strand of NC_044387.1, from coordinate 72,895,832 downwards.
CCCAGCTCTATCCTGTGTGGGGTGCCGAGTCCCTTTGAGGAAGGCTGTGTGTCTGGTGAGACCCAACTAGTTACATCAGTGGGAAATCAGCAGAACCCAGAGGAAACATGCTTTTTGTTTTTGTTTTTTTAATTAGTTAATTATTATTTTTTGGGTAGAGATGGGGTCTCACTATGTTGCCCACACAGGCTAGTATTGAACTCTTGGCCTCAAGTGATCGTCCCACCTCAGCCTCCTGAAGTGCTGGGATTGCAGGTGTGAGCCACCACACTCAGCCAAAGCAAGCTTCTTGATGAGCGTGTGTGGTGGGCACATGGAGGACAAATTGAAAGAAGCCACATTTCTTCCTTCCTTCCACACTCCCTAGTTCTCATCTCATTCACAAGATCAGAGAAGCTCTGCATCGTCAGCAGTGCACAGTGAAGTGACCGGGCAGGGGGGAAAACAAAGAGGTGAGGGTACAATGGCAAGTTGCTCCTGAATGCTGTGCTCTTCACATTCTGTACCCAGCTGTCCCCTCCGGCTGGGAGGCACCTTCTACCTGCTCAGTGGAGAACCTTCTCGTAGTCCCAGGAAACTTTGCCAAGCTTCGAGCAGTTGTGAGCACCCAGCTGTGCTTTCAGCAAGGCACTTCCTGCGGGTGCCACTTCCAGTGTGCACCCCTTCTTTCTCTGGGTATCTTTAACTGCCTTCCACCTCCAGAAAAGCATTGAATACCGTCTTTCAGAGATGATTGCATCTTACAGATGAAAGATAGGAATGTACCTGGTTTGTCTCTCCCTGATGGTATGTCCTCTTTCTGTAATGGTGTAGGCAATGAAAGACCTTTGTTCCTTCCAGACTTGTCAGGATGTTTTTCTCAGTCTCCATCACATTGTCATCAGGACGATGTTGTGGGGCTGCTTTCAACTGTGAAGCACATCCATCTGTGAGATTATTTAATGGCAGAGTGTTGGTATCTGCGGATTTCATGTTCTCACTTTCACAGTTACGTTTTTCCCCACCCCCAATCCTAAGTCCACTGCATGTAGAGTTTGCAGAGGTACAAAATTGAACTTCATTCAGGCGCTGGTGTGGATGAACGTCCCTCCGGCTAGTGAGGGAGCCAGCCTTGCTGCCCAGCATCCACCTCTTAAGGCTGCAGTGTTGTTGCCTACTGGCCATTGGGTTTTCGAGGGGAGATTATGAATTTGGGGGTTCCTAAGAGTCTTACAATATACAAGTTTACTATATGATCTTTTAGCTTCCGCAAAAAGCATGGAAAGGTAAAACAAGCAACCAAACAAGGATAGCCTCCTACTGACAACATTTGAGACTGAATTCTCAAATATAAAAATGCTGGGAGTCTTGGGACCCTTGTCATGGGCTTGTATCATGGGTGTGAATGTCCTAATGAGATTTTTCTGGTCCTTCTTGTAATGATTTTGGATGAAGTCCCAGATCCAAATTCTATTAAGTACACATCATAGCAAATTAGACTGTGGGGAGGATCTGGTGGGTTGACTTGCAAATCTGTGCAAAGTGATAGGCATTTTAGGCAGGAGGCAGAGGGAGGGGTGAAGTCCCAAGAATGAGCAGTAAGATGATCCTACGTGATCAGCTCAGACTTTGGCTCCAGAAAGTATTTCTTTCCTTCTCTCCCACTGCTCTGTTTCTCACACATAAATACAATCTTGGAGTGTTTTAATAGACAAAATACCTTTAGGCAGAGTTTGCTTTATTGACATTATTTGATATTCTTAGTGAATAGCTGAGTATTGATCTGATGAGCTGCCAGTTACAGAAGTTGAGGCTCAACTTATTTTCTGGCTAACAAAAACCATTTGTAATATCTACAAACTACATTAACCTTGCCTAGATGAGACAGGTTTTCTTTTTGGGTTTTGCCTTTAAGTAAGTTTGAGTTCAACCCAAAAACAATTTAAGCCATTCATTCATTAAAAAATAATTTATCAAGTAGGTTAGGTGCTATGGAAATAAAAAGATATGAAGGTATAAAACCATGATTAAAGTCCACTAGGGTTCTGTTGAAAAGATCACGTGTCCAAGGATCTATATTGGAAAACAGAAGTTTTTAGGTAATTTAATGAAAAGCCATTCAAAATGGACATTTGCTAGTATGCAGAAAAATTAAACTTTTCTCCTTTTCTGTCAGCTCCTTGGTCTCACCCACGAGCACTTAAGATGAGGTGAGGCAAGATGAAATTGCACTTCAGCTTCTCGGTGAAGGACTGGTTTGAAGTTAAGGATTTTTTGTTTTTACTTCTGCTCCTGGTATAAACCATTCATGGGCTGCATTTCACCTGCCCCTTTCTACTTACTTGCCCCTCACAATCCTCTTCATCTTTTTCTTTGAGAGGGAGAGGGTAAAGGAGGGGAGAATAAGAAAGAGAGGGAGAGGGTAAAGGAGGGGAGAATAAGAAAGAGAAGGAGAGGGAACGTCAGCTGCAACCAGGACTGAGCCTGGGGCTGGCATCAGATCCGGTGCTAGAGCATCAGACTGGATCAGGGCAGCCTGCAGCTGGAACTGCTGGGCAAGGAGCTGACAGGGCATGGTATGGGCAGAGAGGAGCAGGGCTGGGTGAGTTCTGAAGGGCATGGAGTCAAGATTTGAAAGGGGTGAGAAGAGAAAGAGAAAGATAGACAAGGCAAGGAAATGGAGTGGCCTCTGTTTCTGTCCCTTGCTGCTGGTCCTTACACATCCTGCCTTCTCTACCTGGGCCCCATTTCCCTTTGTATTGCTAGAGCCGACTACTTCTTTTTCCAAGACTCCTTTTTGACACGCAAATACCCCTCTTATGGCCCCAGACATCAATGCTTCCCCTCCTTGTGGGCCTCGCCACACAATATGTAGTCACCTCTTTCTTGTGGGTACCATCCCCGGGCCTGCAAGCTGCCCGAGGGAAGGGGCCTCGTCCATCGCATTTGCCACGCGATTGCAAATACAATGTTCAGCTCAGGCTATGTGTTCATGAATATCTGATGGGAGAATGTCAAATAAATGTCAGGCCCTGATGTATGTTGCTGGAAAAGGAAATGCATCAGCCCTTTCCCAGAGAAAATAAATTCCTATCATAAGACTTCTGCCCCATAATCCTTCATATGTCACCAAGGCGAGCCAGCCACTTCCCATCCACTCCTATTTCTTCACTGACCTGGTACTGTACTGGGCAACTGCACACGGCCTTTCTAAATGCACTTAGTGGATTGCTCCTTCCCAGTTTGCCATCTGGAGCCTTCATATTGTTAACAGAACATTCTTCAGACATTCGTCAAACTCCCAGCATCAAGCAGCTCTGTTCCAGCACGTGACTTCCTGTAACGGGTCCTGCTGACTTCTCACTAGTATCTTAAAAATAAAAGCACACCCAGAATGGCTCCCACATCCCCTCTCCAGTGACCTCAACCCCATGACTAGGGAAACTGTGACTCAACCTCAGGAAAAAACACTGCTGGTGTCACTAGCAGAAACTAAGGAACCTCTTGGGCTGGCGCTGGGGATATTAATAAATCCAGTAGATTGGATAATTTGCACCACCCGCTCCCTTTTCTTTAGAGAATTTGAATGTTCGAGTGCTTTAAAGTGGAGATAAAACGACCCATGATTCATGTTTCTGTCTTTCTGAAGAGTTTCCTTGTATAAGCTCCAACAACCTCTGCACTTACTTGAAGGTTAAAACTATTCTTCCCCAAAAAGGAGAAAACCATTTCACTTTTCTATTCATTGCTTTTCTCCTTCTACACCTGAAAGGCGAGGTGAATTCTTTCCCCCTTTTCATTCTTAACAAGAGGATCTCTTTCGTACTCTCACTTGTCTGGAGATTTGAGCATTAAAAAGAAATTGGTGTAATTCTTCAGCTAATCCTTCAAGAAGACGACACTGGGTGTTTTTTTCCCCTCTCTTTTGGTTTGTTTTTATTGGCTATTAGGCTGGCAAATTTTGGATTTGAGCAGTTCAGATCCTAGGCTAGCAGCATCCTGAGCTGATTATGCAAAGCTCGTTCACGAGAAAATGCCCTGAACCGCCTGGTCTCAGCACAGTTTTTTAAAAAACTCTGGTTCTGTTTTCTTAACTAGCCTCCAGCAGCTCTGAAATGGCAAGCACTAGCCAGCATTCATTCCCCTTGGAATTAAGGCAAAGTCACTCACAACCTTGAGTACTTCCAGGACGCCTGAGGGAGACTCAGGTTCTGGTACCCAGGAGTCAGGTAAAGTCCAGGAAGTGCGGTGTTCTTATTCACAGCAGACTTTCAGAGCACTGAAGGGCTTGGGGGCTTCAGGGTATTTTGTCTGTGACTTCCCAGTGGGACCCAGGACAAATGGCCATGCTCTGTAGACTACTGGCTCTGTGCTGCTGGTAGAGATATGGGATCCAGGACCCCAAATGTCTTATGAAGCCCAAGGCAAACTGAAGAGAAATTCCAGCTCCCAGAACTATCTATAGGAAAAGGTCTTGCGTTTTCAATTAAAATCTTTCTTTGAATATTTTTGATTTGCATTAATTTCCAGAAAAAGTTCACTCGCTTTCCAAAGCAGTTTCCTTCCAAAGGGTGGTTTGCTCTCTGAAGGGGAGTTTTAATACTGACGTCTGTCATTTATCTCTTACATCTTTCCTGAGAAGACACACTGTAAAAAAGCCATTAGGAGGCACGTCATATAATAGTTCCATCACCCTTAAAACATCTCCTGAGAGGCAGGGGAGGGGGGCTCTGAGAATGTATTCTCCTCCACCACTTCCCCTGTTTTAGAAACAGAGTAATAGAAACCCACACGTGCCCAGCGACGATGTGTGATGTCCAGTGTCAGGGCTACCTCCTCCATTTGACAGTCTTTCTTCTCAAGATGATGCTTCTCTGCTCCCAAGAGCCTAACTTGTGATTTTTTTTTGGTTTAAATAATTCTCACAGACCTCATTTCTATCACAAAGAGTCCCCCCACCCCCAACCCATACGTCTGGTTTTTGATTTAAAAATATAATATAGTAACTTGGTTTAAAAAAAAAAGCCTAATACTATCAATTAACTTACAGTAAAAAAATTTCTGATTCCAAGGCCCCCAACCCCCTTGTTTCTCAGAGACCACCACACTTTTTTTTAGTGTCCTTCCAGAAATATACTGTTTATAAGCATGCAAATGCATGTGTATGTACACACACACATACACACACACATGAGTTTAAATTTCAAAGATTATTTTTCTGATGGAGAAATATAAAAAGCCTTCAGAATTATATTAAATCAATTCTATAATTTCTAATGCTGGTCTGGCATGGGCAATGATAACAAATTCTATTACCAGTTCTCCATAGGAAAAGGGTTCTTTCTATTTTCATACATTCTATATATGAATATGTTCTATATTTATATGTATACGTATACATCTATATCCTTTTGCTTTTATATAAATGTTAGTATATTATACACTTCCCTTGCTTTTCTAAAAGTTTGTTTTATTTCTAGGAGATTGTTATTTCTCAATACATGCAAATAAGCCTATCTTATTCTTTTATTAATTGTTACATGGCATTCTTTATTTTCTAATTGTTGGACAATTTAGGTTTTTCCATTCTTTTGCTATTGTAATACTACAATAAACATCCCTGTGTAAATTGTCCAACATGTGTAAATATAGCTATGGAATACATTTATAGAAGTGGACTTGTTGGGTCAAAGTGTATGTTTATTTAAAAATTTGACAAATCTTACTCCCCAGAGAAGTTGTTGCACATGAAACTTCACCAGTTATATACGAGTGTTTCCTTACTAACATGGTGTATTATCTAACTTTTCTGATTTTTATCAACTTGATAGGTTAAAAGTTGTAGCTCATTATCGTTTTAACCTGCAGTTATTTAATTTTAAATGAGATTAAGTATCTTATCTGTGTTGGAAAGTCATTTGTATTTCTTCATCAGTTACCTTTTCATGATCTTTGCCCATTTTTCTATGAATTGTTGGCCTTTTTTCTTATTGATTCATAAGAGCTCTTTATGTATTAAGGAAATAGACCAATGATTCATGCTAGCTAAAGCTCCATTTTTCTTTACTTCTAATAACCAGTCACTGCTCTCATATGTCCTTTTCCTTATTCTGTCTCCCACCCTGTCTATCCTATGACTTCCTTGTATATTTAATTTATCTCATTTATAGTGAAAGGAAAGAAAGATGAGAGTCAGTCTTGCAAGGAAGGACACTTTTGAATGGCCAGTAAGTATACATTTTACAAGATGCATATTAAGAAAATCTGAAGCCATTATCCGCCAAATATAGGAGTATCAAAAGACTGTTCTTCCTCTTGGTTGGTTCATGGCCACTTGGCAGCCTTGTATCTTGGTCATTAACTATAAATAACACTCACATTGAACACATTTTATAAACTTATATTTATGCCCCCTTCATTTTTTTTTTTCTCTTCTCTCTCTCCTACTTCCAATTTTCTCTCAAATTGTGGTCATCACTTGCCCGGTGTAAGTAGTATCTCTAGACTCTTAACTCATCATCTATCGGAGCAGGGTGATCCGCATGCTGAGATTCTGATGGAGAGAAAGCCTCACCTCTTGCTTGGGACTAGTCCTAGCCTTTTGTAGTAAAGTCCTTAGGCCACTCTTTCCTCTGACTGATTCAAGGATGTGGGGACCCCAGGGAGGTGTAGCTCCTCTCTCTATGGGTTCCTGTTAAGAACTCATCTTTCCAAATCATGGAAAAACCAATTCGACTTCAGCTAACATGGTAATGATTTGTGGGGAGCAGCAGAAATTCCCTTGTAATTATGTGTGAATTGATGTGTGATTTCCTAATGAGCTTAAGTGAAGAAATCATCATTTTGTGATAAATGCTTTATATCTTAAAATGCCAGCAACACATATCTAATAAATTCAATCAAACCACTCTCATTTATATAACATTTGCAATTATTATTTAACATGCTGGCTTTCTTTGCTGCTTTACTGCTTTGGGTAATTGCAGAGTCTAAAAGTTCCCTTTTTGTAAACAAAGCCACAGAAACTCATTATGTTGGAGTTTTTCTTAAAGCAATCATAAATGAGTTCATTTTGAAATGTATTTGCATGCTGTGCGGGCCAAGACCTCCTTATCAGAAAGTGTTGTAGCCATTGAATGAGTTTGCTAAATCGGGGACATTTGTTCCCAGAATGAGTCAGGTCACTCGGAGACCGCAGCTTGGGCACCTAACCATGTCCAAACAACGTGGGAAAACTATTTCAATGATTAAAAGATGGGCCCTTTTTATTGAAGATATGATGAGGGCCAGTGGAGTTAAGTGACATGATCAGAGGTCGCAAGGCAGCAGTGATAGAATCCAGCACAGAGGACAACATAACATATTGATTAAGGAATCAGTTCAAGATACAGATTCTAGATGTGCTACTTCATAGCTGTGTGACCTCAGACAAACTACTCAGCTTCTCTAAGCCTCAGTTTACTCATCTATCAAGTAGAGAGACACCTATTGTTGGGAGGATTAAATGTGGCGGCCTATGTAAGAGCTCCAGGAACACTGCCTATCATATCACAAATGTTTGGCAAACAATTGCTAGTCATATAGTTATTGGTAGATTCAACACTGATGAATATCAGCAGTAACAAAACTTACCCCTTCACCCTAAGCATTTTCTCTAGTGGCCAAGATGGTAATTGGTTCTGTTTGTGTCTTCTAAGGAGCTGAGAGGGTGGCAGAAGTTGAAAATATTTGTATTCCTGGGGCCCAAGGTTATTTCCTGGCAAGTTGCACTGAGAAGGCTGCCAAATCATAAATCTCCTTCACTGGAGATGAGTTGGAATTTGGGATTTGGTAAATGGAGGCCCAAACTGGTTTCGAGACTCCTATAAAAATTAGTAGCAGTCAGCTCAAAGCTGGCAGGATGTATTAGAAATCTGCACAGTACTAGACTTCTCGGGGCCCCTTCTAAGAGACTCTGCCCCATCCACAGGCCCTGCTCAAGGGGCAGTTACAGGCAGCCATGTTTTGTGCTGTGTGACTCAGCTCACCTCCTCCCTCGGCCACAGCTGATGGGACATGCATAGGCCTTTGACCAGGGGCAGTCCTTAGGCTTTGCAATGACATGGAAGACAGGCTGGACCAACTGTATTTCTTCACTCAGTAACTGAAACTAAACACCACCATGGTGGAACTGCAAAGGGATAAGATAGAACTAGATCTGAAGGGGTTCTCATGGTCCTTGTGCAAGTTAAGACTGGACAGAAGCCAAGGGAAAGAAGAGGAAGGTCAGGGGAGTGAGGAAGAGAGCCTCCATGTGGAGAAAACAGGGTCAGTTGGAGAGAAACCAAGGATCTTGTTAATTCTGGGTGCAGTTCTGGTTCAGATGGTTTTCCAACTCCACACACAGTCTTTCCATACTTTGACAGACCCCCTGTGCCTTGAGGCAACTTGACTTAAGTATGGGCTCTTCCTGTGTCCTCATAAGAGACCACCTCAAGCCTCAAGCCCAGCATGGGCTGCTGGAGTACAGCAGGAGTAGAATAAATAGATAGGTAAGATAAAGGTCAAGACTGTTCTGTGGCAGCAGCAATGTGGAGCATTGTTAATTATTCTGCAAGGAATTTGTTTATCCATTATTTTATAGATAACAGTGCAGACCTTGTAAACTGTAATAGAATGTTTGGTTTCTGATCATAAATGAATTTTAAAAATGTAAATTCTCAAGGTATTTAATTCTAATAGAATTCAAAGAACTTAAACTTCCATTCAAATACAGAAATCTATTGTCCTTTTAGACAATTGGCTTTTTCATAGGTCCATCCAAGGACATTAAAGAAAACACATCTGAATGTTTCTTTGTTGGAGCCTGCCTCTATTTCACAGTGGCTCATATTTTTTCCTAATAAACATCCCCTCTTTTCCGTTTTTCCCCTGACACCACAATACTACATTCTCTTCCACCTGAACTACTTTTAAAAAATAAATTTTATTATGCATATTTAAGGTATTCAACATGATATCATGGGATACATACAGAGAGTAAAATGGTTACTATAGTGAAGCAAGTTACCATATTTATCATCTCACATAGTTACTCATTGTGTGTGTGTTTGTGGCAAAAGCAGCTAAAAGCTACTCATTTGGCAAAAATCACAAATACAAGACAATATTATTACCTTTAGTGCTCATGTTGAACATCAGATCTCTGGGCTTGTTCATCCGATGTCTCTGCTACTTTGTGTCCTTTGACCTATTGAAGTATCCAGGTGGTCTCCCTAAGCTATGTATGTGGTAGGTGCTCATTAAGTGCTTGTTGCATGCTTCTGCTGTAGGCAAACAACCAAAACTCCTCAAAGCCATTTCTTCACAAAAGGAAACAAAACTTAAAAGAAAGTGTCTTATCATGGAAAATTTCAAACATATACAAAAGTAGAGAAAGTGATACAATGAATTCACACATATCCATAACAGATCCAAGAATGATCAACTCATGACCACTCTTGTTTCACATTATTTCTCCTCCTCTTCTTTCGTGTGGATTTGGAAGCTAATATCAGATATCACAATATTACACAAATATTGTTGTGTGTATTTCTAAAATAAAAGAATTATTTTAAAATATAACCAAAATACTATCTTTACAATGAAATGAAATTAATAACAATTACTTAATATTACTAACTATCCAGTGTTCCAAATTTCCCCAATTGTCTTATCAATATTTTTCTTTTTTTGAGACAAGGTCTTGTTCTGTTGCCCAGGCCGAAGGGCAGTGCTGTGATCATAGCTCGCTGCAGCCTTAACCTTCTGGACACAAGTGATCCTCCTACCTCAGTCTCACAAGTAGCTGGGACCACAGGGACACACCACCATGCCTGGCTAATTTTTTTTTTTTTTTTGTAGAAACAGGGTCTCACTATGTTGCCCCTGCTAGCCTCAAACTCTGGAACTCAAGAGATCCCCACACCTCGGCCACCCAAAGTATTGGGATTACAGGTATGAGCCACTGCACCCGGCCCAGTGATTTTTATAGTTCATTTTTTGGAAGCCTATTTCAAATAAGTTCAACACCTTATAAAGGCTGATATGTTGCTTAACTGTTTTAATTTTTAAGAATGTCTCAGCCAGGTGCAGTGGCTCACGCCTGTAATCCCAGCACTTTGGGAGGCTGAGATGGGTGGATCATGAGGTCAGGAGATCGAGACCATCCTGGCTAACATGGTGAAACCCCGTCTCTACTAAAAATACAAAAAATTAGCCGGGCGTGGTGGCGGGCGCCTGTAGTCCCAGCTACTCAGGAGGCTGAGGCAGGAGAATGGCGTGAACCGGGGAGGTGGAGCTTGCAGTGAGCCAAGATCGCGTCACTCCATTCCAGCCTGGGCGACAGAGCGAGACTCAGTCTCAAAAAAAAAAAAAAAGAATGTCTCCTTCTTCTTTTCTTCCTCCTCCTCTTTCATTCTCTCCCTCTTTTCCTTGCAGTTTAGTCTTTGATCTAAACTTTATTTCATCTTCAAAGTATTCTGCAGTCAAGATTTTGCTGACTACATCTTTATGATGTACTTAAAATGTAATTTTATCCATTGTATATTTTTTAATCGGTTTTTCGATCTAGAATGAAGTCTCAATCAGATTCAGCTTCAACATTTTGGCAACACTTTAAAGATGACATTGTGCACCTCCCACAAGAGGCACATAATGACTTTTTGTCTCCCTTTTTGCAATGTCAGCAGCCACTGATGATCATTCCTAATTCTGTTATTCCCTCTTCATTTATTAACACATATTTTCTAAATTCAAACATTTTATCAATGATCTAGTTATTCTGAAATGTTGAGATGTAATTCATGTAGGAAAGGCAAGATAAATGCTTGGTTCAAAGTTGTTTGCTGGTTCCCTAGTTGTTTGTTGATCCATTAAATGTGATCAATGAGTTTCTTTCTCAAGTATTATTCTGGACTCATGGATTTAAATATATTTGGTGTGTTTCGATCCACTGCAGTTTTTTTTCCATATTGATGGCCATATTATTCCACTTTTGGCTCTGGGGAGCCTCTGCAAGTTGGCTCCTGAGTTCTTTTGACCTGGCTCCAGTGGTCTTTGATGTCTTGTGCGCTGTCTGATATAACAAGATGCCTCAGGCTCATCTTGTATAGTTCCTACCCTAGACCTGGAATTAGCTTTTTCTCTTGGAGAAATCAGCTATTCCCCCTGGTTCCTTTTAGTGGAAATGGCATTTAAAGACCACAATCTGGACGCTAGAAATATTCAGTGGTACAGGGTTGGTTTTTATTTCTGGGCTTTTTCAGAGTAAATATGTGTTTTTACAATCTATTTTTTAATTTTTAAAAAGAGTTTTTTTTTTAAAAAGCAGTTTTATGTTCTCAGAAAAATTGAGCAGAAGGGACAGAGATTGGTAAGAGTATGTTTAGCTTTGATAGAAACTGCCAAACTATCTTCCAAATTGGCTGTACCATTTTGCATTCCCACCAGCAGGGAATGCAAAGACCCTGTTGAGAATTTCTGTTGCACCACATTTTTATAAGCCTTTGGTATTGTCAGTGTTAGGATTTTGGCCACTCTAATGGGTGCATAGTAGTATCTCATTGTCGCTTTAATGTTCAATTCCCTGATGACGTATGGTGGGGAACATCTTTCCATATGCTTACTTGCCATCTGTATATCTTCTTTAGTGAGGTGTCTGTTAAGGTCTTTGGTCCGTTGTTTAATGGGGTTGTTTGTTATCATTGAGTTTTAAGAGTTCTTTGTATATTTTAAATAATAGTCCTCTATCAAATATGTTTTTTGCACATATTTTCCCCAGTCTGTAGCTTATATTTTAAAGAAAAAATATATTTTGAGTTCTTGCTGATACTTCTAATTCAAATTCAGGACTACAGAGTATTTAGTTAATCAATCTTATATTTTAAATTCATTGCAAATTTTTTTTTAGTTTGTCACTCATTTTCTTTCTTTTTTTCTTTGCTTACGTGGCTTCTCACCATACAAAAGTGTTCCGCTATTTTAAATTGATAAGTAATGATTTATCCATCTGTTCCTTATTTCATCTGAATTTTGAGTCATAGTTAGGATGGGTTTTCCCATTCCCATGTTATAGGAGAATTCATCCATATTTTATTTTAATATGTATATGGTTTCATTTTTATTTACCTTTAAATTTCTGACCCATTTGAAATTTATCTTTCTGTGACTGGGTGAAGAAAAAATTCAACTTTATATTTTCTATATGGCCTTTCAGTTAACCCAACATCACTTACTAAAAAGTCCAACTCCTCCTTCTTGATATGCAATAGCACCTTATCAAATATATATATAAAGTTCCACATGTAACTGGGCCTATTTCTGTCCGTTGTTCCTTCTGTCCAGTCATGTGCCAATACCACAGTGTTTGCATTATGGATGCTTCAAACTATGCTCTTCTTTGTCAGAGTTTTCCACATTATTCTTGCTAAAACAAAACTTTTGAGTGAGGACTGATCTTCATCTCCTACTAGCGGGGAGGTCTTATGCTTACCTTCTGAGATGGACCCTCGCTGAGTTGGTAACTGGGGTTGAGGGGAGACATGAATGGTCTTTCTTCCCCTTAAGACAGAAGTTGGCAAATGGTGACCCATGGCCTCATCTATTTGTAAATAAAGTTTTATTGAAACATAGCTATGCCTTGGCATTTACATAATGTCCATGGCTGTTTTTGCACTCTGATGGGGGAGTTAAGTAGTCAAGATAAAGACTCTATGACTAGAAAAACCTACAATGTTGAAATACTCTCTCTGGCCCTTTACAGAAAAAGTTTACTGACTCCTGCCTTAAGAGAACACACTGGTATCCTAATGGGTCTTCTAGAGATAATGCAAACCCCAAAATGGGACCAGTGACATAATTTATTGGGCGTGGTGCACAATTCAAAAATCAGGAAAGAAGTGCTGTTAAAGGTACTAAAATATAAAGCTTTTTCCTACCTTCTGCAGCTTCTCTCTTCATTTGTCATGTTGTTTTTTATTTGCTTTTTAATGTCATTCTAAGTAAAGAAAAATTAAAGTTCAAATTATTAGCATGAATTTTACCTTTCATCTTTACATTGTATAATACCTCTTTTAAATGCAAATATGAGCATTTGACTTGTATGCAGAATCACTGGATTTGCTCAACTCATAGTTCGTGGCTTGTCCCTGGAGGTGCCTCCAGCTAGCCAGAACAAACAAACACAAGCCGGAGTCTGCAAGGTTGGAAGGAGGAAGAGAGGCTCCCCAGGTGGTGGAGTGGGCCTGGACCAACACTCCCTCAGGCACAGGGATACTTGCAGGGAGAGTGCACACCCTCAAGGAAGGCCCGGGCTCTCCCCCACAGTTCAGGGCACATGGGGCTTAATGTCTGTCCCATTCCTTCTTCCTACCAGCTGCTGCACCAACCAGCCATTTCCAGGTCAAGGGCGGGAAAGTCCTGCAGAGTCAGCCTCACAAGCACAAATGACCTCTAAGAGTATTGCAACTTCTGTACCAAGACAGCTACATGCCTGGATCAGAGGTAGGCCAGAGACTTGCCCCCACTGAGGCACCCCTGGCAGAGTATAGAGCTGCCAGCCTGCTGGGGGCCAAGGTCAGCCCTGGGTCTCTGGGCTATGGAAGGAGATAGGTACTGAGAACTATCCCAGGGGAAGTGGGGTGTCAGCAGGAGGTTGGACCATGTGTCAGCCAAAGACCCCAATGTATGCTCCATTGTCCCATTGGATTTCACTTACGAAACACGAATTCACAAATAAAATGATTAAGAATTTCAAGATGGTGACCACAACCACAGAGCCCTAATCCCAAATGTGGGGCCACATGCAACTGCACTGCTTGTGCCCCCTTAAAGCTGGTCCTGACCTCAAGCAATAGAGTGATGCTGGGAATGTCTGTCAACACAACTGGAAAGGAAATACGTGGGGTGTATAGGTATTTTGGGGAGCCTGTATATGTGTGGTGCTTCTCAGTGACACCTTAGAGGGCCTGTCCATTTGTTTAAATCCTACTTTTTTTTTTTTTTTTTTTTTGAGATATAATCTCACTCTGTTGCCCAGGCTGGAGTGCAATGGCATGATCTCGACTCACTGCAACCTCTGCCTCCTGGGTTCAAGTGATTCTACTGCTTCAGCCTCCCAAGTAGCTGTGATTACAAGTGCACACCACCACAGTGGCTAACTTTTGTATTTTTTAGTGGAGATGGAGTTTCACCATATTGGCCAGGCTGGTCTTGAACTCCTGACCTCAAGTGATCCGCCAGCCTTGGCCTCCCAAAGTGCTGGGATTACAGATGTGAGCCACCAAGCCTGGCCAAAATCCCACAATTTTAATTGTCTTTTTAACCAATTTTTAAAAATTATAAAATAAAAGTAACATAGACTTTATCATGGTGACCATTTTGAACAGTTCAGCAGCATTAAGTACATCCACGTTACGGTGCAACCATCACCACTGTCCCTCCCCAGAACGCTTTCATCTTGCAAAACTGAAATTTTGTACCCGTTAAACAGTAACTCATCATTTCCTCCTCTCTCCAGCCCTGATGATCACTGCACTTTCTGTCTCAATGAATTTGGCTACTCTAGGTACCTCATTTAAGTGAAATAGCCCAGTATTTGTCTTTTGCAATCGGTTTATTTCACTTCGCATATTGTCCCCAAGGTTCATTCATGTTGTAGCCTGTGCCACAGTTTCTTTCCTTTTTAGGGATGAATAACAGTGCATTGTCTATGTACATTACATTCTGTTTATCCATTTATTCATCGATGCATACTTGGGTTCCTTCCGTGTTTTGGCTAGTGTGAATAATGCTGCTATGATCATAGATGTACAATTTATTGTCTTTTAAAACTTAGCTTCTGTCACTGAGTGTTACAATGATGCTGCAGCTACTCTGTGGGGACCTGGAGCCTCAGAGACATGCCCAGATTTCATACTCAATGCTCCACCGAGGATTTGGGTTCCAGCCTGCATAGATTGGCAGCAGAAGGAAAATGTTTCGGAAAGAGACACTACTGAACATTATTTTTCTTTGTTTCTGCAAAACAACTTTGGTTTATTTTCTCCCATTTGAGTCTTTGTTTTTACCTATGCAAATGTGATTCATCTTTCAGCGCTGGAGAAGGGCCCTAAATAACATAATTACTTCACCAATCAGCTACTTGGCTACTGGAAATCATCTTTTTAGTGAGGTCGACTGTCATTGCTTGAGCTCTATACAGACTTCAAATGATGAGCACGCTTCTTTTCTTAACATGCTAATTTTCCTCTGAAGCCAGTGTTATTTTAAAAGGGGGGTTTAATTGGATATTAAATCTACAATTGAAAGATTAAATTATGAAATAAACAAACATATCAATCTAATAGGTCTTTGGAAAAAAATCAGGAATTCCACTCTAGTTTTTAAATGCAAATGCATTCCGATACATATATTTAATTCTCTGCCCATTTTGCTGTGCTTTGTAGCTCTCAACCTGAATTCTTTCCTGGGTTGCTTCCAAAGGAAATCATCTCAAGAGGCCGAGTAAGCTCAGGATTCTGTGAGCACTGGCCCCAAAATAACCTTTTGCTTAAAGACTTTACCTGTATAAATGAAATTTAAGAAATGTTGAGAAACCATTTTGAAATGAATAATACTGAAGCAATTCCAAGGGGTATAATTTGGGATGCATCAAAGGTGGTGGTAAGAGAATACATTTACCTCACTGTAAGTTTAAAGGAAATCAAAGATCAAAACAGATACATGTTCGAGAAGGAAATTAAGAAATGAGAAGTACATCATAGCCATAAAAAAATCCCAAATGATTTTTCAGAAAATTATTTCAAGGCAAAGTAATACCTTCTTTTAATAGAAAAGTACATGGAACCCCCTCCCCTCAAGTTTATAAAGCAGGCTTCCTGGGAATAGGAAATAAAGATGAGTAGCTTTTCAACTCTACATTTTAAAAAGGTACAAGATAACAAAGATTTTTTTTAACCCCTAAAATAAGTACCTATCTGGGAGAATGGGACTACCACCATGATATGAGGGTCTCTTTAGATACAAGTGCTCTGGGCTGGGAGAAATGAAAGCAATATTCATTAGCACCAACCACAACTCTGCAATCAGCCATGCTAGGCTGAATTAGACACATCCACAGTGCAAGAGTGCTCCTGGGGTAATCAAGATTGGGGCAAGGAGGAAAGCAGGTGATGGCACATCCTTGCTGCCATCTCTACCTCTTAGGAAAGCCTTGAAAATGTAATATTATGGATGGGTGCAGTAGCTCATGCCTGTAATCCCAACACATTGGGAGGCCGAGGCAGGCAGATCACTTGACATCAGGAGTTCAAGACCAGCCTGGCCAACATGGTGAAACCCTGTCCCGACCAAAAATACAAAAATTAGCTGGGTGTGGTGGCATGCGCCTGTAATCCCAGCTACTTGGGAGGCTGAGGCAGGCTAATTGCTTGAACCTGGGAGGCGGAGTTTGTGGTGAGCCAAGATGGCACCATTGCACTCTGGCCTGGGTGACAGAGCAAGACTCCATCTCAAAAAAAAAAAAAAAAAAAAAAGGAAAAGAAAAAAAAAGAAACGGTTTCTGATAAAGTGATATAATGTTTTTGATTTGTCTCAAAAATAACATAGAACATGGCCAAGTGGGTAGAGACTCAGGTGAAACAAGACTGTCCAGGTGTTGATAACAGTTGAAGCCGGTAATGGGTACAGAGGAGCTCATATACCAGTGTCTATTTTGTATATGATTGAAATTTTCCATAACAAAAAGTTTATCTTAAAAGAAAAAAGCCATCTTTACTTAGGAATCCTCTACCCATTTCCACAGGCAGGAGTCTCATACTTTCTTTCCCAGAACAGGCCCCATGCTGGTTCTATGTGGAGCCATAGCCCTTCTGGGTTCCCAGTTCCAGCCATGCCAACACTGACTGGGGACAATCACCCACTGACACAGCAGCCTGCTCTGGGAGATCAGGAGGCAGTACAGGAGCCAGGTTTGCTGCAGGGGGAAGCAGACAGGGTAGGGTCCTTGTGATGGGACTTGAAGAATCTCAAAGAGCCCACACTGGATTCCATTCCCCAATCATCTGGCTTAGCGGCCAACATTCTTTTTGTTGAGTTTGACTTACAGCAACACTCTTTCCCCTTTCTTTTTCTTCTTCTTTTTTTTCCTTTGTATCAGGATGCAAATGTATCTCTCTTAACTCCCTACAAATGACTAGTCCTTTAAGGCAGGGGTCCCTAACCTTTTTTGCACCAATGTCTGGTTTTGTGGAAGACAATTTTTCCATGAACCAGAGGTGGAGAGGTTGGTTTTGAGATGAAACTGTTCCACCTCAGATCATCAGGCATTAGATTCTCAAAAGGAGCGTGCAACCTAGATCCCTCACATGCACAGTTCACAATAGGGTTGGTGCTCCTATGGGAATCTGATGCCACTGCTGATCTGACGGGAGGCGGAGCTCAGGTGGTAATGCTCGCTTGCCTGCGGCTCACCTCCTGCTGTGTGGCCCAGTTCCTGCTTTAAGGAAGAAGAGAAAAGGAAAAGAAAACCATTTACTAAATGCTCATTGACTAAGCGTTAAACAAAGAACCAGGCACTTTACATATGATAGTTCATGTAATCCTGTCAGATGAAGCAATTTTTAAAAATCCCATTTTAAAAAAGAGGCAACTGAGATGGTGACATAAATTATTAAATTCAAATTCAAATTATTATCATGAATTTTACTTTTCATCTTTACATTGTGTAATATCTCTTTTAAATACAAATATGAGCATTTGATTTGTATGCAGAATCACTGGATTTACTCAATTCGTATTTCGTGGCTTGTCCCTGGAGGTGCCTGCAGCTAGCTAGAAGAAACTAACATAAGCCAGAGTCAGCAAGGTTGGAAGGAGGAAGAGTACCTTTGGTTGCAGACTAAAATAGCAGACCAAACTCAAACCGTTTCAAACAACAGGAGAAACTTTTTGGCTAAGGTAACTCCCACAGTGCTGCAGGTGGCAGGGACGGTTCTTCCAGGGCTGTGGTTCCTGTGTCCCTGTGAGTCTCCAGACTGCATTCCTCCGTGCACTGGCTTCATCCACAGGCTGGCTTCCATCAGAATAAAAAGGCCGCCGCAGCCTCAGCCTACCCCCATCGAAGCAAAAAGGAGCTTCTCTTGATTCAGCACAACAAGGCAAGTCCTGCAGTTCATTTGGATTAGACTAATCAATTATTATGGACAGGGAGAGCCATGTGATAAGTGGCTCAGTCCCATCTCTTGACCACAGCAAAGAAAGAGGATGAGATTATATTGCATGGTTATGCCAATTAAGGCCCACCCTTGGGGCTGGGACTTTGGTTAATTTTCCCAAAACCACAAGACTGCTGCAAAGTTGAATAATTGCTATAAAGCAGAGAACTACATTCATCAGAGTTCCACAGAAAAATAGTTGGATAGAATTAGCTTTCCCAGGGGTCTTTGTGCTTAAACATTCACAAGAAAGGAGCTCTGGGAGAAACAAAGCTGCCCCTCGTCCACCTACCCTGGTGTGACCCAGCTTGGCGGCTGAGCAGAGGAAAAGTGTTGGTGGCCATTTCTGGTATGGGGAAAAAGCAAAAGGGAAGATGGTGCTGAAACAGCAAAGCGGATAACTTTTGCCTTAAAGATACAAGAGATTTTGAGAGAGGCTGTGATAGGGAGAGAAGTTTTTTTTTTTTTTTTTTTTTTTTTTTTTTTTTTTTTTTTTTTGACAGAATCTTACTCTGTCACCCAGGCTGGAGTGCAGTGGCACAATCTCGGCTCATTGCAACTTCCGCCTCCTGGGTTCAAGCGATTCTCCCACCTCAGCCTCCCAAGTAGCTGGGATTACAGGCACCCATCATCATGCCCGCTATACAGGCACCCGCCATCATGCACCCATACAGGCATACATGCCCGCCATGCATGCAGCCATACATGCACCCATACACCCATACATGCACCCATACACCCATACA
Source organism: Nomascus leucogenys (assembly GCF_006542625.1). Lineage (NCBI taxonomy): Eukaryota > Metazoa > Chordata > Mammalia > Primates > Hylobatidae > Nomascus > Nomascus leucogenys. The sequence goes on along the minus strand of NC_044387.1, from coordinate 72,876,874 downwards.
TGCACCCATGCATACATGCACTGATACATACATGCACCAGGCATACATGCACCCATACACCCATACATGCCGGCCATACAGGCACCTGCCATCATGCCCAGCTAATTTTTGTATTTTTTAGTAAAGATAGGGTTTCACCATGTTGGCCAGGCTGGTCTTGAATTCCTGACCTCAGGTGATCCACCCGCCTTGGCCTTCCAAAATGCTGGGATTACAGGCTTGAGCCACTGTGCCCGGCTGCTTTGTTTTGTTTCCGATGGTGTTTGCTGTGCATTGATCATTCTCTCTTTCTTTTAATATTTGCTAGAGAAATGGAGTAAAGAATTGAAGCATTAGTAATTAATTTAAATTGTTGGATTGTGTTTCTCCGAACATGCCACTGGGCTGAGAATGGACCATGTAGGGCTCTGGGATTTATTCAGGTTACCTAGCAAATTGAAGCAAGATATCATCAAGAATCAAAAAGGAATAATATGGACAAAGTGTGTTCTGGCTGTGTAGAAGCTGAGGACTGCTGGAAGCGGGAAAGGCCTGGTGGAGGAGGTGGAATCTGATATCCAGTTGTGCAGAAGGTTTGGCTGGTGAAACTGAGGAGAAGTTGTGAAATTGGCAAAGAAAAAGTTGGCAATCTGCAGAGAGAGAGTAATAGTACACAGTGGGGAGGACGCACAGCATGGAGGCAGGAAGGACAGGGTCCAACCATTGGGCAGCCAGGGAGAAAGGGAAGGCCATCAGGAGGGGAGCTGGGGAGATTGCCAAAATTCACCCTTTATTAGGAGAGCTTAGATGTAAAATATGGCCCTCGACACTATTGAATATATCATAGCAGTTAGATGGAATCAACTCAATGTGCATATCCTTCATGGATAGAACTCAGACACGTGGTGAGTAAAACAAGAAAGAACCAGAAGAAAGTCTGTAGCACACTATCATTGATATAATTTAGAAACCTCTACACCCATCAAGCTAAACTTTACAAGGACACAGACAACCAAGGACACTGTGTGCATCAAACTCATTAGAGAGGGCACCTGCAGGGAGGAGCGGTTGCACACAGGGGCTAGAATGGAGGAGGAGAAAAACAAGGACCTCCCCCAAACAAGAGAGGGAACTGGCATGGAGAGGTGAGGTGAAGTGGCAGGAATTAGGGGATGAGGTTACCTCAACTTCCTAAATCTACATTCAAAAAGGAAAAAGCGCAAAAGACAGTCTTGGTTGACCACACAAGGCCAAGAAGAGAAGGGCTGTGGGCGCCAGTGGCAGCTCCCTCCCATCTCCCCTGCTTTTGGTGCTGCGAAAGGGAATAGCAGGTAACTCCACATGCAGGAGCTGCCACAGCAGGGCACGGGATCAGGGATGGCCTGTGGGGTAGCAGAAAGAGCACAGGAGTTCCCTGGCCTGCCACCATCTGGCCGGTGACTGGTCAACTCCCTTCCCTGTTCTGGGTCCAAACTGCTTATCTATAAAATACAGGGTTTGCACTGCAGGTCCTCTATAGACCCTTCCAAATATAAAACCCCTACCCTTCCTCCTGACCTAGGAAAAAGTACCAGCAGCCTAACAAAGTTCAGCTCCAGTCACCTCCCAATTCTGGGCCATCCCAGAGGGTAGAATTAGGCTCCACGATTTGATTTCATGGCCGGTGAATATAAAGCAAATCCATCAATGACCCCTCAATACGCCGATATGAGAATTACAAATCAATCTTCATAGAGGTTGTATTGTGTTTATAATGTGCTTTGCATAAGTTTGTATGACTCGTGAAACCCTAAACACTTGTTTTTCTCTAAAAGAAGGAGTTATATTCAGTGACCGAAATGAACTATGCCAGTGTGTGTGTGTGTGTGTGTGTGTGTGTGTGTGTTTGGTGTTGGAAATCAGTGTAAATGCTGTTATTTTCCTTTCAGTAATGAGCTGATTTCCACATCTAGGCAGGAGCACTCAAGGAATCAATGCTGTTGACCACTGCCACAATTGTCATGTTTTAAGCCATTTCTCGTTTTATTCATGCTCTTGTGTATCTCCTGTGTTTGACAAGCTCTTTCTCTGGGTAATAAAGGACCATTTCTAGTTCCCTAGAACTGCTTATTTTGTCCCCTATTGTTTATTACAATGCAGGTGTGGACTATTTATGAATTTGCCTATGTAACAGAATTGAAGGCAGAGTAGTTGTAGAGTCAAAATTTATTTATGGAGTGTTAATATGGAACCTGAGCCTGGAAAGGTGGCGGGTGAGGGATTTCTGTGGGAGCCGGGAATGTTCTGCCTCTGGATTAGGGTGTTGGTTACAAAGGGTATGTTCAGTTTGGGAAAACCCATCAAGCAGTACATTTATGTGTTTTTCTGCGTATATATTATATTTCAATTATATGTATATTTAACAAAAGTATTGAAGTCACCGGTAGCTCATATTCTTGTGGGGATGTCTAGGGATTAACAATCATTAATGGACTTGGATACTAGTAGTCAAATTTCATCTCAGGCTCATAGAATATTAAACATGGAAGGGATCTTAGAAATAATTCAGTTTAATTTTTAATTTACAGCTGAGGAAACACAGGCCCAGAGGGAAAGTGGCTTTCCCAATCCCACACAGCAAGGCAGAGATGGATCCATCCAGCTCTCTCCTCCCAGCCAGGGCTTAGTGACAACACAGCTACAGGTGAGATGGTGCAGCCAAAGAGAGTTGAGCTGTTGGAGACAAATACTGTGTTTATTCAGATATTCTCTGGTGGTTTCAGTCTAAACTGAGGAATTATTTGTGTTGAAGGTCACCTCCCATCCTGTAGTAATCTGTGACAAAATTACTGGAATCTACATCTGAAAGTCCTTCTGCAGGTTCTTACTTCTAAGTCAAAGATCATCTGGATTAAGGCTGGATATGTGTTTGTGAAGGGAGAAGGTGATAATTTACCAGCGATTGATGGGTGCTGTTTCCATATAGAAGTACTTTTTTTTTTTTTGAGTTTAGAGCTAAGGTAATTTGCTTTTAGATATGCAGAATAAGGCAAGGCCATTTCTGTTTCCTACCTTTCTCCTCCCAGGGGCATGAGATGCTCAGAGGCCTGGTCCTCTGGCTGGTGGAGCCTTGGAGGCAGTAGTGAAGATCCCTGGAAGAGGGAGGCCATGAAGAGGGATGCAGATACCTGGCAAGCCCACCTCCCTTCTATGCCACCTGCCAGCCTTCTCTGACATTCCCAAACCAGGGACCAACATCGCCAATCAGGGAAGATTTACATGCATTTAATTATGTAAGTCGCATTAGTTTATGCAGAGGGAACTCGTATTATGAATACACTCTGGCAAGTCAGTTATTTAGCATCTCTCCCTACCTGCTCCACCTGGAAGAGGCCCATGAAATAAATGCCCTGAGTCGTTCGGGCAGTGAACTGGAAACTCAGAATCCATAACTCAGGTGCCACTGTCAGTGTAGGAAATGCTGTATTGGCAATTTCAAACAAATAAACTGGATTTGGGGGAGGGGAGTGGGGTGCGGAGAAGGGAAGGGGAGGGAGGGACAGACACAGGGAAGGAGAAACAGAAAGAGGATGAGAAAGCGTGCCCTAAATAAGGAGGCTGCCACTGAAGTTTGTGCTTCAGGCCAGAACAAAAGGCAGAGGCCTTTAGCAAGGCAAGTGCTGAACTCCACAGGCAAGGAAAAGAAAATACTTTAAGCAAGGATTAAAAGAGGGAGAGAAACTCATAACCTGTGTTGTACCAGAAAGAAAAGCTTATACATATAGTTTATTAGTTTCCACCATTGTCATCGCCTCTGGCAGCGTGTACAGTAGGAAATACCAGAAGGGAGGAAAAAAAAAAACAAAACTTGAACTTGATTCCCCTCCTGATAACCCTGTCCTGTCAAGCAAGGCGAGATAAGGGGAACAGTTCACCTTGTCCTTCTGAAGGTCAGGCCATCAGGATAGGGTGGCCTAGGGATCACCATGAAAAGCAGCTGAGTTGTTGTTGCTGTTACAACTCAAAACCCCTTTTAGAAGCTGGGGCCCCAGCCAGGCTTTAGAAGTCCACAATGGACATTGTTTCAGGAATCCCCCACCCTGCAGAAAAGGGACTTTATTTTTGTTCCATCACAGCAGAGCTCTAGCTAACGTCCAGCCTCAGTCCCTTTCCCACACAGCTGCCCCTGGGAGGACGCTCGCCAGTTCAGCCCAGCCTGTCTGCCCCTCCACCTTTTGCCATCTCTAATTCTCCCCAGCTCTCTCTCTCTGTCTTTTTTTTTTTAATAGTAAAAGAAAAGCTGGAGAAGCTACTGGAAGTCTGGGGTTTGGACAGGAGGTGAGATCACTCCCAGAGGCACCATGGGGCAGAAGTGGAGAGCCAGGTGCTGTCCCCAGCCGGCCTATCCTGGCCACTTCCTTCCCAGGCCCATGTGTGTCACTGGGCTCCTCAGAGTTGGTGTGACCCTGGGTTCCATGGGAAGGTTCTGCTCCTCACTCCAGCCCAGGCCTCTTTCTGATCCGTAGGCAACGGCTGTGATCTGGGCAGGCTGCTTTCTCCTAACCTGCCTTGGGGTTTCTTTCAGCTTAAAACCAAAAACAGGGTGCTCCATTCACACTGTTTCTAGATTCCATTATATTTAGCAAGCACGAAGCCCTGAGTCTGCTGAGAAGGGCTGAGTGGCTTTTATTAGTGATTCGTGAACTGGGCAGCATCCAGTCTACAAAACAGACTAGAGCTCCACTGGGTGAGGCAGAACAGTGGGTTTCTGTAAGGCAACTTGAGCAGGAACGGGGAGATAGCCTACTGCAAAAAGCAGATTGGTTAACATCAGGTCACTTCAGGTTACTCTCCTTGTGTGGGTTAAAGCAGAGGGGCTCCCTTATAACAAGCTCAGTTGACTGGGCCCCTTTTGATTGGTTGCTGTGAATGTCTTGTTTCTTGGTAAACGGCCCTATTTGGATGTTAGGCTACTGTCTCTCCTGATTTCTCAGAAGGCCAAATCTTAAAGGTAAACAGCTTAGGTTTCAGTTTGGTGACATGGAGCCTTAGCATGAGTGACTTCACTTTAGATTGGTTTGTCAGGGCTTAGTGCAGGAGCTCAGTCCAAATCAATGGTCTCCCATAAATTTTATTTCACTGAGAGTGTTTGTGACGTATGTGTTATGTCTGAGCACACTCCAAAACCAAACACAGGTTGGGTCATTCATTCAATAAATGTTTACTAAGCTTCTATTTTGTGCCAGGCACTGCTCTGAAACTTACAGACCAGCCGTGAACAGAACAGATAATTTCTGACTTCATGGAGTTTACATCCTAGTTGGAGAGACAGAAAAAATACTAAATAATTCTTTAAACATTAAGGTAATCCTTCTACTAAGGAAAATAAAGCTGGGAGACAGGTCCAGAGCACGTGGTGGGAGGAATACAGTATTAAATAGAGTGGTCAGGAAAGGCCTCACTGACTGCAATATTGCTTGGGGATAGGCTGCTGTTTTGAAATCTTTCTACCTCTGCTTCTTCTTTGTCAAGCATACAAATGATGAGGATAAAGTCAGTAGCCCAAAGCCTTGCCGTCAGCAATCTGTATCTCCAATATAAGATAACAATTCCTCTCAAATACCCAAATCACACAAATCCAGGCCCCACCTGTCAAATCAGCAGGAAGTTTAGACTTCTCTTGGGTTTTTCTCCCAAAAGATTCCTCAGAATCATGGAATGAGTTAGACTTGTCCATTAATCAGTCCCCTTTTTTGCTACCATCCAGAGAACCAGTTCAAGTTTCTGGAGGCTGGATGTCTAGCCCTCACCCTGGCACGGTGGGCTGTGGGCTCTGTGGTCCAGTTGCTAGTCAGGAGACATCCTGGTGGCCCCTGATTCATGTTCACATTCACATCACTGTTCCTGCGGTTCTCTACACATTTACCTTGGTATCAGCTCTCCTTGCCCCTGGTCCAGCATACCCCTTCAACTTCCAAGTATGGGTCACCTTCCTTAAGCAAATTTCCTCTTGGGACTGTATTTTCTTTTAAATAAAAATTGGCCTTGTCCGAGAACTTATTCATCAGATATAGTCATGTATCTTTGAATGTCTCCTCCTAACTCTGTAAATTTGTGAATGAAGTGGGGGGCACAGCCCAGCTCTGTCTGGTGGTACTGGGGACCCAAACGCAGATGAAGCAGCTCAGGAAGTGGCGATACCTTGCTGTTCCCCCAGCATGGCCAACACAAAGTGCTGTCAGCTATACGGACACCAGTTTGTGTTTGTGCTGTGACTCTGAAAGGAAGCCATGGCATTGCTTTCCACAAATTATTAGTAAAAAATTGTTTTGTTAATATTTGAAATATTTAAACACAAAAGTACCTACCATTCAGATTTAACAAATTGTTAGCATTTTACCATTTAAGACCTTATATTTTTTTTTTTTTTTTTTTTTTTTGAGACAGAGTCTCGCTCCGTCACCCAGACTGGAGTGCAGTGGCGCAGTCTCGGCTCACTGCAAGCTCCGCCTCCTGGGTTCACGCCATTCTCCTGCCTCAGCCTCTCCGAGTTGCTGGGACTACAGGCGCCCGCCACCACGCCCGGCTAATTTTTTGTATTTTTAGTAGAGACGGGGTTTCACCGTGGTCTCGATCTCCTGACCTCGTGATCCACCCGCCTCGGCCTCCCAAAGTGCTGGGATTACAAGCGTGAGCCACCGAAGACCTTATATTTTTAAAGCAACAGAAACTTAGTATCCTGTGCGCTCTGATTCTATGCAGTTAGTGAGCTTGGATAGTGATGGTTCAGACAGGAAGCTTAGAGAGCAATGCGCACCATTTTATCGGAATCTACGTAGGTCTTGAGTTTCAGGTCGTAAGATTTCAGAGAGTGAGGAGATACCATTTCCTCCAAACAATTCTCTTTCAAAAAAAATCACTGGCTTCTATTCAGTTCCTGAGTAGAGACAAGAGTTCAAATAGTAAGAATTATAGGTGTTACAGATATAGTTGGGGCCTTTTGTGTGTCCCTTTCAATTTCATTCTCTGCTCCCTCTCCTGTGGCTGCCATTGTCCTGAAGCTGGTAGGTATCATTTCTGTCCATGTTTCCCACTTTACTATATGTGAATATTTTAATAAACAGTACATAGTCTTTTGGTAGGGGTTTAAATATTACTTAAACAGTATTATACTATATGCATCATTCTGCAGTAAGTTACTTTGTACTTTAGGTTTGCCTTCTGTTGCATGGATACAGTTTTCTTTTTTAAATTCCTACTTCTTCTTGTAGAATTAAATCTTTTATTTTTTTAATTTAATTTTATTTTTTTGAGACGGAGTCTCACTCTGTCTCCAGGCTGGAGTGCAGTGGCGCGATCTTGGCTCACTGCAACCTCTGCCTCCCAGGTTCAAGTGATTCTTCTGCCTCAGCCTCCTGAGTGGCTGGGACTACAGGCATGTGCCACCACACCCAGCTAATTTTTGTATTTTTAGTAGTGACGGGGTTTCGCCATGTTGGCCAGAATGGTCTCAATCTCTTGACCTTGTGATCCACCCACCTCGGCCTCCCAAAGTGCTGGGATTACAGGCATGAGCCACCGTGCCCAGCCAGAATTAAATCTTTTATTGAGGGAACATAAAGGCAGCTCTGTGAGTTTTTGCATTTCTTAAAATGTCTCGATTATGCTTTCATGCAAATGATGAAGTAGATGAGTACAGAATTGTAGATTGACAGTTTGTTTCTTTCAACACTGAAAATATTGCTTTCCTGCCATCATGCATTTCTTGATGTTGATGAGAAGCCTGCTGCCATTTCAATTGTCTTTACTCTGTAGGTGACCTGCCTTTTTTGTCTGTTAGCTTTTAAACTTTGCAGCTTCACAACAATGTGACTAGGTGTGGATTTATTTTTAATTATTTTACTTTACATATAAGGTGTGCGTTTTCATGCCGAGAACTCATGTCTTTCTCAAGTCTGGAAAATTCTTGAATATTCTTGAATATAATTTTCTGCCATTTTTTTTCTATTTTCTTCTGGACTTCCTGTTAATTTTTAATCAGAACTTCTCAGTCTATTCTTGGTAGGTTCTGATTATCTAGTGCTGTACCACAAACCACACCAAAATGTGACTTAAAACAATAATTTATTGTTATTTCTCATGGTTCCATGGGGGTGATTGGACTTGGCTGAGTTGTTCTCACTTGGGACCTCTTGTGCGGTTGATGCCAGCTGGAGCACAGTCATCCAGAACTTGACTGGGTTAGACATCCAAGATGACTCACTGGCCCCATGGCTCACGCGACCAAAATGTCTGACAGTTGATGATCCCATGGGTGGGAGCTCACCTGGGACCATCCATTGGCACACCTACATGTTGGCTTTCCATGGGTCTTAGTCAGCTCCCCATGTGGCTCAGGCTTCTCGCAGTATGATTACTGGCTTCTGAGAGGGAGTGTTTTAAGCACCCCAGGCAGAATCTGTCAAGAATTTTTAAGACCTAGCCACAGAAGCCCTAAATATCACCCCTACCACATTCTCTTGGTCAAAAACATCATAAGGCCAGCCCAGATTCCAGAGGAGGGGAGACACTGCCTCCTGACAGGAGAGTAGCCTGTGTGTATGGGGAGAGATGGAATTAATGGTGGCCATCTTTGCAGGAAAGTTACCACACCGTGCCTCTGAAGTCTCCTCTTACTCAGTATTTCTTTGTTGCTGTGTTGTATTCTGCATGAATTCTTCAGTGCTATCTTTCAACTTACTAATTATTATCGTGACTGCATCCAAGCTAGGTTTTATTGCATCTACTGATTTTGTATATTTTATGATACTTTTTGTTTCTGATGTTTCTAACTATTTCTTTTTCCTACCCACCTTTTCTTGTTATAGAGTCACCCGTTTTGCTTAATTATGTCTTATTTATTTTTCTATATTTTATTTTTAAATTTATGTTTTTGAACATGCTAACCATAACTATTTCAAATTAATTAATATTCACCAATTTGAGAGGTATTTGTGTGCTAAGATTAGTAAGATTTGCTGATGTTTGGATATGTTGAGAGAGTAGGAGTGTGAAGAATAAAACTCCTAGGTTATATGCCTTATTTGGATGAAGTTAGAGACCATGGAAGAAGACCAAGCTTGCAGGAGAAGGTTATAAGTTCCTTCTGAAGCCCTATTAAGGCAGTTGGACAGACCATGATCATAAATGTTAATTTTGACTATGGACTAGGAGAAATATAAATACTCTACAAAGATAGGCTCCAGTTATTGATCCAAGGATAATTCAATAGCTATAATCTCAAGATCTACCTTCATTTATTTATGAATTTATTTAATTCTTCCATATGCAAGTACATCAATATGCTGTTAGCAGCTTTGATAGTCCTTTCTTTAAAGTTGCCATTATTTACTTCTAAACATTTTCCTATTTCATCCACTGTCATGGACCCAAATCTCTGCTTCAGAAGTATTCTCAGAAATGAAAGTGAGGGAAATGACAGAGAAAGTGAGGGCAGAGATGAATGTCAGATCCAAAATTCATCTCTGCCAATTGCTCTATTTGTTAGGAGGAAACAACTTCTAGTGCCTTGTTACTTCTTTCTTTCTTTTTTGGAGTGCCTCCATTTGTACCTCTGAGTTTCTCTTCCCCTTCACTTTGTCATTTACCTGCCTTGCTTGTTCTGGCCCTAACTGGGAGTCAGAAGAGTTGACTCTGAGCACAGTGAGGTCCAACTTCTGGTGGGATGACAGAGGGGAGGTGAATCCTGCACGTGGGGTGTGAACCATGCTCCCCTGGATGACTGACACAGCCAGAAGGCAGTTCTCCCCAAGATGTACTGCCAGGGGAGCATGTTTGAGAATGATTGCAAGAGATATTAACATACTTCCTCCCAGGACTTATAGGCTAATGATTTTATAATTGAGACCCAGAAGTCTCATCTTAAGTTAATGAAGTGATAGGATGCCTCTTCAAAAGCACTTGGTAAATAATCATTGATGAATGAATGAAGAAACAGACCTAGATAAATTAAGTAATAACAGCACAACAATAGCAGCAAACTCAAAGAGTGGTGACTCTGTGTGCTCCCAGCGCCCACTGACTAAGGGGTTTTATGCATTTGGAATTCATTACTCCTCACAGTAACTTTATAAAGTGGGTACTTTCTTAACTCCATTTTCAGATGGAAACCTGAGACATGAAAGGTTTCATAGCCAACAAGCGGCAGAGCTAGGACTCAACCCCTTACAGTCTGGCTCTAGCATTTGGCACTACTATACAACCCTCTCTGCCTAAGTAACCTGTCCAGGTTCCTGCATGGAGATTACTTATAACTAGGTTTGTCTGACATCAGACTATGTGCTTTCAGCTGCCATTCTCTACTATTTCCCTAAAGGATCATTGCCTATCAAGGAAGTTTCTTGTGAGGGCACCCTCCAGCTTCAGGCTGCTTTATTTACCTACTCAATCAATCAGTTACTCTCTTACAAAAGAAAAGACAGAGTCAAGAAATCTTAAAACTAATTGCTGGTTGTCATGCAGGGCAAAAAAAAAAAAAAAAAAAAAAGGAGAGATATATTTGTTTGACTAAATTTTCTACTCATCCATCTTTCTGGGAAACCAACTAAAGTTATTCTCCAAAAGTCACAACACAAATCTTTAGCAAAATGAGGACTTGCAAATAGGCAGACCTCAGTATTTATTGTCAAAACAGATGATGGAGACCATCTACTCCAACCTGCTCATTTCACAGGTGAGAAAGCCAGGCACAGAGAGGTTCAGTGTGTCTTATTCTAAGTTATGCACCTGATGAATGGCGGAGCCAAGACTAGAAGCAGATCTCTTGACTCTCTGCTTAACAAACTCTGCGTTATTCCTGTTCAGCCTCAGGTTTCTTTCTGTACCCTGAGCAGTTAGCATTTCATGCATTCATTATTCAGTCACTTATTCATTCACCCCCCACCCCTCATATATTTACTGAGTGCTTTCTCTGTGCCAAGCTCTGTTCTCTGTGCTGGTCTTCGAGTGGGATATAGGAAAGATATAATTTCTGCATCCATAGAGTTTACAATCAACTGAGGGAGACAGGCCCCAGATAAACAAATTAAGAAATAAAAAGAAAATGTCAGGGAGTGAAAACCGCCATGATGAAAACAAGTGTGAAAGAAAGGGGCCTACTGGAGCCCAGGGCTCACAAAAGGTCTTGCGGGAGTTGCATTTAAGCCACTTATTGAGTGGTGACAGTGAGAAAGAGCATCCCAGGGCCAAGGCTGGTGGAGGAGCACATGCTAGGAGTGTCTGAAAAGCAGGAAAAAAGGACCATGGGAAGGAGGGAGAGGGGGCTGGGATGGTGAATTTTATGAGTGGACTTGGCTGGGCCACAGAGTGCCCAGATTAAACACTATTTCTAGGCATATTTTTGAGGTTGTTTCAAGATGAAATTAACATTTGAATCTGTGGATTCCGTAAAGTAGATCTAGCTCGGTGTGGGTGAGCATCAGCCAATTCCTTGAGGGCCTGAACAGAACAAAAGGCAGAGGGAGGAGAAATTTGCCCCTTTGCTTCCTGCCGTGTACTTGAGCCGGGACATCAGTCTTCTGCCCTTGGACTGGGATTTACACCCTCAGCCTCTGGTTCTCAGGCCTTCAGACTTGGACTGGAATTATACTGTCGGTCTCCTCTCCAGTTTGCAGAAAGCAGATCATGGGACTTGATCTGCTCAGCCTCAATAATCGCGTGAGCCAATTCCTCATAATAAATTGTGTGTGTGTGTGTGTGTGTGTGCGTGTGTGTGTGTGTATTTATATACGCATACCTCCTATTGGTTCTGTTTCTCTGGAGAACCCTGACTAACACAGAGGTGACCTATTTTGTAAAGTGTGACAGTCCGATCAAAAAGACTTGTCAAGCCATTAAGAAAGATGATTACAATGCAATATAGCAAGCTGGAAATTGATCACAGTATAATGTGGGAGAGAAAAAGCAGGATATAATTATATGGAAGCCATGACTACAACTCTATGAAAATATTGAAAGGAAAATGATTCGGGTGGCCACACAGAGTTGGAGGATTATGGATAATGTGGTTTCTTCTTTCCCCATTTCTTTACTGTTTCCAATTTTTCTCTGTGCTTCATTGCTTAAATTAAGAACTGAAATGGATAAAAATAAGCTGTAGCTGATGCTTTAAAAAAAAGAACTAGGCTCCAGAGTGTTCTAGATTAGTCTTGAGATACATTTTTCTTAACTTAAATATTTTAAAGTAATATATACATACAGATTTTAAAAATCAAATAGTAGACCCTACCCCTTCCCAACTCCAAGTTACATTCTCCTGAAGCAACCACTTTCAAGTCTTTTGGCTGTTTTTTTTTCTTCTTATAGTAATTCTTTTTTTTTTTTTTTTCTGAGACGGAGTCTCATTCTGTTGCCCAGGCTGGAGTGCAGTGGCGTGATCTCGACTCACTGCAAGCTCCGCCTCCCAGGTTCACGCCATTCTCCTGCCTCAGTCACCCTACTGGTGGGACTACAGGAGCCCGCCACCATGCCCGGCTAATTTTTTGTATTTTTAGTAGAGACAGGATTTCACCGTGTTAGCCAAGATGGTCTCAATCTCCTGACTTCGTGATCCGCCCGCCTCGGCCTTCCAAAGTGCTGGGATTACAGGTGTGAGCCACTGCACCTGGCCTTCTTATAGTAATTCTTAAATTTTTAAATAACATGCCTCTATTTCTACTGCTTGATTTCCCAGCATCCTAGGAGTTCTTTTTATTTCTCTACAACTTTAGACTCTACTTTTTCTTAGTTCCCATCTTGGTTTACTTTATTGACTTACTGTTTTACTGGGACATAAATTTTTTAAAGAAGAATTCATGCAAAATAAACTCACGTGTTTGAATAAGCCTTCATTCTATTCTCATATTTGATTGAGAATTTGACTGGGTGTATAACTATAGGTGAGAAATATTTTTTGGTTTAGTTTTTTGAAAGCATCACTCCACTGTCTGTGAGATTTTACTGTGGCTGTTGAAAGTTTAATAACATTCTCATTTCTAATTTTTTATATATGACCTATTCCCCCTACTCCCTATACCATCTATTTTAAGTTCTTCTCTTTATCCCTGCTATATTGGAATTTCACTCAATGTGACTTGTTGTGGATCTTTTTATTATTCATTTTACTTGATACTCAAGGGTCCTTTTCCAGCTGAAAACATGTACCCTTAAATATGGGGAATTTGTGTTTAATAATTTTGCTTGGTTTTCTGTTTTCTCCTTTTGGAGTCCCTATTACTTGTATGTTGGACCTCTTGATAGATATCATATTTTCTTTTCTTTTCTCTGTAATTTTCTATCTTTTAAATTCTATTTCCTGAAAGAGTTCTTCTACTTTTATCGTCCAGTTCCTTCTATTGAATTTTTAGATGTCTGCTATGATGTTTCTAATTTTAAAAAACTGTTTCTCTTTCTCTGGATGTTCCATTTTATAACATTTAATTCTTGCTTCATAGATGCAATGTTATCCCTTATCTTTCAATATTAATTATAGTTTGTTACCATCGTAGTTTTCCTCAGTACTTGCCTTGATTCTATTCCCTCCTACTTTCTTCCCCGTCTCCCCCAACAAATTGTTTGTTTTGATGTATGGCCTTCATATTGGGAGCTTTCATCAAATGTCTGTTAACACATGGCCGTCTCTTTACATTTCAGACTGGGACACAAAAGAAATGATCAGAAACTGGGCAGGAGAGGGATAAGGCTTATGGAGAGGAGACTTTCTTCACAATAGGATGAATAGTGGGGACTTGCTGGCTGCATTAGGGAACCCCCAGAAATAAGGGTTCTTAGATTTGGGGGAATGGGGTCAGTCATCAGTCTTTTTCTCCAGAGACCAAATTTCTAATCTGCTTTCTGGGAATTAGGGTTGAAGTGGTAATAATAATAATAAATATGTGTGGGAATGGGAGAGAGGCTGTCACTGAATCCAGTGTGCTTTCAGTTGTTTGGTGTCAAGGTTAGAGCCCTTTCAACTCAGTTTCTCCTGAGACAAAACTTACAGTCTTTGGAATAGAGGAGGACCAGCCATCTTGCTTAGTATATAGAGGGAAAGAATCCAGGCTCAATTACTCCTTATATAGACTTTTAACCAATCTTCTAGTTTTCAGCCCCACCCCTCATCCCAGTCTTCTGGTGTATGTGGTGCTTCCAACCTCTAAGACTTAACAGGGTCTTATAAAAAAAAATAGAGAAAATGGAGGAAATATAAATGTTATTGGACTAGTGAAAACTATCAATCTACTGATCCAGGAAACAACCCATCTTAGATGAAATTCAGATGTTTAAAGAAATTCAGACATTATAGCAGACATTTAAAACCTGAATAGAAGGGATTGGAGATAAACATTGAAGAACTCTTTCAGGAAACAGAATTAAAAAGATAAAAAATTGCAGAGAAAAGATAGGAAAATGTGATATCAATCAAGAAGTCCAATATACAAATAATAGGGGTTCTGAAAGGAGAAACCAGAAAACAAGGAGGGGCAAAATCATTAACCTCTAAGACTACACTCTCATAGACTAACTTGTTGTTGGATCTTTTTATAGGAACTTAGGAAAGTTCATAAAGCTGAAGCCTAACTCAGCACTTATGCCAATACTTTAATTTGTTATAGTATGTAATTTTTAAGACATTAAAAAGAGTACACCTGCTGTACTTACATGTTAAAAGCCTAATAATAAAGTGAATACTAATGAATACACCTTCAAATAAAGAAAAGTAGCACGTTACTAATATTAGCGAATTTCATAGATGGATTTTTCCTGGATCAGTAGATGGATACTTTTCATTTGTTCAGGAACATTTACACCTCTTCCATTTTCTTCATTATCTCTTTGTAAGGCTCTATCACACCTTCTCACTTTGGCTTCCAGTTTTCTTAACCTCTCCCTCATATTTCCCACCTTGTCTCTTTATATTTGCTGAATGTATTTTAACAAGGATCTCAGTATATTTGGGCAACAGAGCTTGCCACAAAGTCTAGTCTGTCATACTCCTGGAAAAGAAAGTTCCAGGTCTCATCCGGCTTGTAATGTTTAATTGGCATCAGTAGCCTGCTCTCATCTCCTTTTCTTTTTCTTTTTTTTAACGTGTGTGATTGTAAACATCTTCAATTCCTTTTCTATCATTTCAGAGGGGTTCCAGGAGAAATACGTGATAAACACTATATGGTTTGGCTGTGTTTCCACCCAAATCTCATCTTGAATTGTAGCTCCCATAATCCCCATGTGTTGTGGGAGGGACCTGGTGGGCAGTAATTGAATCATGGGGGTGGTTTTTCCTGTGCTGTTCTCGTGATAGTGAATAAGTTTCATGAGATCTGATGGTTTCATAAAGGGCAGTTCTGCTCACACTGTCTTGCCTGCTGCCAGGTAAGACGTGTCTTTGCTCCTCCTTTGCCTTCTGCCATGATTGTGAGGCCTCCCCAGCCATGTGAAACTGTGAGTCCAGTAAACCTCTTTTTGTTTATAAATTACCCGGTCTCAGGTATATCTTTATTAGCAGCATGAGAACAGACTAATACAAACACTCTTGTTCAATCTGAAATGTATAAGTGGAAGTTGGTTAGGTGTCTTTTAAAATTGCGCAGCATTGCATTGGGGGTTTAATATCTCCAAACAAGTAAACGTGTATAGAAATCTACTGAAATAATCATTTGATATACTTTTGCCTAAGTGAAATTATTGGGACAAATCCCTAAGTGGCATTGCAAGTGTTTCCCTTTGGCATCCTCAGTAGGGAACCATCTCGTGGATAGAAGGACTTTTTCTGAGACTTATCCAGATGGAAATCTTCACTTCAAAAATAAATCTTTGTATTTCATAACAAAGCCTTTAGAAAAAATACATTAGTCATCTTTATTAAAAAACTGAACAACTTAATTTGATTTAGAGACAAGGAAAGACCAAAATGCTCATGTTAAACCCATTTCTTTCCTTGTCCATGAAGAAAGATTAAGTCTTCAAATGGCCACTTCTTTTTTTTTTTTTTTTTGAGACAGAGTCTTGCTCTAGCCCAGGCTGGAGTGCAGTGGCGCGATCTTGGCTCACTGCAGGCTCCGCCCCCCGGGGGTTCACATGGCCACTTCTTAGTCTGAGTGACTAGAAAATCACTCTACCAGTGCACTCTACCAATGATGGCTGGGTAATCACTGGTTAATGACAAAACTTATTGATTTCACGACTTCTTTGAACTGAACGTCTCTCTGTAAGTCTAAATCCTGGATATGTGAAGTATGAAAGTATTTCATGACAGTATATTAGTATGGACCAGCTTTATATTTAGACCCAAGCCCTGAACTGCCCCGACACCCCCTATTTCCTTTGTGAGCTAAGAGTTTTCCCACAGAGGCCAGTCTGGGTCATCTCTTTCCTGTGATCAGGTAGGGTCCTTCCTGACAAGGCCCTGCCCCCTCCTGGCCTTGACTACCCCTGGGCAGTGGCCCCTGGGGTGGACCTGCTCTCCTGCTCTGACAAGCAGTCATCTATCTTAGAGCACAGGCTCTAATTACCCCTGCCATTAGCCTGCTTGGCAGGACTGCAGATGTTATTAATGGTGGTGAAATTATCCATTGCCTTTCAAAACTCCAGAGCCACTCGATGTTTGTCCCTGTGACCTCTCACAGCACTTCATTTCTTTATTCACTTTGCTGCTGTATTGAACCTTAACCTTGAGTGTGAGATAAAAAACAAGGAGGAGAATGTCACTCTCTCCAACGTTCCTTTATTCCCTTCCTCAGCCCCTCACCCCCTACTTATTTGGGGATGTAACCCAGCACCATCCCCATTGCCATGCTGTTTGTCAGCAGGGAGCTCTTGACAGTGTGGATGTCCCATTCTTCCCTGCCTCTGCCCATCTTATCGATCTTTTCTCACAAATTAAAAATAACTTGTTGCTCCTTATTAGAAAATCAATATATTTTCATGTCTGGGAAAATTAGAAAAATGCAGATAAGCAGAAAGAAGAAAAATAAATCCATACTCTCACCTTCCAAAGATAAACAATGTTAAAATTTTATAGTATATCTTTACAGACATTTCTCTATGGGAGGATATGAGATGAGACTGTTATAATAATCACCATAACTAACATCTATTGGTGCTGTTCAGATTGCTTTGGCATGTATTAATTGATTCACTAAATTGTCTCAAGAACCCTATGAAGTAGGTTTAATTCCTTCCTTGCTTCCCTCCCTCCCTCCCTTCCTTCTTTCTCCTTCCTTCCTTCCTTCCTTCCTTCCTTCCTTCCCTCCCTCCCTCCCTCCCTCCTTCCTTCCTTCCTTCTTTCCTTCCTTCCTTCCTTCCTTTTCTCTCTCTCTCTCTCTCAGTTTTGCTCTCGTTGCCTAGGCTGGAGGGCAATGGCACGATTGTGGCTCACTGCAACCTCTGCCTCCTGGGCTCAACTGATTCTCCTCCCTCAGCCTCCTGAGGGATTACAGGCACCTGCCACCATGCCCAGCTACATTTTGTTATTTTTTGTAGAGATGGGGTTTTGCCATGTTGGCCAGGCTGGTCTCAAACTCCTGACCTCAGGTGATCCACCTGTCTCGGCCTCCAAAAGTGCTGGGATTACAGGCGTGAGCCACTGCACCCGGCCGAAGTAGGTTTAATTTCTATTGCCATTTTGCAGGTGAAGAAACTGAAGCAGGGAGAGATTACAAATATTGCCGAAAGCCTTGTAGCTATTGAACTGGAAGAAGTGGGAGCTTAACCCAAGTTGTCTGCCTCTAGGCTCTGAATTCTTCAATAATAAATTATATTATCATCTAACCTGCTTTTTCAATTTCACAAAGTCTAAATATCTTTCTTTGTTACTCTTAATCCACCACATGATTTCGAATAATTATGAAGACTTAGTAGAATATCAAAATATGAATATGTTGAAATGTCTTCAACCAAACTTTAGGGCAGTTTTCTTTTTCTTGTATTTACTCTTATTTTATTTTTTGCTATGATAAACAACACCTAAATTTTTTTTTAATGAGATAAATCCTTCAGGAATTTGGCTACAGGGAAAGCAAAAATAAATAGACAATGTAAATAATGTTCAGTTTATTTCACACCTGCAAATGAAAGCTTCATGTACTCCTTTGTTCAATTCATTATTTCTAAGAGATATTTGTCTACTTTTAAAAATGCTAATAATTATTGAATATTTTCTATGTGTCAGCCACACCTTATTTGTGCTGGTTAATTGCTGATATTTACTCACAAGTAATTCAGGCTCAAAATGAGATTCTGGTAAAGTCAGAGAGGAGGAAAGGAGAAGACTTTCTGGATGTCTCTGCCCCTGTTACATCCTGCCTTTTTCCTAGGTATTCCCAACTGAGCATCAGTTTTTTCATTTCCTTTTCCTTCCCTCCCTCCCTCCCTCCTTCCCTCCTTCCTCCCTCTCCCTTTCTGTATTTCCTGAGCCTGAATATTCTGTCTTTTCCCTTAGCTGGAAACAGCTCAACTGTTGACTATCCAGAAACCCTAATGTAGCTTTAATCTAATTCCTGTTCTGGAAGGACATTTTTGGCATACCATTTTGTCTCATCTGAGTGATAGACTAGGTCTATATTTGGCCAGTTAATCCACCACAGCAGAGTCTCTGGAATTTTTAGCTGATTGTCAGCCGGTCTATGTAAAATGTATTTGAATTGACCTCTGGCTGATAAGATAGACTAAATATCTTCATAACTTCATAATAGGTCCATTCTTCCATGATTCAGAGTACAAAGCCAGGGCCCAGGCAAGTCACTGATTGAATAATATGTAAACAGAGAGCTTGTCTATTTACTCATTTTTCTACTCCATGTAATGATGACTAGCACGCAGGGAGCATTAGACATGGATTTGTAAAGTTGAAGAGGAACTCTCAGGAGATCTGGGTTCTAGTTTCAGTTCCACTACAGATTAGTAAAACTAGTTAGTAGCTGTTGGAGTGAGGCTTATTAATAACCACTTTGCCCCTCAATTGCTGCATATATATTACCCGCTTAGGAACTCTTGGCAATCCAATGAAACAACTCCTGAAGCTCTGTGATTTCCACAGAAGAATTGTGTTCTAGGTTCTCAAGGTATTAACTTTCAAGAAAGAGTAAAAACATATTGACACTCTTATTTTGAAAGCTATGGAATTTAATTCCAGGACATTGTGCATGGCAAACAGGTGACCTCTTAGATGTTTCAGCTTCCCCCGCCCCATTTTTACATAGATTGCAGATGAAATTTTCATGTAGGATCCCTTCCCATGAGTGACCTAATATGGGAATTATGGGCTGTGACAAGGATGAGAGAGGCTGTGGGATTCTGTACCATTCCTAGTCCACTAATATAACCCTACCCTTCTCTCCCACTTAAGAAAACACATTAGCTAAGACATATTTCAAAATTACCACAATAAAACTATGGGGTAGTGGTGCAGGAATAGACAAACTGACCAAAAAATGGAATATGCACCTGGACACCCAATCATGTATCCATGGGAAACTGGTATATAATAGAGCCGTTTCCCAAATCTGTGGGAGGAAGCTGGATCACTTAGTGAATAGTGTTGGGATAAATGACTCACTATGGAAAAAACCAAAGCTGGACGCCTACTTCTCAATACAGACAAAAATAAATTTCAAATGGACTAAGGACCCAAGTATGAAGGGAAAAGACACAAATCTTACAGAAGAGTCTATAGGGGTCTATCTTTATGGCTTTGTAGTTTTCTGCACATTTCTTAACCAAGACCCAAACAACATAAACCATAAGGGGAAAATTGATGGGTGTGACTATCTAAAAAATTAAAGATTTCAGTTCAAAACAGTTAACCTGCCTGTCCAATGGCATGGAGAAAGATGTTCACAGTGTCTAAAATGAATAAGGAATTAATGCCCCAAGGAACTCCTGCAGATTGGCAAAAAAAGGATTGGAAACTCACATAAGAGCTAGACGGGCAAAGGATATGGGCAGTTTGTAGAAGGAGAAACCCAAATTGCTATTAAGCATGTGAAGAGATACCCACTTCACTGGTAATCAGAGAAATGCAAATTTAAATTATAACACGATCCACTTTAAAATAATTAGATTGACAGAAATTGGAAACCTTATTAATATCAAGTGCTGAAAGGGATGTGGGGAAAAGAGAGCCCTCTGACACTGCTGGTGGGAGTGTAATATCCTATGCTTCCGCAATCCCACTCCTAGTGCAGCCTCCAGAGACAGACCTGCACAGATCTGTGAGGGGACATCTCCGTGGGTGGTCCTTGCAGCACCATGTATGCGTGTGTGTGTGTGTGTGTGTGTGTGTGTGTGTGTTAGAGTCAACCGAGGCGTTCATCCCTAGAGCAATGCAGGAAGCAACTGTGCTGGATGCAAGGCAGTCAGCAATAATGATTAGATTTCAATATAACAGCAAGGAGATATTCCAAAAAACAGAGCTGGATGAAAAAAGTAACAGAGAGAATGAGATTTATAGCCCATTGCCTTTTGTAAATTAGATATTAAACATGCACACACAAAGTAATATTATATATTATCCAAGGATGTCCATATATCTACATAAAGATAGGAGTAAGGGGATGTGGAGGAGGGGGAATGAGAGTGGGATGAGCGAGTTGGAGGGAAAACAACAACAGCACTTTTGAAGGGCATTTTATGAATCCATGAGTGTACCATGCACTAAAGAGTAGAATTAATTCAACTCTGTGGATCTGTGGTCCAAAAGACAGGAAAAAGGAAGTAAAATCAAATTGAAATGTGGGTGAATGAGAGGTATCCTCATGGTAATAACCCTGAAATATTGCTTATAGTCTGTGTAATAAATCATTGATAAATTTCAATTCTCCATTATTTGTAATAGTTTACTTGCAACACTTCCCAGCTGTCAGGACCCCTGGGCCTGAGAGCCCTAATGGGAGCTGTTTGTGTTCATAGTTCTTTGCCTGACATAATCCTACAGAGGTGAACTTAGCCCCAGAAACTAAAAGAAGCAGCCTCAATATTCAAGGAGCAATTAGGAGAAAGACTTGGAAAGGGTTTGCAATTACTATTCCATAAAGACCTAGTCTGAATACCTCTTTATCCATATTTTATTTCCTCCATCTAATATTTAAAGTCTTCCCCTTATATTTGTTGAATGAAAAGCAGAAATCTAAATAGCTCTAACATTATTTCCCTAATTCCCACAGCCTGCACTGCTCGGATGTCAGTCTCTACATTCCTAACACAAATGAGCAGAAGACAAAATCATTCGCAGGATTCTGAAATGAAGTTTTTCAGCGGAACACAGAGAAACAGTTAAATTTTGCAAAGCTGTGAAACTGGAGAGGGGGCTGTCCTCCAGATCTACCAACCAGAGACCTGGAAGGAATTACTTGCATGAGATTCATTTCTCTCTGTCTTTCTCTTTCTCCCCTCTCCCTGCCTATCTGCACCAAACTCACCTGTCAATTTCATCAGCGATACTTGAATGGATTTTCTAACCTGCCCCACTCCAAATTGATCAGTTAATTAAGCTGATCTCTACAAGATTGTTAAAGAACCAGGTCCTTTTCCTTTCATGTTATGCAGTTCCAAGTAAACTCCCTTTACTCTGGTATCCTTATCAGAGGCACACATCACAGGAAGTGGAGCATTCCTTATGAATATCTTAATCTGCACACAAATAGATTTTTTTCAATGTGAATTTGGATTTTTAAAACCACGCTTACTGCAAGTACATTTTGCAGCCTCTTGTTTCCAGATCAGAATTGAGTGATTTTCTATTATTTATTTATTGTCACTTTAAAATATGCACTTCTTGGGATCATGCAGAATTGCTGTATATTTGCTTTGAAGATTAGAATAAAACTGGGAGATAATGTGGATGTCTCTTGTGATCAATGGCTGTGAGGCAATGTGTGTGGCTTTGGCCGACGAGTCTCCAAGTGAGGTCACTCCTCCGATCTGAATGTGTGTGCACATTGTTGATAACTGGAATTAGTTTAGGAGGAAGTGAGACCAGTGTCCTGGGTACTAATGCCCTCTGAGGGGCTTCCAACCACTTGCAGACCATTATCTCATTAGTTCTCAAAATACTCCAGTGAGGAGGAAAGGAAGGAAGACGCTAATGGAGTAATGAAATGGTAGAAAGCACTTTGCTAATGTAGCCATCACTTCCTCCTCCCCTGCCGCAATCCCTAAGCCCGGATGCAGAAACTGAGGCAGAGGGAGCTGAAATTGCTGACCCGAGACCCCTGGAGAGTCAGCAGCAAAAGGAAGACCGGGATGCTGCTCCTCAGCATGCTGATGGAACATTTTTTTTTTTTTTTAAAGAAATGCTTAAATAAGGGCTAAATCGCTCACTTAAGATAACAGCAACCTTTTCTTTCTAAGCCAACACGGGGTGTGGATAGCTGGGAAGTCAAAAATGTGCTGAGAAGAGGGGTGGGCACTGGGCCAAGTTAAAGCTGTCGACAGGCTCTCAGAAGTGGCCACTTCGGGGTGCAGCTGGGCTCTTCTGCCGATTCAGTACTTTGCTGATAAGTACAGTTCAATTTGGTTCACATCTTTATAGACACACACACGACACATATTAAACTGACCTCATCTGCTCTAATTCCTCAGGTGTTTCACCAAGGCCTTTGAGGCTATTTTCTTAAAGAAAATAGCTTTGATAAAGACTTTTGTTTTCAAAGAAGCTGGTTTGGTTTAAGTTTCTTCCCTGCTTTAAAATGATGAGCCTACATCTCCTTGGAAAGTGCTTTGAGAGTCATCTAACAGGACACTTCTGTTTGTTTTCTTTTCTTATTCAAGGGCTTTATCGTATGGCTCGCAGTCACCATCAGTACACCATGTGGGCCCTGGGCTCCTCTCTGAGGTCCCCTGGGTTCCTCTGCTCTGTTTTCATGGTCTTTAAGCTTCCTCCTCTAGGGTCTAGGGAATCTTTTCTCTTCGGTGAAGTGGGGACTAAGGTAGAAATGGCTGGTAAGACATAGGTCAACGGAATAAATCTTTCATTGTGGAATTGCAGGCATGTGGGATAATTTGTGAGAAGAGGGAGTTTTATGACACTCCACCAGGCAGCCTACTTGGAAAGGTCAACCCCACCAGGAAAAAGATAGCATCATTCTTGAAAAACCCAGATGCTATTGTTTCCCCTGAGAGGCAGCCTACTCAACACTTCTTAAAAGTTGAGAATGTGAATGAATACATGGGATTCATTAGTTCATTCATTCATTTATTCAACAGACACCAAAAATGAATCAGTAATAGCTCCTCATATCAGGGAACTCACAGACATATAAACAAATTATTGAAGGTCAGGGTAGTCATAAGAAGGATAATAGAGGGAGATTTAGAAAGCTAGGATTTCTGGCATAAAAGTGGAAGTATTCAATGAATTTATAGACAATCAAAATTCAAGAAGACATTTATAGGCGCTAGGTCCTAGGTGAAACTGGCAGGGAAATATTTAATGCAGATAAATATATGATCCAGCACAGGTATAAAAAGACCAATGGATAATACTTAATGGAGATAAATACAGGATCCAGCATAGGTGTAAAAGTACCCATGGGATAATAACAAGATTGGAGATACCTCCATTGGATGCGGTTGGCAAGGACATAGACTAGTGGGTCAGGTCCGATCATGGCCCCGCTATTACTTCTTCTATGACTGTGGAAAATTTTCTTCACCTCTCTGTGCTTCAGTGTCCTCATCTGTAAAATGGAAGCAATAATAGGTCTTACCCAAAAGCATTGTTGGAGGGATTAAATGAAATGATACCTTTCAAGTTCTTAGAAAATTGCTTGGCAAAAACATCAGCACTCAGTAAGATCTAAGAAGGATTATTATTACTCACAAAGGGTTCTTTTAGAAAAGAAAAAAGAAAGATCCCAGACTTTTAATTTACAGCTTGCCCAGCTGCAGTCAGCAGTTCTCTGATAAGCTCATTGGGTTGTACGCTGGTCTCCCAAAAGGGCAGGAGGCAGCGTGCAACTCACTACTTTATACCCAGTATTCTGTCCAAAAGAAGAAAGTGTCATCCTGGGGTTTTCTATAGGCAAGAAGAGAAAATCTGGATATGGTTGGACACCTACTTAAGCCATAAGGGAGGCAAATATCAATAGGGCCAGAGAGGAAACAGGCCCACTGTGCACTTCTGTGATATGTGACCCTACAAAAGAGAACCTTTCCTGATAGTGAAAAGCTCTCAAACACGAACTCAGTCTCTGCAACCACGAGAGTCTCCAAGAAGGGAGGAAATTTGGAAGTATTTAAAGAAGCCAAAGTAGCTGTGATGGACTTAATGAGCTCAGGTTTTACAAAGACTTCTGCGGAGAAAAAACACACAACCAAGAATGATTACAAGAGGAGTATCGGGAAGGTGAAAGTCTAAAATGAGCTGAAGCATGCAAAAAACTTCTAAAGACAACAAAAAGGACTTAATGACGTTCCTGGCAAGAAGCTCAGGGAAGACAGCGGCAGATCTAGAGCTTGGAGTTGATGGTGAAACTGTAGCTGGGCAGTCTGGAGAGGGCAGAACTCTGCAAGACTTCCTTTTGTCTGTTTTCTCCAACAGGGAGAATGGTAGAACAGAATGCAAAGAAAGAATGAGCACTGGCCAGTGACATGGAAGCCAGTGAGCTTTTTTCTTTTTAAGACAGTCTCACCCAGGCTGGAGTGCAGTGGTGCGATCTTGGCTCACTGCAACCTCTGCCTCCTGGATTCAAGCAATTCTCCTGCCTCAGCCTCCCGAGTAGCTGTGATTACATGCACATGCCACCATGCCTGGCTAGTTTTTGTATTTTTAGTAGAAGATAGGGTTTCGCCATGTTGGCCATGCTGGTCTCAAACTCCTGACCTTGTGATCCGCCCACCTCAGCCTCCCAAAGTGCTGGGATTACAGGCATGAGCCACTGTGTCCAGCCTGCCAGTGAGCTTTTAAGAAGCATGTGGCTGCTCTTAATGAGTTCAGATCACTGGAATAAATTAATGATGTTGCAAGGTACTGAGGCAATTTGCAAATCAGATTCTCAGTCATTGCTTCTTGAAATTTAAAGAATCTTAGGGAAATGAAGATGTGTTGGAAAAAAAAATGGCCATGAGCACATCTCACCATTTTTCAAGATGGAAAACGCGTTCATTTTACAGACTACAGATAGTTAAGCATGTTGTCCAGCTTGCACAGGAATTGATCATGGAAGGGTTAATTGATGAGCACTTTGTGGAGAATGTGGGGACCATGAGCACATGGCACAGGCTGACAAGGAACAGGTCACACCAGGCTGATCTCAATTCTTCTCTTCTTCCTCTTTTTTTTTCGTTGGTGCTTTTGGGACCAGAGTCTTGAGAGGTCAACTGAATTGTGTGTTTGGATTCCTTCCTTTCCTTCCTTCCTTCCTTCCTTCCTTCCTTCCTTCCTTCCTTCCTTCCTTCCTTCCTTCCTTCTTTCTCTCCTTCCTTCCTTCCTTTTCCTTTGTTTTTCTTTCTTTTCTTTTTTCTTTCTTTTCTTTCTTTCTTGACAGGGTCTTGCTCTGTTGCCCAGGTTGGAGTTCAGTGGTATGATTACAGCTCACTGTGCCTTAAACTTCTGGGCCCAAGCAATCCTCCAAACTCAGCCTCCCAAGAAGCCGATATTACAGGTATGTACCACCATGCTTGGCTAATTTTTTTCTACTTGTAGAGGCAGGGTCTCCTTATGTTGCCCAGGCTGGCTTGAACTCCTGGGCTCAAGTCATCCTCCTGCCTCAGCCTCCGAGGGGTTACAGGCATGAGCCATCGCACCCAGCCTTGTGTTTGGATTTCAACAAAGCATTTGATAGTTCTCTCAGGATATTGTTGAAGGTAAGAAAAATAAAAATAGGCTGGTTCCCAAGTAATTAAAAAACTTGGGAACTGCTTGAGTGGCTGTACTTAATGGTTGTGATCATGGAAACTCTCAGCCCACAGGGGCATTTCTAGTGGTGAAAAAGGCTTTGTTTCCCCCGGTCCAGTTCACATATTTTGTTGTTGTTGCTGTTCATGATTACTACTTATTACATGCCCACTACGTGTCAGATGAGATGTGCTATATACATATATAATATCATTTAATTGAATTTTTATAAAACTGTGGGATAGATATTATGTTATAGAAAGGTTAAATAACTTTCCTGAAGGTACACTGAGATGAAGGCAGAGACTGGGGATTTGAGCCCTAGAACCCAAAGTCATTGCTCTTTCCTTTATACCAAAAGCTCAAAAGCTGAAGTGGCGGGAGGAGTGGTGAACAAGGGAGATGAGATCATCAGGACCCAAAATGATGTCATCAGGAGCATAGACTGAATCCAAACAAGAAGCAATTTAACTGGGAAAATTTAACTTCCTGCCCCACAGTGTTCCTGAGTAAGTACAGGATGGAATAGACATGGTTTATTACGTGAACAAGACGTAGTTGACAGGAATCTGAATCTGAGACAATAGTGTTCTGTGGCAGCCAAAAAAAACAAAACAAAAACTCCAACTAATTAGATTTTAGTCCACCTTGAGAGCATAGCACAGCTACAGTGAGATTTGGACAAAGAAAACAGAAAAAAGGTCTATGTCTGCTGTTTGGGGCCATTAGTGTAATGTTGATGGATTAAAGAGAGAAGGCAGAATTCCTTACCCCAATTTTTTGTCTGTCTTTATTTTCAGACAAACACTAGGACTATAAAATGTTCACCAACTGCTGGTGAGAGAGAATTGTGGCGTTAGAGAATGCTGTTAGCTGCTATTTCCCAGAACTACTCTTTGATAGGGCTGTAGAGAGAGTTCCAGGGGAAAGCAACCAACAACCACATCATATGCAAACAAGGGAAGGAGCCAGGGATTTTGGGCTGGGAGGAGAAGGCTTTAGAGGCCATCTCAACTGGTCTTCTCACACTGAAAGGGCCATGAAAAGTACAAGTCTGCTAATTCTCCAGAACACTGGCTTTCAAAGCTGCTTGGCTGTTACCTACAGTAAGAATTGTATGTCATATCTCAATGCAGAATATGTGTAAACACCCACATGTAACTGAAATAAGCATTCCAGAAAATATTATTGACCCTACTGTGTTCAGTTTACTTTGATATTTTCTGTTCTGTTCTATTCTATTCTATTCTATTCTATTCTATTCTATTCTATTCTATTCTTTTTTTTTGAGACGGAGTCTCACTCTGTCCCCCAGGCTGGAGTGCCATGGCCTGATCTCAACTCACTGCAAGCTTCACCTCCCGGGTTCACACGATTCTCCTGCCTCAGCCTCCTAGGAGTAGCTGGGACCACAGGCGCCCGCCACCACGCCCAGCTAATTTTTTTGTATTTTTAGTAGAGATGGGGTTTCACCGTGTTAGCCAGGATGGTCTCGATCTCCTGACCTTGTGATCCGCCCACCTTGGCCTCCCAAAATGCTGGGATTACAGGTGTGAGCCACCGTTCCTGGCCCTCTATTCTATTCTTTCTATCCTATACTTTTCTTTTTCATTGAAAAAAAAAAAAGCTGTCAAGACTCATTCAGTTCATTTTCTGACTTATTAATGGGTTGCAACTCATAGTTTAAAAATCACTGCCCTAAGGCCTAGAGCTAGGACCCACGGATGGAAGCTATGAGGTGCCAGCTATTACTTCAGGATCACAAAGAACTTCTATCAAGCAGAGGGGGCAAAAGATGGGATAGTTTTCCTCAGGAAGCAGTGAGTTATTGCTTCTTGCAGTATTCCAGCATAGGCCGAATGAAGGCATGATGAGAGCAGCTCAGAAAGGAGTCACATATCAAATGGGGACTAATTAAATCATCCACATGGTCCTTTTCATTCCTGAGACATGATGGTTGTATTAGTGGGATTGGCTGCGAAGACGTTTCTGCCCTTTTAGGCTATGCTGTAAAAGCACAGTGTACACCTCTTCAGAGGTGAAGGTGGAGTTGCTCCCTGCCATTCAGACCACAAATCAGGCCACAAATAGAAAAAAAAAATTATATATATATTTATTTATTTTAGAGACAGGGTCTTGCTATGTTGCACAGGCTGGACTTGAACTTCTGGGCTCAAGCAATCCTCTTGCCTCAGCCTAGAGGGACTACAGGCATGCGCCACTGTACCTGGCCAGAGACATATTTTTGAAGTCATTCATTTATTTGTTTATCCAACAAATGTTTATGACATATCTAGCACAAGCCAAACACCAGGCTAGGCTGTGGGGACATAATATTGACACAGCCCATGTCTACTGAAGCTTACTATCTGGTGAGGAAAAGACAATCATTCAACACATATTTTTTGGTGCCAACTATCTGCTGGCCACTGCTTTCGAAGCTGGGCTTCGAAAGGCACAGGACAACCGTGCAAAATCCACAAAATCCCTGCTCTCATGGAGTCTGCAGATTATATACAACAAGAACACAAATAATTAATCAATTCTGATTGTGGTAAGGACAGAGAACCTGGAGAGGGTAGCAGCCTAGTGCAAGAGTCAGGGAAGTGTTCCCGAGGAAGTGGCATTGAGACAGCCGCCTGAAAAGTGAGTACTTCCGGGAGAGTGGGGTGGAAAGCAGGAAGGAACCTTTTCAGGCAGAGGGAAAAGCCAGCATCTGAGGACTGGAAGGAAAGTGAGGCTGGCTGGGGTGAGAGGGGGAGGGAAGGAACGGACCCCACAGGATCAGGAAGTGGGATTTGATCCTCAGAGCAAGGGGAAGCCATTAGAGGAATACACAGAGATAGGGAGAGATCTCTGGATACAGAGAGAGGATGGATTTGAGAGACATGCAGGAGGCAGCATCAGCATGACCTGGTGAAGGAGATGAGCTAGGGGAGGAGACAAGGATGTCCCCCTCCCTGTGTGTTCTGTCTTGAGCAGCTGATGGTGATGGTGATGGTGATGGGGGCTGAGGAGAGAGGAGTCCAGTTCAAGGAGATGTGGAGCAGAGGGGAAGGAGTGATGGGGTGGGGGGGAGGGGGGAAGATGAGGTCAGTCTGGGACATTTTTGCTCATGCAGCTTCCTTAAAATGAAGTCTCCTTAAAATATCACCATCCCACTTGTCTGCTGGGAAAACACCTGTCTGTCCTCTAACACTCCAACAGGCATGAAGCCTTTCTCAGCCCCACTCCTTACCAGACAGAAGCGGTTGTGTCCCACTTTTTATCCCTATTCTCTCCTTACCAGGTTCTGTTGCTGCCTCCACAGCACATCATTGTATTTATTTGTTTGCCTGTAACAGTAACGATGCCCATTGAGCATTTACTGCGGCCAGACATGGTTCCAGGCCCTTTACACGTATCGCCTCATTTAATCCTTCCAACAGCCCTTTAAGGTCCATACTATGACTATCCCCATTTCACAGATAAGGGAAACTGAGGCATAGGCAGTTCAGATAACTTGCCTAGTGAACATGGCACTGCTAGTAAGGGTGGAGCTGGGATTCAAGTCCAGGTCGTCTGACTCCAGGGTGTGGGATCTTAATCACTGTGTGCATCCTTTGTTTTCTACCAGATCATAGAGCCTTGAAGTTAGAAACCACTAAATATTTAATACTACCTTTTTTTTTTTTTTTTTTTTTTACATCCCCAGTCGCCTGCATGACACTTGGACATTAATAGGCCCTTAAAAAGGTTGTTAGGATGGGTAAATGACATAACATTATTAACACATTTGAAGAGGGATTAGGATTGCCTATGGAACTCTAAAATTAGGGGTTGTTCTGTAAATGGACAGATAGTAAATATTTTAGGCTATGCAGGCTATATGGTCTCTGTTACAACTACTCAACTCTGCTGCTGTAATGCAAAAACAGACAATATGAGAAGAAATAGATGTGGTCATGTTTCAGTAAAACTTCATAGATACTAAAATTTGAAATTTTTTTAAGACAGGGTCTTGCTCTGTTGCCCAGGCTGGAGTGCAGTGGCACCATCTCAGCTCATTGCAGCCTCTGCCTCTTGGGTTCAGGCAATTCTCCTGCCTCAGCCTCCTGAGTTGCTGGGATCACAGGCCTGTGCCACCATGCCTAGCTAATTTTTGTATTTTTAGTAGAGATGAGGTTGTGCCATGTTGGCCAGGCTGATCTTGAACTCTTAGCCTCAAATGATCCACCCGCCTCGGCCTCCCAAAATGCTGGGATTACAGGCATGAGCCACCGAGCCTGGCTTAAATTTGAATTTTATGTAGTTTTCATGTTATGAAATATTCTTTTTAAAATGTTAAGTGTTTTCACATTACAAAAATGTAAAACTATTCTAGAATATAAAAACCATTCTTAGTTTACAGACTGTATAAAAGCAGCCTTCAGAGTGGATTTGGCCCATGGGCCATCATTTGCAGACCCCTGCTCTAGATAGCAGGCCTGGAGCCAGTGAGTGGATGTGGCTTTTGGGTGCTAGAAGCATCAGCTGGAGAGAGAGGCCCATCAGTAGGAAGGGCTGCTGGGTGCCCTGGGAAGCTGCTGTCACCAGATATTTCAAAGCCAGGGGGCCTGAGGAATATCTGTGGTGATGCAGAGGGGATTCCTGCTGGAGGGGTGGGGACAGGGGTGAGATACAAGGTGACCTCAAGGTAAAATCTTTTCCTCTACTTTATAAGATTCCATGTGGCAGCTTTCTGGGCTTTAGAATAAAACCATAAGAGCTGAACTGATTGGAGGGAAGGTCGTTCAGAATTAGTAAAAAGGTCTGAGTTATAAAACGGTTTATAAGAAATGATGCTTCATTGCATTCAAGGACATTCAGCAATCAAACGAACACTTAACAAAGGGCTGTCAATAACCCATTTGAATTGCACTTTGTATTTTTCAAAGTGCTTTCCAGTACATTATCTCCATTGATCCACCCAGGCACCCTAGGAGACAGGCAACCCCATTTACAGGTGAGGTCAGGATGCACCCCGCCTGGGACAGCTCTGAACCAGGTCTGTGCTGCTCCCTGCAGCCCCCATCGACCTGCTGAGGGCTAGAGAAAAATGAACTTTATATTTTATATCAAGGCGATGTTACAGAGCTTTAAGAATCTCATTTATATTTGTATGAAGAATAAACATTCCTCACTCAAGCTTATTTTTAATCCCTGAGAATCTGCTAGAAACATGGCCACATACCCAGATTAGCATGTTGAATTTGAGAAACCCTATTAATTTAAGTAGAGCAAGAGTTCACTGAAAACTGACAAGCTAGAATACTGGTCTTCACCCTGCTCCCTCCCAGCAGGATGAAAAAGGGGTTTCTGCTATGTTACTTCGCATGGGCAGGGGAATTTGACATAAAGGTAAATGCCGGTCCTTCCCAAGTCTGAAGGATCAGAAATACATTTTGAACTAGAAAGGTTTCTCAGAGTCTAAAATTCATCCTGGTAAATTTGTAGTTTAGAGAAATTGGAGAGAGCGACTCTGACACAGGAGGAAATCGAATCCAATTGCCTTGAGGTGGTTTCCTTCCTCCGAATCGGAGAAAGCGTGACTTGGGGAAACATGAGACACAGCCAGCCAGCCAGCATGCGCTGGTGATGTGGGGGAGAAACCTCCCCCTCCCCAATTTGGGACTCAGCATTTCCCTGCCAAATTGGGCTTTGGCACAGCTATGGACGCCTTGGCAAACTTTTTCGTTTCCCAAGAGCAACTTCCTGGTTCTTAATTAGGCCTTTTATTCCTAGATGTCTATATTTAACTGTGCTCCGTAAACGCTAACCCCTTTTGGATACTGCCAAGAACTTCAGGGAGGAGGCAGTGGAGTCTAGACGGGGCAATTATTCAGATAACTAAGCCCCCAAATCTTATTCTTAAAGACCCTACGAGGAAATCTTCAGTTATGGAGTGATGCCTTCCTGAATTAATTAACTACTCCACGCCTCCTCTCACTTTGCCCGGGGAGACAGAGAGCAAACACTTAACCCATGGGAGGATACGGGCCAGCGCTGTAAGGGTTTCCCCCACGAACTTGGCGGGAAAGAGGATGGAGGGGAAACAATGGACTGAAAAAGAGGCCTAGAGAAAGGCCCTCGACTGTGCACAAGGAAACTGCAAGGCTGTTCATTCTGCCCGTTTGTAAAAAAGAATTAAAAACAACCGAAACACTCTCACAGGAGAAATGGATCAATAAAGTGTGGTACATTCCTACAGTGGAATACAATTTAGCAGTGAGAAAGTGAACGAGTTACTTATATCGATGAGGATAAATCTTAAAAACATATTGCTGAGCTTAAGGAAGCAAGTTTCACAGGATACCTGTAATATGAAAACATTTGTAAAAATTTAAAACATGATGAATATACTGTATAGTGTTTATGGGTGACATATGTATAGCGTAAGCATTTAAAAATTCATGGCAATTAAAAAAACTCAACATATCATCTTCTTTTTCTTTTTAAAGGAAAGAAAGAAAATGCATGCTCAGGCCATACCCTAAGTTCAGGGGAATGGATACCTCTTAGGAGGGCAGCAAGGGAGTGAATCTCAGGAGGCCTGACTGTGTTGGGCTAAGTGTAATGTTTAATTTTTTAAAGCTGGGTGGCAAGTTACTCATGCTATTGTCAGAGGTCCTTTTAGTATACCTGAAATAGTTTATTAAAAAGTGAAAGGGGGCTAGAGGAGAGCTGGGCTGCTGTTTTTTCCATGGGATCAGTTGACCCTTTCAGGGAAACAAGAATGTTTATGGGACAGCATTGATGGAGAGTTCAAAGAACAAGACTCCAGAACCAGTTCTGCGTCTCTCAGGATCCAAGTGATCATCAGTGAGCCGTTCCCTTTCCTGGGTCTCAGGTCCCTGCTCTGTAATGGCAGGGCTTCCCGGCTTTCTCCTGGAGTCCAGCTGCCTTGGTTTCTGGAAGTCATCCTAGGAAGGCAGCCTTGCTGGGGAGTTGGCCCCTGCTGTTGGCAGGGTTAGTGATGCGGAGTTAGCCAAGCAGCAGACCCTACTGCTCACGGGGCAGCATGGGGGAGGGGGGCTTATAATTACTGAGCTGGGTTAAAAATTTGCTTACGTGAGTCTTGGAGCCTTGCAAAATGAGCATGGGAAATAATTACATGGATCAAGAGAGCTTCTTATTTTAAAACTTTTATTATGGAGAATTTTGAACATACATAAAATTAGATACTACTACTCCTATTTTAAAAAATATCCTTCATCCAGCTCCAACAGCCATTAACCCATGGTCAGTTGCACCCCATCTATCTGCCAATTCACTCCCCCGATTTCTCTTATTTTGAAGAAAGTGTCAGACAAAAGACCATATTTTAGTCAAGTGTTCTCTGGAGAAACAGAACTATCTATCTATCTATCTATCTATCTGGATTTATTTTGAGGAATTGGATTATGCAGTTGTAGAGGTTAGTAATTTGGGTAAGAGTTTTCATTGCTGTCTTGAGTCTGAATTCCGCAGGTTGGAAACTCGGGTGGAGTTTCTATGTTGCAGTCTTAAGGCAGAATTGCTTCTTCTAGAAACCACAGCCTTTGGTCTTAAAGCCTTCAGTTGATTGGATGAGGCCTGTCTACATTATGAAGGGTATATACTTTACTCAAAGTCTACTTGTTAAATGTTCCTCTGTATTAGTCTGCTTTCATGCTGCTGATAAAGCTGTACCTGAGACTGGGAATATAAAGAGGTTTAATTGGACTTACAGTTCCACATGGCTGGGGAGGCCTCAGAATTATGGCAGGAGGGGAAAGGCATTTCTAACATGGCAGTGGCAAGAGAAAATGAGAAAGAAGAAAATGAGAAAGAAGAAAAAGTGGAAGCCCCTGCTAAGCCTATGAGATCTCATGAGACTTATTTACTACCACAAAGACAGGATGGGGGAACTGCCCCCATGATTTAAATTATCTTCCACCAGGTCCCTCCAACAACACATGGGAAATATGGGAATACAATTCAAAATGAGATTTAAGTGGGGCCACAGGGTCAAACCATATCATAATCACATCTAAAAAAATACCTTCACAGCAACAAGTAGACTGGTGTTTGACTAAACAACTGGGCACCATGGCCTTGCCAAGTTGACACATAAAATTAACCATCACAGACCATGTTATTAGTAAATATTTCAGTACATGTATCTAAATAGGACTCGGCCGGGCGCGGTGGCTCACGCTTGTAATCCCAGCACTTCGGGAGGCCAAGGCGGGCGGATCACGAGGTCAGGAGATCGAGACCACGGTGAAACCCCGTCTCTACTAAAAAAACAAAAATACAAAAAAATTAGCCGGGTGTGGTGGTGGGCGCCTGTAGTCCCAGCTACTCGGAGAGGCTGAGGCAGGAGAATGGCGTGAACCCAGGAGGCGGAGCTTGCAGTGAGCCGAGATCACGCCACTGCACTCCAGCCTGGGTGACAGAGCCAGACTCCGTCTCAAAAAAAATAATAATAAAAATAAATAAATAAATAAATAAATAGGACTCTTTTTAAAGAACAACTATAATATTATCACACTTACAAAATTAACAATTGTACTTAACGTCACCAGATGTCAAATTAATGCTCAACTCTAATTTGTCTCATAAATGTCATAACTTTCATTTAATAATTTGTTTAATGTTATTTAGGTTCCAACTAAGGTCCATAGCTTGTGATTAAATTTGTGTTTTATACCTCTTAATCTGCAGGTTCTCCTAACATTTCTCTTGCTTGAAATTGATTTTTAAAAATATTATTTGTCCTATAGAAGCACTCACAGTCTAGGTTTTGCATGGGCAAAACTCAGAAAAAAAAATGGGGAAAAAATGCTTGTTGCATTCCCTCAGTGTCATTTATCAAGTTCCTCTGTCCTCTGTGTTTTCCCTAAACTGATAGTTAAATTTAGAGGCTCAGCCAGGCATTTAAGAGATACTTATTTGCATGATTTTAAAGGCCCACTGAAGGATTCCTTATTATCCCATCCTGCAAACAAACAAACAAAACAAAAGCAACATGCCTCCCTTATTAGATTGCTGAGGACTAAAATTGCTCTGCTAGAATAATTTTGTTTTAATCCCCAGTTCACATGCAAATAGTCCTAGAAAAGGAAAAACTTATTAGATATTCTTGAATATAAATGTTTTGTAGGGGAGAAGAAACCATATCTTTTCCTCAACAATTGCGAGCTTCATGGCTGACACCCCTATAATAATAGGCAGAGTAACAAGAGAAAAGCATAACAAGTTTATTTAACTAAAGTATTACATGACAGGAAGCCTTTGGAAATGAAGACTCAAAGACCCAGGGAAAACTGTATTTTTTATGCTAATCTGTGGAAAGAAGTAGATAGCTGTGGGGAAATAATTGATTGGACAAAAAGGGTGTGATCTGACAGTAATGAGCAGCGGGTAGAGCTCAGTAGGGCCTGTTTGTTGTGATTCTTTTCTGTGTCTCTGTAAGACACCCCTTTTCCTGGGAACAGGACAGAACACCTATTGTGTGAGGGTCTTATGACCTACGTTCAGGAGGGGTAGGACAGAGAATTCTTCTATGGACAGCTGTCCCACAGAAAGGCAGGAGAAGGTCAGAGAGTGACCTCCAAGGTGCTATATATTGGCATGTCCTGCACCCTGTCGGCCTCTATGAAATTCCTTTCTGAGTCCCTCTCTGAAAGTGGTGGAAGAGAGAGAAATGGTGGCGAGTGAGAAGAGTGCATGGGCAGTGGGTGGCTGCTTCCTGGGAAGGGAGAGATAGGGTCACTACAGAAAGAACAGAGTCAGTTGAGATGGATCTCATCCTGAAAGCCCTGGTAGCCACGGAGCATCTGCTAGGCTCTAGACACTGTATTCGGTGATTTCAAGCAATTATTTCATTGCAATCTTATAACAACCCTGGGAAGTGAGTATAATTTGCAGCCATTTTAAAGATTAAAACACTGAGGTTCAACCAGGCCTGGTAACTGGTTAATGGACATGTGGTTAGTAAGTGGCAGCTCCAGGATTTTCCCCCCCACATCTCTGGCTCCTGTGTTCCTTCTCTTTCCATTAACCCATGGCTGCTAATCCACCTCCCTCTATTACTCCCAGCTTTGGTGGGGCTTGACTTGAAGACTCTACCACATGGGTGGTTTCCAGCCTCCAGGCTAGCCTGTTCCTGATCACATTGTGGGCTTATACCCAGAATCAGATCATCTCAGGGATTTGCCCAGTGGCCTCTGAGTAATGTCTTTTTTGTTTTCTTTTTAAATTTTTCCTTGCCCTTTTCTGGGGAAGAAGATGGTAATACTATCTCTGGAAATTCAGTCTGCTGATTAGACAGAAAAAAATGCTTCTGACTTCTTTTGTGCTACCATGAGTCACTAGTATTTTAAAAAGAAATTTTATTCATTTATTATACAGATGAAAATGTAAGACTAACAGAAATTTTAAAAAAACAAACAAAAAACAAAGAACTAAAGAAGAACGAGCCATCTCCCAGAAATTCCACCATCCCAACAAAATCGGCTGTTTCCATTATTTCGTGTCCTCATCAGCCTCTTGCTGGACGCCTATGCAATCGCTCCGGTTCCATTCGGTTCGTCTCGGTGCCTACTGAACAGTCCGAGGAAGCTGGGAGAGACGCAGATCTTTCTCTGCCCTCCTCCGATTCACAGCCATTTTGAAGTTGCTCAATTGGAAGCATTAACCTGCAAGACTCTGCATCCCGGGAGCCAAGGAGAGGGGCCAGCAGAGCCTTACTAACTTATGCTTTCATCATTTTCTTCTGCTGGTCTTTATGAGAGCACAGCCATGAACCTTGGTAGGGTAGGTCTTTCTTTTAACACCAGAAGGGGAGGATCAAAACTAGCAAAGGTAATTGAGAAAGAAGAAGGAGAAAGAAACCAACTGTAACATATAAGCAGTTCTGATCTTTCTTAATACTGAGATCACACGCAGCTGCAATCCTCTCTCCTTCCTACCCCTGGGTGACTCAAACCTCATTATTTAGAAAAATGTATTTTGTAGGCAATTTCAACAGCTAGGACAAGTTCTAAGACAAAGGAAGTATGTGAAACTAGTTGAACTGTGGACGATTGTGCCCTGTTTATTCGTATCTGTTCAATGAATGCCTGAATTGGGCCACTGCTTACCTTAAGCAGTCTTGTCAGTATTTAGAGTTAAATTATATGAAGAACAATCGCTTGCTATTGCCTGCTAAGAGGAAGGTGAAGTGCATTTACTATCGTTATCTGTTTGCAATGAAACCTTTGAGACATTCTTAAAGAAAAATGCAACATGAGAAAAAGTTAAGTTTTTTAGAAAGAAGTCATTTGTCTTTAGCCAAATTCATCTGGGTACGATATGGCTTGCTGCAGACATAAAACTGTCTGGAGTCTGGCTTCAGGGTTTAGAATTATAAAATATTCATGGCATATAATTTTGCATAATTTGTTTAGCTACCAAGACATAATTTAGTTACTTGGTGCATGAATCCTTCAGAAGGTCTAAAGAAGAGAAAAATGGACTTTAAGAAGCTAAATCCAGTTTGATGCAAGATGAACAAATCCTATAGGGTCCTGTGTACTCAAAACACACAAACACATGGTGGTAAACACACACATCTATCTGCATATAACTAATTCTTCCTACTCATCCTCTGCACTGTTTTACCGGGGCACTTTATGTATATTAGTTACCTAGCTTTGCTTTGCATGTGATTACATGTAAGCCCAAAGGAAAAAGCTAGAGAAAGAGCCTTTGATTTCAGGAAGATGCATTTAGATTATAAAACTCCTTGATGGTAAGGTCGTTGAGGTAACAAACATGACAATTTATTTATTCAAAGCACAGCAATAGCTTATTTCCGTGTCCAGTACTGTACCCAGGACTAATGGGTATGTGTTAAAAGTGGTTCCTGGCCGGGCGTGGTGGCTCACACCTGTAATTGCAAAGTCCAAGGTGGGTGGATCACTTGAGGTCAGGAGTTCGCGACCAGTCTGGCCAACATAGTGAAACCCCGTCTCTACTAAAAATACAAAAGTTAGCCGGGTATGGTGACGTGTGCCTATAATCCCAGCTAATCAGGAGGCTGAGGCAGGAGAATCACTTGAACCTGGGAGGCAGAGGTTGCAGTGAGCCGAGATTGTGCCACTGCACTCCAGCCTGGGCGACAGAGCAAGGCTCCATCTTAAAAAAATAAATAAATAAATACAAGTGGTTCCTATCCTGGGGGAGCTTACAGTCCAATTGAGACAAGATGAATAAACAGAAACAGCTAAAGAACAAGCTTGAAGGCATTATTTAAGCAAGTACAAGCCAGCATGGCAGAGCCCTCAAACCAAAACGCAGAGGAAATGCAAATAAGGGAAGGTGATTACTCCCCACCCTCACTGCCACTGCGCAGGTAAAGCTCCTGTCCTCCCTCTCCGCATCACAGCGACACTGGACGACCTGTCTCCATGGCTGCAGTCTTGTCCCTCCTAACCCATTCTCCATATTAAAACAGTAGAGGATCTCTCTCAAAGCGTATCTCACTATAGCGTTTACTTCTTAAAATCCTTAAAATTCAATGGCTTCCCATTGGCCTTAAGAAAAAGCCCAACCCCTTAGCCTGGTATTAATGCAAAGTCCACCCGTAAGTACCAGGCAGCTTGACTGTTTCCTCTGCAAGCGGCCTTGCTTCTCTCAACCTCACCATTGATCTCTCCACCTGAAACGTTCTTACCTCCTTGTTCGCTTACCTCCAGTTCTTCAGTGTCACCTTCGGCTTCCTCCCGTCTGGGAAGTTCTCTAACTCTCCAAGACTAGGCTGGTATTCCCCATGTGGGCCTCCAGAACTTTTCTTAGCCAGTACTCAGAGAGCGTTCTCAGTGTCTGTAATTGGGAATCAACACAGTTAGTG
This sequence comes from Nomascus leucogenys, assembly GCF_006542625.1. Lineage (NCBI taxonomy): Eukaryota > Metazoa > Chordata > Mammalia > Primates > Hylobatidae > Nomascus > Nomascus leucogenys. The sequence continues at coordinate 72,838,169 of NC_044387.1, read as the reverse complement.
AAGCCCTGAGTCAGACCTTCTGGATCTAAAACCAAGACCCACCATTGACTGGTTTTGTGATCTTACTGTAAATTGCTTATCATCCTTGTCATCATTTTCTCATCCATTAAATGGGAATAATGATGGAACCTACAGCACAGGACTGTTGCGAGGAACGCATGAGGTTTTGTATTAGAAGTACTTAGAGTACAGCATGGCACATACTCGGTCCTCAGTAATGTTAGCTGCCATTAGGGTAAAGCTTGCTTGTTAAAATAATCAGAAAAAATTATTTTAATCAGAACATTAAACCCATAGACATATAAATGCAACATGTATACACACACACGCACACACACACACACAATAAAGTATGTGGTATAATAATGCTAGCTATCACTGTGATAATTACTGGTTAGTATCCTCCCAATGCTAAGAACTGCCAGCTCCCCAACCTTCCCCAGGTCATGGCCCCACAGCAAATGTTGAGATTTGACAACACACTGGGGATAAACTGAGCGAGCTGCTGCAGCCAGTCCCCAGGGCTGGCGGGTCACTCCCCAGCCTTGCCTGTCACCCTCCGCAGCACACTGGCTGGGAGATCTGTTCTCAACTGGGGAAGGGCAGTGGCTGGGCCTAGCTTAGGGTTGTGTCTCCAGCCCCAGCAAGCACAGCACTTGGTGTGGAGACAATGCTCCGGAACTATTTTGTGAATGAATAAATGAATGAGTGAACAACTGACAAGTGTCAGCTTTCTAACAGGAATAGAATTTTAGACAGAGGATAGGAGGAAATGCAGGCTTGCCTTCGCCAGGGGTGAGTGGGGAAGCCAGTCCTGCCTGAGGGAACAGCAGGAAGAGGCCAGGGGCCCGGTGAGCACGGGGGCAGGGAGAGGCACCTGCTTCTCTCGTTGTGCACCTTTTGTGCTGTTTGGGTTGTTTCCTGTGTATGCATGTCACTCAAAGCCTGCACACAGAATGCCTGGCTGGAGGGGACAGCTGGCCATCAGAGCATTAAAAGCAGGGCAGTAAAAATAGAGATGGGGAAAAGCATAAAGGAAGAACAGTAAAAACAAGAATTCCACATGTAAGCAAAATAGATTTGATTGCAAAATGACTTCCATAAAACCATAGTTTCATATGAATTTTAAAACTAACCTTTTACGGATTATAACAGTAATACATATTCATTGCAGAGAATTTAAGATATGCAGAAAAGCAGACAAAAAATAAAAATCACCCATAATCCCACCACCCAAAATAACCACACTGATGTAGTTTTGCCTCTAGTTTTTTGCCTGTGCACATGTACATTATTGAATATACAATTTTACATCTTTATCCTTCGATTGTCAGGGATAGCCTAGTCCCAGCCCTTGTCCTATATTTAGTTTTATGGGCCTGGGATTCCAGACAGGTCATTACAACAGGGACCAGAGATGGGGGAGAGGAAGAGAACTGTCCACTCCTTGCTATATGCCTTTAAAGGCGGAAGACTTGCATCTCCGTTCTGGGGCTATCTGAGGGCTGACTATAAGCCAGAAGCCGCTGATCACTGTGAGCCTCAGAACTGTTTCTAGGCAGCCACTGGCTGGCTGCCTGCTGCTGATCCCAGGATGACACGACTTCTACTGCCTGGGTTCACCGGACTCAGCTTGCTTTGGCTGTATCCCTCAGGTCTGGCTTTCTGGCCACTGGGCTCAACAGTTCAACTTGAATTCAGTACAAGTACAGTATGGGTGGGCTTGTGGACCCTCCTCAAGATTCTGGTGAACTAGGGCCTGAACTGAACCACTTGCGAGGTGCATTTGGTGTGTGTGGGTGTGTGTGTGTGAAAGAGAGAGAGTGTGTTTTTGACTGTGTGTGTGTACAAGTGCACATGGAGACTCAGTTTTAGTTCTTGACCATCTCTGGCCTACAGCCTGGGGTGAATGGAAAGTATCTGCCCTCCGCTGTTCCTGCACAGGCTTCCTGTACAGAAGATCTGATAGAAATGAGACTAGGATTCCAAGCCCAAGACCAGGGTTCACAAAGGTGACTTGATTTCAGAAACAAGAGAGCACCCAGGTGTCAAAACTGGGCCCTAAAGTCTGTCTTGGCTCAGCAGCTCTGCTGCTTGACTTCTCATCCCAGAGTGTTGAGTTCCAGCTCCCCAAATCCCACTTGGCTGAGGTCATCATTAGTCCTAGAGCCTGGGCTAGGACTCAGCTCAGGGTGGGATCCTCAGCAAGAGTCAAGTGATGGCAGGATGATTGAAAGGACAAAGAGTTCTGAGACAGAGAGGAAGGCTTTTCTTAGCAAGAAGAGGATTTAGAAATTATAATCCATTTTCCCACTCAGTGCAAGAATCCCTTCTGTAAATCTCCTGGCAGAAGATCATGTAGCATCTACTTGGAGACCCAGTGACAAGGGGCACATGCACTCATTCACCACTGGGGCTCTCAGAATGATAGGAAAGTCTTCCATATTTAGCTGAAATGCACTTCTTGGGAGCATCATCTTGGCAGTAGCCCAGAGCAGACTCATGCTGGTGCCCTGTGGACAGCTGTGCAGATAGTGCAGTGAGCTGCCATCTTCTTTTAGGCCAAGAGCAAGTTTTCCATCTGCTGCTGAGTGGCCCCCTGGCAGAGAGATGGAAGCAGAGTAGTGAGGCCATGATAGATCTGACTCACAGTCTCCTCTTGCTTGGAGCCCAGGGATGGTGTGTTGCCAACTCTAGCCACAGTGGAGTTGAGGGGTTTGCTTTATGGAAAGCAGAGGCAGAAGTAGGATAAAGCCTTGACTTAGGAGCCAGGCCGGCCCAGAGAGACCGAACACATTCATCCCTCTGGGTTCTCTGCAGCTCTAATGATTAGGCTCCTGCAAAAACCAGGAGTGACTTCCTTCTCTGAGTCAGGTCTAGTAGTTTGTTCTTTTTCTAATAAGCCATAATTAAGGAATTTCAGGACCTGGAGGTCTGTATGGACCAGGCTTTCTGCCTCTTTATTCTCTAAAGAGGCAGATATCTAAATGGTGAAATTATCTGGAGATTCTTGCTTCTGCCTTCTGCTTATGAGTTAATCTTTTTTTTTCAGAAGTCTCAGCAAATTTTAACCACTCTGTCTTTTGGGGGAAGGTAAACGCACAGGTTTTGGTCACAGTGGGACATCAGCTTCAAGGCATCTGAACCCCATTTCACCTTTAAGGCAAAAGTAACTGTGAGATGTGGCATTCAGTTAAAACCCATTACCTCAATTAAAGGTTTTCTGGGCAGATCGCTTTCTGTGGTTTTGTACCAACATTAAACAGCAAACGATTTAGAACTGCAATTTCTCGTATCAACTTCAAAAGCACTATATATGCCATTTATTGTAATAACAAAAAATTTAGCCTTCAGCAGTAGGTGCCTACAAATTTTGATGTGACTTCCAAACAATCATTAAAAGTTTCAGTTGGTTATTTCCATCACCTTCCATCATCTCCCAAGAAAGAATTAAAATATGCAGTGTCAAGGGAGTTTCAGGACCACACAGAGTAATTTCACTAAAGACCTCCTGGAACTCTACCAAAATCTGACTGTGGATGGAATCATGTTAGAAACCATAATGCCAGCATAAGAAAGGATAATTCTCAGCTAAGAGAAGAAAGAGGCCATGCTATTAAAGCTTGGGTGGGTTCATTTTAATGAGAAGAGCCACCAGGAAGACTTGTAGGCCTTTAACAAAAATGCGAAATGCCTAACTTGGCAGTTAAGGAAGATCTACTTGAAGAACTATCGGGGGTTAAAGGCAGAAAGATCATTTGGCAGTTGTACTAGTTAAGCTACAGATGAAGCAGTTATAACAAAGAAATCCCAACAGACAATGGCTTATGTAACATAGATGCAGTGTTCTATATCTTGGTTGGTGTGATGGTTGTAAAACTGTAAGATGTATACCTGTCAAAGCACAATGAAGGGGACACCAAGCTCTGTGCATTTTTTGAGTGTTAATTATGCCTCAATTAAAAAAACCACACACACGGGCATTTCTTTCCTTCTCACATACTAGTTCAAAGATGGTGGGTAGGTAGCAGTTCTGTCTTGTGACTGGTCGGCTCTGCTGTCCTTAACATGTAACTCCATCGCTGCTGCTTAATAAAGGGGTGAAGGAGGAGGAAGTCCAGGGCAAGTGGCTTGTCTTTAGGTTGAGGCTAACTTGAAATTTGACGCATCCTTCCATTCATGTACCACAGGCCCAGAATGAATCACAAAGCCACAGAGAAGATTGAGAAATACAATCTCGAGCTGAGAAGCCACATGGCCAGCCGACACTCCAGAGGGCCTGAGTCTCCTATGGGAGGGAGTCATGGAAGAATGAGGCTGGAGAGGGTAGGGAGGTCTCCACCCTCTGGGGTGATCCTAGCAGCCCACCATCCATGACAGCCACGGAAGAGAAGGGCCGACCCACAGAGTTATTCAGGGACAGAATGGACACAGTCGTGTTACTGTTTGCACCTAGGGAGAAAGTGAATTACAAGGTTGGAGCATGGTGGCTTGGGAAATGGTGAGATCATGAAGGAAAGGGGGAAATCAGGAGGGACAGCTGGTGTGCTGGGGTGGGGCAGAGGGAAGAGATGGCCAAGGAAGACTCAGAGTCTCTATCCTATGAGATGTTTAATAATAGAGGAGGCAGCTGTCCCTGCTGTTGAGGGTGTGGCTTTGTCTGAAACCAGGGAGCTAAATGGAACAGTTTGTCTTAAACAGAAGATTGGATGTTTTGAAGATAAAATGAAGCAGGAGTTGGTGTCTGAGAGGCAGTGGCTGGAATCTCTCTCACCATCCACATTTCAGACAAGATTCTCCCATCTCCACTCTCTCCACTGGCCAGTGACATCTGCAGTGCCCACCATGGGCTATCGCCACCTCCTCTTTGCCACAACCCACAATTTCCCCATTTCTAGATCTGAGCTGCTCAACCTGTTACTGCCTTTTATCCTGTATTTGAAAACAAGGTTCCATGCAGAATGAAAGATCAGGAACATGGGTTCAACTCTTAGGCACTGCAGTGAGTTGAGGGAGTTTGGGGGTGGGGAGAACTGAGGGGTCCCATTGTTTGCCAAAGTGATCAGAGGAAAACACATCAAATGCGTGTTGCTTTCTGTGTATAGGCAACAATCCCTCTGTGGTTTCAACAGGGGGCAGTAAGCTGCTTCCTTGTGAAGATTGGAAGCTCCTTAAAGGTAGTGGCCACGCCTCCTTACTTCCATGCTTCCCCAGCTGCTCCTAATGGTGCTGGAGAGGTAGGTATTTGTTAAATTAATAACTACCTGGACCTAATGCAGTGTCAAGGGGTTACATATGGATTCCTCCAGCAAAGGGTGACTTTCTTTAACCAACTCCTTAAACCTCCCCATATATACCCACTGCCAGATGCAGGAGTTCTTTCTCTAAGTCAAGAATCCATAAGGTTTCTGCCAAGTATAGGAAAATATGATGCATCAAAGTATGGGACCTTGTACGAGTCTTTTAATTTCTCTGGCCTCAGTTTTCTCATCTGAAAATGACAGTAGGGGCTGGATTAGGTGATATCTAACAACATTTTGCAGCACTGGTGTTCCAGATTCTCTCTTAGATCAAGCTGCTTGTTTTCCAGGTATTTTTGAGACATTTGAGTTTGCAACTTCCCTCCTCCACCATTTTTCTTTTTCTTTTCTTGGAAGTAGAGTGTCTTAGTCCATTCAAGCTGCTATAACAAAATACCATAAAGGGGGTGGCTTATAAACAACAGAAGTTTATTTCTCAGTTCTAGACACTGGGAAGTTCAAGATCAAGGCACCAGCAGATTTGGTGTTTGGCAAAAGCCTGATTTCTGGTTCATAGACGGTTCCCTCTTGCTGTGTCCTCGCATGGTAAAAGTGGCCAACAAGCTCCCTTGGGCCTCTTTACAAGGACACTAATCTCATTCCTGGGGGCTGCCCTCATGACCTAATCACCTTCCCAAACCCTTCCTCCTAATACCGTCACCTTGGGAGTTAGGATTCCAACACAGGAATTTGGGAGGGACACAAACATTCAGATACAACATAGAATATTCTCTACAGCGTGTTTTCTGATCTTAGGTGAAAGCCATTCACATGATTCTGGTTGTGTGGGGATATGAGTACAGGTATGAAAGCAAATGATCAAATAGATAGCTATTGTATTGTATGCAGTATTCAATTGCTGCATAATAAATTGCCACAAAGATAGTGTCTTGCAACAACACAAATTTATTGTCTCCCAGTTGTTGTGGGTTAGGAGTCCAGGACAGACTAGCTGGGTCCTCTGCTCAGGGTCTCACCAGACTGAAGTCCAGGTGTTGGCTGGAGCTGTGATCTCATTTGCTATGTCCTGAATGTTTGTGGCCCCGCAATTTCGTACATTGAAACTTAATGTGGTTGTATTAAGAGGTGGGGCCTTTGGGAGGTAGTTAGATCAGGAGGGCTCTGTCCTCATGAATGGGATTAGTGCCCTTATACAAGGCCCAAAGGAACTTTTTGGCCCCTTCCACCCTGTAAGGATGCATAGAAGGTGCCTTCTTTGAAGTGGAGAGTGAGCCCTCACCAGACGCTGAATCTGCTGGTGACTTGGTCTTGGACTTCACAGCTTCCATAGCTGTGAGCAATAAATTTCTGTTGTTTACAGATTACCCAGTCCAAGATGTTAAAATTTATGGGAGGCTGTTGTTTCAGACTGAACTCCTGCACTAGGACCCAGCAGACCAGACAAAAGCAGAATGGAGGCACTCATGTTAAGTCACATAGTCAAACTTAAGCTTTAAAAAATAGGGGAAATCCCCAAGCAGGCAAGTTTAAAAAAAAAAAAAAAAAAGGGATTCACAGCAACCAATCAAAAGGGACTGAGTCAAGCTGAGCCAGCATGATAAGGAAGTTCTGTCTACTTCAACCCATACAAGAAAGGTAACTTTGAAATGACCAGTGTGCTCTTTGTCCTTCCTTTTTGCTTTTCCTCAGCATTTTGCTGCCTGTAAAGCCCACCCCCTCTGCTTCTTTTATTTCGTAGACAGGATGTTGCCCAATTCATGAATCACTAATAAAAGCCAATTAGATCTTTAAACCTCAATTTGCTGAAATTTTGTTCTTTGACAAAGGCATTTTATTACAGCAGCGGGAATGGACTGAGACATCATCGGAAGCTTGGCTCCTCCTCTAAATTCATTCAGGTGGTTGGTGGGATTCAGTTCCCTGTGATTAGAAGACTGTGGGCCAGGCCCAGTGGCTCACACCTGTAATCCCAGCACTTTGGGAGGCCGAGGTGGGTGGATCACAGGTCAGGAGATTGAGACCATCCTGGATAACACGGTGAAACCCCACCTCTACTAAAACTACAAAAAGAAATTAGCCGAGCATGGTGGCATAGTCCCAGCTACTAGGGAGGCTGAGGCAGGAGAATGGTGTGAACCCGGGAGGTGGAGCTTGCAGTGAGTCAAGATCACGCCACTGCACTCCAGCCTGAGTGACAGAGAGAGACTCCGTCTCAGAAAAAAAAAAAAAAGAAGACTGTGGTCTCCATTTGCTTGCTGGATCTCAGCTGGGATCACACTCCTGGGGTTTGGCCTCAGGTCCTAGCCTTTGGCCCTTCCATAGCATGGCAGGTCACTTCTTCAAGGCCAGCAGGAGAGCATCTGCAGCTGCTTCTGGTCTCCTTTAAGGGCTTACCTGCTTAGGTCATGCTCACCTGGAATCATCTTCCTTTTAATAACCTCAAAGTCAACTGATTACAGACCTTGATTACATCTTCAGAATCCCTTTGCCATATATCAGAGAGGGATATTCCATTGCATTCATGGGTCACAGCCACACTCAAGGGAAGGAGATTCTACATGGTGTGTATACCAGGTAGAGGGGATTTGGCGAGCCAGGGCTTCCCAAAGGCAGCCAGAGCTGCCTTCCTGATCCACTAACAGGGGAGGCCTAGATGATTCCAAGATGTCCTGGCCAAGGTCCTTTGCTGACAGAGAAGGAAATTCACCAAAACTTGTTTGAGGAAAGAGATAAATTAAATGGAGGGACAGAGGTGATTTCATAGTCTCTGCCCACTAGAGCTATGAAAAAGGGTCATAGTTTCAACGTCTACAAAGATAGACAGGCATGATGACTCAGTAAAGACCCCAGAGTTAGCCAAGCACAGTGGCTCATGCCTGTAGTCCCAGCACTTTGGGAGGCCGAGCTGGGTGGATCATGAGATCAGGAGTTTGAGAACAGCCTGGCCAACATGGTGAAAACCCATCTCTACTAAAAATACAAAAAATTAGCCGGGTGTGTTGGTGGGTGCCTGTAATTCCAGCTGCTCAGGAGGCTGAGGCGGAGAATTGTTTGAGCCCGGCAAGTGGAGGTTGCAGTGAATTGAGATCGCGCCACCGCACTCCAGGCTGGGCAATAGGGCAAGATTCTGTCTTAAAAAACAAAAAGTCTCCAGAGTTCAGTCAGTAGGGAGTAATGGGGTCTGTGGTGAATTGGGGAGGACCTGACTTCCCTAGCAGGGACAACCTTGACTTAGTGCCATAGTGTGGCCAAGCTTCGGAATTGCCAAGACAATCTAGAAGTCCTGATTTTCATGTGAAAACTCCTGAGTTTTAAAGTTAGACAACCATTTAAAAAATGATTTTAAATTTTCAAAAAAAAAAATTGAGAACAGAGGATTTGGGGGGCATTAAAACCGCTCTGAATGATACTCTGATAGTTAGATATATGTCACTAGACATGTGTCCAAACCCATGGAATGTATAGCACGAAGAGTGAACCCAGTGTAAACTATGGACTTTGGGTGATAATGATGTGTCAATTTAGGTTCATCCGTTGTAACAAATGTACCACTCCAGTGGGGGAAGTAGAGGCTGGGGGGTTGGGGGAGGTGCTGATAAATGGGGGAGGCTTTGCATATGTGGGAACAGGGGGTATATGGGGACTCTCTGCATCTTTACTAGGTCTTACTGTGGACCTAAAACTGTTCTAAAAATAGTCTGTTATAGTTAGGACTTAAATTTTTTTAAATAATTTAAAACCCCACAGTTGTGGGTCAGAGATGACCTACTGACCACCAGTGTATGATTTCTGTGTTAGAGAAAGCCATATCCAGTTGAAGGAAGTGACAAACTTGACCTAGCCAGGGAGAAATCCAGCTCTAAGGACAAAATAGCTTCAGGAAGAATGTGATCTCATGTCAGCCAGGGCCCTGTATGTGGCAACGTGTCTTGGGCACCAGAAGCTGAATTTGGAAGTCAGATCCCTGGGGTGAAGTGAGGCCGACTGAGGGAGAGAAGGCAGGAGGCGTGAGTCCCACTGGGATCACTGGGCTAAAACAGTGTTTACTATGAGAAAAGGCTCTCAGCCTCGTAATGTGGTTTCATGAGCAGAGTGGCACATCACCTCACACTTGGAATGCAACACCTTCAATGGTTTGCTAGAAAATTGCTCCCCAAATTAGACTTCTGCAAAGAGTCCATGATAATAATGCACCACAAGGGCAGAGAAAAATGGATTGCAATTGGATACACTGAATAATGTAATGTTTCAACAATACCAGAAGGAACATCCTATTATTAAAATACCACAGCAGTTTTTAAAAGCAGCATTAAAATCACCATGAGCAGGCATTAAGATCTGAGAATAACAAATATTGAGTTTTTCTCTGACCTATGGTAGGGCAAAAATCCCTCAGTCTGCTTAAACTTTCAGAGAATATCCAGGCATTTACAGGAAAGGATAACTAGAGTGAAAAAGAAATTGCTCTGGCTCTCATTCAATATGGGAGTGGCAAAATTATGGAGGTTTTAACATCTCTTTAAGCAAACCACACAGGTATAGTGAAGCAGGGAGCTGTGCAATTATCCAGGGAATGTGATTAACACTGAAAGCCCAGTCTAGAGAATTCAGGCTCTAAAATGCCTACCTTTTCTGGAATTGTCAGGCTGTGAGGGTAAACTGAAGGTGCTTTCAGTTCCCTTAATGATGGTCATTTCCTGTTGTAGCCCCAACTGGTATCCAGGTGTGTTATGAATTACAAAAGTTTAACTTGAGTGCTGTCTGTGAACCTCACGTGATCTCTTCCTCCCATGGACCCCTCACTCCAGATCCCTTCTCTCTGGCTTCCAATTTCTCCCTGGGCCTTAGGCTACCTTACTTTCTTGTAAATCTACCTGTATCTTATGCTTATTTAAGGTGTCAGCTAATCAATTTGCTGCCTTCTTGATCCACTAACAGGGGAGGCCTAGACGATTCCAAGATGTCCTAGCCAAGGTCCTTTGCTGACAGAGAAGGAAACTCACAAAAACTAGTTTGATGAAAGAGAGAAATTAAATGGTGGGACAGAGGTGATTTCATAGTCTCTGTGAGCAGAAGCATAGGCGGGCCTCATGGGACCCTGGAACCAGAATAGAAATACCTGCAAATGAAATTCCACTCTCATTCTCTTACCAGGGGCCGTTCCTGCATTGCACCCGCAGACGTTGCTCTAGTCTGCAAGAAATTTGTGGGGTTCTAACCTCTGCCTCACCATGTGCCTGCTTCAGTTTCTTCTTTCTGCCAAGGTGGAAAGTGGCCATCCCAACTGTACCTTTGCAGGACCCAACGTTGACCATTGAGAGACTCTGGGTCAACTCCAAGCTGGAATGAGAAAGAGTTGAGTCAACCTATCCTCAAGCCCAACTAGAATCCCTCCATTCAGGTTTTCCTTCCCTGTTAATCTTTCTCTTATTCATTAATCTTTTCATTGCTTCAGTATGGCAACCCAAACTGGTGGAAAGGGGACAGAAAATGGCACAATCAGAAACTGAAGCCACAAAGACCTAACATCCCATGGATGAGATTATCCATCTGCTGGAGAGATAACTTGAAGTGTACAGCAGATAAGCTTAGAGGACCTCTCCAGACCCATCACAAAGACGCCATCTGAATGCAATTTAAGATAAATAGTAATCATGGAAACACTATCATATTAATAACAGAAATAAATGCAGTCAGCTCCCCATATCCATGGGCTCTACATTTGCAGATTCAACCGAGAATTGAAAATATCCAGAAAAGAAAAATGGATGGTTCTGTCTGGACAGAACATGTACAGACTTTTTTTTCTTGTCATGATTCCCTAAACAGTACAGTATAACAACTATTTACATAGCATTTACATTGTATTAGGTATTATGTATAAGTAGCCTAGAGATGATTTAACATATATGGGAGGATGTGCATAGGTTATATGCAAATACTACCCTACTTTATATCAGGACTTGAGCATCCATGGATTTTGGTATCTGCAGGGGGTCCTGGAACCAATCCTCGATCGATACCGAGTGATGACTGTAGTTGCTCTGCTTGGGATATTAAAAATAAAAATAACAAATGAATTGAAGAGTTACCATTTCTCTCTGGCCCTGTCCAGTGGAGCTGGGTACCTTGCCCATCTCCAGGGGTCTGCTGGCTCATTTGATAGGTGCCACTTTATTAGGGCAGAGGATTGTTATAGCTGGATCACACCAACCATTAAAAATCTTCCCACGCCCTGCTCTATGAACTTGCCTTGAGTTAGTAATTCGGTTTTTTCCAAAATACTTTTCATTTTAGAAAAAAATTTGCTCAGCAGCTGCCAGCGAGTCTCACGAATGTGATTAGCCTGAACCAATCATCCAGAACTTCAATGAATTCACAGAATTGAGCTCCTGAACCCTCAGATCTGAAGACCTTGGTGACCTTGTCAAGGTGCCAGCCAACCAGCTCCTTCCTGACTTGAATTATGCCAAAGAAAACTCCTTGTAGTGTAGCCTAAGAGAAGCACAATAAGAAGTCCTATAACAAGGAAGAGGGTCACCTATCCTGGGGCCTTTCTTTCTCCACAGCTATCAGCAAGTTCAACGGAGAGAATTCTGAGCCAGGGGAGGGGCAAGACAGCAGAGACACAGGGAGCAGGTGGGCCTCTCAGAGCTCTGTAAGTCACCCGATAAAGGCAGCTGCTTCCTCTGCCTGTAACAGCGGCAGGTCTTGCCCGAAGGTATATTTCAGGAAGACGGGGGATGAGCCGAACTATGCCTTCTCCAGAGCAGGCTAGACGTGTGGGTGAGTGCTGACTACTGGGTTTCCTCTACTTCTACTGCTTCTGTCTTAGTTTGCTGGGGCTGCCATACCAAAATACCATAGACTGAGTGGCTTCAACAACAGAAATTCATTTCCTCACAGTTCTGTGGGCTGGGAAGTCCAAGTTCAAGGTACCAGCAGATTCAATTCCTGGTGAGGACCCTCTTCTGGGCTTGTAGACAGCTTTCTTCTCACTGTGTCTTCACATGGTGGAGGGAGAGTGTGCTAGCTCTGTGGTGTCTCTTCTCATAATGGCACTGATCCCCTACTACCAGGGTCCTGTCCTCGTGACCTAAGGACCTCCCAAACCCATTTCCAAACACCAACACACTGGGGGCTAGGGCTTCAATATCTGACTTCAGGGGTGTCCCAGGGTGGGGCACACAAACATTCAGTCAACACGTTCCCTTCCTCCTCCTCCTTATTACTGGCTCCTACCCAGGGACAAGAGTCCATTGCTGGGGCCCCAGGAGCTGGGGAGGAGCAGAGCTGGGGGAATTGCAAAGTGAAGGCCCCGAGTCCTTTTAGAGAAGATGCAGTGGGAAAGAAGGGTGGTTCATGTGGCTTGACTCGGGGGAGCTGGTCCCTGTTTTCTTATGAACATGCCTAAAATGAAGGTGCTACAGCTCAGGGACCAGTCTAAGATGGTGCAAAGGGGTGTGTGGAGAAGTGGCTCCAGCTGATTTGGCCATGCACAATCTTAAGTCCCTGTTGGTAGATGATAATGGATCTGAGGGGGTGGGGTTCACAGTATGCACAGCCTCACTGCATTTATCACCAACTGGGCATAAAACAGACCATACAACTTTTTTTCTGAGAACTAAATGACATTTGAAGAATTGTCCCCTTAAGTGCTTCAACCTACACTACACCTTTGATGATAATTTATTTGAATGGATGTGATAATCACCTGGAAGCAGGATGCTATCATTTCCATCACTGGCTCAGACAACCCCTCAATGGCAGTTATGGGCTATTTAGGTACCCCGCCTTGGGTGTCACCTCCAGGATTACAGCCACAGATCTCACTGGATTTTTATGCCCTTTTCACACAAGGGCGAGGAATGACTCTCAAATATTTTGACCAATCAGCATGCTTCTCTGGCTTTGGCACTCAGGCCTTTCTCTCTGATTGGATTTAACATTCAGCCTTGGGTTCTACATAGTTGCTGCTACATTTGAGAGTCTCTTACTGCCCAGCTCAGTTCCTTAACATTCAAATTAGCCCAGCCAATTGTGCCAATTTTCCCTGCCCTGAAGTGAGGTGAAGAGATGCCTTGGGCAGGGCACAGTGGCTCATGCCTGTCATCCCAGCACTTTGAGAGGCAAGGCGAGATGATCGCTTGAGGTCAGGGGTTAGAGGCCAGCCTGGGCAACATAGCAAGACCCCATCTCTACTGAAAAACAAATTAGCTGGGTGTGGTGGTGCAAACCTGTACTCTAAGCTACATAGGAGGCTGAGGTGGGAGGATGGCTTGGGCCCAGAAGTTTGAGCCTGCAGTGAGTCAGAATTGCATCACTGTGCTCCTGCCTAGGTGACAGACAGCAAGACCCTGTCTCTAAAGGCTAAAAAAAGAAAGAGAAAGGAAAGAAAGAAAGAAAAAAGAAAAGAAAAGAAAGAAAAAAGTAAAGGAAAAGAAAAGAAAGGCAGGCATTGGATCATGATCAAACAGATGTAAGAGGCAAGAGTAACATGAACATGATTTTGAATGTGGGACTTGAATCCTGATAGACCTGTGCTCAAATTCCAGCTCCATACTACTTGCTATGTGACTTAGGACAAGGCACTTTTCTGAGCCTGTTTTCTCAATTCTCCAACTGTGTGAAGATGAACAGTAATTTTGCAAAATTCCTGACACATAGAAATAAACATTGGCTATTATTATTGTTGTACTCAATAGGTGAGCAAAATGTAGTGGTGGGGACCCCATGACTAGGCAGGCACACAGTCATTTTTAGGGAACTGGTCATCTGGAACCCAGATCTCAGCTCTTGGACTAAGTTCAGATGGGATGTCAGTCTCAGAAAGAGGGGTGTGCAGAGCCAGAGCAGAAGACCCTATTTTGTGATGAAAAATGATAAACTGGGCAGGCAGCTAGTAAGAATCTAAGAAAAATTAGACACAGGCAGAAATCCATTTAAAAACTGGGACTCCAGGGCTCTGGGTCTCAGCACAGCAGAAGCCCAGTGACTTACATGGACGGCACCGCCAGGCCCTGCTGGTAGCAAAGGTGAACCTGAACCCTGCAGTGTGCGTTTACCCTTTATGGTCAGGATTGACCCTGGGGAACAAGAGTGTGGAGGAGTTGAGATGAATTCTAACCAGATTCTCTTAGTATGAAAAGCCTGAAGGGTGGTGTGGGTTGTATCTGGGTTGAATTTCCCTTGGCCAAATGCTGAGCAAACACCCTTGGCTCTGTCCCTGAGAAAAAATTCTAACTAAAACCCAAATTGCTTGTTTATTAGCAAATGTGAATAATGTACAAATTAAACCACCTGCTCCTGGTGAATTAATTTAGGTTATACTGCAGCTGGGATGGAGTGGCTGACGGTTAGTTAACACAACATGCAAATTAACACACGCCTGACTTCTAGGCAGATCCCCACCGTCCACAGTGGGGGCCCTAGGGGAAATCAGGCAACAGACCTTAAAGAAAGCAATAATCTCCACTTTATCTGTTCTGACAGTTTTCAGCTACTTTCTACAAGAGTCTTTTGGGGAGAATATTCAGTATCTTTTTTCTTAGCCCAATGATGCAGGAAGCAGTATATAAAATGTGGAGGCTGGGCGCGGTGGCTCACGCCTGTAATCCTAGTACTTTGGGAGGCCAAGGTGGGCAGCTCACCTGAGGTCAGAAGTTCGAGACCAGCCTGATCAACATGGTGAAACCCCATCTCTACTAAAAATACAAAATTAGCCGGGTGTGGTGGCACATGCCTGTAATTCCAGCTACTCGGGAGGCTGAGGCAGAAGAATTGCTTGAACCCAGGAGGCAGAAGTTGCAGTGAGCCGAGATCGTGCCATTGCACTCCAGCCTGGGCAACAAGAGCGAAAACTCTGTCTCAAAGAAAAAAGAAAAAAAGTGGAAAGAATAGTTTAACAGTGGGTTTCCGGGACCCGGGTCCCTCGTGTGAGCTGGTGATGTTATTTTTGTGTGTCTCACTTTTCTCTTCGGGCTCCTGGGACTTTCCTCTAAGTGACTGGAATCATACTTGATCCACTGGGTTATTTAAGATTGCTAAGGAAAGACTGACCCAGACCTACAAGAGTCTTTTGGGGAGAATATTCTGTACCTTTTTTCTTAGCCCAGTGATGCAGGAAGCAGAATATAAAATGTGGAAAGGGCTGGGCATGTAATTACAGGTGTAATTTATATTACAATTATATTACACTTGTAATCCCAGCACTTTGGCAGGCTGAGGCAGGTGGATCACCCGAGGTCAGGAGTTCGAGACCAGCCTGGCCAACATGGCTAAACCCCTGTCTCTACTAAAAATACAAAAAAATTCAGCCGGGCATGGTGGCAGGCACCCGTAATCCCAGCTACTCGGGAGGCTGAGGCAGGGAGAAATGCCTGAGCCCAGGTGGCAGAGATTGCAGTGAGCTGAGAGCACACCACTGCCCTCCAGCCTGGGCGACAGAGCTAGACTCTGTCTCAAAATAAATAAATAAATAAAATAAAATAAAATGTGGAAAGAATAGTTTGACAGTGGGTTTCTGGGACCCGGGTCCCTCATGTGAGCTAGTGATGTTATTCTTGTGTGTCTCACTTTTCTCTTTGGGCTCCTGGGACTTCCCTCTAAGTGACCAGAATCATACTCGATCTGTTGGGTTATTTAAGATTGCTAAGGAAAGACTGACCCAGACCTCCTTTGGTGATGGGCCTTACTTCTAGGACACAAGGGAAAGGGGCAGCATTAGGACATCTTTCTTCATTAGCCACAGACACTCTGGGTCTCGTCACAGTCAGGACTGGTGAACGGAGAACCCGAGTCATTTGCCTGAGCCCATACGCATGTTCACATGTGCCAGGAGAGACATCTGACGGGGTCAGCTTGTCACTCTGCAACATAGAGCACCTCTATTGGGGTGAGTTGGTGCCAAGCCACCTCAGAGGTGGTTGGTCACCCTGGTGAGCAGCCTGCATTGGTTGGGCCACTAATCCTGGGTATCATCAGTTGTGGCCCAGGTGCATGAATGGTCCACTAAATAAAAGTATTAATACAAAGCTGGAGACAGAGAATGCTGTGCTTTAGGAAAATGTTCCTCAAAAGGGGGTTGAGGGTGTGGCATGTCCTCACCACATCATGGATTCTGCTCTAGAATACTCCTGTGTAGGGCAGGTAAGCTTCGGGCAAGACACATAACTGTGAACTCCAGATGGCCTAGGCAGGTGGAAAGGACAGCAGGGGATGCAGAGAAGGAAGTTCATCTCATCTGTTACCACCTTTGCCTTTTTGTTCCTACCTCTGGGTTCTGGAGGCCCCCTCCTCACTCTAAATCCCTGAGCCCTGGTCCCACTTCATTCATAAGAAGGTCAGTGACCAGATGAGGCAGGAGCACACTTGGGGACCATTTTCATAGTGGGCAAGCCCTGGACTCTGCAGGTTGCCATTGCAGTCTCACCCTGTGTGTCCTGGTGGGAACATCCATCCACCTTTGCAGGCTTGTCTCAGGCAGGAGAATCACCACTATCAACAGCACTGATGAAGGGAAGGGCAGGCGGGCAGCTTTACAGAGAAGCACCTTTTTAGCATTCTTTTGTGAGGAGTTGGCTATGGCTTGTGATACGTCCTGATGGAAGGAGTAGGGCATCTGGAGACATTGGGAAAGACTGCTGGAAGCGCAGGTTTAAATTTTTGCTTGGCTCTCTCTTGACTGGCTGTGAAAGTTTTGGAAAATCACTTTACTCTTTTCTTTTTTTCTTCTCTTTTTTGTTTCTCTTTTTTTTTTTTTTTTTTTTTTTTTTTTGAGACAATGTCTTACTCTGTCACCCAGGCTGGAATGCAGTGGTACTATCTCGGTTCACGCAACCTCCGCCTCCCAGGGTCAAGTGATCCTCCTGCCTCAGCCTCCCGAGTAGCTGGAATTATAGGCACGCACCACCACGCCTGGCTAATTTTTGTATTTTCAGTAGAGACAGGGCTTTACTATGTTGGCCAGGCTGATCCCGAACTTTTGACCTCAAGTGATCCACCCGCCTCAGCCTCCCAAAGTGCTGGGATTACCAGAGAGAGCCACTGTGCCCGGCCCACTTTACCTTTCTGATACTTTGTTTCCCCATCTTTAAAACAGGAATAATAACCTAATCTTTAAAAAATGTGGTAAACATGAAATGAAAATTTGTCAGAAAAGCATTTTGTAATCCTAAAATGCCATCCTCATGTTTTGTTTCCAGTTGTTACTTTAATCATGTTGCTTTTGCTCAATATGGCAGAAAGGTTCTTTTTTTTTAAATGCAATATTGCAATGCCTCCGGAAAAATAGGAAAAAAGATAAAGGTTAGAATATCTATTACAGATAAAAGCTAAGATATCAAGATAACTAACTGGATAATATTAATCCCTTCTCTTAACTAGATATTTGAATCTCCCCTTGGTAGTTAATTCCCCCAGGAATCCCATCAAACAGAAAATAATCGAATTAGAACTTCCCTTTGTTTTAAAGTTTGCCTCACATTCTCTGCAGGTTTTTGCATGTCACAGTGAACATATGGGAGGTTGCATGTAGCATTAGTTAATTTTTGTTAAACACCTTGAAGAGAAGCAACTATGTGAACAGCTGCTAAATCCATATATCATACATGTGTATGACTCTACTCAATGTGTATAAATAAACAAACCGATCTAATTTAGAGTTGACATATAAAAATTGGTAAGGGATGTCACAGCCTAACATCAGTGGAGGCAACATGATTTTTTAAACACTCTTTTAAAACGTTCTGCCCTTTCTCATGGGTAATTTGTCTGTCACGTCCTGATGTTCCAGTTGCCCCATTGGCTCTGTAAGCGGCATCAAAGGCTGAATTTCCCTGCAGGCGAAGGCACGGAACAATAATCCTCTGTGCAAACAGCTGCTTTGTTATGCTTGAGGTAAAAATTGTGATGATGGCAATGTAAACTCAAAACATCTCCAGCTTGATTTGAAAAATCTTGACAGGCTGTGTTGCAGAGGTCTCTGGTTTGCTGTATGGAGAATCTGCATGCTGGGTCTCTCAGTTTGTTGGGGCTGCCATAATAAAGTGCCACAAGCTGGGTGGTTTGAACCACAGAATTTTTTTTTTCTCACAGTTCTGGCAAATAGCCGTCCAAGATCTGAGTGCCAGCAAGGTTGGTTTCTTCTAAGGCCTCTCCTTGGCTTATAGAAGGCTGTCATATTAGTCAATTCTCATGCTGCTAATAAAGACATACCCAAGACTAGGTAATTTATCAAGGAAAGAGGTTTAATGGACTTACAGTTCCACATGGCTGGGGAGCCCTTACAATCATGGCGGAAGACAAATGAGGAGCAAAGTCACATCTTACATGGCAGCAAGCAAGAGAGCTTGTGCAGGTGAGCTCCTATTTATAAAGCCATCAGATCTCATGAGATTTATTCACTACCACGAGAACGGTATGGGGGAAACTGTCCCCATGATTCAATTATCTCCATCTGGCCTGCCCTTGCCATGTGGGGATTATTACAATTCAAGGTGAGATCTGGGTGAGGACACAGCCAAACCATATCAGCTATCATGTCTCTGTGTCTTCACATGGTCTTTTCTCTGTGTATATCTGCATCCTAATCTTCTCTTCTTATAAAGGTACTAGTCATGTTAGATTAGGGGCCACCATAATGGCCCCAATTTACTTTAATTACCTCTTTGAGATCCTATCTCCAAATACAGTCCCATTTTGGGGTACTGGAGGGTAGGTCTTCAACATGTGTATTTGGGGTGAGGGATACACAATTCCACCCATCACAGTGGGGGAATTTGTTCTTGGTCCAGGGTATCCATTCAGCCTGATAAAAACTTTTTTCCCCCAGTTTCCCAAATATTTGCTTTGTCCTGTAGCTTATATTTTTAAATTTCCAAAACCACTTCCAAATTTTTTCTGGGGCTGGTTCTGATAGGATGGAAGAGGGTTTCTCTGTCATCTAAAGACTGTAAAGAAGTTATGTTTGGCCTCAGTGCAAGCTGGCAAAAGAAGATCTGAAAAATGAGGACACTTGGGAGTTGATGGGAAATGACTTCAGCCTGAACTGAACTCTCAGACCCCTGTAATCACCACCAAGTCCCTACAGCTGAATGGCTACTTGAATGGCTACCCAGCAACATCCGGCAGAACACTGTGCCATAGTGGGAATGTTCCAATACAGTAGCCACTCACCACATGTGACTACTAAGCACTGCAAATGTGATTAGTGCACCTGAAGAACTGAATTTTAAATTTTACCTGATTTTAAGTAATCTAAATCTAAATGGCTACGTGTGGAGAGTTGCTGCCATATTGGACAGCATAGTCTTAGACCACAGATAAATAAGAGAAGCTCTGATATTTGTGAGATGCAGTAGGATTGGTGCACCATACCACTCTCCCACCTACCACACACACTCCACACGCTCTGCTATCAATTCGAACTGGCCTTCAGAGAAGGAAGCTATCGCAAAGGTTGGCTTGGGGATTCACTCCCTGACGCTAGCTTCAAGTTGGGGGCCCCATAAAAGTGAGCCTGGTTTATTGCTTTGCATACAAAAGTATCCAAGAGACCAGATGAGCACAGATAGGAATGTTCCTTAGCCACAGTGGAACAGTTTCTTACTAAGAAATATAACTCTCTGGAAATATTATACTGGCAGATCAATTGAAAGCAATTTGTGTCCACTGTGACTTCCTTTGCAAATGCTGCTCTGAGAACTCAAGTTAAGGGGCTCAGTCAGAATAGGGCTTTGGTCAAAATAGGAAGTATCCATAATGGCTGCTATTTTATAGCGTGGGCTAGTCATATCCCACACTGTAAGCAGTTCAAATGTTTAGAAAATGAAGTTGCTTTTGCTCACTCTTATCATGCCTCTGACTCTGCAGAGCATAGGTAAGTACCAATTTGGAGCCTTACCATTTTTATTTGTTATTTCACTGAGGTAAGCAGGGTGGGAGCTGCCCAAGACAATGAAGGTAGTCATTACCCTTCATTGGGCTAAGTATGTAATTTCCCCAGTGATGCGCTGGGTAATAACAAAAACTTATGTGAGGTACATGTAGTGTTATATTCCCTGGGGCTTAATAGGGCTCTCAGTAAAATTGATTTTCTGAAATCTTGCAATATACCTCATCAAACTAAATGAAACCTGCACTGGTTTTATAAGAAGTGATTGGATTCCATGTGATAAATTAACCCTCACCGTCAGAGAGGTGCTGGGTAATAGGCTGGTTCATTTCAGCCCATACAGCTGCCATCCAAGATTTAAATTTCTCCCCAGATCCTTGTCTAATCCCCTCTGGGACCTAGAGGAACTTCCACCCAACTGAGAGTCTTGGAGGGCTTAGCCGGTCTGGCTGAAAATCATTTCTCCCAAGATGGAGATTTATCCCTGTCTCCACGGGAAGGGAGGTTGCTGGTGATAGTGGGAGGGCCTTGGAGGTCAGAGAGCAAAGGCGAAGGCACACGGGAGTGCTGGGTATCTGGGACAGTGGGTTTTGTGAACGGTCAGAATGGGGCTGTGTCTGAGAGGAAGACCACCTCTGCTCCTCTGCGATTCTCCCTTTAGCAGCATCAGTGGGTTATATTAGGAGGTGTGAGGGCCCCTCCTGACCTGCATTTTTACCTTTACATATTGTGTGTATGTTTATAACACTCAAGTGGCTGAAATCAGCTTTGCCTCTCCAAGAGAAAACAGAGCCTTCCCCCGTAAATAAACGTGAATCAGGCCTCAGCAACCTAAAGGGGGCATCTTCCTTTGGAAGGGAAAGTCAGTGTGACTGGGCTTTGATTCAGCTCATCCCAGGGAGACCGGTTCCTAAGGTAATATTAGCTTGAGGGAAATTACTCCGCGCAAATCCTAGGGGAGAAAGTTGGTTTCCTCTGTGAGGGTAACCAACATCCATTAGGCGGGGATACCTACACAAGCATTTCCAAAAGACACAGAGTTTCACAACGATATTGAAATCCAGCTAACATTATGCACCAAGTGCCTGGGGGAATCAATGGCAAGATTGCTTACTTTGCAGAAAGCTACCCTAGATGCGAGCATTGTATTGCTAGAAATCCAACTCTGTTTAGCATGGTTAATTTGGCAAGAGTAGGCAAAGCTCCTGAGAGGTGAAAATAGCAGGAGTTTAAACGAACAAGTCTAGGTCCCCTTTCTAGACCCACCACAGCTCAGAGTAGATTAATTCTTGGTCCCACTCCCTTCTTCCTTTTCCTAAGGTCCTGCCCAAATTAATAAGCCTTGGGAAAAGCAAAGAACTGACAAGTTCCCCCCAAGCGACTTGTGCAGTGTCTTGTTTCCCTGGAGGGTAATCTTTTCAGGGAGGAGAACCAAAGTCTGAGAGAGAGCTTTGGGGTTTGTGAACTGTTTAGGGGGAGGGGATAAGAAAAATGGGAGAGATGTTTTCTGTTCAGGAGTATAATGAAGGCCAATGTTTCCCAGCCCGAAAGCGTAAACTATTTCAGAGCATCTAGGTGTCACAGAGGACAATTTTTCAATGGCAAAAAAAAAAAAAGGGTCAAATTTTACTTTCAGTAATTAACATCACCACACGATATGAGGTTTTTTTTTGTTTTTTGTTTTTTTTTGAGTCAGAGTCTTGCTCTGTTGCCCAGGCTGGAGTGCAATGGCAAAATCTTGGCACACTGCAACTTCCGCCTCCCAGGTTCCAACAATTCTCTTGCCTCAGCCTCCCAAGTAGCTGGGATTACAGGTGTGTGCCACCACTCCTGGATAATTTTTGTATTTTTAGTAGAGACGGGGTTTCACCATGTTGGCCAGGCTGGTCTCGAACTCCTGACCTCAGGTGATCCGCCCGCCTCAGCCTCCCAAAGTGCTGGGATTACGGGTGTGAGCCACTGCGCCGGCCATGATATGAGTTTTGTTTGTAAAAAGTGTTTTTAGTTTTGCTCTTCAAGTTTATGTTTTCTGTATTAAAAAAATAAAAAGATAGTGGCATGCAGTTGCTCCTGTCTGACTCTTTTCCTACGTAGCTGCGTTCTGATTTATTGCTGTAAGCTGGGTGCTGTGCAGATGTCCTGGTGTATAATAAAAGCTCTGTGACTGTTGGTTGAAAGAACATGATGCCAGGATTACAGAGCTCTTCACTGTGATGCTGTCCAAGAAGCAAATGGTAACCCTGGGCAGGTTCAGGTGGAAATCTATACCCAACCAGAGGGGGAAGCCCCGGGCCCAGGTTGCTGGACTGCTGTTAGTGCCTCTTCCTCCCTTTAGTGTCTCCAAATGAGCAATGCTACTCTGCAATGACTACTTGCTGTTTGGCTTTGTCTCACCCTGTCAAGACCTAGAATATGACCCTTGGCACCAGGATGCCTTGTTAGGTTTGATGCAGGTTTTAGACTTACTTGAACTTCTCCATCTTTCATTTCACTTTAAAAATGGAGAAAATTCACGTAAGAATCTGGGGTTAGCTAGGACCTGCTATCCCTTTATCTTTCTCTTTGACGTCAGTATTCTAAATATACTGAGGTATATGGTTGTGTGTGTGTGTGTGTGTATGCGAGAGAGACAGAGAGAGAGAGAGAGAAGAGAAAGAAAATCAGGAAAAGAATAAATAATCTCTCCATGCTGTAACCTCTTTCTGTTTGCAAAGAACACCTTCAAAAGGAGCCCTAGCCCTTTGATAGCATGCTAAAATGTTCATTTTTAATTAGTTTCTACTTTCTTCATTTGCAGCAATTAATCCTGGTTCCTAACTTTCATTTCTATAAATAAAGGTATTTAACAGAATTGTGAGGTATTTATATCCTCTGTAGCTTCTGTTCTATCTTGCAAAAGCACATTATTCCAGGAGATGTGTGTGCTCTGACCTTAATCCAGAAGGTGCAAAAAGAAGCAAGTTTTCTACTACTTATGGCTTCTGAGGAGTTGAATCTCTAGCTTCAAGACACTGGTGGGCCCAGAAGTAGACAGAAGGGTTGTTTGTCTGGTTCTTATGCCTAGACTGAGCTGCTTTCAAAGGCCATGATGATCTCAGAGGCACTCTAAGGTGGTGCAGAGCCAGCCCAGCCATGGGAGAACCAAGGAGAGCTTGTAAGTTTTATTGTGGCTGTAGGGCTCGGACAAGGGTACTCAGCCACCTGTTTTCCCAAATCTGCAATTGCCATCTTCAGGTCTAAGGCCACTGGGGAGACTTACCCAAGGAAGTAGTGAAGAAACGCTGAGTTTTACTGGTCCCATTCCTCAACATATATTTATTGAGTGGTAAAAAGTAGGCATTGGTGGAAAAAGCACTGTTTCTTATATGGTAATTAAGCCCTATTTTGGTTTCTAATTTGAACAATATTGTCCACACTCCTCTGCTCATAGATGTGATGTGGCTAAAATGTTTAGGGAGTGGGCAAAGAAAGGGGGCTGGGAGCAGTGGCTAAGCCCGCACGTGGGCTACTGTCCTTGGTCCTGAACGCAAACGTCATCGCATGTTGCGACATAGTCACATCTCATAACCCAGAGACACTAATGTCTCCTGTTCAGTCTCTTGGAGAAATCCTGAGCGAGGTAAAGGAAAAGGCAGTGATAGCAGAGAATGCAGGAGGGTGTCAAAGAGATACAGCTACAGATGGGAAAGAGTGTTTTTATTTATAAGTATAAAAAGAGATTTTATTTGGGCAAAAGTGCTCATAGTTTCTCTTTTTAAAAATTATCTTTCAGGGGACAAAATGCAGTTTCTGTCCTGCTATTGAAGAAATGTGGCTGTACCTTATGCTTTACGAAGTGGTTTATGTTGTAGAATGTCTGGCTGGCTTCTTGTAAATTTGACAGTTACAAATAGTTTCTCTTCTGGGGTGTGTGTGTGAGGGTGCCACATGCCCCTGTGCCTCGCCACTCCCCACCCTGTTCCCCCAGGATTCATCAGCCTGACACAGTCACAATAGAGTAACTCCCTTGCTGGGGTGTGCTCTGCCATGATCGCTGTCCATTGCCCACCCTCGATTCTTAGTTTCTATTAAGGATTCACGTAAAAGCCCAGCCATGCTGTCGGCCTCCTCTCAGATGTGTGTTCTCTGCTCTCCTGTAAACTTGTCTCCTAAGCTCTCAGAAGCATCTTTCATCTTACCACAATTCAACCCACAATTTCTTGGCCTTGGAAAGGATTCAGCAAAGAGAAGAGAAACCAAGAATAGCTTTTGGAAGTCTCATGCCATGGCTGACAACGTGAGTAGGTTTCTAAGGACTGTGTCTTTTCAGATGGAAACCAAACTCAAGATGTTTTCAATTCCTTGGCAGTCAATCTTCCACCTTGACTTCCACATGTAAGGAGGTGTTTAAAAGTCTATTTACAACTCTTGTATAATGTAAGGGCAAATTATTTTGTTGCTATGTTCGTTCCTGGTTAATTGAGAAAATCATTCCGTTTAGCCAAGAGTAAAACCTCTGAGATTTTTCTTCTCATTTCTCTGCATGTCTGGGGAAACAGGCAGCAGTAAACAATCATGCCCTATTTTATTCTTAGTTAAATGAATTATCATAATACTAATTACTAGTAAAAACATCTGGTTTTGGCACAGCTCGACACAGGGATTTCTCAGTGCAAGATTTGATATTTGCCCTGAAATCTTAACCTTTGCTGGGCTTCCCAGCTCCTTAGGCTGACCCCTCTAATATTTGAGCTCAAGACCTTCCAAAGCTGATAGTACTTTCAAATTTAGATGAGCTATCCCATAAGAGACTTTTTCTGGTTACTGATATACACAATACCTTTTTGTATGTCTTTATTGCTTGTTTAATTTTCCATGGAAACCATTTGCATGAAAACAAAGTTTGGTTCCTTACATCAGTTCCTGTTGCTTCTCCCAGTGTGACCACCTGAGATGATCATCCGGTCACTGTGGAATTTAGCAGGATGCCACTGTGAGAGTAAGACACCATCTGCAGGATAATGCTCTGAATCTGTGGGGGGCGGTGGTGGTGGTGGCTAAAGCTCTTGTCAGACTGAAAGCTTGTTTAAAAGCGTGCAGTTCCTGAAGTCTGAGCCAACTTTAGTTCTTCCAGGGGATGGTTTTAATGACAAAGAACAATTAAAGCCATGTATCTCAAAGTGTGGTCTGGGGACCATTTCATCATAGCCACCTGGGATCATTATTAAAATACAGATTCCTGGGTTATGCCCTAGACCTACTGAATCAGAATTTCTGGCATTTGTATTTTTATCAAATCCCCCCAGTAATCATAAAGGGGATACTAAAGTTGGAGAACCACTGGATCTGAATATATGGATATTTTATCCGGGCAAATAACCCCAAGGTTGTTGGTCCAATATCTGGAAATCTGCCTAAGAATTCTGGGCATTGAAGAGATCTGCTTCATGAACTGATGCTGATGTGTCTCAGCACACAAGCCTTCTCCTGGTGGTGAAAGCTGCAGAACTGGTTAGGCATTAAAGCTGTTCTGGGACCCAACCTGTCACACAAAACAAAGTCTGTATGACCAACAGTGTGATGCAGGCAAAGTTTGTGGACCACAAATCAGGAGATTTGGGCTCCAGACCTGGCTGTGCCATTATAAAATGCTCAACCTCGGCCATGACGATGGTTCCTGTTTGGGCCTTGGTTTCCAAATCTGTAAAATGAAAGAATTGAAATAGGTTTGTGGTTTTTGTTCTGTTTTTTTGTTTTGTTTTTGTTTTTGCATTTTTTTCACAGCCCTAAGGACTCAGGAAATTCAAGGGGGCAATGAGGAGGCTGAATGGGCAGTTCATGCCTACTTCAAGCAGAGAAGCTCAAGTCCTCTTCTATATCAAACTTCCACAAAGATTAATTGTGAAAAGAGAGATCTGTTGCTAAAAAAGGATAAAAGAAAAGAGAGAAAGAAATAAAAAGAAAGGGAAGGAAGGAAGAGAAAGAAAGAAAGAAGAAAGAAGGAAAGAAAGAGAAAGAAAGAAGGAAAGAAAGAAAGAGAAAGAAAAAGAAAGAAAGAGAAAAGAAAGGAAAGAAAGAAAAAGAAAGAAAGAAAAGAAAAAGAAAACTACTAAATGATTCATTAGAGATCTTCTAGCATTATGATTTTGAGATAATTTTTTGTGGGTTCTAGTTGGTTTACCTGGGAAAATACATTATTCCTCTCTTTAAAACACAGGATTATGAAAGACTACACCAACTATTTTGCATGTCATCTTACAAAATGTTAATTTAACATTTGCAATTTAAAAATAAGTCAAGGATATAAAAGTTCCATTTCTCCCCTAAGAATACATATATACTTTAGAACATTTCTACCAAAGAGAAGTTGGGGCTTTCCCAACTGCATGATATTTTATGGATAGTTAAAGGTAATAGATAAATTTATAACACTGCTAGGCTTTTCTTCAAAGGAAAACAGCAGGGGTTGATGAAGTCTGAAGTGTTTGAGCAGGTTGACACTAATGGCTAATACTGGGATTTGGAATGTATGTGGATTTTAATTTTCTGTGCAGGCTCTGTTCCACATTAATAATGGATAATCAAGAGTTGATTGTTCTTTGAAAATATGTGCTTAGTGCTGGTTTTCTCACCCTATCAGTCAGGCTGGAGAACAGAGCTGTGGTGAGCAGAGAAGGGAGAAGGTAGGGCTAAATCCCATCCATCCAGGGCTGAGCTGAGAGATGCCGGCAAAGTTTGCCAATCTTTTCCTGTTTCATTTTTATCCACCTGAACAGTAAAGAAAATATTTGTAGCTAAGTAGATTTTCCATGTTAGAAACTATTCTGAAAGTTCATGGGTGGCTGGGCGTGGTGGCTCATGCCTGTAATCCCAGCATTTTGGGAAGCTGAGGTGGGCAGATCACCTGAGGTCAGGAGTTTGAGACCAGCCTGGCCAACATGGTAAAACCTAATTCTACTAAAAATACAAAAAATTAGCCAGGGATGGTGGTGCACACCTGTATTCCCAGCTACTCCGGAGGCTGAAG
Source organism: Nomascus leucogenys (assembly GCF_006542625.1). Classification (NCBI taxonomy): domain Eukaryota; kingdom Metazoa; phylum Chordata; class Mammalia; order Primates; family Hylobatidae; genus Nomascus; species Nomascus leucogenys. The sequence goes on along the minus strand of NC_044387.1, from coordinate 72,811,009 downwards.
CAGGAACGCAGGAGAATTGTTTGAGCCCGGGAGGAGGAGGTTGCAGTGAGCCGAGATTGTGCCACTGCACTCTAGCCTGGGAGACAGAGTGAGACTCCATCTCAAAAAAAAAAAAAGTTCATGGGCATATTAGTTAGTTAGTGTTGCCATAGCAAAATGCCATTCAGTCATAGGTAACACTGAGTAGCTTACACAACAGCTCACAATTTTAGAGTCAAGAACAAGATTAAGGCATAGATATGGTTACTTCCTTCTAAGACCTTTCTCCTGGGCTTGCAGATGGCTGTCTTCTGATGATCTGGTGTCTTCACATAGTGCCTCTGTGTGTGTGCCTGTCTGGTCTCTTCCTCTGCCTCTCCTCCCCGCCCCTTCTCTCTTTCCCTCCCCTTTCCCCTTTCTCCTCTTCCTTATCCTCTATTCCCTCTCCCTCTCCCTCTATCCTTATAAAGGACATCAGTCAGATTGCATTAGGGTACACCCTGACAGCCTCATTTTAACTTAATTACCTCTTTGAAGACCCTATCTCCAAATGCAGCCACATTCTGAGGAACTGGAGGTTAGAGTTTTCACATATAAATTTGGTAGTGGGGGATGGGGAACAATTTAGCTCTTAACAACGGATTAATTTGAACAGGGAATTTTGAGCTGTACTGAATAATTACTAAGTATTATTACTATTATTACTAAGTTGCCATTACTTAGGATGCATTTTGCCCTAAATGATTAATTTTGAATCAGCTCATCTGGAATGCTGGTCTCCAAGTTACTGCACAGAACAGGCCAATTCTGGCCACAGCCTGGTATGAAGAGTGGCTCAGTGCCTCCCTTCTAAAGAGCATCTAGATAATGGGGATGTGGCTGACCTGGCCTTTTAAGTTGCTGTTTTTATAAATTGTCCACATATGGATGTCATTTACTTTTGTCCATTCAGCATAAGGTATTTAATGATGAGATTATTTAAATTTTATTTTGAGATGAGGGTTCAAGCCATAAAATTTTTGTGAAAGATACCAAACAAATAAATAATAATGGTTTTGCCAGAATAAGGATTTTAACAGTGGGACAGTAAGTCATACTCTGATTCATACGGGAAGGATAAAAATAGCCTGACAACAATGGGGAATTATGAAAAGTGCCTATTGAGCAGTCACTGAAAGCCCAGTAGGGCTGTAAAGGGAGATGAATGCATATCTAGCGGGTACCTTCCATACTCATTTGCAAGTGCATCTCTTTCTGGGACGGGCATCTACTGGTGCTCAATAAATACTGGGTGATTGATTAACAGAAAAAAAGATAAGCTGAATATGGGGCTGCAATCTCAGACTTCTGCTTTTAATACTTAAAGAAGTCTGAATTTAAGCCTTCCTGTGTCATAATAGCTTAACTTTGGAGCACGGAAGAGAAGCTGTCCCCTGCTACTCAGAGATGCCTGTGGTTTCAGGGTAAATGTGATCTGTGTGTCCAGTTCTAGGAGGACTTGGGCATGTGTCCAGGACAATTAAATGCTCGCTAGCACACTTTGGACTCTAATTTTGAAATTATTTTCTTGGGCATGTATATTGGAGAATGAACGCTGGCTATATCATCTAATGGCTGTTTTTCTAGGGCCCAGGTTGTCATGGAGGGGGTGGGGATTCACAAGCCTTTTCACTGTCACGACACACGGAGACAATGATGTTTTTACAGCACACTGAGATGACTAGATACATCAATCAGAGTCCAGTTCAGGACATCAGAAACCACTCTAGACATAGTAACAGACAGAGCTGAATATGGGGAATTGGTTGAACAAGCATTAAGACTGAGAAAGTACAGAAGACAGAAGTAACCCAAATGGAGGAATTGCAGCTGCCTCCTCTAGGCTGGGGAAAAGAGGAGAGAAGTTTGGATTATCCGACCTTGGAGCTTGGAAGAGGGTCCTAGGGAGCTAGGACCAGTTCTCTGAGCAGGGATTGCTGCTCGGAGACCGCTGGTACCTTAGGAGCTTGGAGGATGGAACCCAGGGACCCGGGAACCTGCTTCTGGGGAGGGGCACTGCCTGGATGCTGCTGGTACCTCTGAGGGGCATAATAAGGCTGGTTCTGGGAGGGTAGGGAAAAGCTTGAAACTGGAACCCACTGCTGCTTTGGGGCTACAGAGCCAATGCCAGGTCACCACTGTCAGGAACAGCCAGCATGTGGGAAGGAGCAAGTCTTCTCTGCCGCCTCCTGCCTCCCAGTCTCCCTTCAATGCCTCACTTGAGGACCATCTGGGGAGTTATCTGTAAAAGGAGAAATGTATTTGCAGCCCCCCAGCCCCAGCATCACAGACCCAAGTACAGAGGGTAAGTTTGGAGCTGGGAGGCAGTAGCTTAATGGTTGGCACCCAGGACTACCAGCCCAAGATGTGGCCACCCCAGATCCTACACTCCTGCCCCTCGGATTGGTAGGGGAGCATCAAATCTCAGCCTACTAGTAGCCTATTAGGTAAGCGCTGGTTTAGAGACCTAACTGTCAGCAAAAACAGATGGGATCGAGTTGTGGGGAGAGGACACTGCATGGGAATGTAGCGAATGTGACGAGATAGGGGGAACCTCGGTGGGCCTGATGGAGGGATGGAAAGAGCCAATGGCTAAGCTTGGGCTTTGGAGACTGACTGCAGAGTGGAACGCCGGTTCTATCCCTGACCTGGGGCAAGCTTCTTAACCTTCTTGAGCTTCATGGAGCTGCTGCGAGGATTAAACGAGATAATCCAGGTAAAGTGCTTAGCCCAGCACTTGTCACAGGGTGAGCATTCAACAAGCGTTAGTCCCGATTACCGGAAAATTTGTGGAACTTGTTCACCCACTTCTCTGTGATGGTGATTACTGTGCATGCACATGATGATTCATTTTCTCATCCTGACAGGTCTGTGCTACCCGAGTCCTGCATGGAACACAATGTGATCTGTACTGGCCAATTAGATCATTCATCTTCCATTGCAAATCTACTAGGGAGAATGGGTCTATATTGTGTCATTTCACCCCAGCACGGTCATTTCTTACCCTAATTAGCAAAGTCAGCTCCCATGTGATCTGGAATCTTAATTTTCTCTATCCTTCGAGTTAGTACCATAGCCCCTTAGTTATGAATGCTGACATTAGAGCAGGGCATACTCTCAGTTCCTTGTTACTATTCTTGGCGACTGTGAGCATTTAACCAAATGCATGATTATTTACAAGGCTGGCTTTCTGGTATGCTTTGGGAAGTACCAGTCTGTAAGGCCATGTGGTGTCTTTAAGACATCCTCATGCCAGAGAGGCCACTTATGGGACTGGTGCAATAAAACCCACTTCAGTCTGAGCTTATCTCATGCTCTTGTCCCATGCCTGTTCTTGTCCCCCAGTGCCCAGCAGCTGTCCTTGGGCTTCAGGTTTTAGCCTTGGCCTGAACAGTCAGCACCTCTCTGATGTTACTTTTGGTTAGCACCCAGATATGCTCTTATCCCTGACCTGGGCCTTTCCTGGATTCTACATCTATCCAGTGGCCCTGCCTGGGTCAATTAAGGGGCCTGGGAGAGCAGGGGATACCCAGATGGGGATGATACTCCTGTTTTTTTGAAGGTACCTAAAATCTCACTGTTAAAGATACATTGCTTTAGGCTTTAGGCTGAGGTGCAGAATTTGGGATGTTAATAGTTTTTACTTGGAGGTGGGAAAGTGTTTTGTGATGGAAGCATTTGGGAAACAATGGGTTAAACAAAGTTAACAAGGCTTTTTAAACCCAACTCTTCTCCTAGCTGTTGAATTGTTGATGTTAATTGGTGATCCTCCAAGAAAGACAGTATGCAGCAATTTTCCAAAATTTATGCAATGGTCAACTCAAGTTTTGAAGGAGTAGTGCTTGGGACTGGAAAGTATTGCTTTTTAGGCTAGGCATTGACTTTCTCTTATGATCTCTTTCTCTTTCTTAGTGTCTTCCTTCTAAATAAAAGTACTTCTGGAAGGAAGGAAGGAAATATCTACGAAATCACTATCACTTTAGTGAGAATTAGCCTGACTAGTTTCCAGGCACCTTGGGTTCTTCCTTTACAGAGACTCTCACATTAGCTCTTCCTTTCCATCTCATCCCCACTATCTGCCCAGGCTTGGCCTGGCAGGTTGTGTAAAAGAGGTGGATTGGAAGGGACTGATGTGGGACACTTGACTCTTCATTTTATTTTGGATGCAAGGATGAGTTCCTTGGGCTTCCACCTGATCTCCTCTTCCTTATCCCTGTCCTTCTTAGGTCAGTTTAGTGGCTTGGATTTAAACCATCTAAAGCACTTGCTTGGCTTAGGTTAAGAGGACAAACTGTTAGTGCTGAGGGACTCTTAAGTAGAAAGGATGGAAGGTTAAATGCCAGCGGCTCCTGACTCCCAAGCCAGGGCTCCTCTGCCCTGCACTGAGCTGCCCCATGGTGCTTCCATGTCTTTGATCCCACAGAACCACCTGTACTTTCGAAGGATACAGAGGCCTTCTGGGTTTGGCAGATGAAGGCCCTGAGGAAGGCTCTGGTGGAGGCTGACAGTTTCCATCTTTGGAGATGGGATCCTGAGGTGGCCTTCAGCACTCTCAAGTCAGAGGGACCTCTCTTTCTTGGGTCCAACACAGACAAAGCCCATATCCCTTTTCCCTGTTCCCCATCACACAACCCAGACACATGGAATTTTCAAAGGGAAATTGACTTGAAAATGAAGGGAAATCAAAGAGAAATGCACCATGGAAACAAAAAACAAAACAACAACACACATGTATACACAAACAACAATAACAAAAGAAGCGAAAAGAAAAAGAAGAAGAAGAAAAGAGAAAAAGGAGAAACCTAAGAACAGTTGACTTCAAAGCTCTGGGCTGCAGCCACCCTGGCCAAGCTCCAGTGAGATTCTTTGAGTCTGTGAGAGATGAACTGTTTCTTGGTGACAGTAAAACCTCCCCTTCCACAAGGACCTCATGCTCCAGCCCTCCTCCTCTGCATTATTGATTTAAAAAAAACACACACCAAAAAACTCAGCCTCATTATGGGATCCATTTGGCACTAACTCCTTCTTTGGACTGAGTTCAAGACAAGCCAAAGCTACACTCAAAAATTTCTCTAGAATAAATCTATTTCCATCCAGTGTGCATCCTGACTTAGCTCTCTGTGGTCCCCAGACCCCAGAGTCCTCTGAGCTTCATCTGCCTGCAGCTGCTCCCCCTGTTCCCAGCTCCCTGCAAACAACCAATAAACAAAAAAAAAGCTGCACCTTTAATTTATGGAGCACTTAGGGTGGTGCCAGGCACAACATTCGAATCTTCATAGCAGCTTTCGGAGAACGATTCCATCATTCTAATCTGAATTTTAAGAAGTGAGGAAGCTGAGGCTCAGAAAAACTAAGATGAATGCCCTAAGACAGCTAATAAGCCAAGGGGGCTGGGGCACACCCCTGCCATACTGACTCTGTAGTCAGAGCTCACAACTACCCCCTCACACCTTGGGGTGGAGACAGATGGGCTTGCTTCTTGCTGAACTCACTAGACTTCTGCCTGCGGTCACTTGGGAGGTCACGCAACAGAGCACGAGGACTGAGCTGAGAATGGAGCCCAGCCATAGATCTCTTGTAGCTGTCTATGCACTGTGGCATTTCACCCCTGGCTTCACTGAATTGAGATCTTTCTCATTCACATATGACACACTGCAGTTCAAAGTTCATATTTATAAGATCAAGCCTATAAAATTGGCACATCGTGAAGGCACTAATTAAAACCAGGCATGTCAACATCACTTAATAAAACACCTCTTCAAACCCAGGAGTTGGTAGAGTTAGGCCCCCGTGGGAGAGATACACCCAACTCCCTAGTCACTGTCAGAACAGTAGGAGGCCTGTGTCTCGGGCCTCTTGGTAGAGAGCCCTCCTGGGCACCCCAGAAAGAACAACAGATCATGAATCTTGAAGGCACCCCTCAGAGACGAGTAGTACCCCAGCATCCACATCAGGCATCCTGAACTGATCAGAGCCTAAATCACAGTCCGTTCAGCAACATGTGGCTCCCAGGAGCCATTTGCGCATGCCTGTGAAGTGTGCGTGTGGGCAGGAGGTGGCAGAATTGATGCAAAGGGTTAGGACAAAAATAATGACAGTTCTACTGAGAAAGGCAAAGGGCTGGGACAAACCCAAAGAGCTTAATTTTTGGCCTTCTCTGGTGGGCTGCCCTATGACCAAAGACTTTTAAGTAGCTACAAGGGCAAAAACTCTAAAACTCAGTTACTATTTAAAGTGCCTGTGTACCACATTGCAGGCAAGAGGGAGGGGTTGGGGAGAGCAGGAGAAACCCTAATCCATGCCCCATCAGGCTTAGTCAAGCCTCTTTCGCCAGCCATTCAAACAACAGAAGGTGGACTTCCCTGATGGGGAAGGGCAGAGTTTCCTTCCCGGGACCTGAGGCTGAAGGAGAGGGCACTGCCTGGCATCCTCCTGGCAGTCATTCACCCAGGCTACTGCGGCAGATCCTGCCTTTGGATTCTAAAGGAGCTGCAGGATGCTTCTGCAGAAGTTTCCATGGACCGTGTGCCCTTTACTTTTAATCAGGGCTTTATTCCAAGTGCACTCTCTTTCCCTGAGGGGTGGGGCAATGCTTTGGGTTTTGGTGATGAAGCACTGCTCAGCAACAGGACAGAAGGACAGACACCAGGTTTGCGTGGAGGAGGGGGAGAAGCGCCGCCCCTGGAGGCCTCTGGCTCTTGACAGGCAAAGCTGGAATGCTGTCATGTCTGGCTGGTGTGTGGGCAGCTTCTGTCTACACAGACACAGTTCTTATGTCTACACTACCCTGAAGAATGGAGCAAACATGGATCAAACGAATATTTTATTTGCATCTGTGATTTTCAGAGGCAGAGAGGTCAGTGAGGACTTTGGAGGCATAAAGTAAGGCTGAAAAAAGTCGGATTCCTGGAGGTGGTTAAGAGACAGCACAGAGGGCCGGGCATGGTGGCTCACGCCTGTAATCCCAGCACTTTGGAAGGCTAAGGCAGGCGATCACCTGGGGTCAGGAGTTCGAGAGCAGCGTGGTCAATATTGTGAAACCCCCGTCTCTACTAAAAATACAAAAATTAGCCAGGCATGGTGGCGGGTGCCTATGGTTCAAGGCAGGAGAATCACTTGAACCCAGGAGGTGGAGGTTGCAGTGAGCCAAGATCACACCACTGCACTCCAGCCTGGGTGACAGAGCGAGACTCCATCTCAGAAAAGAAAAAAAAAAAAAAGACAGCACAGGGAACAGCCTGAAGGGGGCTGCTGTTTGGGGGAGGGAGAGGGAGTGGAGATGGCCAGTGAATTGGTGACTGTGACCACAGGTGTTGCCACCTGCCTGAACTGAAGAATCACTGGGGTGGGGAGGGATGCCCCTACTTGCAAAAATTTGTTAGAACCCAGTAGGACTAGTTCCTTCAGAATAGACAATACTTAAACAACCCATTCCTTTATTCAGCATTTTTGTTTCGCAGTGATCCACCAGGAATAGAGATGAAAACAATCTGGTTTTTGTCTTAGTTGAGAGCCATGCTGTGGGAAGCATCTTTCTGAGGTGTTGGAGCTGTTCCGTAATTCTGCATAGTCCAATAGTGTAGCTGCTGACCACATGTGGTTACTGAGTACTGGATTACTGGATTTGTGGCTAGTGTGACTAGGAACTAAATCTTAAATTATATAAATTATAATAAAATGAAAATTAATTACAATTTAAACAGCCACATGTGATGAGTGGCTGTTGTATCGCACGACGTGGGTTGAGAGGATTTACCAATCAGGGTGCCTTTGGCTGTGAGTTGCAGAAGACACAACTCGAAATGGACAAGAAGTCCAGGGATGGTGTGGTCTCTGGGTTGGTTCAATGACATCATCAGTGATCCAGGTCCTTTCCATCTTTGGGTTCTCCTTCCTTAGTGTGTGGCTTTTGTCCACAAGATGGTTGCAGCACCTCTGAGTGTTCGTGTTCCCACATAGCAACATCTGTATATGTACACTCTTCCCTTTTGTCTCTTGCTAGGAGTAAACACTTCTTAGAAGTCCCCTTGCCCCTGCCCCAGCACACTTCCTCTCCCGCCTCATTGATGAGACCACGTCACATGCTGTGAAGCACCGGACGTGTGACTGAATCGCCATGCCTGAAGACAGCAAGTGGGCTCACACGCCTGGGAGAGGAAGGACCCAGCCCCCCGATGCACCTGACCGCCAATACTCAGCCAAGCTGTGTTGTGCTGCCAAGGAAGAAGGGTTGTGAGAGATGCTGGGTACACAATGGCTGGGACTGGCCCAGCGGAGATTTCAACATGTATGCAATCCTAACACACACAAAATTGAAGGGCTCTAAATGAGATATGAACAAAGAGCTATGGTAGCACAGAAGAGAGCGAAGTCTTCGTGGGAGAGTTAGAGAAAGTGTCGCAGAAAAGATAACTTTGAACTGGGCCTTCAAGAAGAGGATTAGAAGCAGTCACTTGACAGAAGTCTGGAAGCTAAGCTTTGCCCTAGGTGAGCACATTTTCCTACTTCTCTAGTAGATGCGAAATTATTCAGGTTAACTTGTCTTTTGAGAGATGACTGTACCATCTGCTTGGCACAGTCCTTCTCTCTCTCTCTCTTTTCTAAAGGTATGGAGAGATCTGTTGAGCCAGCAATGAAACACATCCCTATTTTTTTGCTATATACAGCCACCATCTATCCATCTATTCATCCACCTACCCACACACTCAACCCTTCTCTGACTCAACTTCCTTTTCTTAGAAGGGCAGATGGAGGAATATCTGCAAGTGAGAGGCAGAGTACAGAATAAGCATGAGAGCGGAGACACATGGACACACACCATTCAAGACTATGCAAGACTATGAAAGTACTATCATGCTTTCATATTGCCATTGGCCTACAGGATTCCTGCCCATGCTGCCTTCTAGGGGACATCCTTTCCTATTGACACCTTTAGGAGGTCCCTGGAAAATGACATCTCATTTGCTGCTAGTGGGTATGATTAGGCCTAGGGCTCAATTAAACTGATGACTGAGTGAATCCTTCAAAAGTCAGGCAGGTGGTAGTAAATGAAAACCTTTAGCAATAACAACAAAGATGGCTACCTGCCCCAAGACGCTCTCATCATTCTCTTCCTGAGCATCCCCTGTTCCTGTCTTGAAGGTGGCTCAGTTTCATCACCAGACAGGGACTGAGCTGTGTCTGCTGGCCAGGTCTGGGGCTCAGCCTCCAGTTCTGTGAGCATCTACATCGTCTTCAGGGAAACCAGCCAGGGAAACAGCCATGTTCTTGCTTCAGTTGTGGCATCTCATGAGCCTCATCATAGCCCTGGCTGGCAGCAAGGGATTTTCCATTTATTTAGTGAGACATTTGAGAGCAAAAGGGATCCAGAAAGGTCATCTACATAATTTAAGACATTTTCCCACGTAAGTACATGCACGTGCACACATTTACTCACGCAGTCACACACAGAACTTGAGTGCTATGGGCTGTCGAAGGATTCTTTCAGCTATTGCTTTTTCTCCCCCCATTCACTAAATTTTGCTGTGAAAATGTGGATGACTGAACAAGAAGAGTTAAGTGGTGTGACGTTGGGAAATAGAGTGTGAGGGAAGCTATTATGCCAACAAAATGTTGAGAGTCTTCTAATTTTTAGCCAATTGTTTCAAAGATGACAGACGGTAATGTTTATGAGATGTATAATTCAAGGCAAATCTGTCCAGATAGAGAGGAGAAAGCATCTTTAACTTGGCTAACAAATGTTGAGCTGCATTCAGATAAATAAAACCAACAAAACCTAAGGCACATAGTTCCAACATTGCAGAGATGGAAAACAAATTTCTTAAGAAGAAGAAAAAGAACTATAAGAACTATATGTACTTGAATAAGAAGTTTTGATTCTTCCATCCTTCCATGCTAATCAGTTACATTTTTGGTCTCAGGTGAAGACAGGATAGACCTCAAATCTTGAATAGTTGAGATTTTTTGACAAGGTCATGCTGCATGCCAGTTTTTCAGTTTCCCCCAATTTTTGTTTTGAGCCAAATAACATGATCTTTGTTTCATTAATATTTAAGAGTAAGTTAGATTGTGCCAGATGATCTTAAAGCTCATTTAAATCAGCTTGAAGATAATATTAAGCTTCCTCCCAGCATAATCTACTACCATCAGTGATAGTGTCATCTGCATATAAATGATGGGCTGGATATGATAATGAATAGCCAAGATTATCGATGTAGAATGACAACTGCATTTGATTTCAGATAAATCTTTCAAGGATCCATTATTGTGTTTTCGGAGTTAAAGATGCATTGTTTTTGTCCAAATCTTCTAAAGAAAACACAAAATGTTTTTATGAAATGAATCCTTTATTGTGTTAGAGAGGGGGAAAGTTCACAAATTATACACATATTGTTTTGCAAATACAATAATTAGAGTTTGCACAGATCATTACTTTATTGGATTGAACAACTGTCTCTTGGCAATTGCTGCTTCTCCTTCTTTTTTTCTCCTTTTCCTCTTCCTTTTCCTTTAGATAGTAATGAACAATCGAAAATATCCTTCATTTGAGACTGGCTTGAACACATTTAAATTGCCATAGGCCTGTGGAATTCCTCCCCATGATATCTCCTAGGTTTCATCTTTCAATACTCTGAAAACATTTGATTTTAATAAATCACATCTTTCCTTTTCAGTAACCTAAAACTTACTGATATCTCTCATTTGAATAAAGTAAAGCCTCTGGATAACTATGCATTAGATAAGATTTGTAAGAGTTAAATTAAGGACATCCTTTTCTCTCCTAAAAGAAGAGACTGTTTTTAAAGTCAAAAGGAAAAAAAATGAAAAGAAACTGACAAAAAGAAGAGTCAATGCCAATAAACACATATTGATCTGTGTGTGGTTGATGGTACAAGCCTCTGGCGCAAATACAGCCATTTTTATTTTCTTAGCAGATAGATGCTGGGCAGCTATGCAGGATAGTGGTCATTCTTCCTTTTCTCCTGTCTCTCCCTTTCTCTTTTTATCTCTAGTGCTCCATCCTGCCTCTTCCAAACACAGCGGAATCTGTATACCACATTCAGGAGTTTTTGGAGGTGGTCTTGAAGTCTTAAAGCTGGCAAAGAGGGTGAAAGGTGCTGTTGGGCAGGAAAAAGGTGTTTTTCCACTTTTCTAATTCAGCAGAGTCAGTCACTGCTCTGGGTCCAGGTAACTGGACCCTTGGGGAAACACACCAGGAAACACACCAATAAGGACCATGCGGGCAACTGCATGTTTCTCCTCATACAGCTGCTGGGATTTAAGAGATACCCAAGGTTTGTTAATTGAATGAGTAAATGAGAATATCATGAACTTGGAGGAATTCTGGTGTAGGACATAAGGTCTTACTGCTCATCTATACACCATGGGATGTGTTCAGGCAAGCAAACGTCCTTCCTCTTCTGGGACCCCCTAGCTTTGCACACACTTGAGGAATCTCTCTCTCTCTCTTTTTTTTTTTTTTGATGGAGTCTCACTCTCGTTGCCCAGGCTGGAGTGCAATGGCGCAATCTTGGCTCACTGTGGCCCCTCTGCCTTTCAGGTTCAAGCGATTCTCCTGCCTCAGCCTCCCAAGTAGCTGGGATTATAGGCACCCACTACCATGCTGGGCTAATTTTTGTATTTTTAGTAGAGATGGGATTTTGCCATGTTAGCCAGACTAGTCTCGAACTCCTGACCTCAGGTGATCTGCCCATCTCAGCCTCCCAAAATGCTGGGATTACAGGTGTGAGCCACCGCTCCCAGCCGAGGAATCTCTTCTTTGACTTTTCAGTCATTTGAGACAAAGGAGAGCCTAGGGGCAGAGTTACCTAAAAGGTTGTGAGGCAAGAGGAACTAAGGGGACTCCAGGTATGGTGGGGAGACCTAGGGTAGAAGTCAAACCAAATTGCTGTGCAAAAATCACCCAACCTCACATCTCCATGCCTTGGCCCAGCCGGTAGCTTTTGCCTAGAATATTCTTGTCTATATAGGGAATTCCTAAGCTTTTTCCTTAAAGATTCTGCCCCAGATTTCACCATCCTTTGGAAGTTTTCTGATCCTTCTTGGCAACATTACGTCTTTCTTCTCTGCTGATATAGTATTTTGCGTATGACTTTTTTTTTTAACACTGGATATTTATTTTCAGGTATCTGTTTTCTGCACTAGACTGTGTCTTCTGGAGGGTATATTTTATTTATCTTGATTTGTTCTATGCTTAGCATAGTGCCTGAAACATGGTAGACATTTTAAGGAGATTTGCTGTGTGGGAATCACATTACAAAGCACTGAGAATGCACAACGGAGAGAGTGCCGGCAGGGCCGCCCTGGACAATTGTGTAAGTTGTGAACTGCACATCTGGATGCAGTGGTTCTCATCTCTGGATCCCCAACATCTGGGTGGAGAGATGAGGAGCTTTGGGCTCAAAGAGAGGTCATCTTAAGACTCTTCTGTCCCTTTCCTCCTAGTCCCCAGGGCTCTGAAATGGTTTAAGTTCTTGAGGAGACCATGCCTTCCAGGACCAAATGAAGTCCCTGTTTTCCCCCAAATATCCCCCCATTTGTACCTAGTGCCTCAGATTTTCCCAATAGATCGCAGTCTTGATCTTTCATTTCTTCAGTAAACAAATAGCTTGGATAATTTTGGTGTGTTTTAGTTAAAGAATAATATCAAGACCAGACTTTTTTCCTGTTAGGATTATTTGAAGAGAGTAGAAAGTAGAAAATCACTGTGTCCAGTCGGGTAGAAAGTGGGAGTGGGGTAGAGGGGAAAAGGTTGCAGAGAGAATATGTTAAAGACTAAGAAGACATCCCTCAATGCCAGGGGCCTGCCCTGTCAGCTCTTTCTGGGTAGGAAATAAGCAAATGTGCACACGTGAAGTTGAAAAACAGCTAGGTTTTAACCACAATGGAAGGGAGGCTGGGGTTGGGAGAGGTGGGCTTACAGGGCAAGGCTGTTAAGGGAGCTGGCTCCTGTCTTTCTTTACTGGCAGAATGTCTGTGTCCCCCCAGCATTCATATGTTGAAACCTTACTGCCCGAGGTGATGGTGTTGGGAGATGGGGCCTGTGGGAGGTAATTGGCATTGGATGAGGTCATAAGGGGATCCCTCATGAATGGGATTAGGGTCCTTTAAGAGCCAGGAGATTTGCTCCCTCTCTCTGCCCTCCACCACATGAGGAGACAACCAGAAGCTGGCAGCTACCAGAACCTGACCCTGCTGACACCCTTATCCTGGACACCCACACTCTAGAATTGTGAAAAATAAATTCCTGTTGTTTATAAGTCATCCAGTCTGTGGCACTTTGCTATAGCAGCCAGAACCAAGACACCTGCTTTCTCTTGTCTGGCCTCAGCGTGCATTGCCAGTCTCTCTCAGGGTTGTTCTGCAGCTGGGCGGGGGGGCGGGGGGGGCATGGGCACAAGGAGTGCTTTGGAGCCTGGGGGAGGAGGAAGTGAGAAGAGGTCATCAGTGTGGTCTGGACCCACAGTCAGCCCTTCCCTGCTGTGAAACACCACCTCTTTTGAGTGTATTTTCTATGAAGCTAAAGAAATATTTGTCCTATTGCCAGACTTGAATGACATTAAACAAGGTCCAGCTTTGAGTCTTGGAAACCGGAGTTATAGAAGGAGGAAAGGATCTTGTCTCCCACATTTGAAACTTGGATTTTAGATGAATTGCATATAATTAACACAAGCTAGGACAGAGGGTTTGAAAGTGTATTCTGAGGAATCTAAGATCCCTGTGGATATTTTTGAGATCGTTTGAGTATTTTGTAGACACTTGATTTGAAATTTTATTTTATTTTATTTTATTTTGAGACAGAGTCTCACTCTGTTGCCCAGGCTGGAGTGCAGTGGCACAATCTCCACTCACTACAACCTCTGACTCCTGGGTTCAGCCCTCCTCAGCCTCCCAAATTGCTGGGATTACAGGCGTGAGCTACTGCACCCAGCTGAAATTTTAAAATACCATATATTTTAATATAAACAAACAATATATTATATATCAACTTTTAACAATCAGCACATTAACTTGTGCCTGCCAACCTAATTTTGCGTGTGTAAGCCCAGATATTGGAATAAAGCTTTTCCTGATATCACTGTTAAGTGAAGAGTGTCTTGAGTTTGCAAAGCAAATTAAAAAAAAAAAAAACAAAAAACAAAACTGGTACTCCTTTTGCAGCTACTCATCTGTGGAAATTAGACTTCCCTCACTATTACACATTCAAAACAAAATGCTAAAATAAGTTGGATGCTAAGACTGATATGACTTCAATTTATATCCGTAACTCTCCATTTTAAGTTTTGTGTCTCAGCAATTCTTCATTATCTTCTTATAATAAAAGTTACAAGTTAAAGCCTATAAAATAAATGTTTAATAATAATTTGTCAATTTTAATCTGTTTTATACATCAGTGTATAAGAATTATTGTTGTTGCAAAGTACAGACACCCAACTAAAAATGGCTTAAGCAAAAAGAGGATTTATTATCTCACTTAAAAAGAAATTCCAGGGTTGGTTAATTTGATGGCTCAGAAACATCCTTGAGGATCTGGGTTCCTCCTATTTTCTGTTTTGCCTTCCTCAGGGTGTGATCTTTGTGCTAACCCTTCTCAAGGTGGCAGGAGGGCTGCCATAGTTCCAAGCACCCTGCACAGACATGGAAATATCCAATGGGGGAAAAGGGCAAAATGTCTCTTCCTAGGAAAAAGTAATTTCTTCAAGAAGCTCCTGTGCAGGCCTCCTCTGCCATGTCCCAACCCTGTCTAAACCAGCTGTGGCAAGAAGGCCTTCCATAATTGGCCTTTCCTGAACCATGAATGGAAGATGTAGACCCTGAACAGGATTTGGGCTCAGCCAGCAAGAACAGAGAGGAGGAATGCTGCTGGTACTCTACTAACAGTGTCTGTGAGAATTTGGGTTCCTTATATGAATCATTTGATTAAATAATCTGGCTAGTTTAAAAATCGGTTGAAAAATCTTCTGGGAGTATTATGAACTTTTCCTGGGCTGGGCTGTCGGTCTGTTTTCACTGCTGGTCAGATTTTCTGGGAGGGGAGAATTCCTACCTGTGTTAGCCTTGGCACCATCTGCCTGCTCTTCAGTGCATTTCCTTTTTTTGATAGCACTGGCTGCCATCTGTGTGGAAACTGACAGTTTACAAGGTATTGTTATGTATATTCACCTATTTAATTCTCAAACTGGGAAGTAATCTGCAGGCTAGATGACCATTGAATCACCTGAGAGCATCTTGAAAAGAAGAGATTCATGGGCCTCACGCTGGATCCACTGAACCAGAACCTCCTGAGGTAGAGCCTGGGAATTTATTTTTCAAAAAAGTACTCTAGGTGTTTCTGCAATTATAGGAAGCTGCAAGAGGTTTGTCATGGCTGGGGAATTGATGTCGCTGAGGATGAGGCTGCAGATGTGAGCAGGGGTCAGGTTTTGCGGGGACTCCAAGTTTAGGACTTGGACTTTGTCCTGCAAGGCGGGATCAGATGAGCACCTTTGCAATGGCTCCCTGGTGGAACACAGTTGATTGACAGGTGATGGGCATTAAACCAAAGCAGTGGGATTAGAAGAGAGGAAAGGGCAAAAGAGAGGCTAAGGAAATGCAATCAACAGGTCTTGGTTTCTAATTAAATTGAGAGGAAAGAAGACTGAAGTGGCTCCCAGGTATCTAGCTTGGGTGATTCTCTCTCAACAGCTGGCTCTTCTGTCACTGGTTTCCTGGCTGAGGAAGACAGTGCTATAGACAGAAAGATTCTCGACTCTTTCACCTCAGTCTTTTCTTAACTTCCCTCCCTATTCTTTCACTCCCTACTCGTTCGTCCTAATCCTGAACTTACCAGCATCAACTGCTGTAGTGATTTCCTAATTCTCCCTTCCTCTCTTACAACTCAACCTGACCATTCACCTTTCGTCACAAAAGAACAGTCATAAATAACCAGACTTCCATTGAAGATCTGCCTACTGACATTTTTTGTCTGCAGAAAAAAGGAATAAAGCAAGTCCATGTCAGCTGGAGAGAAAATATTCCTATACAACCCAAGCTAGGAGAGGAACAGTGTGGGGCTGATTTTGATTTAAGGAAAATGCTCATGGTTAAATGAAGAAAACAGTGAAAAGTATGTACTATGATGCCTACACTAGACCAGAAGATATTTGAATTCTTAAATTATACTATTGCTTACTAGTATTCATTCTATTGCATTGTCTTCTAAGAAAAACGAATTCTAATGTTTTGCAGAAAGACTAATGGAAACTGCAAGAGGCTGGAAGGTGTTAATACCTATCCTTACCCATCATTAGGGTCATGGCCAATGCTCCCATAACAAAAGACAGGTTAATAAGGGAAAAGCATAACCAATTTATTTTAATCAAGGTTTTCTCTGACACGGGAGGCTTCAGAAATGAAAATCCAAAGACCCAGGGAAAGCTGTCCATTTTTAGGTTTAGATTTAATGAAAAATGGATAGCCATTTAGAATCCTTCTTGTGACTGGACAAAAAGGGCAGCAATATGGATTGGCTGTGTCCCCATCCAAATCTCAACTTGAATTGTATCTCCCAAAATTCCCATGTGTTGTAGGATGGAGCCAGGGGGAGGAATTAAATCATGGGGGCTGGTATTTCCTGTGCTATTCTCATGATAGTGAATAAGTCTCGTAAGACCTGATGGGTTTATCAGGGGGTTCCGCTTTTGCTTCCTCCTCGTTTTTCTCTTGCTGCCATCATGTAAGAAGTGGCTTTCACCTCCCACCATGATTCTGAAGCTTCTCCAGTCATGTGGAACTGTAAGTTCAATTAAATCTCTTTTTGTTCTCAGTTTCAGGTATGTCTTTATCAGCAGTGTGAAAAAAACTAGTACAATAGATTGGTACTAGGAGTGGGGTGTTGCTGAAAAGATACCTGAAAATGTGGAAGTGACTTTGGAGCACAGGTTGGAAGAGTTTGGAGGGCTCAGAAGAAGACAGGAAAATCTGGGAAAGTTTGGAACCTCCTAGGGACTTGTTGAATGGCTTTGACAAAAATGCTAATAGTGATATGAATAATAAAGTCCAGGTGGAGATGGCCTCAGATAGAGATGAGAAACTTGTTGGTAACTGGAGCAAAGGTGACTTTTGTTATATTTTAGCAAAGAGACTGGTGGCATTTTGCCCCTACCCTAGAGATTTGTGGAACTTTGAACTTGAGAGAGATGATTTAGGGTATCTACAGAAGAAATTTCTAAGCAGCAAAGCATTCAAAAGATGACTTGGGTGCTGTTAATAGCATTCTGTTTTAAAAGGGAAAGAGAGCATAGAAGTTCAGAAAATTTGCAGCCTGATGATGCAGTAGAAAAGAAAAACCCAGTTTTTTTAGGAAAAATTCAAACTGGCTGCAGAAATTTGCATAAGTAGCAAGGAGCCTATTGTTAATCCCCAAGACCATGGGGAAAATGTCTCCAGGGCATGTCAGAGACCTTTATGGCAGCCCCTCCCATCAAAGGCCTGGAGGCCCAGGAGGAAAAATTGGTTTCACAGGCCAGGCCCAGGCTCCTCATGCTGTGTGCAACCTAGGGACTTAGTGCCCCATGTCCCAGGTGCTCCAGCTGCAGCTGAAAGGAGCCAATGTAGAGCTTGGGCTGAGGTTTCAGAGGGTGGAGACCCCAAGCCTTGGCAGCTTCCACATGGTGTCAAGCCTGTGGATGCAGAGAAGTCAAGACTTGAGGTTTGGGAACCTCCATCTAGATTTCAGAAGATGTCTGGAAATACCTGGATGCCCAGGCAGAAGTTTGCTGCAGGGGCGGGACCCTCATGGAGAACCTCTGCTAGGGCAGTGCAGAAGGGAAATGTGGGTTTGAAGCCTCACACAGAGTCCCTACTGTGGCACTGCCTAGTGGAGCTGTGAGAAGAGGGCCACCTTCCTCCAGACCCCAGAATGGTAGATCCACTGACAGCTTGCACTGTGCACCTGGAAAAGCTACAGACACTCAATGCTAGCCTGTGAAAGGAGCCAGGAGGGAGGCTGTACCCTGCAAAGCCACAGGGGTGGAGCTGTCCAAGACCATGGGAACCCAACTCTTGCATCAGCATGACCTGGATGTGAAACCTGGAGTCAAAGGAGGTCATTTTGGAGCTTTAAAATTTCACTGCCCCACTGGATTTTGGACTTCCATGAGCCCTATAATCCCTTTGTTTTGGTCAATTTCTCCCATTTGGAATGGCTGTATTTACCCAATACCTGTATGCCCATTGTGTCTAGGAAGTAACTAGCTTGCTTTTGATTTTACAGGCTCATAGGTGGAAGGGACTTACCTTGTGTCAGATGAGAATTTAGACTGTGGACTTTTGGGTTAATGCTGAAATGAGTTAAGACTTTGGGGGACTTTTGGGAGAACATGAGATTTGGAGGAGTCAGGGATGGAATGATATGGTTTGGCTGTGTACCCACCCAAATCTCAACTTCAATTGTATCTTCCAGAGTTCCCACATGTTGTGGGAGGGACCCAGCAGGAGGTAATCGAATCATAGGGGCCAGCCTTTCCTGTGCTATTCTCATGATAGTGAATAAGTCTCATGAGATCTGCTGGGTTTATCAGGTATTTCTGCTTTCACTTCCTCCTCATTTTTCTCTTGCCACTGCCATGTAAGAAGTGTCTTTCACCTGCTGCCATGATTCTGAAGCCTCCCCAGCCATGAGGAACTGTAAGTCCAATTAAACCTCTTTTTGTTCCCAGTTTGGGTATATCTTTATCAGCAGCATGAAAACAAATTAATACAGGTGGGATCTAATGGTAAGAGAGTTTGGGGGGAAACCTAGCAAGGCCTATCCAGATTCTTCTTGGCCTCTCTGTGTAGCACTTTTCCTTCCCTGGTATAGGGCAGGACCCCTTAGGAATGAGAGTCTTATGACCAACTATCAGTCAAAGTAGGTCAGAGAACTTCTTTAAGGACAGCTCCTACACAGAAAGGCAGGAGAAGGTTAGGGTGACTTTGCTTCTGAGGTTGCTTCAGAAGCTTTCCAACCTCCTTCAGTTCAAAGTGCTCAGCACGCCAAAGTGCCATACTTTGGGGTGTGATTTTTCAGAACTGCAATAAAACTATTACTGAGTAGTGGGAGGGTAAAATTAAAATCCTTGAATTTCATGAATAGTGAATTTTAAGAAATATTTTTTGAAAGCCACACATGAAAAGCTTTCAGAAATTTAACTTTTTTTTCAGAAAATGTTTGATTAGCATCATCTCCATCTGACCACTTCTGCCATTTCCAAGATTTCTAGGCTGACACATGCTCCATTCCTTTTCTCTACATAAAGTCCCTACGTGTCCCCACTCCTTGTTCCACTCACTGGAAACCCAACTTGTGGTTCAGCTGCTGACAAATTCTGGATGAACACAGAGGCTCACTTCTTTGCCAGTAAAATAAAACACATGAAACACATGAAAGGGAATCATTTCATGTGCAAAAGACTAAAGGACTTTTTTTTTTTCTTTTTGAGACAGGGTCTTGGCTGTCACCCAGGCTGGAGTACAGCAGTGCAGCCACAGCTCACTGCAGCCTCGCAGTCCTGGGCTCACATAGTCCTCCTGCTTTAGCCTTCCAAGTAGCTTGGAACTACAGGTCTGAGCGACTGCCCTGGGCTGAGGAATTCTTTTTTTTTTATATACTATAAGTTCTAGGGTACATGTGCACAATGTGCAGGTTTGATACATAGGTATACATGTGCCATGTTGGTTTGCTGCAGCCATCAACTTGTCATTTACATTAGGTATTTCTCCTAATTTTATCCCTCCCCTAGCCCCTCACCCCCTGACAGGCCCCAGTGAGTGATGTTCCCCGCCCTGTGTCCAAGTGATCTCATTGTTCAATTCCCACCTATGAGTGAGAACATGCAGTGTTTGGTTTTCTGCCCTTGTGATAGTTTGCCGAGAATGATGGTTTCCAGCTTCATTCATGTCCCTTCAAAGGGCATGAACTCATCCTTTCTTATGGCTGCATAGTATTCCATGGTATATGTGTGCCACATTTTCTTAATCCAGTCTATCATTGATGGACATTTGGGTTGGCTCCAAAGACTTGGAACCAAGTCTTTGCTATTGTGAATAGTGCTGCAATAAAACATATATGTGCATGTGTCTTTATAGTAGCATGATTTTTAATCCTTTGGGTATATACCCAGGAATGGGATGGCTGGGTCAAATGGTATTTCCAGTTCTAGATCTTTGAGGGATCATCACACTGTCTACCACAATGGTTGAACTAATTTACACTCACACCAACAGTGTAAAAGCATTCCTATTTCTCCACATCCTCTCCAGCATCTGTTGTTTCCTAACTTTTTAATGATGGCCATTCTAACTGGTGTGAGATGGTATCTCATTGTGGTTTTGATTTGCATTTCTCTGTTGGCCAGTGATGATGAGCATTTTTTCACGTGTCTGTTGGCTGCATAATTATCTTCTTTTGAGAATAGTCTGTTCATATCCTTTGCCTGCTTTTTGATGGGGCTTTTTGTTTTTTTCTTGTAAACTTGTTTGAGTTATTTATAGATTCTGGATATTAGCCCTTTGTCAGGTGGGTAGGTTGCAAAAATTTTCTCCCATTCTGTAGGTTGCCTGTTCACTCTCATGGTAGTTTCTTTTGCTGTGCAGAAGTTCTTTAGTTTAATTAGACCCCATTTGTCTATTTTGGCTTTTCTTGCCATTGCTTTTGGTGTTTTAGTCATGAAGTCTTTGCCCATGCCTATGTCCTGAATGGTATTGGCTAGGTTTTCTTCTGGGGTTTTTATGGTTTTAGGTCTAACATTTAAGTCTTTAATCCATCTTGAATTAATTTTTGTATAAGGTGTAAGGAAGGGATCCAGTTTCAACTTTCTACATATGGCTAGCCGATTTTCCCAGCACCATTTATTAAATAGGGAATCCTTTCCCCATTTCTTGTTTTTGTCAGGTTTGTCAAAGATCAGATGGTTGTAGATGTGTGGTATTATTTCTGAGGGCTCCGTTCTGTTCCATTGGTCTATATATCTGTTTTGGTACCAGTACCATGCTGTTTTGGTTACTATAGACTTGTAGTATAGTTTGAAGTCAGGTAGTGTGATGCCTCCAGCTTTGTTCTTTTGGCTTAGGATTGACTTGGCAATGCGGGCTCTTTTTTGGTTCCATATAAACTTGAAGGTAGTTTTTTCCAATTCTGTGAAGAAAGTCATTGGTAGCTTCAGGGGGATGGCATTGAATCTATAAATTACCTTGGGCACTGTGGCCATTTTCTTGATATTGATTCTTCCTATCCATGAGCAGGGAATGTTCTTCCATTCGTTTGTGTCCTCTTCTATTTCATGGAGCAATGGTTTGTAGTTCTCCTTGAAGAAGTCCTTCACATCACTTGTAAGTTGGATTTCTAGGTACTTTATTCTCTTTGTAGCAATTGTGAATGGGAGTTCACTCATGATTTGGCTCTCTGTTTGTCTGTTATTGGTGTATAGGAATGCTTGTGATTTTTGCACATTGATTTTGTATCCTGAGACTTTGCTGAAGTTGCTTATCAGCTTAAGGAGATTTTGGGCTGAGATGATGGGGTTTTCTAACTATACAACCATGTCATCTGCAAACAGGGACAATTTGACTTCCTCTTTTCCTGACTGAAGGCCCTTTATTTCTTTCTCTTGCCTGATTGCCCTGGCCAGAACTTCCAACACTATGTTGAATAGGAGTGGTGAGAGAGGTCATCCTGTCTTGTGCCGGTTTTCAAAGGGAATGCTTCCAGTTTTCAGTATGATATTGGCTGTGGGTTTGTCATAAATATCTCTTATTATTTTGAGTGTTTTCCCTCAATACAGAGTTTATTGAGAGTTTTTAGCATGAAGCGCTGCTGAATTTTGTCAAAGGCCTTTTCTGCATCTATTGAGACAATCGTGATTTTTGTCATTGGTTCTGTTTATGCAATGGATTATGTTTATTGATTTGCGTATGTTCAGCCAGACTTGCATCCCAGGGATGAAGTTGACTTGATCGTGGTGGATAAGGTTTTTGATGAGTTGTTGGATTCGGTTTGCCACTATTTTATTGAGGATTTTTGTGTCGATGTTCATCAGGGATATTGGTCTAAAATTCCATTTTTGTGTTGTGTCTCTGCCAGGCTTTGGTATCAGGATGATGCTGGCCTCATAAAATGAGTTAGGGAGGATTCCCTCTTTTTCTATTGATTGGAATATTTTCAGAAGGAGTGATACCAGCTTGAGGAACTCTTAATGACCAAATGTCTACCATCTCATTCACCAAAAAGTAGGTGGGAACAATATTTAGAAAGAAACAGACATTTGGAATTTTTTTAATGTGGCATATCTGTCCCGTAAGTTTACTCATCAACGACAATGTATGACAAAAATACACGATTGTGTTGATGTGTGAAAATACATAGGTGAATTTCAAAAGAATTTTGTTGAGTAAAAGAAGCCAGACCTCCCAAATGAAACTATATAGTGTATAATTCCATTTTAACAAAATTTCATAAACTAAAAACTAACCTATAATGGCAAAAACAAAACAAAACAAAACATCGGTGGTTGCCTAGGGCTGACGGGAAGGAAGGACAAATTACAAGGGAGTATGAGGAAACTTTTAGCAAGGATGGAGACATTCATAATCCTGATTGCGGTGAAAGTTTCACCAGTGTCTACCTATGTCAAGTCTCATCAAATTTACACTTTAAATATGTGCAATTTATCGTGCCTCCATTCTATGCAAATAAAGCTGTAACAAAAATAAACAGAGGAAGAACAGAGATTGATTCCTTCTGAGCTGAAATCTTCAACATGGGAATACGGATCATCTTTCTCTAGAGTAATTTTTCTTGATCATTTTACAGCTATTTTTGCAGGTTTCCATTTCCCCACTAGCTCTGCAAGTCATGTCAGTAGGTCCTTTCTATTTACCCGGCACTTGACATAATGAGACTTCCAGAGGCACAGGCTGACCAAGATGTAAAATGCGACTTTTCTGGTTTTCTGGGTCCCACTCGAGTTCCTGGTTATTTCCATTTCAGCCCGTGAATGGCAGGGGTGGGTGGCAGGGGCCTGTCTCTGTGCCTGTGCTGTGCTATCTCTAGCTGCCCTTTCTCCTGTGTGTGCTGGGAGTGTCGTCAATGAGTGGCAATTGGCACGTGGAGATGAGCAAGAGTTCAGGTGGCTGGAGGAAAACTGGCTCCCTTGGGGAGAATGCAGCACAGGAAGACCAAATCCCCCTATGGAAGAGAAGCATGAAAGGGGAATCAGAGCAGGGAGGGGCCACAGCTGGCAGGGGCAGGGGTTGTCCCTGCCTGTGTTGGCCCCAGAGCTGGAGGGCTGCTGGAGGGCTGCTGGAGGTGAGGTCCCAAAGGCCCTCTTTCCTCCTTCACGTCTTTGCCTGTCTGCATTTTGCATGAACAGATGGTACTGTGGCATTTGTTGTCATGATGCAGCCGATCCCCCAGAACCATCCTGCTTCATGCTCTCCAGAGTTGATCTGCTTAGAGGTTAGGGCTAAGGCTTACAAACTGACACAGAGTGCAGCTGCATTTCCTTGCCCTTTCCAAATCTCCCTTTCCTATCCTGGTAGATATTGCCGACCTCCAAGCTCTTATAGCTAAAATCGCTCAATTTTACATAAATGAAGCTGAGAAGAAGAAGGAGGAGGAGGAGGAGAAGGAGGAGAAGGAGAAGAAGAAGAAAGAGGAGAAGAAGAAGAAGAAGAAGAAGAAGAAGAAGAAGAAGAAGAAGAAGAAGAAGAAGAAGAAGAAGAAGAAGAAGAAGAAGAAGAAGAAGAAGAAGAAGAAGAAGAAGAAGAAGAAGAAGAAGAAGAAGAAGAAGAAGAAGAAGAAGAAGAAGAAGAAGAAGAAGAAACAAGCAGAAAAGAGATTGAGGCTTCTCAATGGAAATTCAACTATGACTATTTGGCTATGATTCCAGCAGTATTATATGTATTGAAAATATTTGCTGTACTTGATTGAGGGGCTATTTCATAGTCAGGCACTTCACTAGGCACTTTATGTACCTTATCTATTTGAATACACACCATGCCCCTGGAGGCTGTTGCGATCCATATTCTACAGATGAGAAAATTGAAGCTCTAGGAAACAGAGTGACATCCCTAAGACCACATAGAGCTGCTGAGACTTGAACTCAGGTATGTCTAGCTGTAAACCCAGTTCTCTTTTTTCCATAGCAGACCACCTACCCATTCCTCGGGCAGCATTGAGTTAGACAGAGTTGGCTTGCCTCACATCTCTTTGTTCAGAGTCCCACTCTGAGTTTTGTATGCTCTGGGCCAAGTCTCTCCATCCCCAGCCTTGTAACAGGGTGTCAAAAACTATGTTGGTTGGTAAAGAATTTAGGTATAGCACTTCCATTTTCAGAACAGAAACTAAAAGACCAAAAAGCAGTCTGAGCGTCAATGAATGAATCTGGAGGACTCTAGTGGGGTCAACAATGCACAGTGCAGTTGCATTTTCTTGCCTTTTCCAAATCTCCCCTTTCTATCCTAGTAGACATCGCTGACCTCCGAGCTCTTTCTCAAATCAGTCCCAAACAATCTCATAGTCAAGGAGACAATTTTGAGGTGGGAGGGGCATGGGTGAGCCCCAGAGCAGCGCGTCTCAAGGGTTACTAGGTGGATGCCCATGCCAGGTCCCCTCTTCATGGAGCCAGACGTGTCCATCGCAGAGGGGGCTGTGGCATTAATTTGTTTTCCTTCCTAGGTCTGCCAGGGCCTTAATGTCCTCTCATAAAAAGCAATGGAGAGGCAGTGCAGAAAGAGAAACAAGAGGAAATGAAAGCTCTTTTGGGAAAGGCAACTGTGACAAATTGAAAGGGTAGAGGAAATATGAGCACAAACAAGAGAAGGGAGAACAGCCTGGAAGAGAGGGAGCAAAAGAGGCCTGTGTCTGCAGCCTCTGGACCACAGAGCACCGGTTTGTTTTCTATAAAAAGAGATGTGTTATTTTTCCCCCTCTCTTGGCAAATAATGACAAAGAAGAATGGTTGCAGAGTTTGCTGAAATAGAATAGTCTGTGGGGGTATTCTGAGTGAATGAAATGTACTCTCAGATATCTTATCATGTTCCCCACCAACTTGTTTTTATTTCAAATTGCCTACAACAGGTGCCAGAGTCTGGGCAAACTATAATATCGTACCTTGCAACAGCTGTGTGTGGAGCACACATAGAAACGGTAAAGAAAGGTTACCCAACGTTACTGGTCTCATATGGCTCAGAGAAGCTCTAGAATTTAAAACATTTCCCCATCCTTGAGTTAAATTGGGCCCCCACGATGTGTTCTGTAACTTAATATGAAAGGCTGCTGGTGGATGGGTTGATACCATGGCCACCAAAGTTGGTGGTGGGCACCTGCAAGGGACACGTGTGTCCCGAATGGACAGTACTGCAAATACAGCCCTTCCTGGCCCTTCCTGAAATGGTCACTTCTCATAGTACAGTGTTTGCTCATGTGTGCAAGCAGGCTCTCCCCTGCATATTGGAAAGATGAAACAGTTTAATGCAGATGTCAACCATACCTAAGACACTTCTCAAGATGCAGCCCAAACAGAATAAACTGTAGTCTGTGAAAACATTTTCAGCATCCTCATTCCACTCGTTTTTTCTTGCTGAAGAAAGCAGATATGAATGCAAGTGAGTGACAGTGGTGGCATTGAATTGGTTCTAATTTGATGGAAAAATAAAATCCCTACATTTCCATTTTTGATTTGTAACAGACTTACAGATGCACCACCTACAGTTAGTGACGATATGCCCATGTGAGAACCAGTACTGCATCTGAGAACCACTGGCTAAAAGGACTTTTTAAATTTGATAAAGTATGTCACAGTAATATAGAACATTATTTGTTTTCTCCAAGTATTTTCCTGCATGGGATTTGAAATGGAACAGAATGTTCTTAGCAGGTAGAAGGTTAACCATGTGTATCAGTCAGGATTCTGAGGCGCAAGCAACAGAAACAGATTCTGGCTGCTTTAAGCACAAAAAGGATATATTAAAAGGATAACATTTGGCTCACAGAGTTGCTGAGGCTATGGAGGACCTGCACATTCAGAACAATATCCAAAATCAGCTGCAGAGCTTGCCTGGTAAGGGTCTGGACTCTGCTGGGCTGCCTCTGAGCCCTAATGCTATGACCAATCCTATCTATATCACCAGCATCAGCCCATGTTTCTGTAAACCCTGCTACTACCAGAGGGTGTGCCTCATGGCCCCTGCCCCTATGAGGCAGCCCCAGACAACTGGCCAAGTGGAGGGCATGAGTTGGAATCCTAGAAAGTGCTTGGTAGTAGATGTATTATGAGGGAAATTAGTGGATAATCTTAATTCTGACATTTTGCTAGACTGTGGACTGGGCCACCATGTTTCTTATTCACATCTCTATCCCCAGGCCCTAGCATAATACCCGGCACTTAGAAACGGCTCAATAAGCATTTGTTGAAATGAATTAAAATTGAATTTTAAATTTAGACCCTTTCCAAGGGCTGGCTGCCAGTCACTATTGCAAATTAGTTCTAGTAAATCAAAGTAAATTAGAAATGCAATCAAAAATAGAGTCTCTAAGTCCAGTGGTTATATGCACTTACCTACCACAGCATTTGCCCTTAGACCTGTGGCTTAGTGTTTTGTTTGTTTTTAAGCTCAATGACAGCTTTACCTTTACTAATAATAATGATGTGTGAATGTGCCTGTGTCTCTGTGTGTCTGTGCATTTCCATCCATGTAAACATGTTGACAAGAGGTTATTTTTTAATCAAGAAATGAAACTAACATTAGCCGTCATCTGGAGGCCAGAGAATTCCAGAGTATTTGCTCGTGTTTTGTGAGTGTTCTTTGATGGGGGAGAGGGAAAGGAAGGATGATCCTTTCCCCTGAGCAATCTCTCTCTCTCTCTTTAAAGACCCATTTGCAGTGGGTGGGCTACTATATTAATCAAATATGCACATATCATTCTCACTTAAAAGTGTGAGCTAAACAAATGCTACACATGGACATAAAGATGAAGAAAACAGACTCTGAGGATTCCAAACCTGGGAGGAAAAGAGGAAGGTGAGGGTTGAAAAATTACCTACTGAGTACAATGTCTAGTATTTGGGTGATGGGTACCCTAGAAGCCAACCCCCACCATTGTGCATGTAATACCTATGTAACAAACAAGCACATGCATCCCCTGAATCTAAAATAAAATTTAAGAAATAAAATATACACATCATATTCTTATTGAATTACTGCAGATGTTTTGCCCTGTTCATTTCTTCCTGGTCACTTGCAGAATTCCAGAGTTCAACACGGGAGAGTAGACAGCATTGTAGAAGATTATTCCTTCAGCAGATTCAGCAAGATGGTTATTCTTAAAACAAATTAGTGTTGGAGTCTTGCTGTACGATTGAAGTATGGATTACTTTCTGTAGCATACATGCCAAAAAAGTTTTAATTGAATCTACATAAGCCATACATTTTTATGTCTTTGATTCAGAAAAATCCTTTTAAAGGTCCAAAATTTCAAAGTCATCACATCTGGAGAAGAACACTTTTCCTGAGCTGGGATATCCTCCTTCTTCTTCTGTCCTCCAACATCGGAGCTCCAGGTTCTCAGGCCTTCAGACTCTGGGACTTACACAAGAAGCCCCTCATCCCCCACTCCCATTTTGGTTCTCAGGTCTTCAGACTCAGTCTGATTCAAACCACTGGCTTCCCTGGTTCTCCAGCTTCCAAAGGGCATATTGCAGGACTTCTTAGCCTCCATAATTGTGTGAACCAATTCCCATAATAAATTCCCTCATATATAAGCTATACGTATGTTATTGATTATGTTTCTCTGGAGAACCCTGACTAATATAGATTTTGTTGCTTAAAAATCATCATGACCTGGCCAGGTGCGGTGGCTCAAGCCTGTAGTCCCAGCACTTTGGGAGGCTGAGGCGGGCAGATCACAAGGTCAGGAGATCGAGACCATCCTGGCTAACATGGTGAAACACCGTCTCTACTAAAAATACAAAAAAAAAAAAAAAAATTAGCCGGGCATAGTGGCAGGCACCTGTAGTCCCAGCTACTCGGGAGGCTGAGGCAGGAGAATGGTGTGAACCCAGGAGGCAGAGCTTGCAGTGAGCGGAGATCACGCCACTGCACTCCAGCCTGGGCGACTGAGCAAGACTTTGTCTCAAAAAAAAAAAAAAAAAAAAAATCATGACCTAAGTTCCATCTGTTTTAACTTCAATTGGATTAAACTCTGAATGTGCCCATTTTCTGCCATAAAGAGTTATTTTCTTAGGGTAGGAGGGTTGTTTTATGGTGTGTGTGTGTGTGTGTGTGTGTGTGTGTGCGCGTGTGTGTGTGTCTAGTTTCTCTAAGTGCATTCTTTCCCTCATTGCTGTAGAAATTATTTTTAAAAATGTTTTGCATTCTTTCATTTTGAAAAATGTAGCATCTTGATTCTCACTATGGTTAAAATAAGTATATGTGAACTGGAAAAAAACTAGTAAGATATTAAAAATATCTATGAGTAGAATAATGATTAATTATTGCATTATTTTCTTGTACTTTTCTGTAGTTTCCAGTTTTTCAATAATGAGCATGTATTGTTTTCATGATCAGAATAAAAACATATTAAAGACATTTTTTGCAATATTATCATTCTCACATTCTTAAAAACTCCCATTCTGAAAAGTTATGCACCAAAAATAACAGAGCTTATGGGGAAAATAGGATTGGGACAAATCACTGAAACCTATGGAAGTTTGAAAGCAGGATATTAATAAAGATCACTAGTAATCCTAATCAAAATACTGACATAGGTATATTCAGGAATATGAGGCCTATGGCTAATACTTCCTCTTTTGAAATATGTTTTAGAGGGCATTCACTTTTGACTAAGAAGGTTTCCTTCAATATTAAAATTTGGATCTAGTTTATAGTCTTCTTCATTAACTTCTTGTTTTGACACAGGGCATAATATCTTTGCAGCTTCTTTATCTGCACTCTCAGTCTGCCCAGATAGCTTAAGAAAGTGGAAACATAGAGTTCTGGAAGCCACTGCTTGAACCTGAACTAAAGAAAGGCAAGACTGCAGATTTTCAGGGTTTTTTTCCCTGAAGTTTTAGCATATATTTTTAAGACTTTAGTTTTGAAAAAGTTTACTTCAAATTGCTTCAAAATATTAACATGCTGGGGAAAGTTGCCTCAGAACCAACACAACTTCTGCATAATACTGACTCATCCCCTGCTTGCTGATTACTTGTAAGCTCATTTGTATTAAAAAAAATGCATTGCCACAGTACAGACTTTATTAAAAACTCTATGCCCAGCAAAGATGGTGCCTAGAATGCAGATAGCTGGAAAGAGCAACAAGGAGAAACATATGAGCAGGGCAGCCAAGTAGTCTGAAATCTAAGGAAAGACAGGCCCCTCCTAGAAAAGATGGGCATGAACATTGGCTCCCCTATAGCAGAGCAGAGGGGGAAGAGACACCATGTGCCATACTCATGGATATGAAGAGTTAAGCTAACATTTTAATGAATAGTAAAAAACGAGTCTGGCTACTGAGACAGTATAGAACCCACAGACATAAGAGACATTGTATCTACTCCAAGGCTCTTCTCCAGGGACCTTCTCTAGGCGCTCACAGGTAAGGCTGGGGCAATGGTGGGAGACCTGAGAAAGTAGATCTGGAGGAAGAAGCAGCTGCCACTGCAGGAAAGGCAAAAGCCTTCTCTTCCATTGAGCAAAAGCCTTGAGCTCCTGAAGGTGGACAATAAATCTTGACACCTGCAGGATACAGGGAAAGGGTAAAGAGAAAAACACTGTTACCTCCGGGCAAGGGGCAGGAGGCACTCCTGGGCCAACAAGCCTACACCAATGCTGTGAGAGGTCTTCTACTGCTAGAGGAGGGCAGGAAGATTCACCAAAGACACAGGACACAGTTTGCCTGCCATAGGGAGGAGGGGTAGAATCCCTGAGAAAGCCCCAAGGATGATATCCAGGATGCAGAGTCTGCCTGAGACTGTGGGTGAGCTGGGAAATAAAGACCAGCCCCCTCCCACTTTCCACAACCAGCAAATCCAAGTAACAAGCAACAGCTGTCTACTGTTACATGACATGCAAGAGTATAAAGAAAGACTCTCTTTGAGGTACAGGCATATAGTAAAGGCTGAAACAGGATGGCAGACAAGAATCTTTGAGAATAAACCTCTAGAATCCTATTCCCCCTACCCTAAGTATAATTCAAAGTTAGACCAGGATTTCTCAACCTTGTCTTATTAACATTGTTGGCCATATAATTATTTGCTGTGGGGAGCTGTCCTGTGCGTTGAAGTATGTTTAGCAGCATCCCTGACTTCTACCCACTATATTCCAGTATCATCTCTTTTTCCCAGTTGTGACAGCTAAAAAAAATGTCTCCAGACATTGCCAAATATTCACTGGGGGTGGAAATCATCCCTGGTTGAAAATCACTGCATTAGAGGAATTGGAAGCTACTACTGAACAAATGTGGCCACAAACCTAAACCCAAGTCCACCTCAACTTCTAACTAGATTGACTCAATACTAAAGCCCAGACAGAAGAAAAGACATGCTCATTTCCAGACAGAAATAATATTTATCTCAGTTTCTATTATTTTACACATTATTCCAGCACTCAACAAAATATCATGAAACAGAGGAAAATGCAGGAAAAATCAACTCAAGACAAAGTTATCAACAGAATCAAACTCAAGGATGACCTGGATGTTGGTACTGGCAGACAGGAAATTACTATAATTAATATTTAAAAGCTCTAGTGGGCTAGTGAGGAACATGAAGAAACAGATGAAAAATTTGAGCGGAGAGATGAAAACTATAAGAAAGGGTCAAATGAAAATGCCAAAAATAAAAAGAAATGAAGAATGCCTTTGAGGGCTCACAAGCAGAACGGACAAAGTGGAGGATCAGTGAACTTGAAAACAGGTCAACAGAAATTACCCAAACTGAAACACTAAAAGAAATAAAAAGTAAGAAAAACAGAATAGAACTGTAAGACAATATCAAATTGTTCAGTGTACCTGTAATTGAAATCCCAAAGGATAAGAAAGGGACAAAGCAGAAGAAATATTTGAAGAGACAATGGCATAGAATTTTCCAAAAATAAAGAAAAACATTACTGGACAGATCTAAGAAGTTCAGATATCCCCAAGCATGAGAAATAAAAAAGAAGGAGGAGAAGGAGGAAGAGGAGGAGGAGGAAGAAGAGAAACAACATGCCTGACACATCTTATGCATGCACATTCCTGTAAACAAAATTTAAAGAAAAATAGACACAAGGAAAAAGATGAGAATTGCAATTGATTTCTATTGTGAAGCTATACAATCCAGAAGAAAACACAGTGAAAAATTTAAAGTACTGAAAGGAAATATACAAACAAACAAACTGTAAACCCAGAATTCTATATCTAGCCAGAACATTTTTCAAAATGAAAGTAAAATAAATACTGTTTTAGGCAAACAAAGGCTGAGAGAATTCACTACCTGCAACTCTGCACCTTTAGAAATATTAAAAGAAATTCTTCTAGACAGATATGACATCCAACAGACGCTTAGATTTACAAACACAAAATAAAGATCTAAGGAAATGGTTAAAATAAAGGTAAAAATATTTTTTGTTATGTTTAATCATTCTCTAGAATGAAAGATAACTGACTCTCTAAAACAAAAATAGTAGGAGGGAGGAATGGGAAGGAAGAATAAGAAGTTTACTGTTGTAAAGCCCTTACATTATACATGAAGCCCTGTATTATTTGAAGGTAGATTGTAATTAAATTATAAAACATAGGACATCCATTAAAAAATTTTAAAGGCATAAATAATAAGTCAATACTAGAGGTAAAATTGAATAAAAGGTATTCAATCCAAAAGCAGGCAAAGGAGAACAACAACAGCAACAACAAAAAACAAATAACACATTGAACAAATAAAAAACAAATAGCAATATGGCAGGTAAGTCCAAACATGTCAATAATTACATTAAATGTAAATGACTAAACACATCAAATTAAAAGACAGAAATTGTCAGTTTGGTTAAAAAAGCAAGATGGATGCTGTCTATAAGAAACCTACTTTAAATACAAAAACATAGAGAGGTTGAAAGTTAAAGGATGAAAAAGGTATATCAAGTATACCAAGTAAATGCTAATCAAAAAACTAAGCATGACTTTATTAATCAAAGTAGACTTTAAAATAAATATTACTAGGGTTACAAAATTATGTAAGATAATAATAATAATGGGATAAATTCATCAAGAAGATATAACAATCCTAAAGAAATATGGACTGAACAATAGAACTTCAAAATACATAAAGCAAAAACTGATAGAACTGAAAAGAGAAATAGATAAATTCAAAATTGTGACTGGAGTTCAACAATTCTCTCTCAGCAATAGACGGAACAGGTAGACAGAAAATCAGTAAGGAGATAGGTGACTGAACAACACTATCAACCAACTTGAGCTAACTGACATTCATAGAGCACTCCACCCAACAATAGCACAATACACATTCCCTTTTCACATGCACATGAAACATTCACAAGATATAACATATTCTGAGCCATAAAATAAATCTTAGCAAATTTAAATGAACTGAAGTAATGCAAAGTGTGTTCTCCTGCCAGAGTTCTGGTTTAATAGAATTAAGCTAGAAATCAACGACAGACAGATATCTGGAAAACCCACAATATTTAGAAATTAAATAATATACTTGTGCATAACCTGTCATCAAAGTGGAAGTCACAAGGGAATTAGAAAAAATTTTTGAGAGGTCTCGTCTTCACTGCTCTGTGTCCTCTGCTCCTAGAAGCCCAGCCTCTGTGGCCCTGTGACC
This sequence comes from Nomascus leucogenys, assembly GCF_006542625.1. NCBI lineage: Eukaryota > Metazoa > Chordata > Mammalia > Primates > Hylobatidae > Nomascus > Nomascus leucogenys. The sequence goes on along the minus strand of NC_044387.1, from coordinate 72,778,130 downwards.
TGCAGGTATTGGGAGATCCACAGCTAAGACACCAGGACCCCCCAGAAGCTTTGAAATGAAATTTTCTGATTATGGGATTGCTACAATCATGGCAGAAGGGAGGCAGGACTAGGTTGCAGCTCCAACTCAGATGGACAGAGCAGTGTGTGGAGGCTCACATCATGAATTTTTGCTCCAGAAGGACTGCAGGAATAAATCAGGAAATCTGAGAGGACCCACAGACCCCCTGAAGGAAGTGGATTTCTCCTGCAGAACTCAGGAGACACCCCTAATACTGTGCTGGTACCCATGGCTGAGAGACCCATAGATAGTTCACACCACAGGACTCTGTGCAGAAAACAGCCAGTACCAGCCTGGAGTCTGGTAGACTTACTGGGTGGCTAGATCCAGAAGAGAGATAACAATCACTACAGCTCAGCTCTTAGGAAGCCACATCCATAGGAAAAGGCAGAGAGTACTACATCAAGGAAACACCCTGTGAGACAAAAGAATCTGAACAGCAGCCTTCAGTCCTAGACCTTCCCTCTGACAGAGCCTACCCAAATGAGAAGGAACCAGAAAACCAACTCTGGTAGTATGACAAAACAAGGTTCTTTAACATTCCCAAAATATCACAGTAGCTCACCAGCAATGGACCCAAACCAAGAAGAAATCTCTGATTTACCTGAAAAAGAATTTAGGAGGTTAGTTATTAAGCTAATCAGGGAGGCACCAGAGAAAGGTGAAGCCCAATGCAAGGAAATCCAAACAATGATACAAGAAGTGAAGGGAAAAATATTCAAGGAAATAGATAGCACAAGAAAAAACAATCAAAACTTCAGGAAACAATGGATGCACTTATAGAAATGCAAATTATTCTGGAAAGTCTCAGGAATAGAATTGAAAAAGTAGAAGAAGGAAATTCAGAGCTCAAAGACAAGGTCTTCGAATTAACCCAGTCCAACAAAGACAAAGGAATAAGAAAATATGAACAAACAAAACCTCCAGGAAGTCTGGGCTTATGTTAAACAACCAAACCTAAGAATAATTGGTGTTCTTGAGGAAGAAGAGAAATCTAAAAGTTTGGAAAACATATTCGGGGGAATAATTGAGGAAAACTTCCCCAGCCTTGCTAGAGACCTAGACATCCAAATACAAGAAGCATAAAGAACATCTGAGAAATTCACTGCAAAAAGATCATCACCTAGCCACATTGTCATCAGGTTATCTAAAGTTAAGAGGAAGGAAAGAAGATTAAGAGCTGTGAGACAGAAGCACCAGGTGATCTACAAAGAAAAACCTATCAGATTAACAGCAGATTTCTCAGCAGAAACCCTACAAGCTAGAAGGGATTGAGGCCCTATCTTCAGCCTTCTCAAACAAAACAATGATCAGTCAAGATTTTTGTATCCAGTGAAACTAAGCTTCATATATGATGAAAAGATACAGTCTTTTCCAGACAAACAAACACTGAGAGAATTTGTCACTACCAAGCCACCACTACAAGAACTGCTAAAAGGAGCTCTAAATATTGAAACAAATCCTGGAAACACATCAAAACAGAACCTCTTTAAAGCATGAATCTCACAGGATTTATAAAACAAAAAAATAGAATTTAAAAAACAAAAACAAAAACCCAGGTATACAGGCAAGAAGTAGCACAATGAATGGAATGGTACCTCACATCTCAATACTAACATTGAGTGTAAATGGCCTAAATGCTCCACCTAAAAGATACAGAACTGCAGAATGGATAAGAATTCACCAACCAACTATCTGCTGCCTTCAAGAGACTCACCTAACACATAAGGACTCTCACAAACTTAAGGTAAAGGGGTGGAAAAAGACATTTCATGTAAATGGACACCAAAAGTGAGCAGGAATAGCTATTCTTATATCAGACAAAACAAACTTTAAAGCAACAGCAGTTAAAAAGACAAAGAGGGGCATTATATAATGATAAAAAGCTTATCCAACAGGAAAATATCACAATCCTAAATATATATGCACCTAACACTGGAGTTCCCAAATTTATAAAACAATTACTAATAGACCTAAGAAATGAGATAGACAGTGACACAATAATAGTGGGGGACTTCAATACTCCACTGACAGCACTAGACAGCTCATCAAGACAGAAAGTCAACAAAGAAGCAATGGATCTAAACTACACCCTGGAACAAATGGACTTAACAAATATATTCAGAACATTCCATCCAACAACTGCAGAATATACATTCCATTCAACAGTGCATAGAACTTTCTCCAAGATAGACCACATGATAAGCCACAAAATGAGCCTCAATAAATTTAAGAAAATTGAAATTATATCAAGCACTCTCTCAGACCACAGTGGAATAAAACTGGAAATCAATTCCAAAAGGAATCTTCAAAGCCATGCAAATACATGGAAATTAAATAACCTGCTCTGGAATGATCATTCAGTCAGAAATGAAATCAAGATGGAAATTTAAAAATTCTTTGAACTGAACGAGAATAGTAACACCACCTATCAAAACCTCTGGGACACAGCAAAGGTGGTGCTAAGAGGAAAGTTCATAGCCCTTAAACACATGCATCAAAAAGTCTGAAAGAGCACAGATAATGTAGGTCACACCTCAAGGAACTAGAGAAACAAGAACAAACTAAACCCAAACCCAGCAGAAGAAAGGAAATTACCAAGATCAGAGAAGAACTCAATGAAATTAAAACAAACAAACAATACAAAAGATAAATGAAACAAAAACCTGGTTCTTTGAAAAGATAAATAAAACTGATAGACCATTAACAAGATTAACCAAGAAAAGAAGAAAGAAAATTCCAATAACCTCAATAAGAAATGAAATGGAAGCTATTACAACTGACACCACAGAAATACAAAAGATCATTCAAGGCTACTATGAACATCTTTATGTGCATAAATTAGAAAACCTAGAGGAGATGGATAAATTCCTGGAAAGATACAATCCTCCTAGCTTAAATCAGAAAGAATTAGATACCCTGAACGGACCAATAACAAGCAGCCAGATTGACATGGTAATTAAAAAATTATGAAAAAAAAGGTCCAGGACTGGAAGGATTCACAGAAGAATTCTACCAGACAGCAGAATTCTACCAGACATTCAACGAAGAATTGGTACCCACCCTTTTGACAGTATTCCACAAGATAGAGAAAGAGGGAACCCTCCCTTATTCATTCTATGAAGCTAGTATCACCCTAATACAAAAACCAGGAAAGGAAATAACCAAAAAAGAAAAATACTGACCAATATCCTTGATGAACATAGATACTAAAATCCTTAACAAAACACTAGCTAACCAAATCCAACAACATATCAAAAAGATAATTCACCATGATCAAGTGGGTTTCATACCAGGGATGCAGGGATGGTATAACAAATGCAATTCAACAAATGTGATATACCACATAAACAGAATTAAAAACAAAAATCTCATGGTCATGTCAATAGATGCAGAAAAAGCATTTGACAAAATCCAGCATCCCTTTATGATTAAAACTCTCAGCAAAATCGGCATACAAGGGACATACCTCAATATAATAAAAGCCATCTATGACAAACCTACAGCCAACATAATACTGAATGGGGAAAAGTTGAAAGCATTCTTTCTGAGAACTGGAACAAGACAAGGGTGCCCACTCCTCTTCAACAGAGTACTGGAATTCATAGCCAGAGCAATCAGACAAGAGAAAGAAATAAGGGCATCCAAATCGGTAAAGAGGAAGTCAGACTGTCACTGTTTGCTAATGATATGATCGTTTATTTAGAAAACCCTAAAGACTCCTCCAGAAGGCTCCTAGAATTGATAAAAGAAAGTTTCCACATACAAAATTAATGTCCAAAAATCAGTAGCTCTTCTATACACCAACAGCAACAAAGCTGAGAATCAAATCAAGAACTCCTTTTACAATAGCTGCAAACAAACAAACAAAATGAAAACAAAACAAAACAAAAAAACAAAGCAGGAATATACCCAACTGAGGAGGAGAAAGACCTCTACAAGGAAAACTAAAAACCACTGCTGAAAGAAATCACAGATGACATAAACAAATGGAAACACATCCCATGCTCAAGGATGGGGTAGAATCAATATTGTGAAAATGACCATACTGCCAAAAACAATCTACAAATTCAGTGCAATTCCCATCAAAATACCACCATCATTCTTCACAGATTTAGAAAAAAAAACAATTCTAAAATTCATATGGAACCCAAAAAGAGCCCACACAGCCAAAGCAAGACTAAGCAAAGAGAACAAATCTGGAGGCATCACATTACCTGATTTCAAACTATACTATTTGGCCACAGTCACCAAAACAGCATGGTACTGGTATAAAAATAGTCACGTAGACCAATGGAACAGAATAGGGAACCCAGAAATAAACCCAAATACTTACAGCCAACTGATCTTCAACAAAGCAAACAAAAACATAAAGTGGGGAGAGGACACCCTTTTCAACAAATGATGCTGGGATAACTGGCTAGCCACATATAAGAAAATGAAACTGGATCCTCATCCCTCACCTTATACAAAAATGAGCTCAGGATGGATTAAGGACTTAAATCTAAAACGTGAAACTTTAAAAATTTTAGAAGATATCATTGAAAAAACCCTTCTAGACATTGGTTTAGGCAAAGATTTCATGACCAAGAACCCAAAAGCAAATGCAATAAAAACAAAGATAAATTACTGGGACTTAGTTAAACTAAAGAGCTTTTGTATGGCAAAAGGAACAGTCAGCAGAGTAAATAGACAACCCACAGAGTGGGAAAAAAATCTTTACAATATCAAACTATACATCTGACAAAGGACTAATATCCAGAGTATACAATGAATTCAAACAAATAAACAAGAAAAAAATAAATAATCCCATAAAAAAAGTAGGCGAAGGACGTGAATAGACAGTTCTCAAAAGACGATATACAAATGGCCAACAAACATATGAAAAAATGTTCAACATCACTAATGATCAGGGAAATGCAAATCAAAACCACAATGTGATACCACATTACTTACAAGAATGGCCATAATCAAAAAATCAAAAAATAATAGATGTTGGTGTGGATGTGGTCAACAGGGATCACTTCTACACTGCTGGTGGGAATGCAAACTAGTACAGCCACTATGCAAAACAATGTAGAGATTCCTTAAAGAACTAAAAATAGAACTTTTGATCGAGCAATTCCACTCCTGGGTATCTACCCAGAGGAAAAGAAGTCATTATATGAAGAAGATACTTGCACATACATGTTTATAGCAGCATAATTTGGAATTGCAAAAACGTGGAACCAACCCAAATGCCCATCAATCAATGAGTGGATAAAGAAACTGTGGTATATGTATCTCAGCCATAAAAAGGAATGAATTAATGGCATTCGCAGTGACCTGGATGAGATTGGAGACTATTATTCTAAGTGAAGTAACTCAAGAATGGAAAAACCAAATATCGTATGTTCTCACTCAAAAGTGGGAGCTAAGCTATGAGGATGCAAAGATATAAGAATGACACAGTGGACTTTGGGGACTCAGGGGGAAAGGGTGGAGATAGAAGACTAGAAATAGGATGCAGTGCATACTGCTCGAGTGATGGGTGCACCAAAATCTCACAAATCACCACTAAGGAACTTACTCATGTAACCAAACACCACCTGTTCCCCAATAACCTAAGGAAATAAAAAAATTTTTTTAAGGAAAAAAAGTTTTAATGGAATGAAAACAGTGTATGAAAAGTTGTGAGTTAATTAAAACAGTGCTTAGAAGGAAATGTATAGCAATATATACCTAATTAGAAATAAGAAAGATCTCAAATCAATAATCTCAGCTTTTATCTTAAGAAAGTATAACAAAGAACAAACTAAACCTAACATAAGCAGACAGCAGAAAATAAAAATAGGAGCAGAAAGCAATAACATTGAAAACAGAAAAACAATACAGATAGGCAACAAAACAAAATGCAGTTTCCTTAAAATAAATAAATTTGATAAGCCTTTATCCAGATCAAGAAAAGAAAGAAGAGTGAAGACTCAAATACCAGCATAAGGAATGAAAAAGGGAACATTGCTTTAAATCATACAGACTTTAAAAGGTTAAGAGAGAATATTATGAACAACTTTATGTCCATAAATTCAACCAGTTGGGTTATAAGACTAGTTTCTTAAAAGGTATATTCAAGAAGCCATAGATAACCTTAATCGTTTATATCTTATTTAAAAAATTTAATTTTTAGGTAAAATCCTTTCTATAAGGAAAAATCAAGGCCAAGATGGCATCACTGAGAAGATTTAGGAAAAAATAATACCAATTCTACAGAAACTTTTTCAGAATATGGAAAAAGAGCAACCGCTTCCCAACTCGTTTTATAACAGCATTATGCTGATACCAAAACCAGAGATATTGCATGACAAGAAAATTACAAACCAGTATTTTTCATGAAAATAAATGCAAAATTCATCAACTGAATATTTTAAAAAATGAACCCAGCAATATATAAAAAGGACAATCCATTAGGATCTTATCCTGGGAATGCAAGACTAGTTTAACATTTTAAAAATCAGTCAGTGTAATTTATCATATACATAGACTAAAGAAGAAAAATGAGGGCATCTCATCTGATTAAATTGAAAGTCCATTCATAATAAAACAAAAACAAACAAAACTCTCCGCAAGCTAGAAATAGAAAGGACCACTCTCAATCTGATAAAGGGAATCCACAAGAACCCTACATCTAACATCATATTTAACAGTGGGTGACTGAATAATTTCCCCTAAAATGGAAAGCAAGGTAAGGATGTCTATTCTCACCACTTGTATTCAAAATTGTCTTGGAAGTCCTAGACAGTGAAATAAGACAAGAAAGAGAAATAAAAGGTATACAGTTTAGAAAGAATAAAAACTGTCTCCATTTTGCAGACATAATAATAATCTATATAGGAAATTCTAAAGAATCTATTTTCAAAAGCTACTAGAATTAGTAAATGAGATTAGCAAGGATACAGGATATAAAAATCAGTATATCAAAGCAATTATATTTCTATATACTAGCAATAAACTTTTTCAATTAAAAAATATCATTTCAAAGAAAGTATCATTTACAATAGCATCTAAAAATATTAAATACTTAGGTTGAAATATTTTAAAAATGTGCAAGATCTGTATTCTGAACACTACAAAACTTAGATGGAAGAAATCAAAGATCTGAATAAATGGAGATATATACTATGTTTATGGAAGCTTATATTTTTAAGATGTCAATTATCCCCAAATCAATCTATTGATTCAATCGACCCAAAAATTTTCAGCAAGATTTTTTGTAGAAATCAATAAGGTGATTCTAAAATATATAGAGAAACTAGCATAGCCAAACTAGTTAAAAACAAATAAATTTGGGGGACCCATGTTACTTTACTTCAAGGCTTATTATAAAGCACAATAATCAAGATAATCGTATATTGGTGAAAAGATAAACATCTAAATCAACTGATCAGAGTAGAGAGTCCACAAATATAACCACACATATACCATTCATTGATTTTGGGCATAAGTTCAAAGGCAATTCAGTGGAGAAAGGATAGACTTTCAAAGAATGGTGCTGGAAGAATTGGATATCGATATACCAAAAACAAAGAAACAAGAAGAACATGAACTCATACTTCTATAAAACATGTAAGAGAAAAATTTTGTTACCCTGAGTTAAGCAATGAGTTCTTAGATATAAGACCAAAACCACAATCTAATTGATAACTTGGGCTTCACCAAAATTAAAAACTTCTGCTCTTTAGAAGACAGCGTTAAGAAAATTTAAAAAAAACACAGACTGGGAGAAAATATGTGCAAAGTCCATATCTGACAATAATAAATGGCTTATATGCAGAATACAGTTAACCTTTGAACAATATGGGTTTGAATTGTGCGAATCCACTTATACACAGATTTTTTTTTCAATCAAATGCTGAAAATACAGTATTCACAGTATTCATGGGATACAAAAACTGAATATGGAGGGCAAACTTTTCCTTCAGGCAAGTTCCCCAGGGCAGACTGCAGGACCTGAGTATACTCTGATTTAGTTATAAATGGGGGCCCTGGAACCACTCCCCTGTAGATACTGAGACTGTATATAGAACTCTCGAAACTCAGAATAAGAAAGCAACTACATAAAAAATGGCCAAAAATTTTAACAAATATATCATCAAAGAAGCTACATGAATGGCAAATAAGCAAGTGATAAAGGTGTTCAATATCTTTCATCGTTATGGAAATGCAAACTAAAGCAACGATAAAATACAACTATACACCTAGTAGAATGGTTAAAAGAAAAGAAAATCTCACAATACCAAGTGGATGTGGAACAACTGGAACTATAATACACCGCTGCTAGGAATAAGATGTACAGCTATTTTGGAAAACAGTTTGGCAGTTTCTTACAACATTAAACATACACTTACTAGACAACCAAACAATCTCACTCTTGGGTATCCGCCAAAGAGAAATGAAAACAGGTGCGGCGGGAGCTCAGCGACCACAGGGCATCAGTCTGAAGGCAGCCTGAAGGCAGGAGTGACAGGAACAGGGTCACACAGCAGAAACTGGCCCCACCCCTGAGAAGCTGTCCAGCACCTGCTTTGCAGAGATGGGTCTGACCTGAGTTCTTGGGATCCCAAACAAAATGTTCACACAAAAATCTGTCTCTTAGTTTCTTTTCTGTTGCTGTACTGGAATAACGGGGACTGGGTAATTTACTAAAAGACAAAATTTATTTCTTACAGTTCTAGAGGCTAAGTTGAGGGGTCAACTTGTGGTCCAAGGTTGAGGGGCCACATCTGGTGAGGGCCTTCTTGCTGGTGGGGACTCTCTGTAGAGTCCCGAGGTGACACAGGGCGTCACATGGCCAGGGGGCTGAACATGGTAGTTCAGGTCACTTTCCCTCTTCTTATAAAGCCACCAGTCTCACTCCCATGATAACCCTTTAATCCATTAATAAATGAATGGACTAATCCATTCCAGAGGGCAGAGCCCTCATCATTTAATCACCTCTCACAGACTCCACCTTCCAGTCCTGCCGCATTGGGGATTAAATTTCAACATGAGTTTTGGAGGGGATGAAAATTCAGATCATAGCAACCTGTATTTGAATGTTTATAGCAACTTTATTCATAATCACAAAAATGCAAGTGTCCCAAATGTCCTTCAACTAGTTAATGATAAATAAAGTGTGGTATATTCATACGTTGTAATACCACTCGGCAATAAAAAAGGAACATGCTGTGGGTATGCACAACATGTATATATCCACAATGAATCATGCTACGTGAAAGAAGCCATATTTGAAAGGCTACATACTGTCTTATTCTATTTATATGACATTCTAGAAAAGGCAAAACTATAGAGGCAGAAATCAGATCAGTGGCTGCCAGGGAATGGGGCTGAGGGGTCAAACTTGATGATGAAGAGGCATGAGGGAACTTTTTGGAAAGATGGAAATGTTTTACATCTTGATTGTAGGGAGAGTTACATGAACATCTATATTTGTTTAAACTGAGAGAAATGGTGAATTTCACTGTATATAAATCATATCCCAATAAAATGTCAATCTGAACAAAAATCTAAAACGTTTATAGTAAAAAGTGAAAATAAATTGGTCCCCCAGTTCCCCGAGTGACCTGCTGTTCACTGCTCATAAGACCGTGTGCTGTCTTCTGGGTGGGAAAATGTTTGGGATCCTAAGAACTCACGTCAGACCCATCTCTGCAAAGCAGGTGCTGGACAGCTTCTCAGGGGTGGGGCCAGTTTCTGCTGTGTGACCCTGTTCCTCTCACTCCTGCCTGCAGGCTGCCTTCAGACTGATGCCCTGTGGGCGCTCAGCTCCCGCCGCACCTGTTCCCAGAGATTCTCCTGATGTCATGCGGCTGAGCCATTGTAAGGGGGGATTCATAGCAGCCTCCCGATGCTCACGTTAAGGCCCTTGTGGTAGGTGCTGCAGCCCTCGCCAGCCCCCCAACTTCAGAGTGAAGCTCCAGTTGACCCTCAAAGTTCCTTGAAGCAAACCTCTGTGCAAGTGAAAGGGTCCCAGAGCCACCACAGTGGGGGCGGGGTGTCTTGGTGGCAGCTTAAACTGTTTTGCAGCCTGTGCTTTTAGGGACCCAGGCCAGGAGTTAAGACTCCTGCTGTTAACAGTCACTTTATCCTCTCCGCCCACTCCACAGAGCCTGGCAGGAAGGCAGTCCAGAGCAGCGGGTCAACAGATGTATACGGGCTGCTGAGTGGAGACCCAGCAGGGAGAAGGATTAAGGCGGTGGAAAAGGCCACTCTGCCTAGACTTTGAATTCCTCAGTTCCTTGGGGCTAAACATGACACTGCTTCCTCAGTGGAGCCCCTCTTCCCTTGCATTTATAAACCTTAACTCATGCATTGATGCCATTTAACTGTCAGGTAGCTAGCTAGAACTGGAAATGTAACCTTTAATTTGAAGGCCTATACTTGAAGAAATTGCTTGTCTGCAGTGCTGAGGTTCTGGGAAGGCAGCAATGAGAAGGAGGGATTGAAAGAAGGGAGAGTCACAGCTGAAAAATAGAATCTGGTGCCTCTGTGCTCTGTAATGTCTCGCCTTTCCTTTCTAGAAGCCCCCGAGCTCTGGTTTACCTAAAATTATTTTGATTTATTCGGCCACCCCTCAAGATATTCAGCCAGGACACTTTGATTGGACTAAAGGGAAATGGGTTATTTAAGTGGCCCGAACTTCAGGAACAAGATGTGTGTTTATACCTATTGGGTTGCTCCACTTCGGCTCCATCGGATGATAGAGAGGAAAGACTTCCTGGGCTCTCTATAGCAGAAACCTGTTGGCAAGGCAAAGACCACCTGGCACCTGGCCAAGCCCAGCAGAGATTCTGCTTGAGAGAGACAAGTCAGCGAGCATTTGTGCAGGCTCTGGTACCTGGAACAAAAATATGCCGACCCGCAAATTATGGCTTTCAGATGTCACCACTGCCATCTGACATTGTGTTTCAGCTGTTCACGTCTTCATTACTGTGCTGCAGCCTCCCATTAAGGCTGTTACTGTGTATGAGACAGATTTATGTTATGTGGGTTTCTGTACACCCTGAGCAACAACGCTCACCAAGGGTTATCAGGCTGATTGCCAAAGCCCCATGGTGGAGATGCTCTGAGTCTACAGGTTGCTTTGTGGGGGCCCCTGTGTGCATCTGTGTGTGTCTACGTGTGTGTGTACATCCCTCCTCCGTGCCCCATCTTGTAATAGATGGAAGGAATCAGCCTCCACGCTGCAGGAACTTGTTCTTTGTGTGGTTTTCTCATCTCCCTTTGCTCCCTTACGGCCCCCCTCCTGGCCCATGTGCCAGATCCTTCCTCCCCCCTCTCTCTTGCTCCTCTTTGAGGTGGTAACCAGACCAACACAGCAATGCCCTTGTGACTCCCTTTTCAGTTTCTCAGTCTCACTCAGATTAATGGAACAGAAACATGTGCTTGCATCTGATGCCAGTAATCATATCCTGAGTGACCACAGAGAGGGAGATTAAGCAAAGGTACTGGCCCGGTCCCGGGGGATACGGTTACAGGAAGAAAGTGTTTCTTGACAGCAGCCGCTCTGGCTCCCTCTTGCTTGCCCTCCTCCTTTCCTAGCTAGGCTCATTAAGTCCCTTGAATATTTTCCATAAGATTAGTTAAAATCTATCCAGCAAGGGCCCAAGTCACTCAAGAACTGGGTTTTGATCTACATTCTGATCTTCACCCATGGATGTGAACAGAACATATTTCCATATTCTTTACTTTGATTTAGTCCCTGTGATTATATATTTTGGATGGATGTGTATTTTCAAACAGTGAAAGGTAAACAAGTGTATGCTTATCTAGCCTGATGACTTAATTCAGCAAGTATCAACCGTGAGCAAATGACTCCTTTAGTAGGACAACATCCCCGACCCAGGGGCAGGGCAATGAGGCACATACTCAAATACTGTGACATGAGATGGAGTGTGAAGAGTGCGCAGGGATAAACTGAGTGAAGCCAGGGAGCATGGAATGGAAAGCACTCCTGGCTGGGGAAACCCTGGGAGGCATCCTGGAAGAAGTGGCATTTGAGATGACCCTAAAGGGAAAGGTAAGATTTTGGTAGATGTAAATAAAAAGAAAGGCATTACCTGAGAAAGGTCCAGCTTGAACAAAATCCCGGAGATGGGAAGACAGGGTGTTTCGAGATGAGTGGGAATTTGAGTAAACTACAGAAATGTGTACCTAGAGGGAAAGTGATGGAAAGTGGACTGGGAGAGCCTTGAATTATGATGAGTGTAAAGCCAGGCTTAGGACTTATTATCAGCAGTGGGAACCATTGCAGGTTTTAGAACAGGGAGAGACAAAATAGTGCCTTCCTGATGGAACTTGAAGAGCGTCCTCAAAGAAGCACAGAATATAGATTGTGGGGAAAGGGGGGTGGGAGGAGGAGAGAGTAGAGATGGATCCGTTAGGGGGTTAATGCAATGGTCTGAAAAAGAGTAGAATATAAGCACTTGATGAGAATACAAAGATGGTGATACAGGAGAGATGTGGTAAAGAGAGAACTTGCAATTGGTTGGATCTGGGGGGTAAGGCCACTGGGTAAGCCAGAGATGACGCTAAGATTTGGAGAGTGAACACTGGAGGGTGGCGGGCTCTTAGGAGAGGAGGATATAAAGGGAGGACAGAACTGGAGCAGAAAATGACCCGTTCCGTTTGGGATATTTCGACATTCAGAAGAGGCACCCGAGACCTGATGCCCGACAGGGGTTGGAGCTCAGAGCTGGTGCTGACAAGAGAAGCTGGAAGTGAGGACCATCTGCATGGAGGTGTCAGGTGAGGCCCAGGGTAGGTGAGATAATGAAGGAGGCAGCACAGAGGGAGGGGTGCTAAGCTCAGATCCTTGGGGAGGCACACACATTAAAAAGAGAAAACAACGGGAGTTTCCTACCACGGAAACCCAGAGGGGAGAGATTTCCTGTGGAATGCTGAACCGGCTGAGGATGAGGGACTGGGGCAAGGCTGCAGGATTTGTGGCTGAGGAGGAGGTCCTTGGAGTCCTTCCTGGGGCTCCATCAGGAGCGAGGTGGGGCGGAAGCCGGATTAGAAGCCCCGAAGAGCGAGTGGGTGGTGAGGAAGTGTAGGCAGCAAGTGTATTTCCTGGAGAGTTTTTAAAAATAGGACGGAGGCCCCTCATTTGTGCATAGTTTGAGGGCCCTCTGCCAGGGAAATCCAGAAGACTACGGAGGCTGTGAGGGGCCAAAAGCCACCACCTCTCGTGGATGTTTGTAAGTTTCCCTCCAAGCCAGCAACCCTGGTACGTTGGTTTCCTCATGGCAGCAGGTGAGGAAGTGGTTGTATTTGTTGTCAGCATGTACTTGTTAATGTCACAAACCAGAACTCCCCTTCAACAAGGCCCAGAGCAGGTTGCCCCAAGGAATGAGCATTGACGGAGTTTTCTAAAATGTTTTGCATCTGGTTTTAGGGACCACCCTAAAGGGGTGACTGTAAAGGAATCACTCTTCCAGGATCTTGGTAGGAGTTGCACGAAGAATAAGCAAAGAGGCATGTCAGCTTCCAGGGTCTCTTTTCTGTTTCTCAGGAGAAAAAAGAGTTTAACCTTTTGAAGACAGACTTGGGGTTAATTGCTCTTTCCTCAGGAAAGCCTGCCAAAGAGAAAACGAATCCCATAAGTGATGTGACAGTGCCCTAGGAAGGAGTTGATTATCCTGGTTTAGGGAGAGCAGGGACTCCACTGCCTCCCATGGAAACTCCCTCCTCTCCCTAGCTTCTCACAGGTGACCCTGACGACCCACCACCCCAGCTGTTCTCCATCACCTGACAGCTGAGCCTCCAAGATGCTGGCGAGTTCTGCCTATGCATGGCTTTGACCAGCTCCAGCCAGAAAGAGGAACTTTCGGAGTCCAGGCTTGGGGCCTATGGATGAGTTACCTGTTACCAAGAAAGGTTACCGAGTCTCCATAACTCTTTTGGGAATGAGGCCACTTCCTACTGACAGATCCTGTAGCTATTTATGGAGAGTTTTGGCCTTTCAGCATCCAATCCCTCTTTCAATCAGGAGGCGTTCTCCACTGTATTATCTCAGAGGGTCCCAGTGTACCACCTCCTGCTGTGGAAGCCAAAGCTGGGGTGGGGGAAGCAGGAGTTGAGAATGTGACTCAGGATCAGTCAACCACATGGGACCCTGAATCTTGCAGGAGAGGCAGAAAGAGGCAGATGTGGTTTATAAATTATTGGCAGTTATTGAAAGTCTAGAAGTGCAGCATCAAGTGTCCAGCGTGGTGACATCTCACTCCAGTATTCTAATTACTTTCTCCCGTAGTGAACTGGGCTCTGGTTCCAGCTCCCTGGCCTCCCTTGCTTTCTGTGTATTTCCTGGGCCTGGCCTGGCCTTCCAGCCTTTATGCCTTGCAGTGAATTTTCCTTTCACCCAAGTTAGTCAGACTGGGTTTCTGTTGCTTGCTGCCAAGAACCTTGACAATGTAGAACAGCGAAGGGATGTGCTATAAGGCCTGAGCAATAGGTTCAACTGGACCCAAGACACAAACACTGTATGAAAGTTACCCTCCTGCAAGCGACTCAGAATGTCAATCCTCCAGTGAGAGAGAGAATAAATAAATGTCTATACATAAATACACACACACACTCACACACACACACTCACACACACACATATGTCAGGTGGTGAACAAGAGAAAAATAAAGTACAATGAAGGAGGAGAGAACGAGTGGGCAGTATTTTAGATGGGATGGTCAGGGAAGACTATTTGGAGGAGGGGGTGATTAGCAGAGGCCTGAATGGAGTGAGGGGGCAGCCAAGTCGGGTACTCGGAAGAGTTTTCCAAGCAAAGGGAGCCCCAAGTGAAAAGATGCCAAGGCAAAAAGAAAAAAAAAATAAGTGTCACCTCTCTGTCTCTCCTGCTGGCACAGCTTCCTGAGAGCAGGAACTCTGTCTATTTTCTTCACATCCACCAGGCCTAGGACACTTTCTGTCATGTAAATATCTGTTCATGAATGAACATCTGCCTGGCACGCAGGGTACAGTTCTTCACACATCATTTGCAGTCCTTCCCGATTTGCCTACATTGGGGGCGTAGGATGGGAAGGAACTCACCAGGAGTAGGTTTCAGACATGGGACCTGGGTGAGATAGGATAGGTTACCTTAGTTGTCCCCTGAAACTCAATATGATCCTCATGCAGTTGTCAGGAGGGGTTATATTATTTCATGTTTGTAAAGGTCTTAGCACCAAGGGCACAGGCCTTTATGTTCTAGAGGTTAGCTGTTATTATTACTATTCTTACCAATCAATAATAAATTGTAAATCTATATATATCTATGCCCATTTGGACTTGGCCTGTTATTTCTTTGTATTGAATTTATAAAGCATTGATCAAATATTCATGTTATTTATCTGCTAAGGAACAAATATAGGCAGTCTCGTTCACAATACTGTTATGCCTTAGCTTATCTGCTGGGACCCTAGAACTTCCAACCCCTTTTCTTGATTCACAGGCAAAGTCAAGGGTGGTCTCTGGTCCCTTGGGCACTTGTTTATTCCCCTGAAGGAGAGGAAATAGTATCCAGTATGGAGCTTCCTCAATGGGGAATCCCTGTCCCCTGCCCCACTGTCCCCTCCCCTCATCCCTGCCTGTGGAAGTTGGAGACGAGGGTCTCAGATGGGGGCTGTGTTTATGGGAAGGGGGCTCCACTGGCCTCCAATCCCAGCTCTGGATTTACCTTCCTCCTTATCCCTACATCATTCTCCTCTCCTCCTACTTCCCCACTCTTTTCCCCTTCTCCTCCTCCTCCTCCTCCTCCTCCTCCTCCTCCTCCTCCTCCTCTTCCTCCTCCTCCTCCTCCTCTTCCTCTTCTGACTTCAAGGCCTCTTTCTCTCATCCTGGTGACCCAACTTGTCCTGGCTTCTCATTTGTGCCCAAGTCCTGCCCTGACCTTCTCTGGCTGGAATAATTCCCCAAAGTAGCCCCATGAAGAACCTTATATGACCATCCACTGTTGTTTATGTTACATTTGGCCTTAGGTAAGTGAGGTCAAATGAAACAAAACTCCCACCCAGCAGCCATAACCTCACTTCCCTTTGTCAGACACTTCCACTGACCTTGGAGTGAACTGACTGTGAAGCTTCTCTCAGTCTTAAAACAGGTCAGTTTTCACGGCTGGGAGGTGTGACCTTTCACACCATGGTCTCCAGGACAGGCTGCTTCTTCCCCTAGCATCTTCTCCTTTACTGCAGGCAGCCATCACCAGTTCTCCGGGTGAACATGATTGGTGGCTCTATATGTATTACTTGCAGGCATTTAAATTGGTATAATAACATTCCGGAGAACTATTTGATGATATATAAGAAAAGCCTTAAAAATGCAGATTCCCCTGACCCAGTAATGCCACCCCTAAGAATTTATCCTGAGAAAATAATCAGAGATGCAGCCAAAAACGTATGTATAAGAATATTTATTGCAGCGCTAGTTATAATGGTAAAAAAATGAGAAACTCTCCACAAGGACTGGGTTAAATAATTTACGGTACTTTTCTATAAAAGAATACTAGGCGGTCCCTTTTCTAAAGGTATACTTAAAGCATATTGGATGATGTGCATGATGGACGTTCTCCTTTTGCCTCCAGATTCATCCTGCACCACCCAGGCTCCCTGCCCTCTGAACTCCTTCTGAGTGTGTCCAATGGGAAGTGCACCCTGAGGAGCAGGAGGGCAGGATGGTCAAATAAGGTTCTTCATGGGGCTACTTTGGGGAATTATTATTCTAGCCAGAGAAGGTCAGGGCAGGACTGGGGCAAAAATGAGAAGCCAGGACAAGGTCGGGCACCAGGATGAGAGAAGGAGGCCTCAAAGTCAGAAGAGGAAGAGGAGGAGGAGGAGGAGCGGGAGAAGAGAGTGGGGAAGTAGGAGGAGAGGAGAATAATGGGGTAGAGGAGGAGGAGGGTAAATGCAGAGCTGGGGGTGGGAGCCCCTGAAGCCCTCTTCCCGTAAACACAGCCCCCATCTGAGACCCCAGGGTTTCATTCCTGGGCTTCTCAAGGCCATCAATTTGGCCAGGTGGCACCCTCCTCCACTCATCCTCCCTACCTACTTCCTTCCTGTTCCAGTAACTTCTCCCTCCCCTTGACTCTTCAGAATTAGGGTGGGAACAGCTTCATAGTGTGCCTACTCCAGGTTTATTTCAGCATTCCTTTTGGTCATCTAATCTAGCCTCAGGAGATTAAAGGGAAACTTGTATCCTGCTAGGACTAACTGATGCAATGCAAAAAAAAAAAAAAAATATATATATATATATATATATATGTCAAATTGGGTTAGAAAACAGTACAATCCCAACTCTATAATAAATAAATATATTTGGAAAGAAAAAATATATATATGTGCATATATCTACACATAGGAGAAAAAAGAAAAGACTGGAAGGAAATAGACTGAATGATTAGCTGTCAGTGCCTCTGGGCTGTGAGATTGTAGGTGATTTTTCTTGTCTACTTTATACAATTCTGTAATTTCCACGTCCTTGAAAATAATTATGTATCACCGTTAAAGTGAAAAAAATTAAATAAATGAATACTTTAAAACAAAACTGAAATAAAATAGAAGAGTTAGCTACACAGTAACAGTATCATGGCATACCAGTCACCCACAAGTAGCACTGCAAATAATCAATTTTAAGTAAATTGATTATTTGGCAAATTTCATGTGATCACATAATTTAGAAGGAAATATAAACATCTTCGGAGGAATTGTAACCAGGCCTTGACTATTATCAGCCACATCTTATCTAATGCTTCTTAAGCCTCGGTGGTGCTTAATATAACCGCTTGCCGGGCCTGGAATCCTTCACAAGCTGCACTTGTCCCAGCTCTGGCTTTGACTCTGAGTCCAGTTGTGCTCAGGGTGGGGTGGGGACAGGGGACAGGGGAGCCTAGGATCAAGTTGACAGATTAGGCCAATGCTTTGGCACCCTCCAAAGTATATCCTTAAATATGGTTCCACACTCATTTAGTGGGGATAGAGGAAAATCTGATTTTCCATTAGTAGAAATCATGTGCCTCTCTGCTCAAAGTAAGGGATTTATTACAAACATCAAACACGGCATAACGTTTTGACTTACTTGAAATGGTCTTTCCTTTACAGTTTTTCTAACACTCCTATATGGAAAGAGTCAGCTACTAACCCACTCAGGACAGAGGTAATGCATATATCAATACGGTTACAAACACTTGTTCAAAATGTTCAAAAGTTGGTTCTATGTTTGCTTTGCTTTTCTTGGGGTGTGGTGGGGTGGAGTGGGACTTTCACGTGGGCAAAACGTTTCTGTAATTTTTCATGTTGTTCAGATGTCTTTTGTATTTTCTAAGTCAGATGATTTCTTTTGAGATGTACTAAGGGGGTTACATTTTTAAGAGAGAAAATTAATTACTTGAACATAATAAATGCTCATTATGCAGGACTTCCTTTCAGAGTTTCAGCTCGCGGAGGCTGCACGTTAAGGAAACGTTCCAGTGGCTGTCTCAGGTAGGGGTGCAGCCTCCAGTGGCACTAGGCAACTTGCTTGAGCTGGTCACAAAGATGGTAATGAGTAGCTAACCATTATAAAGTTCCTGCTACATGCCAGTCTGGGGTCTAAGTGTTTCCTTTATGCCCATTTAGCATTCAAAACTGGCACTATTATAATTTTTGTTTTATAGCCAAGGGAACAGAGCACTAGGAGGTGAAAGAAGTTGTCTAAGGTCACACATCCAGTGAGTAGTGGAACCGGGATTTGAATGCAGGCAGATTGGCACCAAATCAGGCTCTAAGGCCACCAAAACTTTCCGTATCCATCAGGAGTGTGTTTTATGTTTTGCTTGAGGATGGAGTGTACTTTGGCTGGAGTTTCCACTTCACCAATTATATCAAGAGTCTTCTGTGGAAAGCAAGGTTAACTGGCACCATCTTTCTGATTTATTCTCATGATCTTTCAGCTCCCCTCATAGATGGGTAACTGGGACAGCTGCCCAGCTCTTTTGCCCCTAAATCCAGCTCTGCTGGGCATCCAAGTGTCCCCAGTCACGGCCTGTCAGAGAGGAAACATCAGACAGGATCTCTCAGTAACGGAGCCAAGAAAAGCTGCATCCTGCTGTTCCATGGGCTTTGAGTTCCTGCACACACTCTGCCTCCTGATTCGCGGAAAGAGAAAACCACATTTGAATCTTTAGGCATCCTTTGTAAATACCAGTTTCCTCCCAATCAGGAAGAGATTACTGCAGTAACCAAAGCCCCTCGCACACCCTCCCGACTCCAGAGGTGAAGGTGTTCACTAATTACCTTCATCGGCAAAGACCATGTCTCTCTAAGCAGTGTGCCCTCAGCAGGACTTTTTAAAAACCTGCTGCAGGTTAAAAAGCAGACCTGCTCTTAATTTAGTAAAAGACTTGGCATTTTTTTTCCCCACTGAGCATTTTAAAATGCAATTAGACCAAATGGAATAATAATCAGGCAAAAGTACTCAGGCGTTTTCACACTGGGGGCCACGCTTTCTCATGCTGTTTTCCATTTCTGGGCTTTATGTTGGGACAATATGCCCATGGAGCATGGGGATGGCTCTGGGGATGCGTTCATGGCATCCCTCCCTCACCCCATCCCTATGTTCCTGCAGCCCGGGGCTCTCTGGAATCAACCTCTGGATCTCCACCCCACCCTTTCTGGATGTCAGGGGCTCCTCATCCTAACAGGTCTGCAGTGTGCATGGGTCAGTCTCCTGGTTTGGGACATGGAATCACATTTTCCTCCAGACCAAGCCTGGGACGTCTGCATTTTTAAACAAGTCCCCTAGGGAAATATGGGAAGCATCTGAGAGCCACTCTGAACTCCAGGAAGGAGGTTCATATCTACCTTTTGCTTCCTTGTATACCGAGCCCCGACACAGCAACTGGAACACAGAAGCATCAGTGAATATTTATTGCATGAATGAATGGAATTTCATGAGACCTATTAGGGTTTTTTTATGGGAGACAAAAAGGAAGTACAATCCCACCTCACTCATCAAGGTTAGGTATGAGGAAATGGAAGGTAAGGACGTGTCAGGAACCTCCTAGTTTTAATTAATACATTCAAGTATATATACAGTGTGCAGGAATTTCATGGTGTACGTGACGTACACCATGGGAGTACCCACATGTTCTGTGAATAGAAAACTCATACCCATTATTACATTATAACTACTGGCATGAGCAGAATAGAAAAACAAATGGCAAACTTAGCTGGAAAAGGGCAAGATGCTGCCTGCAATGCTGGTATCTATGCCGTAAACTAAAGAGGTGAAGGTGTGTGGTTCCATGATATTTATTGAAACATCTTTGGGTTGTATCACCTGATACATTCCATCTCATCTCCCCTCCCATCTCATCTCCACCCCTCATCTCATTTTCCCCACCCATCTCCAGTCTGGATCAGGTGCCCCTTCATGTGCCCAAAGAGCAGTTGCTGTGCACAGCTGAACGTGCTGTCTTATTAAAATATGCCAGCGTGCCCTTTTGTGCTGGGAGGGCCTGGTGTACAGGGTCTGCGCTTCATTTGCCTTTATGTCTCCAGGGCCTCACTTGGGGCCCGCTCACGCCTAATGGGCTCTCTATAAATCTTTGTTGAATCCATCCATCCATCAATCAATGTGGATTTCAGTAATTAAAACTGTTTTCATTGGACTGGGATTCGTTGACAGGAGAACAGCAAGTTCAGAGAGCATTGCGAGCCTCAGAAGAGAAGCTATTCTTGCTTTACCAGCTTCTAACTGTCCTATTCCCTTACCCAGCCCAGCCCTCTTCCTATGATTTAACGGGCAACTAATCAAATGAAGCCTTGTTCTCTAAAAAGAAACCAGCCAGTTTGAAAAGGCTTGCAGTGAATTCCTTATCCAATCAGGGCACTTCACGCTGAGAGGAAGAAACCAGATTTGGGTATTGGCCAGACTAAATTTCCATTCAAATTCTCCTTCTCCTCCTTTCCCTCCTTCCTTACTTCTTATCTTCCTGCTCTCCTTCCTAACCTCCCTTCTTCCATCTCCCTGCCCCTTCCTTTTGTCCAGATTACTGCCCTCTACACAGGCACTACGTCTGAAGCACGGTAACATTCTCTATCATGTGTAACAGGCACCACATCAATTGCTCCAAGTTCAGCCTTTGAAAAATTAAAAGGATAATTGTCACCCAGGCAGTTTGTTTGCATTTCACACCTCCTGGCATTTTCCTGGCCCACCACTGTTTTCCTCGGGAGGCTCACCAGTTTACTCTCCCTGGTCTATGAGAAAAGTCTTGGACGTTTGGGCATGCACGTCAGACTCTCCTCCAGCTACATAAACATTGAGATGCCCATTCAATCCTTATTTAGCCACAAACAAGGCCAGCTTCCCACTGGACTCCTCCAGGCCTTGCTCATGCATACCTGTAGCTCCATGTCCCTGCTAGGGTGTATATCCTCAATGTCTCTAAACCAGGGCCTTTGCACTCAGTTGCCTGACAATTTTAATATGCCTGGGAGAAGAGAGACCATGGGTTTGACCTTCTGGCTTTATATTTCCAAGGAGGAGAAATTGGCTGGACTCTCTTTTGTGGTGAGTATTCATTTATTTGTCACTTGACAAACACTCACCACCACCATGTGTGTGTGCAGGGCAAAGGCAGGGTGTGGGCTCTGTTGGCAGGTTGCCCAGCTTCATGCCCAGGAACAAAGTCCATGCACATTTGGTCATCCCATGCAATAGGCATGCAGCTCTCACCAGAAAGGCCACAAACTTGCATATCTAATCACGCGAACATTTGAGGCCAGAGCATGTTTCAGACACTCTCTTACAGTGACCTTGTAGTCCCACGGAGTCAGCTTTGGATGGGTGCCTGGGATCCTCCTTTCCTTCTGACCTTTTTCTCTCTTATTTTTTCCCAGTCCTCTGTTCAACCCCAGGCTGGATCCCTATATGGTCAAAGCCATGAAGGCTGCTCTCTGGTGGATCCTCACAGCGGGAGAACCTTATCATTCCCCACAGTAGGAGGCAGAGGCCTTTCCTCCAAAGGGTGCATCATGAGACACACCTTACCTCTTGCTGGGAGTTTACCTTGCACTGTACCATAACTTTGGTGCCTCGATGTGCCTGAGGGCCTCCCTCCTCCACTAGGGATGAGGGAGAGAATGGACATGGAGGATAGATGGGGAGATCAGGGGAGGGCTGCCAGGCAAAATACAGGAAATGTATCCCATGCATTATTTGAGACATAGACTAAAACATTATTCATCATTCATCTGAAATGCAGATGAAACTGGGTATCCTGTGTATTTTTATTTGCTAAATCTGGCAACCCTGCTAGGAAACACATCGCCACTTTAGGAAGATCACTCCTTACTTCCTGCCACCACCAAAAACGCTGATTCAGCTGGCTGGGGCTGAGTCAGCACTGTTCAAAAGAGGAAACACTCGTTTGAAAAATGACTTTTATTTGGAACTTCCATTTGATTGAGTCATTGTTATCCAGGCAAACCCTTGGCAAAAGGAATGACTCACCCTCCCATTTCTCCACCCATTCCTGTGGCCTCAGAAAAATTCCTATTTTATGATGAGATGGGACCACTTTTCCCTTCCCCTGTGGATTAGAGCTTTCTGTGTAAATTTTCCTAGGACCTCCATAACAAAGTACATCAAAGTAGATTGTTTAAACAACAGAAATTTGTGGTTTCCCAGTTCTGCAGGCGAGAAGTCAGGTCAAGGTATGAGCAGAGTTGGTGCCGTCCGAGGCCTGTGAGGGGGCATCTTTTCCAGGCCTTCCCTCAGCGTCAGGAGGTTCGCTGGCAATTTTTGGTGTGCCTTAACTTACAGAAGCATCTTCACACAGTGCTCTCCCTGTATGTGTCTCTGTGTTCAAGTTCTCCTTCTTTCTTTTTTTTTTTTTTGAGACAGGGTTTCACTCAGTCGCCCAGGCTGGAGTGCAGTGGCGCGATCTTGGCTCACTGCAACCTCCATCTCCTGGGTTCAAGCCATTCCTCCACTTCAGCCTCCTGAGTAGTGGGGATTACAGGTGCCCACCACCATGCCCAGCTAATTTGTATTTTTAGTAGAGATGGGGTTTCACCATGTTGCCCAGGCTGGTCTCGAACTCCTGGCCTCAAGTGATCATCCTGCCTTGGCCTCCCAAAGTGCTGGGATTATAGGCGTGAGCCATGGCACCCAGCCCAAGTTCTCCTTCTTATAAGGACACCAGTCACATTCGATTAGGGCCCACCCTAAGGACCTTATTTTAACATGATTACCTCTGTTAAGGTCCTATCTCTAAATAAGGTCATATTCTGAGGTACTGAGGGTAGAACTCCAACATAGCTTTCTTTCTGGGGGTGGGGGGTTAAGGGATACCGTTCAACCCCTAACACAGGTGCCTCAATGTCGTACACATTTATATTTGCTGGGAAGATAAGGAGACATTGGAGTCAGTGGTTTGGTTTTTTTTGCTGGCTTCGGGTTGATAATGATTTAAGGCTTTGGAGTAATGGAAGATAAACTGCTTGTCACTGCCTACTCTGTGTTGCAGAAGATTGCATTTCCCTGTGAGGCCGTCCCCAGCCTGGCTCTGCAGAGGGCTTTTCCATTACCTTAAGAGCTGGTGGTGATAGCCCCCATTAATATTCAGCCCTTTGGCCTCCACCCTCTTGCATTCCCTCAGCCCTAAGCACTTCCCTCTGACCCTCCAAGAGGTAACATCGGGGTTATTGTCCCCAGGAGACCTCTGCAATTACTTGCAGGGGGAACCCGGTGAGGCTTTGCTGAGAGTGTATGCCAGGACGGGCGTGGGTGGAGAAAGGGAGCTCGGCACGCAGATCTTCGCCCTCCCCCGTCCAACCCAATATTAGAATCAAGGGGAACCGCGATGTCTGTCTTTGCCTCTGCTTGCTTCCCTCCTCCATGCGGATGCTGGGAGAACAAGATTAAATTCCTTGTCAACTTGGGCTCTAAATTCTCATTTGTTTATTAAGAAATGATTCTGTTTTCTCCAAGGAGCCATCTATCCTGCTCTTCTGGGTGCTGTCCATTACTAAAGAAATGAAAGGGGAGAAAGGTCCATTTTTTGGTCGTGGGTTTTTTGTTTGTTTTTGGTATTTTTGTTTGTTTGTTTTTTGTTTTTTTTGGGGTGTGTGTGTGTGTGTGTGTGTCTTTCGGATGTCTATATCACCAGAGAGAATGTTTTCTGAAGCCTGTCCAGGAAATTTGGTTCTAAGAACAGCCTGTTAATTTGAGCATCTTCAGGGATAACTCGTGTGATGAAGCTGGCATGCTGTCCACAGACAGTGGCACCATGGCAGTGGGAAGTGCGGCCTGCACTCATCTGCCAGGGCTGCCATGACAAAGGACCACAGGCTGGGCTGCTTACTCAACAGAAATGTATTTTCTCACAGTTTTGGAGGCTAGAAGTCCAAGATCAAGGCGTCCGCAGATTGATTTGTTCTGAGTCTCTCTCCTGGGCTTGCAGATGGCCGAGCTTCTCTGTCCATCCTCACATGGTCTTCCCACTGCACACTAACATGTGTCCCAATTTCCTCTCATAAGGACACCAGTGGTATTGGATGAGGATCCCCTCAGTAAACTATTTAACCTGTGTTAGCTCAATAAAGACCGTGTCTCCAAATACTGTCCCATTCTGAGGTCTCAGGGGTTAGGAATGAACCTGGAGAGAGGCATAATTCAGCTCATAGCTGTGCCCCTGTAGGGGACTCAGTAGGAACTCAAATCTCAGGCTGGACCTTGCCCTGGGTAAGCGACCTTGGGGAAGGGGAAGGGTATCAGTTGGGGTTTTTTGTTGTCGGCAGCAGAAAACCATCCAGGCTCACTGCAGCAATGAGAGAATTGAATGAGATGATCTGGAGAGACAGTGATGCCATGGAAGGCTGGAGGACAGGCAGTAACCCTGGCACCTAGGAAAGGGGAAGTAGAAGCCGCAGGAACTGCCCTTTGCTGGAAACACAGTCAGCGCTTGGTGGCTGAAGTGAGTGAACTCAAAAGTCCCAGAGGACAGCTATCCTGCCAGGTTCCCCGCTGTGCTGGGGCAGGAGGAGGAGGAGGGGTCCAGACCCTTGGCCTCAGTGATGGGAGTCAGGATACAGGGTTCACACCCTCCCAGAACCACCCAGAGTCCAGGGGGGTGAGCCCTCAAGAGAAAATCAGCAGCTGTCAAAAGAGGAAATGAATGTTGGGAGGCTGAAACAATGACAGATATCTATGGCATAACATTTCCTTGCTTGAAAAAGAGGGGCTGCATTGGACGACCTCTATGCTCCGTCTTCATTAAATATTTACTAAAGCTCTCCTGTCACTGCTTTCTTGAGTTTTGTGCCTTTCTTTGTCTGGGGGTGTTGAGATGTTTTGCTCAGGGATGTTTTATTGCCTGCGGTGTCTCCCTTGGCCTTTGGTGTTCCCTGGAGTTCTCCTTAGTGAGGCGAGGGACTCTGTTTGCTCAGGAAGGTCACCAGGCTTAGAGTGCTATAAAAAACCAGAGAACAGCTTCCTGGTATAGATCAGTTTATTAATGTCTTCTTTGTGATCTGTACCGGTTGTAAATATTATATTCATTATAAATAATAATTCAACCTGCCATTCCTTCCCTGGTTCTCAGTCAACTTGTCTATAAAACAAGAGGGTTGAATTAAATGATTATTAAGGTCTCTTTCTGCACTGGCCCTATTGGATTCCATGAAAATTAAACTCCTCTGGGTAGACAGTCTATGGGGCTTGACTGTGAGGCATCCCCCAAGAACTTGGAAATGGGAAATACAATTTCCCTCTGAGAGAAAAATTATAAAACCAGCTAGCACCAGATCAAAGAAGATCTATTTAAAGTCTCCTTATATGGACAGGATGAATTTCAGACCAGAGCAGCCTGGACTGACAGCAGGAACATCCTGAGGGACAGAAGGGCCTGTCAGAATGGATGCAGCGTCACAGACACGAGAGAAATGAGACCAAGGAGGATCATCGGGATGATTCAAGCTCTGACTGAGACAAGGCTGGGGTGATGGGTGTCCACACATTAGTAGGCTCTGGGCCTCTCCTGGCTGCATCTCTGTTATGGAGAAGGGGAGGGGCATCCAGCTATCATGACTGGGTGTCCTAAAGCGGGGATGGGAGTCAACATCTTTAACAATCCATACAGCACAGGCACTACCCAAACAGCAAGATGTTTAGCTACAGCTGGAGCAGGGACCTAGGGTCCCCATTCTACCTGCATTTACCTTCTAGTGGCTGGGAGCTCTGTGAGGTCCCTGATATGAGGAGGGCGGTGAGTAGGAGCAGACAGGAGGCTCCAGGTAGAGGCTCCTTACCAACTAGCTCAGGATTTTAATATGTTGATAACTGAACATGGTTGAGCTATTCGGTTCAACCCCTTTGCCTAATTCTAACTCACTGGGAAATCCCTGGATTGGAATGCAGTTTCCCATATGCTTTGATCTACAGGGAACGAACAGACATGACTGGCTTACATAATTGTGAGATGATTATATTTTTCAAGGTAAACAGAGTTTCTGCTTTACCAGTCTCTTAGGAGCCTGGTTACATTGATCAATATGAATTCACCCCTATGAGAGAAATCCACTCTTGGCTTGCTGACAAAGTCAATTGCCTCAATTACAAAAAAAAAAAAAAAAAGATTCCCAAACTTGCCCCATAGAAGCAAGCCAGCCAAGCTTAGAAGCAGCCAGCCAAGCCCTTTTTCAAACTTGGAATCAGTGATCCAAGGGTCCTTTCAGTATTTTTCCACAGGATCTCTGGCTGAATTTCCACAGCATGTGAAAATTCAACTATAGACAAGACAGCATGATGCAGCGATTTTCTTTTTTTCTTCTCTCTCTCTCTCTCTCTTTTTTTTGCACATTTTATTTTAGTAGCACAACTCTTATTTTCAAATGATCTTACGAAGGACCCCAAGCTGCAGATATTCATGTCTTCACATCAGGCATCTCTACTTGGGTGTCTGACAGGCACTTAAAATATAAGATGTCCAAAGAGCATTCTGGATGCCCTGCCCCCACTGCACCTGCTTCTCCCCAATGTGCCCTCATCTCTCAGGCCTAACACCTGAAATCATTCTATTCTCAGGTCATCTCTTAACCTCAAACTCCTGCTTCCAGCTACAAAACACATGTAGAATCCCATCCCTTCCAAGCTAGGGCCCACATAGCTGAAACTTTGTTTTCAGCCACCATCCCCTCTTACCTGGATGACTGCAACGAACTCGTAATAGATCTTCCCACTTTTATTACTGCTTCCTATACTTCCCTGGATTGGAATGCAGTTTCCCATATGCTTCTACCTACAGGGAAAGAACAGGCATGGCTGGCTTACATAATCGTCAGATGGAGCAACATTTGCTCCACTTAAAATTGTTTTTAGAAGTCTAGACTTTAGGATCGCTACTTGTTAATGACAGTATAACAATGACCAATTACTGCCATTTTAAACGTATTATTTCTCTATTTAGTGAAATAATACGTTTAAAATGTAGATCAGATGGTGATTGTCCCCTGTTCAAAGTGCTCCAACATCTCCCATCACTCTTAGAGTAAACTGCAAACTCCTTACCATGGTCTACCAGGCTCTCTGCCATCTGGTTTCCTGGTACCCCGTTGGCTGAACCGCCAGCTGCTCTCTCCTTGACTCTTGTGGCTCCAGACACACTGGACTTATTGTTGGTTCTCAAATGTGCCAAGCTTGTTCTCTGCTTTCCATTTGCTGTTTCCTCTGCTTAGAACCTCTGGTGCCCTTGACTTTGAATGGCTCACTTCCTCACACCAATCAAGTCTTTGCCCAAAGTCTCTGCTTTTGCTCAGAGAGGCCTTCCCTCGCCACCTCTTTAAAACAGCCTGCCTCACTCCTACTCTCGAGCTCCTCAGTCAGCCCCCATCCAGCACACACCACATTTCGTAGTGGATGTTGTTGTGTGCTGCTCAGAACCCCTGGCAGGACCGAGATGCGCTCGTCGCCTTAGCTGCTGGGAGTGCAGGCGCCACCAACTCACACCTGAGACACTTTCCAAGCTTTGGAAAGTGTCAGAGGTGTGTCATTTCCTCTGTCAGAGGAAGCTGCTCCACCCACACATACACCCACTTCCTGGAGGCAGCTTGTATCCAAAGGCTGGTCACGTGGGAGTGCAAATGCCCAGTCCTCCAATCTTAATTAGGACAACACTGCTTGTTGTCCCAAGCTGCAAAACTCCTCAGGAGGAAGACAGAAAGCAGCTTTTCCGTCTGTCCGACTTGCGTCCCTCACCCTTCACACTTGTTGCTCCTGAGATCACGCCCCAAAAACCTCCTGCAAATCTCTTTGTCAGAGTCTACTTCCTGCAGAACCTGACCTGTGGGCCTCTACCCCAAATTATGGGTTTTTAACTTACTTGTTTATTTCCTGTCTCCCCAACGAAGACTTAAGTTCTGTGACAGCAAGGAAAGGTCTGTCTTATTCCCTTCTCTATCCTGGTCCAGATGCCTAGACAGTGTCTGGAATACGTGGAAGTTCCATAAATATTGAATGAATAAATGAATGCACCCCCCAATCTATATAATAGATAATAGGGAAACTGTCTTCCTGAAATTGTTTGTGTGTCAGGGGCCCTCCTCCCTCTGTCACTCCTCTACCCACCACTGGAGAAGTACCCAGGGCACCTCAGCAGCACCTTCAGGCAGAGTCGATTTTAGAATCAGGAAAGCAAGATTCATAGCCAGGTTCCATCACTAGCAAGCCCTTCCCAGTATCTCCTGGAGTCAGTATTGGGCCTTGCAGGCTCTTTAGCTTGTTCGACGGCGACAATGAGCCCCACGCTCCGCTCCTGGAAAAGAAGCTGGGAGAATGAAAAAGCTAATTGAATTGGTTCATTTCCCTGAAGCCAGTGATAAATCTTAGGGGTCTGAAGAAGGCTCTAGGGGATCTAGTGCCCCCAGTGAGATCTGGGGTGGGGAAATTGACCTCAGACTCTGAACCTCGAATCAAGAGTGGTTCATTTTTACTACAGAGCCTGGAAGGGAGACTGCTTGGGACCTGCCCTGGGGTGACTCCTGCTGGCCCCTGGGGAGCCAAGTTTTATTCCAGTAGAATGTCCAGGAAGCCATGCACCCTGGTGACAACTCACTTTCGCCTTGCCTTTAGAGTAAGTCTCCTTCTTGATTTCCAGGATTGGAATTCCCTGGAATGTTCAATGTGCCATCATTACCAGGACATAAAGAATGTTTCTGGGTCAAGAAAGTGCCAGAGATGGTTTCATGCACATCTTCATTACCTAATTGTTTTCTCCTGGTCTCTTCCCCAATTGCTTCCACATCTGATGAATTTTTCTCTGCTTTCATATGTGTTTTTGACAGAGACAGGGGAGCAAGGCTGTCTGTGGGCTTTCAATCTCCTGACTTTTCTTTTGAGCATGATGAGTTGGAGTTAGATAATGCAGGGAGACCTTCCCCCTGAACCCGGGAGGGAAATGTGGCTGGGAATGCCTGCAGATGGGTGATGCCCCTCTGTCCTCAAAGTGTGTTAGCCGAGTTCTGCTCTCACCTGCCCCTAGACGAGAGGCAGTCCATTAGATACTTCGCATCTGGGGTAGACTGAACCAGCACCAGCTGTGAGAGTGGCTGTAGCTTGGATTTCACTTCCTCCAGAAGGCAGCCAGGACAAATGCTGCTGCTCATTCTCCAGGAGGAGGTTCCAGGATGATCCAGTCATTGATCCTCCTCTGTAGCACAAAGGGAAGGTTACCCAGAGCGGACCCAGCAAATATCTAACAGCCTTTGAGACAGCCTGGACACATCCACAGTGGTCGTTGGACGGCTCATTACACACTCTCTGAGGAGACTGGTCTCGGGTCCCTAAGCAGGTTGATGTTGGCAGTGGCCCGGGAGGCAGGAACATGCATGAAGGACACAGGGGTGAGAGGAGGTGGAGCTGGATGGAGTGCATCTAAGGCCTGGGGCCAGCCAGAGAAGACACATCTCCTCCTCCGCACCACTGAGGCCCCACAGCCAGGCTTGTGAGGAGATGCCTCTGAGGACCTCTGAGACACACACCACTGGCTTGAGTGTAAGAGGTGCTGGAGTGCCTGTAATAGAAATTGGTGAGCAAACGTCCTGCTAGAAAGGCAGATAATGCCTCATCTCTGCCAAGGCTAAATTGTTTTTATAACATTCTCATCATTATTCTAAAGAATAAAACCATTACTAGTACATAATGTCCTCATCAGGGTATGAGACAGGCCCTGGGCTCTATTCTTGGCCCTGGCACTTATTTGGTTGAGTGACTTAGTAATCTAAGCAAGAGCTGCCTCAACCTTTTTTTTTTTAATTAAATTTTTTTAGGCCAGGCACAGTGGCTCACGCCTGTAATCCCAACATTTTGGAGGCTGAGGTGGGAGAGTTGCTTAAGGCCAGGAGTTTGAGACCCGCCTAAGCAACAAAGCGAAACCCCATCTCTACCAAAAAAAAAAAAAAAAAAAAAGCCAGGCATGGCAGTGCACCTGTAGTCCCAGGTACTTGGGAGGCTGAGGTGAGAGGATCCCTTAAGCCCAGGAGGTGGAGGCTGCAGTGTGCTAGGATTATGCCTCTGCACTCCAGCCTGGGCAGCAGAGTGGGACCCTGTCTCAAAAACAAAATTTTGTTTAAATATCTAGGCTTTAGAATCTCCATTTGTTAATAATAATATAACAATGACCAATTACAGCCTTTACTCTTGAATGGCCACTATGGGTCAGGCACTGTCCCAGGAGCTGGAGGAATAGTGGTAAGCAAGCTGACAACCATGCTCATATCCTGGAGCTCATATCCAGGGATCATCAGACAGGCAATACTTCCCCCGTTTTAGCGCTGAGGCCACTAAGGTTTAGAGCCCTGAAGTGATGGCAGGTGAAGCACTTGCCCATGGGTGCCTGTTAATGGGTCATTGCCTCTTGGTGCTAACCTACCCTTCGGTGTTCTACTTTGTGATCCTGGGGCTGGGACTCTAAACCAATTTTTTTCTAGCCTTTGCCAGCTGCTCCGTGGTAGATTCTATCAGTAAGGGGGTGCTAGGTGAGGCAAGAGAGGAGGAAGGGGACCTGCTTCCCCCTGGGTGCTTTCAGAGTCTGCCTGCCTGCCTGCCTTCCTTTCTTCCTTCCTTCCTTCTTTCCTTCCTTCCTCCCTTCCTTCCTTCCTTCCTTCCTTCCCTCCTTCTTCCTTCCTTCCTCTCTCCCTTTCTTTCTTCCTTTCTTTCTTTTCTTTTCTTTCTTTCTTTCTTTTCCTTTCTTTCTTCTTACTTTCTTTCTTTCTCTTTCTTCTTTCTTTCTCTTTCTCTCTCTCACTTTCTTTTTTATTTCTTTCTTTTCCTTTCTTTCTTTCTTTCTTCCTCTCATTCTTCTTTCTTTTTTTTTTTATTTGTTAGACAGGGTCTTGCTCTGTCGCCAAGCTGGAGTGCAGTGGCGCAATCTCGGCTCATTGCAACCTCTGCCTCCTGGGTTCGAGTGGTTATCCTGCCTCTGCCTCCCAAGTAGCTGGGACTACAGGCACATCCCACCACACCCAGCTAATTTTTGTATTTTTAGTAGAGACGGTATTTCACCATGTTGGCCAGGATGGTCTCGATCTCCTGACCTCGTGATCAGCCCGCCTCAGCCTCCCAAAGTGCTGTCCGAGGCTTTCTTCTCTGCCATGGTCTTTGTGAGCATCACTCCTGCCTCTCTGCATTTGCCCAGAAGCTGCTGTCACAGCTTTGCCAGCACTCACAGAACCAGCCTTGGTGTGCCCCTTCTGAGACTCCAGCACCAGCCCAGCAGAGCCCCTTCCTCAGAGAGTGAAGCCTTGGCTCCCTGAGGCCTCTCCTCCAAGCTTCTAGCTTCTAGCTTCCAAGTTATAGGAACACCATGGTGTTCCCAATTCCAGCTTCTTCTTTTGGTTCCCCCAGGCCTAGGGTGGAAGCTGCTTCCTCAAGCTGCCACCTCCATGGTATATTAGTGTTCCTTGTCTCGCTTTCTTTTAATTTTCTAGTTAACAATGCTTTACACCTAGCTAATAAGTCTTTATATAAAATCCTTCTGACCAGAATACCTAGTGGGGCTCCTGTCCCCTGACTGGTCCGTGCTGAATGCACATGGTCATGAAACTGACCCAATTTTCCAACAAGCTGGATGCCCATAGAAGCGAAGCTTGAGAAACTTACATTTGTACAATGAGGCGCACCTGCTGCCTGTGGACCAACTCCTCTCCCTAGCCCCTCCTGTTTTCCTTCCCCGCTATGTAAACCCCTAACTTTAGTCAGCAGGGGAGGGACA
This sequence comes from Nomascus leucogenys, assembly GCF_006542625.1. Lineage (NCBI taxonomy): Eukaryota > Metazoa > Chordata > Mammalia > Primates > Hylobatidae > Nomascus > Nomascus leucogenys. The sequence continues at coordinate 72,745,794 of NC_044387.1, read as the reverse complement.
GATTTGAGGTTTGGCTCCTGTCTCTCTGGCTGAAGTCACCCAAAGAAAAAGCCTTCTTTCCTGGAAATACTCATTGTCTCAGGGATCGGCTTTCTTTGTGGTGAGCAATGGGACCTAGACTGAACTCCTGCCATTCGGTAACAGTCTCACCTGGCTGAGCCAGTACAGAGCTGGGGCTTTGATGCTGGCCCACTCCTTCCACAGACCTTGCTGTATCCACTGTGCTCCTGGGTGATGTCTGGCTGGCAGCAGATCACTGGAGAGGGCATTACTTCTGATCACTGAGCCCCCTAAGAAGGCCTGGCTCACCTGTCTTCATGAGAGACAAGGAAGACAGTGTCCACATGCCCACTCCCCAGGGATAAGGGCACTTGTTGCTGAAAAAATGATGTCAGTCTGCATTGATATCCTCGCCTGCCCACAGCCCTTCTGAGGGCAGCTGTTGGCAGACCCTCCAGTGCCTACCCCACAGCCATCTCCCTTCTTCTTTCTTGCAGATGGGACCTGCGATTGGGTCAGGCAGAGGTCTGTTGGTCTTGGGCAAAATAGACCCTTCCCCCCAACACAGGGGATGAATCATGATTGCTCTTAGCCAGCCATGGTTATGTCCCTTCATTTTGCCAGTGGTTGGGGATGTGACTCAGGTATGGCCAGTGAGGAAAGAGACAGCAAGAGAAATGCACTGGCTATGGAGTGGAGGCAGCCTGGATGGGGCTTCTGCCTCTTTCACTTCTCATCTCTACAACCTTGGGCTTGTTACTTAAACTGTCTTGAAATCATAATAGCGACATCATAAGCTTGTTGAAAGGATCAAATAGGAAATGATACATCAGTGAAAGCACCTTTCTGTGCCTGCCAGGTGCTTAAGACATATATTTCCCGTTTCAATGTCCAGCCTTGTTTATGAGGTATGCAGTTTTGTATTTATTCTGTCTAGTCTCAGCATCAGTCACTATTGGGTAGTAGTAACAAGTTTTCATTTTAACATAGATTCTTGGCAGGGTGCAGTGACTCATGCCTGTAACCTTAGCACATTGGAAGGCTGAGGCAGGAGGACTGCTTTGGTGAAGAGGGAGTTGCTATGCCCTCCCTTCCTTCTAGCCTGGAGCTCCGGCAGCCGTCTTAGGACCATGAGATAACAATACCAAGGATGGAAAGTCGACAGCTAAGGGCAGCAAAGCAAAGAACGAGAAAAAGCCAGGATTCCTCATGGCACTCCACAGTCCTGGACTCCTCTGCTGCTTGCAACCAAAAGCATTCCCATGTGCTACAAAATAAGCATTCCTAGGAGACGCGGCCCCACTGTGCCAGCCCTCACACCTGCTGCTGTAGGCTGCACCCCAGAAAAGGCAGCCCCATCCTGACAACTGTGGCCACTGGTTTGTGCTGCAGTGGTGGCTTCTAGCCCTCCACACATGCACTGTGTGTTCTGAGGCTGGGCTCCAGCACAGCCCTCAGAGCAGGAGGATGTATAAATAAAAGGCCTTATGTTTTACAGGCTAGTCAATATTTATTCAGCCCCAACAGAGCAGTGGACTGGAAGGAACAGAGAGACTATAAAATGTCTTCTGTACTGAAGCCTGAAATCATGCAGGGGAAAGGAGCTTCTCAGTGCTCACCCTGCAGAATAGTCCTCAGCACAGCAGAGCTTCAGAGGCCTCCTCTTTGAAGGGAAGGGGCTGGGGCAATCTGGCAAATGAGGACAGAAATGAAGCCAGGGCTGAGGACACAGGAACAGTTGAGCTCTCAATGCAGTTCTAACAGGTGGTCGTGGATAGTTGATCTCAAATGCAAATGATCTGTACCAGAACAGGAGTCCCTGTCCCTTGGCTTCAGAGGCCACTCTTCTCTCTCTCCTTAGAGCATCTCCTGGGAAGCCTACACTTTTAAGAGCAGCAATGGTGGGGTCTTTTTAAAGCCCTCTGGAGGGGAGTTTGTGTGTATTTGATGGAAGGCACATCCCCACAGGATTTTTGGGTCCTCCTTGCCCCTCAGTTTTTCCTGCCATGTGACATTCCTATGTTCTGTTGACTTTGCCACTCTCTGCCCTCCTCTGGGCTGCTGTATTTTCCCTCCTCTCCCCACTCCCTCTTACACAGTGTCTTAGTCTGTTTGGGTTGCTATAACCAAATACCTTAAACTTAGTGCTCATAAACAGCATAAATGTATTGTTCATAGTTCTGGAGGCTGGGAAGTCCAAGCTCAAGATGCCAGCTGATTCTGTCTGGTGAAGGCCCTCTTCCTCATAGACGGCACCTTCTTGCTGTGTCCTCACATGGTGGATGGGGCAAGCTACCTCTCTGCAGTCTCTTTGGTAAGGGCACTAATCCATTCTTGAAGGCACCACCCCCATGACCTCATTACCTCCTAGAGGCCCCCCTCATAATACTATTGCATTGGGGATTAGGATCCAACATAAATTTGGGGAGACACAAACATGCAGATGATAGGACCCAGCCTTTACACAGATATCTGATATTTTATTTGGGCAGATTAGAGGATTCTCTTCTCTACACAAAGCTTTCAAAACTCCCCCTGCATGACTGAATCAGGCTCCAAGTCTGTTGCCTGATATTCAGAGCTGTCCCCTCTCTGCCCTCAAGCGTCCAGCCTGACCTTGATCTCTCCCTTGCATACACTCTGTGCGCTCCACAGAAACGATCATGCCTCTCCCAACCTGCTCCTCAGCCTCTTCTCCGTGCCTTTTCTTAGGCTGCTACTGGCAAGAACCTAACTAAATCCATGAAGGCTCAGCTTAGCGACCTTCCTCCTTTTTCTTCAATGTCTGCTTTTCTCACTGGAAGAGCACTTCCTTCCTTTAGATCATTGTAATAATTTATACCCATTGCACTAGAATTACTAAAATTCTCAGCTTTATGCATTTCTTCCCCCTTTCTCTTACATAATGGATCAGTGGATTTCAACCGGAGTGATTCCCACCTCTACCACAGGGCATACTGGGCAGTGCCTGGAGGCGTTCTTGGTTGTCACACTACGGTGATGCTACTGATGGGTAGAGCCAGGGATGCTGCTGTAAACTCCCTGCAATGCCCAGGACTGCTCCCCACACCAAAGCAGCATCCAGCCCAAAATGTTAACATAGCCAAGGTTGAGAAATCCTGTATTAGACTATAAGCTTCCTGGAGGCAGAGACCACACTCCTATTCTTTTTATTCTCCATAGTACACAGCCTGAAATAGAATGTTATTCAATTATTTAAAATGAATGACTATAAATGTTTAATACACATTTATGTATCTTGTTTTGGACCTGTAGGTAGAGGCCTACTGCCCAAAGAGTGGTGCCTCACCCACATTACCCACATAATCTTCCCATTGTCCAGCATGTGTAGTGTCTCTGAGGGCCGATGACTGGGTAACTCTTCGTCATTGATATTCTCTAAGGCATTCCCTGCTCTGCTAGACTCCATAAAGCAAAGTCCCAGCTCATATTCTCTCAGCTCCTTATAGAAATTCCTTCACTAAGCTGTGCTTTAGTATATTAAGTCTTCTGTCTTTATAGAGGGTCCATAAAAGCAGCGCTCTGTTGAACGGTGTTTCTGACTCTTTTGTGGAACTTTCATTAGCAGTATTTCACACACTCACTGCACTGGAAGGTGACCTTAATATGGCCCCCTTCTTTTACAAATGAGAGTAAGAGAGTAAGGTTCTCTGTGTCACTCAGTGTCCTTTATCCAAGGACCTACGTGATGAATTCCTACCTAAGTTTCCTAGCAGGAAAACGTTTTGTCTCTGTAGATGAATATGTATGCTTTACATTGTTGGAAAACAAAACTCTGTGCAATCCAATATGCTTCTCTTTTTGGCTTAGCTGTCAGAAAAGTTAGAACCAAATTAAATGCCCAAGTGTTGGAATCTGCTCCACTCAGGTGTCTAAAACCATCCATTTCTTTTGCATTCTTCAGCAAGAGTGTTATCCTTAAATGCCTTCTCTTGCACTGTATTTTAATCTTTAAGCTGTCTCAAGTCTTTTGGAAGTAAGTAGGATACAAATCTTAACTTAAAGAAAAAATAAAAAAACTTCTGAATGTTATTCCAAGCCATCTTCTGTTGTTGAGTGTGAAATGCTTGGGCTATGGAGTGGGGGCCGCCTGGATGGGACTTCTGACTCTCTTACTTCCCATCTCTATAACCTTGGGCTTGTTACTTAAGCTCTCTAGAAATCATAATAGCGACATCATAGGCTTGTTGAAAGGATCAAATAGGAAATGATACATCAGTGAAAGCACCTTTCTGTGCCTTCCAGGTGCTTAATACATACATTTCCCATTTCAGTGTCCAGCCTTGTTTATGAAGTGCACAGTTTTGTATTTATTCTGGCTAGTCTCATCATCAGTCACTATTGGGTAGCAGTGACAAGTTTTCACCTTAACATAGATTCTTGGCCAGGTGCAGTGGCTCACGCCTGTAACCTCAGCACTTTGGGAGGCCTAGGCAGGAGGACTGCTTGAGCCCAAGAGTTCAAGACCAGCCTGGGGAACAAAGTGAGACCCCATCTCTACAAAAAAAGTTTTAAAAATTAGCCGGGTATAGTGGTGCATGCCTGTAGTCCCAGCTACTGGGAGACTGAGGTGGGAAGATCGCTTGAGCCTGGGGAGGGCTGCATTGAGCCAAGATCATGCCACTGCACTCCAGCCTGGGTGACAAAGCGAGGCCCTGTCTCAAAAAATGTTCTTTTTAATGTGAAAACCAAAAAAAAACATAGATTCTTATATTTCTCATTAACCTTCCCATTTAAAGGTCATGTAACTGACATAAAATTATCACTCTGTTCCTGTGATTTTAATTATGAAGGTAAGTTATGTAAACGACAGCAAAACACTCCACTTTGTGGAAATGGGACCGAGTTTCTTTGATTGGCTGTTTTGGTTGCTATTTTCAGAGCTTGGCACTGTTTCTGCTTCTGCCACTTAGGCTTATAGTTGGCCTTGAGATTTTATATTGTAAATATAGGGAATATGGCCCAAAAAAGGCTACTTGCTTTTCTTTTTGCCTTAAGATGGGATTAATTTAGAAACGAATGAGGAATATAGAACATTCTACGTATATTTATCATTAAATTGTTTCTCATTTGTTTAGAAACCCCAGGACCCATAACAGAACAATCCCTTTATAAAACGATCTTAAATTTTTAGAGTGGCTTAATTATCATAACTCCTTGTGAGGAAGTCAGTGAAGAAACTGAGGCTCAGAGAGACATCAGGGCGTGTGCTGGTCCTATAGCTGCTGGTTATTGTACCTGCCTCTCCAGGGCTAGTTCCAGTGCTCATCAGACCTTACCCCTCATGTAGAACTCTAGTGCCATGCTCCCTAAATTACTAAAAGGCTCCAATCCCAGGGACATTTACATTCTTTACTGAGTTCAAAGGACAGGAGTTGGGATTAAAGTTAGTAAACCTTCCAGAGCTGTGCTGTCAAATACAGTAAACACTAGCCACATGTGGCTCTTTAATTTAACTTTTAGTTAAGATAAAGTAAAATTTAAAAACCCAGTCTGTCAGTTGCACTAGGCACATTTCAAATGCTCAACAGCCACATGTGGCCGGATGGTAATCATATTGGACAGCCCAGGCGTAGACCGTTTCCGTCATTGCAGAAAGAGCTACAGTGCTTTCTAGAGCCATTTCCTACCTGCATGGGGGCAGAGGCAAAACAGACATCATTGCATGTCAAGCATTTCTTACATCCCTAAAAAGATGAAAGGAGGAGGGGCTTTTCCACACGGGCTCTTGACAGTGACTCACCCCAGGCCTATCTTTTTTGTTGCCTGTACATTTTACACTCAAAGCCTCTTACACAGTTAGAGAGAGCTAGTTAGTGCAGGCAGTGACCAGGCCTGGGAGCAATTGGCAACCGCCAATGTGCTTGTGCATTTAGCGGAGTGACTTAGTTACATTTGGAAAGCAGGGAGCAATCTTAAATACCTTATGGAGAGCTGGGCGAAGTGGCTCATGCCTGTAATCCCAGCACTCTTGGAGGCCGAGGCGGAAGGATCACCAGGTCAGGAGTTCGAGACCAGCCTAGCCAACACGGTGAAACCCCGTCTCTACTAAAAATACAAAAATTAGCTGGGTGAGGTGGTACATGCCTGTAATCTCAACTACTTGGCAGGCTGAGGCAGGAGAATTGCTTGAACCCGGGAAGTGAAGGTTGCAGTGAGCCGAGATCACGCCACTGCACTCCAGCCTGGGTGACGGAGCAAGACTCCATCTCAGAAAACAAAACAAAACAAAACAAAACAAAACAAAACAACAAACAAAGAAAAAAACCTTATGGAAATATTGCCCTTAAAGCATTTACTTTCTCAAATCGAGTTCCCCTTCTTGCATGGCCATGGCAAGAGATTCAGTATCTACCCATAAACAGGAAGGGCAAGGGATCATTAGGTTTCTGAAAGGCCAAACTTGGTTTCCATTTGCCCCTTTGTGTATTGATTTAGAGAAATTAAAGTGTTTCTGATATGGTATTTAGGTGCTTATGTGGTTTCTAGCTTTCATGTAGAAACCAGGGAGGTTTCTACATTATGTATCTTGGTACATAAAAATAAACAAACAAAATGCCCTCACTCTTGTGTCTCCTGTGTCTCTGAATCCAGATAGTCTCCTAGCTGACCTTGACTTTTCTTAATTCTCTGCTTCTCTGGAGGATTTGGCTCAGGGACAGATCCCTTGCTGTAGCACTCGCATGGTGCCTTTGAAGCTCAGAACAATCTTTTTTCTGGTCCCAAAATAGTGCCTCTGAGATTACCCCTGATACCCAGGCTGTCATTATCCTAGGTTTCTGGCTCTGCCTTCCCTTTATTCAGATAATGTCTGGCACGCTGAATGTTGTGGCTTTCTTTTGCCCCTGACTTCCCACTTCTCCCCATGTACTTTGTTAATAATAATAAGCACCATCACCACCCATTGGGCGCTTATTCTGTGCCAGAAACAGTAGTGAGTGCTTCACTAGAATTATTCTCTCCACCTCCACCACCACCACCTTGCTCCAAGCTGCCTTCATCTTTCACCTGGACCATTGCAGAAGCTTCCTGACAGGCTTCCTTTCTTTTGTCTTTGTTGCCGTCACTCTTCTCTCAAAAGAGCCCCAGAAAGATAGTGTTAAAATGTGAGTTAGAGCATATTCTTCCCCACTGCTCCAGCATCCTCTCTTTTGACTCAGAGTAAAATTCAAAGTCTTTGCAATGGCGTATAGTACCCTAAGCAATCTGCCTCTGCACCTGCTGACATTGCTCTGACCCACCTCCTACCACTTGCTTGCTTCTCTCTCTGATCCAGCCACACTGGCCTTGAGGCCTTTGCACATATGTTCTCTCTGCCAGATATCCCCATGGCTTGCTCCCTCACCTCCTTTAGGTCTTTTTTTACGCTGATATCTCTTTCTCAGTGAGGAATTCCCTGGTCATCCTATTTAAAATTAAACACACACACACAATCACCCATGCACACTATTTATCTTCATAGCACTTATCACTATTAACATGTCATATACTTTACTTATTTATTTACTGACAGTCTCTCCCAACTAAGAATCCAAGCTCCGTGAGTACAGAATTTTGGTCTGTTTTGTTTATTGATATATTCCCAGCACCTAGCACAGTGCCTGGCACATAATATGCTCAATATGGTTTTTTTTTAATAAGTTAATTAATTCTCATATACCCTTAGATTTCAGCTAATTCCTGCTGTATAGGTGGGGAAACTGAAGGTGAAGGTTAAGCAGTTTTCCTGAGATCACCGGTTCCTCGGACCTCAGAGCTGCGTGCTTCTCCCCAACACACGCTCGCCTCATGATGCTGACCTGGTGCGTGCCCCTCTAGCCACCACTCTGTGCGTGCTCCACAGCCCACTCATCCTTCTGGTGGAGGACTTCAGAGTGTGCCAGCCTCCACAAAAGTAAGTTCAGCAAATTCCTAAGATACTAAGCTGCCGTCAGGCAGAACTTCTGAAAACGGCAGCATCTCCTTCCCATCTGGGTCAGAAAAGCTCGAAAAGTATGGACTTTCCAAAGACCCTGGTGCAAACCGATTACAGTCATGGATAGGTCAACAGCAGGGTAAGATACTTTCCTACCAGGCAGAGTTGGGCAAAAACAAGTTAAATATTTTATTTTGATCTAGGATGGGGGAGTGAAGATGACAGCAAATAAAGACTGGACTTTAAGCATGTTTTCTGTTATGATCAGAAGGTTAAATTTTAATTCAATTGTAATTAGAGACGTAGAAAAGAAGAAGAGTGTTTTAAATGTTAGCTAGTGAACAGGTATAATGAAAAGTAAAGTTTTATTCAAGAATGAAGAACCATTGGTATTCATTTCTAAGGTTATTTGAAAAAAAATTATGGTAAAATATACATAGCATTGGCTGGGTGTGGTGGCTCACACCTATAATGCCAGCATTTTGGGATGCTGAGATGGGTGGATCACTTGAGGTCAGGAGTTCGAGACCAGCCTGGGCAACAGGGTAAAACCTCTTCTCTACTAAAAATACAAAAATCGGCCAGATATGGTGGTGCACACTTGTAATCCTAGCTACTTGGGAGGCTGAGGCAGGAGAATTGTTTGAACTTGGTAGGCGGAGGTTGCAGTGAGCCAAGATTGTGCTACTGCACTCCAGCCTAGGTGACAGCAAGACTCCATCTCAAATATATGTGTAATAAACTGTACCATCTTAACCATGTTTAAGTGTATAGTTTAGTAGTGTGAAGTATTTACATTGTGGTGCAATTGATTTCCAGAACTTTCTTCATCTTGCAAAACTAAACTCTATGCCCATTAAGTAACTCATTTTTCCACCCCTGGCAACATCAATTCTAGTTTCTATTTCTATGCATTTGACCACTTTAGATACCTTGCATATGCAGACTCCTATGACATTTGTCTTTTTGTGACTGGCTCATCTCGCTCAGCATAATGGCCTTGAGCATCATGCATGCTGTAGCACAGGTACTCTTTGAAACCAGCTTTTGTGTACGCTTCATTTTACTGGGCAGGGTGTAAAGTTCAGAGGCTATTTTTAGAGTTTTTTATTTTCTGATAAGTATTTTATCTGCATTTGTGATAGGTAAAAAGTAAGGCTTTGTTTATAACCATCCTTTTCAAACAGAAAGGCTTGCCACAGAACAATGCTTTTCTATTTAATTAAACCTTTCCATTAGAATAAAATCATTTATTAAAACAATTAATCATCAATAAATAGAGAACAGCACTTACATAAGACACACAATGCAATGCGTGTCTTAGAGCAGTGGTCATCAAACTACCTCCAGGAGTCCTGGGTCCTCAGAGATGTGTCAGGGGCCGCCTGAGGAGGGGTATCATGGTGGGGGTGGAACTCCAACCTCGCCCTCTCCTCTCAGCTTGAATCAGAGCAGCTCCAGTAAACTTATCTCATATAGTGGGTCCTGCACAATATTTTATTTGAATAAAAAAGTGCCACGGTGCCACATTGTTTTGTCATTAGTGCTGTCCACCAACAATTCTGGTTCTTCCCCCTTCCAGGCGTGTGGTAGCATTGTCCTTCCTGGCCTCTAATGGTTGGGTGGAGCCATGTGACCGATTTGGGGCAATGAGCATGTCTCTCTGGTTTGGAACATTTAATTGCCAGTGCAGGACCATCCAGATCACCCTCACCCCTCTCTTTTTTGTTTTGCCGTGTTTACTGGCCTTGCTTCAAGTAGTGGCCACTCAGCCTAGGTCCCAGGATGAGGATGACAAACAAGGATGGCACAGAGCAGAGTGTTCAGACACCCTTAGATAGATATTCAGCATGAGTTAGAATAATCCTTTTCTGTTTTAACCTACTGAGATTAGGGGTTGATACATCGCTGCCGTATAATCTAGCCTATTGTGACTAATATACACCGCTTTTAAAAAGTGTGTGAAACACCCTTTTGGAGATGTATCAGTGTTTATGTAGATTTGGGTGTCTCTTCCCTAATCTTTGACTCGTCTTAAACCTTGCTTAACTCAGTCTTGTTTTCCGTGGTCTTAGATTAGACTCGGATTTATTTATCTTCTCCTCCTCTTACATGCCTACCCCCCATGTTCGACTGGGACTCTTAGAAATTCTGGGAGTTTCACGGGATAGTTAATTTGTGTAGCTTTTCCACTGCTGTAGATTTAAACTTTTCCCAAGAAAGGAATCTTTTGATTGCCACAGGTTTTCTCATGTAGCAGATGCTGCTGAGTAATCCTTCTTCCCAGTCCTCTACCTCCACCTTGATTGTATACGTGAGGAAACCAATTACATTTCCGTTTTTCCCCAGCATCGTGGTTGAGCCAGGGCTGGGAGAGACAGAGAGACAGAGACAGACAGAGACAGAAAGGGGAGAAAGAATGAAGGGGAGGAGGAGAAGAAAGAGACAAGAAACATTGTTTGGCTGCTGGGTTATGCTGGGTTACGTTGCCAGTCTTTTCTTCTAATGATGGGCTCCTTTCTAAGTCAGTGTTTACCAAAGTTTAGTCCTGCTACATCAAAACAAAACAAAACAAAACAACAACAAAAAACTTGATGAGCTTGTTAAAATGCAGGTTACTATCCAGCACCCACTGTGAATATCCAGCGAATATTCAGGTGGTTTCCACATATGCTAGAGTTTGACAAACATGGTTATAAATCATTCTGGGTTCCCGCTTTGATCAAGGAGCATCAAAAACATTCTTTCCCTTTGTAACATTGAATGAGACCTTGTTTTTGTTTCAGCTTAATCTCAGTATTTAAATTACTTTCTGCTAAAAAAATTTTACAGTTACTTAATTCTCAGCCTGCTTCAGAATTCGCCTTTTCTTATATGTAAACAGAGTATATAAATATTTAGAAATATAAAATAATGTGAAATGTTTGTATTTTGTGTGCTTATCCTTTATATCCATTAAACTGTTACATTCTTTCTTTGAAGACAAAAACAAAACAAAACAAAAAACACCTCAATAACTGATTGTGATAAAACCAAGTGAGGGTAGGGTACCTGGTCCTGGGCCCCAGGATTGTCAGTGAGGCAAGTCAGTGGCAATTGACATGGATTATCAATTATGTGTCTAAAACTTGACATGTATTATTTCTTGTAAGCCTTGGAACTGACTGCCCTTTGAGGGAGGAATTATTGTCTTTACACAGAAAAGATCTAAGCTCAGAGAGGTAAAGTAACTTGCCCAAAACCATGCAGCTGGCAAGTATCAGTGCCTGACTTATACCCCAAGGCAACTGGCCTTCAAAATCCATATTCTCTGCACCGAGCTGCACTGCCTCTGTGAGGGACTATCGGAGACAGACAAGGAGGAGGACTAGAATGGTGGAGGGAAAATTCAGGTAGAATGGGGATAATGTCCCAGAGAGCAACTCCACCAAACCAAATCATACTTAATTTGCAAGACGGACAGCAGGTTATAGCATGACAAACTTGGAAAGACTGCAGTGCACGCCAGCATCTCCTCTGAAGATTTGCCTGGTCAGGGAAAAAAAGCCATGTTCAATATAGATGTTATTTTGTTTGGTCAAAGTAGGTCAGAGGGATTGGGCAGAGTGATAGGTGGTTCTTTATCAGGAGTTGTGTTTGACTGAGGAAATTAAACTCTGAAGGAAAGAACACAATGAAGCCACAGTGTTGATGTCACCTGGGTAATATCAGGACTCTCTATTGAGGCAAGGACATTTACAGTTTCTATATGAAATGTCATCAGGACAGGTTGGCCAACGGAGACTATCTTAGAAATAACTGCCTACATGCAAAAAAATTCTATGTGCAGCTGCATTTCTAATTCTATTCCTGCAGGAGTGGGAAGGGAAGAAAATAAGCTAGGAGGGTACATTCTCTTGTTCACCGTCATTATAAACAGAAGGTACATGTTCAGGTTTATTCTCCTATTACCCACTGGAAAGCTCCCTGGACTTTTCATGGCAAGTGCTGGCTTCATGTGCCCCCACAACCAGCCTGACGCATAATTTTTATTAATGCAATTGGCCTTGAATGACACAGGTTTGAACTCCGCGAGTCCACTGAAATGCTATTTTGTTTTTCAATAAAAGTTACACGAATGTGCCTGCCTCTCCTGCCTCCCCTTCCACCTCCTCCACTTCTCCTACCTCTGCCACCCCTGAGACAGCAAGAACAACCCCTCCTCTTCCCTCTCCTCCTCAGCCTACTCAACAGGGATAAAGACCTTTATGATGATCCACTTCCACATAGTGAATAGTGAATATATTTTCTTTTTTTTTTTATTATACTTTAGGTTTTAGGGTACATGTGCACAATGTGCAGGTTTGTTACATATGTATCCCAAAGGACTATAAATCATGCTGCTATAAAGACACATGCACACGTATGTTTATTGCGGCACTATTCACAATAGCAAAGAGTTGGAACCAACCCAAATATCCAACAACGATAGACTGGATTAAGAAAATGTGGCACATATACACCATGGAATACTATGCAGCCATAAAAAATGATGAGTTCGTGTCCTTTGTAGGGACATGGACGAAACTGGAAAACATCATTCTCAGTAAACTATCGCAAGGACAAAAAACCAAACACCGCATGTTCTCACTCATAGGTGGGAACTGAACAATGAGAACTCATGGACACAGGAAGGGGAACATCACATTCCAGGGACTGTTGTGGGGTGGGGGGAGGGGGGAGGGACAGCTTTAGGAGATATACCTAATGCTAAATGACGAGTTAATGGGTGCAGGAAATCAACATGGCACATGGATACATATTTTCTTTTTGTTATGATTTTCTTAACAGTTTCCTTCCTCTAGCTTGCTTTATGGAAAGAATACAATATATGATACATATAACACCTAAAAATATGTGTTAATTGGCTGTTTATGTTATGGGTAAGGCTTCCAGTCAGTGGTAGGCTATTAGTAAAGTTTCGAGGGAGTCAAAAGTTATACCTGGATTTTCAACTGCATTGGAGGTTGGCTCCCCAATCTCCATGTTGTTCAAGTGTCAACTCTTCCTTTCTTTGGATTTTAATTTAGTTGAGTGTAAAGTTCCTTTCTATGTCTATATCCTTTTCAACAATGGCATGCTGTGGGGACATAATAAATGCTTATTAAACATGATGTTTCTCTGTTGTGAGTTTTCTGTACTTATTATGAATTGTCATTGGAGGAGAAATGCTCTGCAATAATATGTGTCAACTTTTTAATAAAAACTGTTATATTGAGTGTCTGCAAAGAGCTATTCCAGTGTAAGTTATTAGGATACCACAGCACTAATTTTTAGGAATTGATATATACTTATGTCGAGTGGCTTAAGAGCACCTGAGCTCCTGGAGCAGGTTGAATTGTAACTTAGACGTTTTGCTACTTGGTATGCAGGGATGCTTCTGCATTAGCTCCAAAAGCTTCTCATGGTGTGGTGGCTTTGCTGATTGAGTCATGTAGATCACTCAAATTCCTTGTGATGGTTTACACTTTAATCGTTCTCTCACGGTAATATAATGGTAATTGGTGTCGTTTAATCTTCTGTGCTGTTTAATGCCCTGAGACTTCTGGGGATTTCACACAACCCATCAAACATTAACCTACACTACCTATTTACTCCATGAAAGAAAAATCTCCCTTTCCCTCAGGCACCCCGGCTTTTCAAGAAGCTGGCCGAGGTGGAATTCATCCTACTGGGTTTGCCCCAAACTGGATAGGTTTCATGGGTCCCAGTTCTTCTGAGCTTCATGGCTTTTTCACTTTTCCCAAGGAGCCCTTTAAGTCACTGAGTTTATTCACTCATGGGCCTTAGCCCTCCCCCCCCTCCCCTCCCCCCCCCCCCCTCCCCTCCCCTTTCTCCTCTCCTCTCCTCTCCTCTCCTCTCCTCTCCTCTCCTCTCCTCTCCTTTCTTTCGAGACGGAGTCTCTGTTGCCCAGGCTGGAGTGCAGTGGCACGATCTCGGCTCACTGCAAACTCTGCCTCCTGGAATCAAGTGATTCTCCTGCCTCAGCCTCCCAGGTCTTTCTTCACTGCTATAATTTCTCATTTTCCCTCACTTCAGACTCTACTACTGTTTGAAGGCTGAGATGAGCCAAGCACAGAGATAAGAGAGCATTCTTCTTTAAATTAGGGTACATTCTCTTGTTCACCGTCATCATAAACAGAAGTTACACATTCAGGTTTATTCTCCTGTTACCCACTGGAAAGCTCCCTGGACTTTTCATAGCAAGTGCTGGCTCTATGTGCCCCCAACATCAGCCTTACACATAATTTTTGTTAATGCAATTGGCCTTGAACAATGCAGGTTTGAACTCCGCAAGCCCACTGAAATGCTAATGGTTTTCAATAAAAGTTACACCCAATGTACCTGTCTCTCTTTCCTCCCCTTCCATCAGGTCCCACTCCCTGGACCCCACTCTGTTTACACAAATGATTTTTTAACCCAATGCTTAGAATTTGCCTACAAAACCAACTTAAGGTGCACCTATGGATAAAGGCCTGAGAGGCTCCTCAGCTCTGATGTGCTTCTAAGCTGGTTACCCTTGAACTTGGTCTGCCTCCCTAAGCCCCCATTGCTCCTGCCGTACAAAAATGTCAGTGCAGCACCTCATGAAAACCAATATTGTATGGTATCACCTCCTGTGGAAATAAATGACCCTAGCAGAATGGGAGAATAAACTCGCCAAGAACATAAATAACCATTATGGGCATCTCTGCATGACTGCAAGGTATTGGATCCAAAATCTGACAAAACATTAGAAAGATTTGTAAGTGGTTGTGGCTGTAAAGGTGGGAATCAGCAAACCACATATCCCCAGCATTTTCAAATTTATTTTATTTTTGTCAAAATGGCACACTTAACCTTGATCTTTGCTTTCTTGAATGAAAAAGAAACAAGATTCCAGTGGGTATCTATACTATCCAGGTGCAGATAGTATGCTAGAGGGGCTCGGGTGGATCAAGGTCCTGTAGGATCATTGCCTTCGAAGGTATTCCCTTCAGATGGGGATATGGGAGAAAAGGGGAAGGAAGGGCAAATACTTTAGCAGGCCAGGCTCTCAGTGACTATGCAGAACTTCAGGGGACAGGAAAAGCAAATTGGAAAACCAGCGCCTTAGAGGTGGGAGTGGGGGGAGGGCAAAGGCCAGCTGTATTAGTCTGTTTTCATGCTGCTAGTAAAGGCATATCTGACGCTAGGTAATTTATAAAGGAAAGAGGTTTAATGGACTCACAGTTCCATGTGGCTGGGGAGGCCTCGTAATCATGGTGGAAGGTGAAAGGCACGTCTCACATGGTGGCAAACGAGAAGAGAATAAGAGTCAAGTAAAAGGAGTTTCCCCTTATAAAACCATCAAATCTCATGAGACTTATTCACTACCACAATAACAGTATGGGGGAAACCACCCCCATGATTCAATTATCTCTCACTTGGTCCTTCCCACAACACTTGGGAATTAGGTGAACTACAATCCGAGATGACATTTGGATGGGGACACAGCCAAACCATATCACCAGCTTTCTCTTAGTCAAAGGCCGACGAGTATTTCTTACATAGGTTAATCGCATTCTTTCCTCTTATTTTGTTCCATTCCTGTGTTCCTTTTTTTCCCTGACCATAAACATCACCAAGGTTGGCCAATCTCCTATGCACCTGCCTCATTTCTTCTTCCTACAGCTATGGCAGAGCCTCCTAGTTGACCATGGCTTTCCTTCCTCCTGAGCCCACACACAGTCTCAGCACATTTTTTTTCAGATGCACTCCAGTGACCTTGACCCTCAGCAGAAACTAGATTTCAGGATGGAACTCATCAACCACTCTGAGTAGGCCCTAGAGAGATAGTGTCTCATAGCCACAGTTTCTCTCTAGCTCACCACGCATAGTAGATGCTCAAAAACTATTTGGTGAGTGAATGAAGAGAATGACTAGTAATAGAAGCATAGTAAATTCATCTGGAAACTTACAAATAATCTTGGAAGAGGGAAGACAAGATTCTAAGATAGTTTGAATTATTTGTGTGCCTTATCTGTTCCATTCTTTGTTGTGTTCATTAACAAAAACAATAGATAACTAGCTATAGTTGGAAAACCCATGTATACGTTAATATTGTAAGAAACAACAATATAAGGTTTCTAGAAATGGTATGCAAGATTAATATCAGCTAAAATAATACTTCTAATAATGTTTTACTGTTCATTATAGAAAGTCTGGAAAATAGACAAAAGTAAGTAAAAGAAATCAGAAATCACAAGTAATCCCACCCAAATAAATACCATAACAATTGTTAATATTTAACCTTTATAGTCTTTTTTGGATATACAGAATTATATCTTTAAAATGATTTTTCTTCCTTCCTCTTCCCTTCTTTCATTTCTTTTTCTCTCTTTCTTTAGACAAAATTAAGATCATGCTATGCATAGTTCTGCAACCCACCTTTTTTCACTTAAAAATACATGCTGAACGTCTTTCCAGATAAATGTCTACAATTTAGTGCTCAGAAATGAATTTCTAGTTTTCCGTCAGAATGCAATTTTCTGTTTGGGGTCAAATGCTGGATAGTAACAAACCAACATCTTTCAGAAAATGCCTTCATATAAGGCATTTTAAAAAGAACTATCAAATTTTCTGCTTCCCCACCTTTCCCCAGCCCCTAAATCACTAAGAAGTGAAAAATTTCTGCTACCATTGAGATGACATTTAAGTATCAATAATTCTATTGGAAGGAAGTTCTTGGTTGTTTGAAAAAGAGAGGCTCTCAGCTGTTCTGTGAAGGAAATGAACATTTGTTTTTCTGTAGGCCTTTTCTAAACTGGAACAATCCTGCAAGCAGGAAAGCAGAGAACAGTGCTCTCTCCTCATGGGGAGCAGCAGCAACTTGGGACCCACCACCTGCAGTGGATGGCGGTTGGCTCTGGGTTTTTTTAAGCGCCCCAGGAGGGCTGAAATGGTGCTACCCAGAAACTACATCAAAACAGACCCAGGGCCTGCAGCAGCACAGTCAGCATGGCCTTACCCAGCATCAACCTCCACCGCAGGTGGCAAGAGCAGTCAGATCTAAAAATCGTATCCACTGCTTCAGTAAGTCAGGACAGAAGAAACCCGCAACCGGAGGATTGCTATGAAGAAGATGATTCAGAGAAACCAGAACTAATGAATAGGATGATTCCATTCTGCACCATTATGTACAGCACCGAAGCCTGTGGACAGAGAATACCAGTAGAAGGGACCATGCCTGTGCTCCCTTTAGCTTGGCAATTTCTTCTTTGAAGCCTCACTGGAGTACAGACAGAGGGCCAGGAGTGCCTCTAGCTCTTTGCTTGAGCTGCCTGTTTGACTATACAAAGAAACTGCATCTCCACATCTAAGATTACCTCTCTGATGCACTTGTCTACAGGGAGGGCCATACCTAACTAACCCAGCCCCCAAAAGCAGCTGCCCACCCTATTCAGATGATTTTCAAGGAAGGAGGTTGTTCAAAGACCCCTGGAAATCTTTCCAATGGCTCATAACCTGAGTAGGTCGTAGCCCTAACCTCTTTGGCTGCTGAGAAATAGTCTCTGGCCTTGTCTTCAGTAAAAGAGAGCATCACCCTTGCAAAACTCTCCCTTTGTACCCTCAACTCAAGCTTCCTTGTCTTGGTGAGGGATTGCTTAATTAGTGGTAACAGAAACCTACTCAAGCTAGCGAAGAAAAGAATAAAAAGTATTAAGATACAGAGTTATCTCACAGAATCCAAGGGCTGAAATGCAGCTGAGTCTTGAATTGCAAATTCCAATGGGGCCTGGAATTTACAATATGCAAATTGGAAATGTGCTTGATGTGAGCAACCAAAACAAATAAACAATAAAAAAGAAACAAAACAACGACTAAACCCCAACGACTAGTTATATTGGCTTAAACAATCAGAAGTCTTATTTTTCTCATGAAATAATTTCAAAAGTTGCAGTCATCTATGTCATTAGGAATTCAGGGGTGGAGCTTTTGTCCACCCTTGAATGGTTGCAAGGAGTCTGCTGCTCATCAAAGGAGGAGGTCTGCATCCTAGTCTGGAAAAAGACAGAAGGACATAAAATGAAAAGGAATGTTAGACACATCTAACCTTTTGGAAAGCTCTCTGAGAGTTTCCACCTAGTGACATCTCATTGGCTAGAATTTAGCCACTTAGTGATCCATGACTGAAAGAAAGATGAGAAAGCTTTTTTTTTCTTTTATTATACTTAAGCTCTGTGATACATGTGCAGAACGTGCAAGTTTGTTACATAGGTATACACGTGCCATAGTGGTTTGCTGCACCTATCAACTCGTCATCTACATTAGGTATTTCTCCTAATGCTCTCCCTCCCCTAGCCCCCCACCCCCCAACAGGCCCCAGTGTATGATGTTCCCCGCCCTGTGTCCATGTGTTCTCATTGTTCAACTCTCACTTATGAGTGAGAACATGCAGTGTTTGGTTTTCTGTTCTTGTGTTAGTTTGCTGAGAATGATGATTTCCAGCTTCATCCATGTCCCTGCAAAGGGCCTGATCTCGTTCTTTTTTATGGTTGCATAGTATTCCATGGTGTATATGTACCACATTTTCTTTATCCAGTCTATCATTGATGGGCATTTAGGTTGGTTTCCAGTCTTTGCTATTGTAAACAGTGCTGCAATAAACATTCGTGTGCATTTGCCTTTATAGTAGAATGATTTATAATCCTTTGGGTATATACCCAGTAATAAGATTGCTGTATCAAATGGTATTTCTGGTTCTAGATCCTTGAGGAATTGCCACACTGTCTTCCACAATGGTTGAACTAATTTACACTCCCACCAACAGTGTAAAAGCATTCCTATTTCTCTACATGCTCTCCAGCATCTGTTGTTTCCTGACTTTTTAAAGATCGCCATTCTAACTGGCACAAGAAGGTATATCATTGCAATTTTGATATGAGAAAGCATTTTTTTTTAGTAGGCTAATTGTGACTTCATGTACAATCTGTTTCTGCTGGTAAAGAAGAAAAAGGAAGGGATATTGGGTAGCAGTTATCTTCTGCAGTGCAACAAATTATCTTAAAACCTAGTGGTTTAATGCAACAACCACTTAATTTTCTCGTGATTTTTATGGGTCAGGAACTAGGGCAGGGCTTAGGATGGCTGGTTCATCTCTGCTCTACATGTCTGGGACTTCACATGCAATGGCTCAAACACCTTAGACAAGCTGGTGTGGCTGGGTCTCTCCCCTCTGATGGTGTCAGCTAAGGTACCTAGACTGGCCTGGAGCATCCAAAACAGACTCACTTGCATGTCTGGGGCTTGGTCTTTGCTGCGGGCTGGGACCTTTCAGTTCTCCTTCACATAAATTATCTCTCAGTACATGGTCTTTATAGTTCAGAAACCAAGGCCATGCATTATTACATTTGATTGGCTTCCAAGAGGGTAAAAATGAAAACTGCAAGGTCTTTTAAGGCCTGTCCTGGAAATCACACAGCATTACTCTCAACACATTCTCTTGGTCAAAGTAAATCATAAGACCAGCTGAATTCAAGGGCAGGTGAACAGACGTCACCTCCTGTTGGGGAGAGCAGCATGCACACACCGGGTTGGGAGGGCTGTTGGTGGGCATCCTTGCACAGAATCTCCTTAGCCAGCCACAGACACCAAGGTTGCTCGCTCTTTCTTCCTGTCCACATGGCACCTTGCCTCTGCTTTTCTCTACAGGTCTATTCATTCTTTCCCTGCGTTCTCTTTTTCTCTGAGCATCCAGCTTAAACATAGCTGCCCTAGAAAGGGCAAACAAACAAAATATCTTAGACTAGGTAGCTTATAAACACAAGTTTATTGCTCACAGTTCTGGAGGTTTGGAAGTCTGAGATCAAGACACTGGCGAATTCGGTGTCTGGTGAGGACCTGTTTCCTGGTTCATAGAAGGTCATTTTCTCATAGAGTCCTCACATGGCAGAAGGGACCAGGGATCTCTCTGGGGCCTCTTTTATAAGGGCACTAATCTCATTCATGAGGACTCCACCCTCATGATCTAATCACCTCCCAAATGCAATATCTCCTAATACCATCACCTTGGGAGTCAGGATTTCAATATATGAATTTGGGAGGGTGGTCACAAACAATAAAATCATGGCACCTTACCTTTATGAGTTCTGAATCTGTAGCCAAAAAATGAGTTGCTGAATCCCTATTCCTCTAAGAAGTGGTGTAGGGGCAGTTAAAAAATCACTAGGGGATCCTCTCCTCTAGACCAGAAATCTCAATGCCCTTAGGCATTTCATGAACATTTTTCTATAGCTCACTTGGGAACTAACCTTCAAGAAAAAGGCATTACCCTATAGTAGGTATTCGACAGTGCTTGTGGATGTGGATAATGTTGAATAGTAGCATAAAACCATTTGGAGAGCTTTTAAGAAGCAGTCCATGAACATGTAGTTTATATTTTGATTTTTAAAGCTCTAAATCAAAAGAAAAACCAATTTCTATCAGAGTCCATTGTTATCTGATGGGTGAGGGGGCGATTTTTTATCTTGATGCCTTTCTCTGCACACACATACACACACACACTGGGCTCTGTTACCAGGTAGAAGCACTGTTTCCATAAACAGCAAAGAGACAAGCATCAAAGAGGTCATTCACCTTGTCCAAGTGAAGAGGGCTGTGTGTAGAGAATCAGTGCCTCTCTAATTCTATGCAAATGTCCTTCTGGTCCAAGGATGGGTGACAGAGATCTAGGCACCTCCCTACTTTTGGAAACACCTGGATTAGGGTTTCTTAATCTGAAGTTCAAGGAAAGTGTGAACTTCCTGAAATTATATACAACTTTTAGCCTGTGTGTTCATTTTTCTACCCTGGTATCTGTAGCTTTTATCAGATTTCCAAAGGGGTCTATGAAACCCCTTTTCCCTCTCTCTCCAATCACCTAAAGCCAAGACCTGTTGAGAATGAACAAATACCCCTCAGCGTTTGTGATGACTGAATGATACATGAGATTTATTGGGGTCACTTTTTAAAAATAAGGGCCTGCTTCTGCTGGGGTGCTTTTCATTCTGTTACATGAGGGAGAGATATAAAAACAGTCATCATCAAATGAGGGCAGTGCAAAGGGACCCAGAGCTCAGTGGAAGCACAAGGCCAGGGCTGATGGCTGAAGATTCTTTTGCTGTTGAAATGCACAGAGGTTGGAGAGGTATAGCCTTTTTAAGTTTGGTAATCACAGCAAAGCTTGTCTGCTTCCCTGCTTCCCTGAGCAGGGACAGAGCGTTCCCTTATCTGAGACGCTTTACCTGAGATGCACGTGGATTCAGCCAGTCTCCAGACAGAACCCGGCATCTCGCTGGGTCGTTGGGCTCTCCTTGTGTCCCAGAATGGGTCTGTTAGAAGTGGGAAATTGCTGGACTGTTCCAAAGGTGTTCCTCCACCCTGTGATTCCACTTCCTTCTCTTCCAAGTATAACTGGGACACATAACCTAAAACAAGCAAAGGGTATCTCTCCTGACAATAGTCACAGGCTTCCTCTCCTCGCAAAACCCTTCTGCTCAAGGCACACCCTCTGCTGTTCTCAAATCTCCATTTCTCAGTGAGAAACTTGTGTCTCTGTAGCGCATCCCTTGCCCTCCTTTGTTAATGCATCTGCTCCTTCATGCTCTGAAGTGGAGGCTGGATGGGATTCACTAAGCCATAGCCCACAAAGACCCATGAAGCAAACTACCAGCAGAGATGCACCAGGGGAGTGAAAGTAACAAAGGGGGAAACTCTTCTCAAGATGATTCGCTTTCTTCCTCTGTCCACCTGCTCCTCTGTCCCTCTCGCTGAGGCTGATTTCCCAGAACTCATTTCTGCTAGGTAAATAGCAACCAGAACATCAATTTCCGTTCAATGCCGGCAGCCTCGACAGTTGCCGTCCTTCATTCAAACATGTGAATGCTCTGCCTAAATTGCACATTTCTCATTTAGCACACCTTGAAAGGCTGTGCTGTCACTCACTTATAATATCGGAGCAGACGTTTGCACGAGCTGCGAATGGCACCGGGCAGCTCCGTGGAGGTGTCAAAGCAGCAAAAGGGGACACTTGAGCAGATCAGCTTACTTTACGGAGAGACATCAGCTTCAGCAATTAGGTTTCTAAAAACCCGATGACGAGGAACACATATAGACGCTTACTAACCACTATTGAAGAGAGTTGTGTGTGTGTGTGTGTGTGTGTGTGTTTTAAGATGGATAAAAAGAGTTTCTGTTGTTTCCTGCAGGAGAGGACTGAAAACAATGGTATATTTGTCATATACCATCTGTAGGGTGACCTTTACCTCTGGACGACTCTAGAGTCTTCAGTCAGCATCTGTTGCTGTTTCCTAGCTCTTAGGGAGGCTGAAGAAGTCTTAATAAGTTACCTGCCCCTCTGAGGCCCCATTCGACTCTATGGGTACAAATATTTCAATGGCACTTTCACATATGTTCTTATAGTTCATTCTTCCAGCAACCCTATGAAGTAGCTATTAAGAGCTCCATTCTTCAGATGCAGAAACTGAGGCTCAGAGAAACTGGGATACTTGCCCAAATTCACACAGCTAGGAAGGGGCAAGGCCTGGTTTGTTTTGAGGTCTTCCAAAGCGAGTCCTGGGTATAGTCCACCTGACCCAAGGCAGCCCCATTCTCAGGCACCTCGATAAGACTTAAGGTGCTGAATAATATTAGGGTTGGAGAATTTCATTCCCTGCTGTCTTTTTCTTTGGACTTGGCTGGATGCACTGTATTCTTTAGTCTCTTGGCCCAAGAGGAAGTAGACAGTGATGACAGTATTCTGAGACTTAATTAACTAATGTCTTTAACATTCAGCTGCCTTGGGCAAAAAGTCCTATGCTACAATATTCTCAGAAAATTCTATGGATAGAGGATCTAGCTGTTCATTTGCAAAAGTCTTTTATTACAAGGGGGGTGGGAGGCGGGGTGAGGAGGTCTTCTCTTATGCAGCCAGGCAGGGAAGAGAGCTTGGCATCAGAGAGCAGAAAGCCAGCTGCTGGCTGCCGCCACCACGCAATCTCAGGAGCGAGGAATGAGAAGTGACTCAGACCAGCCCTCACTCCCAGTCCCAAGGAGAAGTGGCTCTCAAGTGCCATGTGACGGACAGGTGACCTTGGTCAGGATGACTTGCTTCCTTATTGTGCAACAACATCTCTGTGTGGTGTGGGGGAGCACTGCCCCCTGAGATTTGGTGTCTCAGCCTTCATGATAAACATGGCTAAATGAATTAGCATGAAAAAATTAATTGAATTTTATAGAGATTGTTTTGCTTATCTTGTCTTTGCTAACAAAACCGAAACAATTCTGGAGTTGTCATGAGCTTTTCTCTTCCCCCTTCCTTTTTACAAATCTCCCACAATACTCAGTGCTGGGAGATGCCCAGGCAGGAGCTTGTACTGCAGATCACATCCCAAGCCTTGCCATTTCAAGGCCTCCTTGGAGACTGCTTTTTATTTGCCACTGAAGCCTGGGGATTACTTTGATATGGGGGCCACATGGCTTACCATTGTTTTCTAAGCAGAATCATAATCCAGTCTCGCTGATTAAAAAAAGAGGGATGGGGGAGGCTAGGAGCTGGAGGTTACCAGGATCAGGTTCAGTAAAACATGCCCATGTCAAAGGGCTACCCTTGAGCACCTAAGATGCCACCTGCACTCTCAGCCTTCCTTTCAGAGGGGAGGAGAGCAGGAGGAGGCAGCTTCAGTGTGGAGTTTGGGGCCGTTGCTGTAAGGCTGAAATTTCATAGGAGGAAGATGAGCTGATGAGGTTGAAAACAGCTATGTTTCCATTTCCTTTAGGAGAGCCCCACACTCTTGTCTCAAAGCTCAGTAACCCTGTGACATGCTCACAGGCTGTCATCATCAACATACTGAATGATCCTGCCCCAACCACACAGGCCACAAATCACTCTGCAGAGACGCTGTCTGAGAGGCTGCCCAAGGTGTCTGGATTCCTCGACTTGAGTCAGGGGAGGAAGACGGGCTCAGGTAAGGACTCTCTTCATGTAATCACTGAATGAGGCGGCTGACCCCAATGCAAAAGTCGAAGCTGAGAGATAGAGAGAGAGAGGGAAAGGGAGATAGGGGCATCTGGAACAGCAGAAATGCTTGAAGTACTGCTCTCTCCCTTATGGCCCTGGCGCCTTCCTTTTCTGCAGGGTCACGGGAGTGACTGGAGTGGAGGCTTGATGGCCAGCTCACTGTTGGAGAAGAGGAGGTTGGGAAATAGGGCTGAGGCAGGAGCAAGGAGAATTGGGGCCTGTGGTTTCCTCTTTGGGAACCTCCAGCCCAGTGCCCACTTATGATTGCTTTAATGATTAGAGCAAGTTGGCTAAGACCCCTCCAATTTGCCTTTCCCAAGGCTCACATTCAGTTCCCAGAGGTTTCCAGGGGCAAGGATGGGAATCTAATTGATGTGTCTTACCATGAGTGTCCTTTCCTCTTCTCTCTATCAAATAGGGATTCACAGTGTTTGTGGGAGGATTTTTTCCCTCTCGCCTCCAGTCACTCCGCAGCCACCTTGTTCTTTGCAGCGAGGGAGGATTTTCTGCTGACAGGGAGTTCTGTGGACTCCATTGCAGGTTTTTGACTGCAGCACATTCCATCTGTGACAGTCACAGCAGCTTGAGGTCCTGGGAGTTCTAGTGTGGTATTCTGGACCTGAGCTCACCAGGAGCATCCAGGTTTGGAAATGTGAGGCCAGAGTTGTGTGTGGGGAGTGGGGTTCCTAGGACTGGCCCCTGGCTCCCAAGCGGTGCTGTGTCACTGACTCAGCACACACCAGGGGACACAGGGCTCCATTTTCTCATCCATTAGAAGTGACTGCTAAATCCTGGCCAGTCGCCCTCCTGAAGTGGTTTGAGATTGATTTTGTAAAGCTGGCAGGCAGGATTAGGCCGTGCCACTCGGCAGAGCTGCTAGGGAACACTTGCTAGAAATGCTAAAGACGATGAGGCTGATGGGTCAGCCCTGGCCCACGGAATACACCAAGTCAGCAGAGCTGGGGGCTAATGTCTCCTGAAGTTTGTCACATCTGAGACGCTGGAGTGGCTCAGTGGAATGTCATGGGCCTGGGTGGCCAGGAACAGTTCCCACACTCAGACACAGTTCACTCTGTCCTCTTAATTCCCATCCTAGGCCAGGACAATTGTTCTCCCCACTTTGTAGTCAAGGTCACACTGGGGTACACTGAGGTTAAGGACCT
This sequence comes from Nomascus leucogenys, assembly GCF_006542625.1. NCBI lineage: Eukaryota > Metazoa > Chordata > Mammalia > Primates > Hylobatidae > Nomascus > Nomascus leucogenys. The sequence goes on along the minus strand of NC_044387.1, from coordinate 72,720,638 downwards.
TTCCTATGACTACACTGTTGGGAATTGGCAGGACCAGGATTTGAACCCAGGGAGTCCAGTTTCAGAACCTGAGGGTTGTAGGAAAAGCCCACTGGAAGAGTGGGGAGACAGGAAGGATATTGGAGGAGAAGCCTCGGTTCTGGGGCTGACTGCAGTGGAACCACTGAGAGACCAAAAGCATGTCTTTTCACAGCCCTAGACTGTAGGCCCTTTCTTTACCTTTACAATGAGGTGTTTGCGAAGATCATCCCTTCTATCTCTAAAATCGAGAAAAGTGTAGTTCAGCACACTTGAGGGGCACGGTGTTCCTGTACAAGAGCTGGACAATCGCCAGAAACTCAGGAGCAGAAGAAACCAGATATTGTAATAACAACAACCACAAGCACAATTGCCACCACAATTGCTCACATTTACTGACACTTGTTAGGTGCCAGGCACTAAACCTTTTGCAGGTATTGTTTCATTTAATCCTCACAACAGATCTAGGAGGTAGCTACTAATGCCATTCCTACTTTATGGATCCAGTAACTAAGGCCCAGAAAGGTTAATAAAGTCACCGGATATCACACAGCTTATAAGTGGTGGGAACCTGAAGCATTTCTCCCTGCCCTCTCTGCCCACCTGCTACACCTGATGTGACAGCACACCCAAGAGTTCCAGAGAAGACAGTGTTTGGGGTTAACAGAAGAACGGCCTTCCTGCATGCAGTTTCCACCAGCAGCTGCTGGTAGGCATCTAGCCTCAGGAGACTTCCTTTAAGCCCACCTGGGGGCTGAAGATGGGTTCCGCGGATGACAGGGCAACCCTGAGGAGACTGTCAGCTTTCAGCTGCCTTCTGCCTTTAAGCACCTTGGGGCACCAGATGTTGGAAACTCATATCAGAGGGCTTTGCCCTTTGCTTTCTTCCCTTTTGATTATATATTGAACTAAAATGTCAGCAGAGGAGTAGAGGACAAATAGGCTTTGCATTGATGCTTAATTGCGGTAAACATTTTCCAGGAAAAATTTAATTGCAGACTAGAAAACTAGAGTAGGTCCCAAAGAGCCAGGAGGAAGAGGAAAGAGTTGATTCCTAAATGCTGAAAAGGGATGGGGAAGAGTGTAGGTGTAAGACAGTAAAAATGTATCCTTCTGGTCATGAGATTGCACCTGGAGCCAGGTGGACATCTGGGAAGAGGATGAGGCATGCATCTGTCTGTGCTAGGCAGGGCAGGCTACCTGCTGTGACAAATGACCCCAAAGCCCAGGCAGCTTTACTCCCCTTTCCCACCAGAGTTTACTTTTCTCTAACCTCACTGGCATGACAGCCCAATGAGGTTGGAGGCTGGGGGAGGTGAGGGATGGGCTCTGCTCCATCAAGCCACTTAGGGACCCAGGCTCCTTCCACTCTAGTCTCATTCCCTTTGAGGCCAAGAGAGTTCTTTACTGTATTCTCTGTATCCAGAAGATGAGAGAAGAGAGATCACATGAAGAAGGCAACCTTGCTCCCACCACCCAGATAATAGGCCACACTTCCTCTCACATTCCATTTGTGGGAACTAATTTTATGGGCCCACCCGCATGCAAGAAGACTGCAAGTTGGCTTAGGAAGGCTTCCTGGAAGGTGAGGATTGGGGTTGGTGAATTGCATTCTTCTTGCCACATTCTAGGCTCCCCAGAAGTTGACCCCCAAGACCTTCCTCAAGTTTTAATAGAACCTACTACTTGAAGGTCTCTGAGAAAGCCCCAGTGAGGATCATGTCCTTTTCCCCTGGCGTGTATCTAAGGGTGGAGAGAAAAGCCATTTTGTGGTTTTGCAGTGGCAAACAGTGCTGTCATCAAAATCCTTTTGGTCCTTCTGTTCATCACACTCCTGTGGACAAAGTCCAAGATCAGTCTGTGTACTCCAAATACAATGATGTACTTAGTCTAGACGTATAATCTCTAGCCGATGGCTGCATGTTAACCATGTTAACTCTCTGAGTCTGGCTACTGTGTTATCTAAGCCTATGATGGTCAAGTGTGCTTATCTGAAGCCATGTAGGTAGTTTAATCAGTGGTTTTCAAACATGACTGTATTTTAGGATTGGCTGGAAAGCCTGTTAAGGTGCAGATGTTTTTCCCTGCCACCACCCCAGAGACTCAGATTTGACAGGTCTGAGGTGGGTCTCTGCACCTGCATTTTTTTTTTTTTTTTTTTGAGATGGAGCCTTGTTCTGTCACCCAGGCTAGAGTGCTGTGGCATGATCTCGGCTCACTGCAACCTCCATCTCCCAGGTGTAGGTAATTCTCCTGATTCAACCTCCGAGTAGCTGGGACTACAGGCATACGCCACCACGCCTGGCTAAATTTTTTTGTATTTTTACTAGAGATGGAGTTTCATATGTTGGCCAGGATGGTGTCGATCTCTTGACCTCGTGATCCGCCTGCCTCAGCCTAGCACCTGCATTTTTAAAAAGCATCTTAGATAAGTCTGATGAACACCAAATATTGAGAACCATTGAATAGCACCATAGTTCAGTTTCTCAGTAAGCAGATCATTTGGAATATACTTGAATTCAGAGAACTTGATATAGCTGATGTCACCTCAAAAAATAAGCAAGCAGACATGAAACTTGACATAGTACACTCCAATGGGAAACATAGTTTTGGCCATGTGTCAGATGACATGGGACCAAGTCTTAACTGTCACTAACTACTCATGTGAACTCCAGTAAGCAAAGCACTTATGAAACACACTTCCTGTTTCCTCATCAGAAATTGGGAGCCACAGCCACCCCACACTCTCCCTACAGAGTCATTTGGCTGATCAAATACATTTAAGTGTGGTAGCACTTTGAAAAATATAAATGTCTATAATAGCAGCAGGTAATAGCAATATTAGATAAACTGAGGGGGTTACTTACACTTCAATGGAATCATTTGCCTTCCAAAGAGATTTCCTAACATTCCTTAACATTTAAATGCTTGCTTACAGAAAACTAATTGGGGAGCAAGGCCAGAGGAATGCACTATTAATGCATTGTTAAGGCACTAAGGTAATAAATCAGATATGAAGATTTCCGAAACAAGCACTAAGCCAATAGATTGATTTATGAAAGTTCAGTTCATCTCCATCCATTGCTGAAAGCAAGGTACAACTGTAAGTAGATCTTCTTCATAATTGTTATTAATGAAAACAGAAGTTTCCTTACCGTTTTTGCATGTATAGTTATTTTATATTTACTTTCCCCCAATTTCTTTCCAAAACCTACTTCTCAAGAATAGTTTCTACTCCGAGAATGGCAGGTGGATTTTTTTGCCACACTTTCCTTTGTTCTTGCTAATACCGATCCTGTTTCCTAAATCTATGTCCCTAAGAAGTGAGACTGTTCTATGGTGAAATAGCCAGAGAAACAGGCTTTAAAAGCCTCAAATCCTTTCACTTTGCCTCATTTTAGTAAGGCCAAGGATGCAGAATAGAGGCTAGAATTTTTGTTCTCAGGCATGGGTTTTAGGTCTGTTATAGCAGGTAAAGATGGTGTGAGAAATAGGTATTTTTCAGGTATAAATGAATACAGTGGGTTATGAACAGGGATGGCTATTAAGTTCCATACCATCAATTGTAAGTGGCTACCTAGAATACAATGCTGAGAAGGATTCTGAGATCTTATTTGGGCACTCAGGAAGGAATGCCACAATTGATTAGTGATGTCTGTCATGGGCAAGGAGTGAGAAGGAGCAACATTGTGCTATCCTTGACTAAGATGATGGCCAAGGAGTAGGAAGGTGGGGAAGAAAAGAAGAAATGAATAGATTTCTAGAAATACACAACTAATTGGCAGAATTTCTAAGTTAGTGTTGTCCAGACTTTCATCCTTCAAAGCCTACTTCCTGTATTCTCCATGAAAACAACAACACATCATACATTTTTATAATTTGTTTCCTTGCCCATTTCCCCACAGCTCAGACCTCCCTCTCACTATCACCTTCAATCTTGTGAATTCCTTAAAAATTCCCTCTGGTCCCTGGATGTTCCTTATTTTCTTTCTGCCCACCTCAAATTTCATAGTATATGAGGGTAAGATTTTTATAATCTAGTTTCATTTTTATTGCATTATTTGATATTCATTGACTGTGCTTTATCTGTTTTCACAAGCTAGATTTTGTCATCCTTAGGATGTGAGGCCCTAGAAAGAATGAACCTTGCCAAGTGCTGTTCTGTGAACAACATCATAGAGTGGCTGCTGTGGTGCTCCACCCCGATCCCCTTTTCCAGTCCTAGGGCACTCATTTCCCCAGACACTGGGAGTGTTGGTGGCTGACAGCTCTTAGTGCCATGATGAAGGGTGCCAGCTTCTCCACACAGCCATTAGCCAAGATGGTGCCTTAGATAGAGAGACTGGCATGGGTTCAGCACATCCCGTTGGGTTGAAGCTCAGCTTCACAGGTTCTAGTTTGTCCTGCATTCCCCACTTCACTTCCATCTTCTCTTCTGACTGCCTATCCTGCAGACTTCAGGATTAAGCACCAGACACAGAAACAACAGACTCAGATAAACTGTATAATTAGCTCCAGTGATTGCATAGGTCATGTCCCTTTAACAAGTAAATTTCCAATTCTATCTATCTATCTATCTATCTATCTATCTATCTATCTATCATCTATCTAGCTATCTAGCTAGCTATCTATCTAATCTATCTAATCTATCTTTCCATCCATCCATCCGTATATCTATCTACCTACCTACCTATGTATCTATCGATCCATCCCTCCATTTTTCCACTTACCTTCCCACTGAATGGTTCTCCTGCGACCAAACTCTGGTTGATGCAGTCACCTTGCAGTAATTTCCCCCCACTTGAAGGGAGCTGTTGACCCTAAGGTGACAAGCCCTCCTCACATCCAATAACTAGTTGACATGGGGTTATAGAAGCCTGGACCTCTTACTTCAGGGTAGGACAGCTGTACAGGGACTTTCCGCTCTTGAGCTCACTGTGGGGTCAACTGAGGTCTCATTATGACTGCATCACTATCCAACTTCTCCCTATGCCCAGACTTGATTCCTCCACTTCCTCCTCTTCCTCCCTGCCCTGCTGTAGGGATTGAGTCCCAGGGCAGTCCCAGTAAATTTCCTGCAGGCAAACTCTTCCTTTGAGTCTTGTTCCTAGGGAGCTCAACTGAAGACACAGTTTAGTATGATTCATTTCAGTTTGGCAAACTTTTATTTAGCATGTTTTTGGAGCTGGCACTGTGTGGAAACTCAAAGTACAAAGATGAATGACACACAGTTACTGCTCCTGGAGAACACATAATAGTGTAGACAGAAACACGGGCAGGTGATTTCAAGACCTAGGCATGTCCAGAAAGCTGCAGTGGTAGCCTATAGCCCATACAATTCCAGAAGGACTTCCTAGCATGCCTGACCTGATTCTTGGATGAGTAAATGTTTGTCTGGTGAGGTGGGAAGTGCACTCAAGGCAGAGGAGAGAGCATGAACAAGGATGTGGGTCCTGAAAGGGCACAGAGAGTGCACCTTGGTGTCACAAGAGAGTCAAGTGTGAGGGCTGGAACTTGCACATTATTTTATGGCCAATGGGGAACCATGGAAAGAGTTTCTGCAGAGGAATGACATGGTCAGATTTTTATTTCAGAAACATCAGTCTGGTGACTTGAAGAGGAACATGGTTGTATTAGTCTGAGTTCTCCAGAAAGACAAAACCAATAGGATATACAAGAGGGGATTCATTAGGGAATTGATGCAAAGAGGAAGAGAAGCCCTATAATAAGCTGTCTGCAAAGACCAGAGCAGCCAGTAGCGTGGCTCAGTCCAAGTCCAAGTCTGGGAGCATCAGAACCACAAAAGGAGATGGTAAAGCCCCCAGCTGAGGCTGAAGGCCCAAGACCCCCTGGGAAGCTGCTGGTACAAGTCCCAGAGACTGAAAGCCAAAGAACCTGGAGTCTGATGTTCAATGATAAGAGAAGAATAGGCATCCCACACCAGAAGGAAGAGAGAGAGAGAGAGAGAGAGAGAGAGATCTCTTCTGCCTGTTCCAATTGGGCTCCCTGCCAATGAGAGGGTGCCTGCCCACGTTGAGGGCACGTCTTCCTCTCTGAATCCACTGACTCGCTCGCTCTTCAGTCTCCCCTGGAAACACTCACACCCAGGAGCCACGCTTCACCAGCCATCTAGCCATCCCTCAATTCAGTCCTGTGGACACCTACAATTAACCATCACAGCAGTTCTCACTCCATGTCTATCCCAAATTTCTCCTAGGGAGCCTTCCTCTACTGCAGTTCTGCAGCATCTAGGAAGCTCAAAACTACACCTTCAGGGTGTAATTCTGGACATGATTTAGGTTTTATCAACCAGAAATATTTGCCCGAGATTTGGAAGGTGGAAGCGAGGCTGCACCCCTGGGGGTTCTGCTGGTCCCCTTGCTCATAGAGGCGCTGGGTTTTTCTGCTGTGGTTTCATGATCACAGTTTCTTTGAATCATGGCTGTTTCCTAATTGCTATGGCTTTCTGAGCACGCTGGCATCTGATTATGGCAATGGAGGCATAGTTCTGGAGCTGGCAGCTCAGGCATAAGCTTCTTTGTTTGACATGCAGCTTCTGGATTATAAAAGAAGCAGTAGATCCCATGCACTCAGGTTCTGAAATGTGGTTCTCAAAGCCATTTTCAAAAGCTCCACCTGCTTCTTCAGCTTTTCCAGCAATTCTGTAAGCCATTTAATGCCTTATAACAAATCACCATCTACTTAAACTGGATAGAGTTAAGATTCTCTGCAACCGAATCCTGATCAATACCAGTGCCAAGACTAAAGTCAGAGAGACCTGTTACAAAGCTGTTACAAGTGTCCAGGCAGATGATAAACAGGGTTGTGGGGATAGGGAGGAAGGGAGGCATTAGAAAAATGTGGAGGAGGTAAAATTAGTAGCACTCAGTGATTAATTAGGTGTCAAGAATGGGAAGTTAGAAAAGTAATTGCTAGGATGACTCAGTTTCTGTGCAGACAACTCAGATCAGATTTTGGGGGAGAAGCGACTTGGGGGGTAGGATGCAAAAATGAAGAGTTCAGGTACCTAGGGTGTGCCCAAGTAATTTTTCTCCTGTTTCATAATTAAATTAGCCATAACCGCACATGTAATTGTGTAATTATTTATTACTATTGATTTCTTCCCTGGATCTAGGAATTCTATAAAATTAGGAACTACATATGCTTATTCATTCCTGGCACAATCTCTGGCAAAGAATAGGTTAGGTGCTCAACAGACATTTGTTGAATGTGGAATAAATGAGTTGGATAATAAAAATTGTAATGATCGTAGTCAGCATTATCAAGATGAGCAGTCTCAGGCACTGCTGCTATGAATAGCTATTAGACACTTGGCAAAATTGTGCTTTTTTGATAATGATGATGGCGATGTTGATGATGATGATGATAATATGTTAGACCAGGAACATCTTTATGGTTGGAAAACCAAGCCAGAGGTATGGAATTTTATCAGCATTCTTCTAAAACCCAGAAAAAATAGGCCAGAATCTCCTACTTCCATCAAATTGTACTTCTGTTACATACTCATTAAGTGACAGCCTTGTGGTAGGCCTATTAGGAAGTTCTCCCAGGTGTTTTGCACGGGAAAAGGCTGCTGTTGATCTGTCATATACTCAGTGAAATTGCCAGCTCTTGTAAATCAAAGCCAAAGTTGACTCCAGCGACTCAGAGAAAATCACGCCCTCAGCCAGACTGATTCCTGCAGCTGCTCACAGGGCGAGGCAGCAACTGGATCATTATCTGCAACACGATCATGAAGCTGGGCTGTGCTTGGGGCCGGGTTCCCCTTCTGGTTTTGTGCAGTCACTACTGTACTGTGTATCTGCTGTGCGTACACTGCCTCCTACGCATGTGCACAGGAGGCAATCATCTGACCTGCCAGACCCAACGCCCCTTGTAAAACTACTTATTATGCCTCATTACCTGCCTGAAGTGAAATTCAGAGATAATATAACCTAGATGCATACGTAAGTGCAAACAAATCAGTATCTCTTAACTGTAATAGTTAAGAGAGATACGATCGAAACTTACAATAAGATGATGTGTGCCTCAACATGTGAATGACCATGCTACTAGACATGAGGAAGTGTTCCAATGCTTGGACCCGTATGAAATCCCCATGAATATGACAGCTGCAAATGTAGACTCCTAAGGGTATGTTATAATATTAAACAATCCTTTGATAAAGTTCCAGCGCAATAAAGAAAATTCTTCCCTTGATTTACACTGTGGTGACATTCTTTGAAAATTCAGTGTATGTTAAAGTAAACAAACCAAAATAAAACCCCAAAACAAACAAAAAGACCAAAATATTTGTTAAGGTTCTAGATTATTAAAAACAGGTTTTCCACCTACATATTGTCCAGAGGGATAAACAGAATTGTGTGGGACTCAGACAATTCTTGATCATGGGGACTGCCCTGGGCAGTGGCCTACTAAATGCCAGTAGTCACTTAATCATTGTGATGACCAGAAAACTGCTCTCCCAAATTTTCAGATGCCTCTTTGGGCACAGTACCAACCCCACTGAGAACCCCATTATTCCAGCAAGAGCTCCCCTATCAGATCACTCCATTGAGCAACCTGCCCACTTAAGAAAATACAGAGCAAGGGGACGGGAGTTAAGATATGGGAGGACAACGGGAAGCTACTATGGTTTTGAAACTGTAATCCACCCACAAGTGTCAGCATAATGGAAATTTGCTGAGGAAGCATTTTGCAAGGATTCACTACTAAAAAACTCATAAACAAATAGCAATGGAAGTTCAGCAGCCTTCATCTCTTTTGGTTACCTGGAGTTTATGCCTGGGATAGTAGTTCAGCCTAATGACTTGAAGTCATTATCTGGTTAGAAGTATTCAGTAAAAAGGGCCAGGCACAGTGGCTCATGCCTGTAATCCCAGCACTTTGGAAGGCAGAGGTGGGCGGATCACTTGAGGTCAGGAATTCGAGACTAGCCTGGCCAACATGACGAAACCCCATCTCTACTAAAAATACAAAAATTGGCCGGGCGTGGTGGCTCATGCCTGTAATTCCAGGTACTTGGTGGGCTGAGGCAGGAGAATCGCTTGAACTTGGGAGGCAGAGGTGGCAGTGAGCTGAGAATGCGCCACTGCACTCCAGCCTAGGTGACAGAGCAAGACTCTGTCTCAAAAAAAAGAAGTATTTGGTAAAAAGCATCATTTAAAAAACAATACTGAAGATTAGGGAGTAACTACCTCAGTTTGAATCCTGTTCTCACTCACTAGCTGTGTGATTTTGGGCAAGTTACTTAACATCTCAGTGCCTTACAATAGTAATAGTGTTTCTGTTACATGCTGTCGAATACATCATAGTGTTCTTATGAGGACTGAGTGAGTTCATATTCGTATTAGAATAGTGTCTGGCCTGCAGAGTAAATACATCATATGGACATGTTAAAATAGCCTAATACATATATTTTAAAAACAATGAAAAAGTCTCATTACTATCAAAAGTATTTACACAAATGAAATATGATAAGCAATAAAAAGGAAGACATATAAATAATACAACAATTAAAAAGATGTTGCAAAGCCATGCAAGGCTGATTGCCAAATGGATATGGTAGCAATTTGAGAAATTTGGAGGAAAGATGGATCTCAGTGAGCTGATCTGGGGACGCCACACAGGGAAAGAAATTCTTCGAGCGAGTCCCAAGGGAGAGCAGTAATCTATACTGGTGAAACGAAGTGGGTACCAGCCTGAACCACCCAGGCCGTGGGAAGCAGAGCCATCACAAGAGGCCTGGAGACTAGTTGGGGACTGGACTATGACAGATCAGCTCCCAGCCCAGGGGGCTGCAAGAAGTCTCACTCCTATCCCTGTTTCTCTCCATCCTGTTAGGTAACTATTTTTATCCTTACACTTTTTCTTTATGGCAATATCAGTACATATTTCTAATTCCCCTCTTTTCTTACACAAAAGATAGCATTCTATATATCCTATTATTTGTTTACTTCTCACTTTAGAAAACATCCTGGGACTTTTTCCGTATTGGCATTCAGAAAATTTCTTCAGTTTTTCTTTGACTGCTGCATAGTATTTTGTTGTATGTTGCACCATAATTTATTTAAATAGCCCCCCATCAATGAACAGTTGGGTTGCTTCCAGTCTTTTGCCATTACATTGCTGTAATAAATAACCTTGTGCATGTGTCAGGTATGCTGAGTGGATTCCCAGAAGCAGGAGTGCTGGGTAAATGGGTGAATGTTTCTGCAATTTTGGTAGCTATTGCCAGGTTCCCTATCATGAAGTAGTAGCATCATTTTGCATTCTCACCAACCATGTATGAGGATATCTGTCCCCACAGTCTCACCAACAGAGGATGGTGGCAAACTTTTGGTTTTCTGCTAATCTGGGAGATGGGAAGCTTTATTTTACTGTGGCTTTTCATTTGCATGTATTTTACTGCCAGTGAGGTTGCGAACCTCCTCGTGTATTTAAAGACCATTTGCATTTGTCTTCAATGTCATGTTCTTGGCTCATTTTTTCTATTGAATTTTTGGGATTTTTTTTCTATTTTTAGAAAATTTTTATTATGGAGACTAATGAACTGAAAATATGTTAACCCTTTTCTTTTGCCTTTATTATGGTTTTGACATTATTTTAAAGAACTACAGTTCACCCTTAAACAACACAAGTTTGAACATGTGGATGCACTTTTACAAGGATTTTTTTCCATAGCAGTTATACCGAGTATACCTGCCCCTCCTGCCTCCCCTTCCACCTCCTCTACCTCTTCTGTCTCTACCATTCTTGGGACAGCTAGACCACCTCCTCCTCTTCCTCCTCTTCCTCAGCCTGCTCAATGTGAAGACAATAAGGATGAAAACCTTTATGATGATCCACTTACACTTGATGAAAAGTAAATATATTTTCCTTATGATTTTCCTATAGCATTTTCTTTTCTCTAGCTTACTTTATTGTCAGCAAACAGTATATAATACATATAAAAATTATGTTGTATGTGTTATATATAATACATAAAACATACAAATCAATCAAATGTTTATGTTACTGAGAAGGCTTCTGGTCAAAAGTAGGCTATTAGTACTTAAGTTTTGGGGAAGCCAAAAGTTATATGCAGATTTTTGACTACATGGGGTGTTGGTGTTCCCAACCCCTACATTGTTCAAGGGTCAACTGTGATAACTTACTAAAATCATTTATTCAATATGTTAACATTGACTTAATAACTATATTCATTTAATAAATATATTGAATATATTTAAAATATATTCAAAAAAATATATTCAAGGGAATACCACAATTTCAATATATTTAAAATCTATTCAATATATAAAAATATAAGTACATTTAATATACTAAAATTTATTTAATAAATATATTGAATGCTATGCCAGCTATTGATGACAAAAATAAATAATTTAAGGGGGACTCTCTTGAAAAGTAACTAGTGCAAAAGCTCAAAATCTGATCTGGTGCAAGGAATGATAACAATATTTGACATTTGCCCTTTATGGTTTACAAGTTACTTTCACAATTATCATCTTTTTAGTAACTCATAGATAACTTTTAAGGTTGTACTAGTTAAGTGTTTGTTTTGCTGTGGTGAAGGGAAACTGAAAATAACGTTGCCTTAAGCAAAACAAAATGTTTCTGTCCTATGCAAGTTTAGATGAGAGGTCTAGGGCTGGTATTGGGCTCCACGGTGCCAAATATGTAGGCTCTTTATGTAACCTCAACCTCGTGGCCCAAAATAGTGACATCTGTGGTCCAGAGAGCAGGATGGGAGAGCAGTAATGAATAAGACGGCAAATGCATATGCTTAGTGTCTCTTAAAGACAGTTCCAGCTGCCACAAGACCTTTCCATTTATACCAAGTTGGCCAGAGCTCAGTCACATGGCCACATCTATTTGCAAGGAAGGTCAGGATTATTCCAGGTTGCCAGGTGCCAGATAAAGATGGTTGACAAGGGAGCATTTATTACAAACGGAGAGGGGATACTGGGGTTCAACCAGAACTTTCTTCCAGAAAAATACATAGAAAAGGCATCATTATACTCATAATAAAAGGGGAGGAAGGGACAAGTATTTTCTTGTTAAAGACATTTAATTGAGCACATCTCCTTCCCCCTGACACCTCACAAAAAGAATAGTAAAGGGGGAAAAGGCATGAACCCCTAACAGTAAAGAGCATGAAGAAGGGGATCTATCAGTGGATGAGTGGTTTTAGCAAATTTCTGACAACCAAAAACTGCAAGTGAGAAATTTTGATGGGGTTGCAATAGAGGATGAAGTCAATCTGTCTTGCAGAATTTGGGAAAGGTTCTGGTCCTGAGTTGTCAGGCAAGGCAGACGGGAGAACTGAGGACTGGAACTGAAAAGAGAGATTGATTAAAGGTTTGTATATAAAACAATTGCCCACCCTCCCCCTATACAGAATGCATGACAGCCAGGAAATTACCACCATTTCTAAAAAGCTTCATTTTTCTCTAAAGAAATTACACAAATGGTCTGGAAAAAACTGGGACAGCTGGTATGACTATTGATATCACAAAAACAGCCCTTCTTATCCTTTCTTTCAGACATCTCCAGAGCAAGAGTCAGTTTCCTGTCTACTCATACTAGAGCAGAGTCTACCAGTCTACGAGTTCTATCCATGTATCCAGAACTCCTAATTCTTAACTCCTTATTGTTAAATATCAAAAGACAATCAAAGTTTAAAAGCCTTGAAAACATCACCCTAAAGAAATAGAAATAATTCCAGAATAGAAGAGAACTTAAAAATAAAATTCAACAATATCTTCAGAGTAAAGTGACCAGGTAATTAATTTATTATCTAACCTGGAACAATTTTGAGAATGATATGGGGATCTATTAATAATTATGCCAGGACAACAGATATAAACCATGACTGTCCCCTACAAATCAAGATATATGATCACCCTACATCAGAAAGATTTAAAGGTATCGTATTCATAAATGAACACAGGATGCTAACAAAAAGAAACAGAAGAGGTGACATTGCAGTGAATAGCACAGAAATACAAAGGAACATAAAAGATTACTATGAACAACTATACACCAACATATTGAATTACCTAGGAGAAATGGATAAATTCCTACAAATATATAACCTACCAAGACTGAGTGAAAAAGAAATAGAAAATTTGAACAGACCAATAAAAAGTAAGCAGATTAAATCAGTAATAAAATTCTCCCATCAAAGAAAAGCCTAGGTTGGGCATGGGGCACACACCTGTAATCCAAGCTACTCAGGAGACTGAAGGAGGATAATCACTTGAGTCCAGAAATTCTAAAGCAGCCCAGACATCATAGCAAGACCCAATCTCAAATTTTAAAAAAGGAAAAGAAAATAAGAGAAAAGCCCAGGACCTGATTGGCTTTACTGATTGGCTTTCCAAACAGTTAGAGAACTGATAACAACCCTTCTCAAACTCTTCCAGAAAACTCGAAGGAGATAATACTTCCAACCTCATTTTATGAGGCCATCCTTATCCCAATACAAAAGCCAGACTAGGACATTACAAGAAAAGAAAATTACAGGCCAATATTCCTGATGAGCACAGGTGCAAAAATCCTCAACAAAATACTAGCAAACAAAATTCAACAGCACATCAAAAAGATCATTCACCATAATACAGTGGGATTTATTTCAAGGATGCAAAGATGGTTCAATATACACAAATCCATAAATGTCATATGCCACATTAGCAAAATGAGGGATAAAAACTATATGACCATCTAAATAGATGTAGAAAAAACATTTGACAAAATTAAACATCCATTCATGATAAAAACTCTCAATAAATTAGGTATATAAGGAATGTACCTCAACACAATAAAAAGCCATATATGACAAACCCATAGCTAAAATGATACTTAACAATGAAAAGTTGAAAGCTTTTATTCTAAGATTAGGAACCAGACATGGAGGCCCACTCTTGTCACTTCTATTCAACATAATGTTAAAAGTCCCAGCCAGAGCAATTTAGGCAAGAAAAAGAAAGGCATACAAATTGGAAAGGAAAAAATTAAATTGTCCCTATTTTCAGAAGGCATGATCTTATATACACAAAACCTTGTTAGAAATGAATTCGAAGTTGCAGGATACAAAATCAACATAAAAATCAGTAGTATTTTATACACTAACAACAAATTATCCAAAAGAAAAATCAAGAAAAGAATCCCATTTACAATGGCTACAAAAAACAAATTTAACCAAGGAAGTAAAAGGCCTGTACACTAAAGACTAGAAAATAGATGAAAGAAATTAAAGAAGACACAAATAAATGGCAAGATATCCTGTGTTCATGAATTGGTATAATTAATATTGTTAAAATGTCCATACTACCCAAAGTGATCCACAAATTCAATGCAATCCCTATCAAAATTCCAGTGACTTTTTTTTTTTACAGAAATGAGTAAAGATTCTAAAGTCCTAAGACTGCCAAATAGCCAAAGCAATCCTGAGCAAAAAGAACAAAGCTGGAAATAACACACTACCTGACTTCAAAATATATTACAAAGCTATAGCAACCAAAACTGTTTGGTACTGGCAAAAAACAGACACATAGAGCAATCGAACGGAATAGAGAGGCTAGAAATAAATCTACACATTTGCAGTCAATTGATTTTCAACAAAAGTACCAAGAATACACAGTAGGGTAAGGATAGTCTCTTCAAAAAATAGTGTTTGGACAATTGGATATTCTCATGCAGAGGAATAAAATTAGACCTTTATTCACACCATATACAAAAACCAACTCAAAATATATTAAAGGCTTAAACATATGACCTGAAACTATAAAATCTTAGGAAAAAAATATAGGATAAAAGCTTCATGACATAAATATTATCCCAAAAGCAAAGGCAACAAAACTGAAAATAGACAAATAAGATTACGTCAAACTAAAAAGCTTGTGCACAGCCAAGTAAACAATCAACAGAGTGAGGAGACAATCTATAGATTGGGAGAAAATATTTACAAATCATACACCTAATAATGAGTTAATATCCAAAATATACAAAGAACTAAAATAATTCAATAACAAGAAAACAAATAACTTGATTTTTAAAAAATGGACTTGCACAGACATTTCTCAGAAGAATAGATACAAATGGCCAACAGGTATATGAAGAAATGCTCAACATTACTAATCATCAGGTAAATGCAAATTAAAACCACAATGAGATATCACTTCACATCTGTTAAAATGGCCATTATCAAAAACACAAAAGATGGCCAGGTGCAGTGGCTTATGCCTATAATCCCAACACTTTGGGAGGCCAAGGCAGATGGATCACCTGAGGCCAGGAGTTCAAGACCAGCCTGGCCAACATGGTAAAACCCTGTCTCTACGAAAAATACAAAAACTAGCCAGATGTGGTGGTGGGTGCCTGTCATCCCAGCTGCTCAGGAGGCTGAGGCAGGAGAATCACCTGAATCTGGGAGATGGAGTTTGCAGTGAGCCGAGGTTGCGCCACTGCACTCCAGCCTGAGTGACAGGGTGAGACTCCATCTCAAAAAAAAAAAGAAAAGAAACGAACAAACAAACAAAAACCCACAAAAGGTAAGTGCTGGCAAGGGTGTGGAGAAAAAAGGAACCCTTGCACACTGTTGGTGGGAATGTAAATTAGTACAACCACTACAAAAAACAGGATGGAGCTTCTTCAAAACATTAAAAATAGAACTACCGTATGATCCAACAATCTCACTACTGGGTATACATCCAAAGGAAATTAAATGAGTATGTCAAAGAGATACCTACACTCCCATATACATTGCAGCATTATTCACAATAGCCAAAGGAGTTCAAGACCAGCCTGGCCAAGCCAAAATATGGAATCAACCTGAAATACTATTCAGCCTTAAAGAAGGAGGAAATCCTGTCATTTGCAACAACATGTGTAAACCTGGAGGACAGTATGTTAAGTGAAATAAGTCAGACAGGAAAACAAATACTGCATGATCTCACATGTGGAACCTAAAAACGTTGAACTGGTAGCAGTAAAGAGTGGCATGGTGGTTACCAGGGGCTGGGGAGGTGGGGATAGGGGGTGGTGGGGAGATGTTAGTGAAACGATACAAAATATCAATTAGATAGGAGGAATAAGTAAAAGAGATTCATTATACAACATGGTGACTATAGTTAATAACAGTGTGTCGTATTCTTGAAAATCCCTAACACAATACATTTTAAATGTTCTCACCACAAAAAATATGTGAGGTAATGCATACATTAATTAACTCGATTTAGCCATTGCACAATGTACGCCTATTTCAAAACTTGTTGTATACAATAAATACATATATTTTTACTTGTCAATTAAAACATTAATTAATTAATAAGGTGAAAAAGACAACTACATAAAAAACATATATATAATATTGTCTTATTTCCAACCACAAGACAAGTGAACATTTTCAACAAAGGAAAAATGACTAGCTAGAGTTTTCATATCTGAAAATGGTGATAATAATCATTTAGGTTTGTTGTGAGAAATAAACTAGTTTATGTAAGTAAAATACATAAAATCGTCCCTGGCACACAGAAATAAATGTTATCTATTAAGTTTATTATGACTAACAGCAAGACATTTCAGACAAAAAGATATTTCTATAATGTGTGCCCTGTTTTCCCCAAATTTCATTAGGATTTTAAAAAGCCTCACACACTACATTTTCATCTGTTTTGTTTCTTGGAGACTTGATGTGTGATTATCTGATTTTGTCTTTTCTACATTTTCTGACTCTACTTTTATATTCCTGTTTCATTTCAGTTTTATGTTGCTGATGTTTTAGTTTATATCTACCTCTTAGTGCAGGCAAATTTTTAGGTATCATGTTCTGCTCTTAGAGGTAAAAATAAAAAGTATGCTATCTACCAGAAAAAATCAAAATAATTAGTAATTTTTCTTATTGCCATTAACAGGTTTATAATTATTTACCTTAGCATTTATGCCTAAGAGAAGGACCATTTGTGATATTTTAACACTTATCTGGTACAGCATCACCAACCAACCAGAGCAGATAGAACTGCACAGAATGGGCACTGGCCTTAAATCCCAGTAAGTCTCTCTCTGTCTTGTTTCCCAGCTGAAGATCAGTCCTGACAAAAAGAATTTGAGAGGAGAAAAATGGACTTTTCTTTCTTCTTGGGGGTTTTAGATAGACTTTCTTTTCTCCTACCCCAGAATAATTCCATTGTCAATTATTTCTTCCAAAATAGTCATAGGAATTGGAAATCATTAATAATGAAGTAGTGATTGCCATTTCTAAATTTTCAGATATTCTACCTTCTGGTATTATTTGGTTCCCTGCCACATTTCCATGGAAGTGAGAGATAATCAAGCCAGTGGCATGCATATTGGCTCAGAGAGGGACAGAAAAAATAAAATAATCAGAAACCAGGATTCTCAGGAATTAAAAAAATATGATTGCAAAGTTTTTATAAATAATGGAATAAAAAGTTGAGGAAAATCTTCCAGAACATACAGGAAAAACAGAAAAAAAAAAGTCAAAATTATGAAGAAAACAGGCACAAAATACCAATCTTGGCATTGACTTTGAGGAACTGACGTCTGACTTTTGGGAGTACAAAACAGAGAACAATGAAAACCAAAGGGAATGTAATCAAGGAAATAATAGAAGAAAAGTCTCAGAACTTTCAAAATACAAGGGCTGCCAAATTCTCAGCAAGAAAAAAAAAAAGAAACAGCTCTGCTAAGACACCCTCACTGTGGAATTTCAGAACACCAGGAATCAGAAGATTCTAAGAGGTTCTAAAGAGAAAAAAGTAAGTCCCTTGCAAAGGAAAGAGAATCAGAGTGATATCAGATTTCTAATTCACAATGCACAGATGCCAAAATGCAGTACAATAAAGTCTTTAAAAGTTTTGAAAGCAAATTATTTAAAACTAGAATTCTATATCAAACTAAACAAGCATTTAAGTGTGAGTGCACAATAAAGACAGTTTCAGATAGTCAAGAATGAAGTTTACTCCTATATACCCTTTCTAAGGAAGTTACTTGAGTGGATCAACCCCAGAAAAACTAACGCAAAATCCCAGACAATGGAAGGTTTAAAAATAAAAATAAAAGAAATAATATAATTCATCCAGGAAATTCCTGGTTGCCTGTTGTCAGTTGACCTAGCAAGCAATTAGTCTGAATTAAAAGAGAACGTCAATGGAATCCAAGAAGAATGAAATGAATTCCCAGGGCTACAAAGAATGAGTCAAAGCTGAATGCGATAATGAAATATATGTCTCCTCTATCAGTAAAAACAAAAACAAAACAATCAGAAATTTCAGGAAAAACAAAAAAGTGTACAAATAAGTCAGTCCAAATAGAAACTAAATTAAAATGTGGCATTTTTCTGAGCAATGGATGAGTAGGAGAAAGAAGACTATGTGTTCCTGATGCTAGAAACATTTTGCACTGGGGTCATAACATGGGAACTATAGAGAAGAAATGTAATCACGGCACATTGCTTAGCTCTGTAATTAACAATATTTACAAAGTCATAACATAACCACTGTTTTCTGGTTTTCAATTTTTAGAATCAACCTATAAACAAAGCAGGGGAAACTTAATTGTGGTTACAGAGTATCTAGAATTTGGGAGGTAGGAGAGTAGAGAGGTAGAGGAAAGAGACATTATGCTTCTATTTTCATCTTACAAAATGAGGAACCAAAGGTATCATTGACTGTTGATGAAACAACAATTAGAGGTTTGTCTACAGTTACAACTGTAACTCAGAAACTAAAATAGCTAGAATTTTCAAAACTTGCAAGGGAGTGGGGGACATGAATTAAAACTTTATCTACCCTAGAAGGAAGTGGGTAGATAATGTCTACCGAGGTTGTTGATCAAGACATAGCCAATATAAACATACCACTTGGAGATGGAGTAAGAAACCACAAGTGCTAAAAACAGAAACTGTTTAAAGGCTGTCTTCCATGGGAAGCAAAATAAGGATGGGGAGACGAGGAGCAAGGAGACTGTTTCTTTACATTACGAAACCTCTGGATGATTTGACATTTTAATCAGGTGCATGAAGCATTCTGATAAAACTTAAATTTAAGTCTTGGAAACCCATTTCACAGCCATGTAAATAGAAAAGTTGGTCACAAAATAAATGACATATTCATAATAAAGTGAGAGAAAGTAGGGGCTCAGATAGGTGAGGTGAATGATCCCAGCTCACACTGGCCTGAGGCTGATAAGGGGCAGAGTTGGGATTTGAACCCAGTTCTTCCAAGACTGAGTACAGTGCCTGATTCACAGAGCCTTGGAGAGGGTCAAGGAGATCCAAGTGAGAAAGTGCGTTGTGAGCTGTGGAGCACAGTGCAAAGGTTGAGCACTATTTCAACTATTCCATCTGCCTGTACTCACCAGTGACCTACAAGTACTTAGTCACTTCACTCCTGTTTGAGATTTTGATGGGATCCAACTGTTGTCAGCTGACCTAGCAAGCAGTTAGTCTGAATTAAAACAGAATATCAATGGAATCCAAGAAGAATGGAATGAATTCCCAGGAGTATGAAAAATGAGTAAAAGCTGAATGTAATAATGAAGGTATATGTCTCTTCCATCAACAAAAACAACAACGAAGCAATCAGAAACTCCAGGAAAAACAAAAAAAGTATACAAATAAGTCATACTCTAAATAGAAACTAAACTAAAATGTGGCATCTTTCTGAGCAAACATAAATAGCCCATGTGACTGACAAATGTGCCCTTTACATGTTTGAAATGTCCTAGGGGGTAGTCTGTAAAAAATGCATTGTAGCCAGGTGCAGTGGCTCATGCCTGCAATCCCAGCACTCTGGGAGGCCGAGGCAGGCAGATCATGCAGTCAGGAGATCGAGACCATCCTGGCTAACACGGTGAAACCCCGTCTCTACTAAAAATGCAAAAAATTAGCCGGGCGTGGTGGCAGGCACCTGTAGTCCCAGCTACTCGGGAGGCTGAGGCAGGATAATAGCATGAACCCGGGAGTTGGAGCTTGCAGTGAGCCGAGATCACGCCACTACACTCCAGCCTGGGTGACAAAGCGAGACTCCGTCTCAAAAAAAGAAAAAAAAATTCATTGTAAATGCAACAGCATTTAAAATTAGTATGAAGCATCTCCTATGAAAAGGAAAGAAGTCAAACCTTCTGCAAAGTGAACAGTCTTTTTGCAATAGGAGCACTCAGCTCCAGTGTATCCAGGTGCACACGTGCTTGCACCGTGTTTTCTGAAGCATCTCGTTCACCCTACCATGGGCTAGTGAAATGGAGCAGTGCTGTCTCAAGGCCTCCCTCCTGCCTTCCCCTTGACTTGTCTGGCTTACCCTCCTTTGCTTCGCTACCTTAAGACTTTAGCTGCTGGTATTTTGGGGGCTGATTTCTGTCCACTTACCTAGGTTAGTGATCTAGTCCCAGTACCTTTCCAGAACTATTCACTCCTCAACAGTGATTGTGTGCCCACTGAGCTAACCACTGCAGATCTATGACAAAGACACCATCTGTCTGGCCTCCAGGGATTTAGGGTGGAAAGGAGGTATTATCAACAGTGCAAGGACCTTCCTTTTCTACACATCTGCTCCAGGTAGGGGACTGAACTGCCCCAACTTCAGTCCTGGGCCTCACACAGACTGAACCTCCTTTTTCCCTCCTCCTCCTGGAAGGAACTGGCAGAGGCAAGCCGACCTTGAGTTTCTCATCTGCCCTTAGGTGGTTTTGCCTATTAAAGGTGATGGTTCTCATCGTGGACCCAGCTTCTTATCGGAATTCAGGGATCCCTGGTTATGCAAGAAGGATTAAAATATTGCAAACTTCTACTTCCAAGGAGGGGCTTGACAGAAAGCCTCAAATACTATAATCTGGAAGCATAAATCAAATATGTACAGCCATTTATGTAGCTAGGAGGCCATTAGGGAAAAAACATCTATTTTCCTCTGGGATGTAACATGCAATCACCTAGGTGAGCACTGAGAGATAAAATACAGACTGACAACGTTTAAGTTCAGGGGTACAGGGTACAGAGGCAAAGAGGCCCTTGCTGCCTCCTCTTCCCAACTATTGACAGAGCTTGATGTAGTTTTGAATGTTAGGCTTGACGTAGAGCAAATCAGCCTGGAGGTAAGCAAACTTTGCCCACTGGTGGGGAGATAGACTGAACTGGTCAGACCACTTATCCGCGGTCGTAAGTGGTTGGGTATGTTGGCGATTGTGGTGGAAAAGGCTGTCCCAGCCTTCACTCGGTGTTGATGTGAGTCCTGAGCAGGGAATCAGTTTTCTTTAAGATCTCCTTTGAGAAGCCCTGCAAGTTGCCACGAGAGCCAGTGGAAAATGAGAAATATTCTGGTTAAGGGTCCCCAGTCCTCCAGGAGGCTATAGAGTTTGCAGGATACTGGGTGCCCATGTGTGCAAAGCATCTACAATTCTAGACTGAATAATGAACTCATGCATATACAAACTATCATTTTCCACATGTATATATAGATGCTGTTATGATTACTAAAATCCAAATAACGTTGAAGCATTACTCAGTTGACAGTAACACTTTATGTGGTTTCCAAAAGAACATTAAAAATACAGCCATATGTATGCCTGCAGTCCCACCTACTTGGGAGGCTGAGGCAGGAGAATCACTTCATCCCAGGATTTCAAGGCTGCAATGAGTTACATTCATGCCACTGCACTCCAGCCTGGGTGACAGAGTGAGACCCTATCATTTAAAAAAGAAAAAGAAAGAAAGAAAAGAAAACAAACAAACAAACATAAAAGAGCCCTAAGTCTTTTCTCTGCTCCCTCAGCTCCTCATCAGGCTTCCATAGATCCCTGTTTCCCTTCAGAGTACTTAACACAGTTTATGATTGTATTTCTATGTGCATGACTGTTTGTTTCATGTTTGTCTCTCCCACTAGACTATAAGCTTCATGAGGACAAGAACTGCTTCTGTTTTTCTCATACATTATATACCCAACCTTTAGACACATGACTGATACATAGTAAGTGCTCAGTAAATATTTGTTAAGCAAATGAATGAGGTGGTGAGATTAAGGGAGGGTGTCCAAGAAGTTTTTTGATAGTTAAAAAGTTTGAGGCAATAATCTGGTTATTTTATAAACATAACTGAGATCCAGAAGACCCAAGAGACTAACCAAAGAGACATGTTAGTTCATTACAAATATGGGAGCAATCCCAGCTCAGTGTTCTTTCCAACAATATTGTCAATGTCTAATAGCATTTTTTTTTGAGCCTATACATATGTAACGTGGTGCTAGGGATGATAGAAAGCAGACCAAGTAGAGGCTCGGCCTCTTTGATGATTACAATCTAAAAGAGTGGCCGGGTGCGGTGGCTCATGCCTGTAATCCCAGCACTTTGGGAGGCTGACATGGGTGGGTCATGAGGTCAGGAGATCGAGACCAGCGTGGCTAACATGGTGAAACCCTGTCTTTACTAAAAATAAGAAAAAATTAGCTGGGCGTGGTGGTGCGCGCCTGTAGTCCCAGCTACTCTGGAGGCTGAGGCAGGAGAATCACTTGAAGCTGGGAGGTGGAGGTTGCAGTGAGCCAAGATCGCACCACTGTACTCCATCCTGGGTGATAGAGCGAGACTCTATCTCAAAAAAAAAAAAAAAAAAAAGAGTGAGTGTCTGGTGGCTATATTATTCAGCATCTTGTATATTGATTGACACTTTCTTTGAATGATTTACTATAAACTATATACTTAGCTCCCTGGGGTGTATAATGGTGTCAATTGCAAACAACAGGTTACTAAAAAGAGGAAAATCTATTTTCTGCAGCCCTCTCCCCACTCCATATGCCTCTAGTCCCTTCCTGAACCTTAAGTTAGACAGTGCTATGTATGAAATGCCAATCACTGGGGAGAACAGTTCTAGGTGCTGTGGGGGAAATACACAGGACTTAACAGGCACAGTATCCACTTTAGAGGCAAAACCAAGAAAGTCTACATTTATTTTCCTCTGTAGCTAGAATTCTTTCTCTCCAATGATCTGTTTTAGGCATTTGGCAGCTGCAGAGTTGACCTGCAAATAAATTCAACTACATTCACAGTTCCTAAAAATGACTGTGACCAGTTTACTCATATAGGTGAGAAGAAAATATTTTCAGAGAGAGCAAAGGTACATAGCAAAAAGCTGCCTAAAATAAGGAGAAAAGGCTTGAGATTATATAAATCCAACCCCAATTCTTGACTATTACAAAGCTACAGTCACTGGGTTAGGAAGGAAAATCTCAACACGCAGCCTCCATGGGACCCTGCCAGCAGCATGTGGGGCACGGCCCTGCCCTTCTCCAGTGATTTTCCATTGCCATTGCTTGACAAGGAATATTAAAAACTCTAATGCTACTCCCAATCAACTGGCTTTCGGTGCTGGAGGTCTCAGCTGGAAAATAGGGTGACCATATTTCAACCAGAAAAAAACATGTTTTAAATAAAATTTCCTCTCCCTTTGATTGTTAACAGCAACAGGATCCCTACAAGGGCTTTTCTCAGGTGACTTAGTCTAGCGTACTTGGAGAAAGCCTCGGGAAAGGGAGTGGTATCAGTAATTGGGCTGCTTGTGAGGGTGAAGGTCTTGCTTACCTGGCTATGGGCTGCAATAATTCGTCTTTCTGAAAGGGCATTCAGCCTTGTCTCCCTCTGCTCTGTGCCAGAAGCTGTACTGGTTATTTTACCTGTGACAACTCATTTATTCTACCCATGCCATCCAGTGAGAGGCTTACCATTCTTTTCGTCTTGCAGATTTAAGAATAAATAGGTTCAAAAATGCTAAAGTTCCTCACCCAAGGTCACACAGCTAGTACAGAGTGGAGGCAAGACTTGAAGCCATAATCTTATCCAGTATTACAAAGCTAAGGTCTACTCACAGGCAAGAATCCTGTGTACATCTAGACAGAAGCCCTTCTATCCACATGACAAGGTAGCACTGTAACAGATGCTGGGGGGCACATGAGCTTCTCACTGAGGAGCCCCGGGGGTGCTCTTCCAGGCAGAGCCCTGCCTTGGTTCTTCTGCAGGAGAAAGCAGATCCGTGACAGACACACAAGGTCCACTCTTCAGACCTTTCTGTGGAGCTGCAATATGTTCTGTTGCATGTTTCCCGAATTATTTGTAACAGGCAGCTGCAGTAGGTCAGAATCTCGGAGGTGTTTCTGAGATTCCAGACAGGGTGGGGGCTGCCACCCTGCTCTCTGCCTGGGAATAATACAGTTTACAAATGTGGAGCATCTGGGGAATTTAGGAGCTAAAAAGAAGAGCTTCTGGAGGGAAGTGACTAAGATTCTTGGGCCTTCATGGTGTCAGGGAACAGTTTCAAGGATGTTTTGCTTTTGCCATTGAGCTAATAATAAAGCAGCCATCTATTGACAGTTATTGTAAGCTCCAGGTACTGTGCGAAGGACCTTTGACTGGCATTAAACTCATACATTCCATCAGTTCCAGTGGCATTTAATCATGAGCCATTTAATCATGGCTCAACCATGCTGAGAGCTAGGGATCAGCAGCCACATTTTGCAGATGAGGAAATGGAGGCTCCAGGATAATAACTTGCCCAAGTTTTCATAGCTTTAAGGCCAAGTGAGGATTCAGACCCAGGCTATTTGAAGCAAACTTCGTGTTTTTAACAACAACAATATGCTGCCTCTAATGAATTTATTCAGACGCTAATGAATATAGTAGACAGGCTTTTCTCCACCCTGTACCCTACCCACCAAATGTTTGGCCAATTAAAATAGTTGAGTTCACTTATAAGGGGAATGGGAAAACAGCATTTGGGCTTGTCCCAGTTACATGAATTAATTCTGTCTTGGGGTTCTGATGGCGGCATAAACCAAAGAGCCCAGAATCCCATGATGAAATTATATCGTTAAAGCCCTTGGCAGCTTACCTATTATTTTATGTAAAATATATGCATAGCTTCTGAGAATCCCTTTCCACCAGCAAACAGAATGAATATATATATATATATATATATATATACATTACTAATGACAGGATTCTCGGCTATCGTGCCGTTATTTATGTGACATTATTGATAGGAACGTTGCTTGTTTGGAATCTGGAAGATAAACAGAGTTTCAAATTTCAATCCTCTATTGTGGAAAATAATAACCTTGGTGCACGGCCATGCAAATTAAGGAACTCTGAAACCTCAAGCCTCCAATCACAGCACTCCAGATACCAACATTCCAAACACGTCTCTCTCCCCAAAGAGAGCCGGGTTCATGCCACAGAATCTTTCCAGAGCCAGCATCAAAGGCTGTGTGAGGCTCAGTATTTGGGACCTCTCCTTGCAGCCGCAGTCCCAACGTGGGGTGGGGTCAGCGAGGGCAAATAACTGAATAGTTTTCACCAAAACGCCATAGTTGGAATTCCCTCTCCTGGCCCGGGCTCCTTGCGTCCCCTCCCCGGCTGCCACACATTTCCTAGCGGCGCGGAGTCCTCTGGGCCCAGCGCCTGGCGGGCCTCACCCGACCCACCTGCTGCACACGGCGTTGCCCAGCCCAGGCATTAAAGAACTTTCCTGCCGCAGAGGACCGAGCCCGAGACACGCCCTGGCTATCTATAGAAAATCCCTTTGGGGGTTCTGCTGACAAGTCACTCGAGATCCCTCCTTGGGCCTCATTATGTCACAGGAACCCTGGCTGGAATGCCGAGGATTAAATTCCTAACCCCTCCCTGTCGGCTGGGCCCGGAGGGAGGGAAGCCAGGAGCTCAGCGCCCACCTGGGCTCTCAGGCGCCCCCTATTGAACGTTCCTGTCCCTCTGGCCCCGAGGGCTGCAGCGGCTCCGCGCCGGAGTCCAAGTCTGCTAAAGCCCCGGGGCTGCAGGCAGCAAGAAGGACCGAGGTCCTAAGGCCCTGTGCATTCTTACAGCATCCCGGGGACACAGAAGGGAGAGTGAGAACACAGGCTTGATCCTCAGGCCGGCTCTAAATCCAGCTCCCCACTTGGATTTGGGCAAGTCGCTAATCCCTCTGGGCCGTGGTTTCCTCTCCCTAAGAGCACCTGATACATAAAATCATGAACTTTACTGCTAGAGGGGGAAGCCAGGGAGCGGAAGCTACGGAGGTTGTTGAGTTCTCAGCAGGTGCTGATGAATGGGGAGGAGGGTCACAGTCCCATGCTCCCTGAATAAGGACAGTAAAGAGCAGAGAAACACTTCAGATGCGGGCTAATTCTTTGTAAAAGGCCAGGTTTCTTAAACCTAACTACCCTCTGTGTCCTTCATCCCTAATATAGGAGTACTAATGCTACCTACCACATAGGTTTGTTGTGACAAAAATGCATAAAGGACTTAATGACACATGAAAGGGTTAATGCACATAGGGGACTTCAAATGGTGCCTGTAAGCCACCTATTATTTTATTATTATCATTATTATCATTATATTACAAAAGAGTCACCTACTACCATTCTTATTATAAGCCCCAAAGCTTTTGTAAGTACAATGCCTTGAAAAGACCATTAATGTTGGTAGCATTTATTGCACGTTTATTACATGCTAGTCATTTTGCTGAGCATTTTTAGAAATCTATTTTATTTCTAAAACAGCCCTGTGCAGTAAGCACTATCACTTCCGTCTTTTAGCAGGTGAAGAACCTGAGCTTTTCGTGACCTGCCCCAGGTCAAAGAGCTGTAAGTGACTGGGCCAGCCACGGTCATTCCCCTTCCATCATGGGGTGCTGGTCCTGGCCGGATTCCACTCTTGCTCTTTGAACTTGCACACGTCCTTGACCTCTCTGTGTCTCATGTGGAGATAAAAGGCAGGTATTATTTTCTTTATGCTATTGTCGTGAAGAAAGTCCTGTGTAAACTGTGATGTTCCCCCCAGAAATGGGAGGACTTTGATCACTACGCAGGAAGACAAGTCGAAGGAGAGAACAGAAAGTCACAGTCCCGGGGAGCCTGTGTCTTCCTGGAATTGTCTTGGTCCTCAGAGAAGTAGAAGGAACTAACTACAGTGACTTAGGACACATTTGATCTGAGCCAAGCACCCAGGGAGGCTCTTGTAGACCTGCGGAGGCCACTTGTGCTCTGAAAAGTTGCAGGTTCAGAACCTGTCAGATCTCCTTGAGACTTTCAATGACACACACATAAACACACACACACACACACACACACACACACACACTCTGATGCTCTCAGTAATAATGCATCACTGGACTTCCACCTTAGCAGAGTAAGTGAAACATGTAAACAAATAATAAATTATGTCTGAGCCAATGGGGCACAGAAGCAGTAACTATAAAATACTGCCCAGGGGGGAGAAAGTGTACTGAGACTGTGATAGAACACCCCAAAGTCGTTGCCAACAGCATTATTTCATGACCTCAGTAAGCTGGCAGGGTTGTTACTTCTTGAAAGGAGACTTTGTCTTTTTCCTTTTTCTTAAACATCTGATTTTTCTTCTCCTTTAAACAATGTAAATCTTTCCTTCTGAAGGGATCTTGGAAAGCAGATTCCTTCCATTGTTCTAAAGGGAATTCAAGTTGGACAGAGTGAAGGCATTCTGGTGGCGGGGCTGTAAGCAGTGCTGATTTGTCAAGGTGGGCTGTCACACATCATTTCTCTGCAGGCTTGGAGATGCAGCACAGACCTTGGTTCCTGGATGGAAGAGACACCTCTCATGGTCAAGCCTCCCTGGGCCCCAGGTTGAGAGGTGATGCTGTATAGGGGACGAGAGCAAAGGTCCCCAAAGTGGGGTATCACACCTCGAGGGCACCACCTCCAAACAACCCACTGGAAGAAAAAAGAGGAAAGAAGGAATTGGAAGGGGAGGGGAGGGGAAGGAAAGAGTGAAGAAGAAAGGAAGGAAGGAAAGGAAGAAGGAGGAAGGGAAGGAGGAAGGAAGGAAATATTAAAACTCTTTATATTTGTTATAATATCACCATTACAAACCACTTTTTTGTTAAAAGTTTAAATATATATAAAAGTAGAATCACATAATGAACCTCCCATGTACCCATGTTCCCACCATTCAACTTCAACAATTACCAACTCCATGGCCAGTCTTATTTCCCCTATTTACCCACCTACTTGTCCCCCCTGCTCTTTTATTTTGTTATCTAAGACAGCAAACACTATCTCATTACATCTGTAAATATCTCAATATATGGGCCTAAAAAACATGCCCTCTGTTTTTAAAACTTGAACCACAACGTCATTATACTCCAAAAACATCAATAATTAGCCCACAATATAACTGAATATCCAATCAGTGCTCATATTTCCT
The DNA here is from genome assembly GCF_006542625.1 of Nomascus leucogenys. NCBI lineage: Eukaryota > Metazoa > Chordata > Mammalia > Primates > Hylobatidae > Nomascus > Nomascus leucogenys. The sequence continues at coordinate 72,692,360 of NC_044387.1, read as the reverse complement.
TGATTTTCCTCAAAATTTTTTTTACAGTTTGAGTTGGGATCCAAACAAAGACCACACATTGTGATACATAAATATGTCTCTCAGGTCTCTTTTAATCTATTGCTCCCTCTCTCAATCTCTCATTCTCTATTTTTGAAAAATTTTTTTTTTTGGTTGAAAAACTTGGGTTGCTTTTCTTGGTTAATCTACAGGCTAGATTCTGCTGATTATGTTCCCACAGTATCATTTATCATGTGCCTCCATCCCCTGTACTTTCTGTAAATGGGAAATCAAGAGGCTCCATCAGGTTCATATTAAATCTCTCTGACAAGAACATTTTGCGATTGGTGTTATGGACATCTGTTGGGGGAACGTAATGTCTGCTTGTCTCTTTTTTTGTGATAGCAATCATTATCAAATACCTTGTTCACTAGCACTTACAAAGTGTGGTGTCCTATGGTATCCTCATTCTATCTATGTGTCTTCACTTATTGGTTGGAATACTTCTTTAAGAGAATCTTCTCATCGTCTATTTGCTAATCCAGGGACACAATTCTTACAGGAAAGGCAGAACAAATGCTTCTTTTTCTATACCAGTTTTCAAAATAATTAGTTGGTCATCTAGTATTCTCTAAAAGTGATCACCAAGGTATCTTTTTAGTATCATAATAAGCATATAAATTTGAAAAAAAAATACACACACACACACCCCTAAAATGTGGTTTAATCTATTGCAGTTTGCTCAAAATGTCCCATGTTTGGCCAATGGAAACCTTTTCAGGTTGGTTCCCACATCCTTTTGACAGGACCCAATAATAATTGATAGCTTCCTAGCTTTCTGTATGACAAAATGTTCCAGGCGCACTTCCCAGACTAAAAATTAGACACTTCTCCCAAGACCTAGTTTCTTTTAGTGAGAGACCACAATCTATACTTAGGGTATTATCGTTCAATTTCTATTTTTTGTAGTTTATGTTTTATAATGCACATAATATATTAATAATATGGTAAATACATGTAAGTTAGAAATGACAAACAAAGACATATATTTTCTGAAAGGGATTCACAATACAGAAAGTTTAGAGGCTACTTATTTAGTGCATAGGGCTCGGAAGCATGCTAGGATTATGATCCTGGGCCCTCTTTCTTTCTAGCTGTTTGGTCTTGGTGAGGTTCTTTTTTTTCTCTCTGACCTTCAGTTTCTTCAAGTTTACAATTAACACAGTAATAGCTACTTCATGGAATGTTGTGATGACCAGATAAGATAGATGGATAATTGATAGATAATTGTAACTAGATAAATAGATGACATAGATATATACATAGATACATAGATATAGACACATAGATACATAGATATAGACACACAGATACATACACATCCCGGCCTCACTCAGCAAATGGGAGTGACTCGTAGTATATCAACAATGTTGACAGAGCCCTTCTCATACAGAAAGTTCTGTGTCTGCCCTCGAGGAGCTTGCAAACCAGAGGAATAGAGAAGCATCATGCACAGAAAACACAGGTAGCCTCCGTCTTTCCAAGGGCCTCATGAGCAATATGCCAGGCCAGCCTTTTGAAATTCAGAAGAGAGTGCTCTCTGGAACCTCTAGAGTTCTGAAGTCTTTGTGAGGATGATGGGACTTTAGCTTGCCCTGAATTCTGGCCTGGGGAGGTAGAAGTGGGATAGGGCATGCGGGAAGGGGATTTTAGGGTGGGGGAGACGGCCAGATCCTGGAAAAAGAGGAGGCAAAAAAGTAGCAGTAAAAGGTGAAGCTACTGCAGAAAACAGTCCTAGGAAAGGAAAGAAGGATTGCTCTGCAGTGCCCAGCCCTCCACAGAGGCAAACAGAGGAAGACAGAGAACAGGCCCCTGTTGATTTTAAGAGGACCAATTTTGTCTCAGTAGTAAAGGTAAGATGGACTGCAGCTGGTGGGTGGGGGCGGTGGGGAAGTGAAAGGGCTCTTGGTGGTTGGTTTGTAAAAGAGCAAAGCAGCCAAGGCACTGGAAACCTGCAGTGTGACCCAAAAACACACAGGCTACCCGAGCGGGTGGCAGGCATCCCTCCATCAGGAGGGAGACGCTGGAGGAAAATAGAGACTTTTAAAATGGCTTTGATGACCCAAACCCCAGGAACTGTGAAGACTAGGTTGGCAGCAACAAAGCAAACACTAGGAATAAATGAAACAGTGCTTGCCTCTAAAAACCCTGGGGAGACCCTGGCTCCTGTTTTGAGCTGGGCTGTGTCAGGAGCTCACATGTTCAAAAGCTGATTATATGCTAGGCACTGTGTTGAGCATTTAAAATCCATTCTCCCATTTAGTCTTCACTGTCAGCCTTGAAGGTAGAGAAAGTGTTCCCATTTAACAGATGAGGACACCGAGGGTATGGAGAAGTCTAGCAATTTATTTAAAGTTAAACATAAACTGGAGGTGAGATTCAAATTCAGGTCTTTCCCTAAAACCCACACTCTTCCTACTACTACTGACTGCCCCTTACAGAGAGGATGGGATTCACTCATTTAGCACATAGTCCTCAATCACTCATGGCATGAGCTCCTGTTCACCATGCCTTTTGGATATGCCAGGCATGTTTTATGTTTTTTTACATGTGCTAACTCATGTAATCCTCACATGCCTTATGAAAAGCTCTTCTATTAATATTATTCTCATTTTGGAAATGGAGGCACAGAGAGGTTAAATAACCTACCTAAGGTCACACAGAATAAACAGTGCAAGGATTCAAATCTAGGCAGCCTGGATCCAGAGCCCACATACTTAACCTTAATACTTATGCTGGGCTGGGCGCAGTGGCTCATGCCTGTAATCCCATCACTTTGGGAGGCTGAGGCAGGCAGACCACTTGAGGCCAGAGGTTTGAAACCAGCCTGGCCAACATGGAGAAACCCTGTCTCTACTAAAAGTTAAAAAATTAGCCAAGTGTGGTGGTGGGCTCCTGTAATCCCAGCTACTCGGGAGACTGAGGCAAAAGAATTGCTTGAGCCCTGGAGGCAGAGGCTGCAGCTGCAGTGAGCTGAGATCACACCAGTATACTCCAGCCTGGACAACAGAATGAGACTCCATCTGAAAAAAAAAAAAAAAAAAAAAAGCCAAAAACACCAAAGAAACAAAAACTCGGGCTGTATTCTGCATCCCAGTGGATGTCCCTGTGTGCCAAGCTTCTTCTCCATTCTAATGTTTCCTGTCTAATGTGCCCACTGGAGAGACTCTCTGGATGGGAAAGCTGACTCCACTGAAATTACCTGGGAGCAGAAGGCCAGAGGTGGTGGGTGGGAAGCTTTTGTGGCTGTCAGTTTTATGCTCATGACATCTGCTTCTTGGCAGGGGCACCTCTGATCCTAAGGTGAGATTAGTTCAGTCCCTTTCAGCACCTGGTTTTGGGATCTGAGAAGTCTGAATGTTAGGGGTAACAGTGCATGGACCAGGGAGGCGACTCTTCCAACTACTCTGCTGTCCAAATAATTTTTTTTTTTTAATTAAAAACTCCTCTTGGGAGGTTATAGGGAGAGCACAAGCAGGTGGTGCTAAGAGTGAGAAAAATCTTCTCTGTCCCTTGGGGAATGACTAAGAGCAATGCCTGTTCTACTGAGATTTTCAGTTCAATTTATCTTCCTTAAATGACCGCATAGGAAAATGATCACAGCAGCGAAGCGACATTAGAAATGTGAAATGGATAAATAAAACTTCGAATGAGCGCACCGGCTGCTGAACCCATTTGAAAAATGGAGATCTGAGAAGCACACAGACTGAACTGCGAGAGGCCTTTGGAAGGAAGGTGTCGGAACAAATGTCAAATGTTTATCTGGACTAAAAGATAAACTTATGTGCACAAGCCCTCAGGCCCCTGCAGGTTTCCTTCTTCATGGGCAGGGCTGTAGTTTCCGTAGGTCATTTCCCTGCAGTGGTTATAGCTGCTTTTAGCATAAGCCAAGAATCACCGCATGTTGGAGGTGGAAGGGGCCTTTGGGGTCACACTGTATAGTCTGACCACATCACTTTGCAAATGAGGATCTCAAGAGATAAAGTGACATGAGAGATGAAATGACATGGCCTGGTATTCCACGTGCATTTTCTTGGAGGATGTTTATAAAAATGAAACCAGTCATCAGATTGGAATGTAGGCTACGTAGCAGCAGCCGCTAACATCAGCAAACTTGACGACGTTCCAGATACTCGTGAGCTTTCTATGTACATGATCTCATGTAGTCTTCACAATGACCTGACGAGACTGGAACTAATATAGCCTGTATTTTCCTAGATAAGGACATCTAGGCCTGGAGAGATTCAGTGGCCTAACCGAGGTCACACTGCTAGGAAATGAGAGAGCCACGTCTCAACCCAGCCCTGGTACCACATCCCATGGAAACCCTGCTCTACTGCCTTCTAACAAGACAAGAGTAGGAAAATGGTCAAAGGAACCATATGTCCCTCATGGGAATATTATTCTACAATTAAAAATCATTATAAAATCCATGTAGGAATATGGTAAATGTTTATTACTTAGTGTTTAGTGAAAATGCAATACTCGATGCAAAAATATTCAGAAACATGAAAGGAGAACACTTAAACACTAACAGTTGCTGAGTAGTGTGGAAAGCTTTTTTTTCTTCTGCTTTTTCCCTTTTTGAATTTTCTATAATGTGGTATAGGTCTTTTGTAATGAACAAATAAATGTAATCATTTTTCTTTAAAAAAGTATCACTGTGCTCACAGAATCGATAAGAAAAAGACTAAAATGAATGGTAATATATTTTCCTTTCCTTGGCAACAAAAACTAATAAGTAATTGATTTGCAGCAAGAGATAGAAGATCATTTTACAAAGTCCATACATAACACAAGTCCCTTTTCACATTTCATCAGATGCAACAGAAACTAAAATTCCAAGAATTTAAGCTTTGAAGCTACCCTATTTTTGTGGCTTGCATAGCCTAGTCTATTAATAAAAGGAGATAACCTTGCTATGTTTACCAGCATAGTGACTAATCATTCTTTCCTTCTGCCTGTAGCTGAGTTCCAGCCAACATTGAGACTCATGGACACACTGGGTTGGAAGGTTGCTTACTGTTCACCTTCCACACACTCAGGCCACTCAGGCACAGAGAGGTGAAGTCACTTGCTCAACGTCTTGTGAGTCTAAATATTTAAACGCTGAAAATAAACTCTCAGCTCCTCAAGGGAAAGACCCTTTCTTTATGGTGCCAATCGCAGCACCCAGGGCAGAATGCTTCCTTTACCAGATGAGTTAAAACCTTAGTGAAGGGCCAGGATGAAAAGTCCAGTTCAATACACAGAGGCGATGGAAGAAGTGGCTCACAGTCACTAAGCACTTCCTAAGTGCCAAGGACTATGCTGAATACCTTACAGGATTCACTTACAGGGGCTATTCACTAAATAATCCTGTGGTAGTGGTAATATTATTTCTGTGCTGAGAAAAATGTGCAGACCTGAGCCCCTTGCCCAAAGCCATAGAGCTAACTGGTGATGGGGCCAAGATTTTAACCTAAACTTCAGAGCCAGTACTTTTAGCCCGACTGGGACGCACAGCACCAACTCAAGCCCTTAGGCAGGTTTTCATTCCCAAAGAGTTCAGAAACTTGCCCAAAGGAAGAAGGGGAACTAGACTGAGTGCCAAATGTCTGTAGGCCTGAAACTTGACCAACATGTCTGTAGGCCTGAAACATGACCAACATGTCTGTTGCAATTCAGTAAACCTTAAAATGACCACCTCATAAAAGCCACCAATCTGTGCCTCTTTCCACTCTTCTCCATACTCAAGCTTGCCTCCAAGTAAAATAAGTTGTATCAGCCTGTGGTCAACTTGCTCTTAGTTACTTATGGTGGGCACTCATTTTTAATAGAAATTGTGTTTCAAATGTAAACATGCTAACTCAGCATTCATTCAACGTACATATCTCAAGTTTCAGGCCTGTGCAAGGCATGAGGTAAGGATGTGGTTGCAAAGTTCTTTTTTAATATAGTGTCTGACCTCAAGTTTTTTTTTTTTTTTTTTGAAACGGAGTCTCACTCTGTTGTCTAGGCTGGAATGCAGTGGTGCAATCTCAGCCTACTGCAAACTCCACCTCCCAAGTTCAAGCGATTCTCCTGCCTCAGCCTCCCAAGTAGCTGGGATTACAGGCCACACCTGGCTGATTTTTGTATTTTTAGTAGAGACGGCGTTTCACATGTTGGTCAGGCTGGTCTCGAACTCCTGACCTCAGGTGATCCACCCGCCTCGGCCTCCCAAAGTGCTGAGATTACAGGCGTGAGCCACCACGCCTGGCTGACCTCAAGAATTTTTAAATTCACCAGCTTTCACTGTGAGCCAGGTGGATTCAAAGGAGGCCAATAGGTGATGCCTTTGCTGTTGTTCATTAATAGTAAGCATTGCATGCTCATATGTTTGCCAGAGGAATTATGTAAATATTTATATATTCTAATACCCATCAAGGCCGGCCTGAACTCCTTGCACTGAAAAGGCTGAGTTCTGTTTCCTCTGTTAAAATTAAGTGGTCCTGGCTGAATTCAAGGTACACTGTCTTAACCAGTCAATGTGCAGAGCCAGTAAAATTGGCATCAAAGGAAAGAAAGAGAAAGGAACAAGCAGACATAAGGTAACTGAGAAACACACATTTGGGAAACAAATGGATCAAGAACAGGCTTTGGAGCCAGTCAGGTCTGAGTCAGAATCTTGGCTCCACCAATCCCTGGCTATGTGACCTTGGTATATCCTGTAGTTATTTTCAGATTCCGTTTCAGATCACTAAAATGATATACTAATGCCTCACTTGCAGGATTATTTGATTTGTGATAAAATAGATCAAAGGTCTAGCACAGTGCCTGGCATCTTGCAACGCCAATGTGTGGTAATTGTCAGTTTTATTTAAAATGACTGGGGATTTCCACTAACACTTGGCATGTCTCAGTTGTAAATTAAGTAGAGGACCTCCCAAAGTGAGGAAACATAATTTCTGAAAGTGAAATCAGCAATCAGCTCAGCAGTATTTATGAAATATCTTTTGGTAGATATCACTGGTGTGGACTCGGGGCGGGTGGTTGGAAAGCAGGAAGTACTATGCAGCGTATTTTTTTCGACAATGGTGAGAAAATAAAAATGCAAATTAAAATGAAAACAGAACTAAAACAATTATTTTCAAAACACTAAGCTAGGCCTCCATGGAAAAAGAAAATGAAATCACCAACTTGGTTTGGCTCCAAAGGCCAACTATAAATGAATACAGGTATCCAATCATCACCAAGGTTGATCATCTAAGGATGCACGAGAGCAAGGCGTAGTTAACGTAATGCAAGCTGCTGTAACAGATAACCCCCAAAGTCCAAAAGGCTTAACACAGTAAATGTTCCCTTCTTGTTGCATAAAGTCTAACAAACTGAGCATGGGAGGGATGGGAAGGACCTCTCTGCTCCGTGTAGTCACACAGGCCCCAAAATGGGCAAGTCTCTGCCGTCTACAACAAGCGGCTTCCAATGCTGCCCTGGCATTCACATCCAGCCTACAGCTGGGGAAGCAAGACAGAATTGAATGTGGTAAGTTTTCATGGGTCAGGCCTGGAGAGCACACATATTACTTCTGCCTCTACATTTCTTGGCTGAAATTGAATCACACCTAACTGCAAAGGAGGCTGGGAAAACAATCTCTTTGCATTCTTAGGAGGAAATGGAAATCGGTGTTTGGAACAACAATTGATCTGCCATGCAGGGCACTTGCAAACTCCAGGAGCACTCCCCGCAGTGTTTGGGAAACCTAAGACCTGCTCTTCCTTGCCTTCATTCTTAAAACTAATCTCAAGTATCTAGCCCCCAGGTTCATGGTGCTCAGGCATATTTCACACAGCACAGTAATGAAACAGAGGAGAATAAAATATTGGGGGAAAAAGATAACAAGGACTCTAAAAGGGAAAAAAAATCAAATAAAATTTACACTAAGAGGGAAAAATAGACATCCACCTTTTCTGCTCACATAAGACTCTGAAGATGAAGGCCGTGTAGAAGAAATTGAGTCGGCATTCACGCCACTGCATTGGCAGATTTTGTCATGTTTTGACACAGCTAAATTTAAGCCAGACCTTGCTTCTTTTGCAAAACAGGAGTGTTTTGTTGATTATTTTGGTGTTGTGATTCCTGAATGTTGTGACTCAAGCCTACATTGCCAAACAATACCATTCTTAATGATCTTGTTCTGGGAGATCTTAGTTCTTAGAGTTTATTGACCTCAGAGGTATGGCCTCCTTCAACAGCATCTCTGAACCAAGCACGCACTATTCTCATTGGTCTGTCATTGGGCCACTGCTTCTACTGAGCCCCATGTGACTCGGTCCAAAAGAGGCTGAGGCCCCCATGTCCTGTCTCACCTTCCACATCCTTCTACCTTCCTGCAAAAACTGCTTTGAGGATTATGTCATCTAAGGTTCCAATTTTTTTCATAACAACCCACAGTAAGAAATGCATTTTACATTTTGACCCAGTATGCACACACACACACAATTAAAGCAAAGGTTTCTCAAACTTTCTTTTTGTTAAGAATGATTCACTGGGCCAGGCGCTGTGGCTCATGCCTGTAATCCAAGCACTTTGGGAGGCTGAGGTGGGCAGATCACAAGGTCAGGAGTTCGAGACCAGCCTGGCCAAAATGGTGACACCCAATCTCTACTAAAAATACAAAAATTAGCCAATTAGCCAGGCATGGTGGTGCACTCCTATAGTCCCAGCTACTTGGGAGGCTGAGACAGAAGAATTGCTTGAACCCAGGAGGCAGAGTTTGCAGTGAGCTTAGATCATGCCACTGCATTCCAGCCTGTTCTATTTCCTTCCACTAAAAAACACACAAATGCTGCTTGGGACCCACTAAATTGTTTGACTGTTTGGGCAAACCCCTTTCAGTTGGTTGCCATGACTGTGGTCTATCACTAGCCTACCCTTTTTTTTTTTCATTTTGAGACAGAGTCTCACTCTGTCACCCAGGCTGGAGTGCAGTGGCACAATCTCAGCTCACTGCAACCTCTGCCTCCTGGGTTCAAGCAATTCTCGTGCCTCAGCCTCCCAAGTAGCTGGGGTTACAGGTGCATTCCACCACACGCTACTAATTTTTGTATTTTTAGTAGAAACGGGTTTTTATCATATTGGTCAGGCTGGTCTTGAACTCCTGACCTCAGCTGATTCACCCACCTCAGCCTCCCAAAGTGCTGGGATTACAAGTGTGAGCCACCGCGCCCAGCCACGTCACTAGCCTCCCTTAACAGAATTATTTCTTCTCTTCTTGAAGCCAGTGAACATCATCTCTGCTCCACTTTACCCATCTTCTCCTAAAACAACACCCTTGGCTTTTCTCTGCTTCACCTTTCAAATCCATAACTCCCATATTTCACTTGGACTTCAGTCTCCTTTTCTCCCAGCCATCCCCCAACCCTCTTTCACCACCTTGCCCATACTTCAGGCTTATCAGGAACTTCAGACCTCTACTCTTCCATTGCTCCCCTTATCAGAATCTTCCTAGTTTTGCTTCCTCATTAGTCTACACAGGCCCCATGATCACAGTCTCCTGATCTGCCCACCAGTTTACCACTTGGCATAAGATATTTTGGTTCTGTCCTCCAGCTAACCGAGCCTGCAGCTTGGCCATCAGCCCAATGGGTCGGCCCAGAAAGTGTACACATTCGTGTCTGGACCAGGCTTATCATTTAGGGATTACGTCTACCCTGATTCACCACTAGTCATTTATTCCTTAGCCCACTGTAATCTTCCTACATCCAGTCCCTCTGCATTACCTTATAGACTGTGACAAGTACACATACTTTTTTAGTCCTTATTTTACCCTTTCTGCAGCCTCTGAAACCACTGACCTCCTTCAAAACCTCTCCCCTCTACTTTGATGCCTACATTGTGCCTAGCTCTCCTTCTTTCTCTCTCGCCCCTCCTTTTCAAGCTTCTTCATAAATTCCTCCTCCTTTCTCTACCCCTTAACTGCTGGTGTCCTGGAATTTCTCCTCTTCTCATCATACTCTGCAACATCCCTGGTCAAACCCGTCCACACCCATGATTTCCACTACCACCTCTATGATGATGATTCTCATAAATGTACCCTAAGTCCTCATCGCTTTGTGGGGTTCTTATCTATTGTCTGCTGTACAACCTCCCACATTCTGGATGTCTCGTACATCCTTTCAAACTCAAATGCCCCAGACTGAAGCGAATCTCTCTCCCTACTTAATGCTTTCCCATGCTTCCTCATTGCATTTAGAAGAAAATCAATAATTATTGCTATGGTCTTCAAGGCTCTGGAGTTTAAGTGATCTATCCTCTAGCTCCCTTCTCTGCCTCATCATCTAGATTCCTCATGACTCACTCTGCACAAGCCAAGCTGGTGTCCTTGCTATTCTTCCAGTAAGTCAAGGATGCTCTTTTCACAGGGCTTAGGACTGGTTGCTCTCTCTGCCTGAAATGCTATTGCCCCAGATCAGACAGCCACAAACCTCTCTCCTTCATTTCACTTAGGTTTCTGCAGATATATCAGCTGCTCACAGAAGCTCCTCTGATCAGCCTATCTAAAATACTACTCCCAACACTGTCACTCTCCATCCCCTTACCCTGCTTTATTTCTCTTCAAAGCAATTATCACCACCTTCCATGAATGTGCTCATTGCCTGTTTACCATTCCTGGAATATGTTTCTTTATTTAGCTGAATCCTTGGCACCTAGAACAGTTCTTGAAACAGAGTGAGGGCTCAATAAATAATTCAATGAATAAATAATTTATCTCCTCCCCCTCTCCTACCCCACCTTCAAACTCTGCTTTCTCCAGGGTTCTAGGTAAAAGATACATGATTCTCCTAGTCATGGTCCAAGCCAGAAGCCTGGCCTCTGGTCTCGTCTCCTCCCTCTCCTCTCCCCACACATCCCATCTGTCACACTCCCAGTGACTTTCTAAATCTCTCTCCCATTGCATTTGATTCACCGTCCTCACTGCCATGACCTCAGTTCAGTGTCATGGATCACCCTGAATTCTGATGAAAGCTATGTATTCACTTTTCAGGAAAACACACACAAGTACATTTTCACACAAGAATTTCTAGATTCTCCAAAGCCCAGTGAGACCCTGTGATGTTTAATATTGAGTGTCAACTTGATTGGATTGAAGGATGCAAAGTATTGTTTCTGGGTATGTTTGTGAAAGTGTTGCCAAAGGAAATTAACATTTGAGTCAGTGGACTGGGAGAGGCAGACCGACCCTCAATCTGGGTGGGCACCATCTAATCAGCTGCCAGCACAGCTAAGATAAAAGCAGGCAGAGGAATGTGGCAGGACTAGACTGGCCTAATGTGGAAGGAGTAGATTGGTCTGAGTCTTTCGGCCTTCCTCTTTCTCTCATGCTGGATGCTTCCTTCCCTAGAACATCAGACTCCAAGTTCTTGAGCTTCTGGACTCTTGGACTTAACAACAGTGGTTTGCCAGGGGCTCTCGGATCCTCCACCACAGACTGAAGGCTGCACTGTCGACTTCACTCCTTTTGGGGTTTGGGAACTGGCTTCCTTGCTTCTCAACTTGCAGACAGCCTATTGTGGGACTTCACTCGTGATCATGTGAGTCAATATTCCTTAATAAACTCCCTTCATATATATATCTATCCTATTGGTTCTGTCCCTCTAGAGAACCCTGACTAATAGAGACCCCCTTCTCTGGGTGCTTCTGTGTCCAAGGATAAAAATCTCTGGCTCAAGCTTCATTATGTCTCACCTAGATACCTATAACAGGTATCCCTGCCACTCACCCTACCCCTCTTTTGATCTGTTCTCCACAGGAGCTGTCCAAGTAATATTTTAACAGAGCAGGTTTGTTCATGGTCTTTCGCATGTCCCCTGTAACACCTGTCAGTGGTTCTCCATCACCTTAAGAATAAACTCCTGAATCATCTATGTGGTAGCACAGTGCTGCTATTCCCCAGCCTCAGCCCCTTTGCACTCATATCCACACTTGGCTGAAATCACTCTGAAAGGCCACTTTTTCAGATCTCTGTGCCTTTGAACATGGTGGTCCTTTGCCCTTTCTGAGTCCTCACCTACCATCTGCTTGGCTACCTGCCACTCATCTTCCCCCAGACAGCTCAAAGTTTATCATGAAAGTACTCCCTGATCTCCCGGGGTTTGGGGGCCTCTCCTCAGATCACATCGTATTGTGATCATCATCTTGTCTAGTTCCTTTGCCAGGAGGTGCATCATTGAGGCTGTCTTGTTAATATCTGTGGCACATAGTAGGTGTTCAATAAAGGTATGTTGAATGACTGAATGGAATATTCAGGTGAAAGGACAGAGAGGTGATAGCAGCACATCTTGGATTCCTATAAATGGGGCAGTTGTAGCCAACAAGGCTTCCAAAATAGGAAAATCCATATTTACAGGGAAGATAAACTGAACAGTTCTTCCATTTACAAAAACGATTCACCACAAGGGACCTCTAAATAGCGGGTGCTTTAACTGTTCTGTGTAAGTGTTTGTTTACTGATCATTAATCATTTCACAAAGAGGCCAACGGCTAAAGTGTGGCCCATCAGAGCCTTTAGAACAGAATCACAAGGCTTCTGAAGCTACTCTGCAAGTTAACAGGAAGAAGCATTTGATGTTATACTATTCAATTAACACATACTTTTTCAGGAACAAGCCAGAGAGAAAAAGAGGGAGGGAAGACAGCAGAGAAAGAAAAGAACAGAAGCAAGTTTTGAGAAGTTCAGCTACATGAGGCAGGACCTGCCTTTAAGCACGGACATCTCTACTCTTTAGCGAGAGAGCAGGGGTCCACATGATTAGAGACTTGGAATTAGGCCCTTACAGTGCTCGGTGAAAGCAAAGCTCTTGATTGATAGAGAAGACAGGGATACAAAAAGATCTCATTTTGGCCATCATTGTGCAATAACAACTTGGATGGATTCACTCTGGCACAAAAGAAACTTTAGTTCATTCATCCCTTCACCAAGTATCAATTTATCACCTGGGACACTTCAGGCCCTATGCTAGGCACCAGAGATGAAATGCTGACCAAAGCCAGGGCAATCTCTTGCTTGCAAGAATCTTGTCTTTGAGAGGCAGGAAGCAAGCAATCAATCATCGCAAAAACAATTGCCGTGGAGAAAGTGGTGGTAATGGAGTAAGAAGGTGCTGTGACAGTGTGGGTGGGGACACCAGAAGCTGCTGTAGAAAGGGAAGGCAGGCAAGGCCTCTCTGAAAGAGTATCGTCTGAGCTAAGCCTCATGCGTGAGACTAAGCCAGGTGCAGAAAGACCTGGAAAAGGGACCATTAACATCTAACCCCCTTTGGTGGAAAAAATCTAAGCATATTCTAAAAACAAAAAGGAAGCCACGGTGGCTGGAGTTCAATGGAGAGGCAAGGGTTGAATGAGGTTTGGGGCCAGACTTTGAAGGGCTTTATAAAGCCTGTAAGGACAGGGGAGCTATTCTAAATGCAAAGGGAGGCCACTGAAGGAATTTCGTCAGGAGATGATAAGATAGATTTACTCACGAATAATCATTCTGGTGGCTGTGTGGAGAACAGGGTACAGGGGAAGAAAAAAGGAACTAGAGCATTAGTTAGGTGGCTATTGCACAAGTCCAAGCAGCAGAGCATGGTAACTTGGACCAGGATGGTGGTAGTGAGGGCAAAGAGGTGGATAGTTTCCAGACCTTGAACTAACGTGGGGTGCAGAACTGTTGTGAATGGTGACAGGAGAGCTCTCTCTAAGGTCCTGGCCTGCTCAGACATTCTGAGACTGTTACCTATGCACCATGGCAATCAGAGTGGAGCTCTCTGTGGAGGATATCTGCTTGGACTCAAAGTTTGGCAGAACTCTGCTTGGGCCGTTTGGTGGTCATCACAGGCCCACAATTTTGGGTGATAATTCTTGTAAACCAATCACTTGGGAAACCCAGAAGCAATCCATTCTGTATGTTCTAAAAGTTCCTGGTCTCAGGGCTGGCTCCACTGCATCCTCCCTCCTGCCCTTGGCCATGGGCACTCCTTTGGGATCCCCTGTTTCAGGAATGGCATCGCTGGTCCAGCCAGAAAAGACAGATCATCTTTGACAACTCAGCTACAAACTGACCAAAGTCAGGTTGGTTGTTCACAATTACAATCTATTTGGTAGCTAATGGGATCTTCCAATCGTTAGAGGAAGCGAAGGGCTGCAGGTCTGCTCCAGGCAACCTCATAATCAAAGCAAGCCTCAGACCAGATTTTGCCTCACACAGAGACATATACTAGCAAACAAGTACAAAAAGGGTCACATAAGCAGATCTGTGAGCTCAGTGGAATTCCAGCTCCCTATCATGTGGGCACACAAATGCATCTCACACAAAAGGTTCACCCTGCAGGCAATGGGACCATATTCCACTGCAGGATTCAGTTAATCTAGGCCAATGTTCTCCACTGGAACAGATTCTGGCCCCCCGCCCCCGGATTTTGCCCTCCAGTCAATCTCTGGAGCTATTTTTGTTTTCACAACCCGGGGAAGTACTACTCCTATCTAGTGAGTAGAGGCCAGGGATGCTGCTAAAGGTCCTGTGGTGCATTTGTCCCAAGGACAATATGCTCTTCTTCCTAAACAGGTATAGAATCAATCTCTCTCCTCTTCTCCCTTCTACTGTCCTAGTCTGGGGCTTCAGCACTTGAGACAAAGCCTTCTTCCCACCAGCCTTCCAGGCCCCTGGTGTTCTCCAGTCCCCAACCCCGCCATCAGACTCATCTTCCCAAACCAGGAGTGGTGCAGAATTTTTCTAAATTCTCCAGTGGCTTCTCAATGCACACAAATGTATATCTCTGCTTCCTCTCCCACGTCTTCCCCTTGGGCATTTTGTTTCAGCCTCTTGCAGTTGCTTTAATATACCAAGTGCTCCTAAAGCTCCGTGGCTTTGCACCTGCTGTTCCTCCTACCCGTGTCTCATACTCTTTCCCACCCTCCTCAGTCTCCAGCTCTTGAGCCTCAACTCAAATCACTGCCTCACCCTTTGGCTCCACTGGATTGGCTTTGGAGCTCCTGATCAACCTTGCTCTGCTCTGGACACACCTCCATTGAAGCAGATGTCACAGGTGTCTTTTTGTATTGCAACCATTTGTTTGCATGTCTGCCTCCCTCCTGGACTCTAACGCTTTTACAATGGGGTTTGTGTCTAGCTCACTGAGCCCAGCCTGCTCTGCTACACAGCAAGCAGCAGCTAAACATTTGTTCAATGAATGGTCAATTTCTCTGCCCTGGGTTGCCTATTTTTGACTTGTTTGTTTAGTTTGTTTTTTTTTTTAACAGATTTTAAATACTTAGAATTTTCAGAGACTATGAAGTGATACAAAGGAGATAGTTATGGCTGTGATTTTCCAATCTCAGTGTGCCTAAGAATCATCTTGGGGACTTATTTCAAATACAGATCCCCAGGTAATTTTGAAGAAAATTAATTCATTTTAAAAAACTGAGATACATTTCACATGTCATAAAATTCACCTTTTTAAGTATACAATCCAGTGGTTCTTAGTATATTCACAAAGTTATGCAACCATCACCACTATCTAATTCCAGGACATTTTTTTCACTCCAAGAGGAAACTCATATTCATTAACAGTCACTTCCCATTGCTCCTTCCCCTCAGTCCTTGGAAACTACTAAACTGCTTTCTGGTCTCTATGCATTTGTCTATTCTGAATATTTCCTAGTAATGGAATCATATAATATATGGTCTTTTGTGACTTGCTTCTTTCATTGGGCATAATGTTTTCAAGGTTAATCCATGCTGTACCATGGATCAGTACATCATTCTTTTTTATGACTGCATAATACTCCATTGCATGGACCTATACTGCATTTTGTTTATCCATTCATCAGGTGACAGACATTTCGATTGTTTCCACTTTTTGGATATTGTAAATAATGCTGATACGAACATTTTGAGTTAGTTTTTGTATTGACTTGTGTTTCCAATTCAGTGGTATATAGCCAAGAGAGTGGAAATTGCTAGGTCATTTGCTAACTCTATGCTTAACTTTTTGAGGAGCTGCTCAAACTGTCTTCTGCAGCAGCTGAAACATTTTGCATTCCCACCAGCAATGTATGAGTGTTTCAACTTCCTTGCATCCTCATTAGCACTTGTTATTGTCCATCTCTTTCATTATAGCTACCCCTGTAGGTGGGAAGGGAATATTCCTCCATGATTTTGATATGCATTTTCCTAATGACTAGTTATATTGAGTGCCTTTTCATGTGCTTATTGTCCATTTGTATATCTTCTTTGGAGAAAAGTTTATTCAAGTGCTTTGCCCATTTTTTTTATTAGATTGTGTGTTTTTTTGTTGTTACTGAGTTTTAGGTGCTCTTTATATATTCTGGATATTAATCTCATACCAGATATATTATTTGCAAATATTTTATCTCATTCTGTGAGTTATTTTTTAACTCTCTTGATAGTGTCTTTTGATGGACATGAGCTTTTAATTTTGATGAAGTCCAATTTATCTATTTCTCTTTTGTTTCTTGAGCACTTCACATTATGTCTAAGAAACCACTGCCTAATTCAAAGACATGAAGATTTATGTCTGTGTTTTTTCCTAAGAGTTTTATAGTTTTAGCTCTTACATTTAGGTTACTGATCCATTTTGAGTTAATTTTTCTATATGGTGTGAGGTGGGGGGGGGTCCGACTTCATTCTGTTGCATATGAAAAACCTATTATTCTAGCACCACTTGTTGAAAAGAATGTTCCCTTTAGGTAGTCCTGACTCCCTTGTAGAAAATCAATTCACTGTAAATATCAAGGCTGATTTCTGGACTCTCACTTCTATTTTACTTTTCTATATGTCTATCTTTATGCCAGTATGACACACTCAGGGGCCAAGGAACCACTCTTAGAAAAAAAAAAACCCTGTCCTAAATTATAATTGCTGTAAAAAGGAGCTAACCCACACCAATGGTTCCCAACCAGACTGAACATCAGAATCATCACAGGGTCTTGAAAAAAACCCTGACCCCTTAGATCTCCTTCTCCCCAGCCCCCTCCTCCCCTCGGGTTTTGATTCGGTAGAATGGTAACAAGGCTCAGGATTTACTGTTTTTAAAGAACCCTCTGGTGACCCCAGAATTGGCAATTACTGGTCCAAGTGATCATATAAAGTCTTCTCCAACATAAGAGATCTATCCTCTTGGGAAAAGAGAAAATATAAGGTGGAAGTTTGACCCAAAAACATCTTAAATGAGCATTCTGTGAGCATTTGGCTGACAGAAGGCCATCTCTCTGATGAAAAAATGTGAAGATGATTCTGTGAAAAACAATAAAAGTAGAAGGACCGGTGTAGCTCCAAGATGTCTAGATTGGGGAGGAAATAAACCACATTTCAGTGTTCATCTGTGGGACCCACCCCAAGGCTGGCACAGCACCCTCCACACTGCTCCCATAGACCCTGTGCTCTGTTGGTGGTGTGTCTGTCTCCCTCCTGGATTCTGAGTCTTTTTTAGCAGACATGGGATATTTTCCTCTTCGGATCCTCAATCCCCGTCACTGTGCCTGGGCCATCACAGGTGTTCAACAAAATGTCAAATTAAATGAAACATTTTCTATGTTTAGTCAAATGCATAGCAAATGCATAGGTCAAATAGCAGGCTGTATGTAAAAATGCTAGGTATGTGGTGCTTTAAAAACAGAAGTGGAAGGGAATTAAGCAATGGGATTTAGAAGATCATTTTTTAAAATGTGATTATTTTTGAACCATGGTTATCATCTCTGTCCCCACCCACCTGCCTACCAACTGTATTCCTCAGGGTCCCAGCAGGAAACAGATGGCTCACCAGCATTGAATGAAGAAACTGTTTGCAGAGGAGTGGGCAGAATTAAGAGGACACCAAGGAGTGAAGCCCCTGGGACTAGCAACAGTGAGGTGCCCTAGCTGTCCTTAGGCCTGAAGGGACAAAGGGACAGAGCAGGGTGGCCAGAACCTACCAAGATTTGGAACCTTACAAAATGGCTTCCCAGAAGACGATAGCCATCACCAGAAAATAAGCAGAAAATTCCTCTGAAAGGACAAGCAGAGAATAACCAGCACACTCACCCATAAAGGACAGGAAGATATGGACAGATTCAACAAAGAAAGTAGGGTGCTGAGGTACGGCAAATCAGTTACACTTCTTAGTCTGTGGTTTGTCTGACTTTCTGGGGATGTTGTGCTTTCATTAATTCATTTATCAAACACTTACTGAGTTTTTTCATGCTTTGCACACTATTTTGGGCACTAGAGCTACAAGGATAAATAAGACACCTTTTCTGCCCTTAGGGAGTTCACACTGGGGAGTGGTGAACATGGACAGATAGGTCATTACAATACAACACAAACCACAATGATGGGTGTGTCTGTTTCCTAGGGCTGCTGTCACAGAGTACCACATGCTGGTGACTTCACAATAGAAGTGTGTTGTCTCCCATTTCTGGAGGCCAGAGGTTTCTTTTAAGAGCTGCCAGGGAAGGCTCTGTTCCAGCCCCCCACAACTTCTGGAGGTTTGCAGGCCATTTCTTGGCTTGTGGAAGCATTATCCCTTCTCTAGCTTTATCTTCCCATGGTGCTCTTGTAGGTCTGTGTGGGTCTGTGTCCTAATTTCTCCTTTTTATAAGAACACCAGTCATATTGGATTATGGCCCACTCTACTCCAATAGGACCTCATCTTAACTAATTGCATCTGCAATGATTCTATTTCCAAATAAGGTCAGTCTGAGGTTCTGGGGTTAGGACTTCAATACACTAAATTTGGGAACAGAATTCAACCCATAACATAGGGGATAGGCTCAGGGCATTATAGGAGCATTTACAAGATGGTCAGGGAGGGGTGATGAAGAGGGTACAACTTACCTGGTGTTAAGGATGAATACGTTTCCGCCAAGTGAAGAGATGAGTGGGCAGGGAGGAGGAGGACAGGCCACTTTGGGCTGAGGGGAAAACCAGAGCCAGCACTGGTGATTTGGCACTGCAGGCGCAGAAAGCACAAGGCTGCGGAGAAGGAGCAGCAGCTCTGGCCCCAGAAGACCTCCCACGATCTGCATAGAGTCCAGACTTAAGGTG
Source organism: Nomascus leucogenys (assembly GCF_006542625.1). Lineage (NCBI taxonomy): Eukaryota > Metazoa > Chordata > Mammalia > Primates > Hylobatidae > Nomascus > Nomascus leucogenys. The sequence continues at coordinate 72,673,276 of NC_044387.1, read as the reverse complement.
GTGGTAGAGGGACGATGAAAAGGTTTGAAGCAGGGACTTGGCACGACCAGTTTCACCGTTCAGAGGGGTCACTCCAGCAGCTAGGAAGAAGATGGTAAGGCCTGCAAACAAGGCAAACATCCAGGCAGCTGTGGATGGAGGTAGGATAGCAGGGAGAGAGGGAGACCTTTAGGAGATACTTAGGAGAGAGATTTGGGAAGGCATGGCAATTGAGTGGATGCGTGTAGCCAGTGGGGAGTGCGGTAGCAGCACCCCCACCCCTGCAGGGGGCCACAGTGCGTTCAGCAAGGTGGGGAGAGTGGGCAGTTTAACAGGAAAATGACTGTGCTCCCACTGCCATTTTGGGAGTGCTGGCTTTGTGTTGCCTATGGGAGAAGCTAGAGCAAAGAGTTCCATTGGAGACAGGGATTTGAGAGTAATTTGCATGTCCCACGAGAGAGGATGAGCTTCTCCAGGGAGTGTGTGTCGCAGCACAAGAGGAATAGTGAGTTAGAAGAGAATCCTAGGGAACACCAACAGGCAGGCAGCAGGCGCGGGCCGGGAAGACGGGCCCTTGCAGACAGGCAGTGCAGAATCGAGAACATAGCATATGGAAGTTCAGGGCTCAGGAAGCTTCAAAGAAGGAAAACCATGTTTTCAAATGCCACAGAAAGTCCTAGTCAGGAAAGGATTGAAACGAGTCTATTCAATTTGTTATCAGGGAAGTTGGTGGTCACCTCAGTGACAGCAGTTTTAGGAGCGTGGTGGGTGGGAACAGAAACCAGATTCCAGAGAGCTGAAAGGGCGAACGGACGTGTAGGCAGCAGGAAGTTTGGAAGAGAATGGGAGGAGGGAAGCTGAGCAACAGCGAGAGGGAGATACAGGGCACAAAACTCAAGTATAGTCAAGGGAGATGAAAGCAATTTTTAAAAATGACTATCAAAGTCTGTAGTAGACATCAAAGGATAGAGCAAAGGACACGAAAGAAAGAGGAGCACACCTCAGAGACTGAAGGTGAGGATGGGGTGGGTGCAGAGGTGTTTGTAGGAAGGAGGTAGAAAGTTGAGGGACATTGGGCCTGATGGCCTTGATGTTGGAGACAGGTTTAGTGCTAAGTATGAGACAGAAGGCTGAGTAGGAGCTTTGGGGAGAGTGCTAGAATGCTTGGAATGGTCACCTAGGGGCAGAGGAGAGGAAGCTCTTCCAGGACAGGTGGGGAGATGGGCAGCCCTGAGGCCCAGCAGAGGTCGGGGCCATGAACTTGTAGTGGCCTGGCCTATGCAGTAGAGTCCATTTCCCCGGGAGTACTCAGTCTCAGAGACAGAGCAAGACAAAGGTTGACAGGTTGGAATTTTGCTTTGTGAGTGTCTGGTGAGACTAGATGAGCCACTGAGTCCAGAAGGAAGAGAGAGAGGGCAGGCGGAGCCTGATGAATGGGGAGAAGAGGGAGAGGTCACTGGATGTGAGCACCGAGAGAGCATGAAGGATGCACGGATGTTGTAGAAAAGCAACACACTTGTCCTGCTTTCGATTTTGCTGTGTGTGAGATTCAAGTAAACAGCCAATTTTCACACTAAAGAGTCTATGTAACTTTGCAAATAGCTTGTACAAAAGCATTAAAGCTGAGTTAAAAGGGCAAGTATGCATTTCAGCTACACTGGTCCCACAGTGACATTGCTAGTTACGATTGTAGGGGTGGTAACTATTTAGAAAATAAAGGGAGGGGCCATTCAATATTTCTTATCTTTATCCGAATCTGAAGTATTTCAGCCCTATTGCAAGACAGTACCCTGTAATAGATAGCTGTGTCTCTCCAAGAATAATAAAGCCCCGCTTTGCAGGGAGAGGCTGTGGATGAAGAGCAGTAGGCGGAGGGCTCCAAGGAGTTTCCAGCTGTATTTTCTGAGCTTGCTGAGCATTTGATCAATGGCAAGGAACATCTCAGTTGTCCAGATGCAGTCATCCCACGCAAGGCGCACAGAGACCAGCGTTCTGATATGTAAAGAGAGCCTGGGACTCTCGTCAAATCACCAAACAGGATGCTGGCCATGCAGCAAACAGACCTGCAAGCTGTTGGCAGCTGAATGGCGGGCTGCCAGAGCCAAGCCCAGCCACATGATGGGCATGGCCCCAAAGGCTTGGTGGCAATCTGTATTCCAGTGCACGCCCTCCACCACACTGCTGACCCTCCGCCAAGCGGGGCCCATGCTCAGGATCTAGGGACGCTGTTGTTGCAATGCATACAAGCCTCTTTGTTCAAAAATCCTGCATGCATGAGAGAAAGCAGCTTCCTTTGGTTTTTTCCCCATGGCCTGGAAAGAAAGGCTTCACAGTCAAGCTGCCCAGCTGACCAGCATTGGGCAAAGGGGAGGGAGGGGAACTTGCTGAAAGGTAGCTGGTTGTAGTACACCTAAAAATGGAGCTTGAAGGGGCTTGGCTGGGGCTGTGGCAACCTCACTCAGGTGTCATCCAGGCCTGTGTTGGGCTGGCAGGGGGCCCTTGGCAGCCCTTGCTAATTAAATGTATTGAGAAAGTGGCTTTGACAGGGAAGGCTCTGTCAACACTGCCACTTTGGTGCAATCTTTTCAAATGACAAGGAGCCTCTTCCTTTATGTGCAGAAAGAGCTGAAGAGCAGGATAGATTCAAAATGAGGCACAGGAGCAGTTGAGTAATTACCATTTTCTTCTGTGGCCGCTCCACCTGCCCTGCAGTGATCTTCTATCAGCTGAAGGACACTCTACTGTCCAATTCAGGAGCATGCTCTCTCTGCCTCCAACTTTACTATCTGAAAACTTGGAAGTCACATGAGTAAGAGGGACCCAGTGGAGAAGATGTCCTCAGATCATTCTTCACTTGAGAAAAATACCTAGGTCATCACTTCGCAGGCCTCAAGCAGTGCTGACAAATGGGCTCCACTCAAACCAAGGGGAGAACAGTTTCCATTCGCAATGGAGTGCCATTACCCTTTACTAAAACAAAATAACATTTTTTTAATGCTAAAGAAATTATTTCCTTATTTGTTGACTCCAGAAAGCTATTGGGTAGTTCCAAATGTTGGCTGCACAGCTAAGCTCCTGTTGGGTGATTTGCAGTTTCCCAGCAAGGTCAAAAGGAATTCCCTGGGTTCCTGGAAATAGGTACCCATGGTACCCACAAGCTAGGGTGAAGCTAGAACAATGGAGAGAGATGGCAGGGACAAGCTTGATGGGTCTTGGGGGCATATGCTTTCCCCAGGCCTGGACTCGCATCAGTGCTGGCTCCCCCGTGAGCTTCCTCCAAGTGGAAAAGAAGTCTTGTGATCAGCCTCGAGTGTGATTCCTTTTACGGCACTCCAGCACCTAGTACAGCACACAGCAGGGACCTAGCAGATTTTTAATAGATGGATAGATGTTTCACTTTTTTCCAGGGACTAGGAAGAACTGTTTCTTTGAATTTTGGCTCTATCAGCTTTGTTTGGGCGTGAGACAAGGACATGCATCTTTTGAAAGGTTCCCAAATCTAGATATTCCTAATATATCACTGCTCCCTGCAGCTCAGCAGGGCACCCCTTCCCTGCCACTAAGGAAAGACCACCAAAGCTGAATTCATAAGCATCCCTGAAGCTCACTCTACTCCAAGTGAATTCTGGGAGTTGACATTTGAGCCAAAAGACTAAAGGAGGTGCACTCCAGTTAATCCAGTGCCTCTAATTGTTCCTCCTGATTTCCAAGAACGTGTAAATTTTTCTAGAGATCTAGCCCACTCTTCCCTTTGCACCTTTTCCTTCAGACTTACCTCCTCCATGCTTCCCACCTTACATTTATTCACTTAATATTTATTCAAGGCATATTGAGCATCTGACACTACAGGTTGCTAGGGACATCAAATGGCTAAGATCCGTCCTGTGAGTTTACAGACCACTGGAATTGGGAGAAATGCAGATACTCAACGTTGGTCTTGACACACGATCATGTCCATGGAGTTACAGTGGTGGGGGCAGTGCATGGTGAAGGAAAGTCAGACTTAATTTTCGTATTTGGGAAGATTGGTTTAGTGGCGTAATCATACCACCTTTAATTTATATTTGCAGTTTATGAAGTCTTTCTTTTCCTTTCCTTTTTCCTTTCCTTTCTTCCCTCTCTCTCTCTGTCTCTCTTTTTTTTAGACAGAATCCTACTCTGTCGCCCAGGCTGAAATGCAGTGCCACAATCTCATTGCAGCCTCGACCTCCCAGGCTCAGGTGGTACTCCCACCTCAGCCTCCTGAGTAGCTGGGACTACAGATGCATGCCACCATGACTGGCTAATTTTTGTATTTTTTGTAGAGACAGGGTTTCACCATGTTGCCCAGGCTGGTCAGGAACTCCTGGGATCAAGCTATCTGCCTACCTCAGCCTCTCAAAGTGCTGGGATTACGGGGATGAGTCACTGCGTCTGGCCAAGAGTTTTCTGATACATTATCTCTTTAATCTTCACACTAATCCTGTGAGATCAGGGATTAGAGCTTTGTTTTACAAATAAGGAAACTGAGGCAGAAATTAGTGACTACTCGAAATCCCAGGGTTAATAGCAGGTTTGAACTCAGGATGTCTGCCAGTAGCCCTGGCCCGTCCTACTCCACCAAGCAGCCTTCCCAGCAGGCTAGCAGCTCCTCCTCCCCTGCAGGTGGGAGTGGAGGTGAGGAGAGCACTCCTAAGGAGGCTAGGCAACTTATCCAAAGCCCGTGCCTACTACCCCACCTACTTCCTTTGCCCACAGCTGCTTGTCTCTTTGTTTTTCAGTTTCCAAACTGTAAAAAAGAAATAAAAATAGTGATGAAAGTGTTCTGTTCCTTCCTTAATGAACCCACCTGCTGGCTATTGACTGAAATTCTTTTAAAGAGGCACAAATCCCTTCATTCTGCAGGTATAAATAAAAAGCTTAAGATGCAAATACCTGGAAGCCTCAACATACAGATATAAATCAGTTCCACTCAAGTTTAAATGATAATAGAATATTCTATCCTGTCTTTTCTGAGCTAGAAGGCAGAAATAGAAATTACTGGTATTATATAGCCTTTATAATTCCAAAGCAGTTTTACCATAATCTCATTAATTCTATAAATATTCTATGTATAATCTATATATAATCTATATCTATATCTATATCTATATTGACAGCATCTAATAGGTGCTAGGCGTTGTGTTGCCTGCTAGGGATGATGTGGGAACCAAAACAGATATAGTGCCTTCCCCCATGGAGCTGAGTCAAGTGAGAAACACAAAAACATAGGTAAATAAATGACGCCAGGCTTGGTGCTATGGAAGAGAACAGAGCAAGGAAGGGCTGTCCCAGGGTAGGGGGGAAAAATTCATACCTTTTCTTCATCCATCAGTAACACAGTCATGACTGACAACCTGGATAATGAAAGACAGTGTAACACAAGGAAAGCACAACAAACTTACTTAACAAAGTTTTATGTGACATGAAGCCTTCAGAAATGAAGACCTAAAAACCCAGAGAAAGTTATATTTTTATGCAATTTCTGAAGAAAGAAGTGCATGGTTATGAAGAAATACGATTTGACAGAAAAGGGTCTGATCTAATGGGAATGAACTGGGGGGCGGTGGAGGTCTGCAAGGCCTGTTTGTCCAGAGTCTTTTCTATGTCTCTGTAAGACATGCCTCCCCGCAAGGTATGGGGCAGGACACCTGTCACAGGAGGACTTTCAGCAGGGAAGGGAGAAGGTCAGAGACCTTCCTAGGTTTATGGCTTGCTTTGGGATGAGGAATTCTAGTTTCTGTGCCCTGTTTGAAGGAGAAAGCAGGATAGGAGAAGGTCAGAGTGACCTTTTTTCTGAGGCCCTTGTAATCTCTGTCAGTTCAAAGTACCCAGCATACCAAGGAGCCATACTCTGGGGTATCATGTTCTGAACCCTGACATCAGGCAGAGGGAACCACATAGTCAGAGGCTCTGAGATGAGTGTGGGCACGTGAAAGGACTGAAGGCACCCAGGAGCAGGGAGGCAGTGGAAGAGAGCGGGGATGGGTCGATAAGGGCAGGACTGCACTGAGGAAGGCCTAGGAAATCATGGTTAAGGACTTTGAGACTTGAGCCCAAACTTAAAGGGCAGTGGAAAACGTGCAAGAGCTTTAGAGCAAGAGGGATAACAATATAATCTTTAGCCTTAAAAAAAAAATGAACTTTCCTGCAGGCTGAGGAATGGATTGGGAAACAACAAGAATGCGGCCATTGCAGTCATCCAGGCCAGAGGGGACAGGTGCTTGGACTAAGATGGAGAAGTGGAGGTGGGAGGATAGATGATTCCAGAGATACTATAATCTTATAAAGTTCATAAGATGTATTAATGAGATAAGGAAGAGGGAGAGTTAAGATGACTTTAGTTCCTTACATTCATTGGAGCAATTGGGAGACAGAAGGGCCAGCAGAAAAGAACAGGCTTTGGAGGGAAGAGGATGAATTCAGTTTGGGGCATGTGGGGTTTCAGTCTGCATAAATGTGGAAGTGGATAGAGATCCTGTGTCATTTTTGCTCTTTAGTGGCTGAAATTGCCTTCTCTGACCCATGGGACTCAGCCAAGTCAACCTCCAGCCCATTCCTTCTAGTCCTGCCCCCTCTGCTGTCTCCCCTGAACCCACCAAGCACAACACCGAAATACAGTAACATGAAAATGAATGTTCCCCAGGCATTCAGTGTTCCTCCTCTGTGCCTTCCTCATTTCCTGGCAAAAGAGTAGTGGGAGAAGCCAATTTCTGCAATTTGCACGTTGGAGACATTCTTATTTACCAGATACTGCCAGAAAGCTGATCACTGATTCCCAGCAGCCTGTTGCAAACGCATATACCACATGTGGATCTCCAGCTCCTTCAGCAGGAGAGGCGAAAGGACAGCCCACCTCCATGCTCATCAGCCTGGCTGACAGGATGAACGCTGCTATTGAAACAGCCCCATCTTTCGAAAGGCAAATAAAAGTAAACCTCCACAAGAGAAGCGATGCAGATGAAAACCCACTTCAAGACTCCTTATGCTCTCTATAGTTCATTTTTTCCAAATCCTTTCATTGATTATATTGTCTTAAAAGAGAGAGAGAACAGAAGTCCTTCGAAGTACCTGAGCTATGCCTGCTATGATTTTTCCTTTCTGGGCAAGTTTTTAGTCGATAGACAGAAAAGGGCCTTTTTCAAGCTGCGCTCAGCCTGGAAAAGGCTTGCCAGACTATTCTCCCGAAATCCCACCTCACTGACATTTTTCTGCATTCTAACCTGTCTGCTTCTAAAATGCTTGGAACTCTGTAGATAGAAGCATGGCAGATTTTCCCTTCAGGGTAAACGAAGGCCAATGGAGCGAGCTTTTAGGAGCAAGAGAGGAACCTCCTGTCTCTCCTCCTCCCCTAACCCATGCCTCCTCTTCCTCCTTCGCTTCCTTTAATGATTAACAAATATAAAAGCCACAATTAGAGATGTGTTAAATACCTTGGAGGAGAAGTAAGAGAGTGGGTGGAGCTTGATCTCTCATAAAATTAAACAGGTGTCTTGGCCATTGTCCTCTAGAAAAGCAGGGACTGGGCAAGGAGACAGGTGGTAAAGGTCAAAGGGAGGTGAGCAAGTTCAAGGTGAGAAGTGATTCCACAGGAGGCGCTTTCACTCTGGGCAGTACTAGCCAGGAGGACAGCTAGGGGCTTAGTGGATATGTTTACTTGGTACAAGGGACTTCTTCAGAATGACTGCAAGGAGAAGCACACCTCATCTCCCAGAATAGTGCACAGGAGGGAGAAAGGAGAGGAATCTGTCAGGCTCCCTCCTGCCTCTCCTCTCCCATTTGTCAAGTTTCCTCCCAAAGGGAGCTACTCCCCCATACTTCCAGATTATGTAATTCAGTCCCTCGTCTCAGGCAGCCAGATCCCACACCTTACATGGTGGTGTTTTATTCAGCTCCGAAAGTGGCGGGGCAGGAAGCCCAATCTCTCTCCCCGACTGCAAAACCTCACGGAAGTAGTCCTTGTACCTACCATGATCATCCTGAATAAAGTCTGCCTTACCATCTGTCTGAGTCCATTTTCTGCTGCTATAACAGAATACCACAGACGCGGTAACTTATAAAGAATAGAAGTTTATTTGGCTCACGGCTCTGGAGGCTGAGGAGACCAAGAGCACAGCGTCGGCATCTGATGAGGGCGGAAGGCATCACATGGTGAGCAAGCACGCGAGACAGAGAGAAAATAGGGGCTGAAGTTACCGTGTAACCAGGAGCCCACACCCGCAATGACTAATCCACCCCCAAGATAAAGGCATCCCTCTAAGCCATTCAGGAGGGCAAAGCCCTCATGGCCTAATCACCTCTTGAAAGTCCTATCTCTTAATTCTGTTATAATGGCAATTAAATTTCAACATGATTTTTAGAGGGGACACGCAAACCATAGCACCATCTTTTTCTAAAAAAAAAAAAAAGTGGCGAGGGAAAGCAGAACAGGTGGGGACACTAACAAAAAGAGAAAGAGACGGAGGAGGAAGAGGAGTAGGAGGCTGCAGCCAAGGAAATCTGAAAAGGAACATAAGATCTATGTCTCAGTATAATCAATGACATCATCTTCTTTCCATATACTAGGTTTCAGTAGAAGAGGAAGGAAAAACACAAAGGAGCACCTGGGTGGGGTATGGCCAACAAGGAGGTGTAGGGAGCACAGTGAGTGTGCCCAGAAGGAAAGGACCAAAGGCACGGGGTTCACTGTGCATGGGCATTTTGCATCTCAGGAACCCAGGGCCACTGAAGAAGGCTGAGGGTGGGAGCACAGGGTGTCAGGATCCCCACTGCTGGGAGTTAAGTTCTCAGAGAAGCACACAGGCACTTTCACACAGAGGAGAGTGCCTGTGAAGCCAGTTGCCACGACTGGTGATGAGGAATGCTGGTCTGTGCCCTAACCTACCTGCCAAGGCCAGCAGAGATGTCAAGATGGTGTCTGATGATGTCCTGTCTCTCTAGTTGGTCCTAAGGTTTGACTGTGTGTGCATCCTCGAGTGAGGAAACTGGTAGGTATAAAACTGAACAGCCCCATTTCCTAAAACAAGTACAGGGCCAGGCCCTCTCCTTGGCAGAGAAGAACTCAGGGCCTCCTTGAACGATGTTGCATGTTCCACTCTGCCTTGCCTGGCTGCGGGAACACCACCACATCCCTCCCAGGCCTCATGCCTGAGAGGGCCTTGTTAGCAGAGCACCCATATGGGGGAGCACTTTCAAGGTCTCTCTGTTAGCCACCTGTTGGCCTCTTGGGAGTAAGTTCATTGGCTTTTCCCTACCAGAGCCCCGTGAAAGCTGCAGAGGACATCCAAGACCTCCTGGACTTTGCACTGGACCCCAAGAGTTAGTTACAAGGAAACCAGAGGGCTTGGGCAAGATCTTGCTACCCAGTTAAACTGGGCTGTGGTGTTTTGGACCTCCCAAGGCTAGACCATGGTTGTAACAAATAAACACTATTCATGTGACATTCTACAGTGTGCAAAATGCTTTCAGCTTCACTGGTGCTTGTTTTTTAGTAACGGCCCTGTGAAGTTGCTGATGAGCAATCTAGACTAAAGAGGTTGTTAAGAGGAGTTCCTAAGGTCACATAGCTGATAAAGACTTGAGCTCACATCTTTTATTCCTGAATTATCTTCCAGTGCTGTGTTAGAAACCTAAAGAGGAGCCTGAGGGAGGAGACTGCATTAATGCAATTATTCTAATTTAGAGACATAGTTCTAAATTCTTGCATCTAAGGTAACAACCAAGAGCGTTTTAGGCCTTGGTCTTCAGGTGGCACCCACCCTGCACTATCTTGGGCAACAGCCATGAAATCCTCCAAATCATGCATTTGCATTTCTCAGTTATCACCCCTCCCACCTGGACTATTTTGAGAAGGAAAGCAGCAAGCATTTCCCAGGCTGCTTCTCTCTGTTTCCCTTTCTCTTTCTTTCTCTCTCCAATCCCCAGCCCCGCCCCTGCCACCACAAATGCCACTCACAGAGGCTCACTTTAATAGCATCCATCAGCCTCCCAGCTGGGGGCAGAGATAAGGATGCAGTAGTTACTCCGCTATGCTCTTCTTCAGGGCTTGAGGGTGTCACTATCACTTCTTCAATTTGGGAGCCCTTCACACAAAGACATGTGTGCACAATTACCAGTTCCTAGTGTGGAGAGAGGAGGGGAAATCAACTCTGGCACCCAGCCCAACCATGCATCCCTTTTACCTGTAAGGATCTCTTCTCCCTCCACCTGGATGCCTCCTCTCTGTCCTTTCCAGGCACTCCAGCCTGCCTTCTTCCCCCTTTGCCTGATGAGCTGAAGGTGAGGAAACTGGCCAGTGGGCAACTCTTCCTGGGACACAGGAAACCTCTGTTTGAGGATCTGGGTCATTTCTAGACTTATGGCTGTGGCAGGACCCTGCAGCAGTGAACTGGGTCTGCAGCTCCTCCCCCTAGATCCTTTAGACCAACCGGAGGTGTTGCCACCTTCCTAAAAACACTTGTTTTATCCTTTCTTGCTCCTTCTTAATTCAGTAGGCATTCCTGGATTTTCTATCTCCATCTTTCAGATTTTACTTGCCTTGAGGGAGACGATGTAATTGCTGATGGGTTCTTCTTTCCCTCTGCACAGAAAAAAGCAGGTCACTGAGCCCATGGTATCACAGTACAGAAAGAGTTTAATTGACAGAAGGCCAGCCACACAGGAGATGGAGTTATTGCTCAAATCAGTCTCCCCAAAGGCTTGGAGATTAGGGTTTTTCAAAGATAGTGTGGTGTGCAGGGGACTAGGGAGTGGGTGCTGTGGATTGGTTGGGGATGCAATCATAGGAATATGGAACGTGGTCCCCATGAGCTGAATCCACCCTTGGGTTGGGGGCAACAGGATGGGTTGAATCATGATAAGTCATGAGTCTGGGTGGGTCAGCCAGAAAAATATCTCAAAAGACCAATCCTAGGTTCTACAATAGTGATGTCATCTGTAGGAGCAATTGGAGAAGTCACAAATCTTGTGTCCCCTAGCTGCGTGACTCCTGAGCAGTAAGAGGTTATAGAAATATACCTACCTTTTAGCAGAATTTGAGCTCCTCCCACAATCCTAATCTTGTGGCCTTTCATTAGTCTTACAAAGGCAGTTCCAGCCTCTGAACAGGAAGAAATCAGTTTTAGGTGGGACTACTATCATCCTTGCTTCAAAGTTAAACAGTAAACTAAATTCCCCCTATGGTTGGCTTGGTCTATGCCTAGGAATGAGCAAAGACAGCCAGCCTGTGAGGCTAGAAGCCAGATGGAGTCAGCCATGCTAGACTTCTCTCTCTGTCATAATCTTTGCAAAGGCAATTTCAAAGACATTGGATTATTCATAATTTTATGGCCCAAAGTTTTTAATGGGCTAAGTGGTCCCAAGATGTCATATAAGAAGGCGATAGGAAAACTGTATTGAAATACTAATTTTTGCACTTTGCTGGTGTGTGTCCTTGGGCCCATTACTTAACCCAGAAGTCCCCAACATTTTTGCCACCAGGGACCAGTTTCATGGAAGACAATTTTTCCATGGATAGTAGGCAGGAGTTGGGAGATAGTCTGAGGACGAAACTGTTCTACTTCAGATCATCAGGCATTAGATTCTCAAAAGGAATGTGCAACCTAAATCCCCCACATGCACAGTTCACAATAGGGCTTGTGCTCTTACAAGAATCTAATGCCAGCCCTGATCTGACAGGAGGTGGGGCTCAGGTGGTAATGCTGGCTTGCCACTGCTCACCTGCTTCTGTGTGGCCCGGTTCCTAACAGGGCACAGACTGCTACCAGTCTCTGGCCCTGGGGTTGGGGACCCCTGACTTAACCCCATTTCTGCCTCAGTTTCTCCACCTATAAAATCTGAACAATCCCTGTGGAAGGGTCATTGCAAGGACTCAATGAGATAATGCATATGAAAGCCAGCCACTGGCCCAGTGGAGGCCTCAGTAAAGGTTTGACCTTTCTCTAACAGGGTCTTCCTGACCAGATACTCGATGCCTCAATATTGAATTGAAAACTAAAGAAAAACATCACCCGTCGCTTCAGAAATCACATTGTCCCGTTGCTCTTTGCTTCTCCTCATACAAGTCTGCTTTCAGACACGCTGAAGGCCTCACACTTCCTTTCACTGTTACCCCATTTCACTTAAATGTCAAGTAAAACCTTCACCCCCATTTCTACCCCAAGTCACCAAAGCAGTTCTGTTTTCCCCATCTTCCATTACCTCCCCACCCCTAGACACACCTGTACCTACAACTAGGGGACAAAGGCCAGGGAATTATCAGTTCATTTATTCATGTTTTGTGTCCACTTTGCCCCAGATAGGATCCCAGGCAACTCCAAATGTGTCACGATAGTAAGATTTCACTTTAGATTAAATTCAAGTTCAGTAGGTGAGGACATGGTGACACTGGGAAGGTGAGCTACTGGAAGGATAAGAGGGAGCCAGGTGGGAAGATGGCTCACAAAATGCATGTCAGTTATGTGAACAGATCCAAGAAGAGCTGGACATTGATAAAGAACCATGTACTTACTCCCTGCCCCAACTGGCATTTTTGGGGAAGGGTTAGAAGAGAAAACCACTAAAAATAACAACTGTGGCCACACCCTCTGTTTCTTCCATGGGCAAAAAAGCACTGGGGCTGCTGCATTCTCAGTGTGAGAGTCAGGAGGGACCCGGCCACGGCTGCTTTCTTCATAGTCTCCGGAAGAAGGTGGCCGCATGTTCATCACCCAGGAAGCCAGGAGCCGATACTCCTAAAACTGGTCATTTAAATTCCTAGTTTAAAGGACTAAATTGAGGTAACTCAGGGCTTTGCTTGGAAAATACAAGTCCACAATGAATTCCAGCAAGCTTTGACTTTATGACACGGAAACACTGCAGGCATCGTAGTGACTCAACAAATTAAACAATTATCAAGTGACATTAAGAGTTTAAAAACTAAGATGACTAAAGATGTGTACCCCTACACACACGCACAACCACTAGGTAGGTTTACTCGGAGTTCATGGAATCACTAGAACTGGAGGGAAACTGAGGGCCTGCATTCGCTAGTGGATGAGGATGTCCAGGTTACTGACCAGACCCATCCTAAAGTGACTGAATGGCAGCATGGCCATTGCCAGAGCTTCTGATGCCCATTCTGATGAGTGTATCTCTTCTACTTTTTTGTACCTTATTTCTCAACTCACCTACTTTTTCTTTGCCTTTGATTCTGACCACCCCACCTGCAAAGTCCCATCCTTGTCTTGCTGTCTTCCCTATTCTTCTCTCCCTGGACCTGACTCTGCCGCAAAGCTGCTACTGGTATTTTGACTGCTCACTTGCGGGGCCCATCAGAAGCCTCAGCACCGGGAGTTTTATTCTCCTGTTTCTAAGGTGATATTTGGGTTATTTGCAGTAGAGGTGTTTACACCACACACCCTGCATTCACGTTGCTTCCTTTCTGTTACACTATTGATTCTTTCTCTTGGCAGCTGAGGGGAGGCTTTGATGTGGGGATGTGTTGTAGTTTCTAAAGGAAGATGTTGGTGGGAGGATTTACAGCTGTTTGAAGAATTCTTCCTCCGCCCTGGCAATTGTTCTAGAGGGAGGAGCCGGTGGTGCATTTTCCAGGCTAGGGGCTGCTTTCCTGAACTCTGTCTCTCTCTGAGACGGAGAGAGAGGAAACTGAAGTGCTTCCAAATAAAGATTTGAGTAATGAGATTTGATCTACAGGGATTTGTTATTAAACTCCAAGAATTTCCGGATGCAATCCATAGCACCAGCAGATTTTGCTCCTTTCAGATGGGCAAAGGGGCTGCTCAAGTTGGCGATGAGGAGACACAGGGAGATCCTCTTCACTATCCCATTTCCCCTTTAAATTTTTCCACCACAAGAGACTTCTCCTATTCTGCTGCAGCAACTCTCAGCAAGTGAATAGTGCTTTCTGGGGACTTCGCCTTTGTTAAGTAGATCTGCAGTGATACAGTAGAGATTTTAATGTGCATTGCTGTGTTTTAATAGACTATTAAACTACAGCATTACACATTAGCTGGCTATGGCACAATTGCCGAAATATCGAAGATGTGCTCTCGGGAAAGCACTATTTACTTTAATGGGGAGATGCTGCAATAGACTGAAAATCTCTGCAAAGTGAGCCAAGAGGAAGACAGGGAGAGGAGAGAACCAGGGAGCTCGTGATCCAGGCTGAAGCAAAACCCTCTTCTCATTCCCAGTTCCTGCATCTGTGAGGGCAGGTTCTTGCTGGGTTGTAACCAACTTGAGTCTGGATGACTTGTTACCATGCTACAGGAAGACTTTTCCAAGCTGTGAGTTTCAAGGTTGGAGTGACTTTGAGGCATGTAGTCATATGTCTTAGCTTATGGGGGACTGGAGTTTTGATTTTTATGGCTTGTTCTGCTCTCTGTGGCCAAACTGACAGAAGCACAAGGTAGATGATGTTCTTCTTTGGAAAAGTCCTTTTGCTCTGAGATTTTCTCCTCCCAAGTGCCCCCACCTCAGCACACACTCATAAGTAAGCACATACACACACACATACACACACACAGTTGCATCCACACACAGACCTTTTGGTCTTAGCAATAAATAAGGAACTCGGGAATTCTAGAATCTGTTCCCCTCTCATCATTTCAGAGGCGGCTGGGCTGAGACTCTTCCCCAGAGAAAACCACCAGATTTCTGATCAGCTGTGATATAAGGGAGCAATTCAGCAGCTAAAGGACCCCATCCAGCCATTATGCAACGTAAAACTGCGGGCAGGTCGTTCTCCACCTGTATCATACTGCAGCAGAAATAAACTCTGAGAACAGAGCTATCCAAGCCTTACTCAGATGAGAGCTGCAAACAGCATTTTCCAAAAAAAAAATCCATCTTAACTCACATGCTTTTTCTTAACATGCCTTCCTGCTATACAGCAACATTTAAAAACCAAATTGCAAATGCTAAAAAGAGGCCAGTGCCTTCCCAGGATATGCGCCCCCAAAAACACTCTTTATGCAAACCCAGGCCCACAGGAAGCCTGGAGGAGGCAGGAAGAAATGGAAAGACAAGGGAAATAACCCCAAAATCAGGAGTACAACAAGACTTCCCCATCTGCCTAAAGAGTTTGCTCATTCAGCCTTGGAAGTAATTACTTTCTTACTCACCCAGTGACATTTTATTCTGGGTGAGCAGACAAGAATGTTAATTTCATTCATGCTCTCTTCTGTGTGTTATTATGAGGAAGGGGGGATTGCTTTCCTTTTCTTTTTTTAGATGGAGGCCTTGTGAGTACGGCAGGCAAGCTGCCGTCCGCAGGGTAGGATTTGAGATGGTTCCAGGCACGGCCCCTGGCCTCCCTCCTACAGCCAATGCCTGTCATCCCACCTTCAAAGCTTCATCCCTCTAGGGTTTGAAAGCACATAAAAGAAGGGAGTTTCACAGCCTGCATCTTTAAACCTTTTCAAAAATGTATTATAAAAATAACATGCATGTGGTTAAACAGTTATTTCCCAACAGCCAAGGAAGTTTTCAAATATAAAGAAAACATCTTCTTCATCTACCTTATCCCTAATCTAATTCCTCAAATGGAGCCACCATTAATAATTTCAGTGTTTGGTTCTTTGGGTTGTTGTTATAATTTTAAGTGACTCATTTTCTTAATTTCATTTCAAGAAGCAATCAAATGATTCCCTGTGATTAAAGAAGACAGAAACAAATTTTCCCACCTTGGTTGTCCCTCCACTTCTTAAATGGACTCAACATCTTTAGGTAACACCTTAGAGATCAACTGTAATTTTAGCAACAGTTAGTTAAGAGTGAGTTGAAGGTTCTAGGTGCTGGGCAGGGCTCACAGGGGAAGTCTGGAGACTCATTTATTTTTACTACATGGCTCTGTCCGATTGTAGTAACTTTTTCCCCACCCCCTCTTCCATTGGTTAAAGGATTGCAGGCATCGGAAGACAGACAGCCTCGATGCCCAAGTTGAGAACTTGCTTTAAGAGCCTCAACTGTCTTGAATTTGTCTTCATTCATTCAGAAAACATTCATTCATTCAGAAAACATGTGTATTCTACTTGGACCTTGTGGTAGACAGCATTAATGGCCCAATTCTTCATGCCCTTTGCCATGTAACTTTGCAGCGTCTTGCCGCTGTGTGGGCGAATGAAATTCCCATCCCTAGCCCCAGCCACATGTCTTTCATCCTTGACTGATGGGATATTAGTAAACATAGCACAGACATGCTGGCCTTGCTTCGTCTTGCCTTTCTGCCATCACCATGACAAGGATGAGCCCCAGCTAGCCCTTAGTCTTGAGAGAAGCATGGCTTTCATGGCTAAGTTGCTCCAGCTGAACCAGCCCAGTGGTGATCAGCCAGGCCCAGCCTAGATCAGCCAGACCCCACAGACCTGTGAGAAACAAATGTGGGTGGTGGTAGGCCCCTGCCACTCTATAGTTTTCATTATGTGGCAGTTTTTATTGATATGAAATAACTGATACAATCTCACAGGTACCATCCAGAACACAGGAAGGGCGGCAGGCAGCTGAGCCACTACTCTCACGGAGCTCACATTCCATTAGCATCCTTTACAGTTGTCACACCTATACATTACCCCTTACTCTTCCCACCCTGTGTGGCAGTCCCACTTTTAACAAGAGAAAACTGAGTCTCAGGAAGGCTAAGTGACTTCCTATTATAATGTTATAATAGAAGCAATCTAGAAAGTGCCAGAGCTGGGACTATGAACCCAGGTCTTCTAAGTCCAAATGCTATGCTCTTTCCACTACCCCATAGCAGCCTCAACCTCTACCTTCTCCTGAAGTCTGTACCTCTCATCAGAGTTGCAGAGGGACCTGACTTTGAGTGAGGAGATAGATGGACTAAGTAAGTCTATAAGTCTGACCCAAAGTGGACTGCTCTATTATCAGTAAAACAAGGAGAAACAACTCCTTTTTATCCCCTGAAATTGTTTCTCCTTGCAATTAAACCAATCTCTGTTTACAAGTATTTAGCATGATTCTAGAAATTGCATTTTAAAATTATGCGAACAGAGAGAAAAGGCAGCCCACACAGTGAGTGATTTCTCGTGGGTAATTGGCTGCTGGTTCTGGCTCCAATGACGCCTTCTTTTTTAGAACATAATTAGTGATTTCAAAGGAAACTGTTAGAAATGGCCTAGGTCTCCAAAGAGAGGCTTTTCTAGCTGTTCACATCAGGAGGTCTACTCAAACTCATGCTGACAAATTTCGCTTTTTGTTTTTCTCCCTTTCCCAATGACCTCCCAAACTCTTTTTCAAAGGTTGGAGAGGCTGTAGATGCACAGAACTCTTCCAGATATGGGAGGAATTCCAGATTTGCATCAGAAAACTCAGAGTCTCGTTCCCCGCCTTCCTTTGTTCCCTCTTTTTCCTTCTTTCCTTCCTTCCTTCCTTCCTTCCTTCCTTCTTCTCTCCTTCTTTCCTTCCTTCCTTCCTCTTCCTTTATCTTTTTTCTTTCTTTTTTTCCGTCTCTCTTTCTCTCTTTTTTCTTTCTCCCTGTCTTCTTTCTGAGAAAGAGTGTTTGGATTTTAAACAAAGTGTTCATTATTTTCATCATTCATTAAAATTAGATTCAAAAGCTTAAACAATCTGAAAGCTTATTTCTGTCTCCTGTAAGAAAATCTGGCAATAGGCAATCCCAGGCTGCTATGATATGGTCCCATGGTCAGTAAAGACCAGGTTCCTTTATTCTTCATCCTCAAGATCACCTCATGATTCAAGATGGCTGCTGGAGGCTCAGCCATTACATCCACATTCAAGCACCAAGAAGGAGGCAGGGCTATCTACCCCAGCTGAGTCAGTTACTTTTAGGGAGATTTGCCTGAAGTTCCACAAAAGAATTCTATTTACAACTCATTGACCAGAACGAGGCACATAACCATCTCTAGTTTCAAGAGAAGCTGGGATCAGAGCAGCTAAAAATTAGAGTTCTGTTACTAAGGAGGAAGAAAAGAATGGATGTTGGGATAGGAAACTAGTTTCTGCTGCAGAAAGTGGCAGTGGAGAATTAAGGATTGTGAACTGAATGAGAATACAGCTTGGTTAGTTTGAAACTAATATTAAAACTAAAGAGGTTTGCTTAATTTGTTAGCATCATACTGGAAGCTCAGGGTGCAGAAGGGTTTTGTCTCTTGCCCTGTTCTGTCGAAAATGTTACTTATGATTTGAGTGAAGACATCAAGAGCCCTCTGTCTATCTCTGCTGATGGCACTGACCTGGGAAGGTTAGCTACCATGTCGGACAATAAAATCCGGATCCAGAAGCTCAGGAAATGGTGTAAGCCTGGGAAAAAAAAAATAGCAAGAGAGAATTTAACAGGAAAAAATATAAAATTCAATCTTTACATCTAAAAAATTAACTGCACCATGATTTCACTTATATGAGGTACCTAGAGTAGTCAAAGTCATAGAGACAGAAAGTGGAATATTGGTTGCCAGGGGCTGAGGGGAGGAGGGAATGCAGAGGTATTATTTAATTGAGTTTCAGTTTTGCAGAATTAAGAGTTCTGGAACTGGATGTATAATACAATGTGAAAGTGATGGTTGTACAATGTTGTGAATGTGCTTAGTATTATGAACCATACACTTAAAAATCATTAAACTGGTGAAGTTCATATCACGTGTTATTTTACCACAAGAAAAAATAATTGAAGCAGGGCGAGGTGGCTCATGCCTGTAATCCCAGCATTTTGGGAGGCTGAGGTGAGCAGATCACCTGAGGTCAGGAATTCGAGACTAGCTGGCCAACATGGTGAAACCTCGTCTCTACTAAAAATACAAAAATTAGCTGGGCATGGTGGTGGGCGCTTGTAATCCCAACTACTTGGGAGGCTGAGGCAGGAGAATTGCTTGAACCCAGGAGGCGGAGGTTGCAGTGAGCCGAGATTGCACCATTGCACTCCAGTCTGGGCAACGAAGAGCGAAACTCTGTCTAAAAAAAAAAAAAAAAAAAAGACAGAAAAGAAAAAAAATTGCCCAAGTGCAGGATGAGAGAGACATGGCTTAGCTACAGATTTAAACTCTGATGTTAAAAGTGAGATGTAGCTATCAAAAAGTGTATTTGAATCTGGATTTTGGAAGAAAAATGGAGGCTAATATTTATAGAACACCTACAACATGCCACATCCTTTTATGCGCCCTTAATGATAACTCTGGAAGGTAAATGTTGCTACCCCCTAAACAACAGAGAAACCAAGTAATGGCCCAGTTTCAAACAGCCAGTAAGGTCGGGGCTCTGCTGTTTTCTCTATCTACACTTTCTCTGTTCAAAGATACGGCCCCTCTGTGGTAGGCCTGGAGGAACTGCCAGGCCCTGGTATTCACTATCAGCCCTGCCTGAAAATCACATTGTAGAGACTGCTCTTCGCTCCTTGGGGAGCACAACTTAGTGGCTCAAGGTAGCATTTTCCTTGCAAGGGAATGCTTCAGCCAGGTAGTGTTAACAGCAATTAGTTTATCGGATTAAGCAATTAGCAGTCTTTGTCACTTAGCGGAGATCTGGGCCCACGGGAACGAAAGCATAGCAGGTAAGATATGAAGGGGAAAAGATGGGAGCAAAACACCATGGGGAGCAGTAGAGAGGCTTGGAGAGAGAACCAGATGCCTTCAAAGAGAAGAGGACAGAAGGGAGGTCTGGAGACCTGCGACATCACCTTGGCAACATCCCCCAGAACAGATGAGGAAATTGAGGCTCAAAGTCAACAACAATTTCCCAGCTAGTTGGTTCCAACTGGCCAGGTCAGTAGTTCTCAACTGTGGCTGCACATTAGAATCATCTGGAGACTTTAAAAAATACCTATGCTGGTGCCCCACCCCAGACCTTGTAAATCAGAATATTGGGGAAGGGGCCTGGGCATTGGTATTTTTAAAGAGGGTCCCGGTGATTCTAATGTGCAACAAGGGTTGGGTGGCCTTGGAGACCCTGGTGGTGGGTTTTTCAGGCAGGAGGTATAGCTCCATGCAGGGATTTCCAGCCAGGGAGACCCCGTCTGGTCTGCTTGGGAACTTGACTGCTATCAATGCACATCTTCCCTCTGTCTAATTGCATGGTTCTGAGGATGAAAGCACTTTCTCATCAAAGGTGGGGAATCCCAGAAGAGTGAAGGATCACAAAACCTGAAGCAAGCCAGCCTGGCCTCTTCATTTCTCCCAGGATATCTGTATAATTCCCCTTTTTTCCATGCCTGCTTCTGAATCTCACCCTGGCTCCATTGCTGCCTACAACGCCTGCTCCTTCATGAGCTCTCTTCATTCAGGTTGGTCTGAAATACTCATTCTTCCATAAATTTTTCCCCAATTTCAAGGAAAAGAGGATTTCTCTGCTTCTTTTACTTTGCATGATTATATAATATACTCTTACTCTTTGTCATTGTAAACTATCCCAGTTTTCATACCTGTACCAGGCTGGCTACATACAGCAAACCACCAAAGAAGTTAGCTAGGCTGGGCATAAGGACTCTCAGGGCTTACCGTCAAAGCATCTAATCCAAAGTCCAGGCTGGACTCAGGAATCTGTATCACTAAAAATACTGCCTACTTTAGCCAGGTTTGCCCCTTGGCTTATACAATATGGTATAAGATGTTAAGGAGGCTCTCTTTTTAGGTTACTGTAGTCTTACGTAAAATGTGTGTGTACGTTTTGAGGAGATACAGGGGACAATGTTTCATTGTGTTACACAGGAATCACCAGGCACTTATATATGGTGAAGAAATTAACTCTCATTTATCCTTGAAGTTGCAAGTAACTTTTCCACCAAAAGAAATTTAAAATTCCCCTTCCATCTTCACAGCGTAGAGAATGCTGATTGTGGCAGACAATGAAGAGAGAATACAGACACGGACCAACGGACGAAGGAGGAGCAACTGGATTGTAGGCAACCAGCATTTTGTGGTTTTAGAAAGACTAACCTTTGAAGAAATTAGTTGATAGAGAATGTAAGCTGAAAAGATTTCCCGCAAATGAAACAAGAAAAAGATACTCCAACTTAGATCTCCAAGAGATAATAGCATCATAGGACATATGCAAAGGGCAAAATCTCAACAGACAGGACTCAACAGACAGACTCAAGAACAGAGCCTTTGTAAGACCCTGCTGCTAAATTTAATGTCCTTTATCATGGGCTCTTCAAAGGCAGGCAGATTCTAATCTTCTTGACGGTGTCTTGCCGCCCTTAGCATCCCTCCCCACAGTCCCACACCCACCCTCCAGCTCCAAGCCTCAGCTGTCATCTCCCTGGGTCTGAAATCCAGTGAAGTCAGAGTGACTGTAGGGAATGCATGGGTGCAGTGAAAAAGGCTGCTGTACTGGGAAGGGCTGAGAATGCTGGTCCTAAGCGAGGGTGACGCTCATCCTTACATTCAGGGACAGGAGGAGTCATGAATTTCCAGGGTAGGCAAGTGGGTTACAGAAAGAGGCTGCCTTAGAATACCCAGCTTCCCAGGTGAAATTTTACTGGAGGAGTCACTTGAGGGTTTATATTTGACAGCAGAAATCATTGGAAATGTTTTCCTAGATTGGATATTTTCCAATGCAATAGGGAGGGTCCTTAACCAGATGAAGATAAGCAGGGATCTGTGATAAACTTCAAGTGGTCTGTAAAACCTCTGAAATCATAATCAAAATTTTGTCTGGGGTCCATACCTTTTATCAGCATCTCAGAGAAATATATGGCACACAAAAAGTTAAGAGTCACTTAACAGTGACTTGCAGTGACAACACCTCTATCCAGCCCCCCAGCAGCCTCAGCCTCATCAGTATCACATCATTGCTGGGAATATTGTCTCTTCCAGCACACTCTTCTGAAAAATTTACCCTATTGGGAAGACCTTCCTAAATTTACCCTATCAAGAAGACCTTCTCTAGGAAACCTAGAGACCATGAAAGAAAATACTGATAGATTTTATTATATAAAACAGAAAATTTTTTATACAGAACAAAACACTATAAACACAACAAAAAGCAGCCAGGGGCAGTGACTCACGACGTAATCCCAGCACCCTGGAAGGCCGAGGCAGGCGGATCACCTGAGGTCAGAAATTCAAGACCAGCCCAGCCATGGTGAAACCCTGTCTCTACTAAAAATACAAAAAATTAGCTGGGCATGGTGGTGCGCGCCTGTAATCCCAGCTACTTGGTAGGCTGAGGCAGGAGAATCACTTGAACCCAAGAGGCAGAGGTTGCAGTGAGCCAAGATCGCACCATTGCACTCCAGCCTGGGCAACAAGAGCGAAACTCTGTCTCAAAAAAGAAAAAAAAAAAAGCAAATGATAGGCTAATAAAAATATTTATAATTGACATGGACAAAAGTTAATATTCTTAATATACAAAGAATAAAGTTTTAAAATGGAAAAAGACCAGAAGAGTTAATTTATAGGCAAGGCTATTCAAACAGATAACATTTAAGAAGACCTACATACCTCCCTAGTGATCAGATACATACAAATTAAAACAGAGTCACATTTCCCAGCAATTAGATTGGAAAAATGAGTATCAATAATGTCTAACGTCTGGTCATAAACTGCTGTGGGAATGTAAACTGGTATAATCTTTTTAGAGAGAAATTGAATAGCTACTAATACAATTTCAAATGCATACAAATTTTAATCCAGAAATTTCACTTAGAGGAACTTATTCCCCAGAAAAGTCATGCAAGTGTGTACAGTGTTTACTTAGTTAATGTAATAGTAAAACTCTGAAGGCAACATAAATATTAATTAATAGTAGAGTGAGACAAACCATGGAATATGATGCAGCCCTTAAGAGAGACTGATGTCAATCTGTAGGTATCGATGTGGCAGAAGGCCCATAATATATTATTAAGTAAAAAAAAGGAATTATGCCATAGATGACATGATTTTTTGTCTTTATTATAAACTACAAAACAATATGCATATGCATGAATGTTCATGAATACACATTTCCTATCAGCATAGACAATGTTCTGAAAAAATGCATATTTATCTATGAATAGTAGTTTCCCCTGTGATGTTGGGGAGTCATTTGTAAAATCAGTTTTCACTGTGTTATTGAATTTTCAACTTCTATATACTACTTTTTGTAATTAAAAATATAACTAGGTTGGGCACGGTGGCTCATGCCTATAATCCCAGCACTTCACTTCAGGAGGCCGAGGCGGGCAGATCACCTGAGGTTAGGAGTTTGAGACCAGCCTGGTCAACATGATGAAACCCTGTCTCTAGTAAAAATACAAAAATTAGCCAGGCGTGGTGGCAGGCACCTGTAATCCAAGCCACTTGGGAGGCTGAGGCAGGAGAATCACTTATACCCAGGGGGCAGAAGTTACAGTGAGCCGAGATCATGTCACTGCACTCCAATCTGGGCAACAGAGTGAGACTCCATCTCAAATATATATATATTTTATATATAAAATTTAAAAATATAGAAACATATATATATATGTATATATATATATATATAAAACTAAAACACTCTCTTTAGGAGTCCATCACAACTCATTTGTAATATAGCTTTTATTAATGCTACCTTGAACCAGTTTTGAGGCACCCTGGCCAGAGGCTGATTAGTTCCCCTTTTTGAGTAGCCAATTAAATCCACACCCCTACATGGCCTCGCTTATTGGGCTGTCACACTCCTGGGCCAATAAATACCAGTCCTAATTGCCCCAAGGCCAAGGAGCAATCAACCAGGGACAATCCCACATAGTGTGCTCTGTTCTTCCCAGGGAACTGTGAATAGAATCATCTGTACCACTCTATCCTGCTTCTCTCTCTTGATCTGCATCTGGCCTCCCAATTCCTCACCCAGGGTAACATGGTTGAAACACTAGTAAAACATGCTCAGCCATGTTTTCAAAGAATATTCCATGGTAGATGGCCAGAGCTCATGGAATGACCTCCAGAACCACCCCATTTCATCTGCCTTTGCCTGGCATGTTTCCTTGGCTCACACCTTGCTGATCTATGCATGGGTTTCTGCCCCTGATGCACCTTTGGTTCCATTCCCTGGCTTCTGACTTTGCTTCTCCCATCTGGCCCAGCATCTTGGAGTGGTCATTGCCTGATGGCCTGCTGTCTGGCACAGCTCCCACCAAACAGGGCCCAGCTTCATGGGCAGTCCTCTAGCAAACCTGACCATAAAGCACAGAAACAGCCAAAACCCAACATCGTCAGACCTAGAGTGGGCTGAAGTTGAGGTCCGAAACCAGGCAGATTGTCAGGAGTTTGGAAACGGGAAACCAGCAACCGCCTTTCCCAAGCAGTACTGTAAGCAGAGGCAGGGGTGTGGGTGGACACTGGAGGCTGAGACAAGCAGGATATTGGGAGCTAGATTGATATATCGAAGGGAAAAGCAAGGTAGGGGCCAAAAGGGCAAGTTGAAGGTCAGAGCTGAGCGCATCTGTAGAGGAGGTGGCAGGTAAAGAAAGACACTGAGCATGACTTCAAGAGGCTGGGTCTGCATTCTGCCTCTGCGGTTTGGTAGATAACAGCCTCGGGCATTTGCATTTTTTAAGCCCCAGTGTCCTTATCTGCAAAACTAGACATAATGCTATATACTAAGCCCCATGTCCCCACCACTCCCACAACAACCTGAGATCTAGAAGGTGAGAGAACAGCAAGCGGAAGGACAATTGAGAGGCTCCTTGTGGAAGATGCCTTGATTCAGAGGTGGAAGCTTCTTACTAATGTGTCTCTGCTCTGGCCTCCTAAAGTCTTTTGGGCAGAACTCAGGATGTACTAGTAATTGACCAGAGATGGAAAGAACCTAACAGGAGGTTCTTTTACTGGGTTGGCCAAATTCTGTGCCTTTTATCTGCCCTCATGTTGCAATTCTAGTCTCCACAGACCCTCAAATTCTTTTTTTTTTCTGTTTTTTTGTAGATGGAGTCTTGTTCTGTCACCAAGACTGGAGTGCAATGGCACAATCTCAGCTCACTGCAACCTCTGCCTCCCAAGCGATTCTCCTGCCTCAGCCTCCCGAGTAGCTGGGATTACAGCTGCCCGCCACCACACCTGGCTAATTTTTGTATTTTCAGTAGGGATGGGGTTTCACCATGTTGGCCAGGCTGGTCTTGAACTCCTGACCTCAGGTGATTGACCTGCCTCAGCCTCCCAAAGTGTTGGGATTACAGGTATAAGCAACCACACCCGGCCAGAGCCTCAAATTCTCTATGCCCCCCACTTCCCCTGTCCCATCTAAGTACAAAATTTCCTCTCATCCCTGTTTGAGGCTGCTAAGTTAAGAACAACACGTCTATGTCCAAATCTTCAGGCAAGACATGAACTCCCAAAGCTACCTCAGTGCAACCCCCTCTTGTTCACCAATTCTTCAGAAATCTCAATTTCCATTATTGGCAGACATGGGGTTTCCTTGTTGCATTCCGCTTTCATACAACTAGAATTTGTAGACAAGAAAAATACAGCCGTTACGCAGCACTAACTGGGCTTTTATGTCACTTCACAGGCAGGAGACTGGCGTGGAATGCCACACACCGCCTTATCACGGCTTGCTTGCTGGGATCTCTATTCATCTTATGCATTGTGTATCTCGGAATTTTCCAAGATGTGGTAGAGAGTCATGTTGCTTGCTCTGAGAATTATGCAAAAGGCTATTCTTTTTCTTGAGCAAGAAATCATAAGCACTCCAGAACACTTTTGACTCAGGCAGACCCGTGGGGTGGGTTTTCCATGAAAAGCAAAAGGAATGAATTGACATCAACTATGTTAACTATCCCTCCCTGAAGGGTGGCAGCTCCCTGGTCCAACCCAAACATGAAAGCCATTCTGAAATAACAAGGCTTTAAAAACTCACAGTGGACCTCAGTTCTTTTAGCTTCATGGCTCCATTATGTATTGGCTGAGAGAGCTGTAATCATTAGTTGCCTATTTTTTTCAATTAAAATAATTAAGCTAATGTAGTGTTCATGAGAGTACTAGATTTGGCAGCCTGGGGAGCCGAGCCCTCTGTTTTTCAGCACCGGGGTTCAGGAGGAACTGGAGCTGTGTACCCACATTGGGACTAGCCTCTTGTAAGCAGAGAGCCAGAGAAGATGTTTCACAGGTGGGAGGAGAAGCAAAGGCCTTTGTGTTGGAGATAGCCCTGGGCCTTTCTGCTAAGGGAGGGTGTTTTGATTCTCTAACCCTTTTGGCACCAGGGACTGGTTACATGGAAAAGAATTTTTTCTTGGACCAGGATGGGGGATGGGGATGGTTTCAGGATGACTCAAGTGCATTACATTTATTGTGCACTTTATTGCTATTATTATTACATTGCAATATATAATGAAATAATTATACAACTCACCATAATGTAGAATCAGTGGGAGCCCTGAGCTTGTTTTCCTGAGACTAGATAGTCCCATGTGGGCGTGATGGGAGACAGTGATAGATTCTCAGGCATTAGATTCTCATAAGGAGCATGCAACCTAGATCCCCCCTATACGCAGTTCACAATAGGGTTCACGCTTCTGAGAGAATTGAATGCCCTGCTGATCTGACAGGAGGGGGAGCTCAGGTGGTAATGCTTGCTTGCCCCCCACTCACCTCCTGCTGTGTGACCTGGTTCCTAACCAGCCACTGACCCAGTCTGTGGCCCAGGGGTTGGGGACCCTGGTCTAGACACTTGGAGAGCAACCAAAAGGCCTGCATTGCACTGTGCTACTTTGAAGCCTCAGGTACCTATGAGTGGGTGCTCAGACTGATTTGCCTCCTAATTTATCAGGCAACCACAGTAGCTGCAAGTTCATCCTGTGGGTGTTAAGTGAGTTTGCTCATTTCCTCTCTGTAAGTATGCAGGCCATACTAGGAGGAAGATGATGATGATGAGGGTGGGGGTAATGAACAGACTGGAGCACTCCAGGGGAGGGCTTCCTGGGACAAAGGCAATGTTCGGCAGCTTCCCAAGGGAGGAGTCACCTCTGTTGAGTAACCTCCTACTTCCACCGCTCAGGGGATTAATGTTTTAGTCCCAAAAGTGGGCTCAGGGAAGCTGGCCTCTGCCCTGTGGGTCTCCAGCAGAACCGCCCTCCCTACTACATCTTCCAAAGCTCTGCTATGGAACTGCAGCAGGTGGGCGTTTCTCCTACAGAGATATTAACAGCATGCAATACAAGCCCAGCCTCATTCTTCACCTAGTTTGCCCCTATTTACCTGTAGATCAGACCTTCATTGTCCTTCCTGGGCCCACTTCTAACTCTACCGAGCCTCTGTTTTCATTGGCTTAGTCTAAGTCATAACCTTTTTGGATACTAAGGTTAAAAGGACCTGTCAAGGCCTCTGATTCCTCCCCTCTCAGTATTCCATTCGTGTTCCTTCCTCCTTCCATTCCCAATGCTATAGAGCAGACCGTCACGACACAGGGCAGAAAGCCAGTCTTTTTACCATCCTTACTGCAGGCAGTCTTTCACTGGCTGTTTCTAAGGCTTCATCTTGGATTTGCTGAGGCTCTTAACCTAGATCTGCATGGTCCAAAACAGTAGTCAATAGCCACATGTGTGACTTTTTGTTTTTTTTTGAGACAGAGTCTCGCTCTGTCCCCCAGGCTGGTGTGCAGTGGCATGATCTCGACTTACTGCAGCCTCCATCCCCCGGGTTCAAGCAATTCTCCTGCCTCAGACTCCCGAGTGGCTGGGATTACAGGCATGCACCACCATGCCCAGCTAATTTTTTGTGTGTTTTTAGTAGAGACGGGGTTTCGCCATGTTGGCTAGGTTGGTCTCGAACTCCTGACCTCAGGTGATCTGCCTGCCTCGGCCTCCCAAAGTGCTGGGATTACAGGTGTGAGCCACTGTGCCTGGCTATGTGTGACTTTTTAAATTGAAATGAATTAAAATTAAATAAAAGTAAAAGTGCTCAATAGCCACTTGTGGCTAATAGTCACCATATTGGATGCAAAGATATGAAATAATTCTGTCATCATGGAATGTTCTCCTTTAGACTCTCTATCTTAACTTTTCTTCTGGCTCCAGACTTCCCTCAACACAAATACCCATTCCTTTTCAATAAACTAAGAAATACTCCCCCCAACAACCCATAGTTTCTTTTTGTCTAAGTCTGTTCCCTAGATGAGATTCTACCCATCTCTGCATAAGGAAAGCTCATAAGATGGTTTTTCTTATGCTAAAGGACTGACTCTCTTCTTCTGGCCAGAATTGCACCTTTCTGCTAGAATGTTGAAGCATTGGAGTGATTTCTCTTTTTCTTTTTGGGGTGGGGAGCAAGCCGTTCCCCAGGTGGGTCAGCAGGCCAATGGCCAAGGAAAATCTAAAGATTGGTGGTGGCTGAGCAGTCTAGAAGGTTTTGTGTGTAGACACTGATGATCAAAGCTGGCCTGATCAGAACCAGGTACTTGGGCAAAGCAAGAAAGACCATATCTAAAAGATTTGTAGGCTGAGAGTGGGAAGTGAACAGAAAGATGAGTAAGTCTAACTCTCATCTGAAAAGAACCATAAACTGGTTAAACAACCTGCACAGTTAATAATGAAAGGTCTCAAATTTGTGTCATGCCAAAATGTGTGTACACAGATTGGTACAGGAATGGAACACAAGTAAATTGAAGAAAGAGGAAAAAAATAAAGCCATTATCAATGAAATAAGCACATTCCAGAAAAAGTTTACTCAAGAATGAAATTGTTTGAAATAAAATCCCATTTTCCTTTTGATTTCCAGCGTGAAGTAGAAAAGTTACCACTAACACTGCAGCAAGAGTTAAAGTACATGAGTGTGTGTGTCTGTATTTCCACCAGGAAAAAAATCCAGTATGTTTCATTAAACACCAACAACAATGCTCGGGTTGAAAACAATACATTATTCTACTCAAAATGAAAGCATGGATAGGCACATAGTAAGCAATCGATAAGTACTTGCTGATTGATTGAAAATAAATCACAAAATAAAAATACAAATTAGGAGTCCATGCTTCTGCTGATCATGCTGTCCGCAAACTAATGAGTTGTTTATTTCTCTGGCAATGACTTCTCCTTAAGAGTCGTTAGGACAAAATGGTGCTTGTTGAGGCTGGGCATGTGCTCATCAGTGTTAAAGATTAGTCTGTATCACAAGTGGTGGTAGCTACAGAGACAAGAAGGCAGGCACAAAATTTAAATTCCTTTCATTTTATAGTAAATTGTGACTTAATTCACCATCAGTCCCTTAAATGAGGGATTCTGTGATTGGCATTTCAGTAAGTGGAGGAGAGCTGCACCACACTTTGTAGCTTGGGGCAAGTCATGCATGTGAGTGGCAAAGAAAGAGGCACTTCCTGGTTAGAAATTTCAAACCAGTTAGTCTGTGAGCAGGAGCTGGGAATACTCATACTGAATGTAGCCTGTGTACAATGATCATGTTACCAATAACAACTATTGCAGTGGGCATTTATTATGTTTGCTTCCAAATATTCATTTCTCCTTCTTCTGATGAAAGGAACCTCACAGATTGCTTGGCTGGGGTGAGGAATGATGCTTCTCTTCCCACCTCTAGTATTAGAAAAAAATGGAGGCTTAGTAGCCATAACACAGAGACCCCAAAATGTAACATCTCAAACAAGATAAAAGGTTAGTTGTCTTAACAACCCAGAGCCGGTAGATAGGTTCTGCTCCACATAGTCATGCAGGGACCTAGGCTATGGGGGCAGCTCTGCTATCCTGAACACATGGTTCCATGGTTGTCCCAGGCTTTGCCATTTCTGTCCAGCAGGAAGGAAAGAGAGCATGGATGAGTGCCCACTCTGTGTCTTTAGGTCCAGGCCTTTAAACAGCTGTATATTACTGTAACTCATATTCCATTGGTGAGAACTTCATCTTGTGACTACACTTGGCTGCAAGGGAGGCTGGGACTTGTAGTTTCTAGCCGAGCTCGTGCCCCAAGTGCTCCAGGTAAATTCTAGTTAAGAGGTGGACATATAACCCAAACTAAGGTAAAAGAAAATCTTCCTCAAAATTTGAATCTTGGGCAGAATGACAAAAAGGCTGAACAAAGTTGGAGCTACCCCATCCCAGTGGCAGCATCTTGAAGCTATCCTCCATTGATTTCTTCCTCCTAGAAACTGCCCTGATTCCTGTTGTCTCGTTTTTCACTTTACCCCATGGCAAGGCTATAAGTACCATCTCTGCATAAGCTAACCAAAGTTGGTGTTTGTTGCTTGCCACAAAGATATGTTTAACTGATGCTGTTACGGTAGGTAGCTACAGTAGGTAGCTAGTCAGACGTGAGGAGGGCAGGAGAGGCCCTCAACCAGGAATGTCAGGCAACCATCAGGTGATGGTCAAGTGGTGGTTAAACTGCTTCTCTAAAATAATAATTGGTCACGGTCAGCACCAGGGAAAGGCAATTTCCCAATAGATAGAAAAACCTGAAAGTGGTCATCAGCTTCCCAATAAGCTCTCAGGAATTGGGTGAGTGGGCTCTCAAGCATGTGCACTAAGAGGCAAAATGGTGGAGTTTAACTGGCATATGACCTTCTAGGAACATTCTAACTGGTAAGGGAGGAACTGGTAAGGGGAGAACGCCTCAAGTGAGCACGCATACAACTCCAGTATACACACTGTGCATGCTCCCCTCCCAAGTACTGGCGGGCCACTGCACATGCGGACAGTCCACCCCAAGGGAAGAACGAGAGGAAAAGAGATGCAATTCCCCAGAAGCATGCTAGCATATGACACCCAAAGTCAAAAGTCAAACCACGTACTTGATTTCTCAATTCACCCACTTGGCCCTCTTCCAAGTGTACTCTACTTCCTTTCGTTGCTGTTCTAAACTTTTTAATTAACTTTCTCTCCTGCTCTAAAACTTGCCTTGGTCTCTCCTTCTGCCTTATGCCCATCAGTTGAATTCTTTCTTCTGAGGAGGCCAGAACTGAGGTTGCTACAGACCCATGTGGATTTGCCACCAGTAACAATACAACTATCTCTCAGTACTGCCTATTGTTTAACTCAATAACGAATACATCTTGTATATTTACCGTGTGCCAGACAATGTCTAGGGACTGAGATACATCTATGGATAAAACAAATTACCACCCTGACTTCATTGTGTCTGTTTCACAGCCACCTCTTCCGATTTCCAGCCAGTGAAACTCCTACTGTAGGGCTCTCGCCTCTGTTTCCTTGGTACAGACCTGAAGCTCCAAGACAGGCCCAGTCGGTTTCCCACAAGGGCAGGTGCACAGTGAGGAAATTACCAATACCGCTTGAGCTTTCCTTGGGCATTCTCACTTTTATTTTGTCCTGTTTTTATGTTTGCAATATGTAAATTACCAGTGCATCTTGCAAGTGGGTTATGCCAGCCACAATTCAACTGTTACTCTGCAGCCTTGACAATTCCACCAGCTATAGGCATAACTGTGGTGACAAGTTAGAATTTGCATATTAGCAGCCATCAGTGTACTGCTTTACCGTGAACCCAAATGAGAATTCCAGCCCCCTCCAGGCTATTATTACAGGCACCCAATACCACAAGCACATTCAAAAACAGATGCCTTCATTAAGGTCTCCTCTTTACCTCATTGTTATGCAAATCACCCAAATGAAGGACTCTGAAAAGTGCTGGAGAGGTGATGGAAGAGCATCTTAAATAAGTAACAAGTCAATGTTCCAGGCATTCCTTGATTAATTGGGAGTTATAGCAAAATACACCAGGCTTCAACCAATGGGAACTTGCTGATAACAAATTACCTTTGAATACCCTCCAGTAATGTGAGAAACTCCCTTTTGCTACTTCTGTAAATTCCCTGTGGGTTTTTTCCCCCCACTTTTCCTTCAGGAGCAGAGGTGGGAGGGAAGAAGTGGGGAGGGGAAGGCGTGGCCAGCTGCAAATATTCAAGCTAATTAGCCAAGGGCAGTGGTGCAGGCTTCTGGGCTGTGTCAGGACAGGGTGGACCCGCATGCTTAATAGCAGCCTAATGGGTTCCACCCCTAAAAGATGTATGATGGAAAGATGGCATGAATAATTCAGCAAGCACGAGGTCCCTAACCCACATTTTCTCTGATAAAGAGGAAAGCCACAAGCCTCAGGTACCAAGTTTCAAACCCATCAGGGCTTAATCTCCTTCTTTCAGAGCTTTGTAACTAAGTGCTGTGTAGGTGTGAAAAGCCTTATTACCATGTAATTTTGTTGGGAACAGATTTCCAAGTACCTGCTTTACTTTATATTCACATACACAAAAAAGATCAAAATGCATTTTATTTCCTAACAATAGCCAATTTGGCTATAATTACAGTAAAATACCGAGTTTTAAGGCCTGGCGCCCAAGTGACTCCGCACGTCGCTCCCCTCCATACATGAATATCTTCTTATTTATTGCCTTTCCCATAATGAACTTTGAGGTAAACAACAGAAAAAGTAATTTGTTTTTTGACAATGCTGAACCTTTGAATAGAGAAAATCACACAGTTGAACACAGAGCGCAGTCCTGTGTGGTAAGTGGTATCCATGGAAACCAATAGATTTTATGCTAAGTCTGGCCTTTAAAAACATTTCACGTTTACCACTGAGAAAAAGATGGCCTTGATTTAAAAATGATACAACAAGTACCTCGAATGGGCATGCTTTCTGCTCTGCGCTGCAAACACAATTAAGAGGCATCTCTTCAGCACCGGATCACCTCAATAGTATCTGTGTCATCCTTGACGTACATCGTGGCCGGCTTGGAAATAGAAAAGGTTGGATGTTTTGTACTCTGCGGCAGGGGCCAAGGTAGTTTGTTTTTCACTTGTTCTCCTTGTATTTAACACCAGGAGTAAAAAATAGGGAGTAAAAATAGCATGTTGGCCTCTTATCTTAGTCTGTGATCATGGTGACGGTGAAAATATTATGGCCTGCTTCTCTTGGGAGCAACTCCAATCACACTGGCTTATTATAACTTGAAATAATGGATGGAGAAATACCTTCCATACCAGCTTCAGACTGAGCACCCTAAATTAGTTTCTGTTCACATTTAGAAAGTTGGGTGCCAAAAATGGAATGCAGTTGTGGCAAAGAGAGGCTGTTGCTTTAATGGTATCTTTGAATAAAATGAGAAAAGAGAAGCCCCCTTTTTCTTTTAAAAAGAAAAAGAAAGAGAGAGACTTGATCTGTGCTGCATCAAAGGAAGGAAATGAAATTAATGTCCTTGAAAGGAGTTTGTTTTGCTGAGCTGTTTTTCAGTTCTTTGATAGCTTCCTTTCTAAGGTGGCATTTCTGTTTCCTTTTGCAAAGAGTGTTATATTTATTCCTCAAAATGAGATTATTTTGGCCACATCAAGAGTTAGAGAAACTCCTCAATGTACTTCCTCTGTAGATATTTTTCAGCTGGAGTGCTTCTGCAGTCACTTGGTGTAATGGCTGAACTACATCCTCCCCAAATTCCCCCCCAAAGCCCTAACTCCCACTACTTCAATGTGACTGTATTTGGAAACAGGACATTTAAGGGAGTGAATATGTTAAAATGAGGCCATTAGGGTGGGCCCTAATCCAATCTGACTGGAGTCATAAGAAGAGAAAATTTGAATGCACAGAGACAGCAGGGATGTGCGTGTGCACAGAGGAAAGACCATGTGAGGACGCAGTGAGAAGGTGGCCGTCTGCAAGCCAATGAATGAGGCCTCAGAAGAAATCCCGTCTGCCAACACCTTGATCTTGGACTTCCAGTCTCCAGAACTGTGAGAAGATAAATTCCTGTTGTGTAAGCCACCCGGTCTGTAGAATTTTGTTATGGCAGCCTGGGCAAACGAATACAACTGGGGCGGGAGTGGGATGTCCCTTTACAGAAAAGACAGCTTCTCAGAAGGTGGGTTGGTCAGGACACCAGGGAAGGGAGCTCAAGTTTAAAGAGAGAAAGCATTCAGCTGCTCTGTCTTCCCTAAGGTATGGTTTTTTGGGATATGGGTCTATTTCGTAAACACCTCTCCTGACTCCTCTGACTCACCCATCCTTAATTGTCAGTGGCAAACGGGACCGATTTACAACTCCTCACTGTTTGTTTTGATGAATCATGGATAATTTCTGAGTCATCAACATTTTATAAAGAGGAAAGTTAACATTTCCTTCATACCACCAAATACCTGAGAGGTGACATAGACCCAGGAGGGTGGTGATGCCAGAAAGGAATGGGGAGGGAGGAGGTGCAGCACTTGGTTCCTCACATCCATAAGCTTTACTTGATGCCTGGGACTTGGGCCCAGGACCACACATCAGCCACCTGCCCAAAGGCACAAGCCATTCATCTTTCTGAGATAATTTTCTCCCTTCAGCCCACAGAGAGCTCTGGGCTACCTTTGGCCAGGGAAAGAAAGTTGACTGTTTCACATAGTAAAACATAAATCACTCTCTTTAGGCCTTGTTAACTTTTAATTATAAACTGTTTTAATGTAGAACTGTCAGGACCCTGTGAAAATAATGGGTGGTGACAGGTTTAGGATTAAAATCTTCTCAGGTAGTTAGGATGGTGAGTTAGGTTATAAATTGCTTTTAAAGAGCTGAGGCGTGGACTATGGGCTTCATATGCTTACTTCAAATGGACACCAATGAGCCATCTGGGATAAGTATATGCTAGTAATACATCTTAATTATTTGTCAGCAAAGCCATCTTGATAAGAGATGTCTTTCATTTTGATTAAAATGACCCTTGGTAATCTCTAAAGTGTCTTGACTGAAAAAACTCCATTGAAAGGGAGAAGCTGAGTCTTCCAGGGCTTGAGATTTTATGTCTCAAGCAAGGAGAACTGACAGAAAAATGGATCAACCAATGTAAAGAAATAGCTCAAGTGTCCAATTATATGGATACGTCAGCAACTCTCAGATGACCTTATTTGCTTCAGTGCCAGGGCATCAGTGGGTTCATGATTTCTCTCAAAGCTAATCCTATCTCAGGGCTTGCTGGACAGGCATGGCTGTGTACCCACAGGGAAGCAGGGTTCGAGGAAGGGCCAGGACATGCTATTATACCCCAGAGAGGAGGCAGGTGCTACTGAGCATCACTTGTGGAATATGAAAGTTCAATGGGTTGGCAAAGTAAACAGCAGCCATCTCTAGCCTTAGGGAAGTAAATGGTGTTCTCAGGAGACTAAGAAGAATGGATTTCCATCATGTGAATGAAGCTCAAATGGGAATCTGGGCAAGACTGCGCTGGGTCCTGGGTTGAGAGAGGAGCCGACCTGTACTCTTCAGAGCTCAAGCCCAGGAGTTCGATGATCCCATTCCTCCCAGCAAGCACTTCTCAGTGCTTGGGGAACACATGGGGGCATGATAGTCACACAGAGGCACCCCTGAGAGGTCAGACTGCCAGGACCATTCATTCATTCATTCATTCATTAATAGTTATTATATCCCTACTGTGTGCCAGCACGAATCAAAGGCCTGGGGTACTTCCATGAATAAAACCAATTAAAATCCATCTCCGCATGAATTTACATTCTAGGGGAGTCAGTTACTCCATATCAAGCAAGTCTCATCCATCCGATGGGACCAAGCCTACTTACATGGTTTGTTCCTTGACACCAGAGCAGCCTGGGAAGGGCAGCCGCAGGCATCTGGGAAAGCTCTTGCCAGGAACTGAGCCAGGGAGTTGGAGAGCCTTTCTGTGGCATGGAGAAGCTCTACAATTCAGTAACAATTCACTAAG
Source organism: Nomascus leucogenys (assembly GCF_006542625.1). NCBI lineage: Eukaryota > Metazoa > Chordata > Mammalia > Primates > Hylobatidae > Nomascus > Nomascus leucogenys. The sequence continues at coordinate 72,637,714 of NC_044387.1, read as the reverse complement.
ATGTTTCTGACTTTTAAAACATGTAACTATAGTTACAGGGCTTTGGAGAACCATCTGCTAGACTTTAATTTGCTTCTTAGGATTGAGAGGATCATAAATCATGCAATAACACATTCAGGAATATTCTTTCCTCCATATTTGCAGCTTAAAAAAAATCAAATGCAGTAGCATCAACCTACCTGAGCATTCTGTTCTTGATGAATTTCTCTCCCATGACCTCTCATGGATGGTCAGGAACAAAATGGAACCTCACTTGTATAATGTACAGAGTTACTAATATGATACACTATATGCAAATATAAAATAATAAAAATACTTTTCCATAAGAATTTTAAATATTTTTTCACTATTAAATTTATAAGACTATTTCCATGTGATTCTAAAGGGTCATTAGCAGATGCCCAGACCCACAATTGAAGGACCTACAGGATGAACATCTAAAGCCCACGGGGAAAATTATGTAAGAAAGATTAGGCTTTCTAGTCCACTGTCATTAGAAAATGCACTTATGGTTGTATTTCTAATAATCAAATCCTCCCCTTAGTAAACATTTGTTAAGCACCTGTATCGTGACAAGCCCAGTTCACCTCTAGGAGCCCCAAATTTAGTGAGGGAGAAACATGTAAGCACAGAAATTTCATGAAATAGGTTACACTCTAAAGAAGTACACTTCAAGGCACTATGGATGCACAAAAATGGAAATCCTTACCTTTGCCTGGCACTTGCTTCCCAGAGGAGAGGCCATTTTACTTCTTCGAGAAATTCCCAGCAATCGCAAACAGCCTGTGTAAAAGTCAGAAGGAAAAGAAAGAACCTGGAACATTCTGGCAACTGAAGGCATATGAGCAAGGCTGGAGCCCAGGGTTCACATGAAAGAGTGATGAAAAATGAGGATGAAAATATTGATGAAGGCAGATCATGGCGTGTATTTTCTACTATGCTGGGAGATTTGGACATGATCCTAAAGATAACAAGCAGTCTTTGAAGGAAAGCAACTTTCTACTGACTCATGCATGCTTGTTGACTCCATCCCCTTTGAAACAATGGTGTTCCAAGATGGTGCGCTTTTGTGCTCATGGCACAGAGGCAAGCTAATGTATCCATCTGAGGATCAAGTCTTGACCTCAGTTTCATGAACCCATGCCTTTAGCAGCTTCTTTAACTTGGAAAAATAATGCAGTGATCTAGGAAAGAAGGGGCCTTATAGGTAAAAGAGTCAAATGAGACATTGTCCTGAGTTAGAAGCTTGAAATCCAAGGTCTGGGAAGGCTAGGTCAGTCAGGACTTTCTGACCTCAGAGATCTGAGATTCCTGAATCAGGTCCATTGATTCAGACTATGTCTCTTAGGAAATTCACTAAACCAAACACTATAAAATTTGCAGGACAAAAGCTTGGGATGGGGAGGCATTCAACTAATACATTCTGGTTTATTTTTAAGATATATTTATCTCTGCCCCTTGGTACTTTAAGAAAAAATCATATAAAGAATAACGTCCAGGAAATATTTTTCTTTAGATCTTGCCCAAACTACTTTCAGATATGATGAGGTGGCAATCTGCCTTATCTAACAAGCCTGGAAATAGGAGTAAGTGTGTCGATATCATTGGAGAATTTTGAAATCCTTTCTTTAAATGGCACTCATTTGTTTCATAGCATCGACGGGATGGAATTCAGCAAATTAAACTTGCCTATCAATGTGGAGAAGATTGGAGTCTGTTAACTGAATATTTCTACTTGGACTTTCTCTTGTAGTTTTACTTCAAGTGTCAATCAATTGCTCTGGGTGCCTTACGTTTCTCTTTAACTGCCATTTTCTGACTTCCATGGAGGTATTTTAGCCAACTAATACTTCTGTGGAGAAAGATGTTGGTAGATTGCAAAGAGCCCTGTCAATTCTCCCTATTCCATTCTGGGCTCTGACAGTGTCTTGATTTGTAGGGTGGGACAAAGCACTTAACCTTTGCATCTCCGAAAGCAAATTATGAATTCTGTCCCATTTACACTGTTTATTAACAGATGGGAGCTGCACATGATTAACTGCTCTGTTCCATCATGTCTTTGACCTTAAGATGCTTGCCTCACCAAGGGGTGGCTATGCAGAGATATGTAGCATGCAGAGCCTCAGAGAAGGTGATCAGCAAATGCTCGAGATAATAATGATAATGATGAAGCTCACTCGACTTCTCAACAAATGCCAGACTTCCCGCAGGATAACACCTGTGCAAGACAAGCCCTGTCTACTTTGAAAAACTGGAGGAAGCTATGTAAAGTGGACAAGGAAAGTGGGGATTCACCAAAGCTGAACATAACTCTGCCATTTTGTCTAGCAAAGCCACTAATAATGAGTATGTGGGTTCAAAATCAAATGGCAGGTCTGATCTTTGGTGAATTCTTAACGATTAAACCGATTAAGTGCTGTTGACACTTGGCTACCAAACCCAGTGGGGATTCTTTGACCTGGCACAACCATCATCAATATCTCTGTAGTTGAGGAGAGAAGCAATGAAGTCATGAAGAGTTTGGCCCTCCATTTTCTACTCCCTTTATGAATCTGTTTGTCAGGTTGCTTGTAAAATCTTCCACATAGCAGCAAAGGATACTTCTGTATTCCCAGTGCCTGATCCATTGAACTGTAATCCCCCTCTGTATTTGTATGTATCTCTGAATCCACATGAGGTTCCTGGGAAAGATTCAGGGCTTTCTCTATACCAGCGTTTTCCAAAATCTGTTCCACCCAATACTAGTTCCCCTAAGTGTTCTTCAAATTAGGATTCCTTGATCAAGTAAGTTTGAAAAATGCTTTCAAAAAATATGTTACTTTGTGCTGGGTATAAGTGATCAACAAGTCATTCAACACCCAAACTCTCATGGGTCATTTCATGAAGTAAGGTCAGAGAAAAGACAGAGAATGGATCATGTAAGTTCTTGTAGACCATGATAAGGACTTAGCTTTCTTCCTGATTAGGACAGGCAGTCATTGGAATACTTTAAGCTGTGTTTACCCAGTGTGTAGTGGAATATTAAAATCTTTAGGAACTTCTGAGAGGAAGAAATCTGTAAAGCTTTGTTGAACCCAATTCTATGCCAACTTATTTGATGTCTAATACATATTAGCACACGGGCAAACACAATTTTGAACTTTGGAGAAGGATTTTTGTTGTTGTTGTCCATTTTGATGTCCTTGCCCATTATGCTCCCTTAACATTAAGATACTGCTCCTGGCACAGGGCTTTCACTGCAAAATTGTCCCAGTTTTTAACCTTGAAGACTTCCCATTCCTCTTCTTTGTTCACAGTGCTGTGTTATTGAATGCATTTATTTTTTCTTTTATGTTAGTTAGGGTAGGTTAAATGCTATAATTAGTAGACCTTAAAAAATGTAAACTGCCATTGTGTATGACGGATACATAATCATTGCACATTACTTTTGGGGACAACCTCATGTCTCAGTACATGTATAAATTGTGCAAGGGTGAGAAATTTATTTCTTCTTGATATAATAATGATATAAGGCAGGTGAATAAGTTGGTAGGTATCCTTCTCCACACAGTTATTTAGGGACCCAGGGTGATGGAAGCTTTGCCATTTTCTTTTTTTTTTTTCTTTCTCTTTTTCCTTTCTTTTTTTTTCTGTCACCCGGGCTGGAGTACGGTGGTGCAATCTTGGCTCACTGCAACCTCTACGTCCAAGGTTCAAGCAATTCTCTGCTTCAGCCTCCTGAGTAGCTGGGACTACAGATGCCCACCACCATGCCCAGCTAATATATTTGTATTTTTAGTAGAGATAAGGTTTCACCACATTGGCCAGGCTGGTCTTGAACTCCTGACCTCAGGTAATCCACTCTCCTCAGCCTCCCAAAGTGCTGGGATTGCAGGCGTGAGCCACCATGCTCGGCCAGCCATTTTCAGTATGTGGTTTCCTAGGACTCATCTTCATTCTGCCCAGACAGAAAAGGAAGAGAATTTCATAGGCTTGTGCATGTAGGTGGTAGGGAGGGGGTGTTCTGGAAGACATACAACAATTCTGCTCACTTTTAGAGCTAGAAATAGTCAATGGCTTCATCTAGATGCAAGGAGGTTAGGAAATGCGATCCCTGTCATTGGGAAGTAGCTCCCAATGACATTCTACATTACGGAGGGGCTGCATGAAGTCTGTTGGACAGCAACCCATTTCTGCCACAGACCTGCTATACTACCAGCTCTTTGAAGGAAAAATGAAAGTTTTAAAGCATTCATTTTTTGTTAGCTTCATAAATATATCATGGTGCTGGCATAAAACAGATGTTTAATAACTTTGTTTAATTAAGCAGTAGTACATCTAAAACAAATAAACCAGGAGAATGAAAAAAGTTGTGGTGACCATCAGAAAACAGAACAAGGCAGTTCTCATGGTATTTTCGTTCCAAAAAGATAGGCATTTGCGGAGAAAGTGGTCAAATTTGAAGTTTAATTTTTCCCTACCTAAAGAAGGCCTTAAGCAAAGCAGAGGTGGATTTAATGATGGAGATGAGATTTCCAGGGGTTTATCGGCAAGTGAGAAAAGTTCCTTCTACATTTCTTCATTGTATTTTTGGCCTGGAACCTCGCAAAGCAGCCTAAATGCTGTCAAACATCTTCTGGGTCATAAATCATGACCAGAAGCATGGTGAGCACTAAATCAATAGCACTCCTAATTTTTGAAAAACTAGGAAGGTGCTTATGTAACCCTGCTGGGGAAAGGGAAGGCCATTGGCAGCTTGCCTTGTTTATCCTGAATCGGATTCACGCTTGGAGGCCTCTCTGCTTCCTGGAAACCCCTTTGCTCAGATGGCACTGGGGAAAATGCTGAAATCTGCAATCCTTGGACATCCAATTTCCCCATATTATCTTGTTCTAGCCATAGTTCATTCCGCAATTGGAACAGACTGAAGAGAGGTGTTTACAGTGTTGCACATTGTAGCATTGCTAACATTTTCTCTTCTGTAGGAGTGAGGAGGTGGGAGCTGGAAGAGAAAGAACATTTATCATATGGGATAATTTCCCTCCCAAATGTGATCTTCTTACCTTTTCAGAGAAATAAAACACTTCTGGCACCTATTTCTTAGGAAATTTAAATTCCTAACCCCTCACACTTCTATGATATGATCTTAAAGCAAAGAACATCTGAGCAGAAACACAGCCTGTACTCCAGTCCTCTAAGCTTCACAGTCTTGCCTGTTTATTATCTGCACCCAAAGTCTGCTGAATTCTCTGGGCTTTCTTTACCAGAAAAGTAGGGTGAAAATGTTTTTTTCTTTGCAGCAGAACCAAGGTGGGGAATGGCACCGGCAGTTTAATACTCCAGATACCTGGTCTATTGTACCAGTCCAGCAAATTTCAACAGGGCTAGATATCAAAACTGCCCTTCATGGACGAGGGAGAGTTAAGTGAGAGAGAGATAAAAAGATATGACATAAATGATCAAAGCAATAAAACTCACTGCTCAATTAGTCAGTCGGAGAGGCAGAAGATAGAGGAAATTGGTGGTTGAGGAAAAGTGTGTATTTGCTCTGCAGGGATCCTATTCCTTTCACAGTGTCACTCTAACCTTCTTGAGCACGCCGTAGAATTCAGGCTGGTTGTTAATTTCATAGGAAGTTCACCTACCCGCCCACCCCTCTTTCCTGTTACTTTAAAACATTAGCTGGTTAACCAAAGAATATTCATCATCTATGCAAATTATGCTTCTCTGTTGTGATGGCTGTAAGAGCAAACAGCCTTGCTCCTACTCCAACTGTTGCCGATGATTTGAGTTTCGTTCATTTTCCCAAGATACCATTATAGGCGACACTGAAAGCAAAAGTCCTTTAGGGTCCATTTGGCAACTGCTAGAAATTTATATGAATACGTGTTTTTATAGGCTTAACATGCAATACATGAGTCCTGATATTAGGCATTTCTGACAGCTGCTCCTGGCTTGACCCTGGAGGATGTTCTAGGAAATCCAGAACTAGGACAACATTAGATGTGCCCCAGAAAATTTGGTCTGTCATCGAGAAAGAGCAATTTATATTTGGAGGAACTGGTGGATGCTAATAACTACTTTTGAATTTTTCCAATCTGGTCTAAATTAGCCCTAGTACTTCCAAGGTCTAGCTACCTAATGAGAGCAATTATTTCTGGATTTCAATTCAATTAAATTAAAGAAGTATTTTACTCATTTTTATTTGAAATTTTTTCATTATAAAAGTAATATAGCCCCATTATAGAGAATATGAAAAATATATTGGAAAAAAAGACTGCCATAATCCCCTGCCCTAATGAGACTGCTGTATTAATCTTGGTGTAACTGAATAGTATTTAAGGAGCATCCACAGTGGTAGACTGAGTGTGGTGGAACAAACAACCGCAACAACAAAAGCATAAAGTAAGAGGTTCGCAGCCTGGCTGGGGAGGTCCTACATGTGCATGTCACTCAAATATTAGGTTGGTGCAAAAGTAATTGCAGTTTTTGCCATTGATAGTAATGGTAAAGTAATAGTAAAGTGCAATTGTTAAGTCTCTCATTATCTTCGAATTTGAAGACTCTTGAAAATGACTTGCAAGATCTTCTATAATCTGAGCACACCCTTTCCTTGATTTATTTAGTCAAAAATTATTGATCGAATGTCTCCTTTTTCCCAGACACTATGTGGGTCACTAGACATATATCCATGAATAATAGAACAGCAATTTATTAAGTGCCATTGATAGTAATGGCAAAAATCGCAATTACTTTTGCACCAACCTAATAACAGAATGGGGTCATGCATGATGGTATGACTGGTTTAGGACTGTAGGGGCTTATGAATAAGGCCTAGTATCCAAGCAGAGATCCACAAGGTCACAGGAAATGAGTAACACCTTAAAGAGTGGACAGATGTGGTCAGGGGAGAGGCTGCTGGAGTCAGGCCAAGGGGAAGCGTGATGTGGAACCAGGGCAGAACTAGGGAATGAATCCAGCATATTTGTAAGGAATAAAGAATTGTGGCTGACGGATTTAAATGGGGAAAGTCATATATCATGTGGTAGAAAGTATCAGCCCTGGCAACATAGCCTGAAAAGTCCTTGTGAGATGGAACTATGTTATCTTTTTCCCCAGCACAGCATCTGTCACATAGTAGGCACTTAACTGTTGTTCTATTATTCATGGATATATGTCTAGTGACGCACATAGTGTCTGGGAAAAAGGAGATGTTCAATCAATAATTTTTGACTAAATAAATCAAGGAAAGGATGTGCTCAGATTATAGAAGGTCTTGCAAGTCATTTTCAAGAGTCTTCAAATTCGAAGATAATGAGAGACTTACAATTGCACTTTCTGAGTTAGGGTTGGGGGTGGGGAACAAATTGAGACTAGCAGTCTAGAAAAGTGAATGTGGTAGCAGAGTGCAGAAAGGATTGAAGAGGGAGGGTTTGGGGGGAGGAAGAGCAGTTAGGACATTATTATAATAATTAAAAGAGGCCGGGTGTGGTGGCTCACGTCTGTAATTCCTGCACTTTGGAACGTGGAGGCGGGTGGATCACTTGAGGTCAGGAATTTGAGACCAGCCTGGCCAACATGGTGAAACCCTGTCTGTACGAAAAGAATACAAAAATTAGCTGGGCATGATGGTGGGCGCCTGTAATCCCAGCTACTCAGAAGGCTGTTGCATGAGAATCACTTGAACCTGGGAGTGAGCCAAGATCGCACCACTGCACTCCAGCCTAGGTGATAGAGTGAGACTCAATCTCAAAAAATAATAAATAAATAAAGAGAGAATCTAATGAGAAGCTGGAGGAAAGTAGAGGCAGGGAAAATAGGAAGAACTGGAGATAAGGAGGCAGAGATCTGAAGAATAATTGGATATTGGCAGAGATGGTCTTGACGAAGGCAGTCAAAAACTCTACAAGCCTTGAACTTGGAAATCTGGAGATACCAGTGAGGGAAACTGGGTAGTCAAAAGGTGGATTCTCTTGGAGGAGAAGGGCTGGATGCCATTTTAAACTTACTGGGTTCAGAGTGACACTGGCACATTGAGACCAAAACACTGGGCCACCAGACTGCAACTAGGTTGGCTCTAGTGGTACTCTCTAGCCCAGTGGTATTCACAAATTTTCATCAAACACCCATCAGGAAAAAGTTTTGAGCATACAACCTATGGTTTATTGTTACTTATTATTGTTATGTATATGTACACTCTAATATATTAGATACGTTACAAACTATACATAAAATTTAAATTAAAAAGGAAGGCAAGATTAAGTTGACAAAGACAATATTTTACAATATTTTGCTAATGTGATGCTTCATTTGAGTAGCAAATGCTAATATTCCAGAGTGAGAAACTCTAAGGATGAAATGGATTGTGAATGGTAGTGATATAAATTCATATTTAAAATATTTTTTAATAACATCAAAATATCTTGATTAGCTTCTTGACAGACCCTATTGTAATCTGCTTGTTCTTTGCCTTGAATGTGGCTGAGGAAGAGCTTGTGTCTGGAGAAAGGGTGTCCGCAATGCTTTCTCCTACTGTTTGCTTGTGCTGCGTTATTAGTGGAGTGAACATGTGTCCCAGTTTGCTTAGGACATTCTCAGTTCACACCTGTTTCCTGGCATAATGATTAATAGTGCCCCCTTTAACCTCAGAAGTGTCCCTCTTTGGATGATAAGTTAGATCGCCCTAATTATTAGTATTATCTCCAATTTATAGTTTCATTTCAGGAAATTTTTTAAGCTGCTTGTCCATCTTGGTGGGTTGGTTTGGTTTAAAAAGGATGATGCAATCCACAAATCTGCCTAACAAGCACTTATAAACACAGTGGGCTGCAATGAGCTGCAACAGCCTCCATGGCTGTGGGGTTTAAGGTCAACTCTACATTGCATGGACATCCGTTCAGCCCTAAGGGCCACCATGCACCAACATCCGTTCAGCCCAATGGGCCACCATGTACCACACATAACCCACAACTGTCTGACTTTTAGACTGAATGAAGATTCACTGTCCACATAAATAGGGACTATTAATAAACCCTCACTTCTATCTCAGTTTTTGCCTGAAAAAGAATTAAATATGCATGAGAACATTCCCTTCGGTGAGCTGCCTTTTGCACCTGCTGGGACTATTCACCTCACAATGAGTTCTTCAAGGGACTCCTTATTCCCGTCTCTATCCCCAAGGCTTGGCACTGCATTGGCCAAATAGGAGGTGTTGAGTGTGTCCAAGGAATAGTGAATAAGTGAATGATATATGCAAATGCATGAAATTCAGGTGAAATGCAAAAGTGGAAGTGATGAAGAAGAGAAACTAACGTCTATAGTACTTTTCTTGAACCCAACTCTTTCACTAATGCTTTCATTTACTCCTTCCTATAATCCCATTAGGTATGCTTTTTTTAGCTCCATTTTTACAAATGAGATTGAAATTCAGGAGAGTTACGTAACTTATCCAAAGTAAGTGATGAGGCCTGGTCTGCCTGACTTCAAACTCATATTCTTTCCTGGGCTTGGCAGCGCAGAGGTAATATTTGAAGGCATGAAAATCAGTGAGTTCTTCAGTGCAAAGAACGTACAGTCAAAGAAGAAGAGGGCTAATGGTTGGGTTTGGGGAACTGCCTACAGAAGGGGTTCCCAACCCCCAGGCCACAGACTGGTACTGGTCTGTGGCCTGTTAGGATCTGGGCCGCACAGCAGGTGGTGAGTGGTGGGTGAGCGAACATTACAACCAGAGCTCCGCCTTCTATCAGAACAATGGCAGCATTAGCTTCTCAAAGGAGTGAGAGCCCTGTTGTGAACTGTTCACGTGAGGGATCTAGGTTGTGTGCTCCTTATGAGAATCTAATGCCTGATGCTCTGTCACTGATTGCCATCACTCTCAGATGGGACCATCTAGTTGCAGGAAAACAAGCCCAGGGCTCCCATGATTCTACATTATGGCAAATTGTGTAATTATTTCATTATACATTGCAATGTAATAATAATAGAAATAAAATGCACAATAAATATAATGCACTTGAATCATCCTGAAACCATCCCCCGAACCAGTCTATGGAAAAATTGTCATCCATGAAACCAGTTCTCTGGTGCCAAAAAGCTTGGGGACTGCTGGCTTACAGGGACCAGGAAGGACCAGGAAGAGGAGTAAATACAGAGGGGTGAGGGAAACCAGGAAGAGTTGGATAAGGACATCTGCTTATGGAGGAGGGAATCACACCAGGAAAGGAAGGCTGACATGTTCAAGGCCTGTAATGAACTGAAGAACTGGAGGCCATGAGAGAGAGTGACTGGTGACCCTCAGAGCGGCTTGTAATCAGACAAGGCAGGGAAAGGCCACAGTGCAAGGTAAGAGAAAGACAGGCTGATGAGGAAACACACAGAGGAGAAGCACACACTCCTTTGGGAAGCTTCTCACTGAAAGGCAGTTCAGGTCCAAGAGGGTCAGGCAAAGCTTTCTCAAGTCACAGGAAATGTGTGCATTTGTGAAGGAGATAGCAGAGACAGTTGGCATTCACTTCTATATACTCACTCCCATTTACCAGCCTTCTTTGCAAACAGATGAGGGCCACGTAGTTATTTCTGGCCAGAGGATTGCGAACAGGAGTGATGTGCAGAGCTTTTGGTGGAACTAGGAAAAGCTGATGTGCCTTCTCCGGCACCTTCTTTCCTTGACTTGGTGCCTCTAGAGACCACGTGTTCCAGATACATAGCTCCAAAGAAAAGGAGAGCCATCTAGTCTTTTTCAGACTGTGAAAGTGAGACATTAGTCTTTGTTGTGTTAAGCCACTGAAATTGTAGAGTGTTGTCTGATAAAATAGCTAATTTCCATCATTCTGACTAAGTGAAACCAACCCAGTTGTCCTATAGAACTGATGTTTATGGTTTCTTTTGAATAAACATAGAGATTGGCCCTCCTTGTCTTGAAATTTGAGAAAGTTACATTTGTCTTATCTGAGTTCCTTTCTTAGGAAACCAATCATCAGGCCTCCCTGATAGTATCAAGGAACTAAAACAGCCCAGATCATGGCACCTGGACAATGATCAGACCCCTCACCTGTCATGATTGCCTAACCCATCACCTGCATCCTATTGACCTACTCTTCTTCCTCAACCCTCCCTAATTCCTGTTCCCCCTCATGTAGTTACATTTGTTCCCTGCTATATAAATCTCTAATTTTAGTTGGTCAGGAAGATTGACTTGAGACTTATCTCCCATCTCCTTGGCTGCAGCACCCAACTAAAGCCTTCTTCCTTGGCAATATTCATTGTCTCAGTGATTGGCTTTCTGTGGTGTGAGCAGCAGGACCTAGACCAATCCCCTGATGTTTTGGCAACATAAGGAAATAACGGGATGATAGAGAGAGAGGGAGAAGTCTGTCAGGATTCAGGAAAGAGTGGGATTTAGAAGGGAGAACAATTCTTGACCTGAAAGCAGAGGAAAGGCTGAGAGGACAAAAGTCGAGATTGAGGGCTCCTGTAGGATGAGCTGATCTTCTCACTGGTGGAAGTTGAGGGGCTGATCACTGAGCTCACTAGCTGAGGAGTGGTCATAGGAGCTGGGGCTGGAGAAGAGAATCCATGATCTGAAGCAATTACTGTCAGGCCTGTGCTAACCAAAGAATCAATAAGGCTTTATCAAAGCCCAGCTGAAGTTGGATTTCTCCTCAAGAAACATATAAACAGCTGGAAAACATCCAGAGGAGAATGAAAATGATCAAGTAAATGTGATTTTTGTATGAGGAGAAGCTGAAATGATTGGAACTCTTCAGCCTGAAAGCACAAAGGCTGAGCAAGATGTGATCAAAGGGTTTATATTATGAAAGGGACAGAAGGAGAGGAAGACACAGTCTGGCTCACTGAAACTTGCAAAATTCTACAAAGGAACGCACCCTGAAACCTGAAAGAAGTAGTTTTAAGATAAAGAACCAAAACACTACTTTCTATAGCAGGTTAGTTATTGGCATAAGGTATGGTGTAAGAAAGCAGAGTGGAAAAAGAATATGGTTTTGAGATAGAGAGACCTGGTTTTGAGCTCCCCTTACCAGTGTGTTCCATCATTCATCCAACAAATACATAGCGCTGTTGAACACCTGCTATGCATTTGCACTGAGCTACACAGCAGGGTACTGGTAGTGTTTCTTGATTTGGTGCTCCCGGAGGCCACGTGTTCCAGATAGTGTAGCATCAAGATGGAAGAGGGCCTGTCAAGACATGCATGGTTCCTGTCTTCATAGGGTTTACAATTTAGTGGAGAAGGTAGATATAAATAAATGATTGCAGAAATAATTATTTAAATTAAAATTTTGATAAGTGCCTCCAGGGGCAAGCACATGGTGCTGTGAGAACATCCAGAGGGACTAAACTAATCTGGGTGCATGAAGGAAGATTTTTTGAAGGGAGTGATATTTAAGCTGAAATTTATTACAAAACCAATAAGAATTGGCAAGTACCAGGCGTGCTGGTTCATGAAGAAGAGAAACTAACGTCTATAGTACTTTTCTTGAACCCAACTCTTTCACTAATGCTTTCATTTACTCCTTCCTATAATCCCATTAGGTATGCTTTTTTTAGCTCCATTTTTACAAATGAGATTGAAGAATGCCTGTAATCCCAGCACTTTGGGAGGCTGAGGGGGGCAGATCACCTTAGGTCAGGAGTTTGAGACCAGCCTGGTCAACATGGTGAAACCCCATCTCTACTAAAAACATAAAAATTAGCTGGGCATGGTGGCAGGTGCCTGTAATCCCAGCTACTCAGGAGGCTGAGGCAGGGAGAAACGCTTGAACCCAGGAGGCAGAGGTTGCAGTGAGTGGAGACTGTGCCACTGCACTCCAGCCTGTGCAACAGAGCAAAACTTTGTCTCAAAACAAAACAAAACAAAACAAACAAACAAACAAAAAGAATTGGCAAGCAACCAGGAAGGTGAAGAGAGTTCCGGGCAGAAGAAAAGGCAAGAGTGAAGGCCTAAGGCTGACAAATTCCTTACCCTCTCTGAGCCTCAGTTTCCCCGTCTGTAGTAAATGTTGCTGGTGGCCCACACAAGACACAAGACACATCCCACAGCTGCTTGGAGTGTTGGCTACCAACAGCCCACAGCTGCCCCTTTGGAGAATTCATCCTCTGCCTGGAGAACTGCATCACCTGAAATGCCTGGGAAGTGATGGTACCCCATTCCATCTTCACTGTGGGCAGGTGGAAAGGGGCGGCTGCAGCCCAACCCAAGGATTGACTGGTACAGGGGAACAAAAGGCCAGCCCTTCCCTCATGCTGTGGTGTCACTCCTGCTCCAGACATATATGGGATCAGCCTAAGCCTGGACTTCAGTGGACATGACACCTTTGCTTGACTTCCTCTCCTGTCTTCTATGGAGACCTCTCCTGAGAGTGCTGTCTCCATGTGCACTTACACAAGAGTCTCCATCTCAGGCTCTGCTTCTGGGAATGCCACCCAGGGTGGTCACCTTAAATGAAATCATGGATTTAAAGCACCTGAGAGGGCCAGGCACGGTGGCTCACGCCTGTAATCCCAGTGCTTTGGGAGGCTGAGTCAGGCAGAGCGCTTGAGCTCAGGAGTTCAAGACAAGCCTGGACAACATGGTGAAACCCTGTCTCTACAAAAAATATGAAAATTAGCTGGGCGTGGTGGCATGTGCCTGTAGTCCTAGCTAATCGGGAGGCTGAGGTGTGAGGATCACTTGAACCTGGGCAATGAAGGCAGTAGTGAGCTCAAATCATGCCCCCTCCACTACAGCCTTGGCACCAGAGAAAGACCCTGTCTACAAACAAACAAACAAGAGGGGCCTGAGACACATACTGATGGTCATGCAGTGGAAGAGCACTGGACTAAGAGTCCGGCGGGGTGCGGTGGCTCACGCTTGTAATCCCAGCACTTTGGGAGGCCGAGGTGGGCGGATCACGAGGTCAGGAGATCGATACCACGGTGAAACCCCGTCTCTACTAAAAAATACAGAAACTTAGCCGGTCGTGGTGGCGGGCGTCTGTAGTCCCAGCAGCTCGGAGAGGCTGAGGCAGGAGAATGGTGTGAACCTGGGAGGCGGAGCTTGCAGTGAGCCGAGACTGTGCCACTGCACTCCAGCCTGGGTGATAGAGTGAGACTCCGTCTCAAAAAAAAAAAAAAAAAAGAGTCCATGGCACTGGCAGAATGAGCCCTGGGAGCATCTCTTGATACTTCCTTCCAGATATCTGGATACTTTGCTTTGTGCAAGGAAGTTAACTGTACTGTTAACAAAATACATTCATATCCATCATCTAATTTGTCTTTCAAAACAATCCCTTGGAGTAGGAGGCAGCAGGTATCATCTCATGCCTCATGGTCCAGATGAGGAAAGCTAGGGTCAGAGAGATGAGTGACTTGCTGGAGCTTACCCATCTGTGTTGCTGGGACTCAGAGCTGTGACCTTGGTCACCAAGCTCTTTCACCTCCACACACCTCGCTCATCCTGTTGATTGGTGCCCCTGTACGGATTGAGCACAGATGGAGATTGAGGACTTGCCTGACGTGATGTGGCATTTTCATGCTCTTGTGAATTTGCTTTCATCTTTGCTAATTCGACCTTGAGGGAAAACATGTTAACTATGTGAATACACATAACACTTTCAAAATGTGTATCTGTGTTTTCTTTTTTCCAAACAATGACATATGCTGGCTTCCTTTACCTCTGAGATTCAACTAGTGCATAACAATCTAAAGGGGAAAGTAAATGAAATGGTTTGGGTACTGTTTCTGTTAGAGAATTAAGGAAGTCTTGAAGAGCCCCAGCCTCTCAGGCAAATTTGCTGAAAGATGCCGAATGATTCCAGGGAAGGAGTCCCACCCACTCTCTCCTGCTGTAAGCTTTGAATAAGAGGGCAGAGTGACCTTGTACGTAACCTATCTGGTCCTGAAATTCTATAGGCAGAAAAAAGAATGCGTTGGCATTTGTGTGATAGCCTCTGGATTTTTCTTTCCCTGCCTCCAAGTGCACAGAAACAGGACTTTCATTTCTTGAGAGTTAATTTCCTTCAGCAGCTTACTCTCCATCTGAAGTCACAATCCTCTTTGGGGAAGCAATTGGTTATTGTGTAAAGGATTTTGAAGTTACATACTAAGGATTATGACTCTATTTGGTGAGTAAGAAGCAGTGTCAGGAGAACTCTTAAGCACCAAATACCCAGTTTTGATGAAAATGTTCCTAGTGGAGATAAATAAGGGAAGGAACAGTAAAATCTATGAAGTTGTTATGGGAGGGAGAATTGCTAATGAGAACTTCATCCAAATGTGGCACATCATTTTATCTATCGAACACTGCAATGTGTTTCTGCCAGGTGTACTGGGACACTCTGGTTATAAATTGAACTTTACTGGTTTTATGAAACTCTTTGTTCTCATTATTTTTATCACATCACTCTTGCCATAAACATAATCCCTGCCCTGCCTACCTCTGAGGACTTCAGCGAAGAACAAATGAGAAAATGTGCAAAATCACTACATTTCTGCAGAGAAGTCTTCTCGTCATGTGTAGCTCATCACAAAACAGAAAGTCCACAGTATGGTTGTTTCACATTCCTGACTGGTAGCATTTTTTAACACGGTTCTACAAGAACACTGTTTTATTTAAACATGTACACGAACCTGACCGAAATAATGCTCATGAAATATTAACTTAAGAAATCTAACCCAAAATGCATGATGTGGGAAAATTGCAAATTTCATAATGCTGATCAGTGTCTTTCACTACTGTTTAATTTTTTATGTAAGCCACATATTTGCAACCAGAGTTTTTTGGCCTACAATTCAGAATGTTAACTTTAGCATGACATGGCTCCAGGGAAGCCGGGCCTCTTTGCTCATGGGAGGTACGTGTGTACTCCCATTTGGCTCTCTGAGTTAATTCATTAAACAAAAAAATGTGTCCTTATCCTGCAGATCCCCTTCTCCTATGGGTTACCATGGCTTCCAGCCAAAAGTCATTTTGATTAGCCTCCTTGCTTTAGTTTGGAAATAAATTCTAAGGAAAAGAACTCCAACATACATCCTGAAACCATGTGACTCCACCAGACCAGAAAATGCTACACAACTTATTGTGGGGATGGACTCTGAAGCCCAGAAGTACATGCCACTCCTATTTCTGCCCATTTGCTGTAGAATATAATCATATTTTCTTGAGAGGAACAGGCACACTATTGTGCTCTTAGTCAAAAGGTTCATATTTCCTCTGCGTTAAAGTGAACTTTCCGCCATTTTGAGCTCTCATTAGTTCTTATGAATCATTTTTCAAAGTCAGCCGTGAATGCCCATTTATCCAAAAGCCCATGTGTGATGCTCAAATGGCTGTATATTTCCTGCACAGTGACAAGTGATGCTCTTAATGATGACTCCAAGGTACCGTGAGATCCTGAAATGTCTGTAGAATCATCAAGGATCAAATAACACTCACCACAAGCTTAGGATTAAGTGTATGTGATTTTCTTATAATTCATTGCAAAACTGATAACTCTTGTTGATATATAGGTAAGTCTGTGTTAGATAAAATATTAGCCAACAATCCTATTATCCCAGTGTCAAATAAGAAAAAACACCCAACTAATATCTTTCAAAAATAGAAGCTAGGAGAGTGACTTTTAAAACAAATCTCCAGAGGACTCAGAACTTTGATTTTTAATAGATATGTTCATGATGACTTTGCAGCCCTAAGTACATTCTTTTTTTTTTTTTTTTTTTGAAATGTAGTCTTGCTCTTGTTGCCCAGGCTGGAATGCAACCTCCACCTCCCTGGGTTCAAGCGATTCTCCTGCCTCAACCTCCCAAGTAGCTGGGATTACAGGCTCCCACCACCACACCCAGTTAATTTTTGTATTTTTAGTAGAGACAGGGTTTCACCATGTTGGCCAGGCTGGTCTCAAACTCCTGACCTCAGGCGATCCACCCACCTTGGCCACCCAAAGTGCTGGGATTACAGGCATGAGCCACTGCACCCGGCCCCTATGTACATGCTTAATGCAACACAGACATGTACAAATGAGTGGCCTTTTCTGACCATACACCTCATTGTGGATGGAGGGCGGTGAATTTGCTGCCTGCCTGTAGGGAGAGTCAAGATGTGGCTTAGATCATAGCTCTGATCAGAAAACCCCAAGGAGGTCTACAGCCTTACCACCTGTCTTAGTTTGTATTTTGTTGCTATACAGGAATACCTGAGGCTGGGTAATTTATAAAGAAAAAAGGTTTATTTGGCTCACAGTTCTGCAGGACATACAAGAAGCATGGTGCTGGCATCTGCATCTGATGAGGGTCTTAGGAAGCTTCCATTCATGGTGGAAGACAAAGGGGAGCAGGAATGTGCAGATCACATGGTGAAAGAAGAAGCAAGAGAGAGAGGAGGGAGCTGCCAATCTCTTTTTTACTATCAGTTCTTGAGGAAACTAACAGAGCAAGAACTCACTCATTACCATGAGGATGTCACAAAGCCATTCATGAAGGATCCGCTCCCATGATTCAGACACATTTCTTTAGGTCCTATCTCTAACATTGGGGATCACATTTCAACATGAGATTTGGAGGGGACAAATACCCAAACTACATCACCACCCTGATCATACTCCATCTAGTCTGATCTTGGAAGCTAAGCAGAATCAGGCCTTATTAGTACTTGGATTCGACAAAACCCCAGGAGGCCCATTTTTAGAAGGCCTTATACCCAACCCAGGAGAATAACCACATCTTCCTCCTTACAGAAATATCCGGTGCTTCTCCATTGAGGAGTCTGTGGCCTGTCCTTGTCGGGTTGTCACCATACTGGTCTGTGGAAAGGTCCTCATGCCAGCTGGGACCCTTGGGTCTAAGATGACTTATCAGTCAGACCTATCCCCTTGGGGCAATTGGCAGTGGAGCAAGTGCTAGCGTTGTCCTATGCAACAGGATATATTCATTGGTTTTCAGTTAACAAAGAATACTGGTTAATTGCAAGGACTTTGGTGTTAACCATACCAGCTTTAAACCCCCTTTTTGCCAATTACCAGCTATTTACTTACCATTGTCAAATTGCATAACTGCTCCAAGCTTCCATTTTCTCATTTGTATATCAAAGATAATAATGCTACCAATAATATCTGCTTGCAGAGTTGCTGTGGATTAAATGAGATAATGTGTGCCACATCTTTGGCACAGTGCCTGGCACACAGTAAGCCCTCAATCAAGAGTGACTTTTGACAACGAGATATCATCTCACCCCAATTAATGGCTTGTATAAAAAAGACAGGGAATAACAAATGCTGGTGAGGATGTTACGGGAAAAGGGAACCCTTGTACACTGTTGGTGGGAATGTAAATTAGTGCAACCACTATGGAAAACAGTTTGGAGGTTCCTCGAAAAACTAAAAATTGAGCTACCATATGATCCAGCAATCCCACTGTTGGGTATATACCCAAAAGAAAGGAAATCAGTATATTGAAGAGATATCTGCATTCCCATGTCTGTTGCAGCACTATTTACAATAACTAAGATTTGGAAGGAACCTAAGTGTCCATCAACAGATGAATGGATAAAGAAAATGTGGTACATATACCACAATGGAGGTGGTGTACCACATATACCACAATGGAGAACTATTCAGCATTAAAAAGAATGAGATCCAGTCATTTGCAACAACAAAAATGGAACTGGAATCATTATATTCAGTGAAATAAGCCAGGCACAGAAAGACAAACATTGCATGTTCTCACTTATTTGAGGGATCTGAAAATCAAAACAATTTAACTCATGGACGTACAGAGTAGAAAGATGATTATTAGATGCTGGGAAGGGTAGTGGGGGATTGGAGGGGGAAGGGGATGCTTAATGGGCACAAAAATTAGAAAGAAGAAGATCTACTATTTGATAGCAAAACAGGGTGGCTATAGTCAATAATAATTTAATTGTACATTTAAAAATAACTAAGAGAGTAATTAGATTGTTTGTAACTCAGAAGATAAGTGCTTGGAGGGATGGATATCCCTTTTCCCATGATGTGCTTATTTCACATTGCATGCCTGTATCAAAACAGCTCATGTACCACATACATATATACACCTACTAAGGACCCACACAAATTAAAAAAAAATAAAAACACCAAGGTGGGTAAAAAAGAGAGATTGACTATTGTTTTTATCTGGCAACCTTCCACAATCAAATATACATATATACATGTGCAGGCTTCCTTTATTCTTGCTGATTTAATAATCTAAAATCATTTTCTCACTCATTATTATAATAGTAATCATTATTACAATTACTGCTTATTCATGACACCTCAAATTATGGTAATTATTGTTTTTAATCCTGCTCTCACAAATGTCATTAATAACTACCAACCATTAGTTGTCATTAATAATTTCCAACTTAGTGACATCTCACCTCATGTGCGGGATAAATGAGAGTTTGTTTTCTTAGTGCCAAGGGCTGGCCATAAGTGAAGGATGTGTCTCTATTAAACAAAAATCCACTGCAATGTTCACAGTGAGTTTGTTTTCTGCTCTGAACTAAACACAATAACCGACTGAATTTAATGTCCAGCCTAAAACATTTGATAAGATCCTCTTCTGAAAGCAAACATTCAAGGCTATGAGAAGTGTGTGAAATCATGTATACTGGGCACGAGTATGCCACCCACGGTCCTATGGGCAATATTCTGGAAGAAATAACTGGGTTGGTGTGCTTGTTTTAAAGCTATATGAAATATCAACTCACTTTAATAAACTCTACATAATAAATGCATGAGTATATGGGTATGTAAGCTAAATCTCATTAACTTCCATATTTTTCCAAATTATTTTATTTACTGGGATTTTGCTAAAATTAAATACAGTATGTGGGATAGAAACCAGAGCGTGGGGCTTCAGCTTCTGAGAGAATAAACTACAGTGAAACTTGGCTTCACTTGAGCCATGAAATGACAGGTTGTTAGAGCGACAAATGAGAGATGAAGAATGAACAGCATTCCGTGTGGGTTCTAGACTTTTGATTTCCTTCCCCGTCACGTCCCATGCAGCTTTCTTTAGCTGCCGGGGTGAAGAGACAGTGGCAATCAGCAGGTCCTGGAGAGGACACAGGATGGGGAGGGACAGGCAGTGAGGCTCAGGTGCCCTCCTTTCACCCCTTCTTTGAGGGGGTATGCTAAGTTGGCATGGCCATTCTCACATGTGCAAAGGCAGCTGGATCCATCCCTGAAATGATTTTCTGCTCATGCAATTTCTATACTCTTGCTTTGTTCCCTGAAGGGTAATAATACGGACTTCTCAAGGTCAGGGACTAAGTTGTACTCAGGTTGGTAACTCCAGCGCATCACACAGGGCCTGGTGAACAGATGGTGCCCTCTAAAGATTCCTGAATAAAAAGGCAACTGTGCAGAGTACATCCAAAAGTGGGTGGGTGTAGCATGGAAATGTGTGGGGCAGAAGAGAAAAAACAGCCTGGGGCTCTTTCTGGTCCTATAAAACGGACTCAGGTCACCCTGGGTCATGGCTACCTTTTCCCACTCTGTGTGGTAGAGAGAGGTTTTCAGTTAAACCATTTGAAAATCCATCCTTGTCAATCAAAATGTTCAAATATCTACAATTTAAGGTTCAATCAAATGGTAGGCAGAGGGGTTAAGAGCATTTATTTTGGATGCAGAAATCTGAGTTTGAATTCTGACCTCTCTGCTTAGAACCCATGTGACATTGAACATGTTACTCCACATTTCTCAGCTTCCATTCCTTTGTGGACCTGCATAGTTGTCAAGTTGTAACAATAACACATTTCCTGTTTAGCTGCTACTGTACCGTCTCCAAGGTTTTAGCACTCAGACCTGGTTCTATTCCTTTTTTTTTCTTTTTTGTGAGGGAGTCTCGCTCTGTCACCCAGACTGGAGTGCAATGCACTATCTTGGTTCACTAAAGCCTCCACCTCCCAGCTTCCAGCAATTCTCCTGCCTCAGCCTCCCAGGTAGCTGGGATTACAGGCACGTGCCACCGCACCTGGTTACTTTTTGTATTTTTAGTAGAAACGGGGTTTCCCCATGTTGGCCAGGCTGGTCTTGAACTCTTGACCTCAGGTGATCCACCCGCCTCAGCCTCCCAAAGTGCTGGGATTACAGGTGTGAGCCACTGGGCCCAGCTGGTTCTATTCCGTTTTATTTGTCCTCTATTGTCCTAAAGGTAGATCATGGCCATATTTTGTTAGTCACTCTCCCACTCTGCAGTGTACTTTCTGCATGATGTTAGTCATTATACTGTTTGTCATTTTAAAATAAGATTGAACTAGAAGCTTAAAAACAGTCATTCTGTTGGTTTTTTCTGTTAAAATCAGAAATTTCAATACAGGCGGAAAGCATTTTTTGGTATTTAATTATTCAAACTAATGGGTTTTGTTGTAATGAGATTTTTAAAAACCATTATGATTGGCAAAGGGCTGAGGCTTAAAATATTTTCTTTTACAGATATGTGCTGCTTTAATGAAACCCAATATGCAAAAATCTAAACTTAGGTAAATTGGAAGCTTTATCTAGGCTTGTATTGTTTACATTACAAAAGGGCTATTCTGCTTCACTAAAGCATTTATTTCAGTGTTCCTTAAAAAGTGAGATCTCTGTGGTGCATTTAGAATACAACTTGAATGATTACCCGGTTATTTACACACAAGTGTTTTGTGTAAAGCAAGGTTCACCTAGGGAGAGGTTGGGCTGCACTAGGAATGACTCTGTATTGTGTAACCAGCCAGTGAAGAGGAACTGAGAAGAGATTTTGAGTGACATCCTCGTAGAAGGTAAGAAAAGATTCAACATGTGACTTTCAGGGCCCTATCTCATCTTGATGTGAAGGCATCTGTCAAATGTACCATTATATCTCTTTAGCTTAAATGGAGCGGTGTTTAGCGATTAAAGTAATGGAACATGAATCAGGAGTCGTGTTTTCTGTTTCTGTCTCCTGTACCTTCCAAGTAGGTAGTCTTGACGTGTTCACTTTAATGCCAGTTCACTTTAAAGCAATTATTTCCATCCTAGGCGAGGCAGTAAAACCTTGTTAATGTTTTTAATAGCCTGTGAACTCTTCAGACGAAATATCTGGCCTTTGTGCCCTCCTCAGCTTGTGAACCAATTGCCAGCAAGCCCTCTACTTACCATGTGTCCTCACCTTTAAAAAGAAAAGAAATGGTTATACACATCAAATCATGAGTAGTGAAATTAAGAAACAAAAAGAACTGTCACTGAAACTGTACATAAAAACTTTCCAAACAGCTTTAGTAAATAAAACTTTAAAATCTGTTAAGTGGACAGCAACCTGTCACTAAAGCTGTTGTACAGGCTATTTTATTCAAAAGAATTTGTTAAACATATATCAGCAAGTCAGGGCCAGTTTGTGTAGCTAGCAAAAAGACAGAAATATCCTCATTATATAGAAGTGGGCAAAATACTGAATATATCTCACAATCTAAATTATGAGCGTTTGAAAGTAGAGTTTTGATGATTTTAGACCTATGGTCTTTGAAAGTAAACACTAGTTCTAGAATTGCAGTAGAATCAGATTTTTTGATATAATCATTTAAATATATAATTGCTTTACTTATCTATGAAGGGAAAGCAAACTATCTTTAAAAGAAAACAAAAGGGATGTGATAGATGTGTATTCAAAGGAAAAGGAAGAAACCCACATGATGAATTAAAGCTAAGGCTAAGTAGATAAGCTATCTTCCTTCCTTTTGCTTCTAAGAGTAGAATTTATTCATTTATTCCTACTTTTTAAATGTAATATGAAACCAACCTCCTCAGAACCCAGAACAGTTCCTGGAACAGAATAGCCACTCAATAAACGAGTGAGCTGGCATTTTTGGAAGTGCTGTATCTCCATATGCTCAGTGTGGGTATGGTGCCGTACAAAGGCAGGATGGCAAATGCAGACCAGGCCCTATCCCAGTCACACTAGCAGCTAGCACAGGGGGTTGGTTAGCAGAGACCCAGGACCCATCACTGCACCCCAGCTAGGGGCAGCCACCCATGGGCAGCAGAATTCCTGAGCAGGGTATTGATTAAAGTAGGATTTTTGAGTCCCAGAGAGAATGGACAGACAGACACGGGAGTAAGGAGAGGAAACCTGGTTGCAGCCAGGCTAGAAACCAGTGAGTCTTGATGCCGAGTCCCTGATATCTGAGGTCAGGACCTATCCTGGGAACTCACATCAGGTTGAACTTGAATATGGAAGACCACTGTTCCCAGCTCTGGGGCAAGGGACTACGTTAAGGTTGGGAATTTAGCAACGACATGGAGTTAGCATGTCTATGGTTTCCTAGGTGGTGAAAGAAATAAGAAAAGTTTTAAAATCTACGATCTGATTATGTCTCACAGAGTGCTACCGATTCACATATCAAAACAGAATAATTATGAACAAGGGTTATTTAAATTAAGCCTTTCTCTAAGCATTCCATTAATGCTGGTCCCAGAAATAGTCTAGAATAGATAGTTTGTTTTTTCCTTTAATGAAGAAGGCTTTCCCTACCCTCTATCAGGAAGGCACGAAATAGATGGTACCCTTAAGCTAGGTAATTTGAGGAGGGTTTAATAGAGGGACTATTTACAAAAATGTAAATTGGATTTAGGAAACCAAAAGGGATAGTGCAGTGCCCCTTACTCCCAATAGCAGGAAGCCATTCCACCTTCAGACATGAAGGGCGGTGTTTGGAGAGGATTTCCCACTTAAGTCTTTGTAGAGAGATAAAGGATGGGAGACAGTGGGGAAATAAACACCCCAATCATAGTATTGCCTCACCCATTCATCTCCCGCCACCCCTCTCCCTGGCTGAACCAAACCCAAAGCCAGAGGCCACACAGACCAGCCTCCCAGGCAGAGCTGGATGGAGAAGGGCAGACAGCGGACCTGGAGGGGCAAAGGGTAGCCAACACAACTCTCTGGGAAATTAATCCATATTAAGAAACCGATACTGTTTAGCTGCATACCAGATACCAGGAAGAAAACTTTAAAAAAAGAAAATATATATACTGCAAAGACATTGCAGAATGGATAAAAATACTAATTTGGAGAAATAGATGAAATCAGCTCTATTTGACTTTTCAGCACATTTAAATACTGGTAGCACATTTCATAAAAGCACCCAATAGGTAGATGTCTTTGGTTAGACTGCAAACTTCCTGAGGGCAGGACCTGGACTTTATTGCTCATCCTTCACAACCAATACTGTGCCTGGCACATACCATGTGTTCAGTAACCACTTGTGGAGTGATTACATACATGAATTAATGAATGAAGTATATTCTGGTTTATTTTTCTTGTCAAAGGAAGCTTTATCCAAAAAGAAAAACAATCACAGAAAACCTCTTTGATCATCTACCCCCATGTTTGAAAATTCTTCCTAAACTATAACATTGGTTGTTCCTGCCATTCTAAGAGGATTACACTAAGCATGAATGAATATTTTTTGGTTGACTTAGAATCTAGCAACACTTGGGGCTGTCATTCTAAATTGTAAGTGTGGGCAATAGGGCTGATTTTCAAGATACTCATAGCTTTTAAACACAAATAAATAAACGTGGGAATTGCCACACCAGATCAGACTGATGGTTTATTCTGTTAAGAATTCTCTGCTAGGGGTACAGATTCCACATTTTTCCTTAAGTGTAAACTCTGATTAATTTAGGATTGGAATTAGTTAGGTTCCAATGGGTAGAGATTTTACTTCTCCACCAAAAAAATATTTTTTTTCTGACACTATCATATTTGAGTTCTCTTCTGGTGTTTTTCCAATGTCACTAAACAATTTAACTTAAATTGTCTCTGGACTGTATTTTTTAGTTAATATTTTTCCTATTTGAAAGAGAGTCAAACAATTAGGTCATGTTATCGTATTCCTTCTTCCCAATAGTAGATGAAATAATTGCAATTCTCTTTTAAACTTTCTCTCTCTATGATCCAAGTTCCCTAGTAATGTCGCCAGTTTGATGGCTCTTTGACAGACTCCTCCAAACCTCTCATAATCTTGAATAAACAAAATAAGGGCCATTGACCTGGCCACCTTTGGTGTTCTGAGGACAGTCTGGGCCAGGGTTCTGTCACAGGTGTGGACTGATCAGAGAACGCTGACTTTCACACCTAAAAAGAAGCTTATAACTCAGCTTATGTGGGTTTCCCTGGTTAACTTTGTTTAATGCTAGGGTAATTTCCTGGCAGTGGCCTCTGGTAATTTTCTGTGGTCTACACCTCTTGTCCTTTCAGAAATCTGGCTTTTAACACTGATTCTATTCTGTTTCCAAAGTAACAAATCATTGCAGGCACATGGAAATCTCCCAGCTTTCACAACTCTTTAAGTCTCCCCTTCCACTGTTTCTAAAAGAAAATTTCTCCTCCTATTCCCTATACCAGACTTTGAAGTCACTTCTATTTTTTGGTTGCTGTAGAAAGACTGAGCCCCCTGCTGTGGGAAAGAGCCTTTGTAGACGCACAGATTGATCAAATCTCCTCTAAAACCTCTGGTAGAACTAATGACGTGGCCTCTTTAGTCTGTATCTTTTATCCTTCTCTTCCCTTCTTCCCAATCCCATTTCTACTTCCCATGATACCCAAGCCATTTTTGTGGCTAACCTTTGAACCCTCTACAAACCACCATTTGTGGCTTAATTTTGAACTCTCTACAAGTTTTTTATTTCCCTCCCTAGTTTAGTTCTGACTTCTTGAAGAAGGGACAAACTATACTTTAATAAGAGGAGAAAATAAAATTTAAATTATACTATATATATGAAGATATACATAAACAAAAAAGTTAAAAATCAAAAAATAGATCAGCAAAAAATTAATAAGATAAAAATTTCCTCTAATCCTATTATTCAGAGACAACGGTTTTTTCCATTTTGATGTATATGAATAGTCTTTTCTAAAACAACCATATGTATGTGTTTTTAATAAAATAGGACAATACTATTTATGTCTTTTTAATCTCTTCTAAATAATACATTGAAGATATTTTCCATGTCAATCTTTTACATCATTTGAAGTGACTGCATCCGATTCCATTTTGTCAATGTTCATAGTTTATTCAACAACGATCTCATTGTTCTGATTTTCATCTCATTACAGATGCTCTAATGGTCACCTCTATGCCTAATATTTGCATTTGCCAACATAAACAAATAGCTCTAGGTGGAACTACTATATCAAAATAGTGGGGACTTCTATACAAATCAACCATGTGGCTGAGATTTGGAATCTGATCTGCTGGGAATATTGAGAGTTTGAGGTAAGGGGAAAGATAAGAAAAGGAGGCTGCTTTGGAAGAATGGGAAGAACATGATTAATGAAGGAGGCCTGAAGGCATTCAGGTAAAGAAATCAGAGATTTGGAAGCTTCACTTATAAACCAAACATCCGGAGGAATGGGGTTCATAGAACACCTCAGACATCTTAGTCTCCTCCCTGACTCAACTGAAAAACTAACTTTATAGATGGACGACACCTCAGCACTTCTCCATTTATCTCTTGGCATGTTTCCTCAGTGAAACATTTCTCAGATGAAAAACAGATTGCAACATCATGGTCTCAATAGAAAACACAGAGAGAGAGAGAGAGAGAAAGATTTAAAAAAGAGAGAGGATTTTAAAAAAAAGGAAATTCAAAAGTCAGCATTGTTTATTTCATATAGCATTGTAAATTCCACCCCAACAAATCAAAGCTGCAGTAGGGTGTATACAACCACCATTCTCATGACCTTTGAAATTAGAGATGTGGGATGGCTGTTCTGGCATGTTTGTCTCCTTTGTGACTAGTCCAGTAAGGGTGTTGTCCCAGTTGTCTTAACATCTGATTGAAATAGAACCTTGGAATAAATATAGCAGACTGAGATTCTCCTTTCAGAACAGTTCACAAATACAACTAGGCTGAGGGAGGGACTTTGAGACTGTATCCAATGATGCCATTTCAACCATGGGTTGAGGAAATTAATAATAAAAACTAACACCCTTTGTCTTGGGTGGCCATAGAACATGTCCTCAATTCTGGACCCACATATCGCTTCAAGTCTGGATGACCCTGGAACCCAGAGCAAACATAAGGCATACCCACAAAAGAAGGAAGAGAAGGCAGAAGGAGACTAAGAATAGGAGAAAAGTAAAGAAAAGAGAAGGAGAGAAAAGAAAGAAGTGCAAATGGAGAGAAAGTAGAGAAACTGCTTCATTGCCATCAGTGGCATGAGAATAATGATTTGTTTATCCTGCTCTAAAGACTTCCTGTGCCAGAAGCCTTGAGATATTATAGTCTCTTCTCCTCCAGAAGAAAAAAAAATTTTCATACAGTTTGAAGTTTGCATAGCACTGGCCCTTAATACACACACACACACACACACACACACACACACACACAGAGTACTTAAATGGTCTCCCGGAACCAAACAGAGTGATTGTCAAGTCCTTGATGAACTGGTCTGTGATAAGCCACACATGGAAACGCAGGGGGAATGTACTTGTAGGAAGTCCAATCACTGGTACATTGTGTTGCCTTCAAGGGCGTGGTTCCAACACAACCTGAGTGCAGGATGTTTGATACCCATTCTTTCTGAGTGGGTTCTTTACCAACAACTTCTCCAAAATGGTAAGCCTTACTTCTCAGTACTGTCATCCAGGGTGGAGAGATGCTACAGCTGACAGCAGTGACTGGCAGGAGCCTGGAAAAGTACAATAATATTCTAAGTTGTCTTTAGTCTTATTTTTATTTAGGCTAATTTGCATGAGTGGTTTATGCCAAATGAGGATATTTTTCCTTCTCCTTGGAATAGCTTTATGTGAAAATATCACTCTTTTCAAAGTGCCCAAATATTACTGTGCTGAATAATGAGGCAGATGGAAAATAGGAAGGGTGGAGCAAGTTCAAAATGCTTTATGGTTGGCAGAATAGATGAGCTTTTCAGATTTCCAGCCTCCCTCTACTTTATTCATCTGAGAGCACCGTCTACTCCATCCTGCAAGGATGCAAGGACCAGAGAGGTTCCTGGCTCTCAGCTTCCAGAGGAGCCACATCAACCTCTACAGCCTCCTACACACAGCCTATTCAAAGGACATGTGGCTGCTGTCTGTCCCCGGGCTTAGCATGACGCATTCTAAGGAGTGAACATGCCCAGGGAAAGCTTCCAGGCTGTAGGACGTTGCTGCTTGCAGAATTCTGCCTGAAGCATCAACCTTTTTCCAAAAAGAGTACCCAAAATTCAGTGCATTATGAATTCTTAGAAAATGGAAGATTACAAGGAGTTTTTAATCCCTTTCTGAGCAGACAGAAGCAGGAAGCAACCACCAGCTAAATATTTGACTAAATCCAGTTCACAGTTTTGTGTTGCTGGTAACACGGGTATGTCTGCTCCATTTCCAGAAGGGCAGCTGCCATATAGATGGGTTCCAGTGTTGTTCCCCGGCTCCAGTGTGCCTGCCTCTTCTTGCTCTACCCAAACCTAAGCCACCCACCAAGGCCCATGTGAAATGTCAGCAGCAATTGCAGGAAGCCTCTCCTGTGTAGACGCCTCCTTTCTGTACCAGTCCTCTCCACTAAACAATTTAGAGATTAATAATGTAGCAACAAGAGAGAGATTAAAAAGCCATCTGGTGAGCAGGCCCTGACACAGCTTAAAATACTCACAAAACCAAAAAAGAGATGAGAACTCACAGTAAAAGCAAGAACTTGGGAGTCAGACAAGTTTGAGTTCAATTTCTAGACCTGCTACTTACTAGTTATACAGTTTTGGGGGTGTTTACATAACCATTTCATGCTTCAGTTTTGGAATAATAATAGTACCTACTATTTTTTGAGATCAGTTAATAGTAATTCTAAACAGTCTAATATAAATAGCATAAACATTAGCTATTGCAACTACTGCTTTCGCGGCTGGGTTGGACCACCTATTGCCGATCCCCCAGGGGAGCCCCACTAACTTCATGACTGATGGAACTAGATTGAAAAGGCTCTGGGTGGTCCACTCATGTCTGACTGGCTGGTGTAATCAACAAGAGCCTGCACACGGGCAGGAAGGTCCCTGACCCTCAGTCTGTTCCTGGATGTCAAGAGCTCACAGGGCCAGAGTTCATTCGTCCATTCCCTCAGTGTTTGTGCTATTATGTGCTGGGCATTCATCTAGGAGCTGGATATAGAGCAATGAACAAAGCTGATAAAAATCCCTGCCCTCGTGGACCCTACACTCTAATTGAGAAAACAGGCATAAAAGTAAAATCTATGGCATCCTAAAGGCATAGGCAGTGCAAGGATGGTATCATCTATTTGAGATAGGATGGCAGGATGACCTTAATGAGAAGGTGATGTTTGAGTAAGGCTATGACACCATCCCACTTCCTCCCAACATCCCTTCTCCTCAAGAGTTCCTCTCTTTCTATATCCATAGAAACTTAGCATGCACAGAGGCCATGAGCTACTTCTGCAGGCACAACACATGATCAGGAGGGGGAGAGATGATCCAGCTCCTGGCCAGCCCCAATGTAGAGAGAAATGGTCCCATTAGTCCTGATAGAGAGAGACATGTCCTGCTGATATAGCAGGGACAAAGAGGGTCACTGAGGGGCCCCAGGCAGCAGCAGCAGCAGGTGGTGATCAGAGAGTTCCATGCGGGCATCTCCAAAGGAGTTCTAGGGTGGGGAGGATAGACCTGCAAAGTGGTTCTGACCACTTTTGGAAGAGACAGGTAAACATCCCTTGGCAGCTGTGGCTCAAGAAAGTGGAGGGTGGTGACTACAAGGACTGAGAATGCTGAGAACTGAGCCGCCTTGCAGGCAGTGCCCCGCTGGAGACCACAGAGCCTGATGCTGCTAGCACCCGGCAGTGCTGGGAGGTGGAGACGCACAGCTGAGACTTAAGTTTGGTTGCCATCATCATTCCTTCCACCTCTTGGCTTTCCCTTCCAAAGCGGTGGCCCAAAAAGCATCCGTCATGGAAAATGTCTCTTGTTGTTTTATTTATTAGATTTATATTCTATATAAGAGGACTGTAAGCATCTTAAGGGCAGAGACCAATTCTTACACTCCAATGCCCAAAATAACTCCCATAGGGCTAAGTAATCACCATAATAGCTGACACTTCTTGAGCATTGCCACATGCCACTGTCCCAAGTGCTTCATGGGGATGAGGGCTTTTAACTCTCACACCTCAGTGAGGTGGTAGCTTTATCATCTCCAGGTGAGGAAATGGAGGCACAGAGAGGTGAATACCTTGTCTGAAGCCACTCAGCCAGGAAGTGGCGGTTTGGCTGTAGCAGTAATGCTATGGGCTGAGTCTCACCCCTGCCGCCCCACAAATCTGTTATTGAAGTCCTGAGCCCTGTTACCTCGACTGTATTGAGAGACAGGGTCTTTAAAGGGTATAAGTTAAAATGAGGTTGCTCATGTGGACCCTAAACCAATATAGTTTACGTGGTGTCCTTACAAGAAGAGGGAATTTGGACACAGACAGATACAGAGGGAGACCCCATGAAGGCACAGGGAGAAGGTGCCATCTGCAAGCCAAGGAGAAGCCTCAGGAGAAACCACCCTGCTGACACTTTGATCTTGGAATTTCTGCCTCCAGGATTGGAGAAAATAAAGTTCTGTTGCTGCTTAAGCCAACATAGTGGCTTCACCCAATCTGTGGTATTCTGTTATGGCAGCCCCAGCAAATTAATGCAGGTACCTAGTATTTTAGAAAGACCTGGAAGGCATTGCTTTATTTATGAGGTCACTCAATCTGGCCCTGCCGTCTCTCCTGTGTTACTGTGCAGAGGTGGCGTCTCTGGGTCCGAGGCATCTGGCATCCAGCAGCCTGAGATGCCCGTGGTTTCCTCAGTGCTACATGTGCCCCACTAGGTAGAAACATTCATCCTTATCACACAGAAACTGTTATTCACTGGCTTACGCCTGATACAAATCATGGAACTTGACTTTTTCATTAATCCGTTCATTGGTTCATGGAACCAATAATTATTCCGTGCCTGCAATGTCTCAGGCACTGTCCTCAGTACTGGGACTATAAAGGTGACCAGAAACGTGTTACAGTCTCAGGGAAGTAATCGTACAAATAAATGTAAAATGTATTTCAATCAAGTAATCAATCAAGTAATATAAAATAATCAATGTGGTAAGAATTTATAAAGAGAGACACCATGTGATGGAAGCAGAAAGTAGGGGAAGTTGGCCAAGTAAGTGGGGGTCAGCAAAGGCGTGAGCCTCTGGAGATGGGGAAGATGGGTTATAGTTAATTACACAGAGAGGACATAGGGAGTATCCAGCAGGGGAGACAGCAGGGCCGAGACCCAAAAGAAACAACCCAACACACACCAGCCCTGCCTCTCAGATGCTTGCAGAATGGAGGAAAAAGGGAAGGAAAGGAGGAAGGAAGCAAGATGAGGAGAAGAAGAAAAGATAGAGTAGAAGAAGGAAAGTCAAAGGGAAGAAGGAAACTAACATTAATTGAAATGCACTACATTCCCGGCCATGTGCTAGGCATCTTCACATGGTTCAGTTCATATTTTCAGCCATAATAGGAAACAGCTCAATAGGACCGAGAGGAGAATGAGTACCTCCTTATATTTTAGCCCCCAGGTGCCTCCCTTGCCTCAAGGTCACCCAGGTCCAGCAGCTCTAGACTAGACACATGTTTCTATATCCCTGTGGCCTGGGCCACCAGCAGGAGGCCACCCCACTGTGCTGCAGCAAGCCCTCTCTCTGAAGCCCAGCACGGGAGCAGCGTTCTCTGAAAGCCTCACACAACCAGTTAGGCGCCTAGCCAGTCCCCGCAGCTGAGCTACCACAGCCTGTGCATTCCATCACCTCTGCAGCCTCCCTGCAGGACTTTGAACAAAGCCCAGGGGGGCTGGTGAGGATAACAGAAGGTCAAGAATTGGTGGAATGTGATAGGATGTGCTGAAGGATTCAGATTCTCAGGAAAAGTCCAAGATAGCAGCAAGAATTTATAGCTCAAAACCAAGACCTGGAATACAAGCAGAGAGATAAACTGGGCTATTTTAAATTGCTGCCCAAGAAGTGCTTTTGTGCTATATATATACCAACAGAAAAAGAGAGAGAAAAGCTCAGATCAAAAATATTTTAACATACATTTACTTGCCACTTTCAAAAGGCCTGGTAGCACTTAGGTCAGAGGAATTCCTTCTATTTTCTATAATCTATCACAGTGCTTAGCACTGTCATTCTCCCACCTCCTTTACTAAAGAACACAAGTAACGGCTAAATGAATTTTGTTAACCCAATATCTCCAAAAGTATGATTGAGAGCCTTGTCTTTTACCTAGATCAGCATCTATATTAAAGTCCACAAGAGAATTTTTTTAAACATCTAAAGC
This sequence comes from Nomascus leucogenys, assembly GCF_006542625.1. Taxonomy (NCBI): domain Eukaryota; kingdom Metazoa; phylum Chordata; class Mammalia; order Primates; family Hylobatidae; genus Nomascus; species Nomascus leucogenys. The sequence goes on along the minus strand of NC_044387.1, from coordinate 72,605,405 downwards.
TGGGAAAAGCTTTGCTTCCCTTCCAGTAATAAGAGCTATAGAACTTGCTAAGTTTTCCCTTTTACCATGGCTACTAGGAAACTTGGAGTCATGATTAAAGTTCAACTGTTGCAATTATGTTGACCATTATGCTTAACAATTACCATTTCTTTTATCTGGTCCTGGTTTTCTCTTTCCTATTTACCATGGCTTCCATGAACATATTTTTGTTGTAGGTTGCTGCACATTCTTTGAGAAGGGAGTGTAAACAAAAATCAAAAAAGTTCTATTATCTGCCCCTGGGCCAAGCTTCTCAAACTAAGAATTCCTGTCCTTGGTCATAGCTTTAAAAGCCTTAGCCACTCTGACATGACAGAGATACCTTACCTTTCACCTCTAGTTCTCACGGGAAATAATTTGAGTGCAGACCATATTATCTATTGCTATATAAAAAATTACCCCAAAGCTTAGCAGCTTAAAACAATAAACATTGATTATCTCACACAGTTTTTGTGAGTAATGAATGTGGGAGCCACTTAGCTGGGTGGTTCTGGCTTAGTCTCTCATAAGATTGCAGCAAAGTCATTGCCCATGGCTGCAGCATCTGAAAGCTTGACTGGTGCTGGAGAGTCTGCTTCCAGGAAGGCTTGCCACACTCCTGGCAAGGGAATATCGGTTGTGGGGGGGCTCAGTTTTTTTCCACATGGGCTCCTCCATACAGCTGCTTGAGCATCTCACAACATGGCAGCTGGTTTCCTCCGAGCAAGTGATCCAAGGGAGAGAGCAAGAACAAAGCCGCAGTTCCTTTTATGACCTAGCCTAGAGGGTAACACATCATCATTTCCACCACATTCTATCCATAAGAAGTGAGTCACTAAGCACAGACCACATTCAAAGGGAGGGTAATTAGCCTCCACCTTTTGAAGGAAGGAGTATCAAAGAATTTATGGACCTATTTTAAAACCACCACTCAGATTATAAAACTATTTTCTTTTTTTTTAAGTAGGTATAACTAGGGCACAACCTAGTATTCAACATTGCCTTTACCTAGCTGCAAACCGGGATAGAAAAAAACATGAAGGTTGGGCACGGTGGCTTACACCTGTAATCCCAGCACTTTGGGTGACTGAGGTGGGTGGGTCACTTGAGGTCAGGAATTCGAGACCAGCCTGGCCAACATGGTGAAACCCCATCTCTACTAAAAATGCAAAAAGACTAGCTGGATGTGGTGGTGGGCACCTGTAATCCCAACTACTTGACAGGCTGAGGCAGGAGGATCACTTGAACCCAGGAGGCAGAGGTTGCAATGAGCCGAGATAGTGCCACCACATGCACTCCAGCCTGGGTGACAGAGTGACATTCCATCAAAAAAAAAAAAAAAAAAGCACGAAAAAGAAAATGGTTTTTTCCCAAATGATATTCTGCCAGCCAGCACACTGAAACTGCATGGATCTATGACATTCTAAATATAGTGTCTTAGTCTGTTCAGGGTGCTATAACAAAATACTTAAAACTAAGTAACTTATAAACAACAGAGAATTATTGCTCAGAGTTCTGGAGTCTGGGAAGTCCAAGATCAAGGCACCAGCAGATTCACTGTCTGGTGAGGACCCATTCTTCATAGATGGTGCCTTCTGGCTGAGCCGTCACATGGCAGAAGGGATGAACAAGCTCCCTCAGGCCTCTTTTATAAGGGCACTAACCCCATTCATGAGGGCGGAGCCTTCATGACCTAATCACCTCCCAAAGGTCCCATCTTTTCATATCATAACTTTGGGGGTTAGGTTTTAACATACAAATTTTGGGGGGACATAAACATTTAAACCATAGCACACGGGCATATGTGTGTGTGAGAGAGAACATGACTCCAAATGGAGTGAGAATAAGAGACAAGACTAAGGTTTTGAAAGGAAAGAAAGGAAACTATGTTCTTAGCCAATCTTAAAGGTCAGCCCCACTTGAGACAGAATAGAAACTAAAACTAAGGTGGCAAGGTCTAATGTATCCATAAATTACTCTCATCTTTTGTCAAACCTTCTGGTTAGACCTCGAGAGAGAAAAATGAGAGGAGGCTCAGAACAAGGTTACCAGTAAGAACTGAGTTCATCTCTGGCGGGGATTACAGATACTGGTGAAGGGGAGTGGGAGGCATTAGTCCCAGCTCGGATTGTTGTAGAGCCATGTTGCCAGGGGAAATCCTGTAACTCCAGTTGACCAGATGCTGGGTGCCTGATATCTGCCTGCTGCTATTCTGAACCCATGTGGCAGTGATACTTAGCATCTCATTCATCTAGAAACTGACCCCTCATAGTGAGGGAGGCCTCAAGAAAATGCGAAAGCTTTCTTACTCATCTTGACAGGCCACCACTTTGCTTTCCTTTGATAGTGAACGCCCTGATGCTAAGGTGGTTCACAAGATAACCAGGTTTTCATTCTCCTTAAAGTCATCTTCACTCTTGCAAAATTGCCATAAAATACTCCAATACACACGAACTAAGTAACCAGCTCTGTGAGGTGTGTAACATTCTTGTCATGTGGGAATTAACTAGCCTAAAATATGGGCAAGCCAGAGAGTATATCATGGAATAAAGCATGCAGCTTGGAGCTTTTTTTCTTTATTAAGAAATTCAGATGCCTAAGGACATTAAATTTATTCATTCAATGACAATTAACTGCACATTCTCACCACCCCTTGGGTCACACTTCCACCACCACCACCACGTCCAGCTTCTGACTCAGCAGAGGACACTTCCCAGACCCATTGAGGCTGAGTTCGGTGCCCTCCCCAGGCCTTCCATAGGAGCCCTGTGCATATTAAATGCCTTCCCGGACCATGGTGTTTTACATTTATCTGACGATGAGTCTGTTTCTACTTACAGAACATGAGCCATAGAGGGAAAGAACTTAGGCATGCGTATTTCATTTGTACGAGATGCTAAGGCTGAGACAAGTGCTGGTGACTGGTGTGGATACTTTACTTTGGGGAGGAATCGCAGGGGTAGAGAAGGGGTATGGGGAGGGAGACACAGGAAAGGAAGGGAGGCCAGTAAAGGAGGGGTATGTGCTTGAGGTGGTCACCAGTGTGTAAGGGGAGCATGCATTCATGGTTTCCACCCCTCACTGGTCAGGGTGCAATAAATCCCTGACTTTTCCCAGTCCAGTGGATGTGCCTGAGTGAAGAGTTTCCCAGCAGGCACCAAACACCCTGGGTGAGAGAAGCCTTAGGGCAGCTGAGGGGAGATGCTGTTGGATGCTGCATTTTACAGCAATGGCTCATGTAAAAAGAGGACCAAAGGATGTGAGGCAAGGTTCAAGAGGTGACCAGTGCAGTGATGAGTCAGGGAGAAGGGATAACAATTTGGAGACCATTGCAGTCACCTGTAAGGACCTGAATTCAGACAAAGGTTATACAGACAGTGTAAAGGGAGCCAGTGAGAGGGCTGTTTAGGAGACAGCATTGGTGGATCATGCAGACTCCAGCTTGAGGGAGACAAGGGCACTGACTACAGATGTCTCCCTGGCTTCTGCTCTGACTTGCAGAGGGTGAAACTGGGAACTGAGGAGGAGTGTGGGACCTGAGAAGCCTGGTGGGGGTTGCAGGAGTCATGGAGGAGACTGGGAGCAGCTGAGGACCAAGGCTTAGGAAAGAGGATGAAAAGCGCCAATGAGGGCTCAGCTGAAGGAAGAGGCTGTGATTTCTAGTGGCCCCCAGCCACATGATGGTGACGTTTTCTGCAGACTGGATATAGGAACAAGTCATGTTGACAGCAGATCTGATCTAAGTTTGGGATTTTGTCGGATAGGTCTGGAAGGACAAGAGAGCAAAGGAATTGAGGATACTAACAGCGTGTAAAACCCTAGACCATATGGCAAATTATACAATGGGCTGTAGATGATTTTTGGAATCTTTTCATGTGTTCCAGATTCTTAAATTAATTTGTGCAATATGGTGATTTCTCCTGTCTGTGACCTGAAAAAGAAAATTAATGTGTCCAGTGTTGGTGCTATGATTTATTGCCAGAAAACATATATATTTTTTGAAAATGACATTGGCCAGAAGTTTCCGGCAGACTTCACAGGCAACTGAAATGAGTTCCTGGGTGCCTTCCTTGGAAGGGGCTGAGGTCATGAAAGTTTACAAGGCTTCTCGCAGTTGGCACTCAGCTGTCCTAGAAATGACAACGGACATCTAAAAGCCAAAGGGCTTTAAGCAGCCTCTTTTCCTAGTCAGATCTCCATTAGCATATGTTGCTCCTGGGTCCCGTTTCATTTTTGATTCTCTGAGTTTCTCCCCTCCCTTTTCCCCTCTCCTCCTTCTCTTTTCTCTATCCCTGCTTCCCCCAGTCCCTGGTGCTGTAAGGTGACAAGAAAATACCTGAATCCAACCCAGCATGTCCTGTAAGTCATTCTTTGAGTAAGTGCTCTAATTATCCTAGAGCTGGACATGCCCCCAGGGCATTTGTGCCAGCCACACTTAGGCTGGTTCTCCCCATGATCACAGAGTACAGACCCTTAAGGTTGGAAGGCACTGCTGTCCTTTGCCCTGCAGTTGTGGGGATGGGAGAGGGGATGGGGGTGGGGGAGCAAGACCTTAACCCATCTCTGCTGAAAGCCCTGGGGTTTTGTTTTCTTTGGTTCTTTTTTTAAGGCCTTCTGTGTCCATGCCAATGTTATTCCACCTAGAATGAGTTTTCAAACCTTTGGCATTTGCTTTAAAGGTAAGTCAGCTTTGAAGATTCTGGTGGAAATTTCAATCATATTCCTATTCATAGTCAAAGAGTGAGTGGGAACTAAAAATATCAGCATTTTTATTTTTTTCTTTTGAAGCCCTGAACAGAACCTCCCCAAGTTCTCCGAGGGAGCCAGGGAGTGGCGTCTGGCTCCTGCACCAACGCTGACACCCTGTGTCAGTGTCATCTGCCGGTTCTCGGAGGCCCACAGGTCTCCCGACAAAGCACCACGGGTCTCCAAGGCCATTTTTCTAAACATGTAAAATGAAATTCCCTAAATACATTACAAATTTAACAGGCAAGACAATTTGGCTACAGAAAAACCTCAGAGCAGTCAGAATGTTCTGAGTATTAAAGCCAAATTAGCTGACAAGTATCGTCTCCACTCCACGTGCCGCCTGACATCAAGCGGTGCTAAAAGTTATTAGCAGGGCGTTGTGGCCAAAGAGAGCTCCGTGCTGCTTTCAAGCCCACGTTCATTATTCATTGGCTTGTTCTGCCTGTGCTCTTGCAGGGCAGTTATAGTCTCTAGACATGGACAAGGCAAGTGAACACGGGGTCGGAAAATATTCTACTTGAAAGGCAATCCTAGCATAGACAATGACTTACCATTGATGGTTTCTGTGTGAGTCAGTCTTTCTAAAAGAGGAAAGCCTTCTTTAAAAGAAAAAAAAAACCTCCGAAATCTGTCGACATTTTTTAAAAACTCAGATCTGTCTTTTGGAATTGGATTTAAATTAAGACAAGATGACTCACTCTGCCAATGCCTCATTAAAATAGAGATACCTTAAGAAGGCCAGAAGTTTGGACATTGAGGTTGGATACAAAGTGTTCTTCCATTTCTGGAACTCTGCTCTCCCAAAGACAAAAGCATCTGGCAAAGTCTTATTATTTCTTGCCCAATGGGGTCAGGTTGCCCCTTGGCAACGTGGGCCCACATTCTGACTGACAGGCTGAGTTAGCAGTCCATAGCCAAGGCAATAACCATTTGGTAGGACCATATCAAAGCTAATTATTAAAGTTAATTAACAGGAAGCTTAATTAACTTATTAGCCATCCAATGATGGAGAAACTGCTAAAGGTCACTTAGGACTGGTTAGTCCTTTGCTGTTTCATTTTAGGTGAAGAATGAGGCAGGAAAACATTTACCGAGTGAAACAGAACAAAAAGAAAAATTGCTAAAGATCAGAGGCACCATGGTAACCCTCCATTCTCAGTGCCAAACCACATCCAGGAGACAAATGATAATAATGACAATTTCTGGTAAATTGTGTTAGATATAATGCTTGTCACAGAGGTACAAGCAGGGGAACCATTGTTTCCATGCTATAACTTATCTATTCCTTTCACTTAAAATCTTAGAGGAAGAAACTTATCCACATGAAAACAAATCACTTTTTGGATAAATTACCTGAGAGTTTTGCCAATGCAGAAGATGTGATGCCTGGTGAAATAAAAGCAGATGGTCATCATAGCAGACACTGAGGAAATAGTGATTACCCACTCACCCGTCCTATCTACCCTGGCCCACCTAGCCTGTCATTAGGATTAGGTTCAGCCTTATTTTCTGGATACTTAAAATGAATCTGATTTAGTACATATGCACCAACTGTAGCTTGGTGTCTATTTGACACTGGGCAAGTTCATGCAAATCCATAGAGGTCATGGTGGCAAGAATATGGGGTTGAGAACACAGGCTTGAGAACCAGACTTAGATTTGAACCAGGGCTGCCACCTGCCAATTCCATAACTCAGGCAACCCCTGGGCCACTCTGGACTTAACATGCAGTGTTGTATGGAATAAAGGCCTCACCTAACAGTTGTAGCACTGTGTAGGAGCTCCGTAAATTATATTATTGTCTTAAGTGGCCTGTTTAAGTAATGAAATGTAGGAGGGCCATGTATTTATTAATCCTTTATTTAATACATATTTATAGAGCACTTCCTACATACCGGGTCCTGAAGGAGCTCTGAGGTTCTCTGGGATCACCATGGGACTCCGGAGGAGACTGGATCCCTCCGGAACATGGGCACATACTGGGGCCAGTCCACTCTGTCCAGAGTCTGCTTCCACTGTCAACTCTGGTTACCATGGAGGAAAGGCTTGCAGATTTTTTGGTCTCAGAACCCCTTTACACTTAAAAACGATCAAGGACCCTGTATTAGTTTTCTTGCTACTGCTGTAACAAATTACCAAAAACTCAGTGGTATGAAGCAATGCAAATGTAGTGCCTTACAATTCTTGAGGTAGGACATCAAAACCAGTCTCACTGGGCTGAAGCAAATGTGTCAACAGGCCTGGTTCCTTCTGGAAGCTCTGAAGGTAGTCTGTGCCTTGTCTTTTTCAGCTCCTGGAGGCCACCTGCAGACCTTGGCTCACGATCCCTTCCTCACATCACCACAACCTCTGCTTCTGGCATCACTTCTCCTACCAGTTACTCTCATCTCCTGGCCCCTCTTAGAGGCACAAGAGCCCCTGTGATTACATCAACCCCATCCAGATCATCCAAGATACTCTCCCTATCCTGAGACCCTTAACTTAATCACATCTGTAAAGTCCCTTTTCCATATCAAGTCACATTTGCAGATCCTGGAGATTAAGATATAGACGATTTTAGGAGATCATTATTCAGCCTATCACAGACCCCAGAGAGGTTTTGTTTATGTGGCTTATATTTATCAATGTCTACTTTGTTCAAAATTAAAGCTGAGAGATTTAATCATTGTGTATTTATTAATTCACTTTAAAATAGCAAGAATAAATTTGTTATAGGTTAAATAAAATATTTTAATGAAAAATCATTATATTTTCCAAAACAACAAAAAATAGTAACAGTGGCCTTACATCACATTTTTGCAAATCTCTTTAATGTCCAGGTTAACAAAAGACATCTAGATTCTCATATATATTGTGGGTGTATATATATTTTTTGGTTGAAATGCATAGAGAAAATTCAGCCTCACACACAGACACATAATTGGAAAAGGAAGATCATATTTTAATAACCTTTTCACTACAGTTGTGTATATTCTTCTTTGATACTACACCAAAACTCAATAAGTGACAATATCTTAAAGATTAGTTGCAGTGTGGAATCTAAAAGCATATTCATCAGCTTTTCATATTCTGTCTTAGTAAAATCCACTAGTCTACTTTGAAAGGCTCTTTAATTTGTGCATGAGTTTATAATATCATGTTACAATACTGGTCATTTGGAAAATATTGGCTCACTAGGTTATGCAGGTCTTCCATGTATTGATACATTTAATTATATAAAATTTTAAATTATACTCACTAATATTACCATAAGTTTATTAGAAAAGTCTTTAAGTATTGGGAAACTGTCAACATATTTCCCAAAATTCTAACTTTTGCTTGAAATCTTGTGTGTTATCATTGGCAACACTGTTAGTTGTTCCCCTTGAAGTAACAGGCTCACCTAGTTCATTTTTGAGAAGATTTCTGCCAAATACTGAAGTCTAAATAGTCATAATTAGTCAGCAATTCTTTCAAATAAAAGTAGTGATTCATGGGGAAAAAGTGATTAGTTCAGCTTGTAACTCAAACAATCACACAAGGATTTTCCTTGAGACAATTATCATAATTGGGTATGCAACATAACACATTTTTCATTTTGTCACCCAGAATATAAAAAAGAGATTCTCAAGAGTTGAGAATTAATAGAATCAATAATTCTTATTGCTTCTTCAAGGGTGTTCTTAAATGGAAATATCTTTGGTATCACAGTGTTTTTTATAATCATTTATTTTGCTATGAGTTCCTGGCAGTGAGGAATATAATGGCAACTAGTATGATGTATTAGTTTGTTTTCACACTGATATGAAGAAATACCTGAAACTGGGTAATTTACAAAGGAAAGAGGTTTAATTGACTCACAGTTCTGCGTGGCTGAGGAGGCCTCAGGAAACTTATAATCATGGTGGAAGGGAAAGCAAACATGTACTTCTTCACATGGTGGCTAGAGAGAGAAGTTCCAAGCAAAGGGGGAAAAACCCTATATAAATCTATCAGATCTCATGAGAACACACTCACTATCACCAGAACAGCATGGGGGTAACTGCCCCCATGATTCAATTACCTCCCACCAGGTCCCTCCCACAAAAAGTGGGACTTATGGGAACTACAATTCAAGATGAGATTTGGGTGGGGACACAGCCAAACCATATCATTCCATCCCTGGTCCATCCCAAATCTCATGTCCACACATTTCAAAACCAATCATGCCTTCCCAACAGTTCCCCAAAATCTTAACTCATTCCAGCATTAACCCAAAAGTTCAAGTTCAAAGTCTCCTCTGAGACAAGGCAAGTCCCTTCCACCTATGAGCCTATAAAATCAAAACCAAGTTAGTTACTTCCTAGATACAATGGGGGTACAGGCATTAGGTAAATACACCCATTCCATATGGAAGAAATTGACCAAAACAAAGGGGCTACAGGCCCCATGCAATTCCAAAATCCAACAAGGCAGTAATTAAACCTTAAAGCTCTGAAATAGTTTCCTTTGACTCCATGTCTCATATCCAGGTCACACTGATGCAAGAGGTAGGCTCCCACAGCCTTGGGCAGCTCTGCCCCTGTGGCTTTGCAGGGTACAGCCGCCCCCTTCCCCCGCTGCCCTGGCTGCTTTCATAAGCTGGTGTTGAGTGTCTGTGGTTTTTCCAGGTGCACTATACAAGCGGTTGGTGGATCTACTATTCTGGAGTCTGGAGGATGGTGGCCCTCTTCTCACAGCTCCACTAGGCAATGCCCCAGTGATGACTCTGTGTGGGAGTTCCAACTCCACATTTCCCTTCTGCACTGCCCTACCAGAGGGTCTCCATGAGGGCCCCATCCCTGGAGCAAACTTCTTCCTGGACATCCAGGCATTTCCATATATCCTCTGAAATCTAGGTGGAGGTTCTGAAGCCTCATTTCTTGATTTATGTGCACCCACAGGCTCAACACCATGTGGAAGCTGCCAAGGCATGGGGCTTGCACCCTCTGAAGCCACTGCTCACACTGTATCTTAGCCCCTTTTAGCCACGGCTGGAGTGCCTGGGATGCAGGACACCAAGCCCCTAGGCTGTACACAGCAGGAGGGCCCTGGGCCCGACCCACAAAACCATTTTTTCCTTCTAGGCCTCCAGGCCTGTGATAGGAGAGGCTGCTATGAAGATCTCTGACATGTCCTGGAGACATTTTCACATTGTCTTGGTGATTAACATTCAGCTCATTACTCATGCAAATTTCTGCAGCTGGCTTGAATTTCTCCCCAGAAAATGGGGTTTTCTTTTCTATCACATCATCAGGCTGCAAAGTTTCTAAACTTTTATGCTCTGCTTCCTCTTGAATGCTTTGCCACTTAGAAATTTTTTCCTCCAGATAACCTAATTCATCTCTCTCAAGTTCAAAATTCCACAAATCTCTAGGACAGGGGCAAAATGCTGCCAGTCCCTTTGCATAACAAGAGAGACCTTTACTCTAGTTCCCAAAAACTTTGACATCTCCATCTGAGACCACCTCAGCCTGAACTTCATTGTCCATATCACTATCCGCATTTTGGTCAAAGCCATTCAACAAGTCTCTAGGAGGTTCCAAACTTTCCCACATCTTCCTGTCTTCTTCTGAGCCCTCCAAACTGTTCCAGCTTCTGCATGTTACCCACTTCCCAAGTTGCTTCCACATTTTCAGGTATCTTTACAGCAGTGCCCCACTCTCCAAGATACAAATTTATTGTATTAGTTAATGTTCATGCTGCTGTGAAGAAATACCCTAGACTGGGTAATTTACAGAGGAAAGAGGTTTAATTGACACACAGCTCTGCATGGCAGGGGAGGCCTCAGGAAACTTACAATCATGGTGGAAGGGGAAGCAAACATGTCCTTATTCATATGGTGGCAGGAGAGAGATGTGCTGCACAAAGGGGCAAAAGCCCCACATAAAACCATCAGATCTCATGAGAACTCACTCACTATCACAAGAACAGCATGGGGGTAACAGCCCCTGTGATTCAATTACCTCCTACTGAGTCCCTCCCACAACACACAGGGATTATGGGAACTACAACTCAAAAACAGATTTGGGTGGGAATACAACCATACCATTTCATATGGTTTGGTGCCACTACCCTGATTGGTGCTAAGGAGCCAGTAGGCTTACCTACTATTGCATTTGCACCACTGGGGCAAGTGTCAACACATGAATAAGGCAAATATCATCTTAGCATTATTATGAAAACAGTTTTGACCTCAACAGACTCTCTGAAAGGTCTTGGGAATCCCCAGGAGGCTTACAGATCACACTTTGAGAACTGCTGCCATGGAGAAACCAATACCCCAAGAGACATGGACTCAAGTAGAGGTGATCCTTTTTAACTGTTAGAGACCACAGAGGCAGCTCCAGATAGCAAACATATTCCTGGAATCCTAACTTAAATCCTTTGCAATTTATGTTATTTTTTCCATTGCAACCATAGTTCTCCTACCTGAAAGATGAAAATCATATCTTTCCTAACCACTTCAGAATTTTATTATGAGAATAAACTTCAATTATATGTGTGAAAATAATTTTTTCTTAACATATTTATTGGGTATAATTGACATAAAATAAACGGCACATATTTAAAGTATGCCTTGATGTTTTGACATGTAGATACTCCTGTGTAATCATCACCACAGTCAATACAATGAACACATCCATCATGCCTGACATTTCCTTTTGTCCCTTTGTAACCTGTTCCTCCTACCCCTATGTTCACTCCCTGATCCCTAGGCAACGATCAAGCTACTTTCTGTTACCATAGATTACTTTGCATTTTCTAGAATTTTATATAAATAAAATTACATTGTAGATACTCTTTTTTTGACTGGCTTTTTCCACTCAACATAATTATTTTGAGATTCATGCATGTTGTCATGTGTAGCAATTGCTCATTCCATTTTATCCCTGAATAGTATTCCAGTGTATGGGTATACTATAGTTTGTTTATCTATTCACCTGTTAAGGGACATTTGGGTTGCTTTTAGCTTTTGGTTATTACAAATAAAGCTGCTTTGAACATTGGTGTACAAATTTTTGTGTGAACATATCTATTCATTTCACTTGGGTAAATACATAGGAGTAGAATGGCTAGATCATATAATAGGCATGTGTTTAGCATTTTAAGAAACCGCCAAACTGTTTTTCCAAAATGGTCATCTTATTTTACATTCCTACTGGCAGTGTGTGAGTGTTGCAGTTCCTGCATATCCTCCCCATCACTTGATATGGTCAGTCTTTTAAAGTTTAGTCATTCTATTAGGTGTGTAATATGTGCTAAAAGTGATTTGAGGCCAGGCGCAGTGGCTCTTGCCTGTAATCCCAGCACTTTGGGAGGCCAATGTCGGTGGATCACCTGAGGTCAGGAGTTTCAGACCAGCCTGGCCAACATGGTAAAACCTCTTTTCTACTAAAAATACAAAATTAGCTGGGTGTAGTGGTGCACGCCTGTAATCCCAGCTACTCAGGAGGCTGAGACAGGAGAATTGCTTGAACCCGGGAGGCGGAGGTTGCAGTGAGCCAAGATTGTGCCACTGCTCTCCAGCCTGGGCAAAAAGAACAAAATTCTGTCTAAAAAAAAAAAGTGATTTGAATGCCAAAAAAATTTCAGGGCATGTAGATTTAGCTTGCATACACTTCCCAATCATTGATCAGTATTTCTGTAAATATTTTCCAGGGTTTTTGAGACATTTTTAATTCTTAATAAAGATGGCAAATTCTTCAACAGCAATGATGGGGATTTTAATTTTTTTGATATTTTTTAAAAAGACTGTTGACTGCCCAGTGAGGATATTTTTCTTCATATCCCTCCCCCAACAAATTCTCCCAACTACTTCATGCCTATATTTACATCCAGTCAAATAGACATAGCTTTGGAGGATTTTACAAATAAAAAGGCCATTCTGCTAACATGTCCCAATGCCATCAGTAATTTCTGTTGGTTTTGTCTTCACATCATTAGGCCAGTTCTTATTTTCACTGCAAAGGCAGCTCCAGCAGGAAGATTAGAAACTTGAGGTGACTGGAGGCAAAATATGTTTGGAATCTTCTTGCAGCTACTTCTTAAATAGAAATAACCTACACAATGCAATTCTTCCCAGAGACATCCTGATTTGCATCCCCAGAATCACACTCAATCTTGTACAAGACAGAGGGCCTGGCTAACTCTGCTAAGGAGGAAAAAAAAATAGAACATTAAATAGCAGGGAAGACCAGAACAATTTCTAAAAATAAACACTAATTAGATACACTTTTTAAAAACAATGCTTACTTCCTTGTTTTCCTGTCAATGTCAACTTATCATGTTACTGCCTATTATTAATAAACCCTTTTTATCAGTGTTAACAACTTGATAATTTATAAAATACTTTTAGATGCATTATCTCAATACATGTATAAGGAATGCCCATTTTTAGAAATTAACAAAAAATGTAGAAGGAATGCCCATTTTTAAAGATTAATAAAAAATAAAAGATGAGAGTCTTAGAAAACTTAAGTAGCTTACCCAAGCAGCCCCTATTCATTTGCTATGGCTGTGTAAAAAATTACCTCAAAGTTAGCTCCACGGTTTGAATGTTTGTTCCCACCAAAACCTCCATCGAAACATAATCCCTAATGTAAAAGGTAGGGCCTTTAAGAGGTGTTTGGGTCATGCCACTTTGCCTTCATGGGTGGATTAATGAGTTAATGGATTAATGGGTTACCATGAGAGTGGTTCTGTTATAAAAGCCAGGTTGGCTCTCAGTGTGCCGCCCCCACCTCATGTGATGCCGTTTACCATGTTATGACACAGCATGTGGCCCTTGCCAGATTCAGCTGCCTGATCTTGAACTTCCTTGCCTCCAAAACTGCTAAATAAACCTCTTTTCAAAAATAAATTATCTAGTCTTGGGTATTTAGTTACAGCAACAGGAAACAGACTATCTAGTCTTGGGTATTTAGTTACAGCAACAGGAAACAGACTAAGACACTTAGCAACTTAAAAGAACACTAATTTATTATATCAAAGTGTCCATGAGTCAGGAATTCAGGCATGAATTAACTGGGTTCTCTGCTCTAAAATCAAGGCAGGGGCTGCAACTTCATGTAAGGCTTTGATTTCTCTTCCAAGCTCACTTGCTTGCTGGAGGAATTCAGTTCCTTGCAGTTGCTGTTTTGTCTTAGAACTTGAGTTGCAAGTTTTCTTTCTGGCTATCCACTAGGATCATCTCAGCTCCCAGAGGCTGTCCTTGAGTCCTAGTCACATGACCTTCTCACAACACAGTAAATTATTTCTTCAAACCTGGCAGGAGACTCTCCAGTCAGCTATGACAGAGTCTTACTTAATGTAAGGTAATGGGAGTGACTATCCCAGCACCTTTGCCATTTAACAGAAACTAATCAAGGGAGTCACTATCCTATCATATTAATGGGCCCCACACACTCTCAAGGGGAGGAGACTATACAGGGTGTATACACCAGGGAGCAGGAATCTTGGGATCCGTCTTAGAATCCTGCCCTTCACAGATCTGCAGATAATAAATTGTAAGGATAAGAGTGCAGGTATAGATGATCCAACAGTTTTCCACGGGTGTTTAAGAGATGTGTCATCGAGAGGCCTTGAGCACCTATATACCTATCCTTTATCACATCCATTTCCCCTCTAGAGCTCCTTGTCAACATCAGTGAGTCCCCAGTCCCCCCAGTAGAGAACACAGTTGAAGCATATTCAGCAGGACCTGGATCAGGTGATTTGACTTTAGTTTAGACCTGTCTGAGGTGGCTCAGGAAGGTATCCTGAGTGCCAGAAAACAGCACCACTGATGGTGGCACTCTCCCTGGGTGGCCAACAGCATTTTTTCACCCAGTACACACATAGACAGGGCAGTCTGCTTGTGGCTGCCAATTCCCTTTGAGGAGCTGCCATCCTTTGCTTCTTCACTTCATAGTTGTATTAGTCTGTTCTCATGCTGCTAATAAAGACATACCTAAGACTGGATAATTTATAAAGAGGTTTAATTGACTCACAGTTCTACATGGCTGGGGAGGCCTCACATTCATGACAGAAGGTGAATGAGGAGCAAAGTCACGTCTTACATGGTGGCAGGCAAGACAGCATGTGTAGGGGAACTCCCCTTTGTAAAACCATCAGATCTTGTGAGACTTGCTCACTATCACGAGAACAGTATGGGAAAGACCCACCCCCATGATTCAATTACCTCCCACCAGGTCCCTCCCATGACACATGGGACTTACGGGAGCTAAAATTCAAGATGAGATTTGGGTGGGGACACTGCCACACCATATCAACAGTCTTCCCAGTGACTTTATTCAGAATATAGCACCACCTTCTCCTCTTTCCCAATTTCCAATCATAGTTTGTTCAGAGGATCTTTTTCCATGTCCAGCAATTCTCAGTCATCTTATGACATGGTCCCATCACCCGGAATTGTCCTTCCGTTGAGGTCACCACTAGCCACTCAACAATATTTGTTCTCTCCTTCCTTGGGCACAAAGCTAAAGTATATTTCCCAGCCTTTCTTGCAGTGAGGTTCTCTGCAATGGAGATGAGGTAATGTGGGCCACTTCCTGCTCTGGCTCATAAAAACTCTCCACACTTGCTCTTTCATGTTCTTTCCCCTTGCTTTGGCTAGCTGCAGATATTGGTGAGGCCTTTGGGGATGAAGAAGCCACAGACAGAAGGAACCTGGGAGAAAAGTTGATCCTCCAACCTGAGCCCCCTCTCAGAATAGCTACATGAGAAATACAGCCTTCTATGGTATTGAGGCATTGCCTGTATGGTCTATTTGTGGCCTCAGCCTAACCTGCACTAACATGTTCAATTGTACTTCCCTACCTCCTAGTCCAGTGCTCATCACAAAGTAAGCAACTAGTCAAAGAATTAATCAGTAGATATTTGTCTGACATCCTGCTGTATTCTATTCACTTTCTTCTAGCAACTCAATATAATTTCATTATAGCAAACAATAAATGCTCCATTAAAACCTTTAATGTCAGCATTGAATGTTCTGGGTATTGATCATAGATCACCTTGATGTTACATTAGATTTCTTGACCAATTTCATCACCTGTAAGTCATTTTCCTATCTGGGGGCTAAGAACTGCTGTGGCAGGTTGCCAAGCACCCTGGTTTCAACTTGGACTCTTCTGGTTTATAATAATAATAACTATCATTCATCAAATGCATAAAATAGGCCAGGCTACACACACACGCACACACACACACACACATATTTTTCATCCAAACAACAAAAACCCTGTGATACTGGTATTACTATCATGATGTACGTAAGAACCAAGGCTCAGAAGTTGAGGAATTTATGCAGTATCAGGAGGTGGTGAAGCAGGCCTCAGACCCAGGTGCTCTTTCATCTCTCTATACAGACTTCCTGTCTACTGCTATCCCCCACTTCAAGGTTTCTCTGCCACTGAGCCATCTGCCTTCTTCACCAGAAGGAGTAACACAGTCACTGCAAGCCCATATGGCACCTTTGTATGAATAAGAACAAGGCACCCCTACATCAAGACACTTTGATGATAACTTCCAGGAATTTGTTGGAACAAATACACAAGTTTTCTATAGATATAGATAATCTGTATCTATATCTTTATCTATATCTATATCTATAATGTACATGGTAGTGCTCCTTAAGTTGTTCAGTGTTCAACCCATACAACTGTGTGGAGTTGTCCTGCAGGGGAGAACAGCAAATGGTCATGTAGGTTCTGATGCAGGTTTTAATACAGTTTTTCTATAGTGAGGCTACTGGTGCTCAGAAGACTCATTTTCTATAGGAGTTTGGTGGTTCTATGTCTCCCTATTCTAATAAAAATAAAAAATAAAAAAACCTGTCACAGATGACTGAAGAAGAAGAAGATTGCTTTATTGTTTTTCCCAGCTTCTATTTCTTTGATTGTGAACTCTACTTAGGAGTAGCTACCCAGACCATGTAGCTCATTTTACTCCTTCCAGAAATGCTGTGGGCCTCTGAAGTTACGAACCTCAGGCAAGCGTAGAAGGAAGCATGTGCTGTCCCCACTGGCAGAGTCAGCAGCAGCAGAGTGGCAGACGATGCAGCCAAGCCTTCCCTTAATGCTGACCTGGAAACTGCATTGTCCCTTCTTTATTCTGCAAACTGCAAAGAGAAATGAGGGAAAATGGGTTCATTGGTATATCTTTAAAATCAAACATGTATTTGTTCACCAAGGCAGTGTATTAAGTGGAGCCTGAGAAGAAAGGAGATGAGATAGTGTTAAAAACTGTTAGTTAACAATAATATATTGTTTCAGATAGCAAGATGGATATTGAATGTTCCCAACACAAAGGAATGATAAATGTTTGAGATGATAGATATGACAATTATCTTGATCAATATATTATATGTACTAAAATATCACTATGTACCCCAGGAATATGTACAATTATTATCTGTCAACTTAAAAAGTAAAATAAAAATAATGTTATAGGAAATAAAATCCAATATAATAACCAGAGAACTTGAAAGGTTTAGGGAGGTATAATTCCCAGCTGCTGCTGCCCATATTCATAATTAGCGGTGTTTCTAGGTTCTTAATCTAGAAAATAAAATTGGATGTGGACTTTTCTTCTTTAGGAACATAATTTCTTCGGAGCAGAGTGAATTATTAAAGTTAACTTTAAGTCATCTGGAAAGAGGCATTTAGGCTCTGACATCTGGATGACTACCAGCCACCAGAGGTTACTTAGCCTCCGTGAACCTTGGTTTTCTCATCTGTGCAATGGGAAAGGTAGCACCTACTTCATAGGGTTGTTGTGAAAACTAAGTAAGAAAATTAATATAAACCATTTGTCTAAGCCTCTTTCATTTAGCAGGCACTAGTAAATAGTAGTTATCACTATTAACATAATAATAAAAATAATATAAAACTAATATTAAACCCACCTTCCCCAAGGGTGACAAGACATTTCTTCTCAATATCTTATGGCATTTAGCAAAGTTTCTCCCAAAACTCGACACTTACACCTTGAAAGAAATTCTGAAGGAATGAACAACTGTAGTGAATAATTAATTCTATAACATGTGATATGAAATTTGTATGCAAAAATTACTACTTGCAAAAATTACTACATGGATTATGGTAGCAATTTTAACAGAATACAGTCTTCTAAGCCTGAGAGGTAAAGAATAAGAAGCCCATTGAAACGAACTACCATGAGGAGGGGGATTTTGGATAAAGACTCTTACTAGTAAATTGTGGCGGTCTCTTTGGACTTGGGATTCAGGTTCTTCCAGCTGCCCATTCCTATACTTCTGCTGTCTGATCTGGATTTAGACATGGGACGGTGCACCCAGAGAGAAAGAGAACTGGGAAGTCTAGATTTAGCCAGAGAAAGCTGAGGCTGGGCTCAGGTCTGAGTGCATTCTGCATTACATCTTCTCTACTAGTCCTCAGTAAAAATAAGAGGTACAGATTGGAAAGTTCTGAGTTGATTTTACATTCAAATATGATGCGAATGTAGTTATAAAAATGGCTATTTGTTCAGGTAGAACAGATCTGAAAGAAAAAGTGATAGGATTAAAGGGAGGAGTAAAAGACACTCCCTATAATGGAACAGCAGTGAGCTTTTAAAGGTCCAGAGCTACCCCAATTTGATTGTAGAGGCTGTGCAGTGTGCAACCTAAACAACTGTACATTATGATCCTGAATGGGTCTGAAATCCCGTTCATATGCTTACTTCCACAAATGTCAAAGGCACACCTAGTTGTGCTATCTCAAAGGTATCCATGCCTCCCTCCCAGTCTGCTCTGCTCAGATTACAAGGTCCAGCCTGAGGCCCCATGGGGTTGGAAAACTCAGAGGGACTCCTAAGTTTGAGGGTCATTCTAGATAGCAGGCAGCACTGGGGACCACTATAGTATTGTTGTTCCTTTGAGTCCTATTCTACGCAACTTGGCACTCTGGAGGCTGCCAGTTAAGAGCCACAGAAGGCAGAGAGTTGTGTTCTTGGTGAAACAAAGCCCTGGGCCCTGCATGCTCACTCCTCCTGTTCGATAAGTTCTGCATAGGATCTAAACAATCAGGGCCATGAGTGCAGCATTGAATGTGGCATAAGTACCTTTCCACACATCCATACTTTTATAAAGGTGACGCCCAGCTAGGGAACACTTGTGACGCTGGGGCTCACCGGCTTCCCGACTTTTCTTTTTTTTTTTTTAATTTTATTATTATTATACTTTAAGTTTTAGGGTACATGTACACAACATGCAGGTTAGTTACTTATGTATCCATGTGCCATGTTGGTGTGCTGCACCCATTAACTCATCATTTAGCATTAGGTATATCTCCTAATGCTATCCCTCCCCCCTCCCCCCACCCCACAACAGTCCTAGGTGTGTGATGTTCCCCTTCCTGTGTCCATGTGTTCTCATTGTTCAATTCCCACCTATGAGTGAGAACATGTGTGTTTGGTTTTTCATCCTTGCGATAGTTTGCTGAGAATGCTATCAAATGGTTCTTTGATTATCCTATTGCATGGTTCACATTGTTGTAAGACACCTTCTCTGGGTGGAGGAAATCGTATCTTTCAAACTCAGATATACAGCCCAAGGCAGAACTAGGTCTGAAGAGCATAGCCATCAGTTTCTTCAGCTCTCCTTCTTGTCTTCTTTTCCTGTCACCTGGAATGGGGAAGAATAGGTGCCTTTCACAGTACATTTCCTTTGCCATCAGTAGGGTCCTGCCCTAGCTCTCTTGTCTGCACAGGGTCCCTTTCCTTTCTCCATCTACAAAACGCTGAAGGCTGCCTGCAATTTTTCCCAGAAATTCATTTAGGTGTTTGGAATGCACATATCGATAGCCTTGCATTTCCAACTTTTCTGGCCAGGTAAGCATGTTGCCTGTTCAACAAAAATAAATTTAGATCCACAGATCAGCACATGATGTTCTTATTATCCCAGCCCTGCCTCCCTGCAAGGGCGCCCATGATTACTTTGTTGGCAGGACCCAGGGCCAGCCAATTGCCACACAGAGAGACAACTCCAATGTCAGCTGTACAAAAGACAGGGTATTTATGACACAAACTCTTTTCAGAAGAGAGAGGTGAAAAATGCCCTAAAACAGGAAGAAACACAGTCTTGAAGACCTATTTCTTCTGCCCTGGGATGCCCTCCCCATAGTCCCCAGTCTGTCCACAGAGCCATCTGGGGCCATCACTCCAGTGTCCCAATGGCCCAGATCCATGCATTCTGCGTGCTCATTCTACCCTCAGGATTTTCCATGACAGAGATAGTTAGCAGACTATTCAAACTTCTAGTTTTCTGTCCCCAGAGAGCCTTTTTTGGTCAATTCAGATAAAGGCTAAGATTCAGAGTTCTCTCACTTGATTCCATGTCTGAGGGCATTTGACAGAATGGGCAGAATTTCTCTTTAAATGCCTATGTCTCCGGTAAACCATAATTTTTGCATTAAGTGTGAGGGCCTCTTTAGGGAGATAGTAAAACGCTGCAACCGCTCCCTGTGCATAGACTCTCTCCAGGCCCTGCGTGGTCTGTCGGCTGTTTTCATCCTCATCCATCTGGTAAACTGGCCTGGGGCCTACTCACGAGCTGGTTGGGCCCTTGACCTCAGGCACACATCCAAAGCAACATGGGCTTAGATGGCCAGTCTGAGTAATGCCGGAGGTGCCATCTGTCCTGCAGGAAGACCATCCTCTGTGTCAGTCCTAAAGCATTGGCTCCATATTTTAATCACAGCTGGTAACCGTCATTTGCCAAAATGAAAGATACCTGAACAGTTAGCAAAGGAAGGCACGTGATTCAGGGGCAACTTTAAATATTAGCTAGAAGTTTCAAGCCACAGGAGGATCTCCTAGACAAATAGGAATGACAACAACAAAATAATAATAAATAAAATTAGAAAATTGCCCAAGAATAAGAAGTTGCCCAAACACTTAGAAAAACCCAGAAACATTCTCATAACTTGCAGAATAACCTAGCAATGGATTTTGTCAAAAATCAGAGCTACCAAAATGGTTCTGAAAGTCCGCCTCATAGACAATTTGCATTGAGGCCAGCATGTCTCATCTTTCCCCATTCCAGAAAATGCCCAGGTTTCTCCTAGAGAAATCAGAAACTCCAATATTTCTAGCAATATTCGCATGTCACGGAGGGGAAGTGACTACCCCCAGAAATAATACCACTGCTTACCCAATCCATGAAGTGAGAGATTTAAAAGACATTTCTCTGTTCCAAAGGCCTATGGGCAGAATTAAAAGTAATTGCCAGAAAAGCCAGTTTCAAAACAGTCTCTACGCTTGTGTTTATTGAATGAGCTTATTGGATATATTGGTTGCAAGCAGGAAGCAACCTGCTGACCTGAGCTCCCTGTGGCCCTGGTCCTCTCCACTCTGATAACATCCAGGCAGATCTTACAACTCCTCCAGTCACACCCAGATACCAACTCTAGGCCAGACCAATGCGATCTCTTGCCTGTATTTCAACTTTTGATTTCTATTGTATTTATTTAATGTTCCCTCCTTCCCCCCAGCTTGGGCCTGCTGTAGTTTGGGAAACTTGTTGGAGCAGGGCTGGGGGAAGAAGGAGGAGCCTGGAGCATCGCAGTGAAGAGGAAACCCCCTTTCTGCCTAACTTCCCCTCCAACTCACAGGGTCTAATTCAAGGCCCTCAGGCTTAAGCCCAGGGCAGAAAGGATTAGAGGGGAAAATTGGAAAGACCTGTATGGGTGTAATCTAGTGCTGATGCTCCCTGGACATAGACTTGTATAGTGCAGGTGGGGGTTTTAAAGCACAAGGTAGTATGTAACTTGCCCAGTTAGAAAGTGGCAGAGCCGCAGTGGCTTATGCCTGTAATCCCAGCGCTGGCAGCAAATCCACTACTCTGGAGGCTGAGGCATGAGAATCGTTTAAACCTGAGAGGCAGAGGTTGCAGGGAGCCTAGATGGTGCCACTGCACTCCAGACTGGGTGGCAGAGTGAGACCCTATCTCAAACAAAACAAAACAAAACAAAAAAGCAATAAAAGAAAGTGGCAGAGCATGGATTCTGGAGCCAACAGCAAGGAGATTCTATTCCCCTTAATTTGAGCAATGTTGCCTGTTATGACATCCTCAGCACCAGGCAGTCCCTGACTCCGTCCCCCACACTTCTGCTGGGGCACACTGCCATCCAGGGGTCACCTTGGCCAGAGTCCCTCAAGATGACTGGCAGTCAGATATCTTCAGTGTGGTCAACACTGGTGCTCAGGAAGCACAACTCTGAGTGGTAAGCTCTTCGCCAAGCAGCCTTCTTTCCACTCTGCCACTGGCCAACTGCCCAGCCAGTCTCTAGCTTTTGATTTTCAGACATGCATGAGGAGCCAGAACCTGCCTGGAGACTCCAAATGTCCAGGGACTCATGTCAGCCCCCTGAGAGGTACCTGAAGCCATCTTCCCTCGGCTTTAGGTGAGGGAAGCTCCCAGCACCCTAACAACTCGTTCAAAAGAAATCCTCTCTTCTGATTTTTGTAGGATTTCTTGTATACCCCAAGGTGGGCCATAAGCTCAGGGTTGCAAAATCTGCTTCACAATCCCTTGACATTTCTTCTATGGGTGATTGGACATATCCTGTTCTCAGATTTTGAGTCCTTGGCCAAAACTCAAAACTCAAAAAGAACAAAATAAAAGCTACATTTGACATCCTGTTATACATGGTAGAGGCAAGACTCTCCAAAACATAGTACATATACATGTTAGGAGTAATACTCTTTAAAACAAAACTCTGTCTCCCAGGTTCTTCTTTCTACACACACATACACACACACACACACACACACATACACGCACACATGAAACAGCAGGGAGGGAAGGAGAGAGAGAATAAGGAAGAAAGAAAGGGAGGAAGAAAGAAGGAAAGAGAAAAAGGAAATGAAAAGACGGAGACAACAGAGAGAGGAGATACAATAAAGGAAAGGAGGGAAAGAGAGAGGAAGAAGGACAGAGAGAAAGAGAGAAAGTAAAAGAATGAAAAAAGAAAGAGTCTAAGGAGAGAGAGAGACCATGTGCTCACACAGACTGGGCATTGGCATCACTGGTGTAACTAACATGACACGAAGCCCTCTTTGTGTATCATATATAACAGTTTATGAGGCTCGTTGTGGAATCTCCTAATAACAGCCTTTTTAAAAAGGTATTATTGGCCAGGTGCGGTGGGCGGCTCACACCTGTAATCCCAGTACTTTGGGAGGTTGAGGCAGGTGGATCACTTGAGGTCAGGAGTTCGAGGGCAGCCTGGCCAACATGGCAAAACCCCATCTCTAGTAAAAATACATAAATTAGCTGGGCTTGGTGGTGCACGTCTGTAATCCCAGCTACTTGGGAGGCTGAGGCAGGAGAATCTCTTGAACCTAGAAGGCGGAGATTGCAGTGAGCTGAGATTGTGCCATTGCACTTCAGCCTGGGCAACAGAGTGAGACTGCCTCAAAAAAAAAAACAAAAAACAAAGGTAAGGTAAGGTTTTCCTTTTAATACTAAGCAGACCCCAAATCATCTTCTTTTGTGACAAAGAACGGCCTGTAAAATCAAGCTGCAGACATAGAAAGGCAAGCTAGAAGCTTGCACAGGTGAACACCAGCAGCTGTGCCAATAATAAGGGGCTACCTGGGGACTAGGTATGTTAAAAATGGCAACTACATGTTCCATTTTCTCTGTCAACCACGTGTACAGTAAGGAGCAGGCAACATGGCACCTGCCAGGCAAAGACTTCATTTGCATAACAGAAGATTAGGGTGGGGCAGCCAGCTTCCTTGCGTGCTATGTAAACACCTGGTCCAACCAATCTTTGGGCCCTATGTAAATCAGACACCACCTCCTCAAGCCAGTCTATAAAATCTTGTGCACTTGGCAGTGGGCCAGAAGTCCCACTCAGGCATCCCTCTCTCGCAGGAGAGAGAGCTATTCTCCTTTCCCTTTCTTTGGCCTATTAAACCTCCATTCCTAAACCCACTTCTTGTGTGTCGTGTACTTGATTTCCTTGGTGTGAGACAATGAACCTCGGGTATTTATCCCAGACAACAACGCCGCTTCAGTGAGTCCAATCATTGGGAGTGTTGAAATGAATGTTGGGTGATCACCTGCCAGGTGTACCAAACCTCACTGCCTAATCACCTGGGAAGCTTGTTAAAATACCACTCCACCACCACTACCACCACCACCATCACCATGGCTGCCCCAGAACTACTGAATCAGAATCTCCAGGGGTGGCAACTGAACATCCATATTTTTTCAACTCCCCAGGTAATTCTGAGGCAGCCCATGTTTGGGATTCACTGCTGTAGAATTAGATACAATTATCTCTACAGTTCCTTCTAATTCTAAGTTTCTATCATTCAATGCACACCCCGGATATTTAAAATCATCCTTTGTGTCCATAGAAAGCTTCTGAGCCAAAATTTCTTCTTCCCAGAGAAGAGGCCCTGAGAAAATTCTTCAAAGTGTGGGGACCTCAAGGTCCTGATTCCAAACAGCAACAAACATGTGCTCTAAGATTAGCCTTTCTGAACCATATTTCTCCCTGAAGACTTGTCTGTTTCCTCAGTGAAGCTATCCAAGCTTCCTAACCTCCCTCCAAGGCCACAGAGACCTCTTCTCCCTCCTCCAATCTCTGACCACCAATCTGTGTCCTTTTTTCAGAGGAAGGGGGAAGCAGAGGGCACTTCTCATATGCTCTCTGGCATCAGCTGTTGGGGGATTCAATAGGCCTGGTTAATAATGCCAGGCATTGCCAGCAAGTCACAAACTAATTGAGAAATAAGACAAAAGAATAGGGCATGTGGAGACCAAAATAACATCTTCTTTGTTGATAAATGTGCTATTAGACTAGCAGAATTCACAGCCTAGTCACCCTGTCACCGGCAGCACTGGGGACAGCTCTTCCCTGGGGCACAGATCCCCGGCCCTTGCCAATGATCACAGAGGAGAGAGCAAAGCAAGTGCTTCTTGTGGGCAGCCTGGCTCCTAACAGGAAGGGGAAGGAAGGGAGCGTGGTTCTGTGTGCCCTGTTCCTCTTCATGGCTCTCCGGTTAAAACATGACACTCCTCTTTTCTGGGGACGGCTGGATGGAGAATGGCCAGCTGAGTCACACAGGTGAACCCCTCCACCTGGGACAAGCCCCCCAGTGCAGGAAGGAGGCTTCCTGCCTCCCCCAGCACTTTCTTATTCTTTTCTATGTGCCTTGGGTCCTTGATAGGATGATAAACCAACTGAATGCAGGAATTCTGTATTATCTTCTGTTGATGTTTTCTCCAAAGTGCCTGGCACTGTGCTGGGCAAATCATAGAAGTTCAAAAAATATGTTTGTTTTTGAAAAATAAAGGACAAAAAAAACACAGAAGCAAGGAAATGACAGGAGGGACAGAGAGGGGAGGAAGAAATGGGGTTGGGGGACTTTGTGATGATGATTTATAAGCTTATCTTAAAAATAAGGGAAGCATGAGGGGTTGGGGATTTGACTCTGAAAGCAGATGTCCTGAGTTCAAATCCTGCCTCAGCCCTTTACTTGCTGTATTGCTCTGGGCAAGTTGCCTAAGTTCTCTTTCATCTGTACCTACCCGAGTGGGTTGTTGTGAGCATTAAATGGGATTGGGCTCATCAAGGGGTTAGAATACCAGTTGATGAACTGTGACTTTCAGGTTATTCTGACCTGATGAGTGTTTTTGTAAATAAAGTTTTATTGGAACCCAGACACATCTGTTCATTAATGTATTGTCTATAGTGGCTTTTGCAGCTACTCTAGTAGTTGAAACAGAGATTTTATGACCTGCAAAGCCTGAAATATTTACTATCTGGCTCTTTAGAGAAAAAGTTTGCATATTGACTCCTGGCTTAGAACACAAAGCCCCATTCTTTCACCCTATGAAGTAGAAGACTGAGCACGTATGTCACTCTCTTTAAAGCAGTGCTTGATTCTTGCAATTAGACATTGGTACTCCCTTCCCACTGTCATTCTACAGCACCTCAGACTCCTTCTACAGCACTTGTCACATGGCATTGTCTAAAGATTCTCCAGTCTGGGATTGTGTCATATTCACTGCTCCAGCATAGTGCCTTAGACAAAATTGATACCCAGGAAATGCTTGCTCAATATTCATTGGTAATACACACATGCACAATAAAAACCCTCTAAAAGGAATAACTATAAACCTACAAAGTGACAAAGGCTAGAGTTCCGAGCAAGCCTCTCTGGACTTTTTGCTATTGCTGCAACAGGTAGGTTTTCATGTCCTTCTTTCTGCCTCTTTATTTCTGTCTTCTTGCTTCTCAACATCTGGCCATGGTGGTGGTGGTGCTTGAGTGGCAACAGTCTTGCACTCACTGATGAGCCTGCAATCTACAACTGGCATTCCTTTCCATTTCTTGCAGGGCCATCAGCCTTCCCTTCAGTGCTTGGAAGTTCATGTCAAGACATTTTGGCCAGGCAGGCATCAGTCTTTGGGCAGATGATCCTAGTGGGAGATGAGGAATGCTTGCACCTGAGTCTCTCCCACCTCGCGTTCCACAGCAGGTGTGCCAGGGGCATTCTAATCATGCTTCTTGTGGACTTGCATCTGCTTCTGGTTTTCAGAGCTTCTGGTCATTTTCACTACAAAATATTAGGCTCTATTTATCTGTCACATCACCAAAGCTAGTCCTGGATATTTCTGACCAGGAAATATGTGAGCTGTGTTGTAAACAAGACCATGACCATGGGCACCTCCCTGATCCTCATCCTCTTCCTCAGTAAAACAAGAGGAAATGGTCACAAGCCCCTCTGATTCTAACATCAATGGCATCTATGAGGTCACATGAACCTTCAGTGCTAGCAATGTCTTCAAATGGGATTAGCAGCTGGCTTGAGCACTGACCCATTTGAGGGACTGGTTGCTGACCCCACACTCCTCAAGTTCTCTGTCTGTAGGATACTAGGATGCTGACCTTTCTTCATTCAACTGACGTTATCTGGCCTAAATCCTCAGCTTGAAGGTAAAATTCCTTAAAAAGCTCTGAGCTTCCCAAAGGCTCTTTGGGGTTCAAAGGTGAAGTCAATGTTTGCCTCCAAGTAAGAATTCATTAGCTGCTATTGCCAATGAGAGCTGTTTTCTCTGAGCAGAAACGAGCTCCTTGGAACTTTGCAGGTCTCTAGGTCAACAGCTTAATATGCAGGATCTGCAAACGCCTGTGGTCTCATCCACCAGAACTTGCAGGTACACATCGCTTCCTCACCCGACTCCGCAACTTGGCTTCCCATCAGAAAACAGCTGAAAAGTACCTGCCATGTCTTGCTAGTGAGACCCAGGTCCCATCAGACATCAGAGCGCAAATCTAAGATGGAGCTAGAAACTTGAATATCTCTCCTGGGTGTTCTGACACACTCATTCTCCAGCTTGACTTAAAAAGAAGAGCTTTTTTCTCCCCCTTATGGCATTTTTATTCTCATAGGAATCAGTAAGTAGAAACCTATTTGTAAAGTAATGGGTAAAATGATTACTGGGGTTTTTTAAATGCTCTTTCTGATGTTTCCATTTTTATTTAACTCAACAGTGGCAGATATACTGACAGCCACACTTATTCATGATCCAGAGAAATCTTTGCTTAATACTGTATTAAGCACTATTGAGAAGGAACATCCCTTGGATGGCTTTCTCCAGGTGTTCAGGACCTTTTCCACCCTCCCTCCACAGGGGCTGACAATACTTCAGCAAAGCTGGCTCTTGAGGATGGAATTTCATTTTGGGCAGAGCAATGTCTCAGGATAGGCTTGGGAGTCTGCCTTCCTTAGATAAATGGGCCTAAAGATGGCAAGATCATCTTCCCAGGATTGACTGCCACGGCACACATGTTAGGAACAGACTTTATTCTGACTGGGGAAAGGCCACTGAATGAGCCCTTTTTAATTAAAACCCCCGAACCTTCCTCATTAAGACTTTTGGCACATGCTGACAGTGGAATTTTTCCTGCATGGTCCTTTTGGGAGCTACCTAGATGACTTTGGCAGAGAAATGACATGTAAATAACGTTTAGGATTATTATTATTGGGCTAGGTTCTCATCCTGTG
Source organism: Nomascus leucogenys (assembly GCF_006542625.1). NCBI lineage: Eukaryota > Metazoa > Chordata > Mammalia > Primates > Hylobatidae > Nomascus > Nomascus leucogenys. Next base: position 72,577,592 of record NC_044387.1, on the reverse strand, counting down.
TAACTCTCTGGGAATTCTAGCACTCAGACTTGCTTGTTATAAATACTACACCTTTCAACTTCCTCCAAGTGCACAGGAGACGAGGTGGTGGAGGGCTGTGTGGGGGTTAGGAGATGGTGTTGTTTGGAAGATCCATTAATCAAAGTCAGCTCGAAAGTCATCCTGCACATGATTAAATCAGTTATAAAAAATTATTCCCTTATTTCAGGTAACTGATTCATTCCCCACGTTTCCAGGGATGCAAGTAGGAGGCAGGTTTCATACACATCTCAGGAATGGAAAGCAGATCGAATTGACCCAGTGGGTGATGAGGTTATCGAAAAAATGACACTGATTTGGCCCCAGAGCAAGGAACCAGGACCCATCAAAGTGGGGCCACATCTCCAGCAAGATAAGACACTTTTGGGAGACAGAAGATAGGGATGGGAGACTATTCCCAAAATTTAAGAGAAAAGCTTCTATTTAGGAATGCTGGTACCAGATCCAAGCTGACCACTGATTCACTTAGCCAATACATGAGTCTGTACCATGAGCCAGGTACTGTCCCCTGTACTGGTCTAGGGTGGTAAAGAGGACAGACAAAGTCCTTGCTCTCTGGAAGCTCAAATTCTAAGGTGGGGGTGGGGGAAACAGATAAATAAGCAAATAAGCGACTATACGAACAAACACTCAAGATAAATTCAGATAAGTTTAAAAATGATACAAAGTCAACAAAACAAAGAACAATGATGGAAAGTGATGGGGAAGGGTAAGCCACAGGAGCCTGGGCAATGCAGACAGAAAGAGCAGGGAAGGCTTCTCGAGGGAAGGTGCATTTGAGCTGAGATCCAAAGGAGGAGAAGGAGCTAGGTGTGTGGTGACATGACTTCAGAGCTTTCTAGGCAGAAGGAACAGCAAGTGCAAATACCCCAGGGCAAGAGCAGGCTTGGCATGTTCCAGGAGCAGAAAGAAGAGAGGTCCTTGTGCCACCCCATGAGCAAAGGAAAGAGCGGCAAGAGGACATCGGGAGAGGCCAGATGCCCTTGGCAGCCATCATGAAATGTTTAGACTTCATTGTGCAAGCATGGGCAGCCATTAGGGAGTGTGGAAAAGACTACTAGTTGTCTACCCCTGCCCCTACCCATCCAGTCTCTCCTTTTTTTTAGTCCTAGAATGTTTGAGTTTTAGCCAGCAAATGCCCACACGATTAGAAGGTCCATTTTCCAGTCTTTTTTGCATATATGTGTGGCCATAGGATTAAGCTCCTGTCAACAAGACATGTGCAGAAGTGATGTATGCCACTTCTGGACCTAGTTCTTAAAATGTTTGAGCATGTGCCCTCCACTTTCTCTTTTCCTCATCTCAGTGGTTGGTGCATGCATCTGGCTAGAGAGCCAGCTTTGACTTTGAAGAGTGTAGGGTAGCACCTTATGATATGGTAAGCACCAAGATAGAAGGACTCTGGGTCCCTTCATGGCTGTACATAACTTGGCCACCTGCCTGCCCTGAACCATCTGCCTTCCTTTGCTCGAGCAGTTGCATTTCGGGTTTCTTTGTTATATCAACTCAGCCTGCATTCTAACTAATACAGGATGTTTCAGTTAGGAAGGTGACATGATCTAATTTACATTTCAAATAGATCTATCTAGCTGCCATGTAGTTAATGTATTGGGAGAGGAGAGAGAACAAACTGGATACAGGGAGGCCAGAGGCCAGCTCAGAAGCCATTGCAGTAATCCAAACTAAAGGCACCGATGCCTTAGGGTAGCCACTCTGCAAATAAAGAGAAGTGAATCGATTTGGGATCTATTTTGGAAGTAGAACCAAAAAGATTTGAGGAGGGATTACATGATTGGGAGAGAGGTTGAGAAAAGAATAATTAAGGTAACTCCTAATTTGGGATCCTTTGGTGATTTCCCCAGATATCTAGATGGGATCTGAAGACAACAGGAGGTGGACCCCATGGAAGGAGGTTGGGACATCTCTGACATAAGAAACTACCCACAAGATAGCAAACTCAGAGATGGTGCATAACACAATTATCAGTCTAATAGTCTTCTGTATAGACACAGATTTCATGCCCCACATTTGAGTTGAAAATACTTAAGATTCTTTTAGTTGCATGTAACAGAAACCAACTCTGGCTAGTTTAAGACATAATAATTTACTGGAAGGATTGACACAGCTCATAGAACCCAAGTATAGCCAGATCTTTAAAAAGAACTAGAACCGAGGACTAGAAAGATTACAGGAACCACAAATACTCTTAGCTCTTTATCTCTAAACAGACCACTTTTTTTTACTTTTCCATAGATACGACGAATGATGGTATCTTCAGGGATTCTGAGTTTATTTTACTTCTAGCAAACAAACTATACCAATCTAGATATGCTTAACCCCCTGGGAGTAAGAATTTAACCAGCTTTTCCTGGGTCAGGGTCCAATCAGCTATAGCCAGGAGGATGAAACCAAATAGTACAAACATGGCTGCCTCTGCCCATCCATGAGAAAAGGGCAGGTCACAGAGAAAGGAGTCTATGTGAGCTGGGGGGACACCCTCCTGGAGCCTTCTAACAAGGTCCATATTGACTAAGAATATCAATTTCATGAAGATACAGCACCGTAGGACTCCAGTGGTCCTTCAGAATGATCTACTTCTAGTACAGAGTTAAATGGAAGCCATCTTGAGCTGATAAATATCTTTCTTATTTTTAGAGATATCTTGCACAGATTTCATAGCTTTTCTTGGGGACCATTGGTGGGGACTTAGAATTCTCACAAATGCTTTCTGCTTGTTTCTCACATTTGCACTTGCCACAGCCTGTGAGAAGCTCCTCTTGTTCTCTCCTCATTCAGAAGGCGGCCATCTGGGCACCCATTCTATCTGTCAGAATAACCCTCCCTGATGGTACACCTCCAGCAAGGCTGGACTGGAGTAAATAGGGAATTCTGTAGACAACTGACCTAGATGTGACCCTGCAGTCTCAAAGATTTGTCTGAAGTATCGCTGAACAAACCACAGGGCTTTGGATCTTAGATTTGTTTTTTCTACAAGCATCTATTCTGCAAATAAGTAATCCGATCTTTCCCTTCCCCTTGCCCACTCTCAAACACTCATTCTTTATTCTCACCCAGGGCTGCTTCTCCCCACTTCTCTGAATAAAGTTTAAAATTGAGCTATAAGAACAGATATAGCAGCTCTTTATCTGTCAGAGAAAGATTAGCTAAGGATAGTTATGGGCCCCAGGCAAAGATGGGGATGCAGTCTGCCTCTTAAAGGCTTGATTGGGAGGATTTTATTGTTATTATAAAAATGCACTTTCTTTTAAAAGTTTAGAGCTAGGTTTTTTTTTCCTTCTTTTAGTCACAGGAGGTCATGCACTTTTTTTTATTAGACACTTCTTATTTTTAAGGCTGAGCCTTAACAGCATGCTCAGTAAGGACTACGGGAACTGAATGGGGCCTCTGAGGAAAGCCTCACCTCCATCTGTAGGGCTGGAGGGACACACGTTATGAGCTTCGTGCCTCCTGGTAATACGTGTGGGTCATAGCCCTTTCACCAGAGAGCAAGCCCATGGCGGGGGTTGAAATATACTGTTTCCAAACAGCAAGGCAATGGAAAATGACCTTTTGCTATCCTCTCTACCTCATGATTTTTTTGACTTTTTAAATTATGGACACTAATGATTATGATCAAATAGATATTATGTATAAAAAGTGCTCTAAAAATATAATCTCATTATTTTTATGGGTTTTAAATTTCATACCAGAGTTTCTGTTCATGGTGTTGATAACCAGTGATCATCATCCCAGCTGTCACTTAACCAATAACTATCATGAGCTCTTTTTTTGTCTCATTCTTTTATTGTGGTAAAATATACATAGCATAAAATTTGTTAGTTTATTTTTTAAGTGTACACTTTGGTGGCATTAAATACATTCACATTGTTGTGCAACCATCACCCCTATCCATCCCCCCCAAACAGAAACACTGTACCCATTAAACATAAACTCCCTTTCCCCTCTTACCCCAGTCCCTGGTAACCCCTATTCTACCCTGTGTCTGTATGAATTTGCCTATTCTAGGTGTCTAGGTGTCTCATACCAATAAAGCATCTACTTTTTTTTTTTTTTTTAGACAGAGTCTCATTCTGTCACCAGGCTGGAGTGCAGTGATGCAATTTCAGCTCACTGCAACCTCCGCCTCCCAGGTTCAAGCAATTCTTCCACCTCAGCCTCCCAGGTAGCTGGGACTACAGGTGCACATCACCACGCCCAGCTAATTTTTTGTATTTTTAGTAGAGATAGGGTTTCACAATGTTGGCCAGGATGGTCTTGATCTCCTCCTGACCTCATGATCTGCCTGCCTCGGCCTCCCAAAGTGCAGGGATGACAGGCATGAGTCACTGCACCCAGCAGCATCTGCTTTTAATTCTACTCTCCAAATCAGGCACTGTGCCTTGATACCCTGCTATACAGAGAGTGACCACCAGGCCTCCCCACAATCATACAGAGGCCAGAGACAATCCATTCTAAGTTACGGTCTCTCAGCAGGAAGTCCATCCTTCGTACACATCATTTTATTTAAACCTTGTAAAACCTTGCAAGCTGGAGATTACTATCCCCCACCTTATAGCTGCAGAAAATAAAACTCCCACAGATTAGATCACAATGCTGGTAAGCAGCAAAGCTAGATTCAACTCAGGCTAGTACCAATTCCTGCTCTTAACCCGTATGCTGTCCTCCATTCCCCACTGACTATTGAAGTTGTATATCTGCCAACTCCTTGGCAACTCAGAATAGCTGTCCTCCAGGTTCTTGCCAAGGATTAAAATCATGACCTCTATGTTGTCCACTGTTTACACAAAACCCCAGGTTGGAAGACATGCGACCTCTGTAGGAGGAACGTGCACTTCACCGAGAGGCAGTATAGTATAGTGGTTAAGCACCCAGGATCTGGAGCCAGGCTGCTTGAGCTCAGCAGCTGAGTGAACTTAGCCAAGTTACTTAACCTTCATGACTCACTTTCTACTTCTGTAAATGGAAATGATAATGAGATAATGATGGGGATGATAATACCAATCTTACTGTGTTCTTATGATGAAAAATCAATGTACATAGAATACTAAGACCACTGCCAGTGCTTAGAAAACATTATGTATGTGACAACTCTTATGACCTGTCATCCATTTCTTTCTTTTTTCATTTTTATTTCTTTCTTTTCTTCTTTTTTTTTTTTTTTTTTTTTTTTTGAGACAGAGTCTTGCTCTGTGATCCAGGCTGGAGTACAGTGGCACAATCATAATTCACTGTAATCTGGAACTCTGGGGCTCAAGTGATCCTCCCGCCTCAGCCTCCAAAAGCATTAAGATTATAGGCATGACCCACCACACCCAGTTTGTCATCCATTTTTATAGCTAACTGATTCTTACATCTGTTTAGTCATAGATTCTTCAATGGCAAGTTATGCATCTCTATATCAGTTATAATGCTTACTGATGCGGGTCATAAAAATGATTCACATTGGCTTACATTCGATTAAAATATCTGGAAATAACTGAAATCTAGATGTAGAGCAGATTCCAGACATGGTACAATCAGCAGTGAGTGTTGTCATCAACAACTTACTTCTCTCTGTTACTCCATTCTGCCATACAGCATCAGTGGCATCCTAAGGCTGGTTTATGGGGGCAAGACGGCTTCCAGTGGTAACCAGAGCTTTGTGCTTCCTGTGCAGATCTAGAAAGAGACAGAGCATAAACAGGCTTCACCATATGATAGTTGAGCCATCTCAGGTCTCATGCTGGAGTGGATCCCTATACAAAATCAGACAGGACTAACAGCAACAGCCTCAAATCTCTGTACCCCACAATGCAACATACAAACTTGGCAGACAATTCCAGAAGTTTCACAGTCTGCAGATTAAGACCCTGTAGGAAATATTTAGAACATTACTCATAGAGAAAGCCAGACTCTCAGGAAGTTATATATATGAAAGACATTGTTTCAACCCCTCTTAGAATCACCATGACTGAATTGCATATCAGTATCATGCCATGGGTCTCTTCTTCACCTATAATAGTGTTAGGAAAAGAGTTTGCTTCTCCTGAGTAATTCATTCAATTTTATTTTATGGACAATGTAAAACATATTTAAACCATGTTTCCATCTCCCCTTAGGCACCTTAGGTTCATAGCTTACCTCAAGGAAAAAGTAGAATTTATTTTTTTGTGCTTACCTTGTACTTTGTTTTATTGTTTTCCTATTAATAATTTCCCTTCCTCCTAACTCAATTCATTACTTTGTATTGCATGTAAATTTTAATATGCAATGTATGGAAAAGTATATGTATACTCAATGCCAATCCCAGCCTGAATAGTTAATTTTAAAAAGCAAGCAAATATAAATGTTCAGTTAAGAAGACAATTGAGTAAATTATGCATGTTTATAAAATTAAAGACATTGCCATTAATTACAGCATTGAAAAATAAAGAGATGAAAAATGATACAGAAATTTTAAGAATTTGGAGGATAGGGAAGACAGATATCTAAAAACAAAAAAAAAAAACAAAAAAAAAACAATAAATGGACTGATGTTTCATCAGAAAAAATAGAGCCCAGATACAGTGGAATGCTATCCTCAAGGTATTCAGGAATATAATTGTCAACAAGGAATTGTATACCTAGAGAAACCGTCACTCAAGAGTGAGGGCAAAACAAAGCGAAGAGAGTTTCTCATAGGTCATTACTGAAAGAACTACTGAAGAGAGTTATTTATTTAGAAATAAATTGAACCTAGAAAATAGAAGAGGAACACATAAAACATTGTGGAGCAAATAAATTGGTAAATACAAAGGGAAGTCCAAAGAAGTATCAACTGTAGAAATGAAAGAAAAACAAAACAAAAACTCTATACATAATATAATGACTAATTTTAGGGCATTTAAAAACAAAACAGAACCAAAATTTTAGATAACAACATGGATCATAAGTGAGAGTCACCAGAATTAAAACATTCTAAGGCTCTGGTATTGTTCCACGGAGGGTAGATGTATTGATTTAATGTTAGATTTCTTAAATCAAGTATGTAGGCTAAAAATTCAAAGGTAACCGCTAAAAGAATAAAAATTGAATATGTACTTCTAAAAATATAAATATTCAAAGTAAATACAATTATATTAAATTTACCCACTAAAAGACGGAGATTATAAAATTGTTTTTTAAAAATATGCCTTATCTTCCTAGTGAATTTTTCATTTTATCATTATTTCGTTCTTTATCTTTTTCCCTATAAATTCTTTTTGTCTTAAAACTTGTTTGTCTTTTATAAATATAAATTCCAGTATCTTGAGTCAACCATTTTTAACATGTTAGAATTATTCCCTACTGGCCTTAAAGAAATTACACAAACATGTTACATCTTTTCCAGAAAGGCTTTGATTTAGAAAGATGTCCACTTTAATATGTGCATAATATTGATATCATATTCATTACCTTTCGAGTTATAGGCTTCCTAACTAATATGCATTCACATGCATATTCAATTATTAATATGCATTTATCCTCCTAGACATGGGCAATATGTGTCAAAAGTAGAATATTCTTGTTAGATTTTTGGTAGATGCTTGTTATCAAGTTTTGAAAAATATTTTTCTTTTATAGTTGGTGAACAGTTTTTATTATGAACAAGTCTTTAATTTTACACTTTTAAAACATTAGAAGCTCTACAGGATACTCTGGCCTTTGTCCCAAGTTCTATTCAACATTGTTCTATAGGAGATCTTATCCAACAGAGTAAATCAAGAAAAAAAATTCAGAGGTAAATGGACTAAAAAGGAAGAGACAGCATTGTCATTATTCACAGGTACTATGATTTCTTGATGTGGAAAATCCTTGAAAACTTCCATATGGACTATTAGAATTAGGAAAGATTTCAGCAACTATGCTAAATACAGCCACCATACAAATGCAAACTCACTTATCATCATTAATATTGGCCTTGTCTAGAAGGACACATCATGTCACATTGTTAGAGCAGGCCTGGAAATCAAAAGATAGTAGATATGAAATTTACTATTATTTACATACTAACATCGACAGTCTATTAAACCAAAACTCTTCTAGGAAAAAATTAATACGTGTGTATATAATTTCTAAAGGCCATTCGGGAACATTCCAAAATGTCAAGAATGGCTGACTCTAGGCAATAGAATCTTCATATATGGCTTTTAAATTTCATCTCGATAATTATCTGTTTTACAAAATTTCTACAATAGGCATGTACTACTTATAATTGCGGGGGGGAGAAATGTTTTTAAAAAAAATAAAAAGAAACACTGGGGCCAGACCCATCCAGCGTCTCTATCTTACCTCCCACCTCCCTGAAGAGGCATTCTAACTAGCCTGAGAGTTCTTGCCAATCCAAACTGCTTTCTGCCTCATTAGTTCCATCTTACTTCAATTCTCATCTGAAAAAAATATTTTTTTCTCCATTCCTTCATAGTGTATTCCTTAATTTCTCCGGTTCTGTTTCCTCTAACTATATCATCCAGTCATGTGATGTTTTGGCCCAATACAACCTAGATTATAATAATACCTTTACTAAACATATGGTATCCCACACTGCCACAGCCCTTGGCAGATAGAATGGCAGAGACATCTTGAGCAAGACCTGCCTTTAACACACAGTGGAGGCAGTTGCTGGGATGGGACAGTGTCATATGGTTTCAAATTCCACCATTAAAACCTTTAGGTTAAGCATTGCCCTCTCTTGGTCCCTCTTTAAAGATTCAATTCTGCTGGAAGAAAATTAAACATCAAAGAATTCTGTTTAAAATCTCCCTCATAGTGAAAAGAAGTGGAGGAGGTAGACAAAAGAAAAACAATTTTATATAGTCCAACTTTGGACTAGGCCCACCTTACAGTGAATTCCCAGCTCTTCTTGTGGCAAGGAAGAATCCTGGGAAGATCAGAAAGGAGACTGGCTCACCCAAGCAGACTTGTTTCATGATATGCTGCTGTTACTTTCTACTAAGAAAGACTTTTTCAGATTATTCTGCCAAAGTGTTCTGTAGAAACTGCTACAATCCAAGTTTTCAGAATTTGGACAAATCCTTTTAGACTTACATCCAAGTACTTGGCTCATGAAAGTGAGTGAGAAAACCCATCAGGAAGCCTCTTTTGATAGACAGAAGTTGCTAGGGTAGGGAGGTTCTCTGCCTACCCCTCACCCCACAGCAGGGGCCCATGCTGAGAGCAGTGTCAGGGCCATCTCAGTGTCCCCTGCCCGGCCAACAGCCCTAGAGGGGTCTGGGCTGTGCACAGGGCAGCTCCCTGATGTGATTCCAGCACTAGCCTCTCACTCAAAACCCTGCAACCTGGTCCAACACAGTCACTTCCTTGCCCTGTTCAGGTTGGTGTTTAGGTTTATTAGCTTAGAGATTCCCGTAAAATAGATATAGAGAAGACTGGGAAACCCAGAAACACCAAGTAAAACCTAGGCATCTTAAATGATTCAATTTTTTTTTCCAGGCCCCACAGGAAGTTTAAAGGAGTTGGCGATTTAGTCAGGCATACAGCCATTCAGTCATTAAACAACAATGGAGCATCACCCCATGTGTAAGGCCCCTGCTAGGCCTTGGGGTTGCAGGTGGCTACAGCGTAATCTCTGTTCCAATAACTTAGCAGCTAGATGGCAGGGATATAATAACAGGCAAATAACCATGAAACAAAGCAGCATAAGAGAAGTATCATGAGAGAGTTCCAAACCAACTTTGGGGCCAAGGGGTTAGGCAGAGGGGTTGGAGTCCTGGATCCAACAATTTCTAGCTGTGTGACTTTGGACATGGCCAAGCATTTACTGAGCATGTTCTATGTTGTGGGAAGTCAGGGACCCCAAACAGAAGGACCGGCTGAAGCCATGGCAGAAGAATGTGGATTTGAAGATTTTATGGACGTTTATTAGTTCCCCAAATTAATACTTTTGTAATTTCTTATGCCTGTCTTTACTGCAATCTCTAAACATAAATTGTAAAGATTTTCGTGGACACTTATCACTTCCCCAGTCAATACCCTTGTGATTTCCTATGCCTGTCTTTAATTTAATCTCTTAATCTTGTCAGTTGAGGAGGATGTATATTGTCTCAGGACCCTGTAATAATTGCGTTAACTACACAAATTGTACAGCATGTGTGTTTGAGCAATATGAAATGTGGGCACTCTGAAAAAAGAACAGGATAACAGCAATTGTTCAGGGATTAAGACAGATAACCTTAAACTCTGACCGCCAGTCCGCTGGGCAGAACAGAGCCATATTTCTCTTCTTTCAAAAGCAAATGGGAGAAATATCGTGAATTCTTTTTCTCAGCATGGGATATCCCTGAGAAAGAGAATGCGCACCTAGGGGTAGGTCTCTGAACTGGCCCCCCTGGGGCTTACCTGTCTCTTATGGTTGAGACTGCAGGGGTGAAATAAACTCCAGTCTCCCATAGCACTCCCAGGCTTATTAGGAAGAGGAAATTCCTGCCTAATAAATTTTGGTCAGACCGGTTGATCTCAAAACCCTGTCTCCTCATAAGATGTTATCAATGACAATGGTGCCCGAAACTTCATTAGCAACTTTAATTGTGCCTTGGAGCTGTGGTCCTGTGATCTCACCCTGCCTCCACTTGCCTTGTGATACTCTATTACCCTGTTAGGTACTTGATGTCTGTCACCCACACCTATTCGCACACCACCTCCCCTTTTGAAAATCCCTAATAAAAACTTGCTGGTTTTTGTGGCTTGTGGAGCATCATGGATCTTATCAATGTGTGATGTCTCCCCGGATGCCCAGCTTTAAAATTTCTCTCTTTTGTACTCTGTCCCTTTATTTCTCAAGCCAGCCAATGCTTAGGAAAATAGAAAAGAACCTATGTGATTTTGGTAGCAGGTCCCCCGAAAGTTCTATATGCCAGACATGGTGAAAAGCACTCTACTATGCATGATCTTGTTTTGTCTTTATAATAACCATAGGAGGTGCTATCTCCTTTTTATAGACTGGGAAACAGAATTCAAAGCAAACACTGAGTTTGCAGTCCAAGATGTTTACTAGGGATCAGCACTTTTGAAAAAAAGGAGGAAGACACAAGATTGGGCAGAGGAAGAAGCTAAACTTTGATGAAGATCAAACAAAGCCTTGAGCCCAGAGCTTTGGAGCATGAGAATTGTCTGATGGAATGTTCCACTTTGGGCTAAAATGGCTGGGCATTTACAAGGATGCAGGCTGCCCTGAGAAAGACAGGTAGTCCTCTGCAGCTGAGGAAGACCCAAAAGGAGCTGACAGCTTGAGGTCATTTGCTGGCCGCACCCCCACTGCTGGTGAACAAATCCTGAGTGATGTCTCTCTATGTCTAACACAGGATCCTCCCCTGCTAAACTTAGAAGGATTAGAAATAACTTTTGTAAGTACTTGGCACAAATTAGCTGCAAAATAAATTGTAGCTTTTGTTATTTAACACAGAGCATAGATAGGAAAAATGTCGTGGTAACTCCTGGAGGCTATGTATCAAGGAAAACGTCATCCACGTTGGTTGGACCTTAAAACAATTTCTCCCCTCCTGTCCGTGGCTGAATCAGCCTGAATCATGCCGAGACTCACCTTAACTACAAGGTGTAGCACAGCTGTAGAGTGTGATGTGGGAGGCCTGTTTTGTGGCACGATTTTCTGAAAGTAATAGCAGATGGATTTTTGTTCGTTTCGTGAGCATTTAGTAGAAATATTTTGTAGTGATAGTGTTTGTGAAAAAATGCCTCGGGTGGGTGTTATTTACCAGCAGGATAGGGAGGAGGTGGTTGCAGCAATTTGAGGAGTACATCGAAGCTGAGCTCTGTAGGAGCCAAGGTGGAGCAGGGTCTGTATGGACTTGTGGTCAAGTTGAGAGGCAGTGATGGAACTGTGGTTATGAGAGAGCCCACGCTTTCCAATTACTCACAGCAAGATCTGTTCTTAAAACATAAAAATGACAACTGAGACAATAAGAAACAGGCCTTTGGAACATGCGTCCCACATCCTGGCTGCTTAATGCCATTGATCCTATCAGTTCATTGGAGACTAAGTACCTGATGTGTATGACATTTGGAGAAAATTGTTTATCCACCTATTATTTTTAACTAGAAAAAGGTGAGAGTCAAATATTTTACTATTTTATGTTCTTTTTTGCATGTTTGTAAAGCACTTCATAGTCTTTGAAGCATTTTCACATTTGTGGTCTCTAGGCTTCTCAGCTTCTCTCTCCTTATGGCCTCTGTTATGAATACCCAGTTCCTCTCTGTTGCTGGACCCCAGTACCTGTCAGAGCAACTTTTGAACCTATTTTGCTTGCAAATTCAAGGAACAGGTGACCGGCAGCCGCAGCCTTTACTTCTCTTTCCATTACCTTCTTAACCTCTCACAGCATGGATCCCACCACCACCCCTCGACAGAAAACACCCTCATTGCAGGTACAACCAGGGTGCTCCCGGACAATCAGTGCTATTCAGCATGGCCCCCCTGAAGCAGCTGGCATCTCCCAACCTTCCGCTTTTAGAACTTTGTCTGATTTTCTTACAACACTAAGCATAGCAAATACATTTGAAATTGAGTGCTTGCTTCTACCAGTTAGTAATGGTTGCTTGGAGTGTTGTGTGGAGAAGAAAATTCAAGTTACATCTAGGATGCTGTGATTGATTAACATGCTTGTCACAGGCCTGAAAAAGAGAGAAGTGGCACATGTTCTAGGCATTCACCTTCTTATACCACACATTTCTCTTACTTCTCTTTGGTTTCTCCTTTTATTCTTTCTCTATTTGAGCACTTGATTTCTTCTTAGTCCCTAATGTGGTCAAGAATTTGACCCCCTAATGGGGTCAAAAATTATTGAGAGGATTAAATGAGGTGATATATAGAAAGCTCTTTGAATATATTGGATCCTGAATCAATAGCAACCATTATTATCATCCTCAGTTTTTTCCTATTGTCTTTATAGATTTACTTCATTAGATATCTGTGTGTTTTCTTTTTCTTTTTTTTCTTTCTTTTTTTTTTTTTTGAGACAGAGTCTCGCTTAGTTGCCCAGGCTGGAGTGCAGTGGCGCAATCTCGGCTCAACGGCAAGCTCTGCCTCCCAGGTTCACGCCATTCTCCTGCCTCAGCCTCCCAAGTATCTGGGACTACAGGCGCCCACCACTACGCCCAACTAATTTTTTTGTATTTTTAGTAGAGATGGGGTTTCACCGTGCTAGCCAGGATGTCTGTGTATTTTCTTTATGCAACTTAGCCACTGCCTTGGCTCCTAAATCTAGTTTTCCAGCCCCAACAACTCTCTACGCTTAAAAAAGAAGACAAGGTAGAGAATAGGAAGCAGAAAACTGTGCAAAGGGTAAAGCAAAGACAAGAAGTCCTAGCTAGAGCAATCACTCAAGAGAAAGAAATAAGTTTGATGATATGAGTCTGTACCTAGAAAATTCTAAAGACTCTGCCAAAAGCCTCCTGGAACTGAGGAACAAATTCAGTAAAGTTTCAGGATACAAAACCAATGTAAAAAAAATCAGTAGTATTTCTATACACCAACAATGTTCAAGCTGAGAGCCAAATCAAGAATGCAATCCCATTTCCATAGCCATACGCATAAAAAAAAAATGCCCAGGAATACATTTAACCAAGGAGATTAAAGATCTCTATGAGAAGAATTACAAAACACTGCTGAAAGAAATCAGAGATGACACAAACAAATGGAAATATGTTCCATGCTCATGGGTTGGAAGAATTCATATTGCTAAAATGGCCACACTGCCCAAAGCAATCTACAGATTCAGTGTTATTCCTATCAAACTACCAACATCATTTTTCACAGAACTAGAAAAAACTATCCCTTCATATGGAACAAAAAAGAGCCTCAATAGCCAAAGCAAGTGTAAGCAAAAAGAAAAAAGATGGAGGCTTCACATTACCCAACTTCCAACTATATTATAAGGCTATGGTAACCAAAACAGCATCGCACTGCTACAAAAACCAGTCAAACAGAGTACAGAACCCAAAAATAAAGCTGCACACTTATAGCCATCTGACCTTTGACAAAGTTGACAGAAATAAGCAATGTGGAAGGGACTCCATATTCAATAAAATGGTGCTGGGATAGCTGGCTAGCCATATGCAAAAGAATGAAACTGGACCTCTACCTTTCACTATGTACAAAAATTAACTCAAGATGGACCAAAGATTTAAATGTAAGACCTCAAACTATAAGAATCCTAGAAGAAAACCTGGGAAACACCATTCTGGACATTGGCCTTGGGAAAAACTTTATGACTAAGTCCTCAAAAGCCATTGTGACAAAGACAAAATTAACAAGTGGGACCTAATTAAACTAAAGAGCTTCTGCACAGCAAAACAAACAAACAAAAAAACTATCAACAGAGTAAACAGGCAACCCACAGAACGGGAGAAAATATTTGCAAACTATGCATCCAACAAAGACCTAATACTCAGAATCTATAAGAAACTTAAACAATTGAACAAACAAAAACCAAACAACCCCATTAAAAAATGGGCAAAAGACATAAGCAGACACTTCTCAAAAGAAGACATACAAGCAGCCAACAAATATATGAAAGAAACAGTATTACTAACAATCAGAGAAGTGTGAATCAAAGCCACAATGACATATCATTTCACACCAGTTAGAACGGCTGTTATTAAAAAGTTGAAAAAAACAACAGATGCTGGTGAGGCTGCAGAGAAAAGGAACCACATGCACTGCTGGTGGGAAGGTAAATTAGTTCAGCCACTGTGGAAAGAAGTTTGAAGATTTCTCAAAAAACGTAAAACAAAACTCACCATTTGACCCAGAAATCCCATTTCTAGGTATATATCCAAAAGAAAATAAATCGTTCTTCCGAAAAGACATATGCACTCATATGTTCATTGCAGCACTATTCACAATAGCAAAGGCATGGAATTAACCTAGGTGTCCATTAATGGTGAATTGGATAAAGAACTGGTACATATACACCATGGAATCTATGCAGCCATAAAAAGAACAAAATCATGTTCTATATGAATCCCAGCAGAAAACCTAGGAAACCCAATGGATGCAGCTGAAGGCCATCAACCCAAGCGAATTAACTCGGGAACAGAAAACCAAATACCACATGTTCTCACTTATAAGTAGGAGCTAAACATTGGGTACTCATGGACATAAAGATGGCAATAATAGATACTGGGAACTAATAGAGGTGGGAGGGAGGGAGGGGAGAAAGGGTTGGAAAACAAACTATTGGGTACCATATTCACTACCTGGGTGATGGGATCAATCATATCACAAACCTCAGCATCACGCAATATACTCATGTAACAAATGTGCACATGTACCCCCTGAATCTAAAACAAAAGTTGAAATTATTTTTTAAAGGATAAGTAAAAACAAAAAACTATGGAAGGTGAAATTATTTTCTCCCCTAGGAGCTGGTTCATTGGTTTGTTTTCAACCAAGCTAGAAAGCTTTGGAGGAAAGAAAACGTATTCAGAAAACGTCTTCTGTCTTTGTGCTCTAGCAGAGATAGGATCCCCCTACCAGAAACACAAACACTGACCTCAAAGTGCTCTGACCTCAGGCTCCACAACTCGACCTCCTGATTACCCCACTGCCTGGCTTCCTTTCGTATCTCTTGCCTTCTACTCACCTGCTGTGAGCCTTCTTTGAGTGCCTCTCCAAGGGCAGAAAAGCCAGGCTAGGAAGAGAAACAGAAATGCAGAACTACTGGTAGATCAACACAGAGAGAAGAGGGGGAAAATACGAGGAGGGGAAGCAGCTGCCAACAGTGGGGCCCTCATCCCTCAGAGCCACTCTCAGCCTCCACTCCCCTCACCTGCCTCCGGCCCTGAGACACCAGATGCCATCCTGGCCGACCCGTTGTGGAAGGACGTTCAGCCCTCAGTGTCTATTTTCTGACCCACAGATGAAAGTGAAAAAGATGAATTTTGCTTTTTTTTATGTGATAGCTGTAATCCCACCGTTTCTCTTTCCTCTAAGCCAGGGGGCATCAGAAAGATTTCTGCTGGCCACAGACGGAGCTGTTGCCCTGGCTGTTCTTGATTAGTCAGGGCTCCCAGTGAGAAGGGCCTCGGCTTCACAGGCTCCTTATTTCACCACCCCACTCTCAGAAGAGGAGGCCTTCCCTCCATGGTCTCCTCAGGAATCTCAGATTCTAGAAAATAAAAAGAACTTCCTCCTCGCAGAAGGCTTAGCCACCCCTGCTTCAGTTGGTTTCTAACCACCAGTGCTAGGGCTTTTTCATGCTCAGGAGGTTGACTTTTTCACAGAGGACAATTCAACCCTTGTTTGGTGACCTGCAGGGTGTCCCTTCTGGGACTGAGAGGTGACGTCTAGAGCGTGGCTCAGCCCCACTGCCTCTTGGTCTCTCGGGGATGGGTCACTCAGGGTAATGGCTCAGCCTCAGGGCTGTGGCTCAGGCAAAGAGCAGCTGCCTCCAGCCAGGAACTGGGTGCGGATTCTGGAGTATGCCCAGTCTCAGGGTCTCAGCCCCTCACTCCCCATCCGAGGAGAAAACTCTCCCAACCATAAAGACATGAGTTGCCTTGTTGCATTAAACCGCATTATAAAGAAATCCATTAGCCACTCTGAGCACTGCTCTCCTCTGGGGCTTCCCTTGCACAAAGATATTTTATCTTTTTAATGAATAAAACATGCTGATTTCCTACAATTAAAGAGTGTGGTGGTAATGGAGAATTCTCAGGAAGGATTCTGAAACCTGTGCACTGTGGAGCAGAAGACCGAAAAGCCCGGCTCTGGGGCTTCCTGTCTCTGCCGCTGAGTGATGCTCCTTCCCCAAAGGTCCTTGCTTCTTCCTTCCTAGAGTCCACTGCGCTTCCCTGCCTGCCTGACATGGCAGCCCACCGACGAGGGAACTGCGGTTCACTGAAAAATCACTGACATGAGGCCGACCGAATAATAGGAGAGAAAGCATACTAATTCATTCAATGTGTATCCACGGGGGCTTCAGAATGAAGACCCCAAGACACGGGGGAAATTGTCTGTTTTTATGTTTAGGCTTAACAAAGTATGGACAGCCAGGTAGAAGTCTGATTTGACAAAAGGGAGGATGATCTGATGTTAATAGACTGAGTCAGAAAACCCAGTAAGACCTGTCTCGATTCTTCTTGGCCTCTCTAAAGCATTTCTTCCTTCTGGGTGTGGGGCAGGGCCTCTCTGGAATGGGGGTCTTGTGACCTACAGTCAAACCAGGTAGGTCAGATATGTTCTTTATGGTCAGTTTTCACAGATAATATTTTTAGATTTTATGGCCAGCTTTAGGGAAAAGGGGTTCTGGTTTCTATAACCTGCCTTGAGAAAGAGGGATTCTAGTTTCAATGGCTGGCCTTGGGAGAAAATGGGACTGAGAGGAGGGCAGGAGAAGATCAGAGAGAAAAGTTTGCTTCTGAGGCTGCTGCTGAGGCCTTCCTTTTCGGGTACCGTTTTCTGAGCCCCAACAGAGCAGCAGGTACTCAGGAAGTTTCTACTGTCCACGTCAGGAGAGATGCGGAAGCACTGTGCCCTGTCTTCCTGCATTCTCCCTTCTGCATTCTTGTTGGCTCTGGCTTCTCCCTCTCTCCCAAAAGCCCCAACTAAGTGTGAACTGTAATAAATAGCTGTGCAGACAGGCCAGCCTGAAAGCTAAGGCCAGACTCTTACTACGTTCAGAAGACACAGCTCCCAGCTAGAGGCCACAGCCGTTTTCCCAGAAGTATAAGGTGACTACTAAACCTGGCTGTCAATGATTTGCCCTTGGAGGAGCTAGAAAAACATGCTGGGAAGACACAAAGGGTTGGAGTTCTAGGGAAAAAGAAAATGAAGTGCACAAAGCTGTGTAACTTTTGCCCTCCCTCCCCACTCCTCGCATTTTGCTGGGGGTGGGAAAACAGGGAAGAAGCTCTACCCAATGTGTTTAGCTTGGGCAAGACCTGCTACATCATTTGCAGGACATAGTGCAATGAAAATGTAAGGCTTCTTGTTCAAAAAGCAGGACAAAGCACTAAAATTAAAAGCTTTTCACTTTCTTCTGCAGTCTTTCTCAACTTGTCACGGAGCTTTTTATTTGCTATTTAATG
The DNA here is from genome assembly GCF_006542625.1 of Nomascus leucogenys. NCBI lineage: Eukaryota > Metazoa > Chordata > Mammalia > Primates > Hylobatidae > Nomascus > Nomascus leucogenys. Next base: position 72,559,469 of record NC_044387.1, on the reverse strand, counting down.
TTGTTCTAAGTAAAGAAAAATTAGAATTTAAAATTATTAGCCCGAATTTTACCATTCTACTTTATATTGTGCAATGCCAGCTTTAAATGCAAATTTAAGAGCATTTAACTCATATGCAGAAGCCCTGACATTGCACAATTTGTATTTCATAGCTTGTACGTGCATACGTATTTTGTCCTTTCCAGAAAAGGGGAGATGCTGTCTTTATTTCCCTTTGTGACATGCACACATTCTACTGACATTCTCTACCTTTGACTTACTGATGTTAAGGAAGGACTGAAGACAAAAGAAACTATGGGCTGCTCTCTCTTTCCCTTTCCTTCTATGTCACCATTTTCACTTAAGTGGTTGGTCAATACAAGGAATTAACACTAATGCTATGTGCAAATGGGATAGGAAGAAATGGCAGCATGCATTATGCACACCTCTCCTCTGCTCAGGTGCGTGCACTACTTCACAAAAGACAAGTTTAAAGATAAAATGATTATGAATTTCAAGATGGTGACAGTAGAGCATTAAGTCAATCTGTCCCCTGGCTGCAGCTTAGGAGGGGAAGCACCAAAGACCCACCCTACACATGGGCACAGCACAAGCCAGAGGAACAGCAGCTGGCTGCCCTTGGTTGTGATGGGCCCTACCTTAGAAGTGGCTTGGAGGGGACCAACAGTGCTCTCAGCATTCAGAAAGAGGCCCACATATAAGCAGGGACATTGACATCCCAGTTTGAATAGGCTGCCTGGAGGGGTGAGGGAAGGAGCATCCGCCGGCGGCCTGTGACCCAACCACAAAGAGTCAGGGAATCATCTGTCTCTCTCTGAAGACTTAAACTAGCCACAGACAGAGCTTGGAAGGGCATGGGGATTGAATTTACTGTATTGAACTGATTTACCCAAACATCACTGTTGGATACTGTCCGCTTGGTGGGTCTTGGAATAAAATATTAAAATCAGTTGTACAAAGAAAGCTCTATTTCCACACACCTCCTTTTTGTGGATAGTTGTAATTTGTGAAATTTTCATCCTGTAAACATCAGTTGAGCACTCACTGTGTTGCCAAGAACTATTTTAAACACTAGATACATATTTATCTTCACATTTAAGAAGACCCCTAGCACCCTGAAATTTTGCTTCAAAGCACTTCCCCATTTTGTCATCGTACATGTATTTGGATGCTTATTTTGACTAATGTCTGTCTTCCCAGCTAGACTGAGCTGCCTGAGGGCAGGGACCATATGAGCCAACCAGCCTTCCCCAGCAGCTTGCTAAATGCTGCATCGATGATGGTGCCAGTGTACAATTGTTTAGGCCATGTGGTACACAAGAGCAAGGCATCTAAAGAGGTAGTCTTCGCATTGAAGACACTGTAGGTTTCAGTTTGTGTGATGACAGCTTTCTGGCAGGTGGAAGTATGTCTTACTCTAACATATTCAATGTAGTATGACAATTTCCCAGCAAATAGAAGTAAAATGTCTTGAGCAAGGGGTGCCTTTTCTAACTTTCACAAAGACACTATTTAGACTAGTGCAGCATTGACTGATTGGCTAATCAAAACATCTCACTTCACTATTAGTGACTGGGAGCTCTGTCCGACTAAGATGTTGCCACTAAAAACAAAAAAGTTATATATATGTACACACACACATATAATGTAATATATATTTGGTTTTGTAATATATACATTTATGAAGGAAATGTGATATCTATACACACACACATATAAATTCCTTCATAAATACGAAAGGAACAGGCCATCCTGCATCAGCCATTTGGCTGCTTTCAAATACTGAAGACTCAGAGGAGTATTTGATTTGCTTCAAGCTGAAATATAACTACATGAGCTCTCTCTGCTCTCTCTCTCTCTCTTCCTCTCTCCTCTAATAAATAAGGAAAAAAGAAAGTCTTTTCTCACCAGTTCTAACAACTGGCCTTACAGATGGGATTCATGCCCCAAAATGAATAAATTCCAGGGTGGCAACATGCAGATTAATTAGGCAGGAAATCATCTCCCTGCAGCAGCCCGCTCCGCATTCTCTAACAAGACTAAAAATGATTTGTGCCACCTGTTTATGGCTCCAAGCATTTGCCTTCGTCCTTCAATGACTCTATTAAAAACTTTTTGATTAACTTGCTCCAATGGTCAGCTTTTTGTTTGTTTGTTTCTTTGGAGTAAATAAATAGAGGTTCCGCATCCTTGTGCCTAGAGAGCCATCTGGGTGAATCAGCAGCAAGTAGTTAAGCTTGAAATACCAGGAGTGTAAACATCACTCTCAGGTCTGACATTACCTGTGAGACTCAAAATTTGTCTGATTCATAAAAACTCCATTGCACAGGTGTGTACAGTGAACTTTCTTTCCCATTTATTTTAAGGACATTTTAGCTGTCAGGAGTTAGGAAGAAGGTGGCTTTGTTTTTTACAAGGCTGCAATATTTTTCACTGTTAGATGTTGAGAGGTGATTGCATGTGTGTGTATATACAGACACATTCTCCAGTTTGGACCCAAGTCATAATAAATTTATGTGCTATTTACACATGGCTCTAAATCATTTCACTAAGAGAAGCACACAGCCTAGGAATTTAACTGTTCTTTCTGGTGCATAAATGACTATCCCTGTTAAAAAAAAAAAAAAAAAAAAAAAAAAAAGAAGAAAAGAAAAGGAAGCAGCAGCTTTCCCTGTCACCAGCAAACTAATGATGATAGCTTGTTCTTGTCTAGCACCGAGTGAAGTGCTCTCCCAAGTATGAGCTCATTTGATTGTCATAAAATCCCTGTGAAGTGGGAAGAACAGGAATTATCAGGCTGAAATTTTTTTTTTAATAAATGGAGAAACTGATGCTTAGGAAAGAAACTGACCTTCTCAAGTTCATACAGTTTGTGAGTGTTCCAAAAAAAAACTAGACTCTGTGGATTATGCTATCCAGTAGTCCAGCAGTCTTTCTAATCTACACTGCATCTGTGAGCCACTAAGGCTTACCATCCACTGCAGGTTCATGCTCATGTGTTTTGGACATTTTGGTATAATACTTAATTTCCTAAGCCTTGGGCAGTTACTGAAAAGTTATGCTCTATTGTGGATTTGGGCCTGGATAGGACTAAGCACCATCACAGATGGACACAAGCATACTTATTACTGGACTCATGGAAGACATCACCATTCAATCACCTTTCTCATTGGCTAATGGCTCAGATCAGATCAAAAAAGAAGTTAGATGAAGTCCTTGTGTCCTCAGAAAACACAGCATGATTTGCTTCTTTGATTCCTAGGGTGCCAAAAGAATAATCACTCGCTTTGCTTTAGTTTGCTTCTAACTCCTTCTGAAATTGGAATTCTCACTGAGGAATTCTTCTCAAGACAGTGTTCTAAACAGCCTCTATTAATTGACCAGTGAAGGAAACAAAAAATATTTTACCCTAAAATATAATTTTTTTTTTTTTAAGACAGAGTCTCACTCTTGCTCTATCTCCCAGGCTGGAATCCAATGGCACGATCTTGACTCACTGCAACCTCCGCCTCCTGGGTTCAAGCGATTCTTCTGCCTCAGCCTCTCAAGTAGCTGGGATTACAGGCACCTGCCACCACACTCTCCTAATTTTTGTATTTTTAGTAGATACGGGGTTTCACCATGTTGGTCAGTCTGGTCTGGAACTCCTGACCTCAAGTGATCCACCCACCTTGGCCTCCCAAAGTTCTGGAATTATGGGCATGAGCCACTGAGCCCAGCCAAATATACTTCTTTGGCATAATTTGATATGGCTATTCAGGGAGGCTGCAAGCACAAGAATAGCCTTGCAATTTCCTCCCTTTTGGGGGAAAAGGAGATTTGCATCTGTGGAGGAAATAAAGTGAAGTAACTAGGACATGCAAACAGGACTTTTCTGAGGCAACCCCTTGTCCAGAGCTAGGAAAGATTAACTGATGGGGAGAGAGAGAAAGAGAGAGAGACAGACTCAGAGTCTGACACCTTTGAAGATCTGACAGAGAAACTGTTATTACAGGCTACTATCTATCTATATTTTAAGGGTTGCTACCTATGAGGTTCATCGGCATAACAAGACCATCCTCACTAGCCAGGCTAGTGGTCTTATGCTAGCCTTCTTCTCTTCTCTCCCTCCTGTAACCTGTCTTGCCATGCTCCAAGCCCCTATTTTTTCTGTAATCTCAGGATGGTATAAAACTTCAATCATCAACCCCCCACCTTTAAGCCTCATATTTTGTGTATGATTCTCATGCCCATATGCATGTCAATAAATGTGTATGCCTTTTTTCTTTCAACTATTATAAATTTGTTTTATAGAATCAAATTATCGAAACTTCAGGGGAAAAATTTAAACTTTCCTACACCAGAATCAACATGAGAGAAGAACCTAGTTGCCACCCCAGCCAGGTATTTTTGAGGCAACTGTTTTTGATTACATTGGTTACTATATAGTCACTATATTATTTTATTCCTAATCAAGTCATGACAAGTGCTAACCATTATCCCTCATCACTAGAACCAGGACATTAACACCTGAAGCCTCTTAGGGCATAAAACTGGCTGGGCTCAGTGGTTCATACTTGTTATCCCAGCACTTTGGGAGGCCAAGATAGGAGGATTGCTTGAGGCCAGGAGTTTGAGACCAGCCTTAGCAACATAGCAAGATCTCATCTCTACAAAAATAAAAATAAAAAATTAACCTGGTGTGGTGGTGCATGCATGTAGTCCTAGCTACTTGGGAGGCTGAGATAGGAGGATCACTTGAGTCCAAGAGGTCAAGGCTACAGTGAACCATGACTGCACCACTGCACTCCAGAGCAAAGCCCTCTCTCAAAAAAAATTTTTGTTTTAATTAAAAAATAAACCCTATCCAGACCTGCCACACCCTCTGCTGGGTGTGATTTGAAATATATGCTGAGCCTGGACCATTGGTTTGCAAATGAATCTAAGACAGGTCATCTACCATCCCCCACTAAGCCTCCACTGCTATAGCTGGAACCATAAAATGACAAAAGTAGCATACACTCTTCACACTGTATGTAACCCAGTATCTTAACCTCAAAATGTATTTTGAAGTTTCATTTTCTCTCTTCTTAATCTTAAGAAAACCCTTCTTCCTGTTTCTATTCCAGACACTCCCTTGCACCATATTTGCTTGTCTAATGATGTACTTGCTTAGAAGTTCCAGGGGCTAATCTTGAAATAAACAAGGCATAGAGATCCAGTTGTGGAAGTCTCCCCCACCTAGAAATTGCCTCAAGGTAGTTAATCTACAACCCGACCATTGTCAAAATGGTCCCAGTTCATACTCCAGGTGGACAACAACTCAAGATAGCCATTGGAGCAAGATATGGCGACCTCCATCCTGCACCACTCCCACATGCTTCCCATACCAAGTTTCCCTTCTCAACCCCCTTCACTCAGCCTAAAAATTTGAGATGGTTCTTTGAGACCTAAGTACAGCCATTCTTCTCAATGTCTAGCCTTTGAATAAAACCGCTTTCCTCCACTCCACCTTGCTTCTCATGTTTTGGCTTCCTAGCGGCAAGCAGCCAGACCTGAGTTTGGTTAAACCTGGTCATTGTGTGTCAAGCTAAACTCTTTAATTTTTCTCATAGAACTGTGGATTTATTTGAATATCTATTGTCTGTCTTCAAAAAAATAAGCTATAAATCTCTACAATCTCTATTAAAGGGAGGCTGGTGGACCTCTCCATGCCCAAAAGGGAAAGTGAGCATTCCCGGTGGCTTCTTCCCTGGCTTGCTTCATCAATAACTCTAGACCAGAATGCTCTCTCTGCAAGGAGGGTCTCAGACTTCTTTCTTGAACAGGAAAGTGAGCACTTTCTGCACCTCCTTCCCCAGCCTGCTCTAGTGAAAATCCCAGCCCTGCTATCTCTCTGTAGAAAGAGGTTGGAGAACTATGCTGGCAAGAATGACAGCACTCCTGTGCCATCTTCCCTGGCTTACTCTAAAGATAAAGTCTTGGAATCTGTCATTGGGAGGATGCTGGGGGACCGCTGCATGCCTGAAAGAGAAAGTGAGCACTCCCTGCACCTTTCTCTCTGGCTTGCTTCAGTGATAACTCCAGACCAGAAATCTCCCCTTGCTAGGAAGGTGTGAAACTTCTGCTTGCTCAAACAGGAGAGTGGAAACTCCCCACACCTTCTTCCCTGGCTTGCTCCAGAAATAAATTCAAATCTGCAGACTCTCCCTGGAAGTAGTTTCTGCATGCTCCAACTTTTACAGCTTCCACCTGAAGGACTAGCTCCTAAATCACCTCACTATGGGAGTTGACAGACTCTGCACTCCTGAGTCTCCTAGACCACTGAGAACAAAAAGGTGACTTTTAAACTTGTAAATTTTCAGCAGTCATCTCAAAGTGAGTAGTCTGATCAAGAGTACCAGCCTCTGCTTCAGACTCTTTCCTTGATGTAGAGCAGAACGAGTGGAGATAAACTCTAGCTCTCAGTTTCTCTGCAAAGGAAGAAGGAACTAGAACATACATCTAACACCATCTGCATCCCAAAGTCCTGGCTTCTATCCCACCTCTCTTAAGACAATAGCACAACTTGACACTTTAATTCCTTTTTCTTTTTCTTTCTTTCTTTCTTTCTTTCTGTCTGTCTGTCTTTCTTTCTTTTTTTTTTTGACAGGGTCTCATGCTGTCGCCCAAGCTGGAATGCTGTGGCATGATCATGATTATGGCCCACTGCAACCTCAACCTCCCGGGCTCAGGTGATCCTCCCGCCTCAGCCCCCACAAATAGCTAGGACTACAGGTGTGTGCCACCACACCCACATGGCACTTTAATTTCTTGGAAGCCGCTAAGAACAAAAACAGCAGGTTGGGGACATGCACAAACAGTTTAGAGGCACCTGGAATGTCTCGTCAGGCAAATTGGGCAGGAGCAGCTCCCAAAAGAGAGCAGTATAACAAGATTAGGGAAGGTAGTTTTTTAAATCTAACGTGCAGGGACCAACGCAGAGAGTGAAGGAAAATGAAAAAACAGGAAAATTAAGAAAACATCTTCTGAATAAAAGAACAAGATAAATCTCCAGAAACTGACTCAATGGAATGGAGATATGTGATTTACCTGACAGGGAATTCAAAAGGACAATTGTAAAGATGTTCTCCAAGGTAAGAACAATGCGTGAAAAAACTGACAACTTCAACAGAGAGGTAGAAAAATGTTAAAAAAAAAAAGGAAGAAGAAGAAGAAGCAAACAAACCGAAATCATCAAGCTGAAGAATAACTGAATTCAAAAATTCAATAGAAGGCTTTAACAATGACTAGATCAAGCAGAATAAAGAAGTAGTGAACATAAAAATGGGTTATAGAAAATTATACAATATGAGGAGAAAAAAGAAAACAAGTGAAGACAACCTAAGGGACTATGGGACATCATCAGGTGGAATGATATGTGCATTATCAGAGTATCAAAAGATGAGGAGAAAGAGAAAGGGACAGAGGACATATTTAAAAAAAAAGGCAAAAACTTCCTACTTCTGAGGAAGGAAATAAAAACCTAAATCCAGTAAACTCAACATACACCTAAAAAATGAGTCCAAAGAGACTCACACCAAGACACATAACAATAAAATTGTCAAACATTAAAGACAAAGAGAGAATATTGAAAGCTGCAAGAGAAAAGTGACAGTTACTGTGAGGCCTCTGAGCCCAAGCCTGCACATACACATCCAGATGGCCTGAAGTAACTGAAGAATCACAAAAGAAGTGAAAATGTCTGGTTTCTTCCTTAACTGATGACATTACCTTGTGAAATTCCTTCTCTTGGCTCAGAAGCTCCCCCACTGAGCACCTTGTGACCCCCGCCCCTGCCTGCCAGAGAACAACCCCCTTTGACTATAATTTTCCACTACCTACCCAAATCCTATAAAACGACCCCACCCCTATCTCCCTTTGCTGACTCCTTTTTTGGACTCAGCCCACCTGCACCCAGGTGAAATAAACAGCCTTGTTGCTCACACAAAGCCTATTTGGTGGTCTCTTCACACGGACGTGTGTGACAGTTACATATAAGGGGACTCTAATAAGACTCTCTGAGAGTTTTCAGCAGAAATCCTGTGGGCCAGAAGGGAATGGGATGATATATTCAAAAAGCTGAAAGATTAAACAAAATAAATAAACCTGCCAACTAAGAATACTATACTTGGAAATCCCACTCTTCAAAAATGAAAAGGAGATAATCACTTTCTCAGACTTAAAAAGGGGGGGAGTTGCTAAGTAGCAACATAAAAATATATAAAAATATAAAACTCATTGGTGAAAGTAAATATATGGTCAAACTCAGAACCCTCAAACTATAATGGTCATCTGAAAATCAATTATATCTCTAGGATGAAGGTTAAAAGACAACTATTAAAAACAACAATAGCTACAATAATTTGTTAAGGGACACAAATTATAAAAGATACAAAATGTGTGACCAAAAACAAATTAGGAGGAAGTAAAAGTGTAAAATTTGTGCAAGCAAAGTTATTATCAGCTTAAAATAACCTGTTATTCATATAAGATGTTTTATGTTAGTCTCATGATAACCACAAAGCAAAAACCTTTAGTAAATACACAAAAGTTAAAAAGAATTTAAGGCATACCACTACAGAAAATCATCAAACCACAAAGGAAGAGAAAAACAAAAGATCTACAAATTAACCGGAAAAAAATTTAACAAAATGGCAATCCTAAGCTCTTACATGTCAATAACTACTTTGAATGTAAGTGGATTATATTATCCAGTCAAAAGATATTGAGTGGCTGAATGGACAAAAATGTAAGGCCCAACTCTGTGCTGCCCAGAAAAACTCATCTCACCTCTAGGGATACAAATAGACTGAAAGTGAAGGGATAGAAAAAGATATTCCATGAAGAAACAGAGAGTAGAAAGGTGGTTACCAGAGGCTGGGGGAGAGGGGTAGAGATGGAGAAAGATGTGATCAAAGGGTACAAAGTCTCAGGCTGGAGTAACAAGCTTTAGTGATCTATTGCACTGCATGTTGAGCACAGTTAACAATAATGTGTTACATATTTCAAAATTGCTAAAAGAATAGATTTTTAACATTCTCACCACAAAAAATAAGTTAGTGAGAAAATGGATATATTAGTTGGCTTGACTGAGTCTTTCTAATACAGTGTATACATCGATCAAAACATCACATCATCACATTTTATCCCTTAAATATGAACAACTATTTTTTGTCAATTAAAAATAAAAAGTAAAAAATAAACTATAAGCTCCTTGAAGGCAGGGAGAACTTTGTTATTTCCTGCACAAGAATAGTGCTAGACATGTTGTAGATCCTTGATAAATATTTGTTGATTAATTGACAAGAGGAGAAGAGGGAAGAATGCCTATTTGTGCCACGCATGCTGGGAAGTGGCTTCATTTCTAGGCATGGGATTTTATAGGGAATCACTAAATCTGGGGCTTTTGAGATAATATTATGTATGCCTGGGCTTTCAGAAATATTCTATCCATCTATTTTTTTAATTTTTTTTTATTCAGTCAGCAAGTATTGTCGAAACACTTATAATGTGCCCAGACACATATGGTAAACAACTCTGACAGCAATGATTTGCGCATACCCTGAGAATGACCCCGTATGGCTGACACACCTGAATGTGTGTTTGGAGGGGATTCATTCCTTATCTGTGAGGAACATCTGAGCCCCCAGCCCATCCTGTGGAACAAGGGCTGTACAGGCCATCAAGACTCTGAGTTTTGGGTTGGATGAAGATTGCCAGGTGGAGGCTGTTAGGGGAAGGGTGCTAAGTGAAAATGCCATATAACTGCATGTGTTTTTGCAAGTGGTTGTGGTTCTTCTACCCAGCCTACTGCCACTGGGCCATGCAGTTCTCCTGCCCAGCTTACTGCCACTGGGCTGTGTAGTTCTTCTGCCCAGCCCACCACCACTGAACCAGCAGTTCTCCTGCCAACCTGCCACCACTGGACTCTCTCCCCTGTATGCAAACCCCCAATAACCCCATGTCTCAGTTGCTGTCTCTGGGTCTCTTTGGCGTCTTGAACCTGGTGCCATCCTCCTTGGAGTTGACAGGAATTTAGCACAATTGGTGAGCTATCCAGAAGGCTGGAGAAAATCCTGTGAGCACCAAGATGGTGGGATCAGGGAAGGGGAATCCACAGGGGAAATTCTGAGCTGGCCGTCCATATCTGTGTGGGACCTGAAAGCCACTATCCTTGATGGATGGGGTTCAACATGTGAGCACAAGGATGCCCCCAAAATGCTAAAGGATCTGGAAGAGTTGTTGCAGGAGATGGCTCTGACTGAGCAAGGGTCAGATGCCCAAGTGGTGGCAGCTGCAATTGGCTGGCTGCTCTACAGAGTAGCCACTGAAGCTGAGTTCACATTGCAGGCAAGTGTTTGTCAGTTACAGGATGAACCGCAATTAGAAAGAGATGCCAGGTTAGCTCAGGCTGAAACATTGGAGAGCTTACTGTCCTGCCTGCGGCACAGGATGACAAGATGGAGACCCTGGATTGTCGGGTAGCCCATTTGAATGGTCACCAGCCGCCACATCAATGGGTCTGAGCTATCATGACTAAATCCTCCTGAGACCCTAAGTCCTGAGACCCTATGGAGAGCTCTAGTGGGGAGGAGAGTGAAGACTGGGATGGGCTTTTAGAGGTTCCCATCCCCTCTGTGCATCTGATGGTCACCACCGAGATAAAAGCCGACCCAGTGTGCCCATAGCAGGTAGCCCTGCAAGACTTGCCTCTGCCTGGAAGACCACAGTGCACCACCATGTGGGACCACACAGCTGTGGAATTGGTAGAGCTGGAAAATAGGTTCAGGCAGAAGGGGAGAGAGTTGACTGTGGAGTGGCTTCTCTGTCTCTGGGACATGGGGGCAGAGGGTGTTGTACTCTCCGTAAGTGAAATGGCATCCATTATAGACCACTGGGTCTCGAGGCAGCCCCTCTGTGGTGCTGGTAATGGGGATCAGGCTGTGCCCTTGGCTGGGTGACTGTAGGCTGCAAGGCAGCCTTGCCAAGTAAGGGAGATGTCCCCACATCTCCTTTGCAATGACAGACTGTGGAAGAATTGCAGGACATCCTCTAGGAATTAGGGATGTAGCATGCTGTCTATGCTGGGCATTACCAAGGTCCCAACGATGAGCTTTTCAGTGCTAGTATGAAAGACACCATCTTATAGTTGGCACCAGCCAATGGTATGGCACACTAGTGTCTATCCTGAGCCCCTTGGTAGGATAGCCAGTGTCTCTTGTGGCTCAAGCAGACACTGACTTGGAGGAAATGGTGGGGGGGGAGGTTACTACATGGGTGAAAGGTACACACTGCTGGAATGAAAGGAAAGGAGACAGCCATGGGAACCATCAGGGTGACCCAATAACAAATGTGGCACAACCTCTTAGTGGCAGGGACACCTGCTGTGAAAACAGATAAACAGCCGAATGCTGTTCTGGTCAGACTAGGGCAGAAGCTCAAGTTGGAATAGCTCCACTAAGGAGCCTCAGGTACATCCCACTGTCCCTCCCACAGAGAGATGGCAGGCACCAACCTCTTTAACTAGGATGCAGGAAGCTTCCGGTCAGGATTCTCAGGGCAGCTTAGGGCTGGGGAACCATGTTCTGAGAAGCATCGAGGTATGCGAATGCCTGGGAAATTAGGTGAGATATGAAGAAGAAAAGAACAAGAGGAAGCCTGGAGTGTTCTCAAAGAAAGTAGGACAGGAAGTTCTCAAAGCCAAATGATGCAGCAGGTGGAACATTCCCTTACATGATTGAGCAAGGAGACAGATTCAGGCTTGCGGAGGATGGCAGTGGGATTCTTAGGTGCATTCCCCTAGGTGTTTCTCCATGCTGCCCACCTTCTCTTCTCTCCAGCATCTGTGATTCAGGCTAATTCCCACTTTTGAAGCCAGAGGTCTGCTGAAGCTAACGAGGCAATGGTAATGACTGAAGAGGACCATGATGAGCAGGGCCAATCGCCCAGGGCTCAGGGCAGTCTGCAGCCTCTCCTGTGGCAGTCCCCACCCATTTGGCATCATGGAAACACCAGCACCTTATGGCCTTTCTCTGGGCAAGGCAGCACCTCAACCTGCCAGAGACTTCCTAGAAATCTACCCTTCTCCCTTTCACACCTTGCTTTGCTGTTGTCATTTGCTTTATTTTGCTTTGTTTACTGAATGGCCCTTGCTGGTCTCCAGCAGTAAAGCAAGGCCGTTCTCCTTCACTCCCCCTGCTCCTCCCACCCCTCACCCCCATGCAAACAAGGACCACGTCTGCATGTCTGCCCTCTGCCAAGGTCAAGGATGCTGATGAGACCTTAGGATCAGCCCTGTCTTATCTCCCCTGCTTTCCCCAGCTGAGCAGGGAGGTCAGACCTCAAGCTGCTGAAGAGGCCCAGGTGCCTGCCAGCGTGGGTGGGCACATTCTTTTTTTTCTCTGACTCTTGTCCATGGCTTGTGGGCTCTGGATTGCCTTTCCTCAAAAGAGAGTGGTAACAAGTGCAACTTGGGTATAAACTCTGGGAAGAAAAAGCAAAAGCAAACTTTTTAGACCTCTATGGGTCCGACCACCACATTCCTCATGACCCTTCTCCTCTGGACTTAGGGGCCACAGCCCCAGAGAATTCTGGACTGCTCTCCTGCTTTGCTGGGCCCCTTGGGATGTCTCAGGTGCACGTGACAATTGAGCATCAACTTGAGAGCTATCTTCAGGTCATGGGGCTTTACATGAAAGCATCCCTTGCCACTGAACTTGCAATTCTGACCACTCACTCAAGGCAACAAGTGACTTTTGATGTCATCCTGAAGAAATGTGCCCTTTCCTGCCAGCCCTTGAAGCAGTCAATCTCCCATCTTGCATACTGTTTTTGTGACCAAACTGCATTGCTTATCACATATGATTGATCGGATAAAAATTATGAGCAAAACATTCTGCTAGCTTTTCCTTGTCCTGTCATCTGGTAGAAAGAGATTTTTCCTGAAGCAGGTGAGAACCTTTTCTTTCCAGAAGTGGTGAGGTTGCTGCCTTCCACACCCGGACACCCGGAGGGTTTTCCAGGGCTGTGTTTTTAAACAACAACATTCACAGCATGTCTTACAGATTTTGAAAAGGCTATAGGGTAGTATACCATCTATCTAGACATTTAAAAGGCATTTAAAAATGCCAAATGTCTGTTCTCTGGCTGGTCAGGCAAGCTTCTTTCTATGCTTCATTTCCAGAGGGTTCCTGTGGAAGCCACCAGCACATAGAGAGAAGGGAAAATATGGTTATTCTGCATCCACTTTACTGCAAGGAGATCGGGGCTGACGCGGCTGGCCAATTCACAACCTGTCTCTAATGTATTCCTGTTTGAGAAACTGATCATGGACAGCTAAGTGAAATGCGATTGTAATATATGATGTGCTTCCAGGAAAAACCGAGAGTAGATGAGAGAGGTTCAAGCAGCAAACAGCTCCAGGGAAAACCCGAGAGTGGGAAAGAACTTTTCTGCTGAACGAGGCTCTTACTTCTGATTTGCAGTGGGTTAAGCTGTTTCCAGGATGCCATTTTCTGTCTCTGATAATGTGTGTGTGTTTTGTTATATTAGCCCAACATTTGGCAAATGGTTTCCAAGTCCAAACATTTGGTATTATTTTGTGCTAGGTGAACATGGCGCTCTAGGCAGGCTCAGGCTTGATTCAGAAATCTGGCTATGAGTGTGCAATAATTTGTCTGGATCGTTTTATTTCACAGCCAGGCTGTCCTTGAAATGCTTAATTCATAAAGAGGGAGAGCTGCTATTTGTTTTAGCAGCCCACAGTCGAGGAAAGAAAGTGGGATTGAAAAAAGTCACATGTCTCTCTTGCCAAAGACCTGGATCGCCTAGCTTGGTTTCTCCCAGGTTGCCCCCAGTTTTGGCCTGATAACCTCAGTCATATAAAAGTTGATAGGCATTGACTAATACCGAGAGATACAAAGTAGCCATAGAGTATAACTAAGGAAAGTTTGTTATTATAACTAAGTCCAGTTACTATGTATAACTAGACTACACATAATAGACTAGTTAGAGAACTGAAGCATGTAAATAGGGTGCCATGAGGAATAGTACCAATATTTTAATCAGGCATGTAATTAATCAGCACCTATTGATTACATCAATCCATTACTTTTTCAAAAATGTGAATTGAGTGTCTCCAGCACCATGCCAGGTGCTGGGAATACATCAGTGAATTAGACACTAGCCTGTCCTCAAGGAGGTCACAGTCCAATTGGAGAATCTTAGAAGTAAATCAACAATCACAGTACACAAAGACAAGGGCCATGATGGAAAGTCCAGGCAGCTGGAGGAGTACGAAGAAGGGTTCCTAACTCAGTTGTGGGGGAGGAGAATGACAGAGTCAGAGAACACTTCCCAGGCCAGACAATATCTACTGAGTACTGAAGGGCGGACAATAACCAGTTGGTAGCTAAGCACCAGGTGTCAATTAGGTTCATGACCTACTCTGGTGCAAAGAACTAACTGGAAGCAGAAGATGAGCACAGGATGTGTGATTTAGTGCTGTTAGGATTCAGCATTGAGCAAGAGTCAGAATTTCCAGAGGATTTGATGTGGGTCCAAGAAGATTGAAAAAGTTCACCCAGGTAGGCAGAAGAGAAGAAGGCCCTCTGTGATGGAAACAAATTTACAGGAATGAGAAATGGGATGCTTAGAGGTCAATAAATGTTCATTGAAGAGTACATGGTTCTGTAGGAAAAACAAAGTCATCTATGACATGCTTCTACCCCCAAGAGCAAGAGTCAATAAACTTTTCCATAACGTGTCAGATAGTAAACATTTCAGCTTTATGGATCACACAGAATTGGTCCACAGGCTATGGTTTGCCAACCTCTGCTCTAGAGGCTCACACTCTTATTGGGAACACAAAATAGAGATACGAAAACTGTATAAAGCCAAATGACCTTGCCCGGAGTCTTGGAAGATTAGTAACAAGGCCTGGGTCAGGTTGTGGAGAGCTTTGAACATCAAACTCAGTGTTTGGACGTCAGCTGGTAAGCAGTGAGGCACCATTGACGGCTTTCAGCAAGGGATTGCTTTTTGGAAGATCAATTTTGCAACAAGATGCAGAATGGATGAAAGCATAGAGAGCCCGGAGGCAGGGAAACTTGTAAGAACTCTGAAGTGGTACTCAAAGTATCAAGTGAGAACTCAGATTCTGCAGGTAGTGGGGGAATGGAATGGGAAGTACAGGGTGAGAGATATTTCATAGTTTGATGACCAGATATGAGGTCTGAAGGAAGGAAGGAAACGCAGATTCTTTGGGTGGCTAAATGGTGGTGCTGAATGAACAGATACAAACATTTGGGAAAGGAACATGGTATGAAGGGACAATTCATTTATCTCAATGTATATTACTTTAGAATTGATAGTGGTACATCCACATGAAACTGTTCATCTAAAATACTAGGAGAGCTCATCAGTGTGGCCAGTACTGCAAAGTAGAATTGTGGGCCATGCATGAAAAATCAATAGCAACAAAAGGTAAGAAGGTTAGTAACAATGGACACTCATGGACAGCCGTTATCCTGCCAGGTATCGCTTTAGACATGTTACATGGATTATCTCCTTTAGTCACCCCTACAGTCCTCTGAGGCATATATTATTATCCTTATCTTACAGATATGGAGATTGAGCCTTAGAGAGGTTAAGTGATGTGCCCAAAGTCACACAGTTAATAAGGTGTTACACCACAACTAGAAGTCATGTGTGTGTGCCTTGGAAGGCTGTGCTCACATCAAACCTCAGCCTCTTGGTTCAGGGGATTTCCTTCCTGCATGCAGAAGTTTTCTTTCCTCTCCACTAGCCTGACGAACGCAGAGCCTGTGTTCACTCTTGCTTTCCCAATGTATATGGAAAAATACCTTCTTTCTTCACTAAATTAACCAAAACCCCCCATGGTGCTACTCACACGCCTACTCATCCTCTGCAAGTCTGACTTCTCTCCTGGAGGCTCCCTCACTCTCTTCTGCCAGAAATGAGACCTGGGGACAAACAGCGGTATCATCTATATCCCTGCTGTAGCTGAGGTCACTGAATTCCCCTGATCAGTCCCTCTCTCACAGCGTAGCATCTAGACTTCACGATCATGGCCTCTTCCCCTCGCCTTGTCTGGCAGCAGGGCCAGTTCACACCTTGCATGTGTTCCTTCATGTTTTAGCTCCCAGAGGTAGATGGCAAAATAACCACAACCCTTCTTCTTCCTGCAACCATGCCCTTGAAACATGACTCTGAAGCCCCTTCCATCAAGAGGTAGAGTCTGTTTCCCTACACTTTGGGTCCAGGCTCTCCTTGTGACCTGCTTTGACCATTAAAATATGGTGGAGTGATATTTTACCCATTCCAAGCCTAGGCTTTAAGAGTTCTTACACACATTCACTCTCTTTCGAGACCCCTGTCTCTGCCTGGGCTAGCCTGCTGTGGGAGAAGAAGCTATGCGGACCAGAGAGGCATAGCTCATTGTCGCAGCCAAAGCCTGAGACATGAGAGAGCCCAGCCAAGATGAACACAACCACCCACCCACCCACCCACCCAACACACCAACACCACTGACTGTGGGTGCCTGACGGAGCAAGCTGTGCCCAGACTAAACTGATGATTTACAGAATCTTGAGCTAAACAAATGGTTGTTCATCTTTTTTAAACTACTAAGTTTAGAGATTTCATAGCGGTATCAAATACACTACCCTTGTCTCACTAAGATATCAAAAATATCTACATTTGAGTAGCAATCAGCTAACCGCATTTTATTCTAGAACTTCCTGGACTGCACATATTTGAGGACTCGGTCACCGACTTGCCTGTGTTTGCTGTGAGTCGCCTACAGAACTGAAAATGGGAAGCAGAACTAGGCTGGCTATACTCCTAACCACAAGGACACTCTCCCCAAATGAAAAGGCTCTAATTAAAAGGCAGGAAAGATCAGGTATCTCTGGAGTTCACTGTTAAAATTGTCAAAAAAAACCTCAAAGTCGCTTTGCTTCTGACTATTCATACATTGGAAGACTAATTAACTATGACAAGCTGACCAGTGGAGACCATTTTCATAAGGATGACACGATGATGGATGGGTCCATGCTGTTACAATGTCATTGCTAAAAAAGACGTGATGAGTCCAAGTTCCAATTACTAAGATTCATATACAATACAGAGGTCCTTTTCAAGCCACATAACCCCATTGCAACAGGCTGACGTGTCATCTTTTCTGTATTTAAGAGCCATATTCATGGGCCGGTGACATACTGAGCTATGCATGCTAGGCCTTCTCTGCATCTGGCAGCTGGAACGGGACCCAACTAAGTCTTTTGCTTCAGGGCTTTGAGTACCAAATGAGGCATTAGCACAATAGAAACACCCAACCCAGAGCAATGTTTTCCCATCTTCAGACTTGGAGGCCAAGAGGCCATAGCAAGGACATTATGTAGATATTTATACAACCATTTAAAACATAGCCACTCAAAAATGTCAAAACCATTCTTAGCTTACTGGCTGTAAAAAAGTAGGCAGCTGGCTGGATTGGGCCCACGGGCTATAGTTTGCCAACCCTTGCCTTAAATAAACAAACTTGTTAGATTTCTCACTAGTGTTATATTTCTGCAGCTAAAGTTCTCTTAGTTACAGAAAATTTCTCTTAGGTACAGAAAATCTGGTCACAAGAAGTTTGAAAAATAAATTAACATAAAATTATATACAGTCACATGTTACTAAGATATGTAATGTATTATATTAGTATACGTTATAATATACAATTTTATATTATATATAACACATGATATATGTATTAATATATTACATGCATTAAATTAATATATGGATATACTAATATATTAATATATTAATATGCTAATATATATTATATCAATATAAAATATGTAAATATGCTAATGTTTTATGTCAATATAAAATATACTATAGTAATAAATTATATACAGTAATATATTAATTATTATTTGTTTCAGCTAAAGTCACAAACTGTTTTCTTTCCTTCACACAAAAGCTGAAGCTCTCTCATATGGTTCCGGATGTTTCTGCTAATTCACAGCTTACCTAAATCTCTCAGTGTTGTAAAACAAAAAATATTCCCTTGTTTTACAAAACAGGGAGATTTGTCTAAAAAAAGCAGCCAACAAACACTGATTTCATTATTGGAGGTGGATGGAAGGGAGAATTTTGCAGTCTCCTATTTTTGTCATCTGTTGATCTAAATGTCTTTTCTGTAAGAAAGTTGAATACTCTGTGACACTAACATTTCGAATTTAAAATTTGTAGTTGGGAATACATTCACATGATTCAAGAATCAAATCCATATAAAGAAATATCTTCTAAGAAATCCTGCTCTTCCTCCATTACCATCCACCCTGTAGATAATCCGGTACGTGTTTCCAGGGCCGTTCCTGTTTGCCCCCTTTTATGTTCCAAATGTAGCCTATTGTGCATGCTGTGTTGTACTTTCCTCTGTTTTCCTTTAACTTAGGATCTGTCCTGGAAATCTTTCCATATCAGTACATAGAGATGTGGGGATGGATCTAAGAGAATTGAAATTAAGCAGATTTATGTTATAAGCAGTTTATTAAGATATTTTAACTCTATAGGGGTACAGAATTGAAATAATGTTGTTTTCCAAACTGTCTCTAATTCTGCTGAATCCAATCCCTTTTTTGCACTGGGTAGTGTCTCCCTCAACATTTCAACCTGACTCCAAAACTTGACAATTACTTCTGCTTATTAAAATGGTCATTTTCAGTTTTTAAGAGTGGTTTAAACACTTATTCCACACACTGTCCCACGGGCCGGATTTAAGTCTCTTGAGGCTTGGTGTGGAGCAGTCATTGGGTGGCAGGGGTGGGGGGTCTGTACTCACACTCTCCCCCTTTCCCTTCAGTGTTGGGGTAAGAATGGGGACAGGGAGGGAGGACTTTCTCCTTCTGTTGTTGCTATGGAGAAGCTGAGGCCCTCCTTTGGGGCCAGTCACTAGCTGTTCATCTGGCTCACTGCCTGTGGGCTTCACAGAGACAGGTGGTGGTGGCTCTAGCTCTTATAGGCAGTGGTGGTACGTATGATTAGGGATAAAATGCTGTTATAAGTAGCAGAAAATCCAAACAATTGTGGCTTAAGTAAGAAAGAGGTAATGAGGAGTCTGGGGCTATTACCGTGGCTTCACAATGTTGTCCTTGACTTAAGCTCGTTCTGGCTTATTGCTCTGTCATCCTAGGGTAGCACTCTCATCCTCATTCTCACAAAATAGCTGCCAGAGCTCCAGCTATCTCATCCAAGTTACAAGAAATAAGGAAATAAGGAAGAGCAAAAAGAGCTAAAGGAGGAAAGAATATTGTCCATCACAAGAAAACAAACGTTCTGAGATATCCCCAGCAGGCCTCCCCTCGTTGACCTATTTTACTTGAACAACCTGAGCTGCAACTAGGCAATGTGATTTTTAGCCAGGCATTTTAGCCAGCAACGTTTTTTCCAAGAGAATTGGACTTCTCTTCATAAAGTAGAAGGTGAGAGTGGCTGTTCAGTACATAAAACACCATCTTTGCCATATGGTTCCTTGCAAGATTCAGCCACATTTTCCAGTGAACCACCAGCACGTGACCTCACAGTGCTCTGCTGGCCATGCCTCTTGCAAAACTGTAACCATCAAGTTCATCCACCCTCTACCACCCCCACCTCCAGAATCTACTGGTGTGTGTGGTGTGTGCAGGATCTACCCTCAGTCCTCCTCGGACACCAGAAACCACAGAGCGTGCCCTTGTCCCCTGTCTGCCTGGCCATCCTGCTATTCTAGCCCTCTCTCGCCGGCCTCTTCCTCCAAGTGCCCCCTACGGGGCCAGGCACCCTACCCTTCTGGAGGTCGGCAGTTTGCAAACAACTTAATGAAGGGGGATAATTGGGACAGCCCAATCTTTATGAGGGGCCCATTCAGGAATCACTCTTCTCTCAGCAGCACTGCACTTCCCCATCAAGGCACCTGCCTTCAACCCAAGTTCTCATAGATTACCAGAGGGCTGGATAGTAGTACTGTGACTATAACCATTCACAGTCGCCGATGATTTCCTGAACTTAGTTTGTCATCAATTTAGATCCTTTTATTCCGAGTCTTAGGCTTTAGATGAAACTCTGGAGTGACCAGAAAATTCCCCTTGTCTCCCAAATGTGCCCTATTATACTTTGTGTGGACTTTTTCACAGCCGTCTGCTCCCCACAAAAGATGCTCCCTCACCTCCCTGATGGTGCAGTTCTAGGGTTAATGGACTATTCCAACCTTCAAGCCCCATTATTTTTTTCACAAGTATTTATAACTACAGATGCATCAGCCATAAATGTACATCCCAACCACCTCGAATCAGAGAGAAGCTGCGTGTCGAAGCTCAAGTCCAGTTAATGGGTTTGAAACAGTTGTTGGGCTTCGAGCCTCATTGCTTCTATCCTTTTAAAAAGCTTTAGGGTAGTAAGTCATACCAGAGGAGATGCTGTAATCCATGTCACAGAAAAAATGCCTAGTTTATTTTTTCTTACATTCTGAACTTTATTTAATGCATAGGGGCTTTGGGAGCTTCGAGAGGGAACCGGGGTGTATGTGTAAGTGCTGGGTGAAGCTAAGAGAAAAGAAAGAAGAATCTCAAGGAGTCTTTTCATCATCAAAACTCCTGCCTCTGCAGGCTCCCTCTTTCATCCTATTTGCTGTTACCTTCCCCCAACTTCCTCCAGGGACAGATCATTCCCTTAAGCTCAGACTTTCATTCTTCAACTACCATAGCAATTTGGGTTGTTTTTATCGTGAGTTCCACAAGTGAGCAACATTTGCAGCCTTGCCTAGGAGACCTAGGTAGTACCAGGAGGGACTGATTCTACAAAGTATGCTTGGCCAGAGGCCTTCACGGAGGCAAAGTCCCTTTGGAGACCACATAAGGAGTTCCAGCAGAGGCCAGGCCTGGCTGACCCACCCCTGTTCCTGGGCCCTGGATCCTGGCCCAGTCCAGCTCAGCCATGAGGAGACAGGTCCGGAGAAATGTCCTGCTCTCTTCCCTGATCCACCGCAGCCCTGGAGACTCCGGGATCAAAACTTGTATCTTGTCTGTTACCCTTCCATGCATGGAATGTAAGCTCCATGCATGCAGGGAATTTTGTTTGTTTAATTCCCTACTGTAGCCCCAGTGCCTAGAACAATGCTGTCACACAAAAGCACAATAAATAGTTGTAAATGAATGACAAATCTAAGGTCTAGATTTATCTGTACACTTTGGGTAGTCTCCATTGTGCCTGCAAAATAATTGTTCTCTTCCATTGAGATCTTGCACAGGGTTCCACAGGCTGTCCCAAGTTGCTGGTTGAATGGGCCAGGTGAGAGGCAGGCTAGACTCTCAACAATAGGGTAAGAGGGCACAAGGGGAAGCCAGGCCTAGGCAAAAAATAGTGTGGGAACATGGGCTTAGGCCTGGATCCTGGTCACAAGCGGATCAACTGGAGCAATTTCAGATCTGATGGGTCCCATTTGGGTGTATGCACCAGAGGCATGTCCAGAATCCTACAGAAATTGTGGAGCTGGATAATGCCCTCATTACTTTTCATCTCTGCAGCCAGTGGCCTGGGATGGAGTGGAGACACTGAATGAAGAGTGAAGGCCATTCACCTCAATCCCACGACATTCACCTCCCCAGCGTAGCTGGGTCACTGTGTTGTTATTGCCCCTCAGGGCATTATACCAAGTCATCTCAGTGCACAGTTTCTTGTTCTAGACAAATAATTCATCTCCTTTTTAAAAAGTGAGGATAATTCAACTCACTGATCAGGCTTCCAGATGAGTCAGTTGGGCACTGAAGATAGTTTCACTATTATACAGAAAGAAAGAGAAGGTGGGGGAAAAAAGACAAGACTGAAAAGAAAGGCTTATGTGGTTTACAGTTTGAAGTATTTCTTTTCTGAACCCTTAGAAAATTTTCCATGTGAGGCTTAATACAGCAAAGGCTAGAGTAGAAAATTTACTTATCTGAGATCTCGGATGCCAGGCAGCCTAATAAATCCAGGCCTAGGTTAAGATTAACATTGTCTGAAGCCGTAGCGTCTTGGTCTAATCTATAGTCATAGGGGTAACCAAACATCTTTCATGTGGATCACTGCTTAGTTTTTAAAAATCACACAAGTAGGACCAAAGGAAAACTTTAAAGCTGATATCATTGAACTTTATAAGCTGAAAATCACCTGTCTCTGCTGAATGGAGAAAACGAAGATTTGCATGAACTACCAAAGCAGCATGCAGAGAAACCCCGAGTTTTCCTAAACAAGACTCATTCTGAGTCCCTAAAAAGCTTCTAGAGTCCAGGATGGAATTTGGGAAAACTGAGGCAGATAATTGTTGATTTAATGGAGGGTAAAAGACTTTAGAATTGATTTTCTCAGTGCTTAAAACCCTGCACTAGCTCCCCGTTGTAAATGGAATGTCTGTGTCCCCAGATTTCGTATGTTGAAAATCTAACCCCCAAGGTGATGGTATTAGGAGCCGGGGACTTTGGGAGGTGATTAGACTTAGATGAGGTCAGGAGGGTGAGGCCCTTGTGATGGAGTTAGCGTCCTTGTAAGAAGAAGAGAAGACACCAGAGCTGCTTCTCTTTGCCATGTGAGGACACAGCTAGAGGGCAGCTGACTATAAAGCCAGGAAGAGGCTCCTCACCAGAACCTGACCATGCTGTCACCCTGATCTCAGACTTCCTGGCCTCCAGAACTGTAAAAAATAAATGGCTGTTGTTTAAGCCACCCAGACTATGGCATTTTGTTATGGCTCCTCAAGCTGACTAAAACAGTCCCTATTTCATTCCCCCATTCCAGAGGCCTAAACCCACCTACAGGTGCTGAATCCTCTCCCCACTTCACCTCCCCCTCATTTTCTCTGTTCTAGCCTACTGACCAGGCATACGCCTACCTCAGGGCCTTTGCACTGACTGCCCCTTCACCTAGAATGCTCTCTTCCAGGTACTCATAAGGCCAAGCTCACTCCTTAACATCTCCCTGGTCTTTCCACAATGTCACCTTCTCTGTAAAAGCTTCCCTCACTGTATTTAAAATCACAGCAGTTACCTCACATTGCCTGCCCTCTCCTCTGCTTTATTTCTTTCCATAGCATTTACATCTTTTTCTCACCTCATCATTTTTATTGTCTATCTTCTCCCTACCAGATCATAATATTCATAAGAACAAGTATTTTTGTGTTTACTGCTATAACCCTAGCACTTAGAACAGTGCCTGGTACATAAGCCCTCAATAATCTTTTTTATTGAATGAATGAATCAATCAATTCTAAACATACCTAAATCTAAGGTCTAGATTTATCTGTTTACTTTGGGTAGTCTCCATTGTGCCTGCAAAGTAATTGTTCTCTTCCATTGAGATCTTGCACAGGGTTCCACAGGCTGTCCCAAGTTGCTGGTTGAATGGGCCAGGTGAGAGGCAGGCTAGACTCTCAACAACAGGGCAAGTGGGCACAAGAGGAAGCTAGGCCTGGGCAAGAAAGAGTGTGGGGAAATGAATGGGGCCACAGAGATCAGCTCCAGAGGACAGCAGGCATCTCAGATGGCATTGCACTCCTGGTTATCCTGTGCATCCCAATAGGATTCCTTGCACAGCAGCAAGGAATTCAGATGCCAATCAAATATTCAGGCAAGCTGTGGGCTTACTTCCAGAAAATCTGTCCATATTGGACAGGACTCTAGCCTGGGGCTCAAGGGCAGAATTCAGCCCTTAGGGGAGGAAATTGGCCAGAATGACGGATGGTATCAAAGCCTTAAACATACAGTCCTAGAAGAGTATAGACAGTGAAGAAATTAAGAGACTCCAAAGTAGTTCACCCCAGGACCTAGGATGGAGCCTGTCACCTGTGGGGAGGGCACCTAGAGATGGGGTAAGGACAGGAGGAGCCCCTTAGCTGGCCCTCTGGCCCATTGGTCTAAGAATGAGAAGTGGTCACTTCCTTTGGTCTTGCTTGCTCAGGAAGTAAAATAGATCAAGCCTGGGGATGCAGACAGCCCGTGGATTTGGCTGTGAGAAGCTGGGAAAGGCAGAGGAAAGGGAAGGAACCGGGGCTGCTGATACCACTATGGTCGTTCTAATATTATTATCATCTTGTCCCTAAGGGGGGCTTAAGGAATTGCACTTCTGCTCTCAAGAGTTGCTTCCTAACAGCACTCTTTAACTTTTCTTCTCCATTCCTGGTGCTCTATTCTGTTCGATGGATGAATTTAAATTCACTATTTTAAATACCATTGCTTTAATGAAAGCTTATCCAGGGTCCAGAGGACTTAACCAGCCCCCCAGAGTCACAGCTAACATTCCATTCAGAGCTCAAGCCAGTGGTAGATTAATTAATTCTGCCTTTAAAAAAGAGAAAGAAAAACCCTCGCCTTTCTTTTAGAACCACGATAAACTACTTCTTTATTTTTTGTCGGTTTTATCAACATTTTTTTTTTTTTTTTAAGAGCTGGGCTCGGCTTTATTGGTTTTTTCTGTGCCCTTTCAAGTCAAAAGAACTTTTATTAACACTGTTCCTTGCCTGTGAAGCACCCGGGCTTCTGAATAGGATCTCCCTGGAAAGCCCTGAGTGATAGATAGCACCCCTGTGCTGTGCTGGATTTGCACTTGGCCGCCTCAGCTGGGGAGCCTGTTCTTGCAGATGCCACAGGGCCCCAGAGACTTCTGTATTGATAAAGGTACAGATGTTTGGAAAGTGAGTGACAAAGGACAGAAGGGAAAACACTACCCAGGGCTCGGCTCCTTTCATACCATTTTGTGCTGCCCAGCTTGGATCTGCTTCCAAATTTGGGGCTGATCAGAAGAACAAACTGCTTTAATCAAATTTATTCTACTGCTTCCCGGTGCCCTACTCCAATGAGCTCATCCAGAGCAGCTTCTGCCCAAGGATCTCCAAGCTGCTCACAAATGCCGGGTCATTCTCATAATGCTCTTTCTCTCCCTGCCCTGCCCAGCTCCTCTCCTAAGGAGCTCTGTATTGTTTTCTGAGGAAGAAGACCATAGTCTGCACTGGTCATTGCTTTTCTTAGGTCACCAAAATGTAACAGGGCCCAGACATCAGTCCATGTTCAACCCAGGTCCTGGGGACCAGCTAGGCCAGCTGCTCCTGCCCCTCCCTGGTGCCTTCACTGCAGCCAGAGCCAAATTCCCCTAGTGCAGGCCTGAGTCCCTCTGAGCCCCAATCCTAGGATGGACTCTTGATTTCTTCTCTGTCGCTATTCTTCTAGAACTACATATCTAAGGACTTGATACCTTCCAGGTGCTGGTCAGTTTCCTTACTCATGAAGCAGATTCTGTCCTTAATCACAAAACACTGTGATTCCGGCCTCCCTGAAGCAATTGGCCTCATCACAGCCCTCGCCCTTTGGTCAATCTGCAGCAGCCATGCTTGGGGTACGTTCCCCAACTGCTTCTGCATCCAGCCCCCTTCCCCCTGGCCACGGCATAAAGAAACACTGAGCTGTGCAGCCTGGCACCCATTGTCTTCTTGGACCTGCCTGGCCACTGGGTCTCCTAGGTTGGCACCTGCTGGGAACAGCTCTTCCTGAAGAGATGTTTCTGCTACTTAGCCTCCCAGGACAGAATCCTTTTCTTTCTTAATTTTTTTTCTGAGCAAGCCACAGCCAATTCCCAACCACCATATCTCTGTTGCAACTCTGCACTGCTTTTCAAGGTGGATTATATGGTTGTTCACAGCAGAGACTGCTCCCAGCTCTGTTTTCTGTCCTATCCCCCAAAGAGCCAGGCTTGACAAAGTAATTCTGAACAGCTCCCACCAGCAGGAAGAACATCAGCAGTTCAGACACAATACAATAAAAACTACCAGCTTGTTTTCTCACCAGTTGCCTTGAAACTAAGTGCTAATGGTGTCTTCTGTTGAATTGATTAGGTCTGTTGGCTGGGTTTCTAATACCCTGGCCGATCTGCAATTATAGAATACCTGCTGCTTTTTCTGTCTTCTTACCTAATCATAACATAGCTTCTTTTTTTTTTTTGATTAAATTCTTTAATATTTTTTGCGATGACTCTCACAGATTTTTAGTAGGAGAAAACAGGAACTGGGAACCCCACGGACCAAAGCTCTTCCCATTCATGAACCCGACCCCAAGTCAGGATTCTCCCCTGACGACCTTCCCATGGTCCGTGCACAATCTGGGAGAGGCATGGCGCCGCCCGTGCAGAGCTGCCCAGAGAGGGCTGCAGGCCTGGGCACAGTCACTGCGCAGGGAAGAGACAGGACGCCTGGGGGCCCGGCTGTCGGCGCAGACGCCATCTTATGGCTGCAGGGGACTGAGGCCCAGCTGGGCAAGGAGAACTCGGAGCGCAGATTGTGGAGATGACTGCGGGGAGGCCTGAGTCCCGCCACAGCCACTTCCCACAGGTTTCAGCCAGCCCTTCCCCTCTCTCGGGATGTCGGACGGCACTCTCACCATTTCTAGGCTTCCAGAGGGTCCTGGCGTCTTAGCTGTGGATCTCCCAATACCTGCAGGTCACAGAGCCACAGAGTCTGGGCCTCTAGGAGCAGAGGACAAACAGCAGTGAAGACGAGACACGGAGCTCCCGCTGCAGCAAGAGACAAAGGCCGCGCCAAACCCGGAAGCCGCCCTGTCCGGTCCAGCTGCGTGTCTGAGTGAACTGTCCCCGGCTCAGAGTCCCTGATTGGATAATGTTTAAGACCCGCCCCTTCAGGCCCTGAGTGACGGAACAACCCCATCAAAAAGTGGGCAAAGGACATGAACAGACACTTCTCAAAAGAAGACATTTATGCAGCCAAAAAACACATGAAGAAATGCTCATCATCACTGGCCATCAGAGAAATGCAAATCAAAACCACAGTGAGATACCATCTCACACCAGTTAGAATGGTGATCATTAAAAAGGAAACAACAGGTGCTGGAGAGGATGTGGAGAAATAGGAACACTTTTACACTGTTGGTGGGACTGTAAACTAGTTCAACCATTGTGGAAGTCAGTGTGGCGATTCCTCAGGGATCTAGAACTAGAAATACCATTTGACCCAGCCATCCCATTACTGGGTATATACCCAAAGGACTATAAATCATGCTGCTATAAAGACACATGCACACGTATGTTTATTGCGGCACTATTCGCAATAGCGAAGAGTTGGAACCAACCCAAATGTCCAACAACGATAGACTGGATTAAGAAAATGTGGCACATATACACCGTGGAATACTATGCAGCCATAAAAAATGATGAGTTCATGTCCTTTGTAGGGACATGGATGAAACTGGAAACCATCATTCTCAGTAAACTATCGCAAGGACAAAAAAACCAAACACCACATGTTCTCACTCATAGGTGGGAATTGAACAATGAGAACTCATGGACACAGGAAGGGGAACATCACACTCCGGGGACTGTTGTGGGGTTGGGGGAGGGGGAGGGACAGCATTAGGAGATATACCTAATGCTAAATGACGAGTTAATGGGTGCAGGAAATCAACATAACATAGCTTCTTAAGGCAAGGTAGGACATTTCCACCCACTCCTCTGTTTGGAATGAAGAAACTAAGGCATTTCACATAAAAAGCCCATGGCAGAATTGAGCCAATGACCTTCCAAGGTTCACCAGAGCACTTTACCCACAGTCCTCTGCCATCAGAGTACTTTAGTCAATTACACTAAACAAGCCAATTTCCCTGCCTCTTGCAGAGACCCCTCAGAGCATTGTATGACCTCACCATCATGCAGCCAGGGGGACCTGTTCCCTGCCCTCAAAGCTGGCCAGTAACCGATGCAGTGGCCTGGAATGAAAATTTTGCCAAGTAAGGACAAGGAGTCTGAACTCAGAATATACAATATTCTGAGGGGCCAGGTGCAGTAGCTCACACCTGTAACCCCAGTGCTTTGAGAGGCTGAGGCAGGAGGATCACTTGAGGCCAGGAGTTCGAGGCTGCAGTGAGCTATGATCAAGCCACTCCGCTCCAGCCTGGGTGACAGAGTGAGACTTTGTCTCTTAAAAAGAGAGACAGAGTGTAAAGAATATACAGACCATCCTGGCCAACAAGGTGAAACCCCATCCCCACTAAAAACACAAAAATTAGCTGGACGTGGTGGTGCATGCCTATAGTCCCAGCTACTTGGGAAGCTAAGGCAGGAGAATCACTTGAACCCAGGAGGTGGAGGTTACAGTGAGCTGAGATCGCACCACTGCACTCCAGCCTGGCGACAGAGTGAAACTCTGTCAAAAAAAAAAAAAAATATATATATATATATATATATATATATATATATATATATACACACACACACAAAGGTAGGATCAGTTTTCTTCAGGAGCTGCAGAGACTGGAAGCAGGGACAGAGGAACTAAGCACCAAGACTTCATAAAGCAGAGAGCCACTGGAGCGACCCGGCCTGCTGCTACTGCATCCCCTGATACACATGGCAGCCATGGGATGAACTTCCTGAATGTACCTACAGTTAAGTTATCGGTGCTTCCTAGTCATCCTTGAGGCCCTTGGAAGTTTCAGAATTCCTTATTTTTTCATGAATCCTTACCATCAGCCCTCATTATTAAGATAAAACAACCACTGTCACCTGAAAGAACCCAACAAATATTAGCAATCATGGAAACAGTTTGTAATGTCTGCATTTCATTTGCTATTTTTTTTTTTTTTTTTGAGATGGAGTTTTACTCTTGTTGTCCAGGCTGGAGTGCAGTGGTGTGATCTCAGCCACTGCAACCTCCGCCTCCCCAGGTTCAAGTGATTCTCCTGCCTCGGCCTCCTGAGTAGCTGGGATTACAGGCACTTGCCACAACACCCAGCTAATTTTTGTATTTTTAGTAGAGATGGGGTTTCACCATGTTGGCCAGGCTGGTCTCGAACTCCTGACCTCAGGTGATCCGCCCACCTCGGCCTCACAAAGTGCTGGGATTACAGTTGTGAGCCACCGCACCCAGCCCATTTGCTGATATACATTTTATTAGAACCATGGAAGATGTTTGAGAATCATATCAGGGTTTATACTTTTAAAATGTGCAGATGTACATCACAAACACAGTAAATACTTTTAAAATGTCCTGCCAGCCTTCCTGAATTAAATCACAATTGAATAGGTTACTCTGGTTAATATTTGTGGGAGCAGCTAACACAGTGTCTGGAAGCTAGTTAGGAATCCAGTAAATGTGAAACTTTAATTTGGATATTGAAACTTATGATTGGCATATGACAGGAGAAATCTGAGTCAGAGTTTCTGGAGGAAAGACGGTAGAATGTTCCCCCGGGAGCACCTGGCCAGGTACCTCAGGCCTCTGAGTGTGGGCACAGCCTCCAGGACACTCTCAACCACAGGACAGGGCACTGGGAAGGACTGAGGATCCAGGTTCCGGGTCTTCAGGCAAGATGCGTCTGTAGTCCCTATTGGCTCCTCTGATGATCTATTTTCTCTAGAGCAGGACTGAAATAGAAACAAGGAAGTGGATGAAGGAGACAGAAACAGAGAATATTCAAGAGGTCTGGAGCCCAGGACAGGAGATGGCAGAAAAAAGAAAAAAAAAAAAGAGCTAGAAGGGGAATGAGGGATAAATGAAAGAAGGATAAGCTAAGCCAGATCTCTGAAGCTCAGTGGGGATAAAAATTCAGACCAGGTTTTAAAGTTGCTTTTGCTTCTTTAGTTCAGAACCAGCAAGAAATGGGTGCAAAGGCTACCCCAGTCATAAATATGTGTGATGGGGCTGAACTCTGGTTCCTCGGGGTTCAGTGCTCTCACTGGGTCGGGGAGCTCATTGCACAGGCTCCTTGCCTTTAAAGCATATGGCCAGCTACAGGACCACAGCAGCCCTGTAGCCCGTAATGTCTTCCTAATCCCACATAAACAAGTTCCTACTCTGCCATGGATACCTCTATGTCACACTTCTTATAGGTCATCAGGCCTGTCTGGTGGTCATGGCCCTCCAACAGGTCACAGCTGCCAGAAAGTAGCTCGGCCTCCAGCCGGGCCCTCTGTCTCCTGCACCCTGTCCCATCATCTCAGTGGGGGGTGGGGGAGCAGAGTGAAGGGGGTGGAATGTCCTGGAGATGAGAGTCTCCGAAACTAAGCCTGTGCCAGGAACAGTTTCCCAGCATTCTCTTAATTTTCCATCACCAGCGCAGGTCTGGATGATTTATACAACCCCTTACAGGAAGGGGAGAGGACAATCAACAGTTCTAGGGCTGGGTGACTGGTACTTTACATGCATTACCTCATTTAATTTTCACAGACCCTGTAAGAGAAGCATTATTACATTATCACCCCGTATGACAGACAAGGAAACTGAGGTGCTGGGAGATCAAGCAGCTTCCTCAAAATCACAGAGCAAGTAAATGTCTTTAAAACCCAAGATCATCTGATGTCAAATCCCAGGCTCTTCCCACAGCATCACGATGCCCTGCAAAATTACGCAGAGCTACCCAAGTTTATAACCTGTAAGTGTCCCCGAACTCCACTGGCATTCACACATGTGGCTTAATATTAGATTGTGAGTGTATTTGGTTTATTTCAGATTTTCTTTTTCCATCCTTCCAATTATTCCACTCTGGTTTTTCTTTCTCTCACACCCCACATACAATCCACCAGGAAATCCTGTTGGGGTCACTCTCAATGATTTATCTAGACGCTCACTCTCTACTGCTACCACCTTGGTCCGAGTAACCAGCCTCACTCTCCTGAATTCCTGCCATAGGACCCCTGTCCCCAGTGCAGCTACAGATGGATTTGAAACCTAAGTCAGATATGCCACACTGCGCTCCCAACACTGCCATGGCTCCCCTGTTCATGCAGAGTCAAGCAAAGTCTCTGACCTGGTCTACAAGGCCTTAGGTGGTCCGGCTCTGCTTCTCTCTCTGTTGTCTCTCTCTCCCTTGCTCTCTCTATTCCAGCCACACGGGCCACCTTGGTGCTTCTCAGCACTTTCCCACCTTTGAGCCTTTGCCCTGAGTGCCCCTCCCCCTGCATATCCAGTTGGCCAATTCCTTCACCTCCTCCAGTCTTTGCTCACACGTCACCCCTCTCCCCGAGGCCTCCCCTGCCTACCTTTCTTAATACATTTCCATTTCCACTTACCCTGCTCCAGTTCTTCTTTCTCACTTATAATCTTGTGTCTTACTTATTTACTGTGTTTGTGATGTACATCTGCCTCCCTCCACTAGAATGAATGCTCCATAAAGAACAAAAATCTTTGTCTGTTTTGGTCACTGATATATCCCAAGTGCCCAGAACAGAGCCTGATACTTGGTAGGTGTTCGCTAACCATTGGTTGAAGGGATAAAGTGAATACAGAGCTGACAGGATCCCAAAGTCTTTACGTTCCCCTCTCCCTGGGTCTGACTGGGCACAGCTGCAAATCCATTATCCCTAATGTTCACTTCTAGGGCAAGATGCTGGTACATCATCAACTCCTCTGCTTCTCTGCTTAACTTCTTCTCTCTGGGAGGAAACTTCCTGTTATGTATGTGTCTCAGCGAGCTATCTCAGCCCTCCAGTTCTGTTAGAAATGCAAAGCATTTTGCTCTCACACAAGGGCAGCTCTTAGTTCTCTCCATTCCACAATGAATGAAGACTTGAGGCATCTGAAACTCTAACCCAGTGAAGACAAAACAATGCAAATCCCAGTGTGCATTAATGAACAAAATCCCCCCTGCGATTCTTTCTACTGTAGTCAGAAATGGCTAATGGTGAACATCATTAGAATAACACAGGCTTAAAAACTGAACGTGGGTTAATGTTCATAACAAGAGGAATAATTAGTTTCTCCACAGACATTTACACTTAATTTCTAAAGCTTATTATTTATTATATTTTGTCTTGTTTAGGGACGGCCCTTGGTAAACCGTTTGCATTTAACAAGTTGTTTGATTCTCACAAGCCTTGTATTTCATACTCGAGAAGTCAAAGCAACACCTTTGATCAAAGTGGAATGCTTTAATTAAATAATCATAAAATTCCCCTCAAGGAAACAATTACACCCAAAAGCGCAGTTAACATAATTTCTTGTTGTTCCTCTCAATTCTTGACATTGGCCTAGTCTGGTCACTATCCTACTGTAACCTATTTATGTGAAGTTCAATGTTGTCTTTTTCACTCTAGTATGCCAGAGCAGTGATTGCCAAGGTCATCATCAAAACCTTGGGAGTTTCCCATGAATAAGGAGTCTCTGGAGGCTCTGATCCAACATGCAAGTGATGGGGCCCTGAAATCTGCTCCCTGGAAAGCTTCCTGGGTGTTGCTGGTGGAAACCCGATGTGGGAACTTGTCCATTAGTGACTTACTCCAGAAGAGACTGAGCAAGGCACTTTGCACATGACAGTATTCACTCCAAAACATGCACTGACTCAGGTAGAAAGAAGCGAGCATTACTGAGAGTTATGAAGCATTCAACATGGAAGCTCCAGTGTTGCGGGAATCAGAGGACCAGAGAGACCAATATCGGTGAATAAATGTTTATTAAGGTGTTCACCGACTCAGTGGATTCACATCCAAAAAGCTGAGCATAGAGTGCTTGTACTCCAGGAGAGCAAGAACTTTGCTAGTCCTATTCATAATTTTATCTCCAGTACTTTGCATAGTACACAGTAGGTGTAATAAAAATCAGTTGGATAGGTGGGGCAAGGTGACTCACACCTGTAATCCTAGCACTTTGGGAGGCCAAGGTGGGCGGATCACCTGAGATCAGGAGTTCGAGACCAGCCTGGCCAACATGGCGAAGCCCTGTCTCTACTAAAAATACAGAAATTAGCCGGGTATGGTGGTGCATGCCTGTAATCCCAGCTACTTAGGAGACTGAGGCAGGAGAATCGCTTGAACCCAGGAGGTGGAGGTTGCAATGAGCCGAGATAGCACCACTGCACTCCAGCCTGGGCAACAGAACGAGATTCCATCTCAAAAAAAAGTCAGTTAGATAAATGAACCTACTCTATGCCAATCACTTTATATACAGTAATCATTTAACTTACACCTTACAAAATCAGGTAAGGGAGACCCTATCTGACAGGTGCACATGTTAATATTACAACAAGTTAAGTCAGTTGCTCAATTACCCAGGAAGTGGCTGAGAAAAGATTGGAACTTGGGTTTGTTTAGCTTCAAAGCCATTGCCTATTGCATACCCCGGGGTGGCCAAGTGGGCAGGTTGCAGTGGGTTCAAACTATCCCAGTTATTGCCTCTCCCAGGCCCACCTGCTGCTGTAGCTGAAGACCTCCATCCTGCAGGTTCAGTCCACTCACCTCCTCCAAGGCCCATCCTCAGCCCATGTCCGTCAGAAGGTAGATTCTGGAGTACATCACACTGCCCTGAGTTCAGATTCTGTTGTACTCAGGATAGCCCCACCCATCCAACATGTTCACAGAGCTGGGCAATCCCCATCTTGTCTGCTTTCTTCCCACTCCCTGCCAAGAGGGACCTGTCTGTAAAATACAACTTCTCCTGGGTCCCTTCTTGGAATTCTCGTCTCTAGTTGGGCACCTTGGCAATCTGTCTGGCCCTTATTAATTCCCTTCCCAGGCTCTCCAGCCCTGCACCTCTCTCCCCACCTTCTCCTGGTCAGATTCTACTCATGTTCGAGACCTCCTTGGGCTTCCTTTGGCACATTGTCCCAGACTCCTTATTGGTCTCCTGGCTTCGAGAATTGTTCCACCCTCCAGACTCTCCCAGTCTGATTTATTAAAGTACAACTTTAAGCCTTGGCACTGCCTTGTTTAAGATCTTTGAAGGGCTCTCTTCACTTACAGAGTATTGTCCCAGCTCCTTAGCAGGGCACATCCGTCCTTCCATGATCTGGCTCCTGCTTCTCTGGCTTCATTTCTTGCAAGCCATGGTGTTTCCATATTTTTTTGATGTCCTTGCTCTTTCCTCTGCCTAGGATGTCTTCCCTATTGTTGTACAATTATAACCCTGTTTGGCTCGTCTTCTAAACTTCAGCTCAAGTGTCATCTCCAGAAAGCCTTTCCTCCATTCCCATTCAGGCTTGGCTATCTCTCTTCCATGCATGCATAGCAATCCTAGCAGGTTATGTTGAAGTCATCTTGTAAGTTCCTCAAGGGAAGGATCAAGTTTAATTCATTGCTAAACCTAATATGGTGCCTGGCACATAACTGATACCCAAAAATGTGTGCAAATCTAATTACACTGAAGTCTAGTGGAAACCCCACCACCACCAGAGAGCTCAGCCCTCCCTCCTACATGCCTGAACACCATTCTAGCTTTCTGGAGACTTCTGATCACCTGCACACTAGATCAGTATCTCATGGTGTCAAAGAGAATCTGGAGCTGGTGCAACTTTTTGCACAAGGAGACACAGACCTCAGGCTTTTGCTGTGTGGCGGCTTTGTAGGCAGAGGGTCCTGTCCACTCCCAGACTTTCCTCCATGTTAATTCCTGCCCTCAAACCAAGCCCAGCATAACTATGAGCTCCATCCTTCACACAGACCAGGGCAGAGGCCACCTCTAACCCAGGTCACACATCTAGCAAACAAACATCACTTTTCGCAAAGGACCAGGAAGGCAGGGCTGGTGGCTCAGCACACTCTCTACATGAATAAATTTAAAATGGATTATCTCCTGAGTGGAGGCCAGGAGCTTCCATTTTCTACATGAGTAATAGCACATCAATATGGTAACTGCTGGGTCATTATGGCCCAGTTTTCTTACATCACAGGAACGAGAGCTCCAAGGCACCCCTAAAGCTTCAACCCCCTCAAGCTCCTATCGCTTCTGTGCCAGGGTCCTGATGACGAAGGATGATGGTGATGGAGAGTTTCCGTGCTGCTGAGACACTCACTCCGCTCCAACACTAACATCTTAGAGCCATAAAGTCACACTATATTTTCAAGGCTTGCCTGATCCTGTTTCTTTGTAAATTGAATTAAGCTCTTTACTGTGTATTACCGATATTAAAAAAGAATGAATTCACATCTTGCAAACACAGCAAAAAGCAATCGCTCCCATGACAAAGAAGTCATTGGCCAGCATCCACAGAACTCAATTTTAACTTTCGAGCCCAGTCAGTAGGCAAACATGCCGGCGCACGGCAGGGTCAGCCCTAGGCAGCATCGTGAGCGGGGTAATGTGAGCTGTCAGCATCCCAGGTCTCTTGTCTTTCCTCTTTTTCCTTGCCTTCCCCTTTCAATGCCTCTTCAGCCTAAGCTCTCCACCCTATTATCCTTCCAGGTCTTTCCTGTGTCTTGGAGAAAGGGGCCTGTACAATGTCCACCTGAAGGTGAGGTAGCTAAGGAGCATAACCCAGGTAAAAAATGACTTATAAAGTGCTAGACAGGAATAATAATAATGCCTTCTCTGTGAGTTGTCTCTACACTTTGCAAAGCCTTCTTGTCATGGTGGTGTAGCAACTATTATTAATGTTTTATCCCCACTCCTTCATACTCCCAGTTCCTCTGCATTTTAGAAGAAGATCCTTGTGGTAAAGAATGAAGAAACAAAGGCATAAAGAAATTAAGGTTAAAATCTCATAGCTTCAAGACAGCAGTGATTTTTGGGTAGAGCCTAGAGAAGGGTCAGGTAGCTTTCTGCACTCCTCAAGTTGCCAGAAGACAGTACCTCCCTGTCTGTCTTTTGGCTTTTCTTTGAATATTTTTAATGATTGGGATCAATAAAAGGGTGAAAGGAGCACGGCCTACTTTGGTATGAAATTTCCATAATCTAAACGTCCATGTTAAGAGAATGATTAAATAGTATGCATCCACTAAAGGAATAAGGTAGATCTGTATGTACTGACATGGAAAATTCCCCCCCAAAAAAGCAAGTATTCCCCCCCAAAAAAGCAACTGAATAATGTATCTAGTATAGTAGGATCTCATTCACACACACGTATAAACCATGTCTATATGTTACATATGTGATAATACATAAAATAGGTCAGGATGGATTCACCCCAAACTATCAAGCAGTGGTCATGGATGGGGAGGGGAATGAAATTATGGGACTGAGGATTAAAGAGAATTTTTATTGTTTATTCTATATACTGCTGTATTGTTTGAATTTGGGCCTATAAGGAACATGCATGATTTTGTAATTTTTTTTACAAAAACAAGATATTTCCACACCAAAGGAAATTTAAAAACTGGTCCCCCAGTGTCAGGCATTTATGACAGCCATGTGAATGGCCCCAAAGCTGGTCTCATGGCTCCAGTGAGCTGAGCACTTACTTGGAACCTGTACACCTTCATTGTGCCCAGAAGAAGACCTGCAGATTTGGAGTCTGGATAGAAAATTCCAGATAACACCAACAACTTGCTTGTACTATATCTAACTGGAATACCAGGCCCTAACAGTTCTTCCTAATAGAATTCAAGTTGAGAATCAAGGAAAATATTTTGCACATCTTTCTGTGGCACCTGGCTAAACACATACACATACACAGTTACCTGACTAATGATCTTGCTTTAAGATTGTATTTTCAAGGAGCTGGCAGGAGGGTAATCACAGAAATTGTACCTTCACTAGGAAAATGCTGTCAGGTTTTAATCAAATATGTGCAGAAAATGCCAACTGCAGGGTGTGTGGATCTATTTCTTCCTTACATTGAATGCAAGTGAAAATTCTGATTGATGGTCCTCAAGTATGTGCCCATCCATCCTGCTGCCTACACCACTAGAGACGGAGTGAACCTCCATCTCTAGCTCTCCCTGTGATGGCTTCTCCAGGCTGAGTCTCCAGGCATCTGCTTTTCTGGGGTGGATATTTGGCCTAAGCTATGGCAGGGCCAGAATCTCCTGTTTCCTGTCTCCTGCCAGGCTTAATCAGGTTGATACCCATGATCTCCCTACTTCCAACTTTCCTTCTAAGAGGAGAGAACACATGGCTCTCCAGGCTGCAGCAGGGTCAGGCTGCTCAACCCCATTGTGACATAATTTCTAAAAAGGTCTATGCTTCCTTCCTGACAACCCTATAGAAGCTACCTATTGTTTCTCCTTAGGGTTCTGGGTAGCCACTGCCTGGAAACATGAGTGTCTATTGGTAGAACCTTGCCCAGAGCAGTTAGGAACCCAACAGTAAGAATCATTGCAATGAGATATCCAAAAAAGGGGAGGAAGAGGTTTGCCCTGGCTGCAGGCAATGACAGCCTGAATTAGGGATGAATTATTTATGGAGATTTGACAAACAATGATAGAACCAACTAAAAATTGGTCTGCTTTGTATTATCACTATGCAACTGGCAATTCCAAGCAATTTCAAGGAAAAAAATACTCATCCCTGTTTAGGTAGGCCACTGTCAAGTCCCACCCCTTCCCTGTTCAGCAATGCCCAGGAGCCTTGTAGCATAGCCAGGTCAAGAGCCTAATGTAAATGACTAGTTAATGGGTGCAGCACACCAACATGGCACATGTATACATATGTAACAAACCTGCACGTTGTGCACATGTACGCTAGAACTTAAAGTATAATAATTAAAAAAAAAAAAAGAATGTGAGGTCTGGGATGGATGCGGTGGCTCATGCCTGTAATCTCAGCACCTTGGGAGGCCGAGAGGGGTAGATCACTTGAGGTCAGGAGTTTGAGCCCAGCCTGGCCAATGTGATGAAACCCCATCTCTATCAAAAATACAAAAAGTAGCTGGGTGTGGTAGAAGACACCTGTAGTACCAGCTATTTGGGAGGCGGAGGCAGGAGAATCGCTTGAACCTGAGAGGTCGAGGTTACAGTGAGCCGAGATCATGCCACTGCACTCCAACCTGGGTGAGACTCCATCTCAAACAAACAAACAAAAAAAGTGAGATCTGAAGTTAGACACCCTGGTTAGAATTCTAAGCCTATCACTTACTAACTCTTTGAGTTTGGCAAGTTACTTAGCATCTCTGAGCCTCAGCATCTTCTCCCATCAAATGTTAATAAAATATCTCACAAGGTCATTGTGAAAACATAATAAGAGAAACTGTATAAAAAACTTTGGTAAACTGTTAAGTGATATAAAATGTTATATAATTTGTAGTTAAAATTAGGTTTGAACTTAATATGGCCAACATTTTTGTTCTTCTGTGCTTTTACACATGTTGTACCCTCTAACTGTTAAGCTCTCATCCTCTTTATCTATATAACCTGTATTGTCCAGGTGTCCCCAGCCTGCCATTTCAAAATGAGGCCACATTTCCTTTTTAAATCAAAATTGAGTGGCCAAAGCCCCTACATCACCAGGTAGGTATAAGATCTGTCTTTACCTGGATGTTCCCTCCCAGGGATCCCAAAGGATCACCTTCACTAACTCATAAATCAGTTCCCCTTGCCACTTACCTACTGTCACCCTCCAGGAGCTCAGACACGCTCCAGGCTAGACTCTGCCACCATAGGTTATGGTCAGCCCCTGGGCCCTGTGGCCAAGTGAAGTGCTGCTGAGGGCCTTGTTGGAGCACAGGTGAGCCACACAGATGCTGCTTCCTTCAACCTGCATCAGCAAGGGGGCAGTGCTCCCAGCAAAAAAGCCTGGGATCCAGGGACACAGTTCTGAGCATCCCTTCTTCTAGGTGATATTCACTATCATTCCCCGAGGCTACCTCATGGTGCCAGGTGACTAAGCCAGAGGGGCTCAAGCATCATTTCCTTCCCCAATCTAGGCCAAGTGGCTGAGTCCAGGTTATTCATCCACATCCCCTCCCTTATGTGGAATGCACTACCCATCTCCATCTGTGCAACATTTGAAAATGATCCCATTCTCTGAAATAATCCCCTATTGCACACTGCCTGTTATTTTACCTGAATGAATAAAAACCTGACCACCTCTGACATGACTTGGGTGCAGCACTTAGGCCAGGTTTAATCAGGTTGACGCCCACAATGCCAAGCCCCTGGGCGGTTCCATTGCCAACACTCCTGGGACATCCCTGGTGGCTTGATCAGGAATCTGGCAAAGCCTTATGTTATTAGCAGGCCCCTGCTTCTCCTCACACTGCCCAGCCACTCACTGAAGCAAAGGAAATTGGACTCTGGCTCAACCAACAATGAACTATGAGAGGATGAGGAGTCAGATCCTGTCCTTTTGAACTGTCTTAGGCTGTTTTGCTTCTCCAAATGGGTGTTCTTTACAGCTGGACTTAAGAAAGAAAACCTTTTTTGACCACTGTTAGAGGCTGAATTGTGTCCACTCCCAAAATTCATATGTGAAGTCTCAACCCTCAGTACACCTGAACGTGACCATATTTGGAGATAGGGTCTTTAAAGAGGTAATTAATATTAAATGAGGTCATTGGGCTGGGCCCTCATCCAATACATCTGGTGTTCCTTTAAGAAGAGGGAGTTTGGACACAGACAGGTACAGAGGAGTGACCATGAGAAAAGGCAGAGAGAAGACGGTCACCCAGAAGCCAAGGAGAGAGCCCTGGAATAGATGATTCCCTCACAGCCCCCAGAAGAAACCAACCCTGCCAACGCTTTGATTTCAGGCTCTAGTCTTCAGAACTGTGAGAAAAGAAATTCCTGTTATTTAAACCACCCGATCTGTGGTATTTTGTTACAACAGCCTTACCAAACTAACACAACCACTTAGTGGGGGAAAAAGAAGAACTCCATGAATCAGGCAAGCTTGGGGCCTGAGGCTCTCTTCTGGTCCACTTATTCCCCATCTGGTTGGCCACAGTGCTCGCCAAGATTATCCCAGGCTGCAGCCCTGCATTTGATTCCCCCAAACACTCATAGTCTTAGCTCCTCATTTTTAACAATAGGTCTTCCTTGCAGCCACAGGAATTTGAAGCAAGACCGAAGTGCAGCAGATTGGAGGGTGGGGTCGTGGTTTGTTAGCAAGGCAGTGGAAGTGATCACGATCTCTCCCTTCAATGACTGTTAAACCTTCATCTGAGTCTGATTTCCATGCACGCACTACTCAGACAGATGCAAACAACCAACCAGCCTTAGAGACAAACAGACCAGTGAGGAGAGGAGAGTTGTGTGGAGACTGGAGAATGTGTGCTGCCAGCCTGTTTCTAAAAATGGAATAGAAGAATGGTGAGTATCCTTGAGGCAGAGAGAAAGAAAGAAGCTCTCCCACGAATGCTGCTGTAAGGGAAGAGGCATCTGCAACTTGCCTTTCTAACCTACCCAGACTTGTGTTTTACAACTGGCCTGATACTTGCACAGGTAACTGGCCAAGAGAAAAAGGAATCATTTGGGTCTGGTGCTTCTTCCATGTTTTTTTTGTTTTTTCTTAAAAGAAACATTATAAAGCTGAATGTCTGAAATGATTTTGGATTCACACCCACTATCTATGGAACAGCTTGAAGCTGACTAGTTTAGCTCGTTGAAACACTCGGATCCGCTCAGACACTGCCCACACACAAGAGCTTGGCACTAGCCAGGCTCCAAGAGATCTGGTTTTTGCAAACAGCTCCTTTTGCTTTCTCTCCTTCTGTCAGATTGGGCTGCTCCTTGCCGTCTTTTTCTGGGTCTTAAGGGCAGTTCTTTCCATCCCTGTCCAAGCCCCTCACTTCCAGCTTCCGGGATATGCCAAAATTGACCACTATGCCTCCCAAGGCTAGTCCATAGTGCCACACTCCTATTCTCTCTCCTCCCCTTGATTAAACTTCTATTTCCACACCTCTGAACAGGCTGCTGCACAAGCTTCCTTCTCACTCACTTGCTTCCCACCAGCTCTTGCTCTGCTTCCTCTTCTCTCTCCCATAACCAATTCACTCAGACAGAATGGATCTTATGTAACACGCCTCTCTGTCACTCCCCCAAAAGGTGGCTTCCAAGCCCTGGTTGAAGCACAGACATCTGCATTTCCACTTGCAGAAACAAACACCATGTGGGGCTCCCTGGCACCTCTCCAGGGCTGTGAGATCAGGAGAGGCACACGCTGAAAGAAGTGCTATCCTTCTTACAACCCACAGTCCCTCCCTGGGCTACCTGGTCACAGATTACACGAGCAATTGTCACATAATTGTCCTGTAATGTCTTCCCAGAGATTTCAACTGGCTCCAAATTGTTTTGGCTAATAAAAGCTGAGGAGATTTGCAGGAAACTCCAGATGCATTCAAACACTTGGGGGGATTGAGCAGCCTGAAGGCAGATGAAACTTAACTCAAATAAACATAAGGTAATGTGCATTGGCAAAAATAATCTAAGATGTGAGTGTACATCTGTGCACTCCAAATTTGCAGCCGCCTCTGAGGAAGGAAATCTGGGAATAGCTTGTAATGGATGAAGTGGGCACAGCAGCCAAGGCTGTCCCAGGGTAACTACTCCTTGACAAGGAAAATCGGATCTCATTTTGTACAGACCCCATCAGTGGTCCAAACTGGACTGCGTGGCTTGGTTCTGCTACAGATTCCATAGTGTCACTCTTAGCTTTCAGTTGTGGGAAGACAACAGGAAGTGGTTTCCAGGTGCTAGCCTCTGAGGCCAGGAAGCTATGCGGTGTTACTGATGGTGTAAGTTGAAGTACGTGTCTATGTTTGTCCATTTTTACCATTGATTGCCAAATCCTGGAAGGTGTCGAGTTATCTGCACCTGCTGATTAACCCCCAGGGCCATGTTTAGATGAAGGGCCAGCTTCCAAATTACAGTACCCCCTGACTTCAGACAACTCTCTAATTTGTTACATAAAAATTACTGAAAAGCAGTGTTTTGGTGTGCTATAAAGGGAGTTTAGTTCTTGGACTGGGGGAATATATACACACATACGTATAAACACCCATAATAAATATATGCATATATGTGTGTCTGCAAACAAACACACACATACATCTGCTAATTGTGATTTCTATAGGTATGACTCTGCCTGGTCCAAGAAACCCAGTAGACAGGTAAGTGACTTTACCGGCACTTTAGAGGTACCACTCTTTGCAGGGCAGGAGGAGGCCGGCACAGGCCTGCCAATCATGCCTTGTTCAGCCAAACCTCTCTCCTCCAAACCTCTAAGAGATAGGGGCAGGTGGCTACCAGCCCCACATCTTCAGCCTCCTCAGAAAGGTGCTGATACCTGCAAACAGGAGGGGGAGCAATGGCCTGTCGCTTCCCTCTTGCTGCAGCAACAGGAGCTGAATAGAGTCTCAAGTCAGCTTAGCTTACCTACCTTCTCCCACAGTAACCATGCACCGAAAAGGTGTGATAGCACTGAAGGAGGCTGTGGATTGGGAGGAGAGGTGCAGTCTGGAATATTCTCCCTTCTAGAAAGTAGCAAAGAGTTCCAGTGCCTGGCAGTCCAAAGGCCCCTCATGGCATAGAGGAGAAAGGGAGACATGGCCACAGCCCCAGCACCAGGAACTGGGCAGGTCCATTTGGCTCACCCATTGTGCATGGCTCTATGTCATCATTATCCAGCTGATCATACAAAAGTCCCACCTGGCACGTGGGAGCAGTTCACAGGGTCAATGTATAATGTGCAAAGCTTCCAGGTGTGTGAGAGCCAGTCACTGAGAGCTTTAGGCTTCTTCCTCGGTCCCCAAGAACTGAAGCCATTGCTCCTTTTCCTCAGTCAGCACCAGTGCTTCCTGGAGGCTATATCCTCAGGACTGCTGGTAAGCAAAAGCCTCCTCAATTTCTCTGGTACCATGATGCCACTGAAACAAGCATACTACTCCATTTGAAGACTTTAGGAGTCTTTTATTTTTCATAATATAGGGAATGGATTCATTTTGTTTATGCATCAAATATTTTTCTTCTGCTCCATACAAAACACTATACTAAGAAGTGTAGAAGACAGTATAGATTTAGCAGCCAACTGGAAAAGAGAAACTGTACACAATTTGCAATGTCCATAAGAGCAACAAAGCAAATAAAATGCTCTGAAGAGCAATTTGTCTTGGGACTAACAAAACAAAAATTTACCAGTGAAGTTCTAATAAAGAGGACACCAAGCAATGTCATAAATGAGGAATTGGTCAGTTCTCAGATTTTGCTGTGATCACTGGAGAATCTTGTTCTAAAGGTCTGAAATAGGGCTTGAGATTTTGGATGTTTCTTTTTTTTTTTTTTTGAGACAGAGTCTCGCTCTGTCGCCAGGCTGGAGTTGCTTTCTTGAAGCTCGCTAGGTTCCCACTCCTGCTGTAGTTCTAAGGCGCGAGGGCTAGGTAAGTAGCCACGTGGTTCGATCTCCTGACTCGTGACCGCCCGCCTCGCCCCCAAGTGCTGGATTACGCGTGAGCCACCGCCCGGCCTTTTTTTTTTTTTGAGACTGAGTTTCACTCTTGTTTCTGAGGCTGGAGTGCAGTGGTACGATCTCGGCTCACCGCAACCTCCACCTCCCGGGTTCAGGTGATTCTCCTGCCTCAGCCTCCAACATAGCTGGAACTACAGGCGCCCGCCACCATGCCCAGCTAATTTTTTGTATTTTTATTACAGACGAGGTTTCATCATGTTGGCCAGGCTAATCTCAAACTCCTGACCTCAGGTGATTCACTTGCCTTGGCCTCCCAAAGTGCTGGGACTACAGGGATGCGCCATTGTGCCCAGCAGATTTTGCATGTTTCACAAGCTCCTCCGTGTTGGTGATGCTGCTATGCTACTGGTTGTCAGACACACTTGAGTAGCAAGGCTCTAGACCACGTGATATTTCACTAGGCTGTCTTATACAAACTCTCAGTACTGGCCAGTGGTGTAATTATACTGGGCAGTCTGGCCAAGATGGCCCACACCTATAATGCCAGCACTTTCAGAGGCTGAGTCAGGAGGATTGCTTGAGGTCAGAAGTTCGAGACCAGCCTGGACAACATAGTGAGACTCCATCTTCACAAAATAAAAATAAAAATTAGCTGGGCGTGGTGGTGCCTGCCTGTAGTCCTAGATACTTGGATGGCTGAGATGAGAGGATCAATTGAGCCCAGGAGTTCAAGGCTGCAGTGACCTATGATAAAGCCACTGCACTCCAGCATGGGTGACAGAGCAAGACTCTGTCTCTGAATAATAATAATACGGGGCATTGGCACTCAAGTCCAGCAATGCATTGGAGGCTACTATGACACCCAGGTAATCAGCTCCTTATCAACCTGGTTGCACTCAGAAGAAGGTTCAGATTATTTAGAAGAATGGTAGAGTGAATAAGTTTTAAAACTCTTCCTAAATATCAC
Source organism: Nomascus leucogenys (assembly GCF_006542625.1). Lineage (NCBI taxonomy): Eukaryota > Metazoa > Chordata > Mammalia > Primates > Hylobatidae > Nomascus > Nomascus leucogenys. The sequence continues at coordinate 72,515,415 of NC_044387.1, read as the reverse complement.
TTTTTTCCAGTCTAACTTCTTTATTCTTAGCTGGCTATGAACTCAAGATGTTCCTCCCCAACAAATAACTGTAGAGCTGCCAGGGCACCCTGGGAACATAGGCCAGGGGCAGATATCAATCTCCTAGGAAGCCGAGGGACCTGGAAGGGATTGGCCTCAATTCACAATGAGAACGATGTGGGTAGGATGAGGAGGGAAGAAACGACTTTCCAGGTCCTTTATATAAGCCACTAAAGCGGAAGAAAACCATAGAGTGCTTAGAAGACACTTTTACATGGAACACGCCCAGGCCCCAGGCCCCCACTGATATGTGTGGCTTGCTCCCTCACTCCCTCACCCTTCAAGTTCTCTGCTCAGATGTCCCCTCCTCAGACCACCCCATCTAAAACAGCCTCCTCCTGCCCCCACCGGGACTCACTAGCCCCTTATCCTGCTTCACCACAATTATCACTACCAGAGCTCCGATCAGGTAGTTGAAGAAAATAAAATTATAAGTGGAGGACACAGCAAGGGCAAAACCCTGGGGCAGGAACACACTGCTGGAGCGCAATCAATGAGGGCGAGAGTGTACGAAAATGCTGTCAGAGAGGACACCCAGGACCACGAGGTAAGGCTTTGGATTCTGCGTCAATCAGCTCTTGCTGCGTGGCAACGACAGATGTTCAGTGGCACACAGCAGCAAGCGTCTCACTGCACATCACCGGCTCAGCCCGGACAGGCCTCCTCCACGTGTTTCATTCTGGGACCCAAGCTGCAAAAGGCAGGGGCAACTGCTCTTGTTCTTGTCCTGGCAGTGGTAGATATGAGGAGCGTAAATCCAGCCGCACAGGCTCATGACAAGCACCTGCTGGAGTCAGGACCACCGCCGTCCCAACGACAAAGCACATGATATGACTAAGTCAAATCAAGGGACCAGAAATACACGAGGGCCACGGTGAGGCTGCGGCAGAGTACGAGTTATCGAGTATCATGAAAATGGGGACAGGAATTCATTCTATCGCAGGGTAATGTGACGGGGGAGCCATTGTGTGGGAGAGGAAGGCATTGGGCAGAGCAGTGGCATGACTGGATGTACATTTTTTGGCAGCCTCTCTGGCTGTTGCATGAACAATAAACCCATTCCAGGGGGCCACAGTGGAGGCAGAGAGACCCTGCTGAAATATATCCAATGATGAGCACCGAACATAGGCTCACTGAGGTCTTGCTGTGTGCAAGAGGATGTTGACCTTGCCTTAGACACCCTGCATGAAACTAGGGGGGCGCCAGGAACCTCAGCCTTGAGGAAAGGGATGGCATGTTCGGTTTTTATGCCCATGATACTTCCAGCCCTAGCACAGACCAGCTAGATGGGAGACCAAATAAGAAAGCAGGAGGGCCCTGCTCCAGTGCCGAGGTGGCTGATAAAGGCCGCTGTGGACATCATGGGAGTGGAAATAGCCACGCGGTCTGGATGGTAACAGAAAGACCCCTGGCAGTACTCATGGGTGTGCAGTGCTCAAAACGAAGGCTGAAAGTAAGAAGGATGGCGTTTGCCTCCTTTTCGCTGTAAAAATAAGACAACAGGATGGTGAGTGAAAAGAAGCCGGCTGGCTTCACACCCTCCAGAAAGATATGCAAGGGCTTCCCATCTCATCCCATCCCACTTCAACCCTGCATATGTCACGGCTCAGATCTCCCGATAGAGATGGCAAAGTGAAATGCTCTGAGAAAGCAGCCTTTTGGAAAGCAGACCGTTTTTATAAAAGGAACACACTGTAACCAGGAATTTTTATCTGTGGAGAAATAAACAAGTTCTCTGTGAGAGGGTGGCGACAAGCAGAAGCTGTAGCAAATGTCAAGGCAGAGAGATTCCTGAACCAGGCAGGGTTGAGCAGAGGGGGTTGCTACCTTAGGCTCCTCTGGATCCTGGATAGCAGAATCAAGCTGATCAGCAGCCAGGTGGACAGGCAACAGAGCTGATGAGATAGCGTCTTTGTAGCACCACAGAGACTTGCAAAAGAAGGACAGCATTTTAAGGTCCAAAAGGAAAGCCATGTTATTCAAAATTTCAAATTAACAGAAATATCAAAAAAATAAACACACACAACCAAAATGGAAACAGAAGCCATTCAATGTGTCAGATCGAGTCACAGAACTTCTTTCAACTTCAGCTTTTTTCATCTTTAGAATGGGATGTTTGGACCAAACTACCTTTTAACATTTCTTTTACTTCTGAAATTCTATGATCTATTAAAGGCACCTTGTAAGAAACTCCAAAGAATGTCAAAAACAAAAACAAGAAACTGAGGGCATTCATGGAATGCACAAAGGAATGAAAGAAAAGATTGAAGCGACAATGCATTAATGCTTTGCCTTGCCCTTTACCAAGGAAGATGCATGCCCTTGAAATGGACAAGTTGGAGCATTCAATAAAATCATAGTAAATGCACAGAATGTTCTAGTCTTCTCTGACAAAACAGATATCAATAAATCACCCAGACAGGATGTGATCCACCTAGGAATTTCAAATGAATTCATGAGCAGAACTGTGGAGCTGTCGACTGTGATGTGAGACCAGTTGTTGCAACAGCTGCGGTGCTGCAGGACAGTCGGGTTGCCAATGTTAGCCTCAGCCTGCATTTCCAGAGGGGACCCTGGGAAACCACCAACTGTTAGTTTCTCCCTTCCATACCAGCCAGGCTGCTGGAATAAAGTACAAATTTATCTTTAAATAAAGTACAGTTAGTTCATGGTTATATGCCATAGTCTTGCCTGTTCAATGTGATTGTTGCATAGAGTGCGTACCGAGGACTGTGTGCATTCCTATTTCATCAAGAAAGATGTCACAGAACTGAAGGGGGCAATGAAAAAAACCATAGCGTGAGGGGAGGGAGGAGGGCATACATGAAGAGATTTAAAAAGATGATGACTTCAACATAAAGGCAAAGGTTGAAATGGAAAGTTTATTGAAATCAATACAATCATAAATGATATGAATAAGGTCAATAAAAATCTTTGCCAGACCCCAGAATACAGTAACAGGAGGGCATCACTCAAGGTAAGAAAAAGACCCAGCAAGGACAAATATTCTTAGGGAAAACATCACTTCTTAAGAAATGATATAGGTTAAACACACAAATGGATACCTTTAAATTTAAATTCAATTGAACTTGAAAAATAAATACATTTACAGTACTTTTAGAGAGAAGGAAGAATCCAAAATTATATAAACAAGTTGAAAAGTACTGAAATGCAACTAGAAGTATCCATACTATACTGATATTTAGTGTACTTTAATAATAAGCATTAATTTTAAAAATATATCCTGTTCAACTCTTTCATGGAACAAGAGATATCTATGAATTATAACCACACCAACAAGGTTCATAGTAATAACCTAAAGTATCAATAACTACCATATTGATAAGAACATTTATTTCATGAATACATAAAACCACCAATGGAATGTCACTAACATTGTTCCTTTCATTGATGTGACCCAGATCATATTTCACCCCATCTGAACAGGCTACAGGAGACTTTTAAAGGTTTGGGATCAGTGGTTCTCCACCAGAGTGCACATTGCATCAATCTGCCCCAAGGTCCTACTGGGAACATCCTCTTTTCCTAGAATGCTTGTTCCCAACCTCGTGCATCATCATGTTTCTGCTCAAATGTCCCCTGCTCAGAGGGATCCTCCCCTTTTTCAACCTATTTACAATTACTACCATTACCCATCACCACCTGAAATTCTATTATTTATTTTTTGCTTATTTATTGTCTGTCTCCTTGCTGGAACATAAGTGCCAGGAGGGCAGCAGCCTCGCCTTTTCATCACTGTATCCCCAGGGCAGTGACTGACACCTAGCAGGCTGTGGCAAAGGCTGCCAGTTTCCCACCTAACGTCCATGCTCCCTTTCTTCCTTAGTAATGGAGTCCCTATATTGTCAGGTTCAGCAGTTGTGCCCAGCTGTGCAATTACATCTACAGCCTCTCTTGTCAATAGAAGTGGTCAAAACAGAAGGCATGGAGTGGAGCTTCTTGGAAAACACATTGAAGGAGGCTTACTGTTTAAAGAAAGCACACCGCTTTCACCTTGCTCCTTTCTCCTTCCTACTGCCTAAAACATGAATGTAATGGCTGGAGCTGCAGCAGCCATAGTGGTAACCATGAGGTAAGCTTACTTAACAAGAACCATTCTAAGAGGGGTACAAGTCTTCAATGACCATACCAGGCCTAGGCTGCATACTTCTTGACTTCTTTCCCATGGTAAAATAAATCTCTACCTGTTTAAACCACATGATTAGTGTTAATTGTTATATGTAGCCAAACCTAATTCTGATGTAAGAATGCTTAGTAAATATTTGTAGGATAAATGAATGTGCTTTTTCTTTCTTTTTTTTTTTTCCCCTGATGGAGTTTTGTTCCTGTCACCCAGGCTGGAGTGCAGTGGCGCAATCTCAGCCTACTGCAACTTCCACCTCCCGGGTTCAAGCAATTCTCCTGCCTCAGCCTCTGGAGTAGCTGGGATTACAGGTGCCTGCCACCATACCCAGGTAATTTTTTGTATTTTTTGTAGAGACAGAGTTTCACCATGTTGGCCAGTCTGATCTCGAACTCCTGACCTCAGGTGTTCCACCTGCCTCAGCCTCCCAAAGTGCTGGGATTACAGGCATGAGCCACAGCACATGGCAGTACTTTTTCTTTTAAGCTCTTAAAAACTTTTTTTAAAAATATACATTGCTACATTCCCCACTCCAGATCTCTGATTAAGCAGTTCTGGAGGTGGGAACTGGGTGATTGTGGTTACCAAATTAGTTTGCAAACCACTAGCTGGATGACCCTTCCATTAGGCTAGATCTACACAGAGGAGAATCAGAAAGAGTTCTGGGATCCTGGTGCAGTCACTTACCTGCTAGCTGTGTGACCTGAGGCCATCGCCTCTCACTAAACCTGTTTTACCGTCAATAAATCAGGTCAATGTTGTAAGTAGATGCTTCATAAATATTTACTGTTGTTGTTATACGAGCTCTAAGACAAATGAGGATGTTATAAGAAAATGTCATGGCTTTCCCCAGATGGCTGTCTTTGAGACAATGCTGGGAAAACCACATAGGGAATCTAATCTATCATGACAATTCCCCTGCTCTAATGCTTGAAGGAAAAGAAGGTGAGTCATATATACAGAACTGTTTTACATGCAAGCTACAGAGACCCATTGGGACTAGCTAAGTGGGGAAATTTTGCTGAGCCTTAGGAGCAAATGAACTAGGGATTGAACATCCTCAGCCTCTCTCCAATTCTGTTTCATATCCATAGGTCCTCTCTTTGTTTCTGCTTCATTCTTCTCTTCCTCTCTGTAATCTTTCATCCTCTGCTTTTCTGGTTCATATAAAAATATAGCTACGGAGAACCCCCAAATTCACACCATCCACGAGGAGACTCAGTCATCTACATTTCAGGTGTCCAGGGAAGAGACCCTGCTTGGCTCAGCTCAGTGATATGACCCCCCCACCACCATGCCTCATATCCTATTGTATGGGTGGGGGATGCACTGAGGGAAGTGGCTGGTCCTAATAACATAGATGGAGACAGGAGCAAGGCTGTGAGCTGGAAGGTGAACATGACAGAAATACAGGAAGTTAATTATGAGAAGTGAAGTCAAGTTTAGTTTGGGTAAGCAAAGAACCTGAGCCAGAATCAGTGAAGAAGTAAGGATAGGGAGATGCCAACTCTTCAAAATGCTGGCCCACCTAAACTGGTTCCATCAAACTAGAGGCTCAAAACCAGGGGTAATTCAGAGATTGACCTGAATTAAGGCATCCTGGATACTGCACAGACAATTGAAGGAAAGGTGACTGGTGAACAGAGGGCTTGCAGTGCTCAAATGTTTGGTTTGATAAATATTCAACCATAGTTTCCCTCAAACACCAAAGGCCTGTAATGGACTGAACATAAGAAAAAAAAGGATGTTTCAGATCAGCCACTTTTAGCCTATCTTATCTTTGGAAATAAAAAGACTATTTATAGATTGTTCATCCTTTTCTGCAAGGGCTGCTTTGAAGATGATGTGCAGGCAGTCTCTGTGCCCCTCCTCTAATGCAGCTCCCACTGGGCAGGTGTCCTTCCCCACTGAGCTCCAGAACCCCAGCCCCTCCCCCTGGCCCCATCAGGTCCAGGATTAGTAAGAGCACACCTGTCACTAGTCTCTGAGTCCTCAGTGTTTTTTGCTGGTTCCTCTAACTCTGCCCACACCTCGGTAAGTCTCTTCCTTTAAGAACGAAAAAGATGATGTGTAAATTGTCCCTAGGCTATCAATGGACAAATGGCTTTCCTGTTTTCCATTTCACTGATGGTTTACTTTATGTGTCCATCAGTGATATCTGGCTTGCATCCACAATTCTGCCTCTCAAGGAAGGTTCCTTGGCAACAGTGCTCTGATGCCTGTACCAGGGTCTGGAGCTTTTTCAGTGGCCAGGAGCATCATCATCCATGAGTTCTCTGGGCCACATGGAAATAGCTGTTTCAGAAAAGACATTCTGTAAAGGTGCCTTAATCTCTTTCTAGATAGACCCCTCCAGGACTTTTTATTTAAACATTGATAGAAGCTTATAAGATCTAAATAGCCTAATTAAAATCAGGAGTAAGTCTCCCTGTGACATCCGCTTCTGAGGGAGTAGAATAGGAAACACTTTTGAAGTTAATGCCATTGACTCTGAGAGATGTTAGAGGCCTGAAATGCAGGTAAAAAGGAAGAAGTCCTGTCTGGCCTTGCTTTTGTTGAAACATCTATTGATTCTCTTGCAGCTCATGAATATGCTTGGTTTTGAGGTTGCAGGCACCGGGACTTGCACTCTGACTCTAACTCTTAGCACTTGCAAGTCCTGGGGAAATTTTCATAAATTCTCTGGGTTTCTGCTTCCTCTTCTGTGAAATAGGATTAGTGTGAGGATTAAACGAGATATCACGTGAAGACTTGATACTGGGTCCAGCACAAAGTAGCATATCAAATAAATCACATCTATAGTTGAGAATACAGTTGAAATAGCAAAAATACATCAGACTTTCAGAAGACCTTAAAGATCTTCTGCATCTCTGTGTTTCTTAAAATTTTCTCTTGCATATTAATAATGCCCATGATTCCTTGTCTCAGAGGGACGTTGCACTCACATCTACAGCTGAGTTTGTCTGATCATGGTGCTCATAGCTCTGACATCTGTTAGGCTTGTAAGACTGCAGAATCTGGGGTCCCACCCCAAGTCTGAAGAATGTGGGGTCCAAGACTCTGCAATTTAACAAACACTGTAGGTGAGTATAACATGAAAGCTTGAGGACTTCTGCGCTATATGCAATGGGTTCTTTAATTAGTGATTTTTTCCTAAAGGCAGAATCAAAGAAGTGGCAGGCGGGGGCATGGTGCTTTTAGCTGGTGAGGATTATCTTATGATGGCTGGAGGAGGTCCCCCAGGCCCTAGTCCCTGGCTGCTGGTTGGAGTGCTAACCATCCTCGCATTCCCCAGAAAAGATGCTCTCCTCCCTAGAAAATGTGTCCAAACCGCCAGGAGCCCACCCCAGATCGGACTGTACTGTCAAAATTTCATAACATTTTGGAATTTTTTTAATTCAAAACTACTTTCTCCTTAGTAAATTTCAAGGTTTATACTACATCATCAAATTCTTATCAATAAGAGAAACAAGGCTGAGGACTCAGTAAAAGTGAGTCCCACTCCAAATGATCAGTCTAAAACTTTTAGATGCATGATAGGTTAAAAATTACCCCTGACTGTTCCTTATCGAAAGGCAAAGTGCCAGGAGACCTCCTGACTTACATTTGGGTACCAGTCAGGAAGCACAATAGTTTTGGTATTTTGTGGAGTTCCTTTTCCTTCTTTCCTTCCTTATTTTTTTCTTTATTTCCATTCAAGAAAAAATGCTGTGCACCGTGGTCTAAATATTAGGAAGCAAAAGCTGTCTGAGGCCATTTCAAACTAGCACGCCCGTGCACCCCCAGCTTCTGTGCATCTTCTCAGCCTTGATACCTGTTTGCTGATCTCTTGCTTCTAACTAATGAGGAACAAGCAGTTTTCTCTTCCAGATCTCTGTCGAACTGTCCTTGTCAAACAGATTGGATCACACTCAATACAAGAGGGTCTTTGTGATCAGAGCCATCAGGAATTAAGGACCCTATTTTTTTTTAAAGGATCAAATCTACAATTAACATAAATAAAAACAAAAATATTTTTTACTGATAGTCCTGTTGCTGTTTGCCAAAGTAGCTATGTAAATAATTAACCTTTATGTTATTTCCTAATGGCTGTCTAGGAATAACATTGTGAGGGAAGATGAGGATTATCTTGGGGCTTCTAGGATGCAGAACAGCATGAAGAGTACCCTAAGTTGGTCCTTGAGCAATATTACTCTACTGATTCGTAAAGTCTTCTTTTTGGGTGACTCCAGAACAATTGCTCCTTAATCAGCCCTCCTTTGTTGCCTCTAAAAAAGAAAAACTGAATGTGGTTAGGTCACAGGGGAGACATGTCTTCATCTAGTGATGAGCTTTGTAACACAGCTGATTATGCCAAAGTTTTCCATCTCACAAGAGCTCGTGAGAAGGAGGCAGATCCATTTATCTCAGGGATTTGTTCTCACCACATGTATTTATCTGATGACAAAAGGGACCAGGAGAGAAGGATGGATAACTTATTCAATATTCAATAACTCATTCAACAAATATTCACTCTATTCTAAGACAGGCTCTGCACAAGGCACAGGGGTTAGAATGATGGACAAGGTATATTTCTGCCCTCAAGAAGCTCACAGGCTAAGGGGGAGATGGGCCAACTATTACAGTGAAGTATGAGTACAGAGTGATCAAGATGTGATAGGAGTGAAGGAAGGGAACACCCAGCCCTGCCTGAGGCAGCTCAGAGGATCAGCCAACTACTGAACACAGAGCTCCAGACTCAGATCCATGGCAGGTCAGTAGGGTTACTTTGTAGTCAAAGAAGGGCATCCTTAGCATAGTCATTTGAGTGGCAGGGGAAGAAAGAGTTGCCTATTGCTCCTGTAAGCCCTGACTCTGCTCAACATTATGGAAAATTACAGCCTACTTGGTGGAGATCATTTCTCCCTGATATGGGAAATCATGTTCCTGTGAATCACTCCACACCCCACAGCCACTATTTTTCATCACATATGAGCTATTATTTCCAGCTGGGTGTTGACAAGACAAAACTGTTCCCTAATGCTTTAGTAATAGAGTGGAAAATAGTTGACAACATATGAAAATGTTGATTTTGATTATACATACAATCTCTTCTTTAAGAACAAAATGTACTTGAGCAAGCATGAATCATTCCTTACAGGGCTGTGAAGTGATTTATATATATTTAGATAATTATTTAATTGGTTAGTTTTAAAATAACAGCTTTATTGGTTTTTTGCATACATATTATAAAAACTCAAGATATATACAAAAAATCAATGCATTACTCAAATCCCACTACCAACAATTCTAGTGTTAATATACGATGAGCGCCGATTCAGACACAATTCTATCTATAATTGGGTGAAGGAATGGATGAATGGACAAAAATAATTTTATAAGAATGTCATCATGTTATGTTTCTCTTCAAAATAAAAATACTAAATTTAGTTTTGCATGAACTTATTGGGAGAAAAAAGAAACTAAAATGAAAATAAAGGAAATGCTAAAATTCATAGAGTTAATTCACATAATTCATTGAATCCACACACAAAAAAACCCCAGTGAAATATTGATTATTATTATCCCCATTTTACAGATGAGGAGACTGAGGCACAAAAAATGTTACTTAAGTAACTTGCCTAAATTACAGAGCTAGTTAAGCGGCAAAGCCAGGATTCAAATTCAAGCAGTCTGACTTTAGAGTCTGTGGCCTTGAAAGCTTTCTTCAAGAAGGTTCTGGGTGCTATATTCCCTGAGCACTATTACATTTGCAAATGCTCTCCTTGTTGCCTTCACACATGGATAAAAATCTGACCAAATAAAAATATTCCAGGTCACGGTTCTTTTCCTGTGTTAGCTATTTTCCTAGTGTTCTCTGGTGCTGGGAGGTGATGGGGAGGAATCTGCAGCCCTCTTAATATTTTTCCCCTTTTACTTTTTCTGTTGGATGGCCAAAGAATTCTTTATCTTAGAGGCTGATTATCTTAATCACTGTGTGACTCAATGTTGTTCATTCTGCATCAATTGTGCCTAGGATACAGTTTCATCTTTCAAGTGTGTATTAGTCTGTTCTTGCACTGCTATAAAGAACTATCTGAGACTAGGTAATTTATAATTTGTAAAGAAAAGAGGTTTAATTGGCTCACAGTTCTGCAGGCTGTACAGGAAGCATGGCTGGGGCAGCCTCAGGAAACTTACAATCGTGGCAGAAGGCAAAGGGGAAGCAGGCTCATCTTTCAAGGCCAGAGCAGGAAAAAGAGAGACGGAAGGTGCTACACACTTTTAAACAACCAAATCTCATGAGAACTCTATCACTTCTCATGAAAACAGCACTAGGGGGATGGTGCTAAACCATTAGAAACCTCCTCTGTAATCCAATCACCTCCCACCAGGCCCCACCTCCTTGTAGTGGAGATTACATTTCAACATGAGATTTGGGCAGGGACACAGATTCAAACCATATCAAAGTGCTGATTCAGTCCTGCCATCACTTCAGGAAAAGTTTCCTGCATTATGTTTTTCAATATTTTTCCTGTTTTATTTGTTGGGTTCTTATCATGAATATCAAATATACTTATATTGAATTATTCTTTGAGCTTCTTAATTAGTAGCTAATTCTTTTTCCTCTGTATTTGCTGTGATCCCAAGTGCTATAATAACAGGTTTTTAGTTATATCTACTACCTCTTTCTATTTCTAAGTTACTCAGAATTTTATTTTATTCCTTTAGTTCTTTGGTATCCTGTTCCATCTCATTTTTTTGTTTTATCATCTTTGTTTTGATATTTTGTTTTATTTAACTTGTGTTCTTATTAAGTTCTTATATAGCCCAGTGCACTTACAAGGAATCTTCTTGCTGTTTTGGTTTTGTGTTCCTCCCAGACATGATTTTTCATATGTTTTTTAACATACATTATTTTCTTAGAATATTTTATTGAGATTGTGTGATTTATTTTCATCTTGCTTATGCCTAATATGGACAATTCTGAGTGATTGTGTATTGCTTCAGTGGAATACAGTGTGGGTGAATTTCCCTTGTCATCCCCCTGCCTTATATAGACTCTTTATCTTCCCCACCCTGACCCCATTTTCAAGTGTCCCTCTGGAGGCATTTAGTACATTCACATTATTGTGTGACCATCACCTCTATTTAGTTCCAAAGTGTTTTCATCAACCGAGAGAAAGCCCTGTATCCACTGAGTAGTCACTCCCCATTCCCTGCCTCCCCACCAATCTGCTTTCCATTTCTATTGGGTCTTATTTCCAATCCCCTTCTCTGTAGCCTGAAAAGGTGGGGATAAGCAAGAACAGTTCAGCCGGGCCTGAGCACAGTCCTCGCTTAGAGTCCAGCTCCACTCCGTTTTGAGATGAAGCTAACTTCTTACTGGTGCCCAATTGATCTAGCCAAGAGTACAGTCCACTCCTCTAGATCTCAGCTTGTTCCTGCAGCTCAACATATTGACCTGATAGCCCTTTCTGCCTCTAACAAAGCTCCCAGGGTCAATCACAGAGAGTTCCTTTCTTAAGGACTTTTCCTGGAATTTTCCCAGAATTGTTTACTTACTCCTTCAATCTGTTTCTCTTGAAGCTGGAGCGCATTGGTGAGAGTCATCCAGTTTCCATTAATTGGCCATCCTTCCTGTAAAAGGCTTGGCTTTGGGGAAAGGGAGGGAAAGGGGCTGTGAGGACAGGAGCCCTGTTCAGCTTCAACAACATCTTCTGTTTCTTTGTGTGGCTGCTACTTCTTGACACTTATGGCATAAAGTTGTTCCTCCTTCCTTGTTTACTTGGTGTTGGGAAATCAATCAATTAATCTCTCACTCACTCATGCTACTTTCTGAGCATTTTATTAGATGGTAGGGAAAAGAGATTCTATGATTACTACTACATTTTGTCATCCTTGTTCAGATTTTTGAAACAGAGAAATTTTCTGCCCAGCTTACTTTATTTCTTAAAAGTAAGGTAAAATTCACATAGTGGTCATCATTTTAGCCATTTTCAAGCATCCATCTGGCGGCATTTAGTACATTCACATTGTTGTGTGACCATCACCTCTATCTAGTTCCAAAGCGTTTCCATCAACCGAGAGAAAGCCCTGTACCCCACTGAGCAGTCACTCCCCATTCCCCTCCTCCCCACCAATCTGCTTCCCATTTCTATTGATTTGACTATTCTGGCCATTTCATACAAATGGAACCATGCAGTATGTGATTTTTTTTTTTTTTTGGTCTGGCTTCTTCTGTTTAGCATAATGTTTTCAAGGTCTTCAATGTTGTAGCATGTCTCAAAACTTCATTCCTTCTGTGGCCCAATAATAAAAACTAATTATATGAATATAACACATTTTGTTTATTTAGACATCTATTGATGGACATTTGTATTGTTTTCATCTTTTGGTTATTTTGAACAGTGCTACTATAAACATGTGTGTACAACTTTTTGTTTGAATACCTGTTTTCAGTTGTTTTGGATATATACCCAGGGGTGGAATTACTGGGTATACAAAATTGCATGTGGTAATTCTCTGTTTAACTTTTTGAGAAACTATCAAATATTTTTCCATGGCATTGGCACCATTTTACATTTCTACCAGTAATGTACAAGGGCTCCAATTTCTCTACATCTTTGTCAGCATTTGTAATTTTCCTTTATTATTATTTTCGTTTATTATTGTTATTATATTATCCAGTAAACTTTTTAATAATTTTGTTTTTAATATTATTAGACTAACATCCTGGTAAGGATTTATCAAACCTTGGTCCCCTATTTACCTCAGTATTTCCCATATTGGTCCCTCGGTTAGCCTGAGCAAAGCCTTTTGTCATGCCTTACACAGACATTTGTTGACTAAATCACCAAATATTTATTGAGTACCTACTGCATGCCAGAATCTGACTAGACACTGGGGATAAAGGAGTGAGGGACGCAAGGTCACCTTCAAGTTGCTCACTAAAGAACAGAAGAGACAGACATTTATTAGTTTCCTGTCACTGCCATAACAAATTACCACAAACCTAGTGACTTAAAACAACATAAATGTGTTATCTTGAAGTCCTCTAGATTAGTCCAACATAGGTCTCAAGGGGCTAAAAATCGGCATGTCAGCAGGACTGTTTTTCTTTCCAGACACCTTGGAAAAGAATCTCTTTCCTTGGCTTTTCCGGCTTCCAGAGGTTGCCTACTTCCCTCGACTCATGGGCCCTTTCTTCACCTGCAAAGTCAGCATTGAAGCTCCTTTCCATTGTCACGTCTCTTTCCCTTACCACAGCTAAGGAAAGTTCTCCCCTTTCAAGGATTCGTGTGATTAGGTTAAGACTATTTGGAAAATCTGGGATAATCTCCCCTTCTAAAGGCCTTTAAAAATCCCTTTTGCCGGATTCCCTATTTAATAAATAGTGTTGGGAAAACTGTGTAGCCATATGCAGAAAACTGAAACTGGACTCCTTCCTTACACGTAATACAAAAATTAACTCAAAATGGATTAAAGACTTAAACATAAGACCTAATACCATTAAAACCCTAGAAGAAACCCTAGGCAATACCATTCAGAACATAGGCATGGGCAAAGACTTCATGACTAAAACACCAAAAGCAATGGCAACAAAAGCCAAAATTGACAAATGGGATCTAATTAAACTAACAAGCTTCTGCACAGTAAAAGAAACTATCATCAGAGTGAACAGGCAACCTACAGAATGGGAGAAAATTTTTCCAATCTATCCATCTGACAAAGGACTAATATCCAGAATCTACAAAGAACTTAAGCAAATTTACAAGAAGAAAACAACTCCATCAAAAAGTGGGCAAAGGATATGAACAGACACTTCTCAAAAGAAGACATTTATGTGGCCAACAAACATATGAAAAAAAAAAGCTCATCATCACTGGTCATTAGAGAAATGCAGATCAAAACCACAATGAGATACCATCTCACGTCAGTTAGAATGGTGATCATTAAAAAGTCAGGAAACAACAGATGCTGGAGAGGATGTGGAGAAATAGGAACGCTTTTACACTGTTGGTGGGAGTGTAAATTAGCTCAACCATTGTGGAAGACAGTGTGGCAATTCCTTAAGGATCTAGAACCAGAAATACCATTTGACCCAGCCATCCCAGTACTGGGTATATACCCAAAGGATTATAAATCATGCTACTATAAAGAAACATGCACAAGTATGTTTACTGCACTTTGTTCACAATAGCAAAGACTTGGAACCAACCTAAATGCCCATCAGTGATAGACAGGGTAAAGAAAATGTGGCACATATACACCATGGAATACTATGCAGCCATAAAAAAGGATGAGTTCATGTCCTTTGCAGGGATATGGATGAAGCTGGAAACCATCTTTCTCAGCAAACTAACACAGGAACAGAAAACCAAACACTGCATGTTCTTACTCATAAGTGGGAGTCGAACAATGAGAACACATGGACACAGGGAAGGGAACATCACACACCCATGCCTGTTATGGGGTGGGAAGATAGGGGAGGGATAGCAATAGGAGAAATATCGAAAGCAGATGATGGGTTGATAGGTGCAGCAAACCACCATGACATGTGTATACCCATGTAACAAACCTGCACGTTCTGCACAAGTATCCCAGGTCTTAAAGTATAACTTAAAAAAAAAGTCCCTTTTGCCATGTATGCTAACATATTCTGGGGTTTGTTTCAGAATATTCTATTACAGGTTCCAGCGATTAGTGACTAGGGTGTGTACATCTTTCTGGGGCATTATTCTGCCTACCATAGACATGTAAACAAATAATAACAATAAAAACAGCCGACATTTATTAAGAGATTACTGTATGCCTGATACCCCTCTAAGAGTTTTACCTGGATTAACTTATTTAGTCCCTACAATATTTCTATGAAATAGAAATTATTACTGCTTGGATTCATAACTGATGAGGATGCTGAAGTACAAAGAGGTAAAATGACTTGTCTGAGGCCCCACGACTGGTCAACAGCAGAGCAAGAATTTTAACCCAGCAATCTAGCTCCAGAGCCTGTGCAACTGAAAAGAGGTCCTCTACCTAATAACATTGGGAACACTTGTCCTACAGTGTGGAGTCTTTCCTAATCAGGCTCCCGCCTTAGGTCCTGGCTGGCCCTCCCACTCCCTCAGGTGTGGCTATGCACCACTCAGGGAGGTGGTCCCCTGAGCCAGGCTCCAGAGCCAAGCTAGGCTTGGGGCTCCCACCAAGGACAGCCAGGAGCCCTTAGAGTTTTGGGAATTCTGACATATTTGTTGTCTTTATGTCTAGCCATTGATTGAGAAAATATATAATGGCAAAAAGACGCATGAAATATTGACACTCATTTATTAATGTATCTCTTATTGATCAGTGTATTCATACTATTAAAATAAGATGATGTAGGTCTACAATCTCTTATCCACAGTCTCGAACTTCACAAAGCACTGAAAACAGGATTTTTTTTTTTGGTAACTTTGTCACAAACTAATTTTTTGGGACAAAACCTGACCTGAACTAACATGAAGCTATTTATAGTCTTTCTTTATCCCATTAGTAGTGAACATTCCCATATTTAACTGCAGAACTATTTGTGTGTTGGATTATAGGGTACTGCTCAGACTCTGCTGGGAATATTATTAATATATGGTGTATATATATTTATATATCCTATTACCTTTCTACAACTTGAACTGACTTCCAAAACACATTTGGTCCCCAAGGTTTGAAATAAATACTTGTGGACCTGTAGGAGGTATATGTGTAAAATGTGTTATTTGTTTAGTCTATAATCAGTGCTTAGTGTACACACGAATCCATTGACACCTTGCAATAAGTTCCCTCATGGGCACAACAAGCTTCCTGACCTACTTTGCAGTTTTACCTAGGGTTTTTTGTCCTAATTTAAAATGCCTGACTACCTAATCCAGGAACTACCTCATCTCCTAAAGGCTAGTACCCCTCCATTTAAAATAAATACTATATGACTCCAATGCATTTAAAGGAAACATTTCAATATAATAAGAAGCTACCATGCTGCAACTACAGAATAACATAGAATGGCTTATGATCACCATGTGGAATTATAGAGAAGAGTAGGTCACTGCAGATTATTTATTATAGCATGACTTAAACAGCAACAAAGAGTCAAACTCCCTGGCGTGGAAGGCTCTGATCCTCTGATCCTATGGAGCACGGCAGAGAGAAGGAGCACTGGCTTGAGGAACACGGATCCTGGATTCTAATTCTGCCTCTGTCATCTCATGCTGAGTAATTTGTTCAAGGGTTGCTTTTCCATTCTGGGCCTCTATTTCCTCGCTTATGAAAGGAAAGGAAATGGGTTGGATTAAAGCTGTAATGCTAGATCCTGTGATTCTTGGGAGCACCCTTTGGAGGGCATATATGCATTCAGGAGCACAAATTCTAACAGCATTCCAGACCCTCATTTTTAACCCAAGTCAGCTGCCTGTAGAATGAAATGTATGTTTTACATAGATAAAGTTTAAAATTTCTACCAACTAATACAACGTGTTCATTTATATGCATGTTATAACTCATAAATAACCAAAGGAATCAACAGTTTATCAAATGTTTATCTGAGGTCAGTGAGTGGACAACTCCTTCTTACTTTTTCTGAGACTGTTGTTGAGAAGTCATCCCAGCTCAGAGTTGCCCCCAGTGATGAGCTCATTAATTCATTACCTGCTGTGCATTGAACACTGTGCTTGGGAGAGGAGAAGGAACAGAGGTTTTGCATTTATTGGCTTGGGGTACTGAGTAGCTATGCAGATATTACAGAATAATAGTAGCTGCTGTCCCCCTAGGCCTGATAATGATGGAAGGAGTTGTTGATTGGCATGTCAGTTGATTCCCACCCCTTTTTGATGTATCACAAATAATTAAGGTATAATATTGATGGTAAGGGGATTATTCTGGAATCAGGTTTTCTTTGTTTGTTTTTAGATCAGAATACTGATTTTAAACTGACCATCTAAGTGTAGAAAAGCATCTCATTATAATTGCCTCTACCTAAAGCAGTGGGCTTCACTCAGGGGTGGCAGCACTAACCATCAGACCCAATTGGTCATGCACCTGGCAGCAAGCTCAGGGCCTCTCAGCAAGCTGAGGGTGGCTGGGCTGTGACCTCCTTGGCACTGTCTGTGCCCTGCCTAGAATGAGCAGAGGACATCAGCCGCCCCAGAACATGATTCATGGCCAACTCCAGCGCCCTCTGCACCCACTCCACAGCTGCAGAGGGGCAATCGGGCACTAGTTTCAGCCACATCTGGCCAACAGACCTCCCTATGAGATTTGCCCATTCAGAGAAGCAGATGGCAGGTGAGACAGGCTGAGTTTTTGAGGCACATGGCTCTCTTGGCTCTCTGAACCTTATGATGGCTGGCAAATGGGGACCTGGGCGTGCTTTGGGGAGTGAGAACCTACTGAGCAGAAGAGCTGCCTGCCATGGCCCTCGCTGGGAGCCCTGGCTGCTGCCTCACCTACTCTCATCTTCCCACGTTCTGATTTCCCAGGTAGATGGACAGCACTGGTACCAGCCTTTTCTTGCTAAAAATCCATTCCTGGGATCTGTGCTAGAATTACCCATGAAGGTCAGGGACTGAGTGGATTTGAGAAACTAGCACAGGGTACATCCAAAGCTTGCTTGTATGCTTGTTGAGAAACACTTTCAGTCCTCACTCCTAGGGCCTGGTTCCTTTCTGCTCCTTGGGGCAGAGGCAGTTCTCTGGTCTATGCTGTAAAGCTCCACTGTAGGCCTGGTGAATCCTCTACCTGTTACTATCACCCAAGACTGTTAACTTCCCTCTCCTTTTTTTTTCCTTGTTTCAGGCTCCCTCCTCCCTCAGCCAAGATTCTCTTTCCATTCTCTTCTTTTTCTGCCCCATGGGTGAGGAATTTGCTGGAGGACTCAGTCATTTCCTGGGAGGTTTGGGTGATTTGAGATGTTCTTCATCTGAGGAAGATTTACATTTGAAAAGAGACCCAGGAAGAAGGGCACCACTTACCTCTGAGGAATAAACCAAAACCAGTGACATTTCAGCCTCCAGAGATGGGCCAAAGAGAAATTACTTTCAGATTGGAGCTGCCATATCTTAAATCAAACCACAGAGACAGATCCTCCTTCTCTGCACATAAGCCTGTACTGGTTCATCTGCAAAGTGGACTTGAAAAACTGGGAATGAAGCCCAGGCTCTTTATGCTCTGAGGCTGAAGCTGGATTGCAGTGGCTGGCGGAAGGCTTGGAGGGCAGGTGTCCTTGTGGACCTTTGCCCCCTCTTTTTTCCCAGACATTCTCCTCCACTGGTTCCCTCTAAGAGGAGTGTAGGAGTACGTTTGCCTTCTGCCATGGCCACAGCAAACCTGGCTCCTTGCTCATGCTGGGCTGCACTGGGGAGAGGGAGTGACAGGCTGCTGCGGGGATACTGCATAGGAGGCTGTGGCAGGAGAAAGAAAGGCAATGGAAACGGTGATCAATAAACTCCATTCATCCCCTACCCTTGCCCACCGGCCCAGATGTTGAACTAAGTGGATAATCAAAGATAAACCCAAAAGGGGGAAGGAGTCTCCTGAGCTGCTTTTAAAGCTGAATCTGCCCTCTCCCCTTCCTCCCATGTAACATAGACCCCTCTGGGTGATCTGCTTTGACTGGAGAGGGAGCCATGGGCAATCAGGGGAGGCAGTGCGGCCACGTGGAACTGTCTTAATATTGCCGCATGCAGAGCAAGGAGGAGGACCTGAGGCCATCTGCCTTATCCTCCAGAAGCCCACTTACTGTGTCTGTACCCAGCTTGTTACAGAAACGGCAGGTCATTTTCCTCACCCAGCATCCCACAGGGGCTGGAGCTGGAGGAGGAGCTGAGGGGAAGGGGCAGGCAGTGCCCTCCCGTAGGCTGTCAGGAGCAGAGGGCAGACTTCCTCGGGGTGCTTTTGATGGTTTGTTTTCTACATGATTCTTCCCCCTTTATCAGCCATTCTCTTTGTTAAAGGGAGTGACTTTCTGGGCTGGATTTATTGGCTCTATCTAGAATCTATTTTCTCCAAAGGTGTTGTGGCAGATTCCCACTCTTACATTCTATCCTGGGGTGTAAAGAGATTTGAAATGGACAAGGAACTGGAAGAAATTTAAAACCGAAGAGAAAACTAAACAGAATGATACAGGACAGCCAGGTTCTCCCTGAGTCAGATCATTCCCACTACTGGTGTGGCTCTTTGGCAGAAAGAAGGATTTCTCAAATCCATTCCCCTCACAATCCTGCAGAAAACCTGATGAGCGAGGCTCTCTTATGGGTTAAAAAAGTTTTTTTGTTTTTTTTTTTGAATCTCCTCCATTTCCTTAATGTAACAGATTCAGCCCATTTGTGGGAAATCCCAGCCATGTGTATATCCAAGAGGCAAACTCTAGATTTGTGGGATCCCACTCACTTATGCAGTAAACACTTTTATGTTTGGCCCTGGAGATATGATGTGTTGATGGATTGGATATGAGGGATTTTTGTTCGGTCACCCCCATCGAATTGTGAACATCCCAAAAGTAGCAAAAAAAAAAAAACCAAAAAACAAAAACAAACAAACAAAAAAAACCCTTCAAATCTGTCCATTTCTCTCCATCTTTACTGATACCATCTCCTTCAAAGCCACCATTATCTCTTATTTGAGTTACAATATGACATCCTGTTGTACATTAGTTAGTACATAGAAATCTTTCCATGGATTTCCATGGCATCTAAAATGCAATCTGAGCTCCCTGACATGACTCCTGTTTGGGCCCTTGTTTTTTCCCTATCCTCCTCTCATGTCACTAGTTGTGCACCAGTTTCCTGGAAGACAATTTTTCTACAGACTGTGGTTGGGGAGGATGGTTTAGGGATGATTCAAGCACATTACATTTATTGTGCACCTTACTTCTATTATTATTGCATGGTAATAGATATAATATTACATTGTAATAGAAATAATTGTACAATTCACCATAACGTAGAAACAGTGGGAACCCTGAGCTTGTTTTCCTACAACTAGACGGTCCCATTTGGGGGTGATGGGAGACAGTGACAGATCATCAGGCACTAGATTCTCATAAGGAGTGTGCAGCCTAGATCCCTCACATGCACAGTTCACAATAGGATTCATGCTCCTATGAAAATCTAATGCGGCCACTGATCTGACAGGAGGCAGAGCTCAGGCAGTAATGCGAGCAATGGGGAGTGGCTATAAATACAGATAAAGCTTCGCTCGTTTGCCCGCTGCTCACCTACTGCTGTGTAGCCTGGTTCCTAACAGGCCATGGACCAGTACTAGTCCCTGGGGTTGGGTTCCCCTTCCCTATTGCAGTGTTTTTTTTTCTTCTTTCTTTCTCAAATATCCCCTAATAGAATTTCGAAAAACTAATGTGTCCCTTATCTTAGTTCACTTTGTGCTGCTGTAACAGAATACCCTGGACTGGGTAATTTATAAAGAACAGAAATGTATTCTCTCACAGCTCTGGAGGCTGGGAAGCCCAAGACTAAGGCGGGAGCATCTGATGAATAGAAGGATGAATGTTGTGTCCTCACATGGCAGAAGAGTGAAAGAGAGCAACCCCCTCCCAAAAGCTCTTTTTATAGCAGCCATAATCTATCTATAAAGTCAGAGCCCTCAGGACCTCAACAGCTCCCAAAAGGCAACACCTCCCAACACTGCTGCACTGAGGAGTAAGTTTCCAACACATGAATTGTGGGAGTACGTTCAGACCATAACACCCTTCAACATATTTATAACTTAGTATTTAAATTCTTCATTTGTAAGTTTAAATATTTGCAAAGGATGTACTTTTTTGCATTATCATTTTAAATGCAGGCTTAAAAAATCGTATCACTCTTACATTTATCTAATTGAACTAAAATACTATTTTGGTGTCCATCATTTTTTAAAGTATGTAGATGTGATCTTCCCTTACAGTTCCAAGTTTTACATCATTCTTATTTCTCTTTGAACTCATATTTTTATTCTATTTTGCCCACAGAATTTTATACTAGTATAAACTTCTTGGCAATAAAATATCAATATATTATAAATCTTGGTAAGTAATTGTTAAGAGGCAAATTTTATCCAAAATGCAGCTTGCAATGAGATAAGTGAGGCTTCTTTTTTCAATTATTGATGAATCTATGGATTCATATTACTTTTTGCTAGAAAAAGACAGTTTCAGAAACAATTTTACTTCTACTTACTTTGTTTTAAAATATAATTGCTGAGATACTTTCCGCATATAAATATAGATATTTATACATTTATGGAAGGTATGTATGGAAGGCAAATATGCATGTTTTAGAGATACTAGTCAATTCTTTAAACCCTTTCTGATTTCCATTCCATGAATAACAAAGTTATTCTTTCATCATAAATTATTTTAATGTCTGAGAGCTGACAACTCCATTAAGTCCTCCTTTAATGTTATTGAAAGCAAAGAGTTGAAACCCACCCAACTAACCAAAGAATTTGGTACCCACTTACTAGAATTATCTACTTTCTTAAATGCTGAGACATATACTAAAAAGTTTCTACCAAAACTTATCAAATTACTATCTTTTTTTTAACTGTATAATTCCATTTACATAAATGACAAAAAAGAAGGGAGAACTAATCTGTACTGGTACTGATAAGGATCATGGTACACCTTGGAGGGTGGGTAGTTATTGGAAAGGATCACAAGGAAGGCTTCTGAACTGCTGACCTTGTTCTGTTTTCTGACCTGGGTGTTGTTACACAGGTGTGTTCAGGTTGTGGGAATTCACTGAGCTGTATGCTTGCAATCTGTGCACTTTTTTAAGCTTTTATTTCAAGTTCAGAAGTACATGTGCAGGTTTGTTACATAGGTAAATGTGTGTCATGGGAGTTCATTGTACAGATTATTTTGTCACCCAGGTATCAAACCCAGTACCCATGAGTTATTTTTTCCAATCCTCTTCCTCCTCCCACCCTCTACCCTCTGATAAGCCCCAGTGTGTGTTGTTCCCCTCTTTGTGTCCATGTGCTCCCATCATTTAGCTCCCACTTATAAGTGAGAACATGCGGTATTTGGTTTTCTGTTCCTGCCTTAGTTTGCTAAGAATAATGGCCTCCAGCTCATTCATGTCTCTGCAAAGGACATGATCTCGTTCTTTTTTATGGCTGCATAGTATTCGTTGGTGTATATGTACCGCAGTTTCTTTATCCAGTCTATCACTGATGGAATCTATCATTAGGTTGATTCCATGTTTTTGCTATTGTGAACAGTGCTGCAATGAACACATGTGTGCATGAGTCTTTATAATAGAATGATTTATATTCCTTTGGGTATATACCCAGTAATGGGATTGCTGAGTCAAATGGTATTTCTGTCTTTAGGTCTTTCAGGAATCTCCACACTGTCTTCCTCAATGGTTGAACTAATTTACACTCCCACCAATAGTGTATAAGCATTCCTTTTTCTCCACAACCTCACCAGCACCTGTCATTTTTTGACTTTTTCATAATAGTCATTGTCACTGGTGTGAGATGGTATCTCATTGTGGTTTTGACTTCCATTTCTCTAATGATCAGTGACATTGAACTTTTTTTCATATGATCGTTTGCCACATGTATGAAATGACTGTCATTTGTACAGTCTACTCATTCACTGAGGAGTACCTTGTTTAACCTGATACACACAAAAGGGATTGGGAAAAACAAATTATTGCTTATTTCACTAGGCCTTTTCTAATATTTATATTTCTTATTAAATGCCTTAGTATTATCACGTTTTAAATATTTTTAATTCAACTTAAGAGATACACGTTGATTAATGGAAAACGTCTGCCATATAAAAGGTCCTCATTGTCAAAGCAGTTGTCCAAATCAGGCTTACTTTTTGTCACACATATCTAGCTTCATTTATTAATCCAAATAAATGTGTTGAAACATACCTCTGTAACAGCCACCTCTACAGATAGACAGGTAACACTCCCAGCCTTACCATTGAAAAACATCGTGCCCCTGTTATTCCTTTTTGGAGTCACAGGGATCTCCTTCAGCGGGAAATGTTTCTTCAGCAATATGTGGATTATGGAAAATTCAAGGTCCTTTAAAAAAAATAGTGTACTCTATGCAGCCATAGAAAAAGGAATGAGATTATGTGCTTTACAGGAACATGGATGGAACTGGAGGCCATTATCCTCAGCAAACTAACGCAGGAACAGAAAACCAAATACTGCATGTTCTCACTTATAAGTGGGAGCTAAATGATGAGAATACATGGACACAAAGAGGGGAACAACAGACACTGGGGCTTTTCACAGGATGGAGGGTGGGAGGAGGGAGAGGATCAGACAAAAATAACTAATGGGTACTAGGCTTAGTACCTGGGTGATGAAATAATCTGTACAACAAACCCCTATGACATGAGTTAACCTATACAAACCTGCACATGTATCCCTGAACTTAAGGTAAAAGTTAAAAAAAAAGTAGAGGCCCAGCTGAGGTGGGCAGATCACATGAGCTCTGGAGTTAGAGACCAGTCTGGGTAACATGGAGAAACCCCATCTCTACAAAAAATACAAAAATTAGCCAGGCATGGTGGCGCACACCTGTAATCCCAGCTACTCAGGAAGCTGAGGTGAGAGAATTACTTGAGCCTGGGAGATTGAGGCTGCAGTGAGCTGAGATCGCACCACTACACTCCAGCCTGGGCAACAGAGTAAGTCCCTGTCAAAAAACAAAAACAAAAACAAAAACAACAAACAAACAAACAAACAAAAGGTAGTACAAAAAAAGTAGTATATTTCTGCTTGCCCCTTTGTTTGGAGTCACAGAGTTTTTGATGTCCTGGGCAATGCACTGTGGTATGCTTTGAAATAGGTGAGAGACACTTGCTTTTCTCTAGTGAAGTAGAAGGGAGACTATTAAAGGGAATATGTAAGAGAGAAACAGTCTTGTTTTCAGGTCACCTCTACTTAGTTTAGAAGAAGTACATATGAAAGTTGAGGAACTGGAAATAGAGTCCCTTAAATCTAAACATGCCTGTGTATCTCTTGGAAAGTCTTCATGGACCTCCAGATTTGAAGACCAGGGCCCTGTCGCTTCCCAGAGTGGTCTACCTTGGGCTTCAGACTGAGCCAAATCCTCCCCTACGATAGATCCAGACAGCCTCGGATGATGAGGAACCACCAAAGGTTGCCCCCATCCATCCTGCTCTGGACCTGCCTTTCTTCTCACCATGTCCAGAATATGAGCAGTGGCCACAGGAGGGGGACTGCTGTGGGACCAATTACTGCTGGATACTTTGGGTTTAGGAGCAGCCGTTCTGTTCACTGAGATGGCTCCATCTTCTTGGAATGGGTAAAATGGGGAATGTGCTGACCTCCTGGCATCTGTATTTTCAGCTCAATATCAACCCAAGGGACTTGCTAATTTTACATTCAATGACTAAGTCTAAATGAGTCAAAGCAGTTGGTTTCAGTAAATGAAAACTTTACCCAGAAATTAAGTCAAAGTAGGATACAAAATAGAAATGAGATTTTGCATTTATTATCCATTGGCTTGTTAATAGTACAGTTTCAAGATGCCAAACATTTTGCATAATTATACTTAATCCTCTCAGTGACCCTGCAAGGAAGCTGTTATTACTTCTATCTTATAGCTGAGGAAACGGAGCCTCTGTGAGGATGGTTATCTTGCCCTGTGTCTCATGGCTAGCCAAGGGCAGACTCAGAGCCACAAAGCCTTGCAGGCTCCACCAGGCTCTGCTGCCCCTGCATCCTTTGCCCACCATGGCCACCACACACAGGAAATGCAGCTGCATCAATAATAAGCAGTTCATGCATCTTTCTCTTTGGCATTCTATGCCAATTATTTAGACTTATGAGTCATGTCCCAATTAACGATAGAAATTGAATAGCATGGAGAAATTCAAATCGCATGTAATCCCCAAATCTCATTTTGGCCAACAATCTCAGCTTCCTATTCCATAAGGACTTTTAAAAGAGTTTCTAACAAGTGACAGTATTTGACAGATTCTATTTTCACCACCTTGCTTTTCCATTCCTACCCTTGGGTAGAGATAGTAGCATGCAAAAGGGATATTTGAAAGTTAAACAAGAAGAAGAAAGAGAGAGGAGAATCCAAGGATTTAAATTACATCTGTATAAGATGTAAGATGGCTATTGTGATGTTAGTCCTCACTTTGTTAACTTTAGGTTAATACCAATTTTAAATGGTCTCCTTAGTTAAAAATGTACAATCAAATGCATTGATGGGCCAGGCACGGTGGCTCACGCCTGTAGTCCCAGCACTTTGGGAGGCCAAGGCGGGCAGATCATGAGGTCAAGAGATTGAGACCATCCTGGCCAACATGGTGAAACCCTGTCTCTAATAAAAATACAAAACTTAGCTGGGTATGGTGGTGCACGCCTATGGTCCCAGCTACTCAGGAGGCTGAGGCAGGAGAATCGCTTGAACCCAGGAGGTGGAGGTTGCAGTGAGCTGAGATCGTGCCACTGTACTCCAGCCTGGCAACAGAGTGAGACTCCATCTCAAAAAAAAAAAAAATGCATTGATGATAGCCATGAGGCCTAAATCAAACTGCTGAGCATTAGCTGAGTTCCAGTTCACAGTCAGAGACTGCAGCAGACACCTCTGGTACCCACCTTCTCCCTCCCCATCATTCCACCTCAATCCACCTCTGACTTTAGCTGTAGCTGCAGCAGACAGCCCCGAGTAAATGCCAGACTCACCTTGTTCTGTCATTGTCCATCTCAAATCAATGTCTCATGAGCCTTTCTGCAAGCCAGTAATGAGCAGGGTTCTCTGATGCCAGAGAGTACTCTGTCCACACAAGTGCACAGCCCCGAAGTCGGGGGCCGCTGTATGCTAATGCCCCTGGGGCAATGCGCAACCAATAGGAAGGGTACCAGTGCAGAAATGCACCAGATTCCCATACTTCACAGTGACAATTCTGAGACATATTTGTACACTTTTCTGGGTCCTGGTATAATCAAGACCCTGTTGCCCATAGTGTGACCTCAATAACACACTCATATATTGGATTTTCCTCCTTCCCTGTCTTAATCTGTTTTCTCACTCCTCCTTCTGAGACCACCTCCCAGATAACCAATCTGCTTCCAAGACCCTTAAACTTTGTTTTTGAAAGAATCCAAACTAAGACCTGGAATTACCAGATATTATTTACAAATGGGCCATTCTCCATGGATGCAGCTAAACAAGACAAAAATTAAACAGCAACGCAGATCATTCCAATAAGGCAGTAATTCCTGACTCACAAGTGGGTAAGTCGTGAGAGAGAGGGACACGTGCCCCAAGGGAAGTGTATGAGTCTTTAAGGAGGCTTTTCAAACCATAGTCTGAAAATTCCAGTTTATCTTTGTGGAGGGTTGCAGAATTCCCTCCCTCTGAAAGAATCACAGCCTCATCAAGTTACTGTCTTGTCACCAAGACTGATGAAATGTGTTGTGTGGGGCACAAAAAGAAGGTTGCTGCAATGACAGCTTTTTAAAGACATCATTTTTTAGATGCAATTTGGTGCTTTACTCAATAGTCTTAGCTATTTTTAATTGTAGTTTAATTTAACTCTGGCCTTTTTGTCCCCGTGCTTGGCTTGTTGGAGCTAAATAAAGAGAAAGCCTAAGCTTTACTTTCTAGCATTTGTGTTGAACTTGAAAAGTCCTTATCGCTCCTCTAGCCCCCTCTTGCTTTCTAAATGAATCAGAAGATACACATATCACAGAATTGCATCTCTGCTCTGACAGCATAAGACTCATGACGTGTTTTTTCATTTTGTCTTTTAAAGAAAAGCAAAACTCTCTTTTCCCAGCAACTTTCTAGTAAGAATTTGCCAACTTAGAATTTGCACGTAATTCCTTTAGCAACACTCTGGAACCCTGCAAAATTTACAAATGCACAAGAGAGTTCCACATAAGAAAAAAAAACTTGCAGAGAATACTATCTTTAGTTAGAATAAAACACTGGACACAACAAATTTAGAGAAGGCCTTTTGGCATATAGATTTAAACTGGCTTTATGGTAGCCATACATTTCTCAGCATTTTAGTTGCAAGCTTGTGGTTGTAGAGAATGCTTAAGCCAGGAATAGTAAAACCCGACACACATGGATGGACCACTGCAGAAAATATTAGTTGATCAAAGCACTCTTTCTCACTGAATCTGAATGCAGTGTCTGTATTCTCAACACAGCAGTCTGGTTGATGTTCTTAAACTACTGGAAAAAAAGTTAGAGAAGAGAAATATAAAATAATATTAAGGCTACAACCATGAAGAAAACAAAGCCTTTGCCCATGTGGAGCTAGTTTCCAGTGGGGGAAACACAAAATAAATTGATAAACACATACATATTTAATACTTGGAGCAGAGTTATCTAATGACATTCCTGTTCTCTGTTTCTCTCCCAAATTAACAGAATAATGATTTTTATCAGGGCACATGGCCTCCCAGCTAAAAGACCACATCTTCCAGCCTCTCCCATAGCTAGACATGACATAGAAATAAATTCTGATTAATGAGATGTAAGCAGATATACTTTGTAAAAGTATAACCTTTTGGAATTTCCTCTGACAAGTTTTTTCTAAAAAAAAAAACACATGGCAAACTCTTCTTTTTTTCCATCCTGCTGCTGGGAAACTGGATTTTATGGCTGGAGAGACCCAGCAGTTATCTTGAACGTAGAGGATGAGCACCACATTCTATACTCTGTGTTGAAAATCTGGAAGAATCTTTAGTTCTCAATAACCATGGAGGCACTCTACTGGCCCGGGGCTGTCCAACTCCATACATTATTTTTTATTAAGAAATAAAAACATTTCTACCTTATTTAAGCTACTACTTTTCAAGTTTCTGTTATAACTTAACCTAATTCTAATGGATAATTTAAAAATACATATACATACCATACATTATATTGAACTAGACACATAAGAGTGAAATAGATGTCCAAGAGTGGATATCAATTGATTATAGAAGAGAAGCAGGCTTCAGTGTTTCAAGTGGAACAAACAATTGTAGATTTAGATTTTGAAATTTGGCAGGAGTAAAAGCACAATTTTCTTTTGTGTTTTTTCGATTTTTTGTGGTTGTAGATTGTATTTATGGGTAGCATCATTTCTGAAAGTTGCAGTGTTTGCACTGAGTAAATTAATGAATGGTTAAGCTGCTATATTAAATTGAGGTATTGTTTTATGTTTTAAAACAGTTTACAGAGCTATAAATTTCCCATTTGCATTGGGTAGTCCAAGGAAACGTTTCATCTGCATTCTAGCCCTCTTTGCCTTCGTTCATCAAAGTATCAGCACCATTGAAATGCCAGTGCTGCAATCCTATTCTCTTGTTTTTAAAGCACCAAAGCCAACCTGATTTGCATATTAGCTGGCATAAATTTGAATATTAATTTCAATAGGCATTGTCTCTAAATCTAGAAAATAAACACAGCCTGCCGCAATTATACAGATAACTGGTATTTAGGGCTCATGAGTGCCTAAAAGTTTTAAACCTTCTACATTTATACTCAGATTATTCTTACAGATACTCACACAAGTTCACTCACACAGTGGTCAAATTACAGGTTGTGAACTTTATAATGAATTTATTCTCTTCATGTATTTCCAGGTTTCCAGATGTCAAAGTTTCTGGTTTGGAAGATCTGATGATCCAATTTCAGGAATATATTGGTCAGAACCACTTTTTTTTTAAGCTACAAATGACAAAAAACTAACCTAAAACTGCTTTAAGCTAAACTGAATTTATTGGCTCACTCAACTCGGAAGTCCCAGGGTTGTCTGCCTTTGGGCACAACTGGTCTCAGGTGCTGAAATAATTTCTCTCTCTCTACCTTTCTGCTCTGCCTGGCTCCCCTGGCTTCATTCTCAAGCAGATTTTCTCTACATATGGGAGCCAAGATATCCCTGCCAGTCCCAGTCCCAAGCCTATATTTTTCCTGCACCTTAGGATTTCAGAAGAATAAAGACCTTCTTCTCCAGATCAATCCCCAGGAGAAAAAAAAAATTGTTTCTAGCCAACCTCAATCAAATGCCCAGCCTATACGGCTGACAGTCTTGCCAGAATCACATGTAGTGAGGAATTATTCCCAAAAGAAAACAATGGGAGTGGTCAAAAAATTTTTAAAAAAAAGTAATGAAGGAAAGCATAGTCATTCATTGGCTATTACTGAAATGAGAATGAGATCAACTTTTCACTGGGCTAGAAAATCTGTGTCCCTTCTTAGCAAGTTCAGGCTTCTACCATGGGAAAACCACTAGGGAAATGGTGGTGTATAGCAGTGCTTCTCAAATCTTCATGTGCAAACAAATCACCTGGAGTTTTGAAAAATGCATATTTCTGATTCAGTAAGTTTGAGGTAGGGCTCAAGATTCTGTAGGTGGCACAAGTTTCCAGGTCATGCTGATTCTTCTTGTGTGTGGGCCACACTTTGAGTGGCAAAGGTGGACCTTGATCACTACTGAAATTCTGTCCAACCCCAAGAGTGCAGCTCCCTGGCTTCTTTTCTTCAGAATTGTTTCACCATCTTCACTTTGCCAGAGCCCATTGATAAAACTGTCTTTACTGCCACCATCTGAGGGTTAACGTGGCTAAGGTCCCTGCCTTTTTTAACCTCCTCGAGCAGTTTTACTGGCTTCTGCTTTGGGTATAAAAGAATCCTTAGTGGGCAAGAGCCTTCTCTGTGACTGGCACCTGTCGAAGCTGATACACTGTGCTGTGCAATTAGGCCTTGTGGCTGTTTGACTGCCTTTCAGTTTGCATTCTCCTAAATTATGGAGAGTTTAGAAAAACTGTACTACTGAGAGCGCTACTTTCTGGACATACAAAATTACTTTTTGCATAATTTACACCAAATTCGTAAGTCTTACTCAGCATCTGGGTGTTCTTGCTCATTTAGCATGCAGGTGTATAAAAGATATATAAGACCTTGGCTGGGATGCTCTCCAGACATAATACCCATCAGCCGCATCCTGAACAACAAGAATTTCATCTAGGCTTTCACACAGGGACATGAGAATGTGAACAACAAGTGAAACAAAGCATTATTTGGCTGAACGTTACACTTCTGCGCCTCTCTCGCTGCTTTTTTGCAGGCATAACCTGACTTCCTCCCCCACCACCTCCCCACAACTGAGCCCACATCAAACTTTCTGCTTGTTATCTCTGTGAAGGAGCAAGGGGTGAAGAAACAACCTAGCAGGATTGAGGAAAATCACATCATGTACTTTTCTCCAACATCTTTAATAGGTGAGTGACAATGAACTTCAAGGATGGTCTCAATGGGGGAGGAGAATTCTTGAATGGTACATGAGGAAGCAGAGAGGCAATCCTACCCTGACCTGGGAGATCTCAGGAGTTTATGGGCTGACTGTATGTAGAAGAGTGTATGTAAATTTTACTTGGAGAAGCCATCTCCTCCTTCTCTGCTTTTCTCCCTTTCTGAGTCACTGCCCAAAAAGCAGCCATGCTGAGGAAGAAAGCAGGACATGTGGAGTTCAGGCAACACCAGCAGACTCCCTCACCGCACCCCACTCCCAGCCCTCCGGTTCAGAGTTGCATGCACCACCCTCTCACAAATATCTGTCCCGGAGTCATAGCTCAGTACACAGTGCCTAAGAAGACGAAAATGTCAGGCTAGTCAAGTGTTTGATTGCAGCCACTTGCTTGAGGTACAGGATTCAATTTCCTTTACGCAAAATAAGCCATTCTTGGGAATCAAAAATTCATACCACATTTTGTGTAAATCTGATGGGAAATTTTGTCCGGGGAAATTCTTGCAACTTAAGATATGCAAATTCTCTATTTGATTGTAATGCCAACCCATGATCCAGTGCCACTACCCTGCCTTTTATAAGATGAGAGGCTATAAACACCAGTATATTAAAAATGTATCCACCAAAGTAAAATTAGTGCTCAGCAGATGCTTATTTTTCTAGAATTTTATTTCTCAGATGGATTGGTATAATTTTTAGTGGTATGCATTGCCAGCCTATAATAAATATGTAAGCCCATCAAAACCTGATAAAAACTCCATCAGATAATACACTGGGAACTGAGGATTAATTCTATACTAGCCCCGGGGGATGCACCTCGTGACCTAATAGAATGTTTCTAATTCTAATTTCTCTGGTTCTGTGAAATCAATTTTTCTACAAACTATAACCAGTACAGGAGTGTTTTGCAAAAACTAATCATATTGGCATAATAAGCATGTCAAGTTACGGTGAAATGAACATTCTGTTGTTCTTTTATTGAAACTAATGGGCTAGCATTAGAAGGAATAAAATACTGGAAATGATAACAGTTTACGGCTTTGATTTTTTTCGCTTTTTAAATTTGGTGGTATAGCATATTGGCTCTCAATCTCCTTTTATGAGTATTTGAGTTTGACCCTGTTAAAAATGACAAAGAAATTGCTACAAAAAAGCGTTTTCTCACTATCTTACCCTTAGCAGTGCAGTCGAGAAATAGCCATGCTATGGCATCTTCATCTGTGAGGTTCATATGTCAGCAGCTGCTGCTGGGAAGGTTCAATGAGGGAGAAGAGTTACGAAGATAAGTCTCCTGCTTTGTAATGTTGACAAATTAGCCGATCTCAGCTCTTCGTCTCAAAAATACTTCTACCCAAGGAGAATCAGATGAAATTGAAGTTGGTCATGCCAACCCAGGATGACCTTGAATGAACTAGATCTCTCTGTTTACCAGGCATAGAGATTACAGTGGATTCATCAATCAGGAGGCCACCAGTGTCATAGATTTACCTTACTCATTTGAACTTCCCAGGCATTGGAAGCTAAATCCTGATTGTTAATTATGATTGTTGTTGTTATTTAATGGGATTCAGAAGCCTCTCCCAAAACGGATGGGCTTTCACGTTTGATACTTTCACAACTGTGGCTGATAAATAACTTGGGGATTATATATTTAATGTTTGACTCCCGCATGAGCCTATAAGTTCTATGAAGGTAGAACTACATTTGGCCTTTCTAACCACACAGCTCCAGTTGCTAGCCAGGTGCTCAGTAAGCAGAGGGTCCAGTTTGTTCAATAACAGTTTTCACATGTTGTCCTGACATAAAATATTATAACACATGTTGTCCTGACATTAAAATATATGGTCACATTAAAATATCATATGTTGTCCTGACATTAAAATATACAGTCACTCTCTCAGTAAGTATGTGTTAGATGGATGAATGGATGAGCCAACACTTGGCCATGCTTGGAAATGACACTGGGCTTGGATCAAAAGAAACTGGATTGAGTCGTAGCTCTGCCCCGTATCAGTTATATGACTTGGACAAGTGACTTAAGCTCTTTTCTTCACAGTGAAATAGGAAAAAGAGAAATACGATATCTATCACATGGTAACTTCTCAATAAATATTTATTTTCTTCTTTAATTAAGGCAGCACTATCCAA
This sequence comes from Nomascus leucogenys, assembly GCF_006542625.1. NCBI lineage: Eukaryota > Metazoa > Chordata > Mammalia > Primates > Hylobatidae > Nomascus > Nomascus leucogenys. The sequence continues at coordinate 72,482,797 of NC_044387.1, read as the reverse complement.
TACAGGAATATTCCATTGTATTGCACTTCCCTTTATTGCATATTGCAGATATTGCTTTTTTACTTTTTAACAAATTGTATGTTTATGGCAACGCTGAGTCAAGCATCTTTCAAGCATTTTTCCAGCAATGAGTACTCTCCTCATGTCTCTGTATCACATTTTAGTAATTCTCATAATATTTCAAACTTTTTCATTATTATTAAATTGGTTATAATGATCTGTGATCAGTCTTTGATGTTACTATTATAATTGTATTGGGGTGCCATGAAACATGCTCACATGAGATGGCAAAAATTCATAAATGTGTGTGCTCTGACTGCTCCAACTGACTATTTCCCATCTCACTCCCTCGCCTCAGGCCTCTCTATTCCCTGAGACACAACAATATTGAAATTAGGTCAGTTAATAACCCTACAACAGCTTCTAAGTGCTCAAGTGAAAAGAACAGTTGCATGTCTCTCACCTGAAATCAAAATCTAGAAATGATTAAGCTTAGGGAGGAAGACATATTGAAAGCTGAGACAGGCCAAAAGCTAGGCCTTTTGTGCCAAACAGTTAGCCAAGTTGTGAATGCAAAGGAAATTAAAAGTGCTACTCCAGTGAATACATGAATGATAAGAAGGTGAAACAGCCTCATTGCCAATATGGAGAAAGTTTCAGTGGTCTGGATAGAAGATCAAACCTTACAACATTCTTTTTAGCCAAAGTCTAATCCAGATCAAGGCCCTCACTCTCTTTAACTCTATGAAGGCTGAGAGAGGTTAGGAAGCCACAGAAGAAAAGTGGGAAGCTAGCAGAGGTTGGTTCATGAGGTTTAAGAAAAGAAACCATCTCTATGACATAAAAGTGCAAGGTGAAACAGCAAGTGCTGATATACAAGCTGCAGCAAGTTATCCAGAATATCTAGGTAAGATAATTGATGAAGGTGGCTACACTAAATAATAGATCTTCAATGCAAAGGAAGTAGCCTTTTATTGCAAGAAGATGTCATCTAGGACTTTCCTAGCTAGAGAGGAGAAATCAATGCCTGGTTTCAAAGCTTCAAAGGACAGGCTGACTCTCTTGTTAGGGACTAATGCAGCTGGTGACTTAAAGTAGAACAGTGCTCATTTACTATTCCAAAAGTCCTAGGGCCCTTAAGAATTATGCTAAATCTACTCTGTCTGTGCTCTCTCAAAAGAACAACACAAGAGCGCATCTGTTCACACCAAGATTTATTGAATATTTTAAGCCCACTGTTGAGACCTACTGCTCAGAAAAAAATATATCTTTCAAAATATTACTGCTCATTGACAATGTTACTGATCAACCAAGAGCTCAGCATAGGTCTAAGGGACTCCATAGGTTTTAGAAGCTCCTTGTTGGGAAATTACAGAAATGGCAAGTTATATAGAACTTTCAGTAACTGTTCTGGGATCTTCAGCCTCTAGGATTAATGAGTATATTTCAGTTCCTTTTGTGAATCATGTATTCTGGGGCTGACCAGCATGCATTATTTTAGTAAGTTATCACAATTTGGATGATTCTTAACTTCTTTAGAACCCAGAACAGTTATCTAAATAGCACACATCTGATATGAAATGACTTTGCCTTTTTGCTCACGAGAGACAGACCCCTGGAGAACCTTCACCTTGTCAGAAGAACCATAATTTTACAACACCACTTGGCTACATTAAGCATTGCGAAGCCACCAAATGCTTTTTTACTTATGACATAAGTAACTCATAGTTGCTTGGATTTTTTCCTCGTTTTGGTGAACAATATTTTAAGCAATTTTGGTCAACCTTTTTAAATTTTGGATTTACATTTAAATTTGGGGGAGATAAATATGTTTTGTTCAATTAAGATTACAGACTCTCACATTAGTCTTTGAGCAATGGATAATTGTTCGCTTCAGGTGGGAGAAAAATGGCATGGTACATTTTCACTGGAGTTTAGAAAAAATTAAGAGGAATAATTATTTTTGACACTTTACCTGGAAAGGGGTCATCATTTAAAAACTCAGATGACTTTTCTCTGTATCTATCTGCCATTTAAACTTGTAGTCATGAATCATTCACTCAAACCACAGTAGAAAACTGCATTGTGAGCTGATTTCTAAAGCATTTTGTATACACAGTAATATCAGAGCTCATGATCACTAGAGGAATCAAATGCGTACTGGTTACCAAATACTCAGTATTGGACATTTCAAAAAACTGAAAGGAGACCAAATCTGTGTTTTTCATTTGTTTGAATCAGTAGTAAAACTAAGTTTCTCTAAAGATAAAGCAAGTTCTTTTTTCACTACAATAGGTGTGAGAGGACCAATAATACCTAATTGGGCAGGCTGGCAGACTGCTGTTCAAAGACAGTTGAATTACAGCAGCTATCATTTTGTCCCTTTTAGGTTACCTTACAAGTTTTCTTCTTTATGGATGCCCAGAACCGGCCTTTCAGAATGTGCCTAGATGAGAAATTCATTTCTAGTCATTATCACCACAACTTTACCTAGGAAACCAGCTCTGTTCCAAATCAGGACAAAGTAAAAGCATAGGTTTTCTATAGGCAAATGCAATTTTTGACTGGCTGTCCTCAGAAGCCATTGCCCCTGGTTGCCAGGTCTTTGCTGATGGAAAGCCAAGCCAGGCCACATTATTAGGTAGCTCAGTAACAGTTAATTATTAACTCCAGTGGAGAGTGGTTCACGAGATTACTGTATATGCTGTTACAACATGATGAACTCTCTGCTCATCAATTCAATTTTTTATCGGAAGTGTTGCTGCAAATATGGCATAAATTTCCTGGGCACAGCATTCAGTTCCACCTTATTATGCAGCACAGCTTCAAAGATATGAGGTTCCATGTCTAATCTTAATTTAATTTTAGAAGTTAGCTCTCTGGCTTGCTACAAGCTGCATTCCATTTCTGATGTTATCCACAATTCTGAGACCGACTAGAAATACCTGTGTGGATTGTGGTAGAAAAGAATAACCCTGGATCTGGAATAAAAGTGTAGCCTCAGAAATTTCCTGGCATTGGATCACAAGGTCAGGAAATCGAGACCATCCTGGCTAAAACGGTGAAACCCCATCTCTACTAAAAAATACAAAAAATTAGCCAGGCGTGGTGGTGGGCACCTGTAGTCCCAGCTACTCGGGAGGCTGAGGCAGGAGAATGGCGGGAACCCAGGAGGCGGAGCTTGCAGTGAGTGGAGATCGCGCCACTGCACTCCAGCCTGGGCGACAGAGCGAGACTCCGTCTCAAAAAAAAAAAAAAAAAAAAAAATTTCCTGGCATTGTTGAGTCTGTGCTGCAACAAAGGCAGCTGGATTCCACAGCACAGTTTACATGTGGGTATCAGCATTTGTACACCCTCAGAATCTCCTATGAAGAGCATCACGCCAATTGCTAGCATCTCGCAATTCCCAGAACCAAGCCGCTGGCCTTTCAGGAGAGAACTCTGTGTTCAGAGAAGTCCCTCTCTATTAGAGGAAATAAATAAGTTGATGCCTTTTTAATCTGAGCAGATGCATAGAATTTCCTATGGGGGATTCTCACAAGGATGTTTGTACTTGAATGTTTTTCTGCAAGAGAGAAGGAAGAGCCTGGTGTCCTCCTGGATCAAAAGTAGCGGCTTTTCATTAATTCGTGATGAACAGCTATGTATCAAATCTATATCCACTTAAAGAGGTGGAAATTACTCTCTTGGTTTATTGGACCAGACAAGGACTGTGGGTCTCATTGGTTCTTAACAGGGCCTCAACAAAGCCATAATTACAGAAATTCTTCCAGGACCATGGACATTATTTAGGTTTTCTATTACCTAGAATCCACACCAGGAAAATTCTGTGCAAACGCAAATCAGACATTTTCCTGGGATTTATTTGTCGAGTGTTGCTTGGAAAGAATTCCCACAGCATAAAAATTATGCTTGGAGAAAAGAATGGAAGAATCAAAGTGAACCATGCTGCTTTTTGCAGGAACAAAGCAATATAAAAAATAAAGCCTGCGAAGAACTATTTTCCTCCCCACTGCTACTCTCCTATCAAGGCATCTTCTTTCCATTTGTTGACCAGCCTCAATGTCCAACAGCTTCTTGGACCAATAGTGCCACACTTTCTGCCTCTACAGAATTTGAAAATATGCTGAAGCTAACAAACAAGGAGTCTTTATATAAGTACCAAAAGTCTTTAGGTACATATTTGTGAGCGTGTGCGTGAATGTGTGCACACACACACGTGGGAGCGATGAAGTTTACCTCATGTAACGCTGTTAAGTGAAAATAACATTAAGCACTTCAAATTCAAGCTGCTAATTTGTTCCTCCATGATTTGGGGAAATCTTTGCAAAATTATCCAATTGCTCATCTAGAAAAAGAAACATTCAAGAAGAGGCAAGAAAAGGATTTAAAAGAATAAAGGAGAACTTGCTATCCTCAACTTTAAAACTTGTTATAAAGGTGCAATAAATCAAACAGTGTGATGACAGTACCAGGCTATACCAATGGAGCATAACGAAAGCATACACCAAAAAATTACATATAGTTTCTGCCTTGAGAGAGAGAGAAAGAGCACTCACATGTGTGTGTGTGTGTGTGTGTGTGTCATAGTTTATGATAATGTTGGAATTGTGTGATAGAGTAGAAAGAGTATGAACTTCAGAATCAGATAAATTCAAACCTGGATTTGAATTCCAGTCCATGCACTCTCGAGCAAGTTAATACTCTTACTGGATATTAATTACCTAAAATGGAATGGGGATGGTGATATGTATCTTTAAGGTGTGAGGATTTGAGAATCAAATGATATCCTACATGTATTAGTCAAGGTTTTTAGTTACAAGTGGCAGAGACATACTCTGGCTAATCTGGGCAGATGAGGAATTTATTCAAGGCTCTTGTGTTGCTTACAAAATTTCTGAGAAGGGCAGAGAAACAGTCTTGGGAAAAGGGAAGAACAGGGAAGGCTAGGCAGCAACCAGGACCACAGAAATTCATGCCCCCAAAGAACATGTGAGGACTGCTAGCCCTACCACTGAATCCTAGGTGTCACTGCTGGCATGGCCACATATGCTTCTAGACAGCAGTTGCTGCTGGATCTCTCATCAGAATGGCGTTGGCTTGGTCCATCCTCTTTGAGTCAATAGATCCAGTTGTAAATTCCAGAGAGGGTCTGTTGATTGGTTGCTCCTAACCTAAGTGCAGAGGAGTCTGGGAAAATAAGTTCTGGCATTTTCAAGTTTTATAGTGAAGGCAAGCTCTCCTTCCCTAGCAAGATTCATAAGGTAGACAATTTATCAAATGCAGGAAGGAATTTCAGATTCTGGGTCACCTAGAAAAGGCACAAATCCATTACAAAACATATCAAAGCACCTGATACATAATAGATATTCAGGAAATGGTGACAATTGATATTTTCACAAATCAGTGGGGAAAAGGAACAATTCATTATTCAACAAATGGTGCTGGGACCATTTGTTATTTGGGAAAAAAAATCTAAAATTCACCAAAATGAACTCCAATTGGATCAAAGATTAAAAAGAGATTTTTTAATCAAAGATTTAAATCTGTAAAAAATAACTTGACCCACTGTGCCCATCAATTCAGCCCCCAGATCCACCTGGAAAGGATGTTAATTTAAGCTCAGTGGGTTTTCTAATGGTGTCTCTTCCAGTTCTGGAAACACAGGAGAGGCCTACAGCCCATCACTTAGAACAGATTCACATGCCCCACTCTTAATTTTGCATCTGACCTCCAGTTGAAATCCTTCTCTTTTATTTACTGAAAATAAAATGTTAAAATAGTTTCTCACATGCTTAACTTCTACAAGTCTTTCTTTGGGTCATTCAACCAGCGTTGTGGATAATGTTACCAAGAGTGCTTGGTGGCTTGGATTCTATGTCTCCACTAAACTATAGGTTTCAAATGCAAGGGGCTTGTTTTACATATCTTTTTTTTTTTTCTATTACGCCTGGTACAATGCTTTCAACATAGGAGGCGCTCAATCTATGATTAAAGAAGAAAATGGAATTGCTGGTTAGCTGTTTCAAAATGTCTGGTAATGGTTTCAGCTTTGAGCACTAACTCAGATAAAGTACTAACCTCTCTGATCCTCAATTCCCTTTTCTTTAGAACAAGAAGAACACTTACATTGCCTTTACTCCCCCAAAACTTCACATAACAAACATTGATCATTTGGGGCTTGATGAAACAATTCATAGGTGACAGCTCTTAAGATCATAGATGGACAGCTTTCCAGAAGGTATACTACTCTTTCTCTTCTCTTATCTATAATCTTTACTGTTCCCAATTTCCATCTGCCACTCTTATGTCCAGTTCTGAAAAGCTAGTCAAGGATGAGTGAGGCTGGCCAAAAATTTTTCTTTTCTAGCTATGTTTCTTGGCAGTTACATTTTTCCTCTTAATTTGTTGCTTTTCACTATTGTTAGAATAGATATGTGATCTGAAACATCAATTTCCTCATGACTTAGGTGCATCTTGCTTTCTTTTTTGCCATCTAAAAGATCCTAATATTATTTATTTAAAGTTGAGAGAGCATTTTGTGTCTCTTGGATGCAAATAACTGTGAGTGTGTATATTATTATTGTTCCTATTGCCCAAAAGGAAAAACTGCATTTCTTATAGTACAATATTTTTATTTTTAAATGTTTATGGAGAAAAAAAAACATTAACCATGATATATCCCTAAATAACACATGAGTAAGGGTTCACTGTGTCTGAAAAATTCTACTCAGCTCCAGATCTGAAAAAAGACCATTTGTCTGGCCTCTCTGATTCATCCCTGAGAATGAAAAGGACCAAAAGTCAGTTCTCTTTGGTACAAACTCTCTTTCATATTTTATTTTCTAATGCACAGCTAATTTCTAAATTAAGACCATGCTTACAAGAAAGGTTAGGAAGTTATTCACTTCAATCCATTAGTAGGTCTGTTTTTGATTGAACTTTTAAATAACTTTTGATAATTAGTACATCTTGTCTTTTGGATTTCAAATAAGATAAAATAATCAGTTTTCTTTTTGATTTAAAATTATGCCAGATTTAGCCCAGTCAAAAGATTCCAGAATTTCTCCCAGCAAGACAAACACTTTGGAGAATGTTTTAATTCCCCACATGCGTGCTGACCATATACTCCCATTACCAAACTTTAAGTGATCTAAGTGTTGAACTATATTTGCTATTAGGTCAGGGGTCAGCGAACTTTTCCTCTAAAAAGGCAGAGGGTAAATATTTCCAGCTTTTCAGCCATTCGGTCTCTGTCCCAACACCTCATCTCTGCCATAATCATGCAAAAGCAGCCATTGATAATACGTAAGTGACCAAGTGTGGCTGTGTTCCAATAAAACTTTATTTATAAACACTGAAATTTGAATTTCATATAATTTTTACATTACATGGTATACTATTCTTCTTTTGCCTTTTAAGGTATAAATGCCATATTTCATGAGTCATATAAAAGTAGGCAGTGGGCCAGATTTAGCTGGGGTGACAGTTTGCTGACCCCTGCTTTAGGTGAACTGGGGATGGGCTTCTTGAAAAGTTTTCACTAAATAGCATATAACATTTATTTCAGAAAAACTTAATTGTGCTTTTTCTCTGCTCTCACACCACAAAAACCAATCAACATAGAAGACTTCTGTGACCAAATGTGTGGGTTTTTTTCCCCACCACCAAGCAGTGGACATCAGCTGGGTGTCCTCCAAGTCAACTCTGACACTACCTGGAGATAGCTTCAGATTCCACAAATTGAAGGCTCAGTCACTAAAACTGGCCCCCCCTTTCAGACACCAGTCGAACTTCTGACCCACTGGCTTCAACTTGGGGTTCCCATGAGCCCTTCTTAGATTAATTTGCTGGAGGGGCTCACAGAACTCAGAGAAACACGTTCACCAATATACTATAAAGGATATTACAAAGGATACAGATGAAGAGGTGCACAGGACAGGCATGAGGGAAGTGGGTGGAGCTTCCATGCCCTCCCTGTGAGCACCACCCTCCGGGAACCTCCATGTGTTTGGCTATCCGGAAGCTCTCCAGACCCAGTCCTCCTGAATTTTTATGGAAGCTTCATGATGTCAGCATTCCTTCCCCAGGGTATGGGGCTGGACCCTCTCTAGAATGAGGGGCTTATAACTGGCAATCATAAAGGCAGGGAAGATTAGAGTCCTGCCTTGGGGAAAGTGAAAGGAGAGCAGGAGAAGTTCAGATAGATTCTGTCTTCTGAGGCTTAACACACCCATCATTATAACAAAAGCCTGTAACAGGGTTTATGGGAGTTATGAGCCAGAAACCATGGACAAAAACAGATAGATAGATAGATGATAGATAGATAGATAGATAGATAGATAGATAGATAGATAGATAGAAGATATATATGTAATATATAATATAGGTAATAACACCACAATATTGAATTCCAAACTTTATCATATTTTCCATAATTCAAGCCCAAATTTCTTCCATTTATGCCACGTACTCATTAAAAAGAAAGATGTGGCTGGGTACGTACTGACATTGAATGTTCCCAAGTTACATGTGTGCAGTAGACCTTTGTTTGTGTTTATAAAGGAAAACTTTATATACATATATGCCTCTATATCAGAAATGTGTAACAGTAGTTGCATCCAAGGGGGCAATTAGAGGACAAGAGTGGGCAGGTGACTTATTTTTCACCATACACTATTTTGTACCTTTAGACTACTGCAACACTTAAATGAAGCTATTTTTTCTATAATATATTCATTTTTTAATGTTTAAATGCTGAAAGAAATGACTAGAGAGGTCCTGAAATCAGTGCTTAATATTCTCCAAATTAAAAGAATTGCCAATTCTGAACATATTTTATCAGATGACCTCTAGCTGATGAAAGGAGCTTGAACCAACAGCAGAATAACAGCCTGGACTAAAAAGGTGAGCATCTTCGTAAGTGCAGGGGTATATGGACAAGAAACCATTTTAAATGCAGAGGAAATTTTGACCTTTTTACAACTTTTGCCTTAAATTTTTAAAATCACCTCACAACCTAAAGATTTTTCAAAAGAGAAAATAAACAGGTGAACACAAAAGCAGGCCCAGCGACACTTCCTAAATTTTGTCATTAATTAGTGTTTCTATACCCAAGAACCACCAGATCAGCAGAGCATAGCATTACCTGCATGCACTTAGAATTGGGGTCATCCTAAACATCTGTGGGCCCCAGCAAGGGTGCAAACAGAGGCCTCAGCCTATGGCTCACACACTTCTCTTCCTACCCCCACTCCCTGCAGCACCAGGAGAGCTGGCATGCCTGCATGTGGACACCACAGCCTGGGTGTTCAAACTCTGTCCGCCCTATTACCATCCTGTACAAAGAGCTGCCCCAGGCCACCTCATAAGACTGGGATATGCACACTAGGTGAAGTTCAGGACAACAAATTCTGGATGCTCAAAGCCCAAGAATCTAGAGCTTGGTCTATAAGGAGAGACACTGGACTCCAGTTGGGCGATTATCTTTGGTGGGACAGTTTTCTCTAAATAAGAGGACCCTGTGGATTGTACTGCTTCTTATAACAAAACTGCTGCAAGCAAGACAGGAGGCCAAAAAGACTACGTAAAACTCTAGCACCTGTGCAGTGGCTCATGCCTATAATCCCAGCACTTTGGGAGGCCGAGTGCCACATTTAAGTGTTGCAGTAGTCTAAAGGTACAGTCTAAAGGTGAAGCCAACATGGCAAAACCCCATCTCTACTAAAAATACAAAAATTAGCCTGGCATGGTGCCTGTAATCCCAGCTACTCGGGAGACTGAGGCAGGAGAATCACTTGAACCTGAGAGGAAGAGGTTGCAGTGAGCCAAGATCACTCCACTGCACTCCAGCCTACGCGACAGCATGAGACTCGTTCTAAAAAAAAAAAAAGGAAGAAGAAGAAGGAAAAACGAGCTAGGTTTATTCACGAGGCTCCATGAAAAAAGAGCTCTGTAGACAATAAACTTGGATGCTATATTATAGATCAGCACTGGACAACAAAAATATAATACGCACCACAAATGCAAGCCATGCATATGATTTTAAATTTGCTAGAGTGGTCACATGAAAAAGAAGTAAAGAGAAATAAGTAAAATTAACTTTAATAATACATTTTATTTCACTCAGTATATCTAAAATATTCATTCAACATGTAATCAAATAAAAAATGTATTGAGCTCTTAAAAAAAAAACAAACTCTAACACCTGTGCTTTTGCAAAAAAAAAAAAAAAAACAAAGAGAAAAGGAAGGAAGAGAGGGAGGGAGGAAAGGAGGGAGATGTTTCTCTAACTTTCCTAACAATTTCCTAACAAAGTCTCTTAATAACAAAAAAGGGTTAAAAGATAGTAATAGAGGCTTGGGCATGAGTCCAAAGCTAAAAATTCAAAATGTCTTTTAGTCTTATATTATCTTGAAACTTCATGTGATTTTCCCCCGTTCTTTTAATAATGTCCTTTCATATTTTAAAACATGACTTAACACTTATGTTAATTAAACTTTTTGCCAAAAACCTTTCATTAAAAGTGGCGACCCAGGAAGACACATCCTGTTTACCCTTTCTTTTCAAGTGCTGCCAGCACCCTACTGAGTAGCCCAGCTTACAAATCACAATGTGACCAGCTTTATAGTCCAAAGTGAAAGTCAACAGAACCTCAAATCTGCCTCTGATTTCCAGGGTCAGTCTCACCTATAAAAGTGAGACACAGGTAACACTGAAGCACAGGCTATAGGTTCTTTGGTGGGAGAAAAAAATTAGCTTGTGTCTGCCAAAATTTTATTGAAGCCCCTTGTGCTTATTTCCTTGATGGGAAAGTAATCTTCACACAATAAAATAAGACAATGAATTTTAAAGTGCCTGGAAGAGTCCTGGCTTATAGTAGGCCCTTAATAAATAGATGGAATTCTGATTTGAATCTGAAGTCTAGATAAAAACCTTTACCAATGAGTATGTTTCTGGTGGTTTAGAATGGGAGTGTATAAATTGTAATTCATGGGCCAAATCCAAACCAAAGCCTGGGGAGAAAAAAGAGAGAGAACAAGCAAGACAGAATGCAACAGAAACTGTATGTGGCCCACAAAACCTAGAATATTTGCTGTCTGAGCCTTTACAAAGTTTGCCAACCCTTGGTTTTGGAGCAACCATGAGGGCAAATAATGACTTAGAGATCCAGTCCCAGAAAGAAATCAGGTAGCAAACTGAGATGGTATCAATGAGCTATTTTCACAGCAATGCTGCATAATAAACCATCCCAATTCTCCACGTCTTAAAATAACAATGTTCATACATCTGTGGGTCAGCTGGGCTCAGCTGAAGCAGCTCTGCTGATCTTGGCTGACTCGCTCCTGCATCTGTGGGTTGGATGAGGGAGTTAACATAGGCTGCACTAGGCTGGGGAAGTTGGCTCTACACTGCAAGTTTGTGGGTCTGGATCCTCTTTACTGTCTCATCCTCTTTGGACCAGTGGGCTAGCCAAGACATGCTCTTCTTGTGGCAGTGACAGAGGCCAAAAAAGAGTGGAAATACGTGACAGCTGTTAAGGACCTAGACTTGGAACTAACAGATTGTCACGTACTTCCCCTGGATGCCACTGGTCAAAGCAAGCCACACATGGGAGCCCAAAGTGGAGCAGTGGGGAGGTATTCTCCTCCAGTAGAGGAGCTAAGATGGCAAAGATGTGAATAAGGGAGGGTGGAGAACCTGGGTCAATAATGTAAATTTAAACTCAATTCAATGCTTACTGAGCACCACACAGGCCAAGCATTCTTCTAGGTCCTGGGGATTTGTCAGCAAGCAAGACTGTTTATCGTCCTTGCCATAGGAGCTTAATTCTAATGGGATGTGGAGGGGGTTTAATATTCCGTGCTACCCCTTCTTGCTCATTTGGCTCTGGTTCACGGGGGGGTTAGTTGTTGGCATATCTGTTGCTGGCCAGGAGGAATCATCTGGCCTTGACCAGCTTTCTGTCCCCCAGTATTCAGCACTGGGCTTTGGGCAAGGTAAGTGCTCAATAATAAATGAATGAGTGAGTGAATGAAGTATTTTTTTTAATCTCTCTTTTTTAGGAATCACTGAATCCCTGTCAAATTATCTACTGGTGGAAAGGAGGAAAACAACAGAAATTCAGATCTCCAGATTAGCAGACAATGCAAGGCTGAGATGCAGAGCAAATGACAAGTGACAGTGAAACTGGATTTAAGAGAATTTGAATCATTTGGGCGAGAGAGCCCGCAGATGGCGCATGCTGTTCGGTGTGGAAAAATGGGTCATTGCTCCCAGAGCAATTACCATAGCCTAAAAGACCTGTGAGAAAAGCAGAGCATTTGTGCTGCAGGCTGATCAGGGAAGAATTAGGGGAGATTTGTAGGGACTCCAACGCTGTTACGACAGCACCCACGTGGCTCATGCTCACACAGGGTAATAGACCAAGCTCAAGAGAGAGTGCCGTGCCCAATGAGGTCTGTGGCCATGGCCTTCCCTGGATAAAATGAGGGCAGCCCCACCGCACAGCAGAGAACATTTGTTAAGGCTGGCCCGTGAGCACAGTGCTGCTGTCATCATGGTGCCGGAAAGCTAGAGTCTGTGGAAAATGCAGTGTGCTGAGGTGGCCCTGGGGTGGCCACAATTGCTCCGTACAGGAAGGTGGACATCTTCATTCTGGTCCCCGCTCTACTCCCTGAAAAAGGCTTCCTGACCTTAGTTTCTCTATCTGTGAAATAGGTACTGAGATACTTGCTCTGTTTAGGTTACAGGATTTTAGTGAGGATTGAGAGAACCAGCAAGTGCAAAAACAAACCAGAAACTGTCAGCCTTCAACCAAAATAAGGATGACTCAGGGAAGATGAGTAGGATTTGATCTCATCTCAAGCAAGACAATGATGCTCTGGGTTTGGGGAAGGGATGGAATGTGTGAGGATAAAGAAATCTTCAGGATCATGAAAGAGACTGTTTTCAAAGGAGGATAAGTATGGAAAATAAGTTACTCTTGAGGGTAATTAATTGAAACAGAGGGTGAATGAGTCCAAAATGCACCTACATCCCTTTCAAATTGAAGGGAACAGAGAGCTTAAGAAAAGAGGGAAGGGGCAAGGAGGTAAAGATCAATGTTAAAAAGGCAAACATACTCTTTTCTTTAAATGAGTGTGACCTCAGACATGGGGTTAGCACAGACAGGTGTGTCCCAGCCCCATAATTCTCTTTCTAACCTACTAGCTGTGTTTGCACAGGCGCCTGCCATTGGGAAGTGCTCTGCGAGCTTTCCTGGGATTGCACCTCATGAGCCATCTCCTGTCACTACTTGTATTTCAAGCCTACCTCTTCCTCTCCCTGACCTGTGAGATGCTAAGAGGAGGAGGGATGGGGTGTCATGCAATATGGAAACCACTTTAAACATCCTCTGGGCTGATGGCAATAACAAAATTTATGTAATCCATGAAAGCACAGAATTGGGTAATAAAACTGGATAAATCATTTCTCTTTGTAAAGCAAATTCTCACCAACTGCCACCCAGATCATAACATATGAGGAGCACTGCTCTTCACCTGAATGCACCTGCCCCCACCAAAAATGAAGTGCCTTGATGCCTCTGAGGATTATGCAGATGTGGGCATTATTTATACATCTGTGTGATGCATCAAGTATCAGTGTCTCCAGGCATGAGTCACAAGGCCTCTAAAAGCAATGACTCTTCTATAGGGTTTTACATTATGGTGATTTTCCGTAAATCCTGCCAGAGCCACACAACAGGCCAAGAGCAATTAACATTAATTAAATGATCCCCATAAAGAGGTTGCCTCGCTGACACATTGATAACCTCTAAATGCACTTAGCCTGCTACATTCTTCAGGGTGTTCCTTCAGCTGCTCCGGGGGCACTGGGCAGGCTCCTGCTGCCCTGGGTGGCTGCACACACACGTGGAACACCACTGTTCCTGCTGCGATGTGTGCATAAGAACTACCTGGAGATCATGCTAAAATGAGATTCTGATTCAGGAGGTCACAGATGGCACCTGGGATTCTGCATTTCTAACAAGCTCCTTGATGATGTTGACGCTGCTCATCCCCAGACCACACTTTGAGAAACAACATTTTACAAAGCCCAGGACACAGACCCGGGGAGTGCGGGAAGGGGGTGGCCTGGGTTGGGTACAGGAGAGCAACTCTAAACATCCAGTGCATTGCTAATGTGCTGGCCTTTCCAGCCTGCTTTTGTTATCCCCTGGGAACTACCAGTGAAGAGAACTAAGCAAGCAGGACATTGTGCAGATGCTAGGGTTAACATCAAAGCTGATCAAAACCAGCTTCGAGAAAAAAAAAAAAGGAGTCCAGGAATAGCTCCACCCTCATCCCCTCTGCATTTTGCACCTGTCTTTTAGAGAAATCATCTGGGATTTTCTAGAGAAAGCCACACCCCACCATTATGAAGGACTTGGAGTTGGAGCTTTTTCCAAGATGGAAGGGTGGGCACCAGAAGACAACCTCTTTAGTGGTGCCAAGAACCCCTGTCCCTAGGCAGAGAGACACTTCTCTGTCTTTACACCGCAGGGCACGATGATGAAACTGGATTTAAAGGCTGGCACACGGCCAGTAATGAGGGCCTGGGTAGGGAGCTGGGGACTATAAAGGCCAAGAAATCAGTGTGTAGAGAGAGGAGGCAGGAAGAATGTGAGTAGTGGGTGCATCAGGAATGGGCAAAGGTCAAACATTTGAAAAATAGCCCGAGAAGCTTTGGCAGGGACTTCCTGACTGTGGAGTGGTGACAGCCGTGAGAAGGTGACCCAAGCGTGGCAGCCAGCAGAAGGAAAGAGCACTCGGTCAGGGCTGGGATGGGAAATTTAGAGAAAATAGTACAGAGAGAAGTTAGGAAGCTACCAGGGCCCATCTCGGGGAGCAGATGTGAGTTTGTGGCAGCCCTATAAAATTGTAGGCCAATCAGTTGTAAAATTATATCACAATGTTATAAAGATGTGGCTGCAAAAAGCATCAGTAACAACTGGGAGTGGAAGGTTTCCATTTTAATTCAGTAATGACATGGATGAAGTTAGAAATGTCTCATGAGTCCACAGAAAGGGGTTTGGATACTTTTCTTAAAGTAATCTTGTAGCATTTCCTGATCAAAAATAAATTCAAGCATGAAAATATTGGGGAAGGAAAAGGGGAACGTTCACTTTGGTGGATGAGATCTTAGAAAAAGAAGTCACAGGAGAAGCAGAGGAGAAGGCCCAGGGATTTTACACAGAGAATTCTTGGGATTCCTCAGAGACTGGAGTCATCTGACCAAGAAATGTGCCCTTGGGTCTGTAGCCTTTTTCTTCTCTCTGACACCCTTCCTCCGTGGATTTTCAGTGCAACACAAGCCAAGTTGACTATTAATAGAGCAAGAACAATTTTACCAAGGGAGGTGGTGTTTAATTTAAAGAGACGTCAAAGAGTGAGGGGCAGATGGCTGGGCAGGCAGTGCTTCCCAATGACCTTGGTGAGCCCCTGACTCATCCCAAATTTTACAGATCCAGAAATGTGCTCTGACGAATGAACCCTGAGTTGATCAAGCTTTAGTGAAAAAATGAGAAATGGATAAGCCAGGGGCCTGCTTATTAATTTCTAGTAGATCTATGGGTAGCTTGAGAAATGAGAACAGTTATCAGTTCAGGTGATAATTTCTGGAAAGGTGTTCAACTCAAGGGACTCAATTATATATCTCAAGATCACCAGCATGTGGAAGATCCCAAACCTTAAAGCTCGAACAGAAAAATAAACAAGTAATTCTCAAAACACTCCTTCCTCACGCCATAGTGAATGACGAATTCTTGTTTATCCCACTCTACCTTCCCATAAATTTAGTGCACCCCCCTCTCCTGCAAGCACAGCTTCACTCTTACTGGTTATTTGATTGATTTCCTAGGGCTGCCTTAACAAGGTACTACGATTCAGCGGCTTAAAACCAGAAGTGTAGGGCTGGGTGCGGTGGCTCATGACTGTAATCCCAGCACTTTGGGAGGCCGAGGCGGGCGGATCACGAGGTCAGGAGATGGAGACCATCCTAGCTAACACGGTGAAACCCCATCTCTACCAAAAATACAAAAAAATTATCTGGGCCTGGTGGCGGGCGCCTGTAGTCCCAGCTACTCGGGAGGCTGAGGCAGGAGAATGGCGTGAACCCGGGAGGTGGAGCTGGCAGTGAGCCGAAATCGCGCCACTGCCCTCCAGCCTGGGTGACAGAGCGAGACTCCGTCTCAGAAAAACAAAACAAAACAAAACAAAACAAAACAAAACAAAAACACCAGAAGTGTATTCTTTTCTCACAGTCTGGAGGCCAGAAGTCCTAGGTCAAGGTGCCAGCAGGGCTGTGCTCCCTCCGAAACCCATAGGGTGTCAACCTTGCCTCTTCCTATCTTCTACTGGCTTGCTGTCAACCTTTGGCTTTCCTTGGCTTATAGCTACCAACTCCAATCTCTGCCTTCATTGTCACATGGCATTCTCCCTGTGTGTCTCAGTGTCTCTTCTCCTCTTATAAGGACACGAGAAGTCTATCCTACTCCAGTATTTCATCTTTTATCTATATCCATTATCCTCATCTTAACTAATTACATCTGCAACAACCTTATTTCCAAACAAGGTCACATTCTGAGGCACTGGGGGTTAGGACTTCAACTTTTTGGGGGGACATAATTCAACCCATAACATAACCATAACCATAACCATAACTGTAATGCCACAGTATGGTTCAATTTCCAGGCCAGCGTTGAGATAACCATGGCTAAGTCCAGACCCTGGCTTTAAGGATTCCACACTCTATTGAAAGATATATATATCTATGTGTATATATATATATATAATATATATATTATATATATATAAAATATATATAAAATATATATTATATATAAAATATATAATATAATATATATAATATATATATAAAATATATAATATATATAAAATATATAATATATATATATAATATATATATAAAATATATAATATATATAAATATATATAATATATATATAAAATATATATAATATATATAAATATATATAATATATATATAAAATATATATAGTAACATATACACATATATAGTAACATATATATACACACATACATATATACATATAATTATGTTACACATAATGTAATATATGTAATGTAATCATTCATATATATATATATATATATATATATATATGAAAATTTAGTTGGCAATTTTCCCCTGGCTCCAGGAAAAATCCCCAGACCAATGAAACCACAAAAGCCCTGGTATGGATCCCAGCAGAATCAGTGTATATTTTAAGTTTCCCTGGTATAATGATTAATTGTATATCAACTTGACTGGGCCACAGGGTACTCAGCTACTTGGTCACACATTATTCTGAGTGTGTCTGTTTGGGTGTTTGGGGGTGAGATTAACACTTAAATCGATACACTGAGTGAAGCAGATTGCTCTCTCCAATATGAGTGGATTTATTCCAGTTAGTGAAAAGCCTGAACGGAATAAAAAACCTGATCTTCCCCCGAATAAAGGGAATTCCTCCTGGCTGCCTATCGTCAAGCTGAGATGCTGGGTTTTTTTGTTTTTTTGTTTTTTTTTCCTGCCTTTGGACTTGAACTGAAACATTGGCTCTGTTTAGGGCTTGATCCTTCTGGCCTTTGGAATGGAACTACACCATCAGCTCTCCTGTGTCTCTAGCTTGCCTACTGCAGATTTTGGGACTTTTCAGCCTCCATAACTGCATGAGTCAATTCCTTATTATAAATATCTATCCTATATATTCTTTCATATATACATTCTGTTGATTCTCTTTCTCTGGAAAAAACTCTTAACTAATACACCACGTGGTTCTAATATGCAACCAATGTTAAGAACCACTGACCCATAAATCACAGATAAGAGAATGATTAATTCTGTCTGCGGAGGTGACTTCACAAAAGCCATTGCATTTCAGGTGGGCCAGAAAAAACATGAGTATCATCTGCCTTGCCAAACAGATAGAGGCAGAGGAAAGGTATCAGCAAGAGAAACAAAGAAGACAGGGTGGGGACGAAGGAAGGAATAATTGGAGATGAAATGGATGGGTTGGGCCTGATTCTGCCTTGCTGCAAATGTCATGGTTAAATAATACACGGAGCTACTGAAAAGTTACCCAAGGGAGAAATGTGCCATTACTGTATTTTAGAAAAAAAAAAAATCTGAAAGCTGTGTAGATGAGGGGAGAAAAGACTGAAAGTGAGAGAGAAATTTAGGACATCACTGTAAAAGCCTGTTATGGAATGAATGTTTGTATCTTCCCCAAACTCATATGTTGAAGCCCCAACCCCCAATGTGATGGGACTAGGAGGCAGGACTTTGAAAGATAACTAGGTTTAGCAGGGGTCAAGAAGGTGAATGGGGCCCTCATGATGGGATTAATGCCCCTATAAGAAGAGGAAGAGGTACCAGAACATCCTGTCTCCTCCATGTGAGGACACAGCAAGAAAGCAGCTGTCTGCAAGCCAGGAAGAAGGCCCTCACCAAGAACCAAGTCTTTCTGCATCTTCATCTTGGACCTTCCAGTCTCCAGAACTGTAGAAATAAATGTTTATTATTTAAACCTCCCATTCTATGGTATTTTGTTATAGTGACCTGAGCTAAGCAAAGCCCAAGCAAGAGATGGTGTGGTCCTGGACTAGCTAAAAGGTTTTTCTGTGTGTTTTAGAACTAGATTCAACAGGATTTTGGTGACTAGGCTTGGGAAATGAGGAGGCGAGGTCAAATGTATCTTCAAAGTTGTTAACATGAGTGACTGGGAAGATGGTTGTGTTAAGATTGGGAATACAGGAGGAGAAGCAGATTTTATGGAGAACATAATGAGTTCAGTTTTGGACACTTAACTGTGAGGTGCCGCCAAGTATTTGCTTAGACGTGTTCAGTCAGCTGATAAAAATAGATGAGTAAAAGCTCCCCAAGGCCCCCCCAGAAGCTGAGCAGGTGCTGGCACATTCTTCCTGTACAGCCTGCAAAACCATGAGCAATTAAACCTCTTTTCTTATTAAATTACCCAGTCTCAGGTATTTCTTTATAGAAACACAAGAACGGCCTAGCACAAGTGTACTTACACAAAGCTAGATGGCATAGCCCACTACACTGGGGCTATATGAAATAGCCCATTGCTCCTAGGCTTCAAACCTATACAGCATGATACTGTACTGAATACTGTAGGCAGTGGCAACACCATGCTAAGTATTGGGTGTCTACGTATACCTAAACATGGAAAAGCTACAGTAAGGGTACACTATAAAAAATTCAAAATGGTGCACCTGTATAGGGCATTTATACCATGAATGGAGCTTGCAGGACTGGAAGTTACTCTGAGTCAGTGAGTGAGTGGTGAGTGAATGTGAAGGCCTGGGACATTACTGCACACTACTGTAATCTTTATAAACTCTGTAGACGTAAGCTACATTACATTTATCTAGAAAATAATAAATTAACTTACAGCCTTCAATAATAAATTAACCTCAGCTTACTGTAACTTTTTTACTTTATAAATTTTAAAATTGTTAAAAACTTTTTGACTCTTTTGTAATAACACTTAAAACATGAACACATCGTACCAATGTCTGAGAAATATATTTTCTTTATATCCTATTTTAAAAGCATTTTTCTATTTTTAAAATTACGTAAATTTTTTACATTTTAAACTTTATTGTTAAAAACTAAGATACAAACACAGACTAGCTTAGGCCTACATAGAGTAAGGACAATGAATCTCACTGTCTTCCACCTCCACATCTTGTCCCACTGGAAGGTCTTCAGGGGCAGCATGGAGCTGTCATCACCTATGCTAACAATGCCTTCTTCTAGAATAGCTCCTGAAGTAACTGCCTGAGGCTATTTTGCAGCTAACTTTTTTCTGAGTAGAAGGAGTACACCCTAAAATAACAATTAAAAGTATAGTGTAGTAAATATATAAACCAGTAACATAGTTTATTATCATGATCAAGTATTGCATATGCTAGACTTTCATGTGGCTGGCAGCACAGCAGGTTTGTTTACACTAGCATCACCACAAACAGGTGAGTAATGCGTTGTGCTACGACTTTCCCATGGCTACAACCTCTCTAGGTGATGGGAACGTTTTAGCTTCATTATAATCTTATGGGACCACCATTCTATATGTGGTCTGTTGACATAAACGTTGTTATGTAGTATATGACTGTATATTCGTCCCACGGAGGTCAAAGGGGAGGGACTTAAAATATTTGCCGAAAATAATATAATCTAAAATTTAAAATATGATTGATTTTGTCAAGTGTTTCAAAGATGTCCAGTAATTAGAGGGAGGGGAGGGGAGGGGAGGGGGAAACGGGGATAGCCTTGACTATCCCTGGAGTAAGTGATGAATAATCTAAAACATTATATTTTATTTTAAAACAATTATAAATATATCATAGAGCAGAAGGAAAGGTTAACATAAATTTTAAAGATTAAGAGGAGAATTCAAGGAAAAGTATTTTCAGGTACATTTAGAACTAGAGCCCAGCAGTACGCATCCTTCTCTTCTGCCACTAGGGGCACTGTGCTGGGAAAGTCTGAGGCAGCGCCACCTTCCTGAGAAGATGCTCAGAAACCTCAGCTGAAGAAACTACCGAGTGAGCCTGAGCCTAAATACCAACCCAGGAATTTAGAACAATCTTGGTCATCCAGCGACTTTTTTTCTTTTTAGAAAAGGGAAATTGTTGAAGGAAATTTAGGATTTTGCAGGAGTCATGAATCTTACTGGTTCCCAGGATTTCTTTTATTTCTTTAGAGGGAAATTATTCGGTGGTACAAAACACCTTTTAACAATAAGCCTATAAAGGAAAAGAAACATCCTCCCATTTGGCTAACTGAGAATCCAGATAAGTGGCACTCTGTTCCTCTTGTCAAGTCATTCCAGTGATTGTTTGATCAGTAGTGACCTAGTATACTTTGTCTAAAAATATAGCATATCCTCATTCTCTGGGATAGGCTATATTTTTGAAATTTTTGAAAATTGGCCACTACCATTTCAAGACCTTTTTCTCTACAAAATATATGTGGTTCCTTAACTTGTCACTTCTTTAAGAGAAAACCCAGAGCATCCACACAGCCCCTGTGGACAGTAGTCATCAGGACCTCCGTTTCCTCAATGAGTTGGGCTAGATGATCTCTACAGTTCTGTCTCCAAGGGTCTCAGAGTCTCTAAAAGAATTGCTAGAATCAATGCTCTGCCTCACTTGCTATAATAGTTCATTACATTGATGGCCCCCAGTGAAATACCCCTCCTGATATACACACCTCCTGGAAGTCAGGACCTCATGTACTCCACTCTGGGTTGGGGATGTGACTTGCTTTAACCAAGAGAGTGCAGTGGTAGTGATGTTGCACCTGTTTCAGGACTCAGCCTTAATAAGACCTGGCAACTCCTACTTCTGCATTCTTAGGAGCCCTGAGGTGCTATAGAAGATGTCCAGCCTGTCTGCTGGAGAGATCATTTGGAGAAGTCCAGGCCCCTGAGTTCTCAAGACGAGAGAGAGAGAGAAAGAGAGAGAGTGAGGTCCAGCCATGCCAGCATTCCTGCTGAGTCTAGGCCACAGCTGTCCAGCTAGCTAAATGCAGTCATATGAGTGACCATTGGCAAGGCCAGCAAAAGAACCACCAAGTTGAGCTCAGCTCTAATTGCAGAATCATGAGCAAATAAACTGGTTATTGTTTTAGGTCACTAAGTTTTGGGATGGTTTGTTACACAGAAAATAGATAGCCAAAAAAGAAATACAAGTATGATTCTATAAAACAGAGGTTGCAAGGATTGTATTATATGTCAAAGTCTGACCCTTTTCCTTGTGGGGATGATAAAAGGTGGTATAGCTAATTTACTCCCAACCTATAACTGTATTAATCATCTTTTTATTCTGTATTTTTGATGTTTTGATATCTCGGGGCCTTGCTGACCCTGGTGGGACTGCTCCTCCCAGGGACAGCCATGCCTAGAGAGAGTAAACATGGGAACTTCCTTTTCAAATGCAGATCAACCAATCGGAGCCTATACCCCCAACCACCCCCTTTATTAGGCTCTCACACTCTGGGTCACTGTCCACCTGCCCTAATCACCCCAGGGCCAGGAGCCAAGCAACTAGAGACAGCTCCTGTGCCCCGGAGCCACTAAAATGGTTCAAACCAGCTAGTCCTAAGCCTGCTTACCCTGCGTGCCTGTTCCTTCACAGAAACTACAATAAATACTCTCGCCCACATCTTCCCCTCTCCCTCTGCCTCCTGACTGATCCCAGTGCTTCTCCAGGTGGCCCTCCATGGTGTGGTGTGCCCTTCCTCTTGGGGATCTGTAAGTGTAACAAACTATCTTTTCAATGGCCAGTTCTTCCCTCATATGTTAGCCTCGTCATTCCTGAATTATAATAGAATCTACATTTTTAAAAAATAACCTTTGATTATAATTAAGTGGGCAAATCCATAGCCAGTGTGACTCTCACAGGTAACTAAGATGGTCTAGGCAGAGGTGACTGGGAAGAACCAGAACATTGTGCCACTAAAAATAACAACTATTATTTTTTAACGTTCCCCATTGATCCTCTAGATAACTCCAGGAGGTGGATTTTATTGTCCCCAATCATCCAGAAGGGAAAATTAAGGCTTAGATTAAATAATATGCCACTAGCAAGTGGCAGAACTAGGATTCCAACCCAGTTTTCCTCTGATCCAAAACCAGAACTCTTTTCCTAAGCTGTCCCAAGGAATGAGTTTTCTATTTTTAATCACCTTTTTCTGATTATAAAAGTAATAATTCTCACTGACAATTTGAAATATAAAGAAGAAATGTAAAATCACTCATTTAAGTACTCAGAGATAACCACTGTCAACATTTTGGTGTGTGTCTTTCCAGTCTTTCTTCCATGCATATTGTACAGATTTTACAAAACTTAGATTAAACTCACAATCTCTTATCACCTACTTTTAAATCTATCAATAGATTGTGAGCATTTTACCATGCCATTAAATGTTCTCCTAAGATAGGAACTTTAATGGCTAAATTTTAGTTTCCCTGTTTATAAATACAAGAGCCATTTATTAATCCTCCATTTGTTATCATGTGAATTATTTATAATATTTTGCTACTGAAAGTGCTTTGATGAGCATCATCATCTGTCCTGATACATAATATTTTGTGAGCATCTCTGATTAAAACTTTAGGATAAATTCCTCAATGTAGAATTGCTAAGTCAAAGGATATGCATTTTTGTTTCTTTTTTTGTTTTAATTGAGACAGAGTCTCACTCTATTGCCCAGGCTGGAGTGCAGTGGTGTGATCTCAGCTCACTGCAGCCTCCGCCTCCCAGGTTCAAGCAATTCTCATGCCTCAGCCTCCTGAGTAGCTGGGATTACAGGTGCTCACCACCACACCCAGCTAATTTTTGTATTTTTGGTAGAGGCAGGGTTTCACCATGCTGGCCAGGCTGATCGTGAACTCCTGACCTCAAGTGATCCACCCGCCTCAGCCTCCCAAAGTGCTGGGATTACAGGTGTGAGCCACCACACCTGGCCCTGGATATGCACGTTTTTAAGACTTCTGTTACTTGTTTGTCAAATTTCCCTCCAAATATGTGGTACCTGTTTCCACTTATCCCAGAGTTCTTTGTTTTTAACATAATATGACTTCCTTCTAGGGACTGCTCTGTGTATAGTTTTGCATGTGTGTATGATTGAAACACACACAGGGTCCTTTCCATACTCAGTTCAAGCAGAGTGTAGTCTTTGATTAATATCTATAGTTGGTAAATAGAGAGGCCCCTTAGACTTGAAATCTCTATTCCAAAAGAGAACTTGGTTTCCCGAAAGGGCTCACTAGCCTGGCAGTGGAGTAACTATTGTTATTCAGTCATACAGAATTATGACACATGACTGCCCATATTGCTTAAATAACAGTTGTATGTGCACTCCTCCAAGTATATTCAGATTATGTGTACTGTAGCTGTGTACAGTAAGTTCGGAGGGAAGGCCAGTAAGCAATGCATCCCATTTCCACAAAGGAAGGGTGTCTGGAAGAGGTGGCATTTTAACTGATTCTAAAGAACTGAAGAGATTCACAGAGTCCCAGAATGCAAATAGAAGGCTGTATCACTCCCCCTACATCTATAGGCAAAGGAATATGCTACTTACCTGATATGACCTAAAGTGTCTCCCAAACAGACTCGTTCTCCCAAATATCACTGCCGACACACACCAGGCCTTCTGTGCCCTAAATTCTAAGTAGTAACACCTTGGCCTTCAAACTGAAAGTTGCCTGTTAAGATGCAAATAGATGAGTCAGAAGGGCACACCTTACACCATTAGCTGCATTAACAAGTTAACTCAAATGAGCTTATCAAACAGCTGGAGTTCCCTACAGAGGCCCCAAGAAAATGAGATCAGAGTATGCGGTATTACTACTCAGTGTCCAAAGTCAAGGTAGAGTGACAAAGAAGTTTCCTGGATGACCATGGAGAGAAGGACAGCTCTGGTGCAAAAGAGACAACATAGAGTGTTTTTGAGGACCCTGAAGAGAGTTTTCAGTGTGGTTCGGGCAATTAGTTGGACTTGTTGGACTGAAACTTTGATCCCATTCCCTGCTGATAACCACACTAGTTTGTAGCTTCCATTTTCTGCCAATGACAGAACTTTCAGCAAACAAATTATTCTAGGTGGACGCACCTTTTTCTTCTTCCTCCCACAGGTATATACAGGTAAGTATCTGAGACAGGCTCTGCAAAGATCAGGTCACATCTGTTAACAAGGCACTGGTTATATCAATGGCAACTCTGAGACGATTTCTCTGTGCTGAAGTAAGGCACTAAATATAATAGCTTCTTAACTGGCACGTTGTTATCAGTATTATTATGGCTTCTCTTCATGCCTGTCACTGGATTATGGTAATTTTTTTTAGTCATAGGTTTTAATCGGAGTTGAAGTCTCTGAGTTACTGACAGCTTGGGAGAGCTGTAAATGCTCTAAGATTGACTTCCCACTGTCACAAAATCATAACACAAGCAAAAAGTAGAGGTTCTCTCAAGCCTCCTCATGCCAATTAGAAACAAAGCAACTTTCTAAACAGTAGGCTTCTTTTCCAGCAGGCTTCACAGCAAAGGAGAGGGAGGCAGAAGGCACCTACCTCTCTCCTCGTCCTTCCTCTGAGGTTCAGTGCAAGAAACAATGACCCTGGCAAAGACAATAAGAGAAGCAGATACTGCAATTTAGCTAATGGTGTCTACAGGAAGCTAGAAATCATTCCTTTGACATGCTGTGATACTGAAACAGCAGCAGGCCTTGGTGAGTTCTCCTGACCTTGCAGCAGCTGCTCACAGACATTGACTATGGTCACTTATTTGAATAACCACAATAGAGCTGGGAAAATGAGTCATGTTAACTATTCCCTTTGGAGGTTATGAAACAGAGGCAGTGGCACCTCTGGCCTTGTCTTCTTGTCACCATGGAAGTTCCTTCCTGACCAAATGCGACCCCCAGCTGGGAGGCATCTAGGATTAGGCCAAGTGTTAGAGATTACTAAATCTCTTTTCTGTCACCATGGAGAAATTGTATGAGACCACAGTACCAATCTCAGATAAACCCCAGCTATTTTTTCATTTTGCCTTCGGGGTCCTTCTACTTCTTCCATTTGCAAGCCTTTCCCGCTTTCTAGTACCATCATCCTTAGGCCTCCCATGACCAGAATAGACCATTCTGGCATCTAACTTAAGTTAGTCCTTTACATCCATCCAAATCCTTATTTGCCTGAGGTCCTGTTCTCAATTTAACAGGATTGAAAACTCAAGTAATTATCACAGAATGAGATGACCTGAATATATCAGCCAGGATAGGCTAGGTTATGCTGCAGTGATAAACAACCCTAAAATATCAGTGGCAAAAATGAGGGTTTCTCATTCATACTGCATATCCACCACAGGTTGACAAAAGACTCTGCTCCCCAGAGTAACTCAGTAACCCAGGCCACCATCAGTGATCCAGATCACCATCTTAGAAGTCACCACCATCATCCCCAGAGAGGAAAGGAACCAGAGTCTTATTCTGGCAATTAAATGCACTGGCTGAGAAATTGTATTACTTCCACTCACAAGTCATTAGCCAGAATTCATCACATGACTTCATCCAACCAAAAAGGGGCCAGGAAGTACAATCCTCTTTTGTGCATCAGAAGGCACACAGCCAGAAATATTTGATAGGTTGCATAAATGATGAACATGACAATTATTTTGCACTAAGGAAAAAATGAAGATTTGCAGGGTAAAGAGTTACCCCTCCTAGTGCTGTTTGCTGTTAACAGTAAAGCTTACTGTGTTCAGTTCTCTTGCGCTAGGCAGGATTGACCAGACAATGGAAAAAAAGAAAAAACTCTCCCCAGTTCAGATCCTATGCTTGCTTTATTTGCTCACAGTTCTCAAAGTGGTTTCTCAGAGTGAATCCAAAATTATACAAATATGTGCTGAAGATGAAAATAATAAGGATGAGAATATATGCTAATCAACTTAAATTTGGTGGGGAGGAGGGAGGTACAGGGGAAGGAGAGTGAATTGGAAGCCTAGACAGAAAACTGAAAGGGATTTTGTACTTATCTGAGATGATAAAAACAAAGATGGATAAGGGTAATTTTTGCTACTAGCTGCTAGCTTTCTGGAAGCATGAAAAAAAAAAGCCAGGATAAAGATTGCATCAGTCTAAACACGAAGCAGTTCAGGCTTGGGCAGAGTTTGAAGGAAAGAGACATCTGAGATGATGGTGGAGGAATAACGAATGCAAGGAGGTGATGGTGTATGGAAGAATGGAGACGTTTGTTGTTCTTGTATCCAGGAGAACTGCTGAGCTTTAGTGGGAACGCCCTGCAGTGGCAGCACAAAGTTCAGTTTCAGAAAACAGAATTGGCAGCAGAATCATGTTCTTGTGCCCTAGCAAATGCTAAATATGTGCTCAGGGCAAAAACAAGCAAAGGAAGATGCAAATCCCAAATATGACCAATATTTCAGCACCTATCGTCAAGGCCAAAGCAGGAGGGAGGAGAAATCTCAAAGATCTTTGTGTACCTTGTAGCAATTCCAGGGAAATGAGACTGTGAAGTGATCCCACATCCAATCTGTCAGCAAATTCTGTTGGCTTTACCTTCAGCATATAACCAAAAGTAGAATCCACCCTAACACCTCCACCTGCCACCTTCTTCCAAGCCGCTCTAATCTATTGCCTTGATTTGTACAGTAGCCTAACTACTCTCCTATTTAAACCCTTGCCTCCCAATTGTGTGTTTTCTATGAAGCAGCCGAATGATCCTCTCGAAATGTAATTTCTCTGCTTGAAACTCTCTGATGGCTTCCCATTCTTCTCAGAGGATCCCAAAGTCTTCCCTTGACCTGGAAAGCCAATCTAAGATCCAGTCCTCCAAATATTCTGGGACCTCATGCCCCATCACTCCCTTTCCACCTACTTGACTTTGGCCACATTAGTCTTGCTGCCCCCTCCGCCAAGCCTTCTGTCTCAGGGTTTTTGCATAGGCTGCCCTCTGTGCCTGGGGGGCTCTTCCCCCAGAGACCTGCATCAAGACTGTTCCCATGCTTCCTTGGAGTCTCTGCCCAAATACCGGTTGATCAGTGAAATCTTTCTTAACCATTCTATTTAAAAGAACACACTCCCACCCCGGCCCTGAAGGCCCTCCTAAACTATCTTTCCTTAGCTGGTTTTGTGTGAAATGGGTTGTCACATGCACTGATTTAGTTGTAGTTATAAGTACTCCAAAAGGGCAGGAAGGATTTTCCTTCATTTGTTCACTGCTGTAACCCCAGCATCTAGAACAAGACCTGCCAACAGTGTGAGCTCAATAACTACAAGCTGATTGAACAGATTGAAATTCATCCCAACCCTCCCATTACAGGGATCTAGTGTCAAAGAGATATTCAAGGAACAAGGCATCTCTCTCTCTCTTTTATAATACCCTATGAGGATTCCTCCTACCTGATATCAGCTGCCATGGATACAGGTTTCTTAAAGGGGTCAAGGATGTGACAGATGCTTCATATTAGCTTTTATGTCCTCAATAAAATTAACAACAAGCAAACCTTGAGTAACAAAACTATAATTCTGTCTTGCAATTCTGATTTGATACAGAATGTAAGAGCTTGGCTCTTGAGGCTAAAAGCTGTTTCCAGAACCCTCAATGGAATTATACCCCTGTAATTCATTTACTGTTATTCATTTTATGTATGCTTACAGATAGAGCCAAAACAATCATACAGCCAGCAAAACCAAAGCAAAGAAGAAAAGATACCTGGTGGTTTTCATTTTTAAATTACAATCATTATGTAAGTTACAATATTTTGCCACACTACAGCACTTCTAGGCTAAATAAGAAATACACTTAACAGCAAGGTAAACATAATAAGATAGCTTTTTAAAAAATGAATATTACCTTGCTCTGTCTTCAGGGATGTTATTTTCAATAGCAATATCGATTCACAAAGAAAAGTCAAGAGAATAATTATGGATGTTTAGCCAATAGGGCTGGTACATGTAAACAAGATCAGAAAAAGTACTGGATAATACCCTTGAAAAGCCTCTAAAGCTATTGTCCCACCACAGCCGTTTTCAACTACACGACCAAAAACAATCCAATAAGCTTTCATCGTTTATGTCCAAATTTCTAATGAAAGAAGCCTCTTGAAAAATAAACAAGTACACAGATGGGCTTGGATAGATCTGGCATCAAATCTACATTTTATGTTTCTTTATTTTATTTCACTTTAAAATAATTTAGGATATTCAAAAGTGGTCTGTTAGAAAGATTATTGGAGGGACAATAACATTTTTCTAGCACCAGACACAAACTAGATAATGATAAGACGTATACACTTTCCTCACCCAATGAGCTAAAACTCCATTTAAGAAGGAACATCAAGGACTTAGAAGGTTCTCTTGTGTAGATCTTTTTCTTCTTGAGACAGGGTCTCTCCTGTCACCCAGGTTGGAGTGTACTGGTGCGATCATAGCTCACTACTACAGGTTTAAACTCCTGGGCTCAAGTGATCCTCCTACCTCAGCCTCCTAAGTAGTTAGGTTTACAGGTGCATGCCACCATGCCTGGCTAATTTTTTCTTTTATTTTTGTAGAGACAGTCTTGCTATATTGCCCAGGCTGGTCTCAAACTCCTGGCCTCAAGCAATCTTCCCATCAGCCTCCCAAATCACCGAGATTACAGGCATGAGCCACCGTGTGGACTTCTGTTTACAGGACACTTGGCTGCCACTTATAGCCTATTTCATATATGGACTGCTGAACAGCTTCCAGACAGTGTGTGTAAAATTTTACAAAGGTTTTTCTTGTTTAAATCAGGCATGACCTTTAAATATATAAAACTGTACGTAAGAAAGGTGCCCACAAGACTTCTGGAAGAAATGAGCAAATTCATTTCACAAATATTTTTGAGCACCTACTAAATGTGAAGCACCTTTCTAGGTACTGAGGATACAATTGTGAACGACATAGACTTATAACTCTTCAAGAGGCCGGGCGCGGTGGCCCACGCTTGTAATCCCAGCACTTTGGGAGGCCGAGGCGGGCGGATCACGAGGTCAGGAGATCGAGACCATGGTGAAACCCCGTCTCTACTAAAAATACAAAAAATTAGCCGGGCGTGGTGGCGGGCGCCTGTAGTCCCAGCTACTCAGAGAGGCTGAGGCAGGAGAATGGCGTGAACTCGGGAGGCGGAGCTTGCAGTGAGCCGAGATCGCGCCACTGCACTCCAGCCTGGGCGACCGAGCCAGACTCCGTCTCAAAAAAAAAAAAACAAAAAAAAAACCTCTTCAAGAAGCTTCTATTCTAGTGTATTGGGGGACATGGAGAGGAAGCAAAATAAGTAAATGATGTATTTTTCAAGCGAGAACTGCTAGGTGCTCTAGAGAAAAATCAAGTGGAGAAGAACCGGGGAAGATGGAGCAGGGGTGCAATTCTAAAGAGAATTAGGGGATACCTTGCTGGAAAGGAGACATTTAAGCAAAGACTTGATGGGTGCCAATATCTAGATGAGAAACCGCAAATGCAAAGATCCTGAGGTGGAAATGCGCCTGGCTGTGACTGAGTGGAGAGCAGTGGATGAGGTCAGAGAGGTTGGGGGCCATATCCTACAATGACGCAGGGCACAGGTGACTTGACATGACCAATGTTTTCAAAGCATTACTGGCTGCTTTGTCTGGAATAGTTGGAGTGGGCTAGGGGGCAAAAGTAAAAGTGGGGAGACCAGTTAGAAGGCTTTAGAGTGAATGCAGGTGGGAAAGTTTGGCTGCTACCCATGGATCAAGGTGGTAACCAGTGAGTGGTTGATATGATATAGTCAGATTCTGGATATCTCTTGCAAGTATACAAAATAGGATGGGGACAACAGGATTAGGACACTTCCAAAGATTCATATGGCCAGTTTAGGTAGCTATGATCCTCACCCTACTAGGGCCAGAGCAGCGTTATTTACAACATCACTCACACGCCAAAACTAACGGGCATCAATGAAAATCTTTTTTTTAAGAGACAGAGTCTAGCTCTGTTGCCCAGGCTGGAATGCAGTGGCATGATGCTAGCTCATTGGGCTCAAACAATCCTTTCACCTCAGCCTCCTAAATAGCTGGGACAACAGACACCTGCCACCACACCCAGCTATTTTTTATTTTTTTTATATTTTTGTAGATACAGGGGCTTTGCTTTGTTGCCCAGGCTGGTCTTGAACTCCTAGGCTCAAGCAATGCTCCCAGCTCAGCCCCCCAAAGGGCTGGGATTACAGGCATGAGCCACCATGCCTGGTCTATCAGTGAAAATCTTAAAAGATAGCTCAGAAATATGGGTACTTTGGGAAGATTAAGAACCCTTGTTAGAATGAAAGTGTTCCTGAGTCAACAGAATGTGTAATGTGTCTGCTGCTCAATGTGTACACATTGTTAGGGGGAAGCGTGTCACTCTGTCTCTCCTCTTATCACCCTTCCCCTCGCTGACCCACCATCATTCTGGGAGGTGTGAGCAGTAGAACCATAGAGCACTATTACTGTGCTCAACAATTCCCAGTTTACTTGGAGAGGCCTGTGAAACCCCCACCTCCATCCTTCTTCGATCTGCTTCCTCTGTTTTTCTTTTCCTCCTCTGCCTTTGTCAGATTTCCCTGGGAAGATCAAGGCACCAAGATGCTGTCTCAGGCTCTTGGCGAGACTGACCTCCACGGAGACTGTGCTTGGGGTTTTTCCTGTGCTCTTGTCTGCAGTCTGACATCAGTTTCAGTAGTGTCCCTCTCAGGAGGGGCACAGCCCCGCCTTGCACTTTCCTGTATTTCTTCTCTTGGCCCTTGGTTAAGGTAAAGCCCCAAATCAAACAGGACCTGGCCTTAAAAACTCCAGGATCAACTCAAGACTATTGACAGTGTGGCCTTCCGCATGGCGTTTAACTTAGATGCTCAGCGTGCCATGGGCCTGCTCCTACCGGGGAGGGGGGAGAAGTAAGGCATGCCCTTTCTAGCAGCCAGGTTCCATCTTCCAGGTTGCTTGGACCTTTTAGTGAACAAACCCTCCTGGTGCCACAGACCTGCAAAAAGTCGTCATTATTTTGGCTCCTGATGGCTTTAAAAATACAGCTAAGATTTTATACTGCAGATCATGTGGGCCACGGAAACCTGAATTTTACTATTTAGTTTGTAAACCGTGCCTTTTAAGCATATGCTGTGGCAGATGGTAGGTGATATTGTGGTGTGTTTAGTTAGATGGGATTCTTGCTAAAGCTCACCCGTCCCATCTGCATTCTCTAAAGGCCAGGATATTCTGTTACCTGAACTAAGAAATCCATCAGAACCAAAAAGACGTTTAAAATGGTAAATAATAATAATGGATCTGTGCTGGGTGTGTGCTAATAAAAATGCAGAGTTTCTTCACCCTGAGTGGAAAAAACCAACGTAAACCCAGTATCAGCGATTCTTCCAGAAAGGCTGTCACTGTGATCTGTGAGGTACTATCAAGATGAAATTGGAACCAAGTGTACTTTATTCAGGACATCTTTGAGATAAAAAATATAATGCTCCTTTTCTATCTTTGTGACATTGTTCGCAAAGATGTGATTTGGCTGTTAAAGCCACTTGCACTGTATCTCAAGGCTAAGGCTGACAATTCAAATAAAAGCCTCTCTCTCTCTCTCTCTGGTTTGTTATCTGAGCCGCAGCTGGCTGTCATGGCCATCTACACAGTGGGGCACCTGGGAAGGGGTGAGGCGTGTGCCTGGCCTGCCATCACATCCCACCTGACTCCATGCTTCTGAGCTCCATTTAACTTTCCAGAGTTCTGGGAAATTTTTTATTTTGTTTTGTTGGATGACCTCAAAACCAGGTGCAGTGTTAAAAGATAAACGATGGTGTTTAATTTTTAATAATTTTATTGTACATGCCTTGTAGGAAATTTAGAATACATATTGGTACAAAAAAGAAAATAGGATCCCATCATTTTAGATTAGCGCTGTGAATATTTTAATGTATATCCTTCTGATCTTTTCTTGATTCAATATGTGTGTGTTGTGTTGGTTTGTTTTTGTTCATAAAACGGGTGGGGTGTTTGAATGAACAATTTTGTGAATTCCTCATTAACAATTTATGACAAACATTTTCCAACAGCATTTAATTCTCAACAGATGTGGGCACATTACTTTTTCCCACCATCATTAATCTGCAGAGAATACCATTCCAGATGAGTATCTCTGAATTATCATAAATCACTTTAGAATCTTCATTAAAAGAAACACTGTGAAATGTCTCTCCCTACAAAGATGCAGTGTCACAAAGGCAGAATCTGATCTGAAATACTCAAATCCACTGACCCTTCTGACTAGCTGCAGCAAGCACTGTATTCTTATTTGCCCAACCTCAAGTCCCCTCAGAACCTCGAGTCTGCCTGGCAGTGGGGCCATCCTGGCCTGCAAAGGGTCCCTCTCAAGATGCCCTGCTTATTACCCCTTCTCACCTAAGGGTGCCTCTGGCTTTCTGCAAAGTGAGTCATCCTTACAACTAAATTCAAAAAGACTATTTCCCTACACAAAGGCCACTTTCAGATAAATAAGTGTGTACGTTTCTCTTGGAGACACTAAGTTGTTGAATTGGTATTGAAAGGTATTGAGAACCCGTTAAAGACCTGTGGCACTAAGAGGGCGGGAAAGAGGAAGAGGTTAAATGTGAGAAAAGGAGCACTCTAAAGTCACTCATTGGGATCTAGATTTGGCTCATAGCTATTCAGTCAGCCCCAATGTTTGATATTCACTGGCTTGTGACATTGTCTTTTAACTATGGCATATTCCCAGTAAGACACTCTCAGGGAAAACTGTAGTGGATTGCAGTGGTTTGAGGAGGAGCAGTTTGGCCTCCTTGAAAGAAATTTCACTTTTGGAATAAAAAAAAAAATAGTGTGCGGTGCACTCACTTGTCTTTTGTCCTCTGAGCTGCCTTGCATTAAATTCAGGCCAACTGGAGCACTTGGCTGAGATTTCCATCTGGGAGGTGGAGTGGTTAGGACCAGCCAGGAGCTGCCAGGGTAGATGTAGGTGTCTGAGACCAATGTTCTCATTGAAATTTTAGGCAGAAAGGTGCCTGCTTATTTTCTTTTGTTCATAGTCAACATAGACATTCATTTTCAATCACATACAAATTTTTCACTATTTTGACAGGTGGAGTCAGAGAAATGAAGGCATCCGCATCAGGAGGAGATGAAGAAAACCTGTTGTATTAAGTTGTTTTCTTCACCTTTCCTGGGTTGAGGAAAGGGAGGGAAAAGAGGAGTTCTCAACTTTCACTGGGACGTTGACAAAAAATCTGGTCTAAGATGCAGCTCAGTGATTGCTAATAGAAAAAGTCACACATGTGTCAGATCTATAATAGATTTCTTATTTTAGGCAATCGGCAACCGGCTATGGCTCTTCCCTATCTCTGATTGTTTGCCTCATTCCTTTCATCACTTTCAGCTATTCCGATGGGCAAATCCCAGGCTTCTAAACAACAGAGTTAATATATTACACTGGGACATGCGACCTGTACTAAACTCATTGATTGTATGGTTAAAAATCCACAATCCCTAACAGCAATCTCTTAGCCAATTGATTATACTTTGTTATGCTAGTTTTCATGCTAAAGACAATGGACAATCGAAGTAAAAAAACTCTTGAAATGAGTTAGGGAAAAAAACTGGAAAACATAGCTTTCAAAATAAATAAAATTGAGCTGAAGACCCAGCACAAAAATTAGAGAAAATAAAACAAAATTTTATTTTTACAGAACAGGTCAGGGTCAAGGGCACTTCCATTAAAAATAATATATAAGCAAGGAAATCAGCCAGTTGTTCTCAGGAAATGTTGCCAGAGCTAGGAAGAAACTTACAGGTGTTGACATTTTCACGGGGTAACAAATTCTGACCACCAAGGAAATACATCAATAAATGCCTAACCTAGAAAAGAAAAAAAGGGAAATTTAGAAGAGAAAGACTCATCTTCAGAGAAAAACCTGAGCAGTTCTTAGAAACCAAGAAAGGGGGAGATGGTTGGGAAACTTTAGAAGAGAAGGAAATCTCAGATTAATCATGCCCATTTGGTGGTATGAGAACAGAAGAACTGTAAGAAATGGATAAGCTGATGAAACAGAACTCCCAACTAATGTATGTAATCAAAGTTGTTTAAAGGACAATTCACTGAGGGGAATTTCCTGAGTCAATAATGTAGGTGCCTGTGCCATTGCCTTGGGAAGAAGGCAGATTTTAAGCTACAGCTTGGAACAGTTGTTTTCATTTCATAAAGCCCATATCACTGGAAAAGTGGGTTCCTCAAATTGAGATTCTCTTGGTTACATTAAGCTTTACCACCAACTTTCCTGTAATTTTAGAGGGGTAATTTATTTGAACCATTCAGAAGTCAAGGACAAGCTTGCAAGATAAAAATAAGTCAAAAGTTTGAAAATTAATTGAATAAATCAATTTGATAAATAGTCAAACAGTCAAAAAAAACCATTGATTTTGTTTTCAGGAAAAGTAAATGGTTTATCAATTAATAGATTTGAGATTAAATGCAGTCAGTTTTCAATTATCAATGCTAATGGAGAACAGGCAGGAATCAGAAACAAGATCCACAGAGAAGCCTGAAGCCTCATTTCCATTTCAATCCTTTCCCCCATTTCCATTTCAATCTTTTTATTGAACTTATTTGAGATTTAAAAGCCTCTCTGTTTCCATTCGAGTAATTAAATAAACATGTATCAAGGGCCTACTGTGTGCCAGCCCCTCGACAAGGCATCCAGGAGAAAGTAACCTGGCCAAGAAGCCGACTAGGACCCTAACAATAACCGAGTTGGCTTCAGTTGTTTCCTTTTATCATCTCAGCAAAATGCAGCGCATAAATTAGAATTAATGAAAAGGAAAAAAATGCCCTTACTAAATAAGGATATCTTTATCTCAACTCTTCTGTAAAATAAAGTTTTTCACTAGCTCTTATTTTTGTGTGTGTGTGTTTAATTTCAGCTCCCTCATTCTTAATCCTGATCTATGTATGAAGAAGAAAATGGTAACTAGGGAAAAATGGAGAAAGGACAGAAACTAAGCAAAAAGCAAAAGAAAAATGTATAGAAAATAAGACAAAAAATAGAAAACTAGAGTATAATTTATGAACAACATTAAAGTTGACCCCAATTTTTCCTAGTAGATAAAAAAAGATAAAAATGGATTTATACATGTGAATGTTATGATTGACAAGCCAGAGGATAATGTGGAGATAACATAGAAATGAGACAGAAATAATGTCCATTCCAGCAAATAGGAAGAAAGGCAGCTGCAGAGACCAGTAAGCAGGAGAATTTGGTCTGTATTTATTACAGAAGTGACTGGACAAGAATGTCTAGGAAATGAGAAGTCAATCAGGGCAATTAATGATGAGTTTCTTCTAGAAATTATTTTCTTATTTACTCATTCCACAAATACTGGAGGTGCACCTACTGTGAGACAGGCACCCACAGACCCTTTCCAACTCAATGGTGTACAATAAATGTGTTTTTTTTTTGAACCAAGAAATAAAAGAAGAAAATAATGAATGAACAAGCCAATAAAATAATGAATGAATAAGCCAATACTTCAGAAAGTCCACACATTCTTTTTCACCTGGAGCCTTCTGCTAGGTGCCTTTCCTTGGCTCCTGTTGGACTCTGTCTCACCTACTCATTAATAAGGAATCTGAAATCCCAGTTATCATGATTTGAAACTCATGGGCCATGCCAACCAAGTGAACCCAAGTGAATCTGGTCTACTCATTTTGAGGAATCTGAATAAAGGGAGGCTGCAGAATTTCAAGAAATAAGATTAATGACTTTATGCTTAATTCTATCAGTCATGGGCAAAATGAAAATAGAAGCATTAGGTTACCAAATACCACAGAGACAGCAGACGTCTTTGTTAGATAGTGCTAATCCCTTGTAAAGAGATGTGCCCTCCCTTGAGCCCTCATCCTTAGTACCCCACATTTCTGCTGTAATAAGAAGGCATTATCCATGATACGATCTTGGGCAATGCATTAGTGCTCACTCAGACATCGTGACAATGGACGAGACGACATTGCAGGTTTTATGGTAACTCAGTTATCCCAAGCTGTCTGATGATGTAGCACATCCTCAGGCTAAAGTTAAATCTGTGATGCTAAGGGCTGAGACGAGAGAATAGGGAGGACCACAGGCTGAAGAATATCTCTCAAATGCAGGCCAATGCCAACACTAGGAACAGTATTAGCATGGACTCAATTTGATGACAGAAATCCAAAAGGAATCCTTGCAGAATTCAGCACCTGATCAGTGCTTTCCCAGAAACTAGGGCTTACATAATAATAAACTCTTACATACTGAATGTATATATGCCTTTAAAATGCCCCCAAGTGTGTGTGTGTGTGTGTGTGTGTGTGTATATATATATATGTATATATATACGTGTATATATGCCTTTAAAATATATATGCCTTTAAAATGCCCCCAAGTGATTCTAATGTACAGCCAATGTTGAGAACCACTGCCATGGTATGGAAGAGAAAAGTAATACCTTTTCCTCACCCATCACAAGGGTCATGGCTGACAACCCTATAACAAAAGACAGGTTGACAAGAGAAAAGCGTAACAAATTTATTTAACCAAAGTTTTATGTGACACAGGAGCCTTCAGAAATAAAGACCCAAAGACCTAAAGAAAACTGTGTATTTTTATGCTACATCTGATGAAAAAAGTGACTAGTTATGGAGAGACATGAGTGAAAAAAAAGGAAGTATGGGCCGGGCACAGTGGCTCACGCCTGTAATCCCAGCACTGTGGGAGGCCGAGGCGGGCAGATCACGAGGTCAGGAGATGGAGACCATCCTGGCTAACACGGTGAAACCCAGTCTCTACTAAAAAATACAAAAAAATTAGCCAGGCGTGGTAGCGGGCACCTGTAGTCCCAGCTACTCGGGAGGCTGAGGCAGGAGAATGGCGTGAACCTGGGAGGCAGAGCTTGCAGTGAGCCAAGATCATGCCATTGCACTCCAGCCTGGGCAACAGAGCGAGACTCCGTCTCAAAAAAAAAAAAAAAAAAAAAAAAAGGAAGTATGACCTAATGGTAATAAACTTAGGGGAATACAGAAAGCCCTGTTTGTTCAGATTGTTTGCTGTGTGTCTATAAGACATGCCTTCCTCCCAACCCCTGGTGTGGGGCAGGACACAGGAGGGAGGTGGGAGGAGAATGTCCTAGGTCTTATAGCTTCATCTGGGGAGAAGAATTCTAGTTTATATGACCTGCTTAGGGGAAGAAAGCAGGGTGGGAGATAAGAAGGCAGAAGATCAGAGGGATCTTCTTGTTTCTGAGGCGTCCCTGTCTTCTTCAGCTCAAAAATACTCAACATGCCAAGGTGCCATACTTGGGGATATTGTGTTCTGAGTCCTGACAATGGCATCAAAATAAGATTCTAGTTCTTCCTCTTCCCTCCTCCAGGCTCCAACATGAAAATGATAGGTTTTTAGAACATTCTAAAAATCACTAGATAAGGGTCTCTGAGAATGTCACAAGCCTTACCCAAGACTAAATCACTTAGAAGATGCTTGTCAGTCTGAAGTAAATGGCGAAAACTGCAGAGTAAAATTAAATGGTTGGCTGGTCAAGGCAGTGGTAAAATGTGGTCCATGCCTTAATGAAGAGAATAATATGGTCTCTTTGGGGCCCTCCTGCTAAGTTTTTCCCCCTCCAAGGCTGATCAGTGGGCTGGAAAGCCCTCTGTAAACTCCCCACCAAGTTACTCATGCTGTCTCATCACCCAGTTGATTTATTCTTTGGCACTTGTCACTGTGTAACTTGAAATTACTTAGTTTATTAGAAGAGATATTTTGAAAATTACTTAATCAGCTTTTTGTTAGTTTTTGTACTAGTAGGCCCAAGGTATCTATCTGCCTGGGGGAGATTAGAATTTATTGTAGAAGTAACAAAGAAAAAGGGGGAGGATGGTATTCACTTCTGACATGCAAAATAGGATTATGCAGCAAAACAACAGCTTTACAAGCCAGGCATTTGTATTGAAAGGATTTTCCAAATTCCTCTAATATCCATTTTATTAAGAGCCTATATGGAGCTCTTCTGTGGTAAGAAGCTATCCCTTTCCCCTAATACAGGTAAGCCAGTAAGGCTTGTTGCCCCATAGGAAGAGAATGGAAGGCAGGGGATGATAAAAAAAAACAAAAGCCTGGGTAAGAGCCAGGGAGTGAGGAGGAAGAAGAGAAAAGGAGAGAATCAGTGGGCCAGCTTTGGACCAGAGAAGGGTATTTGCTATAAATAAGTGAGGATAGTGAGAGCAACACCAAGGGCAAATGTGAGCACTTGCCCTCTGCTCAGTCCACCCTCTACTTAGTACTGCGTAAGAGACCACCCAGTGTAGGGCTTGGCTCCTTCGAACTGACCTTGCAATTTCATCAAGCAGAGAAGACCCTGAGCTTTTGCTTTTCTGAGCCACTTTCAATTCCCATTAATATAAATTCTGAATTAAGTGCAAGGAAACTTGACATTTTGATTAGCCTGTACAGCCTTTCTCTGTATACACATGCCATTTCTATCAGATTTATTGAAATATTGGAACTAGTTTTATGAAGTGACATTGTAGTGTTTGTTTGTACCCACTGCAATTAACATTCCAAAGGATAATGGATTATAGACACCCAAGCAAGATCCTGGGGTCCTTCTTTCTATCAAACGTCAACATTTCCCCAAACCCCAACACAGTGATTATGAATAGGCATAGTTTGCTTATTCATTAATCAGTCATTATTTACTGAGCACTATGATGTACCAGATGCTGAGATATATATAGACGATAGAGAACTGTCCCAGAGTGCTCGGAATTGAAACTGCCTTTGCAAAACTTATGACGGTGAAAGAAATCTGACATAGTTGACTCCACCTTGCTTCTAATCTTACAAGCTAACTGCCTTTGTTAACTTGAAAACAAAGATTATTACAGTCCTTTTCAGAAACTAACTCCCTTTTTGCTCAGGGACCAAAACCACCTTTGTAAGACTAATGAAAGGCTGCAAGGTTATGATTATGGACGGGGACTACATTCTGGAAGGCATAAGCATAGTTAAACAATAACCAGCCATTGTTCCCTATCTTGCCTTTCTCAAATCCCTTAGTGCTCATGAGTCATGGAGCCGAGGTCACAAGATTTGTGACTTCCCCAGTTGGCTCCTATAGATAACATCACTATTGTCAAAACCCAAGATAAGTCTCTGACATAATTGTCAGACTTTTGCATCCTGACTGACTCCACCAGACCTATAACATATATCAAGGAATTGATTTAACTGGTGACTGTCACACAGCCACTAACTCAGTAGGCATAGACAGTTTGGACACTTATGATTTCATCCCCAACCAATTAACAGCACCCATTCCAAAGCCCCCTGTTTGCCAAATTAACCTTAAAAATCCCAGCCTCCAAGCTCTCAGTGAGGCAGATTTGAGGAATGTCTTCCCTTCTCCCACTTGGCTGGCCCTATGATAAACTCTTTCTTTCCTGCAATACTTGCTGTTCTCGGTACATTTGCTTTTCTGGGCAGTGGGCAAGATGAATCCATCAGGCTAATACAAAATAAAGTAAAAAAGGTAACAATGTAAAGAAATATTATAATACTGTTATGGATTAAATTGTGTCCCCCAAAATGATATGCTTAAGTTCTAACCCTCAATACCCATAAATGTGACTTACATGGAATGTGATCTGAGAGACCAAAATAGATGCCCATTTATCAAGATGGACCCAAAGATTAAGGAAACAAATTCAGCTATGGTCAAGGGTTCAGGTCCAGGCTCGCATGACTAATTTCTAAATTCCTATGGCTACACTCCCTAATAACAGGAGCTATGGGCTCTGATTTATAACCCAGACCACTGTAACTTTGATTGCACAGCAGGACCAGCCTTAAAAACATTCTTTTCTGATAAGCAATTGCAAACCTCACACCAGTTTCAGCCAGCTTATAGACACGGTGCACAAACTGTCATTACATCCCATATTCACCTTTTGACATAAAGAGCCAAATTCTACCTCATGTTAATCTAAAACCCCTCCCCAAAGTGAACATGGAATGTATGTCACATATGCATTCACTCATTACAAATGTGCTCAGTTCCCTTCATAAATATATACAGCTTCTCTCCTGAACCTGCTGAATATGTATTACTCTACTGTCTAATACAGATCCTGTGGGGCATGAAACCCAACCTGCCCCTCTTCCCCTCTTCAAAAAGAGAGCACCTTTGGTCTACACTGGAGACTTTCTCTGCCTGGCTTGCAAACTGATATCACCGATAAACCTCTCCTTTCTACCATTTAGCCATCTTGGTGGTCTTTTGGACAACAGTAAATAGGGTCCTTGCAGATGTAATAAAGTTAAGATGAAGTCATACCAGATTAGGGCGGGGCCCTAATCCAACCTGACTGTAGAGGATAAGAGACACAGACACAAACACAGGAGGATGCAACATGAAGAAGTAGGCAGAGGTGGGAGTTAAGCAGCCACAGGCCAAGGAATGCCAAGGCTTCCTAGCAAACAGTAGAAGCCAGGAGAGACAAGAAATAGATTCTCCCTGGGAAACTCCAGCAGGAACCAACCCTGCCAATGCCTTGCTTGATGTTGGACTTCTGGCCTCCAGAACTGTACAAGAATAAATTTCTCTTGTTTCAGGCAACCCAGTTTGTGGCCATTTTTGATGGTAGCCTGAAGAAATGAACAGCAATACTCTGCAAGGAAACACTTCAATAGGGTATTCACCCAGGACAGGGAAGAACACAGAGGAAGCAAAGTCCCTCGCACAGAAAGTGGGATGTTCTCTGTCTCTTCACAGGTGCAGAAGTGGTTGGAGGGTGTAGCTGCAGGTGCGTTGTTAGCTCAGCCAGAACATGTGGGATATCTAGAAAAGACTTCTCCATACTCAGAAACTGTGCTTAGTGGCTCCAAGAGGAAACAAATATAGGTGCACCAAGATGGAACTCAACCTTAAGCACAGGGCAAGAAGTTTTCTAACTGTATAGTTAAAGGTGATGAGGAATCAATGATAAAGCTGGAAACGGGCTAGGACAATGGTTCTCCAAGCATGTGTGAGTTGCTTTTAGGGCCTTAAGTAAAGATGCCCAAGGAAATGAGGCATCGGGGAGCAATGTAAGTTCATGATCTGAAGATTCAGTACAGCTGGCCCCTGGTGCTCTGTGGAAAAAAGGGGATGAAATGTTGCTCAATCTGTTTTCCAAGGAGATATTATCATCTTTATTATTATTACTTCCACCAAGTTGACACTTTATCTACCAAGCTGATATTTCAGGAAAGGCTTTCTTAGTCAAATGGATTCCTATCTTTTTTTTTTTTTTTTTACCAGATTCCGAAAATAAATGCATACCCCAGAGAATGTATATTTAGAATTCTAAGGGATTTCCTAGGTAAAATCTACTCTGTCATCTTTTAAAACAAATGAGTTCAGTTGCACAAATACATTCATGCCAAACCACTTCAAAAAGAAATACAGTCAAGCTCCATAGATCATATTTGAGT
The DNA here is from genome assembly GCF_006542625.1 of Nomascus leucogenys. Taxonomy (NCBI): domain Eukaryota; kingdom Metazoa; phylum Chordata; class Mammalia; order Primates; family Hylobatidae; genus Nomascus; species Nomascus leucogenys. The sequence continues at coordinate 72,440,667 of NC_044387.1, read as the reverse complement.
TTTTATTCCAATATTAGACGTCATTGTAAATTACAGAAAGAGTAGGGGTAGAAAAGCTGGAGCAATTATTTCACAATGCAGGAAATGTTAATTTTTTTCTAGTTCCAGTTTAATTGAAATGATTGACCAAGTTAAATATGTTCTCCTTGCAGGTAAATGCAGGAAAATGTTTTAAGATAGAGGTAGGAGGAAACACACACATTTTTCTCAGTAAGACTATTGAGTAGTGTCTTTGTTAAGTCTTCTGGGAAAAAAATTAATTAACCCTCAAATTTTCAGAAACTGATGATCCACATCTGTCTTCCTTCCTTCTAGTGACTGAATAAAGTCAGAGAGAGAAGCTGGCTGGCTCAGGAGCTCCAGGTCCTTCTTGGTCCTTGCTTCTAGCATATTGGCATTTTACACTTTACCTCTGTTAAAGGGATTTCCTTCGGAAGAACTATTTTATGTGCCATGGCCTGAAACCTCAGCACCCAGTAAGCAACATTTTCCTCCTGTTATGGGTAAGGCCAGTTCTGCAAATCCAGGAATAAGTGATATTAGAATGAAAGAAGCAAGACAGAAAATCTACATATAATTAAGGACCCCAAGTCCAAATGGCTGGTTTTGATTAACATGTACCCTTTTTCCTAATGCTAATTCATTTGTTCATTTATTGGAGTTTAAAATTGCACCCTGTGCCCTCCAGTCTCAGCAAACAAAGACATAATTTAAAATACCAAGACACAAATGTTCTATTTGTTCCTGTGTAAAAGAGCCATTATTACAGTGACTTATTTTTTTTTTCTTCAGGAAACTAGCTCTTTTCAAGTTGTTTATCATGTTGTCAATTATTACCATCATTAATAATGATAATGATAATCATTGAGAACTAGCAATGTGCTGAGAAATAAATGGAGCTCAGAGCTAGGCATGGTCCCAATCTAATGAAACAATGACGATTTTGTCTCATCCCCAGTTTCACAAAGTGGGGATGGCAGATATCAGGAAAGTTCTTACCCAGTATACTCCCTCATTTTTTTTGTTTTTTGTTTTTTGTTTTTCAAAGCTCCCATTTTGCAATTCCCTGTGCATATATAGGGTGTGAATTCACAGTCAGCCTCTTATGCATGACCTGGCATGTGAGGCCCCCAGCCCTTGCAGTTCTTCGGGCTGGCACTAATTGCCAGATTTCTCCCAGCTGAGAGGGACTGGATGTTAGTCCCAGTGGATACACTATTAATGGAATCTGTTATCAAGTCACAAGACAAGATGCCAATCTGGCACTATTCTGTGAACTGGAAGTGCATGGGGGAAACACAGACACTCTGTCTGACGATGAATAGCTAAGCTGTGAAACCAATTGACTGGGCACCTACTAGAAATTAGCATGTCACAAATTATTGTACTGCATGAGATAGAGCATCATGTGTTTGTGTGTCTGTTTGTCTATCTATTTGCATGCATATGCTTCCTTCAGCTTCATAAATGTATGTGTACGTATATAAGGAGATAATAACTGAAGTTCTTGGGCAGCGTCTTGCTTGGATTAATGTGTTCTGATAATATTATGAATATAAACCTAAGTGAAACATTAGGAGCAAGTGTAGAAATTGTATAATAGCTCTTTTCTGAGGAGAAATCACTTTAGAATAATTTATTCTCACACTATTTTCATGGATGCCTAGAATAAATATGTAATTTATTTTTATCATTTTATGGAATTTGACTTAATACACACTTAAAGGTACATCCCTTAACCCAAATGTCAATGATTTTCATTCCAGGAGTTTGAAGCTGAATTTTAAACATAAGGAATATGGCTATGGAGGAAAAGTAGAAGACCTTATTTTTCTTCTGCCCCCCTCCTTGGTTCAGGCATCTACAGAACAGGGATCAGAAAGAAAACCAACCAATGCTAGTGGAGGGAAGCACTGGTGAGGTAGACCCTCATTGACGGTGTGTCTGTTTCATGGCCGCAGTTGCTCTTTGTCCCATTTCCTGGCCACCAACAGACTACTGACTAATCACAGAGGACTAGAAGCTCCCACCACTACCACCACCATCACAGGAACTCCTAAAACATAAGTTTTTGTGAAAGCCACAGGTGGAGATTATTACATGCATACGTGTTAAAGATCAACTTCTGCCCTTGGAAAAACACACATTATTCTGAGATCCAAATACCACCTTGGCTTTTGCATAATGATCACAGTGGGAGTTATCTATGTGCATCAGGGTGAAATTTGGTCTAGGCTAATTAAGTTTGTTTCCCTTTTTATCATGTAGACAGTGTAGAACAGTATCTCCAAAATATGTTTATTATGTGTTTAAGAAAGAATTTTTCCTACCCACACCTACATGTTAAAAGTGCTGTGGCTACCTAAAGTAAGGACTTGGTTGTCAATAGTTCTCAATTTTTTCTTCACTGGGAGTTATGGATCTATATAAGAATATTTCTGACATATGTTTTCTTTCCATTTTTAGAAGATAGAAAAGATAGGAGTATTGAGCTTTTTTATTCAAATGACCTGAGATTTGTGCCTTTAAACTTTCAATTACAGGGCACAGATTTGCTGTGAACCTTCTGTAAACCTATCAGTTAAAAGCCTGTGCAGTTTTATGGCATGTCACCTCCAGCCTCTGATTAGCAAATTGCAGGCCAAGTTAAAACACTTAAGCAATGCTGCTGCTTGTCTCATTTTGGAGAACTAGATCATTACAGTTTGGTAATTTAGATAAATCCTTGCAGTCTATCCTTCTTTCCTCTGTAGATATCTGTTGCACAGAGAAGGCACTCAGGGCCAAATTACATACTATGTTTTCCTTATAAGAAAATGCCAAAAAGTTTGCATTGATAGAATTTATGAGGGGTTTTTTTTTTGCACTCACTATTGAAATTTCCTTGTTCATTTTTTCATTTATGTCTTGTTTCCCTCTCTAAAATGTAAGCTCCATGAACTCACAGACCTCATTTGTCTTGAGCACTGTTGTATCTCCAGATCATTGCTTGGAGCTCAACAAATATTTGCCTAGTGATAAATTCATTCATTCATCCATTCCTCAAATTACCCAGATAACAAACAAGTCCCCTGCCTTTGAGGGGTTCACAGTTTTTTAAAGGAGGCACAAACACAACATGCACTACAGTGCAAGTGCCATGAACTTAGGGTAGGGGAGCAAACACTACATATTACCTTTAAAACCATAAGCTAGATATTGCCTTGATACAGCAGATATATGATATGCTAGGAACACATACATACTCAGTATATTACCTCCCCCACTGGTTATTCATTCAACAAAATAGTCATTGAGTGCTTGGGCAATGCTGCCATCCTTATAAGTTGGAACCAAGCCACAGCGTAGAGCTGGCAGCCCAGTGCAGAGGCACTGAGTAGCTCTGCAGCCTGATGAAGCTTAGGGCAGAAGTCCCCAACCTTTTTGGCACCAGGGACCCATTTAGTGGAAGACAAATTTTCCACGGACTGGGCTGGAGGTGTGTCGGGGGGATGGTTTCAGGAGGAAACTTTTCCAACTGAGATCATCAGCCATTAGAGTCTCATAAGGAGCATGCAACCTAGATCCCCTGCATGTGCAGTTCACAATAGGGTTCATGTTCCTACGAGAACTTAATGCCACAGCTGATCTGACAGGAGGCGGAGCTCAGACAGTAATGGTCACTAGCCTCCTGCTGTGAGGCCTGATTCCTAATGGGCCATAGACTGGTACCAGTCTGTGGCCTGGGGGTTGGGGACCCCTGGCTTAGGAGATCTCCATAGTCCATCCAGTCACTGGATGGAGTAGCCAGCTGGTATTTGGGTATCTGAAGTCAGGAAAGCGAGATTCAATAAGTTCTATAAGATCTTAGTTTTTGCATCAAATGGAAAGGCCATCGTGTCTGAAGCTATTTGATTATGCCCATGAAATCTGGAAGGCTGATTTGGAGACAGTTGATCTTTCTTCCCTTTGTTGTTTTTCAATTTAGGGCCTTTTCTTTTCAGAATCAGAATCAGAACTTGGCTCAGAGCCCTGACACCAGAACATCTCCAAATGTTCTCACCCCAGCCCTGGTTTAAGGACCTATGGGACCAGGAACACAGAAGTGGAGGCCCTTTAGATAATGAGTCACCTGACATTAGGACAAGTAACTTCTATTTATTTATTATGTGCAAATTTACTGTAGCGCATGCTGGTCTGAATAATTGCAGCCCCCCCAAATCCACCTGTTGAAACCTAACCCCCAAGGTGATGGCCTTTGGGAGGCGATTAGGTCATGAGAGTTCCACCCTCATGAATGGGATTAGTGCCCTTATAAAAGGGTCCCAAAGGAGCTTTCCATCCCCTCTACCATGTGAGGACACATAGAAGGCATCATCCATGAGGAATGGGTCCTCACCAGACACTAAATCTGCTGGTGCCTTGATCTTAGACTTCCCAGCCTCCAGAACTGTAAGGAATAAATCTTTGTTTATAAATTACCCAGTCTAAGGTATTTTGTTGTAGCAGCCTCAACAGACTCAGACAGCACACAAATTAAATTGCAACTTTATTTGGACTCTAAATGATGACTCAATACATGGTTGAAATAATTGCCTTGCTTATAAGCTAACAACAATCATAATAGCTAATGTTTGTTAAGCACTGATTTTTGTGTACCAGGGCTCTATTATAGATACTTTCCATTAACTAACATATTTAATATTCACAACCACTAGATGAGGTGGCTAATGTTACTGTCCCATCTTACAGATGAAGAAAGAGATACAGGGAGGTTGAGTCATTTGTCCCTATATCACTTGACAGAATGGGACAGAACCCAGACAGCTTGACTCCAGAGATAGTTGCTACTATTTATTGGATGCCATCTATGTACCAAGGGCTTTACATGTATTTTTGTCTCTGTAAGTCTGTTCCTTAAAGCAACACTACAAGGTAGGTATTATTTTCCTCATTTTGCAGAAAAGGATACTTTATGGATGATCCAGCAAGTCCTGAAATCAGGGTGTGAATCTTGTCTGTCTGTCTGAAAGGCCTCCACTCCATCCACTGCCCAGAGCTTCCTCTGTGACCTTCCTTTCCACTGATCTTGCTACTATCTTACTGGATTCTTGCCTTATATTTTCCCTTGGCCAAAAAGAGCAATAGCATGTTCTAATTGAGCATTCATCAAGAAGCTCTATGTTCCTTTTGGAGAATTATAATCTTTCACATTTATATGCCACTACATATCTTTCCAAAAATCTTCATTTACATGCCCTCATTTGTTCATCAAGACAAGCCTGAGCTATAAAAAGTGGGTATTATTGGCCTTCATCTCTGAAATGAGTAAACCTAGCAACAGTGAAGGTGGATAATGTGCCCAAGGGGCTTGCACCTGGTCCTGCTCTACTTTCATTTACTTGCCTTTGTTTCTACTTCGTGTAAATATCCTAAAGAAGAGTTTGGTAAGTGGGAGAATCAGACCAGAAAAAAAAAACCTGGTGCTCATCTCAGACATGCCATATGGATTTCTACAATAGTTTCCTTATGGGCAGTAAAGTATCTGAAAAGAGATCAGAGGATTCCAGTTAAATGCAGAGGACTGGACATATGCATTTGCCATTACTCCTTGAAATTATGTAAAAATGACAGAAATGCATAAAACAAAGCATAAAGCCACAGTATCAAAGATATTGAGAGAAAAGATCAGTCTAGGAGGCTCAACATCCAAATAGTAGGAGCTCTGGAAAGAGAACAGACAGGAAGAAATTACCAGGGAAATAATTCGAAATTTTTTTCCAGAACCGAAAGTTATAAATTTTCAGGTTGAGCTGATCAACACAATGTCCAGCTCAGTACATGAAAACAAGACCCACATAAATTGACACTGTTATGAAATTTGAGAACACTAGGAATAAAAAGAAGATTCTAAAAACATCCCAAGAAGAAAGAAAACAGGTGACATAAAAGGACTGGGAAGCAGAGTGACAAAGCACTTTTCAAAAGGAACACTATTGAGAAAAACTCGAATGGCTTAAAACATCTAGGAGAAAAAAAAATCTGTTTTTAGGTCTGGGGAAAATTATTTCCAATCTAGAATTCTAAAACCATCCAAACTATCAATCAAGTATGAGGCTAGAATTAAAAGGTTTTCAGATGTATATTTCAAAAATAGTTATGTTCAATGTGTCCATTCTCTGGAAGATACTAGAGAATGTGCTTTACCAAAACAAGAGAACAAACAAAGAACGAAGACATAAGATGGGAACAAGGAAATAGGAGACCCAAAACATGCAAGGAGTGAAGGGAATTCCCAGGTTGAGGATGACGGGATTGCTCAGGAAGACAGTTATGTATCAAGACCAGACAGCAGATATTCCAGGTCAGAACTAAAAGAAACAAAGGGATCCAGAAGCATATCCCTCAAACAAAAATGAAATTGGTAGACAAATTTGACTGTACTGAGAAGCAATGTGTACTTGAATTAAAAGCTCAGAAATAAACTAGAGACATATAAAACTAAGCAAATAAAAAATAATTTAGTGAACTTTTTGTAAATTTAGGAATATGTAATTACAGTATACTACATGACTCAGCTTTGAATAATATTAACATGATCATAACAATATAAACTTTGAGTGAATAAAATTATGACAATTATTTTGGAAAAATGGGTGAAAGGAAGTGGAAGTGGTATGGGAATAAGGGTACAAGAGAGGCAAAATCCTCATTTCATCCTATTTAAAATAAGGAAATAATGAATTAGCAGCACAATGTTGTTGTTGTCTGAATATGAAATAAATCCTAGGAAAAGCAGTCAAAAGAGTTAAAAGTAGTTGCCTCTAGGGAGTACAATTAGGGTAAGAAGGAAGATGGCTCAGGAGTCCTTCTTGGAAATGATGCCCACCATTCTTCCCTTTGTTCTTGGTAATAAAACCCCAATTTTACTCATAACAGCAGTAGGCTCAGATAAAAATCCATGCTTCTTAGGTGCTCTTGCAGCTGGATGTGGCAATGGGACTTTATTCTGGCCAGTGAGATGTAAGCAGGAGTTATCAGATAGGCATGCCCCTTTGTTTTTTCCCTTTTTCATCTTTCTGCCACCTAGAATGCAGACATGAGTGACTAGAGCTTATCTGACTAAGGATGGAGAAACAGAAAGGTAGAAGGAGCCTGTGGTTCCAATAACTTCAGGAACTGCCAAACAAGCCCTGGACTGACTAGCATGAAACAGCTTTTACTATGAATGAGTAAGCTTTATATATTTAAGACCCTGTTATTTGGAGTTTCTGTTAAATACAGATGAAACTAATTCTAACTAACATATATACCTTAAGAAACTATCTAACTTATTAAACTATCTATGCATAACATGGATAAAAATTAATATTGAAAAAACGGAGGGTCAGCAAATGCACAAAGAGAATAAGTCCCAAACACCCACTTTGGAAAACTTATTTAGGATCCTGAATGCCCGCCTGGTGAATGTGCTTCTTCCTTCATAGACCTCACTGTGAAAGGCATATCTGAGATGAAAAGTACACTTAATGGTACTCATGGCAGATGAAACATTGCAGAAAAAAAAAGATTAGTGAACTTGAAGATACGGCAATAGAAACTATTCAAATAAAAATGCACAGAAATTTTAAAAATTTAAAAAGCCTCATTAAGCTGTGAGATAACGTTAAGAAGCCTAATATATAAGAAATTGGAGTCCCTGAAGGTCATGAGAGAGGAGTAGGCCAGAAAAAATATTTGATAAAATAATCACTGAAAATTTTCCATATTTGGAGAAACCTATAAATCCATCGATATAAGAGCTAAACAAATCTCAAGCACAAGGCACAACAAACAAAATTGCTTAAAGCCAGTGATAAAGAGAAGATCCTACAAGCAGCCAGAGAGAAAAGAAATTATATACAGAAGAACAATGATAAGGACTACAACTGATTTCTTGTCTGAAACAATGCAAGTAAGAAGACATTGGAGCAATGTCTTTTAAAGAAATAAAAATAAACTAGCTGTCAATCTAGAATTCTACATATAGCCAAAACAAAAAAGTATTTAATAATTAAGGCAAAATGAAGACTTTTGTACACATACAAATACTACAATAATTCATCAGCAGCAGACTTGCATATAAGAAATGTTAAAGGAAGTTCTTGAGGCAAAAATCAACTGATAACAAATGGAAATATATATATCTACACAAGGGAGCAAGGAGTGCCAGAACTGGCAACTATAGAGGTAAGTATACAAAAACATATTTTTCCCTTAAGATTAAGAACAAAGTAAGAATGTGCATTCTCACCACTTCTATTTAATCTTGTCCTGAAGGCTCTAGTCAGTGCAATAAACCAAGAAAAAAATGCATCTAGACCTTAAAAGAATAAGTAAAACTCATTTTACTTGAAGACAACATGATTGTCCATGCAAAAAATCTGATGGAATCTACAAAAAAACTCAAAGAATGAGTAAGTGTTTTCAGCAAGTTTGCATAATGCATTTCAACATAAAAAATCAACTATACTTCTATGAACTCATAACAAACAATTAGAAATTGAAAATTTAAAGCAATGCCATTTATAATGGCATGAAAAATCATATAATTGGAGACAAATCTGACAAAATTGTGTAAGACAAATACACTCAAAACTACAAAATATTGCTGAGAGAAATTAGAGAACTAAATGAAAAGAACTCAATAAATTAAACACAACCCAAATTGTTAAAATATCAGTTCTCCCCAAATTAATCTATAGATTCAATGTAATCTCAGTCAAAATCCCAGCAAGGTTTTTTTGGTAGAAATTAGCAAGTTGATACCTAAATGTACATGGAAAAGCAAGAGATAGCCAAAATGAATTTGAAAATGAACAATGCAGTTAAAGAATGAACACTAACCAATACCAAGGTTTATAATAAAGTTATAATAGTTAACACAGTATTGTATTGGTGGAAAGATAGACATATAAATCAATGGAACAAAGTGGAGAGTCCAGAAATAGATCTATGTATACACAAATAACTGACTTTTTTTTTACAACAGTGCAAAGGCAATTCAGTGGAGATGTGATAGTCTTTTCTTCAAATGATGGTGAACAATTGAATACCTATTTTTTAAAAGAACATTGATCCATATCTCACACCATATATAAAAATTAACTCATGTATATTATAGACCAAAATGTAAAACCTAAAACTATAAGAGGTCTAGGGGAAAACATACAAGAAAACTTTGTGACTGATTCCCAGATCCATAATTTTAGAATTCCTCTTCTATAATGAAAAAAATTTTCTTTACATATGTAGAGTGACATCTGGTCATCCCATTACCCTAAAATGGGAGAATGGGATGTGAGGAACCCACATGGTTATAAGGACTCTGCCTCTGATCCAGAAACCTCATGTTTGCTCCCAAGAAAAAAAAATATATATCTACTAAAAACTTTCAAAACATATTACGCCTTCCACCTCTGTTATGGGTAACCCCATCACTCCATCCCTTTCACATCTTCACTACCACTGATCTGATGACTCTGAAAGTTATCTTTTCAGTCCAGACTTCTTGGCTTTCAGACTGGTATTTTCCACTAGCTCTGCATACATCTACTTAGATGTCTCACTGACATCTCAAAGCAATGTCCAAAATTGCAATTAATATCCTCTTCCACACATCTGCTTATTTTTCCTTAATGGCATCACCTCCACTTAGCCACCCATTCTAGAAACCTGGTGATCACCAAAAACATGTGACGGTACCACTGAGTAATCAGATATAATTTCAAAGTTTGAGGCCGGAATGACTGAGAGAGTGGTTTGTCATTAACAGAAAAAAAAAAAAGTCCAGGGAAGGAACATTTCTTTCAGGAGGGAAGATGCTAAGATTGTGGACCTGTCAATTTCAAGGTGCTGGTAGGGCATCAAGGTGGAGATTTCTAGCAGTCAGTTGGAAATGCCACTGTACATGACAGATCGCTGATCTTGGTTACAGGAATGAAAGCTCAAGAGCTTTTCTGTAAAGCTTAAGCTGTGGTTTGACAGGATTCATACTGTTTCTAAGAGTGAAAACATTCAGAAGCAGTCAGCTGTAGAGGACAGACCATCAGGGAGGACGATAAAGAGAGGGACACTGAGAAGAAGGAGGAGTGGCATTTAGAGTATGCTTTCTTGGCCAGTTAAGGGACAGGAGCACAAGTCAAATTTTTGTGGTAGGTCCTCTACTAAAGGGTTCCTGAAAACATGGCTTTTTCTCCTTTGTTGCTTAATAAAATCTTTTCCCTCTGTTTTCTCTTCCCTCCCTTGCTCCTTGTTTTTTCTTTTTTCTAGCCTGGGAATGCCAGCATGGGGGCACACAGTGTGAAGGACAAGGGCCTGGCTATAGGTTTTTCACTCCAGTGCATTAGGAAGGCAGACGGTAAGGAACAGGCTAGCAGAAAAAGTCTTCAGGCTCTGGCTGCCTTTTTTGATTTGTGCATTAATGCTGCAGAGTCGACAGCCTGCCTGAGAGAGGCTGAAGGGACGTGTGTTCTGTATGTCTGGAATTTATTCCTTTGGCTCTGTAAGATGTGACACTGCATAATGGCCACGAAGAAGTAATTCTGATCCTGTGACTATCTTGGCAAAAGTTCCAGAAAGACATATGGACATAATCTTCTGGACATTTGTAGAAGAGCCTTCCCTTGGGGACTGCAGGCTTGCTCTCATTTCCAGTCTTACGGCTCTTACCTTGGCTTTATCCTGTTTTCACTTAAGAGATAAAAGGCTAAAGTGTATTCAACTGAAAGGACAAAAAATATATTAATGTAAGAGTAAGTCATCATTATGACACATATCAATTTCTTACCTCAGGCAGTGTACAAACCAGGGCTCTGGATATTAACCCAGCCAGGATTAGAGACAAAAAGGTCTGGATAGCTCTAGATACACACTGGGAAAATATGAACTTTTTCAATGCTGGGATCCAGCATCTTCATCTATAAATTGACAGAGAGGTGACATTTTTAAAAACAAAATCTTCCAGGAACAATGATTTGCCTAAATATTATTCTGGAACAAGTGCTCTGCATCTATGACCCTAAATTTTAGGTATATTTTGAGAAATTATTCATTTCTCATTGGAACAGATTTCTTTTTGTTTTGTTTTGCTTTTTGAGACAAGGTCTTGCTCTGTCATTTATGCTGGAGTGCAGTGGCGTGTTCTCAGCTCACAATAACCTCTGCCTCCTGGGCTCAAGTGAATCTCCCACCTCAGCCTCCAGAGTAGCTGAGACCACAGGCCACCACACCCAGCTAATTTTTTAATTTTTTGTAGAGATGGGGTTTTGCTAATGTTGCCAAGGCTGGTCTCAAACTCCTGAGCTCAAGTGATCCACCAGCCTCAGGCTCCCAAAGTGTTGGGATTACAGGTGTGAGCCACCACATCTAGCTAGAATAGATTTCCATCTGTACACATCTTTATTATAAAATACTTGACATAACACAATATCCAGCTAATTTCCTCCCAAGTTTCTGTGTATAACTTGGGAAGTAATCAGTTGTTAAACTTGAATTTCATCTAAGCCCTTCAATTTACCTTTATCCTTCTTTTTTTCCTTGAAGAGTCTAATAGGGTAATAGAAAAAAACTCAGAAAATACCAAAGCCCAGGTGCTGGTCTATGAACACTGACTGTGTCCTGCCCCTAAAGTTGCCCTTTAAAGCTAGCTCCCTGAAGAATGCCAGTCAAGAGGTCTGCCAGGAGCCGATCTTTACTCATTTACCAGTGTTTTGTAAATCCTCATTGAGAAAATTATTGGGAGTCGTACTATTGGGAAAAGGAGAAAGAGACTGAAACTGTGAAGATGGAGGTTCCCTGGGGTATGAGGTCCTCTTTACTTAGACCTTAAGCAGTTTTCCCCTAAGGAAGCACTCAGAATCATCTTGCAGTTGGAATGCTAACAAATTGCCTTGACTGATGGCTAGCTTTAAAAGGATAGGTTATTTTTGTTTTGTTGTTTCATTTTGTTTTTATCTCAGTGGTCACCACACTATCAAGATCTAAGCAAATGACTGTTCCATGAACCTTAACCAAGAAAAATGAGTAATCAAGAACTTTTTTGCATTTTTACACATATATGGCTATAGATTAGGTTCATTTTGTAGAATCTCGTCACAGGCTCAGAGAACTACAGAAATGGAAAATGCTCAAGAGGTTATCTGTTCTAGCTTCCAGAGCCTCAAAGCTAGTGGACAGTAAGTTGCAGGTCAACAGAAACACTAGCAAACTATTGGTACCTTGGATGATATTTGGGCCATTGCCAGCACATGAGATACAATGAAACGATGTGTGTTCAGCCCATAATGGCATTCATCACATGGCTGAAAGCAAGCCAGCTGATAGGTCCCCAGTTTTATCCAATTGGGACATTTTTTTTCTTAGTTCTGGTACAAACGAATCAACCAGAAAGGTCTCCGGTTTTACCTGCGTTAGATATTCTCTTCCCCTAGGACTCGATAAACCATGGCTGGTGTGGGAGGTGGGAAAGTCAGCACAGCTGGGCATGAAACCTGTGTGGTTGCACAGGGACCTGTGCTTAGAAGGGTCTTATGTTTGGCATAATGCTTCTGCCATCTAGAAATTCTTAATAATTTTTGAACACGTGATCTTGCATTTTAATTTTGCATTGAATTTCACAAATAATGTAGCCAGCCCTGGCACAGAATACTAGCTCAGCTTGGCAGTTCTTAACATAGCCATGTGGATGGGTTTCAGTGGGGGCGGGAAAATAGTTCCCAGGAGTGGTGGGTAGATGGTGGCCAGCACTGCTGGTATAGCCTTGAGAACTGAAAGGACACTGAATCATGGACGATATGGTTCTTGCCCTCCAAAAATCTCAGTCTGGTAGGATAAATTTTATTTTCAAAAAGTTGTTTCTCCAATCCCCACATATCCAAATGAATATATTTTATATATATATATATATATATATTCTTTCTACCAAGGAAGTGATTCAAGGAAGAAATTTATTTCTGTCTCTCTCTTAATTGACAAAGATTAAATGTCTATATATAATATATATATATATATAGAGAGAGAGAGAGAGAGTGAATGGGAATATCCAACTACCATAGAAAAGTGATAAATAGGAAAAGAAAATATAGGCAGAAAATCCACCTTTGCTCTCAACATCACAAAGACTAGCTTTATCAAGTGCAAGCCAGTCTATGATTACAGATGGTATTAAGAGTCTCTTGTACAACAAGAGGGACCCCAATCTAGCACCAGGACTTAATATTACAAACTGCTACAAATATTCTTTCTACCAAGGTCCATAAAGAATAGGACAACGTAAGCCCTGGAAGGGTGCCTGTAGCCTTGCAAGGACTCAATGAATAGAGTACAAAAAAGAAAAGAAAGTTAAATGACAAAGAAATGGAAGGAATGCAAGGGAAGGAGGGAGGGAAGTTGACCAGTTAAGTTTTTCAAGGTACCGGCAGGTTATCTGGGAAGATATAAAACAAAGGGTAAGCCATATTTAGAGCAATAAATTTTATGAAACGTTAATTGGGTTTACTCTCAGAACTCCCCTTTTCATTATTATGTTTAATACCAAACACTAAAAAATTAATCAGGAAATTCCATCTGGCCAACAATTTCAGTTTATGAAATTTCTTTTGCTTCAGATTAAAAGCAATCCTCTGAGTGAATTGAGTATTCCAAGACAGCCCCTAATATCCCCAAACAAAGACTCAAGAGTATCATTCTCTTTTATATTGTAACATCTTTGAGTCACTTGCAATCTATAAATAAACTTGCATTTTACAGAAATCCCTCTACAAAAAAGCAGCAGCATGCTGGAATTCAATGCACGAGACTATTTTTAAAAGTGTTTTGATTTTTAAAAAATTAATTATAGGCCCTAGATAACACAAGAGTTATAACTTGGCTTACCACAAGTTTTATGTTTCTTAACACTTTGAAACAATCCTACATCTGTGCTTTAAGTGCGAGTTTAGTACAAGTGCAGTCTTTAATGTTAATTGAAGCTTTTCTTGATTATGGCTGCCCTGTTCTATAATGAGGAAAATGGAATCAGTAATATTGTGCAATCAGTAATATTCTGAAATCAGTAATTAATGCTGTTTATCTTTACAAAAAAACATGTTGCTGCTATTTTTAGATGTCTTGGGTTTCCCTAGGTGTAACTCAAGAAGTTATCTGACACCAAAATGAATCTTTGAAACAAAAGCCCTCCCTTTAAAAGCATATAAAAGAGAAAAGCAAGGAAATGTGGGGGCAGTGTTTTCTTCCCAGAAGGCATGTGCAACTGTAAATCTATGAAACAGGAACATTATGGATAATAAAAACTTTGGGCCTAGATGTATTTGTTCAACTGAATTTGTTAGTTGATTTAGATCAAGAGAAGAGTTCATGACATAGATCAGATTTATGTGAAACCACGTGCTTGAGAAGCATTATGGTCTTTACCTTATACAAAAAGGCATAGATAGTATAATATAGAAGTAACATTTGGAAATTTTAGTCCTCAGAAACTAAATGATAACTTCTCTTTCAAGAATATGTTGTTTAAAAGTACAGGAAGAGAGGAAGTGATTCAAGGAAGAAATTTATTTCTGTCTCTATCTTAATTGACAAAGATTAAATGTCTAGGTCCTATAGGTTTTTGCTCTAGTAAAAAGTCTTTGGTTGATTTTCTCCTAAGAATTCCTTGGGAGAGAAGTGGACATTAGCCACGGTAACTGGAGACAGAACAAGACCTCAGATGCATGACTCTTGTAACAGAAACTAATTGATTTTCTGTAATTTGGCCTGTCTGGCCACATTATATTTCAGACAGAGTGAAAATTACTATTTCTGTGCTCAACATTTCTTGACAATTGAAAATGAGTAACAGCATTTTTTAAAGAAGAAAGAGTAAACACAACATTTGATTAAATGGTGGCATATAATTCCAACCCAAAACACATAGTCAATTTTATTTTTCAAGTTCATGGACAACTATTAACTTACACAGTGAGAACCACAGTTCATCTGATCCACTGCACAAGAAAACCAACGGAAAAGGATATTATCACTTTGAAATAAGTGATACCTTATATCTCTGTGGGTTAAAGAGAACACAAGGGCATAAGGATAAGCCTAGTAGAAGTTTCTAGAAAGAGTTAATAAACAATGCAGGCCAGTTGCAAAATATCCTTGATCTTCCTTGGAGAAGTAACCAGAATTGCTATAAGAGGGATGGTTACAGAGCAGCTAATATCCTCTGGTCATAGATCCCAAGAAAAAGGCCTCAGGTACCTAAGATCATGGCTGGCCTAGGGTAGGGGTCCCCAACCCCTGGACCATTGGCCAATACTTGTCCCTGGCCTGTTAGGAACTGGGCCACACAGGTGAGCGGCAGGCAAGCAAGAGAAGCTTCATCTGTATTTATAGCCACTCCCCATCACTCACATTACCACCTGAGCTGTGCCTCCTGTCAGACCAGCAGCGGCATTATATTCTCATAGGAGCACAAACCCTACTGTGAACTGCACACACAAGGGATCTAGGTTGCATGCTCCTTATGAGAATCTAATGCCTAATGATCTGTCACTATCTCCCATCACCCCCAGATGCGATTGTCTAGCTATAGAAAAACAAGCTCAGGGCTTCCACTGATTCTACATTATGGTGAGTTGTATAATTATTTCATTACATATTACAATGTAATAATAATAATAGAAATACAGTGGACAATAAATGTAATGCACTTGAATCATCCCAAAACCATTCCCCTACCACCCCACCCCCGAGTCCTTGGAAAAATTGTCTTCCACGAAACTGGCCCCTGGTGCCAAAAAGGTTGGGGACCACTAGAGAACTAAGCAAGGTAAATGTTTTCTTTCCTAAACTCAAGATTTTTCATTTTGACATTTGCTAAAGACACTAAATTCTAAGAGATTGTGAAATGTCAAACTGCCCTCATAAATGATGAGAACACTTCGTGAGATTGTGTATTTCAATGCAATAAGTAGAAGATAATGCATTTATTTAATAAACCCATGTAAAATGTTAAAAGTCATCGTTCTCTGAAGTACTACAAAATGTTTCCCAAAGATATCATACCAGGATGCTACGGCAGCCAAAAGAAAGATAACAGCTATAGGGAATAAACACAAACAGAGTATTGGGCTAGACAGGCTCCTGTTTGCTAGAGAGGCATTTTACGTATTCTTACTTTCTTTTGCCTTTTGAAAAACACAGTATCCAGTCCCATTCTTAACACCATTTATCTTCATTCTTACTATACGTGACGGGATGAAAATGCCTTTTAGTAGCCAAGCTGATGTAAGTGTGGAATTCACATCAACTGAAATCACTGCTAGGCCAAGTTATCAAAATCTTATTGTTGAATTAGAATCTAGACTCAGACTCCAAGGAGACATGAATAATGTGTGTGCTGGTCTTTCCCTAATTAGTATTCATGAATCTCTGGGAATTCTCTCTCTGTCTCTCTCTCCGCATTTATCTCAGTGGTTGTTTCATCTGATTGTTGCTTGATTTTAATTAAATCTGGCACTTCTTCATGGAGCACTAAATTTCTTCTCAATGGCTATACATTAAACTGTGGTGAGCCCTGAAGGCTCTGCCACCAACATAAGTTCAGCCTTTATTGCTTTGTGCAGTCCATCCATTCTTGGTTCAAGGGTGTCCTAGATACAGAGATACCAGTTCAGATATGCACAGGTAATGACACCAATTACCTGGCAGGATGTGTAAAATAAGCTCTTCCATTCTCTTCTGTACCACGCTGATGGACTCTGATACATCTTCCCTTCAATTATCAAGTAGGACTTCATTCACTGAAAGGTCTCATCAAAGTCCACGTGTCTTGGTGGTGGAGTTATTTAACGCCATACTTTTCAACATCTTTAGGCTTAAAATCAGGAGAACCACCTGACATACAAAAACATCATCTGTTTTGAAACCTAAAAGTTCCTATTATTGGAGCTCCTAAATTAAGCTACTGCTTAGAAGTGTGTGTGTGTGTGTGTGTGTGTGTGTAGTGTGTGTACAAGCTCTCTAACTTTGAAGGCCAAATATCGAATTCCAAAACACAAAAGAGAGAATTTCTTAGTACATAGAGGGATATGACCACATGCAAAAAACATAGTTTATAGAAACATGGAGTTTAACGTTTTCTACCACCCATTACTTACAAGTCAGGAGTATCTTCTTTCAAGTACGTCATGAAGCAAAGGATGTATTGAAGTGGAGCTTCTTTCTTATACATTATTCTTGTTGGCTCTGAGGGAGGAGCCAGATTTCTAGAAATTTCTAGAAAAAGCCTGGGTAAAGAGCAAACCATCCAAACCATCCCCTGAGATTAGATAGAAGAAGGGAGACCATAGAGAGCTTCCAGTTTATGGTCTAGGCATAATAGCAACAATGTGCTGGCCTCATCTTCCCTATATGGCCCTTCATCTCTCAAGGACACTGAACAGGGTGTTCTATTTCCTTGCACTGGAAAGGAAAAAGGAGTTATAGATTTCTTTGCTGCAAAGCAATCTTCTAGAGAAAGGAATTGTTCCCTCCGCATCAGTGTTTTATCAGAATCAAGACTTTAATAGTAAAATGAAAGGAAATGAATCCTGTTTTCCCAATTGCTCAGCATGCATGTATTCCCAGTCTTTCTTTTTTCCCCTAATGACACCTAACTGGATTTTAAAATGTAGTTTTTCTAAGAAGGAACTTCATGTTTTCAGAATGCTTTCTCAAAAACAGGAGCTCTTCTAGTTACAACATAAATGATGCTATTAATTTCTGTTATATGTACATCATCGTATGTGGGTTTTGTTGTTGTTACTGCTGTGGTTTCTTTCTCTTTTTTTTAAGAGAATATATACTGACCTAGACATCTTCTGTCTCTCCATGTGGCATAAAGTTTCAAGACAGCAGGCTGAGTTCCATAGCCATAGAACACATAGAAACTCACAGCCAAGACAGGAATCAAGCTCACAACTGTGCTAAGAAATACTAAGATAACCATCTGCTTCCAGCTCTGTTAGACTACAAGGGGCATTTTGTTTATTAGCCTGCTAAATGCTTTTAAAGTATTGCCTTTGTTTCCACAGGATAAAAGTAGTTAATCAAAGACTACATTAGTTAATGCAATTTTAACTGGAAAGATGTATACAAATATATTTCGAGATACATTGCAAGGATAGTGGAAACTGTCTCTTTTTCACTTTACTTGCAATTTTAATGTTTCTATTGAAATTATTTATTTCATTTAAAAAGTGGAAACTTAGAACCACCTGTATTATCCCCTCACATTGTACCCACATTGCTGAAGAAGCTATCTATCCTAGGACATTGGGTTTTCATATTATTTCCCCCATCATGAACTAGTGAAAGGGAATGATTACAATTAAGCACAACTTAGATTTGAAAGAAAAATAATCTGCTTTCAGAAATCAATGTGGTTTTATTCATAGTTTTGAGTCAAATAGAGAGGTGAGCCAGTTCATTCCAACTCTGACATTCAAAGACTCACTGAAGAGCACTAAACAAAACCAAGCATGTTATTTTAGACACATCTAACTACTGCCATTTATAAGTAACGACTCGAAATTCTGCTCTGCTTTCCATAGCTTTTTAAAAACCTGTTCTAAATCTATTTGTACTGTGTATCAATTATATGGATAAAATAAGAGCCGAGAGGCTCTCCCTAAGAAAAATGTTGTTTTTGCCAGAAACTCTGCCCAGCTACCTTCTGAGTTCCTTGAAAATGAAAATCTCTGTGTCTCCCAGATGACAGCCACCTTGTCGGTGCAACCAAAATAGCTCTCGCAGCTAGAGAGCTGTCTGTCAGCAATAGTTCTGACAGATATCAGATTTGGCATGCAGCAGGAAGGCTAGAAATGGTCCCACAGAAGGCGGTTTGGTGGGAGTATGACCAGCTAAGGAGCAAGGAAGGGGGAGCGCTCAGAAAACAGTGCTCCTGTTTTCACAAGGAAAACTACAGGCATTTCGGGAAATGACAAATAGTCTTGAGGGAGAGGACAGACAAAGAGATGGTTATTGACAAGTCTCTATTTCCACGATTAGTTCTATGGGATTTTTGAAAGGGCAATGATTAGATAGAGACAAGATGCAGTAAACTGGCCGGTTTCCATTTGTGAAAGGAAGCAAATACACTTACATGCGTAGGATTTTTATCTCCCTCTAGTGGTGGGGTGGGGCCTTTGAGGCTATAGCCTATTACTGAATAATACTGCTTCAGAAACAAAGATGAGCTTCCCTTACAGCGCTTTTACCCGTAAGATTAGGATTTTCATTAAATGTGTTGCTCTCCCTTACGGTCGTTTTCAAAACATTCCCAATCTTCCATGTGATGGAGTGAATTGCCTTTTAAGGATGCTGATTACCAGCGATGAGGTAACAAGTGTCTCCCTCTCTTCTTAGCTAGAGATACAAGATTCCATTTTCCTCTGTTGTCCTAACAAAAGTGAAGCCATTTTGTGCTCAGAGGCAACTCTCCTGATCCCTAGTCTGGGCCAGAAAAACCTGAGGAGCTAAATAAGTAAAAGAAAGCTAGCTTACCTAGAGTAAAGGTGGAAAACATGGAAACTCAGAGGGAAGACTCTAGTAAAGGATCTAGAGAATCATCTGAACCTTAAATTAAGGGCAATAATTGGAGAGAAATTTTGGAACAAGTCTCCACCACTCCCTTCCAGTCCCTGTCATTTTTGCCATTTTCATCCTTGGTCAAATGACCGATACTTCTGGTGTAGCAATTTAGAACAGTGATAGTGGATGAAAAAGCAGAAAAGATAGAAAAAATAAATGATAACAATTTTAAGGAGAGTAACTAAAGTTTCCTTCTTCCATATGGATATGCAATTTAAGTGTATTAAAGGAAAAGATCAAAGGTTACAGCCATCTAATCAACGGATTATTGATCAATAACTGAAAACCTATCAATGTGAAGTATACAAAATACGCAGCTTTTCCCCTTGCCCTGCTCTATACTCAGAATTAGGCATCACTGATGTCTACTTGATTTCTCCTCTTGAATGTCTCCAAGGCAACCAAACTCATATGTTTTCCTTGCAAACCTGTTCCTTCTCTGGTTTCCTTATCTCGGTGGATAACTTCATCAGCCGGTCATGCAAGCCAGAAATCCAGGAGTTACTTGTTCCTCCTAGCCTTCCACCATCATATCCAATCCATCAGAGTCCTTCAATTTTACTTCCTATATCTATCTCAAACAGATCCATTTCTCTGTGGCTCTGCTACCACCCTAATTCATCATCTCTCCCCTAAAAAATTCCTGCTCCAAAGGGCATCCACTCCATCCTTTGTCAAATGCATTGTCCACACTGCACTACTTTATTCAACAAATATTTTTGAGGAACCTACTTTGTACCGTAGTGAATCAGACAGACAAGGAATTTCTGGAAAATAGAAGATAAACATCAGGTAGTCAAAAGCACTATGAGGACAATCAAAGTAGGATGATGAAATAGAGAGTGGCTAAATGACTACTCTAGACTGTGTTCAAATACAAGAAATTGGTGGCAATTTTAACAAGGGGTATTAGTTTTGACGCAGGAAAATGAAAGAAGTCCTCTGGGACGATGGTATCTGCTCCTAGCATATAAGGAGTGTGTTTCTGATACTGGCCAATAATAAAAAGGAGGTTAAAATGTACATGAACATTCAATCTAGGGCTGTTTGTCTCCAAATATCTCTGCTTTAACATAGCACTTACTACCTATATGGAAGTATCTTATTTTTGTTAACCTCTGTATGTCTCCCTTCTTTAGAATGTAAGCTCCATGAACATGCGGGCCATAACGGTCTTGATCTCTGCAGTAACTACAGTGCCTAAGAACTGAGCCTGGCATTACGGTAGGCATGCTAATAAGTATTTGTTGCATTAACGCACAAATTGCTGAGTGAAGCAGGAGAGTAGACAGAGAATGTAATGGATTGGGTTTGGGGGCTGAGGAAGTCTCTGCTGAGATGTCAAGGTCATTTACTTCCCCTTGCAAGGTTAACTGGGTTATAAAATCCCGGCCACGCTTTTTAGCATCAAGCACCAAGCGCTTACGCTCAAACTCATACACCCGGTCAGAGCCACAAACCTCTCCAACTCCCCGCTAGGAGGAGTCACACCTCCCCACCCAGAAACCCTCCCACCCTCTCCTCTCTGCCGGGTTCCGGCAGGCTTAGAATCACAATGCTCGCCGGGAATAGTAGTCTTCCGGTCCGAGCCTATAGCGTTTTTTAATACATTTGCAGAACTACGCTTTCCAGGGAGCCTCGCGGCATAGTGATGAGGCTGCGTCACCTGACCAAGACTCTGGAGTTACAATGGCGGCGCCCGTGCTGCGCTGGGGCGGCGGTGCAAGACGTTGGGCTTTCGCCTGGGTCGACGGCGGTTCTTGCCACCGAAGAGGGGCTCCGACTGGTTCCACATCCAACCGGATTAGGGGACAGAGCTCAGTGGCTCAACAGCCCCTCCACACGGCCCAGAAGCCGAGGAAAGGGTATTCTGTTTCATACATTTTTGCCCACCTAACTGTGAGGTGGAACTGCAGGACTGGGGAAATAATGGCAATTACGGCCCAGCTTCTAGACGTTTTGGCTGACGGGAGGGCATTGAGTTATAACCCGGAGCCCGAAACCTAAATAAATGCACAAAATAGGCCCTCTATCAGCTCCGCCCCCATATATAAACCACTGTTTTCAAATAGACGTAGGTGGGGAATTCGCGAGTGTAAAATAGCGAATATTTTCTTGAAGAGTGCACAGACAGAAGAGTGGATTCGGTCATCTTACTAATAGCACTAGCAGTGGGGACGGTGACACGAGAAGCGGGATCATATTTAGCTGATTTTATTTAGCGCTAGTATGGGCCGGCAGCGTTCTAAAGGTAAAAAGGGAGCCTTTACCTACAAGCTCTTGGTAGTGGTGGGTTATTGTCATTAGTCAGAAAACACGAGTTATCTGTGCAGGCGTTTTATGTTGAATATGTGTGACTAGACCTAGGAGGACGCAGCCAAAAGAAGAGATACTCTCCCTGGTTATATGGAGAGTTTTGCTTATTTGGCCAGATATCCCCTGAACAGTTGTTTATGCTTCATTATGTAAAAATTAAATAGTTTCTCTTTAAATACAGAAACATGTGGCAAGTTTCTAATATTTTGTTTATTCTTTGAGACTGGTTGGTATTATTTTTACTTTCAGTTGGAGGAACAGAGGGAAATTGTCCGGAAAGAAGTATTCAGTTTTGTATTCGTTTCGTGAATTAGGTTGTTTCCTTGTGAATGGAAAGTACATTTTTTCTCTCATGTAATGGAACTGCAAAAATACTTTGAATGATGCTTTGCTGCATGCAGAATTTCTAATGAGTTCTTACTTTAATTCCCCTCCTTTATGGGCTGTGTTTTACAAACTTTAAAAAGAAGGACTTATTCTTGCATTACTTCAGATATAGAACTTTATGTGTTGAAATGATTGAAACAAAACAAAATGAAGTAAAATATGTATATATATACACATACACACACACACACACACATATATATACACACACACAAAATTGCTTGGGAGAAGAGCAGGATAGGAACATACATGGATTTCATAGGGAATAAGCACATTTTTAAGGACCTAGAGAGGCCTGTGTACAGATCCAAGAGAGTAGGACTGACCAGATAAGAGAGATTATTATAGCATTTAACAACTTCTTAGATTTGATAGCAAATAAGCATAAACAAACAAAGTAACCTGAAATTAGGTCTCAGGAATTGAAAGTAATTTGGGGGACCAAAAATATGCCGCATCAGATGGTTTAATGTGGTGGAGTTTTGCAAAATTTTTTCAAGAGTATCATTTAGTGGTGATTTGTTATATCTGTGTCTCTCTGGTTATTATACATGCAAACCAAAACATGGTTGAGAATTTCTTTTTAAATAAGAGACATGGAACTATTTATCATTATTTCTCTAGTAGTAGAATGTTGCCATTTATGTTAATTCTAGATAATGGGGGAAGATCAGCTTTCTTCATTTACTGAGTGATTACTTGATAAGGTACAGTTAATTTGTTAAATGCTGCTTTTCACTGAAGTCAGCCGCGCAGTTGTCACCTGATACCCATTTCTAAATTGTTTTAAGACGCCAAATTGTTCCTTTCTCTATTGCCTTCATGTTTATATCATCAGCCTTCTGATGCCATCTTGTAAATAAATTTTAGTTTGCCAATCTCAGTGTAGGCGCTTATTCTGAATTGTTTTTTATTTAGTCACTGATAAAATATGACACATTTTTAATGTGAAGATATAACATTGTAGTAAGTTTAAAACACATATAGGAAATTAACATTTGTGGTTTAGACTTATAAAAATTCATTCATGGTGATAAATATAATTACATCTTAACCATTATCTCTTTCTTCTTAGTGAACACAAATGGGCTGCTGTAGTAGGTTTGGAAATTCATGCCCAGATTTCCTCCAACTCTAAACTCTTCTCTGGATCTCAAGTTCGCTTTTCAGCACCTCCAAATTCTTTGGTTTCTTTTTTTGATGCATCTCTACCTGGAACTTTGCCGGTAAGATTCTTATTTAATCCTATTTTCATTAGAAAATATTTATTTTATATAGAACATGGAAAATTATTTTCTTGTTTTAATAATAACACAACTCTTTGGAAATACTTATTTAGGGAATTTTGGGTGAAGCGGGATATATTAAATGTTTTCTAAAGACCCATCTCTGTGATGCTGTTTCTAAGTCTGAACATATTCATACACGTATTCATCCCTTCACAAACATTTTAGCATGCCTACTAATACCAGACATTGTGCTTTGAGCTGGGTCATAAAGATGATCCTTGCCTTTAAGGAGTTCAAAAACTAGTAGGGGAGATGTGTCTTATAAACAAATAGAGGACAGTGTGATTCCTTCTTTGAAGGTAATATGCAGAGGATGGTTATGAAACCCAGAGGAGGGACAACTAATTCAGTAAAAGAAAGGACTATTGTGAGAAATTGAAGTAGGGGTACATTAGGTTAAGGAAGGGTTACTGAAGAGGTGGTGGCCTGAGCTATTTGAGAAGCCCAAAAGAATTTAGGCAGATAAATGAAGGAGGAGGAGGAGTCAACTCAAAGGAAGCAGCATATATCACATGATTTCACAGTGTAAGGCCAGTAATGATTGTGGTTATTGCAAATTAAGAAACACTCAATAATGTAGAAAACAGCCATAATATGCAGTGAGTTAACTATTGTACTCACTTAACCACTCATTTTTACTTGATCCTATGGAATGACTGGGCCCAATATACTCATCAGCAAGACTTTTTGCATATATTTTTAGATAATTGGTTGAATTTTTAAGAAACGTATGAAGGGAACAATGTAAATGTTTTAGCTAATAAATAGCATATGGTCTGTCCAGGACGTATAATATCAACTGTGTTTGAGGTTTCCTGCCATATTTGGAGGAAATGTGTATCCATGGTGGTGACAAAGGTGGGGAGGGGCAGACATTGTCATGGGTGAATTCCATGCTCTCAAACATTTAAATAAGAGTGGAAGCTGGTTGAGGCCGGGCGCGGTGGCTCACGCCTGTAATCCCAGCACTTTGGGAGGCCAAGGCGGGCGGATCACAAGGTCAGGAGATCGAGACCATCCTGGCTAACACAGTGAAACCCCGTCTGTACTAACAATAAACTGCAAAAAATTAGCCGGGCGTGGTGGTGGGCTCCTGTAGTCCCAGCTACTTGGGAGGCTGAGGCAGGAGAATGGCATGAACCTGGGAGGCAGAGCTTGCAGTGAGCCGAGATCGTGCCACTGCACTCCAGCCTGGGCGACAGAGTGAGACTCCGTCTCAAAAAAAAAAAAAAAAAAACCAAAAACAAAAACTGGAAGCTGTTTGAACTGAGCACTGGCAGGCTTGCAGAGGCAGAGGTATACTTTTCTCAGTCACTGACCAAAGTGGAAGATTCTGGGCAGTGCCTCCAGTATGCCTGCCTCACTCAGCTTTGGTTGTATTGGGGCAGCATCTTTGTCTTGGAACTTTTCTCTTACTCGCGTTTTCTGTCATGGAGGACTCCCATCCCTGCAGACCATATCAAGGATCACCTTTGATTTGCTGCTGGGTCCCTCTGGGAGAAGATAGATGTGGAGGTGTGCCCTCTTTCTCTCTCTCTGACTTAGGGATCTATCTACGGAAAGATTTTTTGTTTGTTTGAGAAGAGTGAATTTTTTGGTTATAAATATATGACATGTTTTTTGGGCAGAGATTCAGATATAGTAGAAATACAGTAATATTTATTTAGACAAGTAAAATGGAAGGCAAGTTGTCATAACACCTCTACATTTTCCCTTCCAGATTCAAAACAGTTTTTTCCTATGTGGTAGTTAATTATCAAGAGATTAGGCATAAGCTCTGAGTTCCTCCTAGGTTTTTCCAGCTGTGAATGTGATGGCTATCAGGCCATACTTATTATAGTTCATTTTAGAAACAGATCCATTTGCAGATAAGCATGTTTTCTGTAAATAGACTCTCCAGCTGTACCTAAATTTGGTCAAAAATTAGACCAAATTAGAAAAATTCAAAATAATTAAAATGCCAACATTTTAATTGCTTTGTAAAACTTGTCATGCACGAAAAAAGAAGGTGCTTGTTCACTGATAAGCATATCAATAACACAGTGAAGGTGTTTGGGACATTTGAGTGTTGAGAGAGAGCTTGGCTTACATTAATTAAATGGCAGACAAAGTCTGGAAATACAGTTTTGTATGAGCTAGGATTTGTTTTCCTCTTCAGAGCCTACAACGCTTATGGTTTAAGTAGCCTAAATGGGTTATTCTATAGACAGAGCGGATCTACCTCTTTTTCAGAAATGTTTCTGCCTTTAAGGGACCTCATTTAGTACGTGAGCAACATTATACCCAAACTCCCAGAGTTAAGCATTGTCACTCAAAACATTTCAAAATCTTTTGATTTACCTCTAAATAGATTTAAAATACACTAAAACCTTTAGACACTAAAACCTTTAGACAGTTGTCCTTCCCCTAAGCCCTATGGAGATGTATAAACATGCTCTGACAGCCAGACTCTGCTTATAACTCCATTTATAGGAAACCAATAATTTGAGAATATGTTTGTGCTTCTGAGGACTTTAGTAGAACGTTATGTTATTGTTTTGGTCAAGTAAACCAAAAGTGTAAGTATGATTCATGATGATACTTGAAACTCTTTCTGCCCAATATTGCTCCCTTCTCTCCTGCTGCTTCCCTGCCCTCTACCTGGCTGATTGTGCCTTCTCACATGGCTGTGTTCTGCCACTCAGCCCTGAAATGTTGGTTTCCCATGCCCTATCCTTTGGCTCTCAATTCTTCTGTTCCCTGTGTTCCCCTGAGTAATCTTTTTACCCTCAAATAAAGCTCCCATCTCTCTTTTAGGCAAGAAACCTATATCTATTGTGTCCTACTATACATTTCCATCTGAATGATTCATAAACATCTTAAATTCAGCGGTTACAGTGTTAAGCCTGTTATCTTTTCTCCCCAAAGTTTCACTGCCTCCTGACAAAAGAATAAACCAACAAGGGAAAATATATATGAGAAGAAGCAAAAATCAGTGGGAAAAGGATAAGTTATTTAACTGATGATTTTGGAATTGGTTAGCTATTTGGAGAAAAAGTATCGTTCATTTCACACATCAAAACAAAGTTCATATATATATAAGTTAAATGTCAAATTAAATCCAAAAATATCTAGGAGAATATTTGTTTGTCCTTGGGTTGGGGAGAAACTTTGTAGGCATAAAATCAAGAAAAAACAGCTAATTAGGCAAGATGGCAATTTGACTACTTTATTTGCCCAACATATATTTATTGACCTAGTAATTCTTTTAGGAATCTGTCCTTGGAAAATAATAACATGTGAGCAAAGACTTATATGCAGAGATGTCTATAGCAGATCTATTTTTAAAGGTAGAGAATTGGAAGTAACCACAATTTCTCAGTAATGGGAGAATCATTGAGTAAATTATAATACATCAGTACAGTGCAACATTATGAGGCCACTGATAATGTTTATAATAGACTTTTAGTGACATAGGAAAATGCTAAAGATAAAAATTCTAGTGAGATGAATAGAATTTTCATGTAGATTACTTAATCTTCTTTGCATCAGTTTCTTATAAAATGGGGATACTTGACTCATGGGATTTGTGTGAGAATTAAATGAATCAGTACCTTTAAAACACTTAAAACAGTAATTGTGTGTAATAAGTGCTCTTATTAACAGATAATTAACAAGTAATAACAGGTAATTAATTGAAAAGTTCTTAATAATAGGTAAGGTAAATCTTACCTACTAGCATACCCATAATGATTGGCGGCTTTTATCTTTACAAAGGCTCTCCTGAGTTATTGTGCACAGTTACATTGCCAGTGAGAGCAAAAGTAAATGCTACACATAACAATTGGTCACTTAACCTTGATTTCACTAGTTAAATGATCTGCCAACAGAAACTAACCTGGGGTTCTCATCACCTCAGAGATGTATAGAGAATTAAGTAAATAATAAAAACCAGTAAAAACTAGTATATTGGATAAAATTATTTCTGAATTAGAAATAATTACTTTTATTGCAGAAAAGAAGGCTTATGAACTTTTTCTATCTGTAATTACTTGCAGTGTTTCTTTGGTTCAACATGGTATTGGCTCTTGATTTAGTAAAAAATTAGGATTGTTACTTAAAACAATTGTGATAATGTATAGTCTTTCTGTAGACATTTTATTCTTCTCTGTTGACATTTTATTCTTCTCTGTCGGTTGTGTCTTCATTCACTCAGCTGGCATATATTGGATGCCTACATTATGCTAGCCCTTGTGTAGCTCTAGTGACACAGTTTTGAACTTGGTAGAAGATAGATACGGGTGTTGCCCACATGGAGCATGAACGAGCAAGCAGGCAGTTGCACTACCTTTTAATAAACATGTTAGTCGTGGAAATACAAGGTGCTTGAGGAGCACATAGGAAGAGTATTCAACACACATATAAGGAATTGAGGAAACTGGCCAAGTAAAAAGTGAATAGGATGTACAAAGACCAGACGAAAAACAATGTGGCTTGCTCTAGAAACTGAAACATTTTCCATGTGTTGTAGCATAGAACTTGAATATGGGCATTGCAAGAGGTGAGGCTAGAGCAGAAAGCATAGCCTGTACCATGTAAGCCCTCATAAGGGGTGTTGTTCCCATTTGTAAAGAGATAAGAAGACATAAGGAGAGTGCAGGGCCAGAAACTCCAAGGAAGTGAGTGTTTTGCGAAGGAGGGAGTACAAGAACGTTGGATGCTACTGAGAGGTCAAGTAAAGTGAGGACTAGGAAGTGCCCATTGGATTTATTAAGAAGGGTATCCTTTGCAAGAACAGTTTGAGTGGGGTGATGGAAACAGAAGGTAGGTGATAGTGAATTGAGAAATGTCATGGCATGGAGGAAGAAGTGAGTGTGGGCAACTGTTTCAAAAAGTTTTACTATGAAGGCCAGCAGAATGCAGCAAGTGAAAGGAGACATGGAATCAAGAGAAAACATTTATTGGTCATGTCTTAATATTGGAGAGACTTGGGAATGATTAAATGCTGATGAGTTATATAGTCTATGATAATGTACACTTAAAATGTGTTTAAGAGGATAGATCTCATGTTAAGTGTTCTTGCTGCAATAAAACAATTTTTAAAAAATGCCGATGAGAAGGAGCCAATGAAGAAGGGGTAAAGACAGGAGAGGCTTTTGATTAATATGGCCAACTGAACACATACATTTTAATCCATCCTCTCTGTAACCCGAAGAAACCCCACTGAAATGATAGTGAAAGAATGCAAATACGATAAGCCTACAAAAGAACGGGAGAGGAGACAAGAGTGTGTGAGAGAGAGATGGTAGGTGGAGGAGGGCCTCACTTTGCAGAGGATGCACTGTGACCTAAGTGCCTGCAGGAAGGGACACTAGCGAGACCTGAGATGATGTATCCTACACAACCTCAAAAACGCTCAGGATGTGGGGGTGTCAAGTATTGTGGAAGGCTGGCTGAGGTGAAAACAAAGGGATTGAGTCAGAGTCTGAGTACAGTGCAGTGAGATCTGAGCTTCTCTACCTGACCCTGGGCAGCTTCCCCCTGTCTCTTGTGGTTACCCCTGGTGTCACATGGCTTTAAACTACCGTTACTTCTGTGGCCCCAGGGGATTTTCTTGCTTTGAGCTTGGCTCTGGGCATGTACACATCTGTGTATTTGTAAATTTATATGTATATATAAATGTATGTGTGTATAAATAGAATACTTCATTTCTGTCTCCTGCCTCCATCTTCCTGTTCCCCAGCATGTCTGGAGCACACCTGCTGTCTTGACCAACCCCCTCCCCATTCTGATTAGTAACCCTTATTCTGTATGTTTTTTAGGATCTTTTTATTTTCTTATTTTCCCTCAGTTTTAGGATTTTATGGAAGCCCATCATAAATCTTGAGGATGAAAAGGTCAGCCAGCCCATTTCACTGCTTATAGGCAGGATTACAGCTACACTAAGGACAGCATTCTTTGTTTCTATTAGTAGGGATTCAACTTCACTCAATATTTTGACCTAGTAAAATCTCTTAACTGTGGCGCAGAGTCTTCCTTAATTTATTAAGTAATTATTCACCTATAGATCTATAGACAGGATCTTAGGTTGTTTGCTTAGTTATTTCCTATTTAACAATGTCATTCCAGTTTTTCTACTTGTAATACTTTGTATATGGATGTGAAATGGGAAGAAAAATAAGAAAGACAATATATTTGTTTGGTAAAATGTCATGGGATTTACAAGTCTGTTTCATAATTGGCCAAATAATATTTCCAGTAATGGTGAGATTTCAGCAAAGAATCAAGTTTGTTTGAAATTTTTGCATGTGCAAACCCATGTTTACACATACACACACACACATTCACTTTTTGTCATCGGAAATGCTTGCCCTCTCCTGGTGTCAGTTCCCACGCAGGAGAAAGAGGAGGACACCGTCGCCTCTGCCGTAGGAATGCTCAGTGTGGCACAGTGGATAACTCCTGATAATCAGGCTGCACTACAATTCGATTAATAA
Source organism: Nomascus leucogenys (assembly GCF_006542625.1). Classification (NCBI taxonomy): domain Eukaryota; kingdom Metazoa; phylum Chordata; class Mammalia; order Primates; family Hylobatidae; genus Nomascus; species Nomascus leucogenys. The sequence continues at coordinate 72,410,564 of NC_044387.1, read as the reverse complement.
GAAATGAGGAACTCTGCTCTTGTTTTGCTTGTCTGAAAGCTCTTATCTGTATGTAACACAGAACTCCCTAGCAACTGTGAATGCCTCTTGTTTCCAGAACTGGGGGAAAGACCATAAAAGCTGTTTTTCACACATGTATGCGAGAATATCCTCCTCTTTTCTCAGGATCAGCCTGTCTTAAAAAAGCATTCAGGGCTTTCCATATCAAAGGTATTTAGAATTGGCCCTGGAAGCTATGGAATGAAAATAGGAATGTTGTTTACTACATTTTACAAAACTTTCTTTTATTCACAAGAGTGCATACTATTAGCCAGAATAAGGGGAATGAAGAGGGAAAGAAATATGATGTGAATAAATATGATGTGATGCCTGCCCTCTGAGAACTAACAAACAATGTGAATGCTGTGCTTTCTGCTAGAGATTCATTCTGGTACATATGTATGCACATTGCAGCAGAAGGGGTCTTGCCTCCCTGAAGAAATGGTGATGTGAACGCTTTTCTAAAGTACTTTGGAATTAATTTATTTTTTAGATTCCTTATGACAGATTTCGTTCAAGCTAGGTAAATCTGCAGCATTCTGACTGAACATAGAAGATATTGGTGATAACTTTTGTTTTGAAGAACCTACTAGATTTAGAAACCCTTGACTAGTCTAGGGAGCATCAGGCTTTCTGAAATGCTTTTCTGACTCTTAATTCTGAACATAATTATAAAAGTTGTTTTTAACTCAAAATGTAGAAGTGAAACAAATTGAAGATAGCATCATTAGGGAAAAGTCTTTAAATACATACATTTATAATCAGATCTATATTTATCTCTCTGTCCATTCACACTTAGATGATGTTTAGCTATTTAAGAAGACAAAATGTGACCATTTTCTATGAAATTTCTTTCCATTTCAATGATTTGCTTTAATGTAATCTGAAAGATTTATAATTATATTGTATGCTCAGACTTGCTTCTTGCCAGTCACTCTCCAAATCACTTCTATAGTTATCTCCATGCTTTTGAGAGTGAGGTGTTGCAGGGATGAAGTGTTGTGTACAGTGACCCTTGTCACCCTAAAAGAGGTATGTGTCTGTGAGCTCATACCCACAAATGTGGAAGGTTCCTTTTCAGCTCTCACTCTGCTGATGGTCTAAACCTGCCTTATAACTTAGTTAACTGGATGTCTCTCATGAACTCAGTGACTCATGACAATGATGACTTTCACGTTCAGCAGGCAGCATGATCTCACCTTCCTCCCTGTAGGAAGCATTTGACTCCTTCCCTGCCATAGATCTTTTTCTAACTTTCAGTGGGTTCTTGAAAGCCTCTCTCTTCACAGCCATTTTCACTTCCCCACCTCTCTACCAGTTTTGCATGCAATATTCCCCACCTGAAACCTAACCATATTAATAGTAATGCTTCTACTATTTTTATTTTTTATTTTTTTTAGAGACAGGGCATTACCATGTTGCTCAGGCTAGTTTCTAACTCCTGGGTTCAAGGAGTCCTCCTGCCTCTGCCTCGCAAAGTGCTGCGATTATAGGCATGAGCCACCATGCCTGGCCTCTACTTTCTATCAATATGTATTTGTTTCATATAGTTGACTGAACATCTTTTTATGTTTTATGTATGTTGTTTATAAGGATTTCTGTGTTTGATTATAAGCTTCTAAAGAGCAATTCATGGATCTTTCTTGGGCCACTTGACAGTACCTTGCATAGAACATGTGTATAGCACCCCTAGTAAATATTTCCCTATATACTTGCATACTCGTGCGTACACACACATGAAGCATCCATATGAAAGGATTTTCCTGTCTAAAACCGTTTAGCTATTTTTTAAACTTCTTTATGGGTCTCTTGTCCTGGCTGAACATAAGACAACCTTTTCTTGATTACCCAAGCTTATCAGCAACATCAGTTATTGCTCAGTGTTGTAATGGTGCCTTCAAGGTCTATTGAGGTGTGTAAAGCTTTTTGATCCTACAGTAAATGGCTAAAGATAGCCATTGTTTTTAGGTTTCATATTACATTGTTTTTCCCTGCTTTTATAGTTATGTGTTCCTCACCATGTTTTTAAAGCTGCTGTCAGTATATTTGGCTCTAGGAATCCCTTGCTCATTTTTCACTTCTCAATGATTATTTCTGATTAGTTCACAAAGTCAGATTATCACTTTTGTATATATAAATAAGAACAAAGCTCTTGAGTAGAAACCTGTCCTACAAAATAAAGTACATGGATGCTATGAAAGCTATTTAGCATCATCATGTGACACTGGAATAGGAAGAGGTCCTGAAAATCATTCAGTTCAGTCCTTTTAATTTACAGATGAGAGAACTGCTGTTGGGACTTGCCCATGGTCACACAATTTCTTAACATTCCATTCAGATTAGAACCAAAGTTTCTCACTTCCAGTTCAGCAATTAGCTCTCAACCTGTTCCACTATAGTTGGAGTTACTGGAAGTCAGATTTATGTAGGTGGCTATTATTTTACAGATATGTATATATGAGTATACATCCAAAAACATTAATCTCATTAACAGATGTATGTGTAATATGTTTATAGATGTATGTCCACATGCTTATACACATACAGAGGCATTGACTACACAGCACTGATGCTGGTTGTATGCACCATGTATTATGATGTCCTCTAGGTGTGAGATCTAAACCTAGGGAGGGAGCAAAGACAAAAGTGCTGAGTCAGAAGAAGAAATGGATAAAGGAAGTCTCACCTAATTAGTCTGCAATTCAGGGCCCTGTGCACCGGATTTCCCCAGACTCACCATGAAGAAAGCACTCTGTCTATGGGCAACTCTTAGCTGTACATATCACCATGCGAATAGCGGTCACGGGAAAATTCTTTTAGGATCTTTTCTCTAGGCTTCATTCTGACCGGTTTTCTCTACACTGACTTCTAGTTCAGTAATTTTCTTTATAGTATTCACTCTTTTACATATCCATTGAGGTTTTTAGTTCACTAGATCTTTCAATTACAGAAATTCTGTTTTTCTCTTTTAAATTTTTCTAGCCTTTTGAAAATATCTTGTTCTTTTTTCATGTATTCAGTTCTTTATTTCTTTCATAATTTTACAGCTACTTGTTTTATAGTCTGTATTCAGTAATTCCATTACCTGAAGTTCTTGAGTGATCTTATTATGCTTTTTGCTTGACTGCTGATTCTAGCTGGCAGTGGATTATTTTCTGGTATATTTTGTAATTTTTTTATTATGAAGCCATATCTGACAGGGCTTTATTAGTGGGATCTTGTTGAGAGTGCATCTCTTTAAAGCGCTTTTGCATTGGCTTTTGCCTGATGCTCCAGGTCTAAGCCAGGGCCATTTTCCATATTTACCTCTTAGCTTAGGGGCTTCTGGACCACAGAGTTAGTACATCTGACCCCAAGCCTGTCTGAGAGCAGACTATCAATTCTTAGGGCAGACTCCCATACCCCCTGTCCCACTGCCACCCACCAAAATCTAAAATCTGGCTGAAACTTTACTAAGGTAGAAACCTTATAGAAGGGAGGGGATGAAACAAAGGCTGTGAATATGGGTGACTCAGAATGGGGCAGGGAAGGCACCTTTAACCTCTCTCTGGCCCCCTTGCCCTGTCCCATTAAGATATCCCTCCTAGCTAGGTGCAGTGGCTCACGCCTGTTATCCCAGCACTTTGGGAGGCCGAGGCAGGCGGATCACGAGGTCAGGAGATCGAGACCATCCTGGTTAACACGGTGAAACCCTGTCTCTACTAAAAATACAAGCAATTAGCTGGGTGCGGTGGCGGGCACCTATAGTCCCAGCTACTCAGGAGGCTGAGGCAGAAGAATGGCATTATCTGGGGAGGCGGAGCTTGCAGTGAGCCAGGATAGTGCCACTGCACTCCAGCCTGGGCGAAAGAGCGAGACTCCGCCTCAAAAAAAAAAAGATATCCCTCCCTTCCCATTGTAATTCTTCTGTGTTGTTGTGTATGTATTGCAGTTCACACTAGTTAGGGCCAAGATTGGTGAACATCCCAGTACCTCTTATCTGTCCTCTCATCACAGACACGGATCAGGTGACTGAGCTCTTTCCAAATTCCCGCTAGATGTGTAAGGATGCACTCTCTCACCTGTTGCCTTTAAAGATGATCATTTTCCCAAAAAAAAAGCTTCATCCTTAATAAAATGATTCCCTTAACCTTTGTGTAGAAATGATGATGCCATCTCACTCCTCCTAAAGAACAACAAAAAGCAATATGATGGTGTTGACAGGAGCAGCTGGCTCTAGTGGGAGAAATCAATGAGGAAATTGAGAGTTCTCTTTCCTCTCCACCGCAGCCTTGGCGAACCTGAGGGACCTTGTCTGGCCTCCCCCTGGGTGAATTTTCTGGGTCTGCAGAGCATCTCCCTGACTCAGCAGTGTTTCTCAGGAGCTTGGTGTTCCTTTCCTAGTAATGGAAGTCTCCAGGCAGCTTGCTTATCTCCCCACAGATTCATTCCTGAGCAAGAAACTGCCAGTATTGTTTGGGAAAGGCTTTTTTCCCATTTCCACATCCTTTTATTGGTTTGTTTTCCCTCAAAAATATGCATGTGGATGAGATATGGAGCAAAATAATAAGCCCTTATTAGAGAAGACAGTATTATACTTAGAATTATTAACTGCTCAAAATGAATTTTGTACACTACTGCAACCAAAAATCTGTAATACAATAGTACTACTCCCTTATCTGTAGTTTCAGTTACCCTCAGTGCAGGAGAATAAGATATTTTGAGAGAGACCACATTCATATAACTTTGATTACAGTATATTGTTCTTTTTTATTATTATTGTTAATCTCTTGCTGTGCATAATTTATAAATTAAACTTTATCATACATACCTATGGATAGGGAAAAAAATAGTCTATGTCAGACTTGGTACCATCCGAGGTCTTAGGCGTTCCCCAGGGGTCTTGGAACCTATCCCTCATGGATAAGGGGGCACTCCTGTACTGGAAAGAGAGGTAGGAGTGTGCAGAAAATAAAGTATGAACACATTACCAAAGATGCCTGGGAGTACAAAAGCTTAGGAGTCTTTTGGTGATATAAATATGTAGTAGTCCAAAAAAAAACCTAACAGTGTTCTGTGACACTATTTTTGTCTCTGCCATTCAAGTAGCTCATAGAGGCTTTGTTCTGGTGATTTATACTAGAAGCCTATAATAAAAACGCAGCCTGAAATCATGCAGCTGGGTACCATTCATTTTTCTTCCATGGACAGTTCTCGAACTTAACAAATTACAGCAGGCCTGGCAAAGCTCTTCCTGCAAAGGCAATACATGCCTGGCCATGGCAGCTGCCCTCTTGGGTTTCTTCTGCTTTGTGGCATCATTGGTGATGCTGCGGGGATTGCTAGATGGTTTTTATGAGTACATCATGTACTGCATAATGACATTTTGGTAACAGCAGACTACATATATGATGGTGGTCCCATAAAATTACAATGCAGCTGAAAAATTCCTATGGCCTGGTGATGTCATAGCCATCTTATCATCATGGCATAATACATGACGATATGTTTAGATACACAAATACTTACGGTTGTGTTACAGTTCCCTACAGTATTCAGTACATAACATGCTGTACAGTTTTGTAGCCTAGGAGCAATAGGCTATATCCTATAGCCTAGGTGTGTAGAGGGCTATCCCATCCAGGTTTGTATGAGTACACTCTTATGATGTTCATACAACAGCAAAGTCACCTAACAAGGCATTTCTCAGAACATATCTGCATTGGTAAGTGATGCACGACTGTACTAGGAAAGAGTTTCTAGGAAGATATTGTGTAGTTTTAGTGGGTCAATAAAAATAATACTCTCTTCCTGTCTTGAGTCAGAACCAACTGAGAAATCAGCACAGAAGTCAGACAGATGGAAATGAACATACCAGCTTTATTACAGATAATAGCTTGATTGAAAAATGCAACGTGATGTTTAGCCACATGCTTTTTAGTACCTGCTGCCTCTGTTGAACTCAGCTCTCCAAAACTGCAGGCTTTTCACTTGTAGAGGACGAACTTGCTTCTGCAAAAAGCTTATCATGTGGCCAAGTAGAGCCGACTGTCCCGTCATTGTCGGCATGTTGATTAGGAAGAACTCATGCAGGCTTTGTCCTGATAATTTATACTATAAGCTTCTATAGGAATGCTCAGCCACAGGGCCAACCCACTCATGTGGTTCCATTTCCCAAAGTCACTTGTCAGAAAAGTCACTCTTTTGGGGACAAGAGAATATGGAGTAGAAAGCAAAGTCCTGTCACATGGAAACCTAGGGGCAGGGGAATGACTGTTGCCCAAATTCTGCCCTCAAAAGCATGAAGCCAGTGTCACGTCATGTCTGGGAGTAGATGTGAGAAGCTCTTTTTGGGTGAGTCTTATGGAATTCTTTGTTTATACTGCAAGTAGACGCACTTGTCATCTGAGGCCATTGGCTTGGCCTTTCTTGGCCATTTTTATGTGTGTTTGCGGCTTCACATGTAACATTGTGGGGAGAGTCGGCTATTTTCTATGCTGCGGCATCTTGGGGAGTTTTTTTCCTCAGCTCTTAAAAATCTTGGCAAAGTTAGGAAGTGATTTTGCCATTGGCATACCAGAGATGACAAACGTAGGCTTGGTGATTCTGGCATGGGTAGGTAGTCAGGCTGGGCTCCTCTGAAGAGCATTCTGTTCCTCATGGCAGAGAGTTCTTGCTAGTGAGCCTTTGTGTTCCCCAGCCTTTCACCACTGGATGCATCATTATAAGGACTGGAGCTGGGGCAGGGAGAATAACTGGGAATCAAAAGGCATTAGTGCTGCCGGGAGCCTTAAAATAATTCCATTCTAAATTTTGATGCACGAATCTCCTTTTACAAGTATAGAAGCAAGAAGCGTAATCAATCAAGGGTCTTTGTCATGCTTTGCAGCTTTCTTAGGAAATGCAGACAGGCAATAATAATGTGATTGTCAATAGCATTTTGAATTTTCAGTGATATTTGCCAACTCATAGGCCATCCCAATGAGCAAGGTCAGGGGCTCCAACCCCAGTTGATAGGAGAGGAAACTGATCTTACTGACTTATCCAAGGACACAAGGAGGTCAGGAACCCAGCTAAAAATAGAAGTGAGAATTGCCTGGTCCCTATTCTTAGTATAAGCACCAGATTACATTTGCTTCTGCAATACTTGCTAATTGTTCATTTCCGACAAAACTTAGCAGGGAGTTTTTCCTTTATAGCTGGTTGTAAACATTTAGGATGCCTGTAGTCACTCATAACCTGTTTGCTTACCACAGCCAGCTAGCTATCTTATTTACCTTATCTCTGATTCTTTTTCATTTTTACATCTGTGCAGAGAAGTTAATATATGTGAAAGCACTTCATACACTCTCAAGTAGCACGTAAATTTTATTTGGTGTTATTATAATACTTGTATTAGGCATTTTTACACTGCTGATAAAGACATACCTCAGACTGGGCAATTTACAAAAGAAAGAGGTTTATTGGACTTACCGTTCCACCTGGCTGGGGAGGCCTCACAATCATGGCGGAAGGTGAAAGGCATGTCTTATATGGCAGCAGACAAGAGAAGACAGCTTGTGCAAGGAAATTCCCATCTTTAAAACTATCAGATCTCGTGAGACTTACTATCACGAGAATGGCACAGGAAAGACCTGCACCCATGATTCAATTACCTCCAACCAGGTCCCTCCCACAACATGTGGGAATTCAAGATGAGATTTGGGTGGGGACACAGCCAAACCATATCATTCCACCCCTGGCCCCTCCCAAATCTCATGTCCTCACATTTCAAAAGCAATCATGCCTTCACAACAGTCCTTCAAAGTCTTAACTTATTTCAGCATTAACTCAGAAGTCCACAGTCCCAGGTGTCATCTGAGACAAGGCAAGTCCTTTCCACTTATGGCCTGTAAAATCGAAAGCAAGTTAGTTACTTCCTAGGTACAATGGGGGTATGGCATTGGATAAATACAGCCATTTCAAATGGGAGAAATTAGCCAAAACAAAGGGGCTACAAGCCCCATGCAAATCCGAAATCCAGCATGGCAGCCAAATCTTAAATCTCCAAAATGATCTCCTTTGACTCCACGTCTCACATCCAGGTCACACTGGCTGATGCAAAAGGTGGGTTCCCATGGTCTTGGGCAACTCCACCCCTGTTGCTTTGCAGGGTACAGTCTCCTTCATGATTGCTTTCATGGGCTGGCATTGAGTGTCTGCGGCTTTTCCAGGCACACAGTGCAAACTGTCAGTGGATCTACCTTTCTGGGGTCTGGAGGAAGGTGGCCCTCTTCTCACAGCATGGTACCCTAGTAGGGACTCTGTCTGGGGGCTCTGACTCCACATTTGCCTTCTGCACTGCCCAGCAGCAGAGGTTCTCCATTTTGACCCCGCCCCTGCAGCAAACTTTTGCCTGGACATCCAGGCGTTTCTGTACATCTTCTGAAATCTAGGTGGAGGTTCCCAAACCTCAGTTCTTGACTTCTGTGCACCCACAGGCTCAACACCACGTGGAAGCTGCCAAGGCTTGGCAGCTTCCACCTTCTGAAGCAACAGTCCAAGCTGTACCTTTGCCCCTTTTAGTCACGCTGGAGTGGCTGGGATGCAGGGCATCAAGTCCCTAGACAGCACACAGCAGGGGCACCCTGGGCCTGGCCACAAAACCATTTTCTCCTAGGCCTCCAGGCCTGTGATGAGAGGGGCTACTGTGAAGACCTCTGATATACCCTGGAGACATTTTCCCCGTCTTGAGATTAACATTCTCCTTCTCATTACTTATGCAGATTTCTGCAGCTGGCTTCGATTTCTCCTCAGAAAATGGGTTTTTCTTTTCTACCACATTGTCAGGCTGCAAATTTTCCAAACTTTATGCTCTGCTTCTTTTATAAAACGAAGTGCCTTTAACAGCACCCAAGTCAACTCTTGAATGCTTTGCCGCTTAGAAATTTCTTCTGTCGGATACCCTAAATCATCTCTCTCAATTTCAAAGTTCCACAAATCTCCAGGGCAGGGGCAAAGTGCCACCAGTCTCTTTGCTAAAACCTTACAAGAGTTATCTTTGCTTCGGTTCCCAACAAGTTCCTCATCTCCATTTGAAACCACTTCAGCCTGGACCTTATTTTCCATATCGCTATCAGGCTTGGTCAGAGTCATTCAACAAGTCTCTAAGAAGTTCCAAACTTTCTCACATTTTGCTGTCTTCTTCTGAGCCCTCCAAACTGTTCCAGTCTCTGCCTGGTACCCAGATCCAAAGTCACTTCCACATTTTCAGGTATCTTTTCTGCCTCACATGGCAGCAGACGAGAGAAAAGAGCTCGTGCAAGGAAATACCCAGTTTTAAAACCATCAGATCTTGTGAGACTTATTCTCTATCACGAGAGCAGCGCAGGAAAGACCTGCCCCCATGATTCAGTTACCTCCCACTGGGTCCCTCCCACAACATGTGGGAATTCAAGATGAGATTTGGGTGGGGAACAGCCAAACCATATCAGTACTCATGTTTTTAACTTTGCATCATTAAAATGTGAGCACAGATACTTCCACTTCATAGTGGCCAATAGAGTTGGGCTGGGAGTGGCAGTGGTAAACACTTACATCATACTATCCTGACATAACTTAGGATGGCATGTATTCACAACAGTATGAGTAACAATTAATGAGAAGTTTTCAGTCACAGATGTCTTTCAGAGAAGCACAAATTGATAAATATACATGTACATTTACATAGTGAGGCAACAGAATGGAAGCACTGATAGAAAATAAGACACACATACAATTTGGGGGAAGCTAAAAGTATTTTCAGCTAGAAAAGGTACAATGGGGGAAAATTATTTTCCTACCAGTTAAAAGAACAAATCTTCCTTTCATACTCTTGATTATGCATGTATATGGTGTCTATTTGCAGGGTTTATATACTTTTCTCTAGATACTGTGGAATTCTCTTAACAGATTTTGGTTGCACCATACTTGATTACATACACAAGGGCCTTAATATATCCCATAGCTTAATTGAATCTATGGCATAGGAAAGTTTAGGTAGATAGCTTTAATATGTAATGTTTTCTTTCTAGAGCTGATTTTCAGCAGCAGTGAATGGAAGTGGCAGGATGTGGGGTTTACAAGTCAGCATTAGTTTCTTCTTTTTTTTTCCATTAGGTATTGGAGTACAAGTGGTATTTGGTACATGAATAAGTTCTTCGGTGGTGGTTTGTGAGATCCTGGTGCACCCATCACCCAAGCAGTATAGACTGCACCATGTATGTTGTCTTTTATCCCTTGCCCCCTTCCCACTCTTCCTCCGAGTCCCCAGAGTCCATTGTATCATTCTTACGCCTTAGTCTCCAGTCCCATCCAGGTCATTGCAAATGCTGTTAATTTATTTCTTTTTATGGCTGAGTAGTATTCCATCGTGTATATATATATATACCACAGTTTCTTTATCCCCTTGTTGATTGATGCACATTTGGGTTGATTCCATGATTTTGCAGTTGTGAATTGTGCTGCTGTAAACATGCGTGTGCAGGTATCTTTTTTTTCAAATAATGACTTCTTTACCTCTGGGTAGATACCCAGTAGTAGGATTGCTGGATCAAATGGTAGTTCTACTTTTAGTTCTTTAAGGAATCTCCATACTGTTTTCCATAGCAGCTGTACTAGTTTACATTCCCACCAGCAGTGTAGAAGTGTTCCCTGATTGCTGCATCCAGGCCAACATCTACTGTTTTTTGATTTTTTGATTATGGCCATTCTTGCAGGAGTAAGGTGCTATCACACTGTGGTTTTGACTTGCATTTCCCTGATCATTAGTGATGTTGAACATTTTTTCATATGTTTGTTGGCCATTTGTATATCTTCTTTTGAGAATTGTCTATTCATGTCCTTAGCCCACTTTCTGATGGGATTGTTTGTTTTTTTCTTACTGATTTGTTTGAGTTTGTTGTAGATTCTCGTTATTAGTCCTTTGTCAGATGTATAGATTGTGAAGATTTTCTCTCACTTTGTGGGTTTTCTGTTTATTCTGCTGACTGTTCTTTTGCCATGCAAAAGCTCTTTAGTTTAATTAGGTCCCAGCTATTTATCTTTGCTTTTATTGCTTTTGCTTTTGGGTTTTTGGTCATGAAATCCTTGCCTAAGCTAATGTCTAGAAGGGTTTTTCAAATGTTATCTTCTAGAATTTTTATAGTTTCAGGTGTTAGGTTTAAGTCCTTAATCCATCTTGAGTTGATTTTTGTATAAGGTGAGAGATGAGAATCCAGTATGATTCTGCTACATGTGGCTAACCAATTATCCCAGCACCATTTGTTGAAAAGGGTGTCCTTTCCCTGCTTTATGTTTTTGTTTGCTTTGTTGAAGATGAGTTGACTGTAAGTATGTGGGTTTATTTCTGGGTTTTCTATTCTATTCCATTGGTCTATGCCTATTTTTATGCCAATACCAGGCTGTGTTGGTGACTGTGGCCTTATAGTATAGTTTAAAATCAGGTAGTGTGATGCCTCCAGATTTATTCCTTTTGCTTAGTCTTGCTTTGGTTATGCGGGCTCTTTTTTGGTTCCATATGAATTTTTCTAACTCTGTGAAGAGTGATGGTGGTATTTTGATGGGGATTGTGTTGACTTTTTAGATTGCTTTTGGCGCTATGGTCATTTTCACAATATTGATTCTACCCATCCATGAGCATGGGATGTGTTTCTATTTGTTTGTGTCATTTGTGATTTCTTTCAGCAGTGTTTTGTAGTTTTCCTTGTAGAGGTCCTTCAACTCTTTTGTTAGGTGTATTCCTAAGTATTTTATTTTTTTGGCAGCTATTTTAAAAGGGGTTGAGTTCTTGATTTGATTCTCCATTTGGTCACTGTTGCTATATAGAAGAGCCACTGATTGGTGTATGTTAATTGTATCTGGAAACTTTGCTGAATTCTTTTATCAGTTCTAGGAGCTTTCTGGAGAAGTCTTTAGGGTTTTCAAGGTAAACGATCATATCGTCAGCAGACAGGGACAGTTTGACTTCCTCTTTACCAATTTGGATGCCTTCTATTTCTTTCTCTTGTCTGATTGCTCTGGCTAGGACGTCCAGTACTATATTGAAGAGGAGTGGTGAGAGTGGCATCCTTGTCTTGTTCCAGTTCTCAGAGGGAATGCTTTCAACTTTTCCCTCATTCATTATTATGTTGGCTGTGGGTTTGTCATAGATGGCTTTTATTACGTTATGTCCCTTGTGTGCCAGTTTTGCTGAGGGTTTAATTATAAAGGGATGCTGGATTTTGTCGAACGCCCTTTCTGCATCTATTGAGGTGATCATGTGATTTTTGTTTTTAATTCTGTTTATGTGGTGTATCCCATTTATTGAATTGCATATGTTAAACCAGTTCTGCATCCCTGGTATGAAACCCACTTGATCATGGTGGATTATCTTTTTGACATGTTGTTGGATTTGGATAGCTAGTATTTTGTAAGGATTTTAGCATCTGTCGTTCATCGAGGATATCTTCTTTTTTGTTTGTGTCCTTTCCTGATTTTGGTATTAGGGTGATGCTGGCTTCATAGAATGAATTAGGGAAGGTTCCTTCTTTATCTTGTGGAATAGTGTCAAAAGGATTGATACCAATTCTTTGAATGTCTGATAGAATCCTTCAGTGAATCATCTGGTCCTGGACTTTTTTTGGTTGGCAATTTTTAAATTACTGTTTCAGTCTCGCTGCTTATTATTGGTCTGTTCAGGGTATCTAATTCTTCCTGATTTAAGTTAGGAGAGTTGTATTTTTCCAGGAATCTATTCATGTCGTCTAGGTTTTCTAGTTTATGTGCCTAAAGGTGTTCATAGTAGCCTTGAATGATCTTTTGTATTTCAGTGGTGTCAGTCGTAATATCTCCTGTTGCATTTCGCAGTGAGGTTATTTGGATTTTCTCTCTTCTTTTCTTGGTTAATCTCATTAATGGTCTATCAATTTTATTTATCTTTTCAAAGAACCAGTTTTTGGTTTCATTTATCTTTTGTATTTTTTTGTTTGTTTCAATTTCATTTAGTTCTGCTCTGATCTTGGTTATTTTTCTTCTGCTGGGTTTGGGTTTGGTTTGTTCTTATTTCTCTAGTTCCTTGAGGTGTGACCTTAGATTGTCTGTTTGTGCTCTTTCAGACTTTTTGATGTAGGTGTTTAGGGCTGCGAACTTTCCTCCTAGCACCATCTTAGCTGTATCCCAGAGGTTTTGATAGGTTATGTCATTATTGTCATTCAGTTATAAAAGTGTGTCCAAAGTTTCCTGCATTTTTTATTGTTTTTTCTTTAAGCTATCTATTTCCTTGAATATTTCTCCCTTCACTTCTTGTATCATATTTTGGATTTCCTTGCATTGGGCTTCACCTTTCTCTGGTCCCTCCCTGATTAGCTTAATAGCTGACCTGAATTCTTTTTCAGATAAATCAGGGATTTCTTCTTGATTTGGATTCACTGCTGGTAAACTAGTGTGATTTTTGGGGGGTGTTGAAAAGCCTTGTTTTGTCATATTACCAGTGTTGGTTTTCTGATTCCTTCTCATTTGTGTAGGCTCTGTCAGAGGGAAGGTCAGGGCTGAAGGCTGTTGTTCAGGTCTTTTTGTCCCATGGGGTGTTCCCTTGATGTAATACTCTCTCCCTTTTCCTGTGTATGTGGCTTCCTTTGAGCTGAACTGCAGTGACTGTTGTCTGTCTTCTGGGTCTAGCCACCCAGTGAGTCTTCCTGGCTCCGGGCTGGCACTGGGGGCTGTCTGCACAGAGTCCTGTGATGCGAACCATCCATTGGTCTCTCAGCCGTGGATACCAGCGCCTGTTCTGGTGAAGGTGGCAGAGGGTGCAGTGGACTCCGTGGGGGTCCTTAGCTTTGGTGGTTTAGTGCTCTATTTTTGTGCTGGTTGGCCTCCTGCCAGGAGGTGGTGCTTTCCAGAGAGCATCAGCTGTAGTGTGGAGAGGGACCAGTGGTGGGCGGGGCCCTAGAACTCCCAAGATTGTATGTCCTTCGTCTTCCATTACCAGGGTGAGTAGGGAAGGACCATCAGGTGGCAGCAGGGCTAGGCATGTCTGAGCTCAGACTCTCATTGGGCGGGTCTTGCTGCGGCTGCTGTGGATGATGGGTATGAGATTCCCAGGTCACTGGAGTTGTGTGCCTAGGAGGATTTATGGCTGCCTCTGCTGAGTCATGCGGGTTGTCAGGGAAGTGGGGGAAAGCCAGCAGTCACAGGCCTCACCCAGCTCCCACACAAACCAAAGGGCCAGTCTCACTCCCACCACACCCTGAGTCTGTTTCCAGGCAGAGGGCAAGTAGGGCTTGAAAACTTGCCTGAGGCTTTCCACCTCCCAGAGTATTTGGGGTGTCTCCCGGGTCCTGTAGGAGCAGTTTTCTCAGGATTGCTGGCCAGCTCTTGCAGCTGATCTGGAGGTAAAATTCACAATGCAAGCCTCCGCATGCTGCTCTGTCTGGAGCTGCAATCTAGTCCTGCCTCCCGTCCGCCATGATCCGACCAGCATCAGTTTCAATAGCTCCTGCCTCCTTTAGGGACTCTCCTTCTTCTCTTCATAGTTAATAGATTCCTTGAGTTTTGTGTGGGAGGCTTGTACCATCTCACCTAGATAGAAGAATTACCCAACCTTTCCACTCTCTTCAACATTTTTTATTTTGAAAAAATTAAAACTTACAGAAAAGTTGAAAGACTAGCACAATGAAATCCATCCTGCACCTAGATTTTTTTTTTCCTCCTTTGGACGAGCCATTTGAGAGTAAGTTGCAGACATCATGGCACTTCCTCTCTAAATATCTTAGCAGCTATCTCCTAAGAATAAAAATGTTCACTTCTATGATCACAGTATGATTATCACACTCAGGAAAGCTAACGTTGATGGAATACTGTTATTTAAAACATAGTTCATATTCAGGTTTGCACAGTTGTCTCAGTATTTTCCTTTATTTTTCCCCCAATAAAAGATCCAGTCAAAGAGCACCCATTGCATTTAGTTGTCATGCCTCTTTAGTCCTTTTTCTTTTTGTTTCTTTTCCTTTCCTTTCCTCTCTTTCTCTCTCTTCCTTCTTTCCTTTCTTCATAACATTGACAGTTTTGAAATGCCCAGGCCAGTTATTTTATCTTACTATCTATTCCTAAAGCAAACGTAATTAAGGAAATAGGGAGTTTGCCCTATGAAAGTTTGCGGTTTTTTCTTTCTTTTTCTTACGAACCTCCATGATTTTATGACTTACTAAGAAGCCTCTAAGATGATGCTATATGCATTCCTATTGGATATATGAAATTAAAGGTAGCTTTTTCTTCCTAAAAGTCTCTGTCCTGATAGACTCTTCCAAAAGACTAACTTCTCAGGACATTTGTGAGGCTGGTGAATATATAGCAGGTGCACTTTTGACAGAATGGCATGTGTCTCTCGGAATTTGTTTCTGATATTCATAGGCCTGTTTCATACCTGATCCTGTATTCATATCAATAGTGAATACTTAGTTGCATTTCTTACTTAGAGTTTGGTTGGTTCAAGACAGTTGTTTTGTTTCTTAGCAATAGTCAAATCTTTCAACTTAATACTAATCTTATATATAAAGAAGAAAGTAAATCTCATTCTGATCATTAGAGCTTTTCAGTCATGAAATTAATGTTTCTTGTTACTATCACTAATACCTCTTGAGTTTCAGTGATGTGAAATAGTTTGTCATTGCATCAGATCTCTCCAGGTGTAGAGTCTGATGAGTAAATTTTAGGACACGTCAGAAAAGACTTGACAGTTTCAGTATGGGGCAAATCTAAAATGAATGAGTTTGTGTTTTAGCTTTTTAAATATTAATATACTTTTTTAAAAAGTTATAAACAAGAGGAAGACAAATATTCAGAGATGAAGTAGGAGAAATCTTTCTTCACTAAAGATCCTGGCCATATTCTAAAGTTGTATTCAAAAAGAACAATATTTTTGATTGTTTGTTTGGTTTTGTGTTTTTACTTGATTCCCATGTCCTTTATACATCTCTTCTTCATCAATTCTCATTGAATTTCAAAAGTAGCTACTAGCTTAGAAGACAGGAAGTTACAGATGTGTGGCAGGCAAGAATGAGACGGGAGTAAAAATTGGCTCAGTTAACTGGTTTGTAACTTCAGCCTGTTGGAAGCTCATTTCTTTTAGTGCACATGGGAGCTCTTTTTGGCCATGGGAAAGCATACAAGGTTATCCAAGAAATTTTTGCTTCATTATAAAACAGAGAAAATGAAGTCATATAAGCTCCCGGAGACATTAAGAAATATGGTCTCTGTTCCACTGGAGATAACACAAGTAATTATCACAAAAGGTGTTGGTTATCATTTAAGGGGGAAATATTATGTTGACATAATTTCAGCATCTGTTTTGCCTTATTTTGGATTATAAATCCAGACTAATGGATCTATGGAGCTGTTTAGCCCTTTTCTCATCAAATTCCCATGCCTCCTGGAAAAGTTTACATATGAAAGATTCAGTTGAGATAGGCACTTTGCATTTAATAACACTTTCATTCTGAAACTAGTATTACTAAGTGTCTGCTATGTGTGAAGTTGTTTTATTTAATTCATAGAACAATCCTGCCAAATAACTATTCTTCCCTAAACAGATAAGGAAAGTGAGGCCTAGAGAGGTAAGGTAATTTGTACAAGATAACATGGCTAGTGTGAGGAGTGAGATTCAGATTGTTCTTTCTGACTAAGTTTTGTCCTAGTTCATCAATTAGTATAAGTCTTCTCAGAGATCAGGTTAATCACCAGTGAGTAATGCCAGATTAGTAACTGTTGAGAATGTTGTGGGAACAAGGAATAGAGACCAGTTAACCCACACACCCAGTCTTGTCTTTTACTAGCCGCCAACCACTGTAACCTCCCTATCTAACATGGCTAACTGGCCAAGTATGAGACTTCACAAATGTATGCTGTAGTAGTTGGGCCATTGGCCTCCAATCCCAAAGTGAAATCCAAGCAAACCAAATTGTTATCATGGGAGAGCTCTTTTCATCCAGGTTAGGGGTGGACCTAGGACTGATGTAGGCCAAAGACTTTTCTGTCCTTTTTCTAAAATCCCAGAGGTAAATCTCAGATCTTAGTATTCCAGTGGTCCATGGAAAAGCAATAAAGGGCCGGGCATGGTGACTGAAGCCTGAAATCTCAGCACTTTGGGAGGCTGAGGCGGGCACATCGCTTGAGCCGAAGAGTTCAAGAGCAGCTTGGGCAACATAGCAAGACCTCATCTGTTCAAAATATAAATTAAAAAATTAACCAGGCATGGTGGCTCACACCTGTGGTACCAGCTATTCAGGAGGCGAAAGTGGGAGTTTCCCCTGAGCCTGGAAGATCTAGGCTGCCTTGAGCTATGATCAGGCCACTGCACTCCAACCTGGACGACAGAGTAAGACCTTGTCTCAAAAAGAAGAAAAGAGAGATAGCCCCAGTGCCGAATGCCATGCTGACATCAAGTGCCTGTCTCATGGTGACTGTGGCCTCCTGAGCTTGCTAGGTAGGCAAAGGCAGGAAGAGGATGGAATCCCAGATGAGAAAAATGGGACTTTTGACACTCTGGACCAAGGAAAATTTCCTCCCCTTGCTCCTGACCACCCCTGGGGAATGGAATTAGTATAAGAGAGCTCAGAATAGGAGAAAACTGGCAGCTGGGGATAGTTGAACTTGCCAGACTACACTTCTCTTCTTTGGAATCAGAGTTGCTTCCTATGCAATGGCTATTTGATTTTCTTTCCCCTTCGGGAAAGAGGGATTTAAACAAAAGAGGAAATGTAGCCTTCACATTCTTCTTGTCCCTAGGCAATGCCTGTGTTTAAGGATAAAGAACATATATATTTATGTGGTTCTGTTAATATAAATACTTAACACCTGCATAAAAGGAGTACCTTTGGATGCTAAAATTCCACTTTAAAAAATTAACTGATATAATAATAATTAAGCAAGCTTAATTATTATAGCACAAGAGGTTTTGTATTTGTTTTGGGTGATGATAAAAGGGCTCAGTGGTGAGAAGCGGTGTAGGGGTGCGGAAACGGGAGCAATATTCTCAACTGTAATGAAAATTTATCCGTGTGGTAACTTTTGCTTTGAATACGAATCAGAGGGAGTTCATGCTTTGAGACAAATTTATGGTTAGCAGTAAGATAAAGGCCTGTTTTACTGCCTTCTTTTTACTTAATAAATCTTAATTGCTTTCTCTCCATAAATTAAAGCATTTACCATGCTATATCCTAATTATCAGATTTGTCATGTATAGCATCAGTTTCACAGAGTAACTGCCATGTGGGCTTTTTGGAAAATATCACCTTCTACTCTTTGTTTTGATGCCTGAGAGGAATTGCCAGCTGGATTTTCAGTAAGGACTCTAGTCTTGCCATGTCGCTTCAATTTTTTAAGGATGTGCTGATACTTATTGGACTAACTTTGGGTGTTACAGCATCATGGGCTCACCAATTGAGGGCAAAGTAGGAAGGGGAGAGAAATGGTGTGAATTGAGGACTATTTAGAAAGACATTCAATTTTATTCCTTTGAAGTACATAACAAGATATTTCTCAGTATAGATCCTAGAGACTGGCTTTTGTGAATAGATTTATTTGTAATTAGTGGAATTTCACATAAAAGTACGAAAATCCTAGAGAATACTTTATGGACTTAAGTAAGTTATATAATCTTCTTTATTCTGTTAATTTGCTTAGCAAACCCTTTCCTGGTATTTAATGTAGATTTACAGTTGAGTTCAATCCAGATGAGTTATCACAAATGTTCCTTATAAATTAGCTGGATTATATAATTCTTGGCTCTACGCATGTGAAAAGGGTGTCCACAAAATGTTCAGTTTTAAGTTGATTGGACAGACTAGAGAGTGGCATTGTTTTATTGAATAGCTGTTTATTTATCAAAAGAAAAAAGGACAGAAATGAACATAGAACTGTATGTATTTGCTGTGGTAGTCATGGCCTGTGTATTCTCAGCTCTGTGCTACACCACTTTGCTGCTCCACTCTGAATGGCAGGAAGGCTGCTCCTGCAGGCTACAGATTCTAGAGCCCCACCTCGGCTGGCTTCTGGCTGGGTTAGGCCAGCGGGAGGCTCTGATAAAAGACTAGAGGTAGGAGGAAAGGAGCAAGAGGGTATTTCACCTTCACTCTGCCTCCAGCAACATCTCTGATAGAGGATGGGTCTTACCCATGGCTGCAGCTTCTAGTGTGTTTCCAGCATCCTCTGATGGCCCCAATACCCTGTGATAGGAGTGACCTCCTGCTGTTGAGAATCTCTTAACTTGCCCAAATGTGCCATCTTTGACGTTTCAGCTCTTCTCTCATGTGTAATAAAGTCTCTGTGTTAAAAGAGTGGTTTCCTTTTCCTGATTCATACATTTTGTAGAACAATTTGCTTTTACGTCACAGCTTATAGTCTTTTGGATGTTGATAAAGGAAATGTTAAATTATTCATTATCTCATTTAATCAGCTTGGTATTATATTTAGGTGATGGGGCAAAGAAGAATAAGACAAAATGACCTGACTGCCCTCAGGGAACTAAGTCTGTTTGGGGAGACAGTGTGTTCCCCAAGTGCCAGGGGAGCTAAACGGAAGAAAGACCTAGACTGTAGTAGTGGTGGGAAAGATGTCACAAAAGAAGTGACATCCAAAAGTCTTGCCAGACACTAAGATCTGCTCAAGCAGATGAGGAAGAAGGGCATTCCCAGCAGAAGCAGCAGTTTGTATGAAAGCATGTCTCACATTTGGCTGCAGGAGCATGGTGGTCAGGGGGACTGGAGGAAGAGGAAGCTAGATAGGTGGTCGGGGTAGACCACCAAGAGCATTGAAGCCTCTGCTAGGCAATTGGACTTTATCCTCTTAGGACTGGGAAGAAGTGAAAAGGATTTTAAGCAGAGGAATTACATGAACGGATTTATCCTTCAAAAAGGTCACCCTAGGAGAGGTGTAGAAGAGAGACTAGAGGGCTGAAAATGGAGGCAGAGAAACCTCCTGGCCAGGTGGTGAGTGGCAGAAGTCCTGGTGGGAGTGGGTGGTGTTTAAACAAAGACCTGAATTAAAACTGAAGGCAAGAGGAGGAGGGGAAAAATCAAGAAATGTTAAGAAAGTAGAATGTGTAGAACTTGGTGATTTGTTTGAAAGTGTTGGGAGTTGTTGTTAAATGATGGTCTCAGAGATCATGGAATGTTTGTCTGGTTTAGCTAAATAAATGTTAAAACTAGAAGCCTGTTTCTCAAATTGGGGTCACCGTGTCCCCTTAGAGGTCTCATGCAAACTCTGAGTTGTTTATGCTGCCTTATGAGCTGGATGTATCTTAGGTTTCAAACAAGTTATGATTGTAGCACTACTCAGGTCTTACAATAAGCCAAACAAGCAATTCTTTATTAAAAATCATTTGCTACTCCCGCCACCCACCACCCCAAGATCTTTTTCCTGGCCATTATGTGCCTTATCTCTCTCTACTAGTTATAAAATTTGTTGGCCACTCACTGTGTATTTATCTCATCTCCTACCTCTACCCATCACAGCTTTCTTGTCTTCTGATTAAATAGAAGAATTAGCCTCTTATTTAATAAATCATTGTATGGGTACCTGTGTCTAAGGGTTTCTGAAGTCTAGCAATAGAACATCCTCTGCTCGTTGAGAAAACATATAGGCTCACCCATCACCAAGCACTCCACATGCCAGAGACTGCACTGAAAGAACACTCAATTCTTTCATGTAGTTAAAAGAAAACAATGCTTGCCCTCTGAGAGTTTAACATCTGAAAACAAATCTAAAGAGGGAGAAACTGGCAAGAAGAAACACATTAGAAATAGCATCTGCCTTAAATGATGTACAGTAGGATTTGGGTTGAGGTGCTGCTCTGGAGTTATGGCCTGGTGTTAGTAGTCTTGATAGCTAAAACTAACATGCTTTTTTCTTGTAAGATTTCAGATTGAATATAGTGGTTGAGAGACTGGGTTCTGGGGTCTGACTTCCTGGCTCTGCCACTTCCAGGTGTCACCCTGGCCAAACTGTGTCATCTCTGTGCTTCCCTTCATTGTAAGATGAGGATAATAGTATCTACCATAGAAATGAGAGGATTCAATGGCATGTGTGTGTGATGTGCGGCACACCTCCTGACACAGTGTCAGTGCACAATAAATACTCGCTGCTGACCCTTCCTGAAGCCAAAAAGAAGCCTCTGAGGGCTCAGCTGAGAAAGGTGTGCTGCGTGAGTACCAAAGATTGCTGCCTTCTTTCCAAACAAGAGCTGCTATGGCTAACCCTGAGATCCTTTATAGTCATTTAATTACAAAGAAATTCTGGAACATACTTTCTTCAAGCCAAGTTAGTCTTTTTAGTTTTTAAATTACATCTTGATCATATCACACACAATCAGTTGTCACTTCAGGGCACTTCCAGAAACAAGTTTGCAGGCCAGCATGTGGCAGGTAACACCTTAGAGGAGACTGGGGCATCACTGCCTCTCTGAAATCATCCATTGATATCATCCCCTCCCTCCTTCTTTGAGTTCAACACACATTAATCAAGCACCACAATTTTTCAGGTTCTGTATTAGGCTCCAGGGATACAAGGGTGAACAGACAATTCCCATCCTCATGAAATGTGCAATGGTGTGGAAATATATGTGAACAAATTCAATCCACTGTGATAGAAGCCCCAATGGGAGTGTGTAGAAGGTCAGAAGAGGTACACAGAAAGGACAACAAGGAAGGCTTCACAGAGGTGGTGACATCTCACTAGGATTTTGAAGGGAATAAGAATGGGGAGAATCAGAAGATCAGCACGGTTTGCACAGAGGAACTACACCAGAGGTGTTGTAGGGTGACGTGGTAGTAGATGAAATTGAAGATGTAGGCAGGAGTTTGATCATGTCAGAGCTTGGCCTTTGTCGTGGGAACATCAGGGGCCATTGAGGGACTTCAGGTAACAGAATGCCACAGATTCACAATTTTAGCAGGGTCACCCTAGTATGAAAGACAAACTTGAAAAGGGTTTGCAGATGCTGGCAGGTTCATGTCACCACTGCAGATTCATTGAGAGCAGAGACAGAGTCCTATTTATCTCTGTACCCCTAAAGTTTAGTGCTTTATAGACATTTAAGAATTTTTTTTTTCGGAGTGAAGACAGCCCAAGTTGAATTTTCCCATTCTGTATCCTATCCTCAGAACATGCTGACCTGGACCTCCATCTTCCACAGCAGCTTGACTAAGATCCTAGGAAATTCCTTTTTTTCTTGGCATTCTTCTAACTGGCACTCTCTGTTTACTAGGCCCTCTGCAGCTGTAACGTGTGATGATTGATGCTTATAATTCTGACCTTGAAGTACTTCATGGCTTCTAAATCATCAAAAAAAGATTAAAGCATA
This sequence comes from Nomascus leucogenys, assembly GCF_006542625.1. Classification (NCBI taxonomy): domain Eukaryota; kingdom Metazoa; phylum Chordata; class Mammalia; order Primates; family Hylobatidae; genus Nomascus; species Nomascus leucogenys. The sequence continues at coordinate 72,388,195 of NC_044387.1, read as the reverse complement.
TTCTCAGTATCACTGTAATGTTTGTGTGTTTTACTGCCTTCTTCTCTGGAAAGTGGTGGTTTATGAAGTGCCCGTGCACTTGTGTGCACACGGACACAGAGTCTGTGATGGTCCTCAACTCTTCTCCCACAGGGAGGCTATGGTGCATGCTTGAAAATAAACAAACAAAATAACCTGGGTTCTCTTCATGCCTAGAAGGAGGAAGCAGCTTGGTCCCAGGGGCAAAGTGGCTTGAAATGAGAGCGAAAGCAGTGGTTAGGAAAGCAGAGGGAATGATGAGGCAGAACTGGTACAGACCAGGAGTCAGGCAGCTTACGAGCCAGCCCTGGCTGGCTGCATTCTGACCCCAGGAAGAGCAAAGCCCAGGGTCGGGACTGCAGCTTCATGTTCTGTGTGCCTGGACCCGAATCATCAGGCTTGAATTTGGCGAGATTCTCCACCAGCTATATTTGTATCTCGGTAACAACCGCTCAGTAAAATGCCAAACATTAGGCAAGTGAAAACATCAATAATTAGAGCCTCCTGTTCCCCACACATCTTTTCTTGAAAATCTTTATTGCTGCAGAGCTGACATTATTAGGCACAGAATGAAGAACTCCAAATAGAAACTGTGAAATGGCTCCATCTTATAACCTGAGTCCTGAAAAATAAGGGTGTGATGTTGTCACTAGGCGGGAGATTTCTTTAGGTTTTCTTTTTTCTTTTTCTTTTTTTTTTTTTGAGATGGAGTCTCGCTCTGTCACCCAGGCTGGAGTGCAGTGGTGCGATCTCGGCTCACTGCAACCTCCACCTCCTGGGTTCAAGTGATTCTCCTGCCTCAGCTTCCCAAGTAACTGGGACTACAGCCCACCACCACACCCGGCTAATTTTTTGTATTTTTAGTAGAGACGGGGTTTCACTGTGTTAGCCAGGATGGGCTCAATCTCCTGACCTCGTGATCCACCCGCCTTGGCCTCCCAAAGTGTTGGGATTACAGGCATGAGCCACCATGCCTGGCCCTTGTTTGGGTTTTCTTTGGGGACTGTATATTGCAGTAAATAGAAATGCCCCTTCCATTTTGTCATACAAATTTGTTTTTAAAATCTGTGTTTGGTCTACACTCGTCATCCCAGCCTAAAGAGCCAGTCCCTGAACCACAGAAGTTCTGTTTGCTGCCTCTCGGCCAGGGCGTGTGTGGGCTTTACAGGCAGCTTTACCACTTGCCAGTTCTGTGAATTTGGGCAAATGTTTTAGACTCTTCGGGTCTAAGTTTTGTTTTTTTAATCTGAAATATTGGAATAATAGAGATTCCTTATTTTACAGGGTTGCTGTGAGGCTGAAATAAAATGGTGGATGTGGAAATGCTCAACTAGAAAGCCCTATCTATATCAATAATAGTATATTAAATATACTAAAGAACATCATAAATATCCTAACAAAAACAGAAATATATTTCATCTGGAAACGCGACATCCTCCAAAATTTTCCCAAAGTAGAGTAGGGAAATGAACTATTTATTGGATCTCTACCTTAGGGGAGGTGTTCCAGCTATCACTTTATCCGTTCTGCAAAGTAGATCTTAAATCCCACTTTTAGACACAAGGAAACTGAGGCTCCTAGTCACAGCAGAAGTGGGATTTGAACCTGACTCGAGAACTTAATGCTCCTTCTCCTTGGCTACATTATCTCATTGTCTGTCTAGTTCCAGACCCCCAGTGTTCTTAAAAGCTGTTCACATTCTTTGGTGCTGGGAAGTGTGCCAGCCATTTCTTAGTCATTCACTCCTGTAAGTTGGACAGGGTGGCACCCAGAGGGAACTGGAGCACGAGGTGCCCCCAGAGAGACTAGCAGCATGGAGTGGTCTGGTTTGTGGGACAGGCCCTCCGTTGGCATTCCACTTTTAGGGAGTTGGCCTGGCATGGACAGAAAGCCAGGCAACAGCTGTGCCACATTTCCTAGCCCTTGAGAAAATGGCTATGGCCCTGTCGTTTTCAGAAGTTCATTCTTTTCTGTCAAAGTGAAGCCACCCTTCATCAGGACTCCTCTCAGCAATCAGTGCCTCTTGTGTATTCTGACTGGCCCCTTATTCTGTTTGTACAGGGAGTGAGATTAAATTTATTCTATGTAGTAACCACTCCGCTAAGCTTTTCTGCGACTCTTCCTGTTAGCTTTGATGCTGGGCATTGGGGGAAAGGGTTCCCGATGTGGCAGTTCATTAAGTGCCCGGTGGGACCCACTGCTGCATGCATTTTCTTCTTTATATCCTTTCCCTGATTCCCAGGCAAACAGAGTTGGCTTGTGAACTGGAGCTGCCCACCCAGAGAACCAGAGATAATGCCTGTTGAAGGGCCAAGTTGCATATTCAGTGAGGATGTCAGTGTGTGGGAGAAGCATTTGTTCAGCCTGCGGTTCTGAGAGGAACTGTGTGTTGTGTTCCCATAGGTTCTCAACAGGAGGTGTGTAGAAGCGGCGGTGATGACAGGCCTGGCTCTGAACTGCCACATAAACAAGAAGTCCTTGTTTGACAGGAAGCACTACTTCTATGCAGACCTCCCTGTAAGTACACTTTGTGATCCACCCCACTGCAAGTTCTCAAAGCTGGGCCAGCCCTGCTGTGGGGGGTCGGAGCGAAGGAAAGGGGCTGTGCCTCTCATATTTTCAGCCAGCACTGTGTCCATCCCAGCGGGAAGTTCTGCCCAGCCCTGATGTAGGCAGGTGCCCCTGATGTTTACTAGATTGGATGCAATTGTCCTGATTACTGACTTCTTGCTTACCTCATGCTTCTGGTGGCTCGCTCATAATTGCATAGGGAGTAGAAGCCAGTGTTCGCAGGCTCAGCCTGGCCGTGGTATTTGGTGCTAATTGCCTGTTAGTACAAAAGCTAAGGCTCTGGCTGATGCAACAGTAAATGCATACTGTAGCTCTGTCAGCAGAGCGAGAGCGTCTCACTTTTAAGTTGAAGTTCCCAATAATAGGGCTGTCTCCTTTGGAGACATTTCTGTCATCTCACAAGGAGCAAGTAAGTGGACAATAGTAAGCGGAAACATGAACCAGAAATCTGGACCAAGAACAGTAATTGGCTGAGCAGTAAACTCCATATTGACCCGCTTTTTTTCTGAAAATTAAAAAGTTTTTTTCTTTAAGCCACACCATGTGAGTGAGAGCCAATTTTTCATACTATTGAACCGGAACAAAACTGAAATGTTGAATGAGTTCCCCAAAATAATGTTCCGTTTGGTCTAATTCAGAAAAACAACAGTGATGATGTTGCTTCACCTCATTCTCCTTGAACTGAAGATGGGGGCGAGCTGTTTTTTAGTGGGTGAGGGCACGAGTAGAATTAAATAAAAAATACAAGTAAGACCTGCGTTCTCCAGTGGCTGCTGCTTTTCCCCTCTGGCCTCCAGCCTCTCAGCAAGTCTACCGTTTGGTAGGGCGGAAAGAATTAAACTGCGTTTCTCTATCTTTTCAGAGTGACAGACAGTTTGGTTGAGGTGGGAGATTTAGTAATAATATGACTAAAATGAGATGTTTTGATCATCTGTAGTTTTCTGGTCTTTCTGGCCCAGATAGTTCAAATAATCCAGAGTTTCATGGGACATACTCATATAATAAAGCATTTGTTGTTTTTTCTGAAATTCAGATTTAACTGGGTGTCCTATATTTTATCCAACAACCCTACCCAGAGGTTAGTTTTACAAATTGAGACTTCCCGTCTCAGCATAGAAAACAGGTTAGCCTTTTGCATGATTCTCAAAGTGTGGTCCCCAGGGCACTGACATCATCATCTCCTGGGAACTGGTAAGAAATATAAATCTTCAGGCCCCACCCTCGACCTACTGAATCGGAAACCTTTGAGGTTGGGCCAAGCGGTCTGTCTTTTGACAAGCACAGTAGTATTTCTGATGCAGTTAAAGTTCTTAAACTGCTGGCCTGCCAAGTGGTGAAAGACACGGATTTTGGAGCCTAACCATCTGAATTCAGACGTTGACATTGATGCTCACTAGCTCTGTATGTGGCTGTCGGCAAGGTCCTAATCCCTCCGTGCCTTGTTCCTCCTTCCTGGGGTTGTTGTGGAATTAACTGAGTGGAACACAGTGAGAGCAGTGCCTGGGACCTAGCAAGTGCCACAGATGCCTTTGCTTTTACTTTCTGTTCTTCTCCAATTCTCCTCATTGACCTGCTATGTCTTTAGTGCGTATTGGTGCCTCTGTGCATTTGAAAGTAATTCTTCCTTTCCACTTAGAAGCAGGTGAGGGATCCTTGCAGGATCCATCAGTGCTTTAGTACTATCTGCCTTCCATTAATGGAGGGGGAGTGTCACAGCACTTTCTGACTGGAGGAGTGAGGGAAGTTGGGTCAGGGAGGGCAGCTGCCATGATTGATTCCTTTAAAAAGCAGAAACAAAACAAGCTTAAACACACACTAGCAACTGCTGTTGGTCGTGTGGAGAGTAGATGGCAAAATGCTTAGCCAGCATTCCGAATAAGGAGGGTCTGCCAGGAGCCTGGTAATGAGATGCAGAGTTTAGGCTAATGAGCTGGATAGAAACAATAAATCCTTTTCTTAGGGGTCCCTGACAATGATATTATTGTTATTCCCCAATACAGCACTTTAGTGAGGGCGATGGGATGAATTCATGTTGTTTATTGCATCGTTATCAAGGGTGGAGGATTTGGGGAGGGTGAAGGGGTGATGGCAGGGGCAGAAGAGACCAGGCTCAATGATGGCTGCAATGCAGCAACTAATTTTTTTCTCCTTTTCCTTTTTTTCTTGTTACTGTTTTTGCTTTAAGTAGGCCTGTCGTTGTGTGACATTGTAAAAGGGATAGTAAACTGGATCCCAGCTTTTATGTGTGGACCAGTGACTATGTTTACCCTATGTTTGTGTGCAGGCAGGCTACCAAATTACCCAGCAGAGGCTCCCAATTGCTGTGAATGGGAGCTTGATATATGGCATCTGTGCAGGGAAGAAGCAGAGTCAGGTGATCCCCAAGACGGTGAGGATCAAGCAGATCCAGTTGGAGCAAGACAGTGGCAAAAGCCTCCACGACGACCTGAGGTCTCAGACGCTCATTGATTTGAACAGGGCAGGTAGGCTTGGAGTGTTTTCATTACTTCTCCTTCCTACTTCAGTCCTTGGATTGCAGGGCCCTCTTTTCACCACTAGAGTTTTCTTAAACAAATTGAGAAAGCAGTCACAGGAGCCTGACAGATGGAGACCAAAATATCAGCATTGGGATTGGCATAGCTGACTAGCGAACATGGCTTGAACTGTAATTATTAGGCTTGCTAATAACTCACCCTGAAGTTAGACAAACTTATCCACCTAGTCACAGACCCAGCAGCAGGATATTTTAAGCAGTCATTAAAAGAAGTGAAACATTTAAAAATCAAAACGTGCAGCCTAGGGGCCTACACCTGTAATGCTAGCAACTCAGGAGGCTGTGGGAGGGTCACTGTACACAGAGTTTGAGATCAGGCTGGGCAACATAGTGAGACCTACTCGCCAAAAGATTAACAGCCAGGTGTGGTGCCATACACCTGTATCCCCAGCTATTCAGGAGGCTGAGGTGGGAGGATCACTTGAGCCCAAAAGTTCAGGGCTGCAGTGAGCTATGATCATGCCATTGCACTCCAGCCTGGGCAGCAGAGCAAGATGACGCCTCTTTAAAAAAAAAAAAAAAAAAAAAAAAATGGTGGGAGTGAAGAGAAATGATTGAGAGGCTAGAACCACTCTGAGAGTCCTTCAGTAAGGCAGGGTTTTCCTGAAACTTAGGCCTAATTTTTCTGTTGGTGAAATTGGAGAGCTGCAGTGAGGCTGACTCTGCCCCTCTTTGGTAGGAGTGGGCCTTCTGGAGGTGGTCCTGGAGCCCGACATGTCCTGTGGAGAAGAGGCAGCAACAGCTGTCAGGGAGCTGCAGCTGATCCTTCAAGCCCTGGGGACCAGCAAGGCGAACATGGCAGGTAGAAGCCACAGAAGCAGCATTCTTCTTTCCCTCTCCCTTCCTGCCTTCTAGAACCTCTCTGACTTTATTTTCTGTCAGTTATATTGAGGTTGTTTGCAGCCATTTTTTCCCCAGCCTTTTGCAACCCTGTTTTTTTGTTTGTTTGTTTTTTTAGAATTTTCCTTGGATTCTTTGATGAGCCCCCAACCAAATATAAATATACGACCAACAACATTGCAGAGACACCAAACCCTTAATGAAATAATGGCTTTGAACAGTTCGGTCTTTCTCAGGAAGAAGACACTGTGTTTATCAAGAACAGTTCTTAGTGAGTTCCACATAGATAGCACTTCATAATTAGTTGCCTCTTTTCCTTTGGGTCTGTTTCTTTCCTTTTGTAGATTTTTCATCCATATACAGTGGAAGCCAAATTATATTGACTGTAAGCCAAGATTATGAAAACTTTACCCTGAGATAAAATCTTAATTAAGTTCAGTGGAAATACAGTAGGAAACTAAAACAAATAAAAGAAACACCTGCACCCTTGGGACCAGACCACACATCATAAGCATTTGCAAATTGCATATAAAGATCATAGGTTTTGGTCACACTCAATTTCCTCATGGCTGTAGGTGTCCTTTGCCCTGGTCTGGTACTGCTTTGCTCTCCCATAAGTCCATAAAGGGTAGCCTCTGCTATCATTTTCTCCTGTTCTCTGTTCCTAGGGACTTTCGGAAAACTTCTGCCACCCTCAGAGCACACACCCTGATGGAGAGGAGACAAAATATAGTTTCTGAATCTACAATTGCATTTTTCCATAGCATGGTACAATGGTCACAGCAGGTGCCCAGGAAATCCCGTTGATGATGATGCTCATCTCCGTGCTGGTTGATAATACTATTTACCAAGCTTAGCATGTCACATAATGTATTTGCATGTTACAGGGGGACTTCTGGATTTGTAATGCCACATTTGTCACATAGGATGTGTAATAAGCAACAGATTATAACATCAGAGCCCTGGTACATGTTGAATCTGAGGACAGAACTTGCTTATTTTCTATACCGTTTTAGCTCCAGGGACCAGTTTCGTGGAAGACCATTTTTCCCCGGACGTGGGGGGCCAAAGGCAGGGTGGATTCAGGATGATTCAAGTGCATTACATTGATTGTCTACTTTATTTCTATTATTACATTGTAGTATATAATGAAATAATTACACAACTCACTATAATGTAGAATCACTGGGAGCCCTGAGCTGATTTTCCTGCAACTAGATGGTCCCATCTCGGGGTGATGGGAGACAGTGACAGATTATTAGGCGTTAGATTCTTATAATGAGCACAAAGCCTAGATCCCTCTCATGCACAGTTCACAATAGGGTTCGTGCTCCTATGAGAATCTAATGCCATGGCTGATCTGACAGGAGGCGGAGCTCAGATGGTAATGTGAGGGATAAGGAGCAGCTGTAAATACAGATGAAGCTTGGCTCTCTTGCCCACCACTCACCTCCTGCTGTGCTGCCTGGTTCCTAACAGGCCACAGACCAGTACCTGTCCGTGGCCCCCGGGTTGGGGACTTCTGACTAAAGCTATATTACAATGAATGTACTAATAATGTCAAGAAATGTACTAATGAATGTCCTAATATCTAGAAAACTTAGGACAGGGCCTTGAAAATAGCCTGTGCTGGGTACATGTTCAGTGCTCTTATTAACAGTAATAAGTAGTAATACTTTTATGGAATTAGCACTCATCTAGATGAATGAGCTTTGTAAAATACGTTCAGTAAAATTGGGTCACTTTTTTTTTGGTCAAACCTTGTTATTTTCAGCGATCAGAACGAGATAGCTTAACAGACCTTCCCCACCGCATCTTTGGGCCCCCGCTGTTTGCAGAAACAGTTTTCTATCTTGATGTTATATTTCTGTTGTGTGAATGTGTTTTAGAGAAAAACATGAAACTGCACTTTATCACTGTGCTCAATGGTATAGTTTTTTTTAGTTTTGCTGTTATAAATCTCTACTTCTAGAAGAGAAATTGAGCCTGATGCCATTCTCATGATGTGTGAATGAAGGCTGTCCCTCAGTGGTGCAGAATGCATTGAAGTAAACCTAACTAGTAAAGCTTTTGTGTACTTGAGGCAATTTAACTTAATTTGTTTAAAAGGTATTTTGTCTTCACTAGATAGCAGGTCTTTTGTTAATATTTGATACTGCATTTGAATCCAGGCTAGCGAACTCTCTTTCAACACTGCAGGATACTAAATGATTCCTCTCAGGTATTTATGGAGTGTAGTCTTCTCTGGGAGAGACCGAAACTCGTGCTTTTATTCCTCTTCCAAATTAGAATTCTAAATTGTGAAAGATGCTTTCATTTTTAAAAGCAGGCGAGGTCCAATTCATGGTTCCCTGAGTTCAAAAAAAGTTGTCTCCCAAGTATTGCAGTTTGGTTCGATGGAGCTCAGCACACTTCGGAAGTTTTCCTTTGAGCTTAATGGGCCTTTCAGAAGATTCCAACTGCAGATTAGTCCTATTCAGACGGAACTGTAGAACTTACTGGGAACCTACTGTGAGACAGAAACCAGCCTGCTTACTCATTGCTCAGGAAAATGCCAGCATTCTGGCATTCATCGCTCAATAAGATTTCATTTATTGAACAGTCACCAAGTGCCAGACCCAACTCTAGGTTCCACAAAAGGCATTGTTCCTGCCACATGGATCTTATGTTCAGGAGGGTGACAAATACATTAACAAATGAAACAAAATAATTACAGCAACAAATGCTTCAAGGAAATAAATGGGGTGCCATGCTACAGAGTAACATTGGAAGGTGACAATGTTGTTTTTTAAAGGCCCCTCAGAGGAGGTGACATTTATTTAAAACCTGAAGAATGATTCAAGGCCCAGGCAGCATAGAGCCAGGAGATGAGCATTCCAGAAAACAGCTAAGGCCAAGGCCCTGAGGTGAGAAAGAGCTAGGAATGGGCCCCGAGGTAAGCAAGGTAGCACAAGGCCACTGTGCCAGAAGCAGAAGGAGCAGTGGCATCAGGTGACACTGAAAAGGCAGGCAAGGGGTAGATCAGAGATAATGGCAAGAAGTTTAGCTCTCAACCCAGGTGCAGTGGTAATCACTAAAAGGCTTTTAAGCAAGGGAAACACATAGTCTGATGAATGTTTTAGAAAACCACTCTGGCTGCTCTGTGGGAAATGGATTTCAGATGGGTAAGAGTAGAAGCCAGGAGACCAGTTAAGAAGCTTTTGCAATAGTTCAAATGGAAGATGATGCTGTTTTGGACAGCACTGGTGGCAGTGAAGATGAAGATGGAGAGACAGGAGATACATACAAGATGGTTTTTAGAAATAGGCTGGTGTGGAAAGTAAGAGACAGGGAGGAAGCACAAATGCCTTTAGGGAAGTTGGAGGAGCTAGGTGGTGGTGCTGTTTACTGAAATTGGAAGATGAGATCGAGAATGTCTTTGTGCAGGGGCAAATCAGGATTTCCTTTTGGAAATTGAGATGCCTGTGAAACCTCCAAGTGGAGGTGTCAAATAGATACCAGAGCTGTAAGTGTGGAGCTCAGAGAGGTCTGGGCTGGAGACAGAAATGTAGGCATCCTCAGCATGAGGTGGTATTTAAAACTGTATCCGTCCACCCAGAGAGTCTAGATATGGAAGGGGGCCCTGGGTTTGGATGGGAAGGAAGGCATCAGCAAATGAAATGGAAACAAAGCATCCAGAGGAGCAAAACTGGGAGCAAAAGGCGGCAGAAGCTGAGCTAGGAAGATAATTCACGAAGGAAGGATTGGTTGGTGTGTCAAATCCTGCTGAGGTGTCCAGTAGGTGAAGACAAGCGTGTCCTGTGTCCGCTGGATGTGGCAGCCAGGAGACTGTTGGTGACTCTGACAAGGGCATTTTTAGAGAGATAAGGAGAGAAGCCAGGCTGACATGGGTTAAGGAATAAATGGGAAGTGAAATAGCGGAGACAGTGTATGCAACAAACAAACAAAACTTGTTAAGAGGCTTTGCTGAAAAGGAAACCAGAGAAACGATAGCTGAGTGACTGATAGAATGAGAACTGGGTTCAAGGGAATAGGTTTTGGGGTTCTTGTTTGTTCATTTAATAAGAAATACTATTGCATATGTATACGTCAGATGGAATGCTGAGAAAGAGTAATGAGACTGCTATGGGAGAGAAGGGATAACTGAGAGTGATGCCCTTGAGAAGGCAAGTGGGAGTTAAAATCCAGCTCAGTCCTCAGGGGCCTTTCATTCTGGTCTTAAAGATGGAGGCCAGTGCACAGTAGACTATGGTCATGTGCTGAATTCTGTCGTATAGATTATAAGTATTCTGATAGTTTAGGGGACCCACCAGTGCAGGCTAGCTTGCTGAGGAGGGCTTCTAGGAGGAGGTGGTAACACTCAAGTGAGGCCTTGAGGGATGAGGAGAGGGACAGTAGCTCTGATAAAGAGAGCGTGCTGGTGGAGCAGACAGGGTTGTGTATGCAGAAGCTGCCCTGATTGGAGGGGAGCGTTCTCCCAGAGTGAGCGGTGGGAACATACAGGTTGTGTCGACCGAATCCAGATGAGAGCTGTGGAACACCAAGCAGAGGAGCCCAGATGATCTGGTAGGAGCTGTCTGTGCTGTTGAGTAAACAGCAGGAATGATGAACCCAGACTGTAGCAGAATGAAAGTCACAGCTACATTGCCAGTCCCTGGACAAGGAGGGAACTGTGTTAAGAGTCAGGATGTGATCTTATCACCTAAGCCTGCAGTTTGGAGACCTCGGGCGAGGGACCTTGGGCAAGGGTGGTAGCCACGGAAATGGAAAGGCCATGACAGACATGAGGGATGTTTGGCAGCTTCCAAACTGGTAGGGGCTAGTTGCCAGTTTGGATATAAGAGGCAAAGAAAACAGAGAAGTAGAAGATGACCTCAGGGTTCCTAGACCGAGAGTCTCATGATGTCAGGAATAGTTGGGACTTCCTGAGATGCAGATACACACAACTTGTCAAAAAAGAGATTAAAAATCAGGGGCTACAGAATTCTTGTAAAAATGTTGAGAAGTCAGTGCTGGAGAGAGAGTAATGTCTGAGCTAAGAGATATCTTTTCCCCGTCAGCATGGGTGGCAATTGGGTGAGCCCTTCCCTTTCTCTGAGGGTGAGTGGCGAGGTGTCAGCCGGCCTATACCAAGCCGGCAACCTCCAGCTTGGTATAGGCCCCACAGCCCAGCACTGGGGGAATGACAGAGAACCAGTTCCAAGAGTCTCCTTTTCTTGACATGGAATTCATTTTGACTACTTTATTATTTTAATATGCTTTTGCTTTGGAATCTTGGGAAATGAATTTATTCAGCCCATCAAGACACTCAGGTTTGGCAAATTACTTTTAATTTAAAAACGTAACTAGGAAAATAAAATCCAGCATTTTGTCTTCTCACTCTGTTCTCTTTTAAATGTTGTAAATGAAACGGGGAACAGAGAATCTGAGCTTTACTTTGTAGGGTGCCAAATGTGATTCTTTCTTACCTACACCTATTTGTCTTGGGATTTTTCTCTCTGTCTCTTCCTCAAGAGCCTTTTAGTCCTCCCCACACATTGCCTGCTTCTTTAGGGCTTGTTGCTCCTAATCTGAGGGGCCTCCAGGGTCAAAGAAGGTCCTCCCAGCATGGGGTCATCACCTCTCTGAGTCCCACCACAGACTCCCGACTTCGTAACAGCACTGTCTGTCTGCTGTAGCAAATCGTTACAGCAGTCAGGAAGGATTCGGAGTCATGCTTGTGGAAGGAAGAGATTATTACACTACTTGGAGGAAGGAGGAGGGGGGAAAGCCCAGGTTTCAGTTCTTGCCCTTGAGCTGCAAATTTCAAGGACTCTCCCCTAAATCTCCTGGAATCACTGTTAGAAATCCACATTCCGTTGGAGAGCAGTGTAAGGTTATCAGATATATGAGGCCTTTCCTCCAACTCAGCTCTGACACTTTGAAAAAAAAACTTCAGTATAAAACTGCAGAGTCAATCTCCATTTTAATAGTTTTGTTTTTCTTATTTAGCACAAAAAAATTAGATCTCTCCAGCTGGCAAATCTAAAACTTCTCTTCCGTATGTGCATAAGCACACACGTCTGTATATGCTCACATGTGCAGGCACACACCGTAGATGCCTCAGGACTGTAACCCCTCTCGAGTGGCCAGAAGTACCAGCCACGTACTTCAGAACCAACCGTGCCTTCTCTGAAGTTAGGCTGCTGTAACTAAACAGCAAGTAGAGTTAGATGCTGCTTCTTTTGACACTCCCTGCCTTTAAAAGACCATGTCACCTCAAAGAATTTCTAAGGAGTTGTTTTTTTTCTCTCCTTCCAGAGGGCCAGTTGAGAGTGGATGCCAATATATCCGTGCATCACCCGGGGGAGCCTTTGGGCGTTCGAACAGAAGTGAAGAATCTCAACAGCATCAGGTTCCTGGCCAAAGCCATAGGTGAATGCCAGCTGCCACTCCTAGTGTCCTTCTTCCTATTGTTTCTCTCTTGCTGGCCCAGAAACTTAGTGGCTTACACAAGAACTATTTTCGTTTTCACTGGTCTGTTCTGCTGGTCCTGTGTCGGCTCACTCATGTGGCTGTGGGAAACCGGCAGGCCAGCTGAAGCAGAGGGTCCGTGGTAGTCTCTCTCACACCTTGGGGCCTTGATGCAGATGTCTGCTGGGCTTCTCCATCCATGTGATCTTTCTTCATGCGCTTGCCTAGCTTTGGCTTTCTTATGAGGCAGTGGGAGCATTTCAGGAGGATGAAGGCAGAAGTGAGTCCTAAGCTGTAGACCTCACACAGTGTCACTTCCAATGTGTTCTATTCAAAGTAGATTGAGGCCAGGCACCGTGGCTCATGCCTATAATCCCAGCACTTTGGGAAGCCAAGGTGGGTGGATTGCTTGAGGCCAGGAGTTCAAAACCACCTGGGCAACATAGCAAGACCCCATCTCTATAAAAAATTAAAAATTTAGCCAGACATGGTGGTGTGCACCTGTAGTCCCAGCTACTCAGGAGGCTGAGGTGGGAGATCACTTGAGTCCAGGAGTTTGAGGTCATAGTGAGCTGTGATCACGCCACTGCACTCTAGCCTGGGCGACAGAGCAAGACTCTGTCTCTAAGAAAAAAAAAGAAAATTACATTGAATTCAAAGCAGACTTGAGGGGAAATTAGACTCCACCTCTTTATCAGAGGATCCACAAAAGACTGGCTGTGTTTTACCATTTGCTACCTTCTTTCTGACCAGCTTGAGATTTACTAGGTCATGGTTGTTCATTTTAGATTGACCATGGCTTGACCTAAATGGTCATTATATTTTCCTGCTTTTTATATTCTTTTTAACTGCTAGATTATGTGCCCATGCAGTCAAGTAGTAGTCTTTCTGGAGCACACACTGTGGGTATTTCATTGATGATAAATGTATAATAACTAAAATAGTTTAGCAAGATAAATATCTGGGCAGTCCTGTAGATATAGGTAACTGTGAATTCAAGGGGAGGACCTCAGAGGACTAAAAAGATTTTTTAAAACCGAAGCTATCTAGAGAGGAAGAGGGAGGGATGGAGTTTGAAGTGCACCCCTTCAAGAGTGCACAGAGACCAAGACAACTGAATTTGTTGCCAAAGTTTTGCTGTAGCCAAAATGTATAATAGAGCCCTGGTCTTGTTAAGAAAAGTATTAGAAACAGTACAGAAAAGACAATTCTAGTCTTGTATTAAACCTTATTGTCCTGAACCTGAAGTGAATCAACCAGCCTCAATGAAGACAGTCTTCAGGAAAAAGTCATTAAAGTGGTCAAAAGGATAGCTTATGGGAGCAGAGAGGGAAGGGGTAGGCTCCCATATGAAGGCAGACTGAAGATGATGAACTCTTCTGCCTCCGGAAAGGGACATAACCCATGTTCCCAAAGCCGTGAAAGGTTTGAGTGAGGGAAAACCCTTATAAGCCAAGTTGGTGAGGAGGAAGCCTGGAACAAATGGAGGAAGTTCCACCTCCCCCTGTAGGTAGCAGTGGGCTGGGACCCGTTATTTTAAAAGGTGGTGATGGTAACCTAAAAAAAGCAGCCTGATTTTAGGTAGAGTCATCCATGAGTTCTGAAGGAGACCCCTAACTTTCTCCTGTCCTATGAAGAACTCTTTGGAGGACCAGTTTGAGGGAGAAATCTCCCTGTGGTCTGACTCAGAGTGGAAGAGCTAAAGCTTTACTACTATGGGTTCAATTCTCCAAGCCTGTGATTTTTTCCACAACCTTTTTCTCCCTATGTCAGGCCATTTAGCCATCATCTCGTGTCAACCAAAGAGATCACTGGAGTTGGGGAGAGATGGGGAGCAAAAACTGACACGTTTTGCTGTTGCTGCCTCTTAGCAGCTCAGATAAAAGGGTTTAGATTTGGGCAAGGGAAGGTAGTACATGGTGGGAGGGAGAGTTAAGGTGGAGGCTCAAGATATTTTCATAAAGAAGCTCAGCAGGCTGGGCTTAGTGGCTCATGCCTATAATCCCAGCACTTTGGGAGGCCAAGGCAGGAGGATTGTTTGAGGCCAAGAGATTGAGACTAGTCTGGAAAACATAGTGAGACCCCCGTCTCTCAAAAAAAGAAAAAGCAGCAGCAGCTTAGCAGTTGTGGTTGTGTTTTGATTCCCACAGCCTCCCTCATTTGATGGTGAGGCGTGGATCCATGGATCTTAATCATTCGGGGCCGTGGGTCCCTCTGAAAAGATAATGCAAATGCTGGACGCTCTCTCCAAAACCTGCACATATGCACACAACCCACACTTTTTATCTAATTTTGGGGGATACCAGAGCCTTCGAAGCCCATCCCAGGCTCCCAGGGTAAGGACCCTGGGTAGGCAGCAATCTCAGACCAAGATATTGGGCCCAGCCCCACTGCTGCCAAGTCATGTCGTCTGCATGGGGTTGCTTAATCTCTCTGAACCTGAATTGTCTCAACACAGAGTGAGCCTGCCTTCCTGAGGCCCTTTCCAACACCAATATTCTACTATGGCAGTGAGAAGGAAATATAGTGTGTAAAGGAAGGATTATTATAAACAATCTTCTTGATTTTTTTTTTTTTTACTTAAAGATTGAGAAAGGTTGTTTCTAATTATTGCTTGACTGGATGAAAGGTATATTCAAAATATGAAGCTAAATTAGTGTGTTTTTCCTAGACTATGAAATTCAGAGGCAAATCAGTGAACTTGAGAATGGAGGTGAAATTCTGAACGAAACACGCTCATTTCATCACAAGCTGGGGTGAGTTCGCATTGCTGAGTGTCCTGACCACAACCAGGCGGGGTGCGAGAGGGCTGAGCTCAGTCACTGACCCGCCATGTGACCTTGAAGGAGGCACTTAGCCTCTCCGCTCTTAGGTTTCCTCATTAGTACAATTAGAAAAGTACTGTACCCTTCACGCCTATAATCCCAGCACTTTGGGAGGCCAAGGCAGGCAGATCACGAGTTCAGGAGATTGAGACCATCCTGGCTAACACGGTGAAACCCCGTCTCTACTAAAAAATACAAAAAATTAGCCGGGCATGGTGGTGGGTGCCTGTAGTCCCAGCTACTCAGGAGGCTGAGGCAGGAGAATGGTGTGAACCCGGGAGGCGGAGCTTGCAGTGAGCTGAGATGTCGCCACTGCACTCCAGCCTGGGCGACAGAGCGAGACTCCTCTCAAAAAAAGAAAAAAAGGCCAGGCGTGGTGGCTCACGCCTGTAATCCCAGCACTTTGGGAGGCCGAGGCAGGCGGATCACAAGGTCAGGAGATCGAGACCATCCTGGCTAACATGGTGAAACCCCGTCTCTACTAAAAATACAAAAAATTAGCTGGGTGTGGTGGTGGGCGCCTGTAGTGCCAGCTACTCGGGAGATTGAGGCAGGATAATGGTGTGAACCCAGGAGGTGGAGCTTGCAGTGAGCCGAGATAGCACCACTGCACTCCGGCCTGGGCAAAAGAGCGAGACTCCGTCTCAAAAAAAAAAAAAGAAAAAAGAAAAGTACTGTACCCTATAGGGATATAATACACCCTAGGGCTGCTAGGAGACTTGAAGTGACCCAGACTGTGCCCAAGGGCTTAGTTTTAGGCCCTTTCCTTCTCTGCTTCCAGCTTACCTGCCTTGTGGCAAGAATTTTTACTTCCTTAATAATCTATCAGACCTTTCCCAGCTGAAGCTAGAGGCAGAACAGAGTGAAGACCTGGTTGTAGAGATGCCTTATTTTTGTTTAGATAACTTGGGCCTTAATTTTCTCACTCAGAATTTTGAGCATTGTATACTTAAAGCAGAATACTGAAAAAAGCTCAAGCCAAGTTCGAGCTGGCTGAAAGCTGGATACATTGAAGCCATTTCTTTTTTAAAAAAACGATCATTCTGTACATTTCGCTTTCTTTATGATTATTTTTTGAATGTATTCATTTAAGGTTTCCCCATGGAAGGCCACAGAGTTTGATTTTGCCTGTGTCCCTTATTGGTAGGGGAACCCTTCCCCACATATAGGCTGGCCAGTGCTGCTTGCAATGTTTAATGTTTTCTTATTTAACTATTGCAGGTGCACCATGTCAATGAGAGACAAAGAAGGAAAACAGGACTACAGGTGGTTACTCCTTATGGCAAAATACTGCTATATATCGGGGACTGGGGCGTATTTCAAGTTCATTTAAAGTTCAACATAATGATCCCGAACAATTTTTAGAAACCACTTTTTGTCATTGCTGTAACATGATGGGACATCTAGATTTCCTCTTTGATATGCATACTGAGAGAAGTACTAGTTTCTTGATTTGGTAGCCTCAGAGTGCCTTGTTTGACTGATTCAGCTTTTGAAAGAACTTGTTCATCCACTTCTGAGTCAAAGTTGTCACAGTTGAGCTAGGAGAATGGCCATAGAGGTTGGGGCCTAGGCTGTTCTTATTCTAATGCTCAATAACCGATTCAGTAATACGCTGAATGAAGCTCCTTGAGAAGACATGACAAAAGAGATGTTGACAGCATATGCTGATGGTAATTCCCTTGAACCTCACATGATGCTATTCATGATAAATTAAGTTGAACTACTTAATATGAGACCCACAAATAAAGCAAATACTAAGAACAGGCATAAGATAAATTGAAACTTTTATTTTTTTCTCATTGAGTTTAGCAGGTTGAAGTTTTAGGCAAGAAAATTGTGAGATCAGCCACCTTTCCTTTGTGAGGGGCAGAAAGATGCAAGTGTAGCTGTTATCAATGAGGATCAAAGTTTGCATGCTTATGTGGGAAAGAAGAAACTCATAAACGCTTAGTGTGAACCTCACCCCAAGAACTCCCATTGTGTGTCTGCTAGAGTCAAAATTATTTTAATTAACCGTGAACTTCCCGGGTGAGTCTGTTCTCACAGGGGCCCACTTTATTCCTGAGTGTTGCTCCCTGCCCTGTTGGTGCGCCTTCCCGTGTGTGGAGTCTGGCTTTCCATCCGCCCGTGGCTTCAGCGTGATGCCTCAAATGATAGTGAGCTGCAGGATGCTTCCCCTGGGTTTCCTCTTTCCCTCAGAAGCCAGACTAACTCACAGAAGAGATCTGGCAGTGAGGCAATGGGTAGCGTGTGCTTCGAATCCATTCCCTCCGAACCACCACTTCTTCTGAATACCTTGCTTTTTCTACATAAGCCCTTTGACAAAAATGGGCAGAGAGAAACCATTAATGCTGGATGAGAACAGAGGGAGGGACATCTTGTTTCATAAGATTACATGCAATGGTGCAGCTTCGACATTTAAAAAAATTAATTCCCTTCATTTTTTAGAGCAGTTTTAGCTTTACAATAAAATTGAATGGAACGTCCAGGGTTCTCACATACTCCCCCTCCCCACTCTCCCCCCAGAGTCTCCTGTTAATGTGCCACAGTAATGCAAGATGCTCATTTGTTACAATGATGAAACCAATATTCACACTTCCTTGTTGGCTAGAGTCCATGGTTTACACTAGGATTCCTTGTTTGTGTGGTACATTGCGTGGGTTTTGACATATGCACAATGACATGCATCCACCATCATGTCACACTGAGAAGTTCCACTGCATGCCCTGCTCCACCTCTTCATCCCTCCCTCCCTCTCCTCCAGCTGTCACATTTTATTTAGGCAAAATCTATTCATTTCCTCTATTTCTCAAGGGTAAATTTTTTTCCTTTCATTATTTATTTATGTAAATGCTGCTAAAATTAGTAGAAATGTTGAAATGGGGGGAAAGTCATCTTTCCTTCTGATAAGCAAATTGTTCTCATTTGGTCCTGTTTTTTCCAGCCTGTGTCTTTATGAAGACATAGTCCTGCATGCATATGGATGTTTCTGTCAACAGTGGATCACGTATGCTACAGGAGTCCCATAAGATTATCATATGGCATTTTTACCATCCCTTTCTTGCTCAGACATGCTTAGATACACCAATGCCATTGTGTTACAGTTGCCTGCAGGATTTGGGACACTCAGTAGCCTTGGAGCAGTAGGCTACTCCACATGGCCTATGTGTAGTAGGCTGTACCATCCAGGTTCACCTGAGTGCACTCTGTGATGGTCCCGTGACAAAATCACCTAACGACACATCTCTACGAACATATCCCCATCGTGAAGCAACACACAACTGTGTACACAATTCCTGATGAACTGTGGAATGAATTATCCACAGTTACAAATCCCAGTGTGACTTCAAGCCTGTGTTGTGCTTCTTTCACTCATCTTATTTATAAGCATGGAGAGGGGTGGGTTTGGAAGTTTTGACACTTGTGCAATGGCTTCCCTGGGAAACAGAATTAATGTAATAGGACATTTAAAAATATTTGCAAGTAACATGGCATCTAAACACAGAAACATTCATATTACTGGGGGAGGTTTTGTTTTCTCATTAATCCAAGTACTCCAGATTCAGTTACGTCTCCTCTGTCTGCCCAGGTTCATGCCAGAACCCAACCTGCCTCCCCTGGTGCTCTATGACGCCACATCTCTGCCCGCTGGTGCAGACCCACAGCAAGTGATCAATATTGACCAGATTCGGGAGACACTCCCGGAGCTCCCCAGTGTGACCCGAGAGAAGCTCGTCCAACAGTATGGGATGCTGCTGGAACACAGCTTCACTTTGCTGGTAGGTATCGATCGGATGCCAAGAGGATCCCGGCTCAGCAGATGGGGCAGTGACCTTCAGAGGCCCCGCCACACACAGGCTGCCATGGGCTCTGAGTGGGGTGGGCATGTTTCTTGGGTTGTACTATAGATGCTACTGAGAAGAGTAAGATGTAGTAACTTTTGCTCACTACCCTTTATGGTAAATGCTCCTCATACAACCAGAAGATGAAACGCAATCTTGTGTTAGTCATTTCTGCTGTGTAGAAATGAATGCCTGACCACAGCAGCTGTAGAGACTTCTTGAAGACTGTCCAAATGTTATGGATGAGTTTTTCCCATGTGTCTGAAGGACAAAATCAATGTATAGGGTTTCTGGATGTCTAGCGGTATCGAGCCATGACAGGGCTGGCAGGATGTTGCGTTCTCAAAAGCCAGCCAGTTGTTTTGCCAATTTCAGAAGAAAACATTTATTCCACATGAAATGCTAAAAACTCTGACTAAAAGTATCAGTCTTTTGAGGCTTGAGGCTGCGCCTGACGGGGCCAGTAGAGAACCTGACACTGTCGAGATCTGCTTAGGGATTTTCCATCCTTTTCAAAGCTGCCTGGGGCTTTGTGGTTTTCTTTGTCATGGCAGCATTAAAGTGATGCGGCATCAGTGAGGGTAGCATTTTGTCACAGTTGTCATCGTCTGTTAGGAAGGAAGTGGGAAGTTTTGTTGCTGTATCTTCCAGGGAATCAGTATATGCCACACCTATCTTCTGGGGCAGCAGGATCTGTGGAAACTAGATTTTTGCTTTTTGGATGGCCAGTCATAACTACATTGGGATGCTGGAATATACGTATTTATATGTCTATTTATACACTTCCAATAACAACATCCTAGCATTTACAGTACAACGTAGGCAGTCAGATGCATGTTGAATGAATGATTCTCTCTTCATCATCCATAAATCAGCTACTTGGAGAAGCAGAGTTGGTCACTGCCTCCTGTGGGCTGCTGTTTGATCTTCTTCTTACCTCTCTGGCAATTATATCACTGTCTTTTAAGTAGTTATTAGTGTATGTTGTTCAGCGTCTTGAAGGCAGGGACTGGTACATCCTCTCTGCTACTCAGCACAGATGAGCACAACATCAGCAGTGCTTAATGCCACACTTTGACTATGACTCAGTTAGTCAGCATTCCGCACAGAGCACCTCTTAACCCAAAGCCTCTTACAATTCATGTATTTTTCCTAGGTTGATGTAACAAAACTATGTTTTAGTCTTATACATCTTCCCCACCATCTTGACCACTTGAGTTTCCAACCTACTTGAAATAAACACTGAATTCTAGCCCTCCCTTTTATTACTGTTTGTGAAACTACATAGGAGATGGGAGGAAGGGACCAAGGCTACTCAGCCTTGAAGATTTAAGTTACCTCCCTCCACTCAGCAGGAGCCCAAGCCAACCCTTTGAGGTAGTGTATGATGAACCAAGAAATGGCCAAGGTTTCTTTGCTCAAAATGTGATTTCATAGAGAAATTCACTATAACATTAATTTGTGTTTGTGTGTGTATTAGCTGTCTCCATAAGAGAGTGAAAGAAACTTTCAGAATCTCCTCTCAAGCATACAGCTGTTTCTTTTCAAGGCACTGTATGAGAATCTGTGCCCCCTTCAGAGGGCATTTCCATAGGATTGTCACTCTCGGCCGTTGAGGAGGGGTGCTGGGGACAGTGCCTGCCTCACCTCACTGAGCATAAGCTTCATGAGGGCAGGGACATTTTTGTATTTGTGTTTGTGTCCTTGTCTTTATTCATGGGTCCTGCATGGTGCCCAAACCTAGTAGGCCTTAAATAGGTGTTTGCTAGGGGCTGGCAAATGAGTGAGTCCATATTTTAATAGTTTAAAGGCCTGTATAGGGAAACCTACCTTCAGTTATTTAGTTCAGCACTTTTTTTTTTTTTTTTTTTTGAGACAGGGTCTCCACTCTCACCCAAGCTGGAGTGCAGTGGCACGATCTCGGCTCACTGCAACCTCTGCCTCCCAGATTCAAGACATCCTCCCACCTCAGCCTCCCGAGTAGCTGAGATTCCAGGCATGGGCCACCACTCCTGGCTAGTTTTTTGTATTTTTAGTAGAGACAGGGTTTTGCCATGTTGGCCAGGCTGGTTGAACTCCTGGCCTCAAGTGATCTGCCTGCTTCTGCCTCCCAAAGTGCTGGGATTACAGGTGTGAGCCACCATGCCAGGCCTGGTTCAGCACTTTTATTAGCATCTTCTGTATAGCATGTACTGAGACAGAAACAAAAGATTTTTTGTAAGTTTTTTTTGCCTTCCAAGAATTTATACACACGCATGCACACACACCGCACACACACACACACACACACACACACACACACACACACCCCACTACAATAACCAGCCCCCAGGACAGATTACACCAGATAGATGGATAATGTAGGATCAGGGCCCACAAGAGGTAGTGGCTAACTTGATTGGAAAAAAAAAAAGGGTGAATTTTTTGGCCATTTTTGAAAGGACTTTTTTTGATACCTTAAAAACGTCCTTATTTTTATGGCTTGCAGAGAATGTATTGGGTGATTAGTATTTTTCCTTTAAAGGGCCAGTACTTGAAATTTCCAAGATGAGTGAGATTAGAATGAGATAGGAATGGAAAGAGAATGATTCAGACAAATTGTTTTCCTGAAATTAGGCAGCCTGAGCCCTTTATGACTTTGTAATCATTGGAAGCTGCGTTACTCATAACATACCCGAAAATGATATGTTCATGGTTTTTCCTGCCTTCATCAGAAACACAACAGATTGCTGAGAAGGGCAGATGCACAAATCTAATGAACCATCTTTCAATTTAAAGAGTGCCCAGGAGTATTCATTAAATAAATAGCAGTGGTGGAGGTGTGCTTTGCAGAGCTGGAACTCTGTGCTCCGTGTCTTTGGATTGCTTATTAAATTAAGCATTATGCACATGCCCACCCCCACGCACACCTCACCCACAAATGATGAAAAACTTCAGAATTTAATTTTAGTCTTTAATTTATCTTGTCATTTTATTGTGCAGTGAGCACCAAATTATTCTTAATATTTACAGAACTCTGTTATACTTTAGTGTCTACCACACACAATACCTGACACAGTAGGTACTCCATGACTGGGTGGACAGACGGGTGAGTGAATGGGATGTTATCACAGCACACAGGAAGATCCTGGGAGAAGCAGTGTTCCTGATAAAAGCATCCCTGTTTCCAAAGGTCAGATACATAAACCATGCTTTGACGACCCAGAGAATCATGGGGTATCTTGCCCCACCTAAAACTTCAACCTATTCAGCTAACCTTGCTTCTCTAGCTTATGTCAAGTTGCCTTGATTTCATATATATATATGAAATCGATTTTTTTTGTTTGTTTGTTTTTGAGACGGAGTCTTGCTTTGTCGCCTAGGCTGGAGTGCAGTGGCGCAATCTCGGCTCACTGCAAGCTCTGCCTCCCGGTTCACGCCATTCTCCTGCCTCAGCCTCCCAAGTAGCTGGGACAGAAATCAAGGCAACTTGATTTTGTGTGTGTATATGTATATAAATATATATATCAAGGCAACTTGACATAAGCTACAGAAGCAAGGTTAGCTTTTCTCTATATATAAATTTATGTATATTATAAAACATATACAGAAATATTTATGATTATAAAATTTATTATAAATGTAGGGGCTACAAGTGCAATTTTGATACATAGATATATTGCATAGTGTAAGTCTGGACTTACAGTGTAACCATCACCCAAATCATACACATTGTACCCAGTAAGTATTTGTCATCCCTTATTCCCCTCCCACCCTTCCAAGTCTTCAGTGTCTGTTATTCCACACTCTGTGTCCCTGGGTACACATTGAGCTCCCACTTATAAGTGAGAACATGTGGTATTTGATTTTCTGTTTCAGTGTCGTTTCACTTAAAATAGTGGCCTCCAGTTCATCCATGTTGTTGCAAAAGACATGATTCCATTCTTGTTTATAGCTGAATAATATTTCATTGTGTAGATATACCACAACTTCTTTATCCAGTCATCCATTGATGGATGCTTACGTTGATTCCATATCTTTACTATTGTGAATAGTGCTGTGATAAACACTTGCTTGCAGGTATCTTTTTTAAATGATGATTTCTTTTCCTTTGGCTAGATGCCCAGTAGTGGGATTGCTGGATTGAATGGTAGCTCTATTTGTAGTTCTTTAGGGAACCTCCATACTGTTTTCCATAGAGGCTGTACTAATTTACATTCCCAGCAACAGTATATGAGCGTTTCCTTTTCTCTACATGACCTCATTTGTAAAGATTAAAGAATAGAAATGTTGAAGCTGAAATCCAGGCATTAGGATTCTGAAAAAATGAGAGAGTCTAATAGCATAACAAGTTTTTCTCTGAGTCAGTATATCAGTAGTAGTTATTATAATAGAATGATCAGAATTATATGCATGTGCATTTTTCTTAGCAAAATCCTCCCCGGCTGATTTCTGTGGGGCATCTCTTCCTAAACTCTGCTTTACTTCACTCAGAGAACACAAAAGCATTGTAGCCATTTGCTTAAGCAGCCTAGAAAAGGCTGCCTGCTTCTAGCATGCTCTGCAATTCACATTGTACCACTTTTTAATCTATCCTTACAGCAACCCTCTGAGGCAGGGACTGCTGCTCTCCCCATTTACAGGTAGGGAAATGTAACCTCTTTGGTTCAATAACTTCCCCAAGTCCATATTGGAGCCACGTTCAGATCATGCTGACTTCAAGGCCCAGGCTCTTCATTCCTAAGCTCTGCTGCCCGCTTGCATATATAATGTGCTATAATGTCAAACAGAAATAATGTTTTTAGTTAATTGCTGTTTGGGGTCACTTTTGTTTCATTAGTGGAGAAAACAGAGTTTTTACTTTCGTTAACATTCATGCCACTAGCGTTTTGTGCAGCACAGTCACAGAACATAGATTCATTTAAAAGTTTTTACCACTTCTATTGGTTTTTAAGATGCCAGACTGCCCTGTAAATAAACATAAAGTGCCATCCACTGAATTTAGTGAAAATCAGTCAATGCCAATGAAAAGCAGAAATCATGTCTATTTTCCAAGTGAAAAAATAAAGTTAGAAGTAAAGTAATATAAGCTGTCCTCTGCAGCTTTATTTATTTTGTTTCTTAAACCTTCTGCTGGAGGCACTTGAGTCCTGTCTAAATCATTGGGAAGTTCCAGGCATGGTGACTCACACCTGTAATCCCAGCACTCTGGGAGGCCAAGGTGAGAGGATCACTTTTGGCCAGGATTTCAAGACCAGTTTGGGCAACAACATAGTGAGACCCCTGTCTCTACAAAAAAAAAAAAAATTTAAATTAGCCAGGCATGGTGGCACATACATGTAGTCCCAGCTACTCGGGAGGCTGAGGTGGGAAGATTGCTTGAGCCCAGGAATTCGAGGCTGTAGCGAGCTGTGGTCGTGCCACTGCAGTCCAGCCTGGGCAACAGAGAGAGACCTTGTCTCTAAAATTTAAAAAAAGAAAAAAGAATCTGAGGAGTGTCTCCACGTAGGGCAGAGTTTGTGGCATTTATGGCTTGATTTTGCCTGGTGCCTCCTGTCCTTCAAGCCTGGCACTTAATAGGAACTTGGTAGGAAACAGAGATGAGTTTGCAGGGCCCTGGCTGTGCATGAAGTCAGTGGATGGGAAGATCTGAAGCTCATCTGTGGGAGATCTCAGTGGAGGAAGCCAGAGCATCCCGAGTTGAGTGTTTCTTGAGGGCCTGCCACCTCTGACTGCAGTGCTGGATGCTAGTTCCAAATGTCAGTGCTTCAGCTTTTCCAGGTCTCTCCGGAGCAGCCCTACAGGGCATTGAGTTAAAACACTGACTCGGGGACACCCTTGATTCCACATCTGACCTCTGACACTTCGGAGCTGGGAGGGCTCTGCAGGGTAACCAGAGCTGTTTCCCTCCCCAGCTGAAAGAGGGGGCGATGACTCACTTACCCCAAAGATGACAGACACAGCCAAATCTTCACTGAATCTAAAAAAGCCTAAATATAGCAAAGCAGACTCCCAAGAATATGCCGCCAGGGAGAAGAGTGTTGACACCAAGCAACGTGCTAAAACAGTTCATTGAGAGCCACGAAAGGCAGGGCTGTAGAAACATCCAACATGGCCCCAGTGAGACTGTAGGAAGATGTACTTGCGAGCCCTCGAGTCAGCACCCTGGGCTGCCGTATGCTTGTGTTTGTCTTTATAGTCAGCCTCAGGATGTGTCATCTTACTTATACAACTTCATTCTCTCCAGCTGATTCTTCCACTTTTAAAATCATAATCCTTTGTTTCTGACATCATGGAAAAGGTTAAGGTGTCTCCAAGGAACAAAGAAACAGAAAAGATATCATGACTACAGCTGGTTGTTAAGTGGATTGTTTTTCAAGAATTTTCCTTTAAGTGGCTAGTAAGCTAGAAATGACCAGGTTTGCTTTCTGGATGAATTGTCTATAAAATAATTTTCCATGATAAATATCTATATATCCCATATGTAATACTACTTTAAAGCTAATAATATCTAAAAACATATTGACTGGTTTTAGACTGGCCAGACTTACTGAGGTGCAAAGTACTCACCTTCTAACTACTGTTGAAGGAAAATCTATTTGGTCAACATCGTCAGGCACCATATTTCAGCTCTGTGCAATTTTCAAAATTGATTTTATTCTTCATTTTATAAAAACTGCATTCAGTGCTCGCTAGCTTAAGGGTGCTTTTACAGTGACTCTATACACTAGAAAAATAACCAATGTTTTGTTCTGGTAAAGTTGAATAAAAAGATGTATCATCTAACTCTACTTCTGTAAAACCAGCAGTTCATTTCTTTTGGATGCAAGGGATGAGGAGCTTTTGGAGGGGAAGATGCTCTGGGCTCAGAGCCGTGTGACACCTCAGGATCCTGCCCAGTAGGGAGACAGTGCAGGGAGGAGTAAAGTCCTGAGTGCCAGCCTTGGGGACCCACAGGGATTCTGTCCCCAATCCATACCAAAGCCCAATTTCCTGTGGAATAATTTCCTTTTCAGGATAAATATATATTATTTGAGGTTTCAGGCAGATCTTGGAGGAAAGGAGCAAATCCTCACTGCCTCTGTTGCTGTTTTTAAGTTCCAGCCAGAAAGCTCCTATTGAGCAACTCAGGTTCCTTCCATGTGGGGACGATTTGACAGTGGTGGTGTTAGGTGCGTTGGAATGTGACTACAATTGGAATTGATTTCTTGACAACACACTGCCTGTGTCCCATTCGTGCAGGTAGTCTTTTAGCGGTGCCAGTCTGCTGTCAGCTTGTAGTACCTGAATTATTTGGATTTTGATTATTCGGGGGAAGTTGTTATTCCCAAATTGGTTTCCTTCAGCATCTCCCCTGGAGTTACTGCATCTCGGAGGATGTAAAGTCATTTTCACATTAGTCTGAATATCCCCTGAATGGAACTGGTGCCTGAGTTGAACTCAAGATCTGTCTACTTTCCAGCTTTGCTGGGAACACAGCACAAGTGAAATGGTTGGGACCAAAGTTTTGCTCAGATTTTAGGGGCTCCCAAGCCCTGCTGGGGAAATGACCCAGGAATAAAAATTGTGGGCACCAAAACAGGGCCCTGGACCCCTAGTTCTGTGTTCCTTGGGAGAACACACCTGTGGTGTTTGTGGGTCCATTTCAGAGCCTCTGCAGATCTCTGTATTCTTGCCAGCAGCAGTGGAGGTTCTGCATTGGCACTCTCGAGGGGGGGGTCGTGTTTCCTGTGCCAGCCTCACACCACCAATTAACTTTCGTTTGTTTTCTCCACTGACGAGGCCTCTGTAAATGAGTAATTTTTCTGTTCACAGGAGCACTCGCTGAAAGATTTTTGCAGCAGCTTCTTGTTTCTGTGAAAAGCATAAGGGGCACCGATTCACATCACCCACCCAAGCCACCGCCCCACTGAACATTCCAGTCCTTAGCCTTGCCCTGACGCCTGCTTTCTGGCTGAGAGCCATCGCTGTCCTGGGCCTCTTTGCTTCATTGCCATCCCCAGCACTAACATTTGGTGTTATTTTCAGGGCCATTTTTTTACATAGCTGTTGTATTTGAGTTTTGTTTTTCTCACTTTATAAGAATGACCAAATCCACAGGAATAATAAAACAGCAGAGCCTGCGTTGATACGCAGGTGATGAGCCTCCTCCAGCGTCTGCACAAATGCTCAGCAGCTGCTCACCCCAGCACCCCCGCCGCAAAGGGGATGGATGCAATTCCAGTGTGTGCCTTTACAAAATAACACATTGTGACGTGGGAGGGCCTTGTCCAGTGGAAACCCCTGTGGTTCCATCTGCAGATGCAGAGCCTCTGTATAGTCAGCAGCTCCCATCACAGGCATGACCTGCCCAGTTAGGTAGGAGTTACCCTATTAGAGGAATTAGAATGCAATAATAAATAAAATACAATATGCTTAATTGGTATGAGAAATATGAGATATTTCTCATATTTCTCATAAAACAATATGAGAAATAACAAGATTT
Organism: Nomascus leucogenys; assembly: GCF_006542625.1. Taxonomy (NCBI): domain Eukaryota; kingdom Metazoa; phylum Chordata; class Mammalia; order Primates; family Hylobatidae; genus Nomascus; species Nomascus leucogenys. The sequence goes on along the minus strand of NC_044387.1, from coordinate 72,360,625 downwards.
GTCTTGTTCAGGATTGTGCAATGTCCAGGTCTGGGTGTGCTCGCAGGACCTTTTCTGGGGCAGCAGTAGTGTGGGGAGGGGATGCAGAGGCAAGGCGGGGCAGGAGAGCCGCAGAGGAGCTCCGGCTGCCCTCCATCTCTGGAACCCTGTATGGCCTGTGCAGTGGGCGTGCAGCTGTCTTCCTTCCTGGTCTGGGAACAGGTGTGTGTCATGCCACAGCTGAGTGCCACGTGGCCTAGGTGTACACTGGCAAAGGCAGGAAGTAAACCTGCCATTTTCTCCTTCTGATTTCAAAGTTAATTTCCTTGCAACATTTTTAATATGTTAAGAACCTTTGAACAGCTGGCAGCTCTCAAATAAAATAATGGAAGTGTGGGAAAGCACTTTCTTCAGATGAGCTGGCTGCCTCCCATTGCACCTGGCTCTCCTCGGTGCTCAGTTTCGGTCCCAGGCAGGCAAAGACCATGACCTTTCCTTCCTCAAAGGCAGTGCCACGCAGAGGTTAAAAGCACAAACCGCAGAGGTTTGGTCCTAGTTCTAGTGCTCTCTTGCTGTGGGACCTCAAGCAAGTTAGTGCCTCGTGTCCTCATCTGTAAAAGTCCTGAGAGCTCTGAGCTCAGAGGGTTGTTGTTGGGATGAACTGAGGTAATGTGGAGAGAGTGCGTAGACAGTGCCTGGTGCCCATCACCGCTGCTGCTGTAACTCTGGTTATCACTGTCCTCAGCAGCGGCAGTAGCCTCACGCAGCCACGCACAGGGCCTGGTTCTGAGCTCTGTGTCTAGCAGATATTTAGCAGATACTCTTGAGCACCTTTGACTAGCCCAGAATGGCTCATCTGGGGTCCCTTGTAGCTGTCGGAACGCTCCCTGTCACATAACCAGCTGTTCCTCAACTTGCATTCTTCTGGGCTGCTTTTCCTTCTCTGAGTCTGCCACTGGGCAGCTGGCTCTATCAGGTTTCCTTCTCATAAATAAATATAGTCCACCTCGTTTCTGGCCTATCATCAGCTTCACAGGGTGTGTGACTTAGAACAAGAAATGCAGTTGAGAAATCAGCCTTCATCCTGTTCCAACTGGAGAGTCTTCCAGTATTTGCATTTGATCATCTCTGAAAGTAGGATGCAGAAGACCGCTTCAAGGCAGGTTGCTTCCAGGGCCTAGTGCAGGGTAGACTGAGGTTCCTTCCCTAAGCAGGCAGTGGTGGTGAGCAGGTCCCTCTGCTTTGCCTCACACCAGCATTGATCACCTGACAAATCATTAGTAATCAAGGGTTCCTGTTAACATCTGAGAGGCGGAGCCAGTACTGGCTCTGGGTGTAATTCAGTGCTTTGGGAAATTTGATTAAAATGTGAAAAAGATGCTTCCCAGTCACAGAGCTGTGAGGACTGGCAGGTATTACACAAAAGACAGGACCGCTCATGCCTGCTGCTTTAGCCATCTCTGAAGGAACAATTAGAGTCGCAGTCAGCCAGGGGACTTGACTGTCTGTGTCGCTGAAGTTGCAGTTCTGTCGCATGTAGGGTAGATTCATCCTGAGTCGAATGCTTGCTTGTTGCTTTTGAGGAGGACGTTAAAGGTCCCCTAATGCTGTGGCCTTTCTGCGTTGCTCTTCATATGATTTTTATGTAAGGGAATTACCAGCTCACTGTTTTTCTGAGAAAACCAGATGGCTGCACTGACATGTTCACCAGAGACTCTGAGATTCGTGCCAAGCTTATTAGCATTTGCCAATCTCATGGAAAAACTAAGAAGACGAGGAAACTAGAATGTGTGTGTTTCTTCCCTGAGAAGCGGCTTCTGCTATGAAGAGCAGAGCAGGCAGCCCATGTGCAGCTTTTATTGATCCATCATTCCCTGGGTGGCTGCGGCTCAGCCTCCTTCAGCCCCGCTCCCTATAGCTCACCCCATCACCACCACAGATTTTCTTGTCTGCTTTAAATTGTGGACTGAAACTATGTATCCCCTAGTGAAGTACAGTTCCAGCTCAGAGAGGCTTCATCACAGCACTGACATGAAAAGACAAACAGAAATCTGACTTGCCGTGTTATCCATCCAATAAAAAAAACACCCAAGGGTAGAGGAATAGATATTCATCACGTCCCAGCAACTCAGCCAAGCCTGCGAGTTTAAGTGCAATATTTCTAGGTGGATTTAGAAAACCCTTTCCCTGGCAAAGCAAAGAGTTCTCCTGACAGCTCACTTTACCAGTGGGCCAGCCTGTCTGGGTTAGAACAAAGGGAATTCTGCCCGTCTGATTTGGGCCAGGTAGCAGTTTTCTCCTTCCCCAGTGATTTGTGTACTATTGTGGAAGTTTGAATACTTTTCCATAAGTTAAGCAGAACTTCCTCTTCAAGTTGCCTGGCTCTGCCTTTATCTGTAGTCAAGCTTGGGCTGCCGAGGTGGCCTCTGCCCTGGTTTAGCATGAGCAGAATAACAGCACTGGCTTGAAAAGAGATTCAAGAGATGATTACACGATTATTCAGTAGGCTTGTCACCAGAGAATTTATCTGTTACAAAGAACATGTGGGGTTTTTTATTATTATGGAATTTCTGCTGTGCCCGTGTGTGTATTCCAGCAGCTACAATAGCTACACTTGGAGAGCACTTTTGTCAGTATATCTTGCTTCTTCCCAGTATCTCATTTTTTCCAGAAAATTCTTTTGGTTAATGAAGGGTCTCAGAAAGGAGCACGGGTAGGAGCCTTAGGTGCAGTGTGAACTTAAAAGGAATATTTCAAGAAAAGTGTAGTTTGATTTGAATTTCCATGGATAAGGGAAATCTACTACTTAAAATGTATATCCTCTGAATTTGGAAATTTCAGCCTTCCCTTTCTGAGCAGCACAGTTTTTATGTTTCTTATTGAAATAGTAGGGATGGACTTAGCTAAATTTCTTGATTGTGTCAAAACTATCTGAACTGGCAGCAGGCTGTAGTATAGAACCTGGTAAGTGCCTCAGGGCTGGTCATATGCATAGTTGTGGCAGTTGCAGTATTTAAAGGTGAACATGGTATGATAAGAATGTGTGCTTGTGTGTGATTTCCAACACACATACATGCTGATGGGAGACACCAATTCCATCTGCTGATATTAGGTTGGTGCAAAAGTAATTGCGGTTCTTGCCATTGAAAGGTGGCAAAACTGCAGTTACTTTTGCACCAACCTAATACTGAGCAGCTGCCATGGCCCAGCATGGACTTAGCTGTAGCTGTATTGTGAACAGGGAGAGCGTGGCCGTGACTCGTAGGGCTGACAGTTCAGAGGGGGAGAAGTGGTACAGTCTTGATGACACAAGTCTCCAGCTGATCATTTTCCCAGAATACGGTGAGAGGCAGGGCCTCTTGTACCTGGCCCAGCTCAGAAGGCTGGGAGGCTGCTGCCCCCTCCACCTGTTATTAAGTGGCCTAAGTAGGTCACATGTGCCCATGTTCTCCCTCATTTTGAAAACATTTCAGAACCATTCCTGTCTACTTCTTGTCATGATGTGAAAATCAGTACAGGTATGATCCACTTTTGATTTTTCAGAGGTAGAATATTCTGTTTGTTCTTTCTTGATTTTGCTTTGTTTTTTACCCTCTTTTCTAGCAATTACTGGGACTTCAGCAGAGGACAGGCCTGGAAAGAAAAGGGGAATTAAAGTCAGGCCAAACATTTTAGGCCCAGTGTACACCTCAGGAATGGAGATTGCAGGTTACACACAGCAGACACGGAGAAAGCAAGTGAGTTTGGGGGATGTGGAATTTCACCGTCCCTCCGGTCTGCAAAGTCAGGGCTCTCTAAAATGTGTTTATCCTTTTGAGAAAATGCTATGTAAATGCACACTGACAGTAGTAGAATAGTTGTCATTAGCTGAAAGTGATCAGAATTTTCTGGTGACATCTCATGGTTTAGCAAAGAAAAAGTGGCTGTCTCAGAGGAGGCAAAGGGTGACAGTTTCAGATTTGCCTTCAGAATGCTGATCTTTCATTTTTGGGGAGGCTTTATGTAATTTTCTTTTTTTTTTTTTAACAGAACGAAGTCGGCCTACTGGAGTTCTTCCAAAATGTGATGAAAGAAACTAGGGCAGAGCCAAAAAGGGTGACTAGTTGGGTCCTCAACACTTTTCTGGGCTATTTAAAGCAACAGAACCTCGCTGTCAGTGAGAGGTGAGTGAGGTCTGGGATTTCTTTCTTCCTTTGTGATGAGCTCTGTCCAGAAGTGCTGGAAATAGGGCAGGTCCATTTTTTGGCTACCCCTGTTCTCCCTCAGGATATCCTGACATGACACAAACATCCCCTGTGGATTCCACATTCTAAATATGTTCTCTAGCCCATGTAAAAATGTATTATTCCTTCAAATCTGTGACTGTACACTGTGTCCTCTGCACTGTGTCAGAGGTTGGGGGCACGAAGATGAATGAGACAGACATTTACAAACTTGTGGAGGATACAGATGTGTAGGGAAACAGCCACCCCAGGGTGATCCTGTTGTGCCAGAAGCATGCATGGGGTGCTGGGAATGCACAAAAAGGGAAGCTGAACAGAGGCTGGGGAACCAACCAGGGCTCCCCTCGGGAGGGGACGTTTAGCCATGCCCTGAAGCACTAGGGAGAGCGCCCCGCAGTGGGAGGGACAGATCGTGCAGACAAAGCAGAGTGCGAAGCTCAGAGAGCAGCACAGCAGGCTCAGGAACGCCAGAAGCTGCAGGGGCCGGAGGCAGGCAGGTGGGAATGGTAGGGACAGAGCCGCGGAGATGACCAAGGGCCACCTGGAGAACTGTGTCTGCCTTTATCACCAGCTCTTGACAGCCATAGACTACAAGCTCATACCAGTTTCACACTGAGGAAATGCAGTGTGTCTCACTCAGCTCAGGCCACTATAACAACATTCCACAGACTGGGTGGCTTCAGCAACATGTCTTTCCCATGATTTTGGAGGTGGGGAAGGTCCAGGATCCAGGTGCCAGCCGATGCATTCCTGGGTGAAGCCCTCTGCCTGGCTCGCAGATGTCCTCACATGGCAGGCAGGAGTTGAGGGGCGAAACAGGAAGCGGGGAGGGAGAGAAGGCCCTCTGGTCTCTTCTTACAGGATCCCCATTCCCACCATGGGGACCATACCCTCGTGACCTCTTCTAGACCTCATTACTCCTCCAGGGCCCCATCCCCTAAAACCATCGCGCTTCAATATAGGAATTTGGGGTGGGACACAAATACTCAGCATCTGAGAGCAGAGTAGAAGCCGGAATTCCATTTGGGAACCTCTTTCAGGAATGCGGATGAGAAATGCCCAGGCCTGAGCCAAGGTGGCAGCGGCTGAGCTGAAGTGAGCTAGGCCAGGTTGAGAGCAATTATCTCAATTGGCACAACTTCCAGATTTCTTGCTTGGGCAGAGGTGAAACAGAGGGCAGACTTTTTCAATGTAGGAGGAGCTAAAGGAAAAGGAATAAACTTTATAGGCCAGGGGTGAGGGAAGATGCCATATTCCATTTCAGACGTGCTGACTTTGAGCTGCCTGTAGGACAGACATCGCCCCCACGGGGCTAACAAGTAGGCAAGATCTATGAGTCTGCAGCTGATAAGATCTTGGGGAGGTTTGCAGTTGAGAGTTCTCTCGTTGGTTCGTTATTCAGCTCATGTTCACTTAGCCTCTGCTGTGTGCTAAGCTCTGTGCCCAGCATGGGAAGCACAGTTCCCGGGACAGACACCGGCCCTGAATCAAAGGACAGGCAGCCTTGAAGCTGGTGGCTACAGTCAGTGACAAGGGTGCTCTGAGAGGGGAAGAAGGTAGCAGCTAAGCTAAGACCTGAGGAGAGGATGAGCAGGGACAGGCCAAGGTTGACACGGAAAAGTGTTTCGGGCGTGGGGAACAGCACGTGGAGAAATCTGAGGTGAGTCTAGGCATGAGAGTTTGGGGAATCCAGGGACACAGCACAGCATAAGTGGAACATGGACTTAGCAGCGTCTGTACTTGGAGCTGTTGGACAGATGAGAACTTTCAGGGTGGGTGCAGCATGCCAGGGTGGCTGGGGAACAAACCTGAGGCTCTCTAGCCTTTAACTGGGAAGCGTGGGCAGAGAAGGAAATGGAGGCACGATGGTACAGAAGGAGAAGGAAAACCAGGAAACCGGGGGCGGGGGTGGGGGGGGGCGCGGCTGGTGACACAGAAGCCAAGGGAAAGGCAAGTTTCAAGAAGGAAAGAGTGAGCAATAGGTGTCACTGTGGGGCGTCAGGAAGAGAGTTCCCTCGGAGCACATAGGCAGGCAGGTAGCAGGTCCCTTGCAAGGTCCTGGGGCAGGGGGAGCCCAGGCTTGGTGGGTGTGTCATTGTCTCAGCAGCATCCCGGTGAGTGAAGACAGACAGATATTGACAAATAACTCCCAACAGTTGTTTGCTCAAATAAGTTAACTCTAGATGGTGTCAACTCCATGTTCAGCCGCTGGCTATGAATGCACACATCCATGTGTTAGTGTGGCCCGGGTGTTAGTTCCCTTCCCGACTCGGCTGCTCGGCTTGCATGAGTTCCCCCTCTGACCCTCAGTTTCCTCACTGTAAAATGAAAATGGCAGGACGTGCCTCAGAGAGCTTTTGAGGGGAAAATTCACAGTGCCTGGCACATTGTGGGCCTCGGTGTTAGCCACCTTCTCTTTGCCAGGGTGCTGTGCTAAATATCAAAGCACCTGCCACCCTCCTGAACTCCTGTGGCATCTGCTGCCTCTTTATCTTTTTTTTTGTTTTGTTTTGTTTTGTTTTTTAGACAGTCTCACCCTGTCACCCAGGCTAGAGTGCAGTGGCACGATCTTTGCTCACTGCAACCTCCACCTCCCAGTTTCAAGCGATTCTCCAGTCTCAGCCTCCTGAGTAGCTGAGATTACAAGCACCTGCCACCACACGCAGCTAATTTTCGTATTTTTTTAGTAGAGACAGGGTTTCACCATATTGGCCAGACTGGTCTCGAACTCCTGACCTCAAGTAATCCACCCGCCTTGGCCTCCCAAAGTGCTGGGATTACAGGCGTGAGCCACCGCACCCGGCCTGCCTCTTGGTCTTTCATCCCTCACCCGGGCTTGCCCTCTCCATTCAGAAATTCTGCTGTTGGTGCTGAAAATGCTGTGGTCGTTCTGTGGCGGCAGGAGCTGTGCTGAAGAGTTTATGGATGGGATACAGCTCTACCAGAGCCCTCAAGGCTGGACAGGATTTGGTGAGGGAGAGGGCGGTGCCTACCTGGAGCCCAGGTGCAGGAGTGGCAAAGAACTGGCATGATTGGGAAGGAGAGGAGCGTAGCTTGCAGGAGCAGAGGGTGGAAAGCGGCCAAGAGGTGTGGCTGTGTGCAGAGCCAGAGCTGAGCTGGAATAGGGGGCCTCTGGAACGTCAGGAAGATTCAGCCGTGAACCCATCAGGTGCAGAGCCCCACTCTGCGGTGTGTGGGGGATGACCAGGTCCCGGTTCTAGCCCCACAGGTGCTGTCAGCCTCCTGGGGAGGACTAGAACTTGTGCATCAGAATTTTAATTCAAGGCAGAATGGGATGCTTCCAGTGTTAGAAGTAGACACAGTGCAGTGGAAACAGAGAGGAGGGAGATTCACACCAGCCAGAAGATTGCAGAAAAGCTCCAAGAAGATGACGTGTTTGTGCTTCTGGAGGAAATAGAAATTTCTTAGCTTTAAACTTACGGTTTTTCTATGTTGTTGGTTAAAATGTGTGGAATTGCTGAACTTTAGTCTTGGAAGAGACCTTAGGGATCTTCACCTCTTTCATTTAGCAGACGAGGAAACGGAGGCCCTAGGAAATAAGGTGACTTGTCTCAGATGGCACAGCCACAAAGACTAGAAGCCAAGTCACCTGGCTTGTGATCGGCTTCTTTATATGTTGGTCTGTGAAGTTAGGGGTTTAACAGTCATTTTGGTGGCCTCTAAAGGAGCTGACAGATAAATTAGCCTGTTGAGTGGACCTGGAGTTCCTGGTATTTACCCAAGAAGTTCATAAGCAGTAAAGTTTTAAGAAGTGAAGGGTACCCAATTCTAAATAAAAGTAGGCTTGGTTGTTCCAAAATCAAGTAAAGAGGAATCAGGCAACAGTTGTTTTACAGTTTAAATGGAACAAGGACTGAGAAGCCAAAACCAAATCATAGCAGCTCTTTTCCTACACAGTTCAAAGAATGTTTAGCTGGACTGCTATACTAGGCTGCCCATAGAGCAAACATTAATTAATGAACAGCCTCAGCTACTAGGGCTAATGTTTCCAGAGCTTAGAAGGGCAGTAGCTGCAAAACTAGCTATAGTCTCATAGTGATACCCAGGCAAGGAACACTCTGGAGATCAAATTGGTAGAGAATGATTATGTGAATTAGCATTCATCTTTAAAGACCTCTCAGAAGACCGATGTTTGAAGGGTCCAACCTCTTGTTGAACTTGGCTTTTTAATTGAGTATATTGCTTGAAAGGTTGGTTTATTTGGTTAACAGCTTCTGAATTATGAGTAACAGATTTGGTTAGTTAAGAAAGTGGACATTGTAAATTTCCTGAGCACGTATTTTGTGGTAAAACTAGGCAGGTACAGCTATCCAGTTGTCCAAGCCAGTTGAGTGCCCCAGTGTTTCAGGTGAGCTGCGGACAACAATTCCTGAGCACTGGAGCAGGGAAGGATTTTAAACCAAGAAGGGACTGGAGACAAGAGAAAGATGTGTCCCACAGCATCAAATGTAGGATAGCATCCAAGGATGGGCTGCAAGCATTGGAAACCTGTTGAGCTCACTGTGGCCAGACCCACAGCAAGTCAGAAGTGGTGGTGTTGGGAATGCAGAGGGAAGGATGGCTGTAATTAATGTTTGGAAGAATCACTAGGATCTGGTAATAAGGTACTAGATTTTTCAGGGAGTAGGTGATGAATAAAGCAAAGACAACATGATAATCTGCATTCTGATACCTAGAAGCATGGTGCTGTCATTGGAGACAGAAGATGGGTGGTGGGAAATGCAGAGGAGCTGGTCTGTGAGGAAGACAAGTTTGGCTTAGGATAAGGATTGGGAAACTATAGCATGTCAGCCTCTGGCCTGTTTCTGTAGAGCCTGTGACTAAGAATTGCTTTTATCTTTGTTAAAGAAGCATATGTGACAGAGGGCACTCACCAAGCCTCAAATATGCGCACCCTAGCTCTTTCCAGAAGTTTGCCGTCCTGGTTTAGAGCACATTGTCTGGGTGTGAACGGGGCCTCTCAGGACGTGGTTGACGTCAGCCAGGGAGAGAAATGGGACCTGAGGCAGCAGCGGCAGCCCTGAGCATCCTCCTCACGGCTAGGGGTCAAGTCAGAGGACCCAGCAAGAGGGCACCAGAGCCACCTGGCATGAACTGGCAAGGAGCAACAGAGGGACAGGCAAGGAAGAGGAGGAGATTCCAGAGGCCTAAGAAGGGGGTTTCACAAGGAACTTTCGGTGCAGCCCCAGGAGTCAGGGTGCAGCGGGATGGGGAGAAGCTGAATGTTTGGCCACAAGCGAGGGCGGTGATTTTTAAGAGAAGAGCTTCTGTAGAGTGATAGGCACAGAATCTAGATGGCATGTGCTTACACAGGGTAGGTAGTAGCCACTGGTGCTAGATCATTATTGTTAAAATAAAGCAAGAAACTGGGCAGATGCAAGTGACTGCAAGGTCAGCCAAAGGCATTGTCAAGACAGGGATGGTCAGAGCATTTGTGAAGCTGTGAGATTCAAGCCACAGGACACGGGAAACCAGCATCTTTGGTTCGGAGGAGTGGAAAGACTGGGGTTCTGAGCAGGGGTGGAGGGGTTGTTTGATGGAAGAGGAGGAGGAGCGTGCCCTAGAAAATTCTCGACCGTGGCTCAGCTGATGTCCTTGTGAAATGGGAGGTGAGGGCATGTGCAGAGGAGGGGAGCAGAAGGGGGCTGCCTGGAACAGGCGCTTGGTGGGATGCCAGCTAGGGGTACTGCAAAATCTGTGAGGTGAACACAGAATCCTTGTGCACAGCAGGTACCATCTGGAGGCGCAGGTACCACCTGGAGGCCCAAGTCCCATTGTCTTCCTTCTTCTTGCATCCTGTTTTAACAGAAGCAGAGAAGGTGGACTTTGGGCCTGAGATAAGCCTGGGGATTGGGACAGGCAGCACGGTTCACGGGGGGTCGGGGGTGGTTGTAGAAGCACCAGTGTTGTCTGCTCCCATCCAAGCAGGAGATGCAGCTGTGATCCTGAATGAGCTCTGAGGGACTGGACAAATTTTGGAGCTTTGAAAGAGCCCCTTTCCCCTCCTCTGTCAAACCGCGGCCTCAGAAAATGGGAGGGAAAAGAGCAGCACACAGAGCTGAAGGATGCGGTGTCAGTTTCTTCTTCAGCGGAGACGCATTCACTGTCCGGAAACCAGTATTACCTGACAGCAGCAAATTAGTGGCCTGTGCTGCTGCTGCCATTGCGTGTTGAGTCTGAGGGTTTATTTATTTAGCCAATGAGTGGGGTCTTTCAGGGTCTGTGTGACAGGTACTGATCTTTGTCATCGTCTGACTCAAGTTTAGCCCTGGCATATGTGGAATTAACATGTGCAGTCTGCCAGACATCCTATGGGTGTGAGGAAGCCTGTGACACAAATATGATGACCTACTGTGTAACAGGCATTGTAGGGACAGAAAAGTGATGGAGAAATCCCAAGTGTGATTACGTCAGTGGAAAGATTTTGTAGTCTAAATTTATGACCCAACTGATGAATTAAGCTCCTTAGATGAATTTCTCAAAGGCGACGTTATTTTTAGTTATTTTGTGTTCCTTTTCTGTCCCTCTCCACCCCTACATCTTTTATGTCATTGCTGTGGTCTGAATGTTCGGATCCTCCCCCAAGTTCCTGTGTTGAAATCCTGCCCCCTAAGGTGATGGTGTGAGGAAATGGGACCTTTGGTGGGCGATTAGGTCGTGAGGGAGGGGCCTTTATGAGTGGGATTAGCACCCTCATCAGAGAAACTTCTGAGAGCTCCCTCGCTCCTTCCACCACGTGTGGACACAGCAAGAAGGTGCCACCAGTGAGAAAGTGGACCCTCACTAGACATGGAATCTGCCAGCACCTTTATCTTGGACTTCCCAGCCTCCAGAGCAGAAATAAAGTTTCCATGGTTTATAAGCCACGTCGTCTTTGGTACTAACCTGTTAGAGCAGCCCAAACAGACCAAGGCAATCATCGACTCGTATGGGGCTAGGGACCTTATCTTTTGCACGCTCAAGAAATCCAGTTCCACCTCAGTGCTTATTATGGGTTCTACACACAGTCTGCATTCTAAGATAATGGGCCTTGTATTTTCTAGGATTGCAGAACATCCAGGCACAGAAACTCCAAACCTAAGTTTCACTTGGAATTGCCTTTTAGTCATACTTTGGGATAAACAGACACTTAAAGGATGATGGGCTGCCTCTGTACATCAGCTGTTTTAAGTGGACAGCCCCAATAGGGTTTCACTGCACTTGAATTAGAGTACAGTAAGTCACCTGGTTAACGCGCACTCCGTTGGTTTGGAGCCCGGGGAATCGGCATAGGGACTAAGTTGTAGTTTCCTTTGTATTTTCTAAGCACATCCAAAGAAATTAATTGTGCATGATGGGAACCAAGACTTAAATAGAAGATGTTTTCAAGTGGCATGAGGCATTTCAGAAGCCCTCATTTACACAGTGTAACACTAATGTGCTATTGATGTCATTCCTACCTTTTTAAAACCAGTCCCCAAATGATCTCAGATAGACAGCATTTCATGAGCCTAGTTGCTGTAAATACAGGTTGAGTATCCCTAACCTGGAAATCCAAAATGCTTCAAAATCTAAAACTTTTTGAGCATTGACGATGGTGCGCAAAGGAAATGCTCATTGGAGCATTTCAGATTTTAGACTTTCAGATTAGGGATGCTAAACTGGCAAGTATAATGCAAATATTCCAAAATCCAAAAATATCCAAAATTGGAAACACTTCTGGTCCCAAGTATTTCAGATAAGGTATACTCAACCTGTATTTAGAAGTCAGAAAACCATACATTTTAAAAGAAATAGTTTGTAATTCACTGTTGTCTTTTCCATAATGTAGGTACTCACCCCTACCATTAATTCACCTTCAAGTGAATTAATGACACTTCGCTGTTTCACTATGCTTGGGTGCCCCTGACCTTTTATATCATAGGATATTGGCAAATAAGTCACATCCTAGAAATATAGGTATAGTGGATTCTAGGCCCTTTTGTGTCCAGAAAGCTGTGTGAGCCTGGAGAAGAGAGTTATGTATCAGGTTCCTGAGAATGAATGAAAATGTGGCTGGTAGTCATTGTGTTCCCTTGCAGAAAATCTCTTACAATTTAAAGGAATTTATATTTGCACAGAAACACTCAGAAACGTGACTTTGTTCGCTGGTTTTTTTTTTTAAAGTAATTTTTAGGCTGATCTTTCAGTTGAAAATATTTAATTACTGGAGTTTGTTTTCCCTTTCCTGTTGTGGTTCATGAATTTTGCAGCCACCTCCTTTTCTTGACTAATTACACTGAGCAGTTGTCTGTTGCTACAACTTCTGCCAAACAGCTGTTATTGTTGGGTGGTGAAAGAACACTAGTCACAAAAATTTGTTATATCCTAAGATATAAAATAAATAAAATAAAAGAGAGCCCAGTTGGCCTGCTGTTTTCATCCCTAGGCGTGGGTCTGATATTTACCCCCACGAGAGCAAGTGTTCTGATTCTGAACAGCCATTCATTGATGCCCTGACAGTGTGCAATGTAAATGTGTTTTCTCTTTTGGGGGCCACCAGTCCTGTCACACCCTCTGCACTCGCTGAGCTTCTTGACCTGCTGGACAGCAGAACGATTTCTTCATCAGCAGCTAAACAGGTATGTCCACACTCCCGACAGCTTCTGACTGTGCCACTGTCCCAAGAAATGTTTTCTGTGACACCCAAATGCCATCACTGAATGACTTTCATCATGGAAGTATTAAATGCTAGTAGTAATGTTTTTGATGCTGAAAGGTAGAAACATTTTATTTAGCAAGGATATGAAGCCAATATGTGCAATGCAGGCAGTTTGCTTCTCGTCATCATCGCTAACCTGGGGAAATAGTTATTGTCTGGTCTTGCCCTGAACATCTCCGCCTGACATGTCTCCCCTAGCCCTTTTATACCTGAGAACTTTCCCTCGTGCCCAAGGCAGCCTCAGCTCAGCTCTCAGCCTGCTGGGGCTCTTCTCCCACCCCCACACCGCCTCCCAGCCAGTCCCAGGGCTCCCTTCTCCCTGCTGCATGGTTGCCCTTGGAGAGTCCTCAGCAAGGAGGGTGAAGTCAGACTGTGCACTTTGTAGATAAAATGTTACAGACATGCCCAGTGTGTGAAAACTCAGAAAAATAGCATCATCCTAAGCAGGCTTTTGTCTGTCTGTACCTCTGCCTAAGTGCTGGGCGGGTGAAAGACTCGTGGAATTCAGAAAATTCTTACAAATGCATACCCAGAAGGCCGGGCACAGTGGCTCATGCCTGTAATCCCAGCACTTTGGGAGGCTGAGGCGGGTGGATCACAAGGTCAGGAGTTTTGAGACCAGCCTGGTCAACATGGCAAAACCCCGTCTCTACTAAAAATACAAAAATTAGCTGAGTGTGGTGGCGGGCACCTGTAATCCCAGTTACTTGGGAGGCTGATACAGGAGAATCGCTTCAACTAGGGAGGTGGAGGTTGCAGTGAGCCAAGATCATTGCGCCACTGCACTCCAGCCTGAGTGAAGAGCGAGAGTCTGTCTCAAAAAACAAAAACAACAAAAAAAAAACACATAACCAGAAAGATCAAGAACACCAAGGCAGCTGCCTCATCTCAGCTTCAGAGATCGCAGCTGTCAATGCTTCAGCCAGAAGTTTAATGTTATTTTAATGGTGCCTTTTGCATGTAACCTTTATTTGAACCGACAGTAGTGGCAGGTTACAAAGGGAGGCTTGGGGAAAGTGGCTGCTTTGGGATAATTATGACGCACCATAGCGCGTGCACCGGGCTGGGTGCTGTGGAACTGGAGACAGGACTAATAAAAGCTCTGTTTACCCACCTCGAGTTAGGCTGTCAACTACAGGGACCTCACCGTGTTTGGGAAAGGCTCTTGCTTGTCTGGATGTCAGGGGAATACAAATGTTTATGACAATGCTCAGCAGTTGCAGGAAGATTCGATGGCCTGAGGGCAGAAAAAAACACTATATATATATATATATTTTTTTTTTCTTTTTTTTTTTTTTTTAAGAGAAGAGCTTCTGTAGAGTGATAGGCACAGAATCCAGATGGCATGTGCTTACACAGGGTAGGTAGTAGCCACTGGTGCTAGATCGTTATTAAAATAAGGCAAGAAACTATATATATATAGAAGAACACATGAATTATTGTACGTGAAATGAAAGAAGGGAAAAACCTTCCCCTTTTCCTACTCATCCTGCCCCACAACACAACAGAACAAAACACCTAGTGCGGTGAATAAGATAGTTCCAGTAAGAAGAAATGGAAAATGTTGGAAGACGCTGACAGCTGGGTTCAGATGTAGGGACGCTTTCAGATTTTATCAGCTTCCAGCATGTTTAAAGGAGGTGGCTTCTGTGAGACAGTCAAGCGAAAATACAAGCCTGGCTAGAAGGGTGTCTAGTGTGTGTTGCTTAAGGGGGTTCCCGTTATGTATCATTGCCTTGGGGTTTTTCTACCTTTTGTTTTCTGTTTTTAGGAAATTACTGATTTTCTGGGGGAAAGTAATATATGTTGATTAAAAAATATAAGTAATGTAGAAAAACAAAGATTCTCAGGTTCTACCACCTTGAAATAACTACCTTTAATATTAGATGAACATCATGAAGGAAGAAGGGGGAGGAGGGAGGAAGGAAGTATAGCAATAAAGACTTTCAAAAACTGGCCGGGCGCGGTGGCTCACGCTTGTAATCCCAGCACTTTGGGAGGCCGAGGCGGGCGGATCACGAGGTCAGGAGATCGAGACCACGGTGAAACCCCGTCTCTACTAAAAATACAAAAAATTAGCTGGGCGTGGTGGTGGGCGCCTGTAGTCCCAGCTACTCGGAGAGGCTGAGGCAGGAGAATGGTGTGAACCCGGGAGGCAGAGCTTGCAGTGAGCCGAGATCGCGCCACTGCACTCCAGCCTGGGTGACAGAGCGAGACTCCATCTCAAAAAAAAAAAGACTTTCAAAAACTGAAGTTACGGCGTACTTTTTTTTAGTTTATTTCTTATTATTTATTATATAGTGTCCTGAACATTTTATCTGGATATTTTATCTATTTATTGACTTTGTGTTATTTATTTATTTTTATTTTATCTGGACATTTTATGAAAATTACATCTGTGTTGTGGCACACATTAGTCCTTCACCCCTTTTTAGGGCTAAATGGGGCTGCTCGTCTGCCGAGCCCCTCCACCATTGTATGGACACAGTCCATTTTGTCTGTCCATTCGTCAGTTGATGGACATTTGAGTTGTTTCCACATTTTGGCTATTAGGAATAATGCAGCCTTAAACATTCATGTACAAGTTTTTGCACATAGGCTGGGTGTATACCTATAGGAATGGAATTTCTGGGTCATATGGTAATGCTGTGTTTCATTCATATAATGAGGAAGTGCCAGACTGTATTCTAAAATGGCCACACCATCTTAGAGTCTCACCTGCGTGTGCCAGGTTCCAGTTGCTCCGTGTCCTCACCAGCACTTGTTATTGTCCATCTTTTTGATTCTATAGCCATCCTAGTGGGTGTGAAGTCGTATCAGGGAGGATTTGATTTGCATTTCTATAATCTGTTGAGAATATTTTTGTATCTTATAGTGTACTTTTTTAAAAAAGAAAAAATGTGTTACAGATATTTTTTTCCAAATTTAATAGAAGAGTCCAAGCATGGCTTGGGTTTTAGAAAGCTGTGAGCCAGAACAGAGACTCTCTGATCCTACTGGTTATTGGTATTGCCTCTGGCAGAACTGGAAGAGGCTCCATTAAGTGATTAGATAGATGACCAGGGGATAAGGAAGAAAGGTGACTGAGTGACTGACTCCTAGGGATGACAGACACACAGAAAGAAGAATGCTGTCCTGAGAGCAGAATTCCAAATTCCAAAGAACCTCCCACTTTGTGCTCTAATTGGTTATGAATCTGCCTGTCTCTCACCCACTTCCTTGTGCATTATCTTCATTCCTTCTGCCTTTCACTGCACCCTCCTCCCAGGTGTCCTGTCAGTGCTCCCGACATTTACAAACCTCATCCCTTCAGCACCCCAGAGCCAGGGGAGTTAAGAGGTTGCTGCCACAAAGCAGCCCTGTTCTTCAGAATCAGAAATAGAAGCTGGGAAATTATATATCATCATGAGCAGTTATCTCCTGGGAACTGTAGACAAAAGCATCCTGTGTGCCCCTCACAAGACCCAGGCTGTGTATTGAAGTGGCAGGTGGCACCCCATCTCCTCCCCTCACTAAAGACAGGGTCAGCGTGGACACATCAGACTCCCAAACTGTCAGAGTTACAGCTAACTTGAAAACAGCCTCCCAGGATTCCCAAGCCTCTTGTGACTCGCCCTTGATGTTGTCCAGACAGCTGGTCAGTCATGGTTCAAGGGAAATCGTATGGGGTGTAGGTGTACGAAGGAGATCCTTCGTACCCATCTGGAAACATGCAGATGATCCACCATCCCCTGAGGATCATCCAGTTAACGTTTCTGGAATTGGGTGCCTCAGAGATGGAAATCGCGTTTAACACACAAGCGTTCCATAATAACCAATCTCTTGTCTACTTTGTGGTCTGCTTTAAAGAGAAATCGCCAAAAACCTTTTAATGTACAAAATGTTATATATCATGCACCAAAGCTGTATTACAAATGACTAGATGTCTTTTTCTCTCTTTTAGTGCTTCAGTTATCTGGACAGTTTACTGGGCCCCGCTTTCTTAGGGGCTTGGGTTGATGTGTGTGCCTTTCTAGAAAAGTAACCTCTCACAATACTTGCCTTTGACCAAAAAGGGGACTCCCCTTCTCTGTAACTGTCACAGCTCCCTCCCTGCCATGTCCCTTGAACAGGTCTTTCCTCCATATCCTGACCTTGGAAACCCAGGACAGGCAAGGAGAGGTTAGAGGCTTGTGTGCTTTCCTTCAAGATACTTCAAAAATAGCTTTAGCTAGAAACGGGTGGCAGTTAAGAGGGTGTGTAAATTCAGTCCTCAGGGAACCAAAGGCCGAGTCTCTGCCCCATGTGTCAGAGCCGGCTCCAGTGTCTGTGTGTGATGGGGAGTTCCCAGCTTGCATTACCCAGTACTCCTGGTCGGCCATTTATTAACACAGAGGACCAGTACTGTGCTAGAAATTCCTTGTTACGTCTGTTTGTCTTGGGTAGGCAGCAGCAGGGCCTGGGAGCTGCGCTCCTGGCTGGAAACAGTTGCACTTGGATATCACTTCTCAGGGTGTGATTAAACACAGACAAAAGCTGAGGATTTATGCTGCAGCACAGGGCTCGGCAGCCACAGAGGCCACTCGGAGCGTCAAGAGGGCCAGGAGCAGGAGAGTCTGGCCTGGAGACAGGGCCGTGCCACTACCACCCAGTGGCTCTCACCCTCCTGGACTCCAGCCAGGAGTGCACAATCCTTGTCTTAAATAGGACTGAGCAGAGGATGGGACAACCGGTGTCTGTTGTATAAGCCTAGGGGGCTGGGGACTGGGGGCCTCGACTGTCATGGCCACTGCACTAATTTGTGGAGTTAACTAACATTATGTATTCTAACTCTGGGAGGAAAGGACATTTCAGCCACCAGGCTCCCATGTGTTCCAGGAGGCTGCTGAAGTTTCTCTAGCATCACTGCTTGGTACCACCCCGCCTGGCCCTCCTTCTGGGGGAGCAGCCAGCCTCTGCGTTTGAAGGCATCTGTCCTAGAGGTGCACTGCTTCTCCTTGTGAATGGTGTGATTGGAAGTGATCCCCAACCACTCCGCCACTCCGCCCAGGCAAATCCAGCCAGCATTCGAGCTGTGGGTCAGGCAGAGGCTGGCTCGCTGGCCAGCCTGCTCAGGGTCTGCCGTGTGCTTCCCGCCGCAGCAGCTACCACAGGCGCAGAGAAATCGCTCCCTGGTCTGTGTCTGCAGAGGCAGACCCAGGAGCGGCCCCGCCTACTTCCAGGCACAGGCTGCTTGTCCGCCTGGTTTTCCTGGAGGGAACTGCTGTGTAGATTTTTCATGAGCAAGTCCTTACAGGTGGTTTCTGTTTTGAGCCAGGTTTTCAGCTAGGAGCTTTTTTGGGAGTCTGTGCAGATGAACAAAATCAACACTGGTCAAAGTCTAGATATCTACGAGGAGGGGATAATTAAATTATGATAAATACATCTGATGGGTACTAGATCTTTTTATTAAGAAAGTACTTCTGGCTGGGCGCGGTAGCTCACGCTTGTAATCCCAGTACTTTGGGAGGCCGAGGCGGGCGGATCACGACGTCAGAAGATCGAGACCACGGTGAAACCCCGTCTCTACTAAAAATACAAAAAAAATTAGCCAGGCGTGGTGGCGGGCGCCTGTAGTCCCAGCTACTCGGAGAGGCTGAGGCAGGAGAATGGCGTGAATCCGGGAGGCGGAGCTTGCAGTGAGCCGAGATTGCGCCACTGCACTCCAGCCTGGGCGACAGAGCGAGACTCCATCTCAAAAAAAAAAAGAAAGTACTTCTGTGATAAATGATAAAAGATAAAAAGCAGGACACAAACTGAATATACGTTATGATCACAAGTATGTTAATAAAACAGAAAGAAAAATATGGGAAGAAAAAACACCAAAATATTAACATTGGTTTTCTTGAGAAAATGGGAATTCCGGTGATCTACTTTGATCTCTCCTGTATTTCCTTATATTTTCTGCAGTGAATGTGTATTAACTTTTATCATTAGAAAATGATTTTTAAAATTTAAGTCCTAGTTCAAAAAATAAACGTGTCAGAGAAAGGGGGCAGACGGACTCTTCAGACTTACAGGGCAGCTCCGTGGAACGCCATCCAGGTCCCCAGTGCTTCTGCTGCCAGTACTCCACTGATAAGCATGTTGAGAGTGAGGAAGTTTCTTCCTGCTTCTGTGCCCACCTTCTCCCAGTGGTTTCCTCATTGTCAGCCACGTACATATCTGCTGAATTGAGTTGGAGGCATGTGCGTTCTGTATTTTTCTAAGAGCAGGGCCAGGCTTTTCCTGAGCAGTCAGGCAATGGCAGAGGGGTGCCCTGTAGGGAGCTTACCCAGGACCTGCCAAGCACACCTCCTTGGCCACAGTCACAGCGCACATTCTGAGGCACCAGGCTGAAGGCACAGTGCCTGTCCCAGCAGTGATAAGTATTTGTGGTTTGTTTTGATTCAGACTGGGGAAGACTTTGAGCCCTGCTGAGACTCAGAGCATCTCCCTTTTATTTGCTTTGCTGTTCGTGCTAATTATGGAAGAGCTCTGTTTTTCCAGGAGGAATGGCTCCTGGTTGGCCCATTCTCAGCCACCAAGGGCCACCATGTTAAGTGTTCAGTCATGACTGTGGGCTGGACAGAGGTGGCGCCGGCGGGAGACCAACAGAGGAAGCCCTCTTCCCCGCCCCCAATTCCTGCTTTCACTAGAAGACAAGGAATGAGGAAAACAGCTACCCTAGGAAATGCCTTCCTTGGAAATGGTTTCCTTTTTCTTGGGTTTGATGAGTTTGGGGATTTGTTGTCATTTTTTAAGTAAAAAAATACACTAACCATTAGCGTTCATTATCCTACTCTGATTTGGGTCCGGCTCTACCTGTAGGAGATGAATGTGGTAGGCCAGGCGGCCCCTGTGGATTCTAATTTATGTTTTCAGTTGTTTGCCATTTTGTGTCTTCATTACGGGGCTACTTTCCTGCCCCCCTAAAGTCATCTTTCCCAGCATGCTGTTTCTGGACTTTATTTAGTACCGTGGTTACCTCCTGCAGGCTGTGTGGCCCCATCCTTCACCAAAATGTCACCTCAATTAATTCGGCGGCCATGAAACAGATCCATCACTGGCCCTCTGACTCCCGTCAGCAGGCGCCCATGAGTGATGGGCATCTCCACACCTCCTGCGGCCCCCCCTCCCGTGTGGAGTCAGCCGGGCAGGACTCACCATCCCTCTGGGCACGGGGGCACCTGGCTGGCCCGAGTCCTCTCACACCCTGTGCTGAGGGAGACTTCAGCCTCAGGAGGAGACCCCGGGTGCATTCATTCCACCTAGCTGGCCTTGTTCCCCAGCCCTGTACTCAGGGATGCCTCAGGAGAGCCAAGGCCCTGGCAGGGCAGCCAGGTGCCCTTTCCCTTCGGGCCAGGCCCAGGCAGTGGGGTCTTAATTGAATCTGCTCATTCCTGCCCCGGCTCCACACAGCACAGCAGTGCAAATGGAGCTGGCAGAAGAGCTGACTTCTCATTTCTCTTTCCTCTGCCTTCTCTGGCCCATAGGTGTTTGAGGAACTGTGGAAGAGGGAAGGCAAGACTCCAAGGCAGATTGTTTCAGAAAAGCAGCTTGAACTGATGGAGGACCAGGGGGCACTGGAGCAGCTCTGCCACTCAGTGATGGAGGCCCATCCTCAAGTGGTGACTATCTCGGGCAGGGGAGAGGGCCAGAGCCAGCCCCAGGACATGCCCAAGAGCCTCGCCATCGCTCCCTGTGGCAGCACAGAGGCTCTTCCTAAGAATGGCTGGCCCAGTTTCATCAACAATTCCCTCATTGTCATCTTTTTAGTTAAGGTCAGAAGAGATGAAATAGGTGGATATTGGAAAAACACAACTTTTCCTATAAGGAGGATGCCACCCCTGGAGTTTATTCTCCATGGAGGTGTAGTTTAAAAGGGTGTCAGCAAGCTCACGAAATCCAAGCTGTGACCTCCCAGGCGTGTCACCCTCTCCCAGGGTTGGCATTTCGAATCTGTTGTGGTTAGCGCTACTTCCTAAGGACCTCCCAGTAAAGAACCAGCAGGTGTGCCTGCAGAGCAGGGAGAGTACAGGAACTTCAGCTTCATGCTTCTAAGAGGTGGGAAGACAGGCAGAAGGGAAAAGTATTTATAAATTGTGGAGAAAATCCCTGACAGGAGCGTGGCTGAAAACCAGGTCATTTTGTGTTCTTAAGCACAGCACAAGACATAAAAGCTAAAACGAGTGGCATCCCTCCCTCCCCAAGTCTAATCATATTGTCTAGAGATATTTTTCAGTGGGGAAAAAAATTGTCAGCATCTTTTTCAGAGTAATACCCACCCACCCATCAGCTTGCCGGGGACACTCACAGCTCTGTAAAGAGCTCTCGATAAGGAAAATTAGCCTTCACCGGGCCTCCACCGCCTCGTCTTCCTGCCTCATCTGTGGTGACTGATAAAGACATGCTAGTAGTTTCGGGCTTGTTCTGTGGCACCCGAGCGCAGATCTTCATGTCATTACCCTTGGAGACGCTGCAGAGCAGGAGGTTGCGTGGTGGCCCTAACAGTCAGTGGCTGTTTGATAGGAATTCAGCGCCTCCTGGCTTCCTCACTCCCCCTGCCCACACAGCACACTCCCCCCGCCCAGCGCTCTGGAAGACTCGGCTTTCTGATAAAGGGATCTTCTTGGTGGGGAGCAGGGGGAGAAGGAAAGCCGCGCATTTCAGCAGAACGTCACTTGAGAATGAGAGAGGTGTCCTCACTGATTAGACGCAGTGATTCATCTCAGAAAGATTATCCCTCCCCAGACTCAGTGTCCTCGGTCATTGTGGCGTCCCAGAGGAGAGGGCCCTGGCTCCCACGTGCCAGCTACTCTGGCTTTCGGCAATCACTTCTTGCTCATTTTAATCAGAAAGCAGAGTAGCAAAAATCTCCTTTAACAGGAGCCTAGAAACCTACTCAGAAGTTAGGCCCCTCCCCTTTTTCTGTTCTTCATTTTATGTCTAATACTAGTGGAAATAAGCGGAATTTAATTTTCAGTAAACTTAAGCCTTAGTTTGGGATTTGGGGGCATGAGTCTCTTCATTTTCTCCTCTTAAGTAATTTCTGTCTTTCTAGGTAATGGATGTGAAGAAGGGAAACCCCAGAGCTGTGAATAAACTGATTGGGTTGGTCCGGAAAGCGACACAAAGCCGAGCAGATCCAGTCATGATAAAGGAGCTCCTGGAGAAGAAGCTGTCATTGTGAGATGTTTGGGGTCCCCTTGCCCAAGGGAGAACAGTGCAGCCTGACTGGGAACAGGATCCCGTGAAAGCTGATGCCCATGTGCCCTGAGAGCTGCCTCTCAGTCCCTGTCCCAAGCCACAGCTATGGCGTTAATGTCACCAGTGTTCTCACCCTCTGGGCCCTGTGTCTGGAGGTGCCTCCACAGCAGACCAGCAGCCACCCCACCTGCTTCGTCCACATCAGGAGGGTCCGGTCATGGCTGCAGCAGTGGTTAAGGAGTAACACCTTCTTGTATTAAGGAATTTTAAACTAAATAAAATGTGTGTTAGAGATACTGTTACCCATTCTAAGAAAACTTTTCATTCTGCAGTTCCTTCAACAAATATTTTTGAGCAACTCCTAAGGGCCAGCCATTGTTTTTTTTTTTTTTCTTTTTTTTTTTTTATTATTATACTTTAGGTTTCAGGGTACATGTGCACAATGTGCAGATTTGTTACATATGTATCCATGTGCCATGTTGTTTTGCTGCACCCATTAACTCGTCATTTAGCATTAGGTATATCTCCTAATGCTGTCCCTCCCCCCTCCCCCCACCCCACAACAGTCCCCGGAGTGTGATGTTCCCCTTCCTGTGTCCATGAGTTCTCATTGTTCAATTCCCACCTATGAGTGAGAACATGTGGTGTTTGGTTTTTTTGTCCTTGCGATAGTTTACTGAGAATGATGGTTTCCAGTTTCATCCATGTCCCTACAAAGGATATGAACTCATCATTTTTTATGGCTGCATAGTATTCCATGGTGTATATGTGCCACATTTTCTTAATCCAGTCTATTGTTGTTGGACATTTGGGTTGGTTCCAATTCTTTGCTATTGTGAATAGTGCCGCAATAAACATGTGTGCATGTGTCTTTACAGCAGCATGATTTATAGTCCTTTGGGTATATACCCAGTAATGGGATGGCTGGGTCAAATGGTATTTCTAGTTCTAGATCCCTGAGGAATCGCCACACTGACTTCCACAATGGTTGAACTAGTTTACAGTCCCACCAACAGTGTAAAAGTGTTCCTATTTCTCCACATCCTCTCCAGCACCTGTTGTTTCCTGACTTTTGAATGATGGCCATTCTAACTGGTGTGAGATGGTATCTCACTGTGGTTTTGATTTGCATTTCTCTGATGGCCAGTGATGATGAGCATTTTTTCATGTGTTTTTTGGCTGCATAAATGTCTTCTTTTGAGAAGTGTCTGTTCATGTCCTTTGCCCACTTTTTGATGGGGTTGTTTGTTTTTTTCTTGTAAATTTGTTTGAGTTCATTGTAGATTCTGGATATTAGCCCTTTGTCAGATGAGTAGGTTGCAAAAATTTTCTCCCATTCTGTAGGTTGCGTGTTCACTCTGGTGGTAGTTTCTTTTGCTGTGCAGAAGCTCTTTAGTTTAATTAGATCCCATTTGTCAATTTTGGCCTTTGTCGCCATTGCTTTTGGTGCTTTACACATGAAGTCCTTGCCCACGCCTATGTCCTGAATGGTATTGCCTAGGTTTTCTTGTAGGATTTTAATGGTTTTAGGTCTAACATTTAAGTCTTTAATCCATCTTGAATTAATTTTTGTATAAGGTGTAAGGAAGGGATCCAGTTTCAGCTTTCTACATATGGCTAGCCAGTTTTCCCAGCACCATTTATTAAATAGGGAATCCCTTCCCCATTTCTTGTTTTTGTCAGGTTTGTCAAAGATCAGATAGTTGTAGATATGTGGCATCATTTCTGAGGACTCTGTTCTGTTCCATTGATCTATGTCTCTGTTGTGGTACCAGTACCATGCTGTTTTGGTTACTGTAGCATTGTAGTATAGTTTGAAATCAGGTAGTGTGATGCCTCCAGCTTTGTTCTTTTGGCTTAGGATTGACTTGGCGATGCGGGCTCTTTTTTGGTTCCATATGAACTTTAAAGTAGTTTTTTCCAATTCTGTGAAGAAAGTCATTGGTAGCTTGATGGGGATGGCATTGAATCTATAAATTACCTTGGGCAGTATGGCCATTTTCACGATATTGATTCTTCCAACCCATGAGCATGGAATGTTCTTCCATTTGTTTGTATCCTCTTTTATTTCATTGAGCAGTGGTTTGTAGTTCTCCTTGAAGAGGTCCTTCACATCCCTTGTAAGTTGGATTCCTAGGTATTTTATTCTCTTTGAAGCAATTGTGAATGGGAGTTCATTCATGATTTGGCTCTCTGTTTGTCTGTGATTGGTGTACAAGAATGCTTGTGATTTTTGTACATTGATTTTGTATCCTGAGACTTTGCTGAAGTTGCTAATCAGCTTAAGGAGATTTTGGGCTGAGACAATGGGGTTTTCTAGATATACAATCATGTCATCTGCAAACAGGAACAATTTGACTTCCTCTTTTCCTAATTGAATACCCTTTATTTCCTTCTCCTGCCTGATTGCTCTGGCCAGAACTTCCAGCACTATGTTGAATAGGAGTGGTGAGAGAGGGCATCCCTGTCTTGTGCCAGTTTTCAAAGGGAATGCTTCCAGTTTTTGCCCATTCAGTATGATATTGGCTGTGGGTTTGTCATAGATAGCCCTTATTTTGAGATATGTCCCATCAATACCTAATTTATTGAGAGTTTTTAGCATGAAGGGTTGTTGAATTTTGTCAAAGGCCTTTTCTGCATCTATTGAGATAATCATGTGGTTTTTGTCTTTGGTTCTGTTTATATGCTGGATTACATTTATTGATTTGCATATGTTGAACCAGCCTTGCATCCCAGGGATGAAGCCCACTTGATCATGGTGGATAAGCTTTTTGATGTGCTGCTGGATTCGGTTTGCCAGTATTTTATTGAGGATTTTTGCATCAATGTTCATCAAGGATATTGGTCTGAAATTCTCTTTTTTGGTTGTGTCTCTGCCAGGCTTTGGTATCAGGATGATGCTGGCTTCATAAAATGTGTTAGGGAGGATTCCCTCTTTTTCTATCGATTGGAATAGTTTCAGAAGGAATGGTACCAGTTCCTCCTTGTACCTCTGGTAGAATTCGGCTGTGAATCCATCAGGTCCTGGACTCTTTTTGGTTGGTAAGCTATTGATTATTGCCACAATTTCAGAACCTGTTATTGGTCTATTCAGAGATTCAACTTCTTCCTGATTTAGTCTTGGGAGGGTGTATTTGTAAAGGAATTTATCCATTTCTTCTAGATTTTCTAGTTTCTTTGCATAGAGGTGTTTGTAGTATTCTCTGATGGTAGATTGTATTTCTGTGGGATCAGTGGTGATATCCCCTTTTTCATTTTTTATTGCATCTATTTGATTCTTCTCTCTTTTCTTCTTTATTAGTCTTGCTAGTGGTCTATCAATTTTGTTTATCTTTTCCAAAAACCAGCTCCTGGATTCATTAATTTTTTGAAGGGTTTTTTGTGTCTCTATATCCTTCAGTTCTGCTCTGATTTTAGTTATTTCTAGCCTTCTGCTAGCTTTTGAATGTGTTTGCTCTTGCTTTTCTAGTTCTTTTAATTGTGATGTTAGGGTGTCAATTTTGGATCTTTCTTTTCTCTTGTGGGCATTTAGTGCTATAAATTTCCCTCTACACACTGCTTTGAATGTGTCCCAGAGATTCTGGTATGTTGTGTCTTTGTTCTCGTTGGTTTCAAAGAACATCTTTATTTCTGCCTTCATTTCATTATGTACCCAATAGTCATTCAGGAGCAGGTTGTTCAGTTTCCATGTAGTTGAGCGGTTTTGAGTGAGTGAGTTTCTTAATCCTGAGTTCTAGTTTGATTGCACTGTGGTCTGAGAGACAGTTTGTTATAATTTCTGTTCTTTTACATTTGCTGAGGAGAGCTTTACTTACTTCCAACTATGTGGTCAATTTTGGAATAGGTGTGGTGTGGTGCTGAAAAAAATGTATATTCTATTGATTTGGGGTGGAGAGTTCTGTAGATGTCTATTAGGTCCACTTTGTGCAGAGCTGAGTTCAAATCCTGGATATCCTTGTTAACTTTCTGTCTCGTTGATCTGTCTAATGCTGACAGTGGGGTGTTAAAATCTCCCATTATTATTGTGTGGGAGTTTAAGTCCCTTTGTAGGTCACTCAGGACTTGCTTTATGAACCTGAGTGCTCCTGTGTTGGGTGCATATATATTTAGGATAGTTAGCTCTTCCTGTTGAATTGCTCCCTTTACCATTATGTAATGGCCTTATCTCTTTTGATCTTTGTTGGTTTAAAGTCTATTTTATCAGAGACTAGGATTGCAACCCCTGCCTTTTTTTGCTTTCCATTTGCTTGATGGATAGATCTTCCTCCGTCCCTTTATTTTGAGTCTATGTGTGTCTCTGCACGTGAGATGGGTTTCCTGAATACAGCACACTGATGGGTCCTGACTCCTTATCCAGTTTGCCAGTCTGTGTCTTTTAATTGGAGCATTTAGTCCATTTACATTTAAAGTTAATATCGTTATGTGTGAATCTGATCCTGTCATTATGATGTTAGTTGGTTATTTTGCTCGTTAGTTGATACAGTTTCTTCCTAGCTTCGATGGTCTTTACAATTTGGCATGTTTTTGCAGGGGCTGGTACCGGTTGTTCCTTTCCATGTTTAGTGCTTCCTTCAGGAGCTCTTTTAGGGCAGGCCTGGTGGTGACAAAATCACTCAGTGTTTGCTTGTCTGTAAAGTATTTTATTTCTCCTTCACTTATGAAGCTTAGTTTGGCTGGATATGAAATTCTGGGTTGAAAATTCTTTGCTTTAAGAATGTTGAATATCGGCCCCCACTCTCTTCTGGCTTGTAGAGTTTCTGCTGAGAGATCAGCTGTTAGTCTGATGGGCTTCCCTTTGTGGGTAACCCGACCTTTCTCTCTGGCTGCCCTTAACATTTTTTCCTTCATTTCAACTTTGGTGAATCTGACAATTATGTGTCTTGGAGTTGCTCTTCTCGAGGAGTATCTCTGTGGCGTTCTCTGTATTTCCTGAATCTGAATGTTGGCCTGCCTTGCTAGATTGGGGAAGTTCTCTTGGATAATATCTTGCAGAGTGTTTTCCAACTTTGTTCCATTCTCCCCGTCATTTTCAGGTACACCAATCAGACGTCGGTTTGGTCTTTTCACATAGTCCCAAATTTCTTGGAGGCTTTGTTCATTTCTTTTTATTCTTTTTTCTCTAAACTTCCCTTCTCTCTTCATTTCATTCATTTCATCTTCCATCAGCGATACCCTTTCTTCCAGTTGATTGCATCTGCTACCGAGGCTTCTGCAATCTTTGCGTAGTTCTCGATACTTGGCTTTCAGCTCCATCAGCTCCTTTATGCCCTTCTCTCCATTGGTTATTCTAGTTATCCATTCTTCTAATTTTTTTTCAAAGTTTTTAACTTCTTTGCTATTGTTTTGAATTTCCTCCCATAGCTCAGAGTAGTTTGATCGTCTGAAGCCTTCTTCTCTCAACTCATCAAAGTCATCCTCCATCCAGCTTTGTTCCGTTGCTCGTGAGGAACTGCGTTCCTTTGGAGGAGAGGTGCTCTGCTTTTTAGAGTTTCCAGTTTTTCTGCTCTGTTTTTCCCCCATCTTTGTGGTTTTATCTACTTTTGGTCTTTGATGATGGTGATGTACAGATGGGTTTTTGGTGTGGATGTCCTTTCTGTTTGTTAGTTTTCCTTCTACCAGACAGGACCCTCAGCTGCAGGTCTGTTGGAGCTTACTAGAGGTCCACTCCAGACCCTGTTTGGCTGGGTGTCAGCAGTGGTGGCTGCAGAACAGCGGATTTTCATGAGACTACAAATTCAGCTGTCTGATAGTTCCTCTGGAAGTTTTGTCTCAGAGGAGTACCTGGCTGAGTGAGGTGTCAGTCTGTCCCTACTGGGGGGTGCCTCCCAGTTAGGCTGCTCTGGGGTGAGGGACCCACTTTAGGAGGCAGTCTGTCCATTCTCAGATCTCCAGCTGCGTGCTGGGAGAACCACTACTCTCTTCAAAGCTGTCAGTCAGACAGGGACATTTAAGTCTGCAGAGATTCCTGCTGAATTTTTGTTTGTCTGTGCCCTGCCCCGAGAGGTGGAGCCTACAGAGGCAGGCAGGCCTCCTTGAGCTGTGGTGGGCTCCACCCAGTTCGAGCTTCCTGGCTGCTTTGTTTACCTAAGCAAGCCTGGGCAATGGCGGGCGCCCCTCCCCCAGCCTCGCTGCCGCCTTGCAGTTTGATCTCAGACTGCTGTGCTAGCAATCAGCGAGACTCCGTGGGCATAGGACCCTCCGAGCCAGGTGCGGGACACAATCTCCTAGTGTGCCGTTTTCCAGACCCGTTGGAAAAGCGCAGTATGAGGGTGGGACTGACCCAATTTTCCAGGTGCCGTCTGTTACCCCTTTCTTTGACTAGGAAAGGGAACTCCCTGACCCCTTGCGCTTCCCGAGTGAGGCAATGCCTCGCCCTGCTTTGGCTCACACACAGTGCGCTTCACCGACTGTCCTGTACCCACTGTTTGGCACTCCCTAGTGAGATGAAACCAGTACCTCAAACAGAAATGCAGAAATCACCCATCTTCTGTGTCGCTCAGGCTGGGAGCTGGAGACTGGAGCTGTTCCTATTCCAGGGCCAGCCATTGTTGTAGGTGATGGGCATTAGCAGTGGTCAAGAGAGACTGTAATTTGGATGTATTGTTTTCAGACCTAAACACAGGTTAACAAAGATGAAAACACAACCAGATAAACTGGCACAGTATAAACACAACATTTGTTTAAGGAGGTCTCAAGAGGGTGGGGAAGGAGGATATTACTAGAATTAATCAACCTATCGACTGAGTAGAAGTGATATTGCCTGTTCAACTCCCTACCCATCCCAGAAGGCACAGTCTGAGAATAAATGAATTTAAAAAATAAGTTTTCAAATAAATTTAATCAATAAAATATATACTGAAATATCACATAAAAATTAACTTACACTTCAAAGATTGTGCAGTTGACAACTCCCCCAAATCCCCCAACCCTCAGGCCAAACAAGATAAAAAGAAACAAGAAAAAGGTTGTAACATGAAATTGACTTGTTTTGCTCGGAAATAAGATTATAAATTAATTAGTAAATCAAAATCTTGACCTCTCATGATAATCGTGGTGCGCTGCAGGCATCACGATGAAGGCAGGGCTGTCTGCACTCCTGTGCTTGTGACACCTAATACTGTTCTCTCCATGGCACCGGAGCACCCCTTTGTTCAGTATATGCCTTTGTTACCTCTGACTCACGTCGCTTAAAGAAAGACCAGTTTTGGAAATGTTTTTTTAAAGCATACTTGTCAAAACGGTGATGTAAGAGAATAAAATCCTTGGAGGCCTTGATTTGAAGCTGTGAACCTGTAGCCTACCAAGGACAGTAAAAACATTGCCATTGTGAACGCTGCTCCAGAAGCAGCTGAGGAACTAGAAAAAGTGGACACCCCTCCATCACCAATTCAGCGACTCATGCTTCCTGGCTTGCACAGTTGCTCAGGACTTCCCTGAGGGTGATGAGAAAGGTGCCCCTCTTCCCCAGCCCAAAAGGTAGGCAGAGAAAGGTAACCAGTTGTGTGGTTCATTTTGGACAGGCATGAGGAGGTGGCTTTTTAAAAACATGTGTTTTAAAAAAGTTAGTTAGTGACAGAATTTTAAGAGACTATGTGACCTTACCCGGGAAGCCAGGTGCCCCGCATCCTGTTGCGGTCCTGAAAACTGCTGGGTCTAAAGTAACATGATTTTCACTAAACCTCTCTACAAGACAGTAAGGCTGAAGCAGTTCTCTCCTCGCTCCGCAAGTCTGAATTACAAATGGGCAAAGGTGGTCTGAGACTGGAGTCTGACAGGATCTTTATTTTGTAAGAAAGGATAAGGTTCAGTTTCGTTTTATAAATTCCGTTTTCACTAAAAGTTCTGGCTTCTTGGTGACTAAACCTTACAGAAAGCATCGAAGATCTTTCCAGACCATTTAAAATTAAGGGCTTACTTAAAAGGGGGTGCAGCCAGACAAGGACATTTACCAAAATTATGTCGAGTGCAAGCTGTATTAAGGACTGATTATTCCCAGAGGAAGATGCCATCGTTAAAGCACTTGATTTGCCCAGGCTGATTCTCATTCAGCTCTGACAACTGCCTGTTGTCTTGAATGCCAGCTTCTGAAATCCTGAAAGCCAAACCTTGTAAGTTGATACCACTGCTGCTAGGAAAAAACCAAAGCACAGCTCTGACTGAAACCCTATGAGATATTCTAAAGATATGTTTACATTAACACCCCAAAAAATTCACAAAGATGGCTCTGCTTGTAAAGGGGCCTCAGTGAAATACAATTTTACATTCTTGCATGAGTGTGCGTTTAGTCTGGTCTACTGGTTCACTCTTCAGGGAGAAATCTCATTAAAATGTATGAGTTGGCACCACAGGTGATGCCATTGCCATCTGTCTCAGGAATCCACACACCTGTAGGCTGGGTATATAATGCTGAGGCTCTGACTAGAAGTTGGGAGTGTGCTGGAAAACTGGCTCTGCCCCAGGCTGGCTTGAACCAGCTCTGCCTGGTCAGGCCCAAACCCTGTGTTCTGTTGCCTGGGGAGGAGGTTGGAGGGTTCTGGTGGGAAGGCAGGAATGTGCCAGCCCTAGCACTCTGCATGCTACCTAACAGAGGGAATATTCAGTAAAAGCTCGCTTACTGTATGAAACAAATTAATGGACAACCTTTTGTGGGGCCCTTTTGAAGAGACACTGGTGATACCAACTACTAGGCTTCTACATTCTGGGTCATCTGGGTCTAGAAAAGAGCTGTTTAATCTCTGTCCAGGGTTACACATCAAAGTGAACTTCTGTTCCTATCTTTCAAGGTGTAGGCCTAGGCCTAGGAAAAAGAACCTAGATCATTATTGCACCAAAGTAAGGATATTTTAGCCGAGCTCCCCCACCCCATGTACATTTTAGTAATTATTGCTAAAATAATTACTAAGATGGCCTCGAAGTTTCGGAAAGTACACACCCTCCTTCAGCTTGGAGTTGGTTAGTTCAGGACACAGCTTATGGCCATGACCCGCTATTTTATATTGTATCTTTCATTTCCACTGAATTTAGTTGCATAGTTTCTACATAGTGATTATTGGGGAAAAGCCACCAGATCTATCTGAAAGGCCATATTCTTTACCCATTACCAAAAGCAGCATGGAAGTGGCTGCCATGCCTCTTCAGCAGGTTTTAGACAAACATATTCATGGATTATTTGCAAATAGAGCTGACCCTTGCTTATGAGGTGGGAAGCATCTGATTGAAACCCTTAGTCAAATAGCTTAGCAAGAGTCGTGTAAGTAAAGATTGTCAACACCAAATTCCCTCTTTTAAAATATCCACAGGGCAAAAAGGGGCCTTGTTACAGGTGGGCCTTTCATAGACTTGTCCCAATAAAAAGTCAGCTGACACACTAAGCAGCACAGACTTCTGCAACCTCCACTCCATGAAATTTAATCTGGCCTAAGAGCTTCCATCACCTTTGTTGGGTTCTGAAATGATACAGTAAATCTAAACTCCCCGAAAGATGCCTGGAATGCATGTCGAAGTCATGCTGACAGGTCCTATTGGCCGTCTTGTTACTTGGGTAGGTAACAGTGAACTAGGTTAACTTAAACATTTTAAGACAGGAACAAAATTCACAATGACACTACGAGCTAGGAAAGGTCAGTCCTAGCTAAAATCATGATCAGTTTTAGGATTCTAGGTGCAAGAGGTCAAAGAACTGAAGGCTTCCACCCACCTTGTCCTGGTCATTCTTTTCCCTAAAGAACCCCTGAAAATCTTTCACTAAAGTCCTGTTTATCCAGTTAATGAGCTGCCAGGATAATCTGTAGTCCCAAAACAAGTAATGGCCTAATAAATGCCTGAATGTAGAGAGGATTTACTGAGGCAAAATTATCCTAAAAGCCATTCTTAGTCTTCTGAGAGCTCTTTCTAAAGCATTAGGTTTACAATGGTCATTCAAAAAGAAGGGCGGGGGGGGGGGAAGAATCAACTTCACTGTCTTACAATGTTTCCTCAATGATGTGATTTAAGGGTGGAACATAAACTGGTTTGACAGTCTTCTGTTTTAAGCTGTTACTTGATGGAGAATTAGTGTTGTGTGATTTATAGACTGATGGCTGAAGCAACAAGGGGCCCAGAATATCATCTTAATGACTTAAAGCTGATGTGGCATCAGCTACAAGAGACTGCTGTTTCCAGGAAGAGCTCACACTGCAAAGCAGGCTGCCGTTTGCAGCAAACCACACGACACCAGCCTGAGCCAGTGACTTGAAGCAGCACGTGCAATAATAGCTTACCTTCAGTAAAGTGTTTCATAAAAATGGCAAGCATGACAGACAGCCATTTCAGTAAATACAGGGCTGGTAATTAGCAATTACATTGAACTGCCCTTAAATGAGAACTGGGGCATATGCAGATACTGAACACCATGCCGGGATCGTTTAAAGTTAAGGGCTTACTTAAAAGGGGGTGCAGCCAGATAAAGACAGTTTACCAAAACTGTTATATCAAGTGAAAACTGTATTAAGGACAGATTATTCCCAGAGGACGATGCCATTGTTAAAGCACTTGATTTGTCCAGACTGCTGCGGCTGTGCTTCCCTCCAGAAGACAACCTAGACACGCTGATCCAGATTCAGAAGATTCAGCCCATCCACAACCCTAAACCTCAAACAGACCTGGGAATCCGTCCACATGACAGCCACAGCCAAGCTGATTTGGAGACACTGGAAACAACTTTCAACCCTGAGTACCCACTGGCTGCCAAAATTAAACAGGCAACCCCAATATTCATGTAGCCCGTTTCTAGATTCTGTTCATAAGAGGATGCTTTCCTGACAAGACCCTGGCTCCATGATGTCTTATCCTGGACAGAAACTAACTATATCTGACCTAAATAAAAGCCGCCTGCTAAGGAAAGGGTACTCCTGGTGACCTATAAAAATACTGAATGCATCCTACCTAACACCTGACAGACATCCACTCCAACCCGAGCACATCAAAGTATTTTCCAAAATAATACTCCACAAAGTGGGGACCACTTCACAATTCCTCTAAATACCAGGGAAAGGAGGTATCTAATGGTAAAGAAAAATCACATCTCTAACTGGCTATTCCAGCACTCCCATTTCATGGTTGGGAAGTTGTATTTTACCAGCCATGAAATTACGTTTTAGGCTGAACCTAACTAGGAATTTCTTTGTGTAAAATTTTAAAAAACATTTACTTGGCCATTTCCAAAAAATCAATTTTAAATATCCCAGTGCCCTCATACATTTTGAACCACAGAAGTCACTCAGTCTGGAACTTTAAGTCAGGCCCTGAATTATGAATTGAGGTTAATGTTGTGATACTCCGGGAACTCTTGGCTCCCTCACCTTTCCTGCCCAGGCCAGATGCAGTGACGCCAGCTCAGGGGCTGCGCCAGGGGGCGGTACCCACGGTTTCTCTTCCCCTACATTCTTCCAGCAAGGAGCACAGCGACTGGTGTAGGAGCCTGTCAACACAGAGAAGTGTGCACACTCGGACCATATCTTTAAGCATGCCAAACATACTTAAGATTTTCCCCCCAACTCATTACAAAAAAAGATATTTCTAAGGGCTTGCTGATTTACTTTAGGACTGGAATATTCTACTTCATTGCCAATGATATTTTTCCCAACAAGGAGTTCCCATTCTCACCCACCCACTCCCTGGTTTCTTCATATCCGCCTAGATCAATGTTCACTCCCCCAAATCGTGCAGGATTTGCTCTTCTCCCATGGATAGACTCAGTTCTCTGCTGTTTTTCTTTTGGCATGTCCATGTCACTCCCTAAGTAACCCACTCTCAGTTATTTCACTCAGCCACATGGGTTTTCCTATTCTCTCTACATCCAGCTCCATTTTCTGACTTCATTTTGCAAAACCATGGACAAAAACCTCTGAGGACTGTAATGGATTCAGAAACATGAACCAGTTTCCAAATCCAAATAGGAAGTTAGCATTATCGTGTGAGTTTGCTGCCAGCACCCCAGCATGGGAAGTTACATTCTCCTGCCTGTCACTGCACACACCAGTCATCTCTGTCCCCATTTAAAGTAAGTCTACTTCAGGCTGGGCCCAGTGGCTCACACCTGTAATCCCAGCACTTCAGGAGGCCAAGGTGGGACGATCACTTGAGCCCAGGACTTTTAAGACCAGCCTGGGCAACATGGTGAAACCCCGTCTCTACAAACTATACCAAAAAGTTAGCTGGGTGTGGTGGCACGTTCCTATATTCCCAGCTACTCAGGAGGCTGAGGTGGGAGGATCACTTGAGCCCAGGAGGTTGAGGCTACAATGAGCTGTGATCACACCACTCCACTCTAGCCCAGGCAGCACAAGACCCTGTCTCAAAAAAACAAAATAATAAAGTAAGTTTATTTCAGTACCTATTGAAAAAAACAGAGGCACAAAATCAATCTTTTCCCAAAGGAAACCTTCCACAAAGGGGACCATGGTGTTCTACAATGCAGAAATATGGATTCAAGAAGAATCAACACCACCACCAGATAATGGAGAAAGGTGTAAATCAAACTACAAAGCTAAAGAATTCAATTTCCAGATGTGGCATTAGCATTTTATGACTTTGTAAGTCCAAACAAGAAGATAAATACATGTGCAAAAACAAACTTAGAGTATAATAAATTACAGCCGAACTTCCATCTTCAACTGTTCCTCTATCTTAAGCTACCTTCTTTTCTAATGGAGACTTGTGGGCTGTGCAAATACAACCAGACATCAGGAAGCCAGGAGCAGGCCAATCTGCTGTGCCTCATCCCTTCTGGCTGCTGCACCACAGCTGAGCAAACCATTTGTCAAGACAAACAGAAATGTACAGTGAGTAGGAACCTTTGGTGTCTTCCTTGGACTATGAAACACGAAAGCAAGGCTGGTTCCTAACAGCTCACCCTGCCCAGGCCAGGTCTCCTGTTGTCATTTCACAGGCCAGCTCTCAATTTCTCATTCACTCAATACAAAGCTGCTTCAAGATTCCTGAAGCACAAAAGGGCCTCCACTGCCTCACAGCATTGCAGGTGTGGTTCTTCCGCCACTGCCCTGCCTGTGCATGAGGGGCCTGATTAAGACCAAACCAGTGCTCCTGAGGCACAACCACCAGACCTGTGGCCGCCCTCAGGGCTCCACAGAGATGCCCACAAGGAACAGAGAGAGATGAACCTTCCAATTTCCCTCCAAACAGGCAGGCTCAAGCTCGTTACTTGCTTCGCACCTGCAGAACTGGGCCCAAAATAGAGGGGAGTGGAATTTAATATCCATAAAAATCAGTTGTTTATGGTCTCATTTTCAGCTCACGATTATTCTGTTTTCCCCTCTTGGTGGTGGTTTAACATGGCTGTGGCTCTAAGTATAATCCTGCCTCTTGGAGCAGGCTGCAAAGCAGTAGAGGGACACTCATACAGCATGGTGGGGCGTTCTAATGAACCCCATTACTAGGAAGCCAGCATTTCCATGCAGAGTGAGTCTCCAGCAGGCACTTGGCTTTGCAGGGCTCCAGGTGACCTGTTTGCATTTACATCCAAGATCCTGAAGTGGGCTGTACAGTTCCTGTTTCTCTACAAAGTGCAGCTTATTAGCAAAAGGGAATAGAATTTTAAATAATGACCAGTGTTTTTACGGGCTGCATTTAGTTTATCTCCCCATCCCACCCAGTATACCCTCCCTGAAAAAACCCACTATGAAATGGCTTCACAAGTTAGTTTGTTTTTATAAAACACTTATAAAAATAATGATGGTTGTCTTCTTACATATATATGTGATACCATCACTTCTTCATCTGATCAAACTCCTACAAACCAAAGTAACAGTTTGCATAGGTATACTTAATTTTGTGCAAATCTTACTAATATAAGGCCATCTTCAGTGTTTAGGTAGTGTCATGCTGATTAAAGTAAGCTCTCAGGAAATAAGAAAAATTATCTGCATTCCAAATTCTCTCCAAGGACATCCGACTTCCCAGGCAGATAGCTGAGACCAGTGGCTCTGCTGGCACCATAAGGCAACACACGCTGGGGATGACACACGTCCTGGAAGTAAAATCCAAAGGGAAAGATGATATGTGCTTTCGTGATGGAGGCAGGAGGAGCTCCATCTTTACTCTTCCTTTATAAAACAGAGGCCAAAATGCAGGAGGCAACAGGACCATTCGCATAATTGCAGGTGTACAATCTTCCTGAACCCCAATATTTGCTCAGTGTGATCACTGAACCCCAATATTTGCTTGGTGTGATCTGAGCTGCAAGATGAGTAACTCAAAGGAATAGGAGAATGACAACCAAAAAAATATAAGGAGGAAAAACGGAGCAAAGACAACTGCCAAGGGAGCAACCAGCTTATGAGACTTACATTCTATATATAACATAAGGTGGAAAGGCCCGGCTAGAGAGAGAGAGGAAAGATACAGAAAATTCCCCTCCCCACAAATACAAATCAAGTATTGTCAGGAAACATTAAAATAGAAATCTTTGTAAGCAGCTTTGCATTTAACATTCAGTCAAGACACTAAAACCTTACAAAACAAGAACCTCTATTAAAAAAAAAAAAAAAAAAAAAAAACAAAGAAGCTAACAGCAGGAGTCCTCAAAGTCACCCAAGATCTTGTAGCACAGAATGGAGTGTTCCTGGGCCAAGGCCGCCAGCTCCTTCAGGAACTCTGGGAAGAGGGCAGCAGCCAGCATGGGGTTCCTCACCGGCAGGGGCAGGTTGGGGGGTGCCTCAGCCACCCTGGTTCTGTGGGTCAGGATGGGCTGAAGCACTCTTGGAGGTCCATCCAAAAGGTTCTTGCCACTTCCTGTCCTGGAAGCCTCCTGAATGGGATCTGAAAGCGGAAAGAAAACCATCATGGCGTCCCTCCATAGCCTTCCCATCCACCCTCTTCAGTGGAGCATGTGTTTGGGGGCAGAGTTGCTGGAGAGTATCTAGTTACGAGTGCAGTTCCTATAATGGACTAAATCCTGAAGATGCAGCCCTTGTGCACTCCATGACACACATATTTGCCCAACAGATATCCTCCACCATATAGCATGTGATATGAGACTTTCACCCAAAATTCCTTCTAAGGAACTTCATGCAGAAATCATGGCAAGAATATAGGTTTGTCAAGAATCCTCCGTGCCAGAATGTGGAAATGGGGGAAACTGACAAAGGCATCTCCTGTCGTTGGCTTATTAAGGGGCGATAAGCAATCCCGCCTGCTCTCCCAGCCTCCCATGCTGGGATGACTGTTCTCCCTTTGCCGATTAAGCCCTGACAGCACAGCATAGCTCCAGCAGGGAGGCTGGGTGAAATGGGTCACTCCAAGCTCTCTGCAGCAGGTGCTCCAGCCTCTCGGGCTCCCCGGTGACCTCCAGTCTTCTTCTGGCAAGGACCTCCAACGTTTTACATAAAAGGAGAGCGGGAGATTCCTTGAGATCAGCAGAAATAATGGAAGGGAAGTTGG
Organism: Nomascus leucogenys; assembly: GCF_006542625.1. NCBI lineage: Eukaryota > Metazoa > Chordata > Mammalia > Primates > Hylobatidae > Nomascus > Nomascus leucogenys. The sequence goes on along the minus strand of NC_044387.1, from coordinate 72,323,077 downwards.
GTGCTGGTAAGACCAGACTAAGAACTTCCTGCAACCATGGGGAATTAGTAGCAGCAAATGGCTTAGAAGCCTACCTTGAAGGAGGGTTTCCATCTCAATTTCAATAACATAGGCCTAAGATGAGTTCAAATTTTAACATATCCAAGTGATTTGCATTTTCCTATCACATCAGTTTTTACTAATTAAAATGGTTCAACTTCCCTATTTGATTCCTGAACATCACCAGCCCTCACATATTTGTAGGAATTATTTATGCCTTCCTCTGCCCCCTACCCAAACAATCTCATTACTCCTTATAAATCATTATATCCAAGTTCTTCATTATTTTGGCTGCTTCTTAGAATTCAGTACCATTTTTCAACATTCTTCTCAGAGTGTTGCTTAACTACAGTACTAAAAATTCTTGACATTTATAGTACTTTCCACATCTCACTACTATAGTCTTTAGTGTTAAAAAAAAAAAAAAAAAAAACAAACTTCCACTTGACTGCTTTAAATATCCTTTTAGATTAAGGCTTATCACAGCTTTAATGCCATAAAGAACTGAGAATCTGTCTTCTGCTACCTTTCAGCAGAAATTCATGCCCCAGCAACAGAGTGAGCACAAAAGTGTTGATGTCACTGAGGTACATGTCAACCTTGGAGAGCACCCCTTCTCATCCCCAACCCTAGCTCGGGACCTGTCACTCTCCAAAGCGCCCAGCAAAGCTCACAAAGGAAGCTGGCCTGCGTTCCAATGGGGACTGGGACACCGTGGACCTACTCCCAGACCGAGACCTGCACTGTTCATGCTTGTTCCTCCACCTAGAATTCCCTGCCCCATTCTCTGCTCACCTAAATCTTACTAGCCTTAGAGGCATTATTAATTAGCACAGTGGTTAAGACCACAGAGTCTGCCACTCGCTGGCTGACTTCAGGCAAGTTGCTTTACCTCTCTGTACTTCTATTTCCTCACCTGTCAAAAGCTATTCATAGAGTTGTTATAAAGATTAAATGAGTCAATAGGTATAAAGTACACAGTGACCTCTGAATGGGTGTCAGCTACCACATCATCCTCATCAGTACAGTTGCCACCAACTTCACAATGAATTTCCAGTTTCCTGCCCCCAGAAGTCATTCCTATGGTCTTTATGCCTTCCTCTGCCCTCTACCCAAACAGTCTCATTCTAGCCTCTTCTCCATGTTATTGACCAACTAAGGCCTGCATCGCCCTTCAGCCTCACATTGTTTATGTCTTATCACCTCTACTAGACTCCAACCTTTCTCAGGGCTGAGCCCTATCTGATAACATGTCTTTAGCAACCCCTAACACACTTCTGTACTCATAGAAGCTAATAAACATTTGCTGAATAAATGAGTGAAGGAACTGATCTCATCAGTCTTCCCTACTCCTCATTCTCCCTGCAGCTGCTCATATTCCTCTCCCCCATTCTCCTTCAAATTCATTCATTCTCTTCTCCCCTAAAAAGGGGTTTTGTGACTCATTTGTCTAGCTTGATCTGTGAATAAAAAGTGTCATTGCTAAGGCTCATTTACCCAGTATGAATCCAAGAATCAGAACTGTCTTCACTAATGAAGGCAGGAGAACACCCAGAGAGGGAGACCAGGGGCTGGCTGGGAGATCCATAGCACGATTCCATCAGCAGTGGTAGCACATTGACCCGGGCTCCCTCCGGGGTCTTGGCCTTTCAGTGTGTCACCAAGCACCATCAAATTCTCCATTCAAAAGCAAGCAGACCCGAGTTATGGTCCCTGCCTGGCCACCAGCTCATCATAAAATGTCTGTTTCCATCTCTGTAAACTGGGGACATTACCTACCTGATCTCCCTTCTAGAGTCAGTGCCCAGTAAAAGGGCTCTGAATATAAGTAAATACAGTGAACTGTTACTCTGTGGTTTGGAAAGTATTTGAGTTGAAAGAGAAAGGCATGGCAAGTGGCTGAATCTCAGAGACCAACAGCCTCAAGAATAATAATGTGGAACTGGGAACAGGACGCCGCTTGCTCTGGAGCAGCAGCCACATAGACTTTTACTGCTGTTGGAAGCATTAGTGAGGAGGCTCGTTTTTCACCGGGGCTGCCAGGAGGTGAAGGGAATGCAGGGCCTGCATGATGGAGCAGCTCTGGCTGCAGGCGCCTGAGTTACGCCCCTCATAAAAGGGTCCAACAAGCATGCACGAGCACCTGAAGAAAAAGGCAGGGCAGAGGTAAGTATAAATAAATGTCAGAATTAGGAATGGCTTCTGAAATGTTGCTCTGGGTCTGAAAAGCTGCAACAGAAGGTTTTCAAGACTAATACTGGGAAGATTTCAGAAGTGAGGACAGAGATATGTTACGTGTTCATCTCCCTGGCAGCAGCATTAGGCAAAGGGCAGAGCACACAGACACTTGGAAACCCAAATATTTGGCCCATTACCATAATTGTTCATTGTAAATTGCTCTGTATCCCAGTGAGAACAGGCCTCCCAGATTTGACTCATTTACAGGAAATCATGTCACAGTAAATGCTTCAGAAGTCAGCTTTGTACAAGGGGACAGGAAACTCTCATTCTGTCAGTTAAAGATGCTTTAAGTGGGGGAAGAGTATGACTTGGCTAACCTGGAAAAGTTAGAAAGTTAATCTAAAAAAACTCAAGTAAAAGAAAAATGTTATATCCAGAGAGAAGATTCTTACAGGTCAGAGCCCTGGAGTGTCACAGACCTTACTTAAGGAGCATGAAACCCAGCTAACTAATCTGACAACCTTAGGCAGTGAGAACAAGTTCCCCGGGCACATATTTTGCAATCATGGCCTCCAGACACTCTGAAACCAGGACAAGCCCAAGGTGTGAGTGACCCCGACCCTTTCCCTGAATGTGGGGGTTAAGGCTCAGTGTACCCTGAGTATCTAGTGTACCTCAGTATATCTAGGTTGGTCAGTGTGTACACTCGTCTCCTTGAACTAGCTAAAATGGGCTGAGGCACTTGAGTTTCATGATCCTGGCTGAATACCCTGGACCTCTAATTTTGGCTTCCTTAATGAAAATGAAGCTAATGGTACCTTTTTTGCCCTTTTCAGAGTGCTGTTTGATAATGAAAATTGACCGCCTGAGAAAGCACCTTATAAACTGTAAAATACAGTGAAGACCAGGCCTTGTCTAGGAGACTGCAGAATGCCCACAACTTGTTGCAGCTCTTCCCATCAAGAGGTGGGGTGTTTGCTCCATTCTTCAATCTGCGCTGGCCCTCTGTCTTGCTTTGGCTAACAGAATGCTGCAGAATGGACCTTACGTGAGCTGAGTCTGAGCCTCACAAGATTTTCTATGCTTCTGCTCTCACTCTTGGAGCCCTATTAACTGTGACATGGACCAGCCTGGGCTAATCTGCTGGATGGTGAGAAACACCCCCATCACCCCCATCACTCCAGCCACAGCCACAGATGTGAGTGAGGCCATCCTCGACATCCAGCCACCCACTGATGGCAGACACACAAGCGAGTCCAGGCAAAATCCGCCTGGCCCAGATCAGCAAAACACCCAGATGACCACACAGATTCATAAGCAATCATTAATGGCCTTGTGTTAAGCCAATGAGTTTCGCAGTGGTTTATTATACTGGTAATTGGTGCACCTTCTCTCGCAGGGTGGGTGGCAGCAGCATGCGCCCTGTTCAGGAGGAACACAACTCACACACTGACCACCCATCTGTCTAAGGAGGCCACACGGCACCCGAAGTCCACCTTCCCACGGAGATGCCAGGCTTCTTTCCCTCCATGAATGCCTTTGCCTGCTCTTCTCAAAGCCCGACTCCTCACTTTACCAGTGGTACATGGCCTACCTTTCTTTCAAACCCTACCTTGCAGTACCCTAAGGACTCATCGCAACCCAAGTTCTGGCTTCAGCTAGAAAGCACCTAAGAGATGGAGAACAAATCCTTCATTTAAAAGTCAAGGGACATTGGGCCTGTGAGGTAAAGCGACCAAGATCAAATAGCTGCACAGGGGCAGCATCAGGCCTTCAGAGTTCTGGGTTCTTTTCAGCTGCTTTGAAAGGTGGAACAATTGCCCTGAGTTTCATTTCTGCTGCTCACTGCCAATCTTGTTTCTGATCACTTGCCTTTGGCCCAGGACTGAGAGCCTTACTCTCTCCATTGTTCATCTGCCACAAAGAAGCCTGATTGGTCTATGGAAAAGTAAAAGCCAGTGCAATATGGGGCATTCCTACTTTGCTCCTACCAAGGCCTAAGTGACAGCTCAGGGGACAATGGTCAGCAAATCAGTCCAACCAGAGCTTAAATAAGGTAAAGCAGCAGTGGTGCTCGGGGGCCTGGCCAGCCATCCTCAGTGCTCCTACTAGCACCGACCCATGCCCCCGCCCCCACTCCTCACTCTGCCAGGGCCCTGGCCTAACACCTCCTCTAGAGCCCATAAAAAGGCACTCTCAGAGATTTTAGGCTGAGCATAAACTTTACTTCTCCCAGTCCAAACCGTTTTTTTGTTTTGTTTTTTGTTTTACCTCCTAGGGCCCTAAAGCACACTTATTTATGGCCCAAGAGCGTCTGAAAACATAATAAAGAGAACACATGCCCTCCTCAGGACAGGCTGCCCAAAAAAATGACTCGGAGAGTGCATATAATGCCTCTTTCTGACCCATGTGTGCCATGTGATTTATTCTAGCCTGACAATATCCTACACGTCAGCTCCTTGCAGGCATCACTCTCAGTTAAAAAAACAAAATCCCTTCTAGACCCTCCACAGAGGAAACAAGCCAGGTATGAGCAAGGCAGACCTTTCTTTATGTTTAAGAATGCTAAGAGGTGGTTCCTCCCTGTTGCATAAAAATGAAAATATCTCTGAATGCTTCTAGGATCCAGAAGCCAGTGCAGCATCTGTGAACTGAGGCTAGCAGGCTAGGGACGTGGAGGAGTAATTTAAGGAGGGGTGCGGTGGAGAAACCTGGCTTACCTTTGGTTAGTGCCGCAGGGGTCATATCAGACATGTCCACACGGAAGAGCAGGTATTGCTGGGCTTGAATGAGGAGTCCTGGGAAGTCTCTCTCCACAGAAGCAAACTGTTCAATCTTGTTTTTCACAGATGCGAGGACCTGTCAAAAACAGCATTACTGATGTTAATGCCTCACCATGAAATTCCACTCCCAGTTATCAATATATCTTGCAGGTATCACCCTCCTTATGGGAACTATTATGATGTTAGACATTTGCTCATTTTTAACGGCCTGGGTGTTCTGCGTAGGGCACCGTCAAAACATCAAACTAAATGAAGCTCTACAGTTTGTCTAGAATAATCTACACAGTGAGCTTAATAGGACAGGGAAGGAAAGCAAATGAATTAGAGCAGAGGAATTTTTGGAAAACAAAATAAAGAGAAAGAGATGCCCTGCAAATTAGCACCCACAAAATCAACAGGTGTGGATGTGGGTTCAGCTAACATACCTGATAGAGAGAGCGGACACTTGGCTGGAAGACCATGTTGGTGTTGAGCAGAAAGGAGCGCAGGAGTGGCTGGGGGTAGCTGGCTAGCTGAGTAATGATCCCAATAAGCAGCAAATTAACATGTAAAGAGTTCTCCAGCATGTTCTCCAGCTTTGACAGGACTACGCTGATGAATGGGCCTGCAGGAAGAACACAAGGCTTCAGGGCTGGCTGAGCTCACAGGGATGCCTTTCCCTGACAACTGCAGAACCATCTTTGCCACATCTCCCAAACCACTACGGGCCCACAGGTGCAAGCCAGACACAGCAAATACGGCCACGTTTTCTCCTGCCTCGAGACCAAAACAGAAAACAAACCACCACGGCAAAAAGAAAACAGAAAAATAGGCATGGTTACTGACATTTTGACTCCCTGAGCAGTTTTGATACTTATTAAAATTATCACAGACCTCGAAAAAAAATTTAATTTTTTAAAATTAAAATATGCTTTTCTATATCATTCCTGTATTTCTTGGGGCTGCCAATGTTTAAAACATGACAGCCATCATCTCACGATGCACGGACTGTATGGATGGTAGGGTTTCATGTAAGCACCAGGGGCCATTAAAAGTCTTAGTAATGAAAAATCTCTGTAAAGAACACCAAAAACGCACAAACTATGTTTATCAAACAGCAACACTGTGAACAGGGGTTACCTATCGTGAACAAGCACACTGAGAAAAATTTGGTTTTGTCAAGTGTCGTAATGTGGAACAATAAAAAAATAGGTGAGAGGTGGAGGAGCCCCTGCTTATAACCTTAGTAGCCTTGGCAACTCGTAACCACATCTTGATTTTCAGAGGAGAGAGAAAAGGGTGTCAGTTTTGGGAGATACAGTTCGGCATGTCATAGATTTCTTAAAAAAGAAAATCCGTATGACTACAAAAGCAGTCATTTAAAAAAAGCAGTTAAAAAAATTAGTCATACAAAAGCAGTCCGTTAAGAAAAAATAGGCAAAAAGAAGTTCTGCTACTTTGGGTCACTAGAAAATTAATATGCTTTGAGTTCATTGAGGGCAGGGAAAACCAAAAATAAATCTGGCATTAATAAACTTACTTGAAGATACTTTAAATTTTTACCATAAAAGTGTTCTGTTAAACACAATCAATGAGAATTTTGCATTTCCCTTGGTGGAGCTATTGATGATGCTACTAAACCGTGGCATGTTTATAACGAAAGCACACATCCCTTGATAAATAAGCCATGCCTTATGAAGATGTCACCAACATTAATACGAGTGTAACAAAAACATACTTCATCACAAGATGCTTCATTCAGAAGCCCTGGTAGCATAAGAGAGTAAAACCCTTTGCAAGGAACAGAAGCTGTGTGTGTGGAATGGGAACACCAAACCGAAACCTTTACCACACAGGGGAGGAACAGGGTAACTGCAATATCCCTGTCTCCAGGAACACTAAGGATGTCTCTAAGGGATCTCAACACAAGAGGCACCATCCCCTCACGTATGGCATTTAGCCTCAACTTCCCCATCCTTGGGACAGGAGGCAAAGGTCTTTAGTCACTTTCCATGACATAAGAGGTCAATGAACTCTTCAGATAGAGACTCTTTGGAGATGCTTACAAACAACTGGGAGACTTGCCAAACACATTTGGAAACTCTGGATAGGGACCCCAGTTTGAAAGCAACTAATGGTTTTCCCATAAAGAACCCCAGAAATGTCAGTGGTAACTCTTAAGGCATCGCAACACAATTCGGCCTTCAAGGTAGATCTAGAGGGGGAAGGCTGCTGTCCTCAGCTTCCTCTCACCTGCTCCCCTGCAGTCCCTGGCTTAGCATGTATTTCCTTCCAGATGGAGCAAAAGCAGGTGAATTAAGACATACTTAGGTGGGCAGAGTCTTCTGTAAAACATATGACCCTAAAATGATCCCTCAGCTTCTCTTCCCCAGTCCCAGACTGTGACTGGCCACATCTAGCCATCCTACAAACTCTAAACTGCTGACCATGCAGTGACCAGGGGAGACCATCCACAGGACATCACTACTATAAGGGGTGAGGTGGGGGGGCACACGAGCTTGAATCCCATGCCCTGTGGAGAGGAAGATCATGTCATCACTGACCTATGTGAATGACGGAATATCATTAGGTCAAGGCCAGTAGACTGTAATGATACAAATGGAGTCCATTTTGACATTATAATTAGCATCTGCTAATGAAATGACTCATCACTCCTTGGGCATGTGCAATTAAAAATGTATTAAAACTTTCAAATTCCTACTTTATTCTTAGTTTCTAGCACCAAAAAAAAAAAAAAAAAAAAAAAAAACCCTGCTTAACAAAAAGTGTGAGGGGGATCTGGTAAGCAGCTGAAAATCAAAAGGCTCAGCACAATTCAGGAAGCCGCAGGTGTTTCTGGAGGACGGCAGTTTTATTTTCTTCCCACATCTCCTAAGAGGACAGATAGACTCCCCGCCTCACAAAGTATTACGTTCTTCAAAATCACTGAGACTATCTCCACTGCCCCTCCTGTCATCCACTCACCACTCTCCCCTGTTCCCCTGCCTCCATCGAGCCTGCACCCTCTTCCTGCACTTCCCCTGTCCAAGAATGGAGCGGCCATTGATTCTGTGCCTCCCTTGGCAAATTCTACCCTGGACATATCTCTGATGTAGACCTGAAGCTCCACCTCCCCTGCTCCACTGCCTGAGGTCAGTCTCATCTCCGGTCCGGACTCCAGCAACAGCATTTCTATGTGAATAGAGGTTTAATTTAATTATTACTGAAAACATTTATTAATAACATCCTACCTGCCAGGCAATGTGCTAAGCACTTTTCATGTATCAACTCACTCAAGATTCAAAACAACCCTAGGAAGTATATTTATTATTTATCCCCATTTAAAGAGGAGGCAGAATGCTAAGTGAACCCAGCTTGTGAATAATAGAATTTTAATTCATACCACCTGTTCCAGTGCTCTTACCCAACACATTATCTTGCCTGCCAAGGAGAGAGAGGGAGAGGGAGGGGGAGAGAGAGAGAGACAGAGAAAGACCTAGTATTTTTAACAATACACCCTGGAGACCACACCTCTTGTCAACACATACAGAGCTGTCTCATCTCAGGACCACAAAATATTAGATTGCTAGGGTGTTGCACAAGCAAGTCAGTCTCCTACTGGTGGGCATTTGGGTTGTTTCCAGTCTTTTTCTATTCTAAACAATGCTGCAATGAACATCCTTGTATGTACACCTCAGCACACAGTGTGATACAGCTCTGAGGACATTCCTAGAAACAGAATTACTAGATAAAAGCACTGGCACCTTCTGAATTCTGACACGGCGATAAGGGTGTGTCACTTGTTTTTCCTGGCACCAACCTCTCCCCACTCCAGTGCTCTCCCCACACTCCTACCAAAGCTTGCCTTTTCAGATCCAGTCACATCATTCCTCAACTTTAAACTCCAGGGGCTCCTTCAGTGCCAGGGCACAAGGTTTCCATTCCTCAGCTTGGCCCAAAGGCTCTCCATAAGCTGGCACCAACCAAGCTTTCTGCCCTTCCCTCCCACCTCCCCACCCCATGCGGTCATATCCCACAGGCTGGCAGGCTCTTCAGTCCCCTCCTGCTGTCTCCTCTGCCTGGACTATCATTCTCACCTGCTTTCACCTGGGGACTCCCCTGCACTGTCCACGCCCCTCCTCTGTGAGGCCATTCCCACTCCCCTCACTGGGTTCCCACTGGTCTTGGCATATGACAACTAATCATGCATTTCCCACTACGAGAGTACACTTCTTTGTTGGGGTCTCCTCTGAAAGTCTGTGAATTCCTTTAATGTTGTGTCCTTATTTCCTAGCATAGAACCTGCCAAACATCAGGGGATCAATAAAAGATTGCTGAACACATGAATAAATAAAATTAGACAAATGGAATGCCTTGATTTTGCTGGGAAGTGAACTCATTTCAGTGGAAATCAGATGCCCTGGAGAGAAGAAGTTAAGCCTAATGCTACAGAACACACTCAGAAGTTTGGAAACTATAAAGCACACATACATGGAAAGAGAGATGTTTCCTAAAGCTGTGTACAAGGTTCAAAAGAGGAAAAAGGAAGGTTTTAGTGGCAATTACCTGTATGTATCAAAGAGCCTGCAGTATGTTTTGTCAGTTCTCAGGTGTATTATATGTAAAATACTGATGTTATTTAATAAGGTGTTGGATTAGCTTTTTTTTTCCTTGCCCTGAGCTATACTTTCTTTCTTATATTTACACATTTCCCAGGAATGAAGCTCCTCTGTAAGAAAGCTGCCACTCTAAAGAATAATATTCATGGCCATGGGTAGCCCAGATGTCCTACGAGAAGGCAAGCTGTGACATGCTAAGTTACTGCTGCCCTTTTCCCTCCAAGTGAACTCTTCCAGCTCCCCCTTCCCTGTCCCCCTTATCAACTGGGAAAAGTGAGATTATCTAATCCATTTTACTTATGATTGACTGACTGATTGAATTTTAATTAAAACTCATTCACACTGAAACGTTATCTCAACTAGAACCGCAAGCCTTTAATTGTGGAATTAAAAGCTTTCTTCCTGTATATACAAATCTTCAGGCTTCAGTAAATAGATGAATAAATATTGGAGAAAGAGGCTGGAAGAGCTCCTTGAAATCACATGAGCCTACTTGGCTGGCTGGACCAGAAGGCAATCTGTTTTCATCTATTTTGGGTTACTCCAAGAGGTAGGAGTACAGTCCCTCCTCACCAGGCTTCTCCTGGGTGCTACCTGTCATAAAATGAATAATGACCTCCCAGTATCTCATTCAGTCCTCACAGGAGCAAATGGAGGGCCTGGGATGCTAAGGCCACATGCTGCTAAATGCTAGAGCCAGGACTCAATCCCTGGCCTGGCTCCAAGGCCACTGTCACCCTCTATTGCTACTATCTTCCAGCCCCTCTCCTTGCTACCTAAACACCATCCAGTGGTCCCACCCTGGCCTTCCCTGAGCTTAGTGAGCCCTCTCATCTATGGCGATTCCCTCTGCACCATGAGTTGTAAGTGCAGATTTTGTTGGCTAATATTTAATGATGTTTTCTATCATAATTCCTCACCCTAATCTGCCTATCTTTAAGTCCTATCCTATCCCTTTACCTCTTGCAAGATTTCTACCTGTGGCTGGTGGTGTATCATTGAACACACCCACTCTTTCAAAGAGCTGTTAGTTGATGTGGGTCCATTCCACTTATTTCTGGATAAAGATTTTGTAATTCTCTGAAATGAGCTCCCAGGCAAAGGCACAGCTAACCCCAATGCCTCTGATGTGTGCACAGCTACTGTCACCCAACAAGGACTCTGAGCACCTATTCTGTGCTCTGTTCACTCTTCCAGTGCTAGGGAAAGAGCTCCACCCTCACAGAGCATACATTCTACTGGGGGAGACAGTCATTTGTTAAAAATAAATGTAAATAAGTGCTAAGGAGAAAAATAAGTTAGTTACACTAGAATAAATGAAGTCATTAAATAAGAAGTCTGGATTCTTGTGTGGTTTAATCAGCCCTACTATTTTAACACTGACATATCAAAAGAAGTTACTAAGTAATAAAATCTAACCTCTAGCTTGAGAAATAAATAAGATAATCATTGCAAGAATGGCAAAATAAAAATAAAGCCACCCCTCCTTGGTCTTTACAAAAATATTTGCGGCCCTCTGTTAGATAAACTGATAATATCCCTTACCTTTTCCTATCTTCCTTTCCTGTTCCAATACATACAAGTACTTTCAAAAGCAGAAACCACAAAGCAATTTAAGATGGTCACCTGTGAATGGGATGCTTTGAGTCCTCACGGGATGGTGACTGGCAAAGGCAGCCTCATCTCTCCCGACAAATGGGGAAGGCACAGTCTCTACAGCAGGCGTCTCCGCTATAAAAGAGTCAAAGTCATCCTCCTTATCTTCTAGCTCCTTCTTCCCCTCCTCCTCCTTTTCTCCTCTGCTCTCTTCTTCCTTCCCTTCTTCCTCCTTAGTGAGAAGCAAGGGATCAGGTGTGGGGTAATTCTGTTCCATCAAGCCCTCGGCGCCGGAATCCAGCTCTTTAATGATTTGGTCATACTGGGCAATGAGATCCTCGCTCTCCGGGTTGGCGGCCGTCAGGTTAGAGCTGTGCTCTGCCTCAGGGGCAGGGGATGCTAACTCTGAGTTGGATTCTGAGGCTGCTTCAGGTTCCCTCTCTTGCTTTGGCTCCATGGGCACACTGTGAAACGGGTCTGAATTGTCCCTATTGCACTCCTCTGAATCTGTCTCTGGCTGGGTGCTGAGGAGGGGGCCGTTGTTGATGGGGACACTCTGAACTTCAGCCTGGGCTTCAGCTGGTGGCCTAGCAGCTTCCTCCTGAGAATCCTTCACGTCCTCGGAGTCCTTCTCAGCACACAGCCTGTACACCATCACATCATCCTGAAAGTCCGACTCTTCTATGTAGGACCCTTTGAAGAGCAGGAGGGCATTCTTCTTCATCTCCTGGATGTGCTTGGGGGGATCGATGGGTGCCGGGGAGCCTGAAACCTCCAGATCGTCATAAGGCCCTGGGGAGCCCACGTCAGCCCCTGAGGAGATTCCAGTGTCATAGCTGTCATCCCATTCCAGCTCTGTCTGGCTCTTGTCCTTTCTGGGAGACAGCTGAGGTCCCGTCTTCCTGGGGAGTTGTTGCGGGAGCCCAAACACAGGGCAGGCCGAGCTCACACTGCCCTCCTCCATCAGACTCTGGAGAAACGTCTCAGGGTCGGGGGAGTCACCATCATACAGGGCGGACCAGACACGGCAGTCCCTCATGCAGCGGAGGATATTGGTGTGGGCCTCCCACAGGTACTGCAGGTAGCTGATGTCCAGGGCTTTCCCATACTCCACAATGCAGGCTGACTGGGAGAATGCTTCGGGGAATGGCCGCTCCACAGGCCCTGCACAGGAGGCAGAGGCCAGTTAGAACAAGGGAGGTGGGGGGACAAAGGTAGTGGATGGGGGTGTGATCCATTCGGGCTAAGACTGTGTCTTGCCAGCTACTTTGGGTCTAATTATGTCTGATTAAAATGACCTCTGAATAATATGGTTAGATTGTAAGAAGGAAAGATTAATAATAGAAACTCTACCCTCACAGAAGATAGAAAACCAATATAGCCAGTCAGATAGTGGCTATAGCCAATGGAAAGCTATTATCTGGTATGAGTCATTAGAGAAAGAAGAGCTGATGATAGCAATCTCTCAGGTTGTTGAGAGGATTAAATTAGGTAATACCTGCCACAGAGTAATAACCTTAAAGTTTTTTACTTTGAATATAAAGTGGAAGGCTGGTAATCCATGAATTTGAGAACCAGACTTTTTGTAGAAAAATCCTGGGTTTTTAGAAAAGACTATTAACTCATTCTGTCTTCCTGGGGACTATCAGGGATGTTGATATTATCAAATGGTCTCTTAGAGTAAAATCATATTCACTACAAAAGTCATTTTAACCTAAGAATGCTGCTTATGTTACCATGACTGCCTTTGATGTTAAAAGTTCCAACTTCACTACTGAAATAGCTGCGAAAATATCTTTCTATGAGTTTACATTTTCCCTCAAAAGAAAAAGACTGAGGGAAAAATATATAGTCTATCATTTCTTAAACATCTAGTATGCTGCAGGTGCTTTATCAATGCTATCTAAGTTAATTCTCCCAATGATCCTATATGGTAGATATTATTTTCTCCATTTTCAGATAAAGAAATTGAGGCTCAGAGATGAAAGAACACCCAACCCAAATTGTGGAAGAGCGACAGTTCAAGCACAGGCAATTTCACACCAACCTCCATTCTTACGTCAGTGCCACATCTTTGCAAGCCTCACATCTCTTCATGCTCTAAATCTCTACCAGACTGGGTCAGAATTGAGCCTTTAAGAATACCCACTTCCAGGGCATTAGGGTAGACATAATCCATATTTTATAGCTCTACTGCTAAGCTAAAACGTTAGTGTTTATCTCTTATCTATGTTATGTAAAAAGACATCAAATACTACTACTAGCAGTATTTATTGCGCACTTACTACATACCAGGCAGTCTTCTAAGAGCTTTACATGTCTTCACTTGCTTTCCTGAGAACAACCCTTTGAAGTAGGTACTATTTTACAGATAAGAAAAAAAGTTTAGAAAACTTAAGTAATTTGCCCAAGAAAGTAGTAGAACCAAGACATAGAACCAAGATGAAGAACCTCAGTCTTGGCTCTGCTACTTTCTTAGGCAAATTATTTACCCCTGGACGGTAATTACTCTGGCTAGCTAGCTAGCTATGTCACCACCCATCCATTAGGGCATTTATCTGCTGTAAGGCAACCCCAGAGGCAGGAGAGTGGAAAGAACATGGAATCTGGAACCAGAGAACCTACTTAGCTGTATAACCATGAACAAGTCAATTCCTCTCTTTGAGTTTGTTTATTCATCTGTAAAATGAGAATACTACCTTCTTCAAAGCATTAAAAGTGATCACACAGGGAAAGACGTTGGCAAGTTATGGAGGATCATAGGTTTAACTTGAATTTTGAATTCTGAGGCAAGGTTAGCCACAGAATCATTCTTGAAAAAACTTTCATAGTAAATTTAGAAAGACATCAATTTTTAAATGTTTTAAAAAAATAACTTTTAGGTATGAAAATATAAGATATCCATACTAATTTGCCTAATACGAAAATACAGTTAAATTACATAAATTGCTAATTTCCATGCATCTTTATATAAAGACCAAGAATCCGTAAGACAACCTTAATTTCTACAAATTACATTAATATCAAACATACTGACATTTTCTTAGTCAAGTAACCCAGCTTTTAAATACACTTTATCTAAGAAAATTATAGCTGGGTGGACAGAATGACATTGTTGGGGTGGATATCAGAATACAAACTGGAAACACTCAACACCAGGACTGGGCATTTCCTAGTGGTCACAGGACATGCAGAATGTTCCTGAATTGAAACAGCCATATGACCATCAAAGATACACAAATGCCCCCTTGCTCCAGCTGCCTGCCAGAGGGCCAAGGTTGACAGAGCTGGCCATTTCAGTTTTGCTTGTATGAGGTGAACTGTAGCTGGCAAATAGCACTGCGTTATCATAACTCCTGTAAAGTATTTATGGCAGCCTTCCTCATTAGGTCAATCAAATGCATGCAATTTTGCTGTCATATCACAAATTTCAAGTTTTTTAGTGATATATAATAATATGTAAATCCTTATGACAGATTTCTATAAGTGGCTCATTTTAGAAATTAAAGTAAGGGCTGATTCTGTCTCAGCAATAGCCATCTCCACACCTCTCACCCCTGTCTTGTTTCCAAAGACATGCTAGCACACGTTTTCACATTTTGACTCTGAGGATCCCACTAGAAAGTCCATGTAAAATAAAGATCTGGCAACACTAACATCTGGACACGTCAGTGAACACTGATTACAACGTGTCCATAACTCCTTACAAAGCAGAAAAGGATCCTAACTAGTCATTCATAAGAGAAAGGGGACCCACCACATAATTTCCTGTCTACCCAAAGGGACACATATCCCAAGGCGAGATGGAATTGGCATCCTTTTGTTTAAAGATCATCACTAGCGAGTTCCTACCTGAAGTGTCATGCATACACTTTGACCAGAGAATATAATCCCTCTCTTGGTTCCCCAGCGTCAGAGTGATCCCACTGGAGCAGCAGACAGGAGTCAAGGCAAGCAGCTTGGCCGCAGAAACGGAGTAACAGTCTCTCTCCTTCACAGCCCACCTCTGACTCAGCATCATGTGATTGCAGGGGATCAGATACCTAGAATGACAAAAAGAGCCAGATTTGGTCTCTGCAATGTCTTGAACCATTACTGGGACTAACTAAACCATAACAGGGACTCCTTGTGGCCAGGGGCAGACTCATCCTCTCCCAGCTCTCAATTGATCATCTCACCAGCCACCAGGGTTCACTCCCTAGCTTAATTTCTTCTGAAAGAACAACCTCTTTGCAAAGCACTTAATGGTCTTTATAATTCAGTCTGCAGGAACTTCCTCATCTCTTAAACGATCCCTCTTCAACTCCATGCCTTTGTGCCCAGTGTCACCTTTACCTGGCCTGTGCTTTCCCCTTTTCTCTGCCTGACCAATGCCTTTCATTCTACAAAGTCCAGCTTCAGTGTCACCTTCTTTGAGAGGGGGCTAATCCCTCCCTCCACTATGCTCATGGGCCTCTATTAAGCACTATTATCTTGTATCACAATTACTTCGGTGTCTACCTCCTGAATATAATGTACTACCACAGCAAGGAGCTGCTTCTATCATTTCTCTTATAATCCCAGAAACTCTGGCTCATCGCAGGCACTTTATGGCAGCAGCAAACAACCACTCCATAGTGTAAACCTTTTCTTATGTTCTCACGGGTGACCAGGAGAAAATATAATGGTAAATGACTCATTGAGGATCACTGGGACCCATTTCACACAAAACACTATTGGTTGGTGATCAAAAGCATCTTAGTATCATTTTGAACCTGGGGACAAGAATACCTGAGCAACCATTTCTGACACACCTGGAGCACATCAGTGGGCTTCATAGTTAGAATAAAATGTATTTAAATGACTTACTTTCTTAACGGGGGAAAAAACATACCGCTTATTTAAACAAAAATGGAGCAAATGGGATAAAGAATTTAGAGCCAGAGCCAAGCATCACATATGTGTGCAGGAGCCAATTACAGATGAGCCCAAGCCCTTATGTGAATGATCACAACCTTTCAATCAGCCAGAATGTTTTTGCTGCTGTATTCGGCATTTGAGAAAGAAGCAGTGCAGAGAAAAACAAGCTAAGATTCAGGTTTTCATTAAAAAAAAGATAAAAAGTACGACTTTCGGGACGTCTTCAGGCCTGTAAACATTCAACCATCTCCCACACCTCTTGTTGATCCAAATGAGGAAAACCTAAGTTGATATTCACAACTGATCCACTGCAAGAGCCAGAGTCAGAGAGGGAAGAAAGATTCCATTCTCTGTGTGGTACTTGATACTGAAGGTTTTAATAATACTTTCCAGGTATGATATGGCAAACTTGCCACTTAACCTTCAGTCCTCAGAAAAAGCAAACCATCTAGGTAAGGCGGTCCTCATCCCCTCCTCCTGTCTCCATGGTTAGATATATATTTTGAACTTGCTATCAGTAAGAACCAGACACACCCTGCAGGTCTGATGTGGTGGCATCTGTTTTCATAAGCGCAGTTTCATGAAAGTAGAAGGTTACAAGGACAAAAAGGAAAGTATGGAACAGGGGGCAAGCCTGTTCTGATTCTTGGCTTAGTTTTGGGGACTTTAGCAACGAGGAAAAATGAATGTTGCAGGCAGAAAACAAAGGAGCTCTTTTCCACAAGGATATCTGTGAGTAGAGATGCTCTGGTAACCAGAAATAACACAGGAGAGTGAAGCATTCTCGCACGTCTGTGTGAACCCACCAGCTGTGAACAAAGCATAGCTGGACCCCAGTGGGCACCCAGGAAAGGCAATGCTGCTCTAGCACCACAGGAGGGCGCCAGGGTGCACAGCAGGAACAGGGGCAGCGGGTTGGGGGGTGGGAAGGCAAGGCAGCAGCAACAAAAGGGATTGGAGCAGGAGAGGGGACCATGGCTGATGCTGCTGTCGCAACCCTGGTGGGAGATTTGTTCATGCATATATGTAAGACTCCTTATTTGGGGATGGGGTACAGTGCCTCATGCCTGCAATCACAACATTTTGGGAAGCTGAGGTGGAAGGACTGCTTGAGGCCAAGAGTTCAAAACCAGCCTGAGCAACACAGCAAGATCCTGTTTCTATAAAACATAGAAGAGTTAGCCGGGTGTAGTGGTGTGTACTTGTAGTCCCAGCTAGTCGGGAGGCTGAGGTGGGAGGATCACTTGAGCCCAGGACACAGAGGCTGCAGTGTGCTATGACTACACCACTGCACTCCAGCCTGGGGGACAGAGTGAGATCCTGTCTCTAAAAAAACAAAAACAGATAAACTAAAAAGATTTTTCACTTGGTGATCCCTAGAAGTGATGGGTGATACTTTTTGTGTTGGGTGGGGGGTTTGGGGGTGGGTCCAAGGTTTTCTATGAGGTGGCTGGGGTGACAGCTGGGAAAATCTGTCCTGTAGCCATTGATGTGAACTCTTCCTATAGGCTGGTGAGGCCTAGAGAAATTCAGATTACACAGGATTTATGGTATCCTTATTTTGGTCATTAATTATTTAAGAAATAAACTGCTTCAATGCTTTTATATACTGCTGGAACAGCAATGACTGCTTACAGCTCAAACTAAGCATATTTCATGATTTAAGTTGATATTCATAGATTTTTATTCTTTGTTTGAAGTATTAAAAATGGAACACTGGATCAAAGCTAATAAAGCTATTTATCAAATATCACCATTGGGTAGCTTGAAACTATATTAGAATAAAGACTTAATGGGAATTTGCAACTTTACAAATACATGCTTTCAGCAGAAACTAAAAATTTTCTTCTGAATAAATCAAATCAAAGGAGATCCCCTATTGGTTGAAGGAGAGTCTACGAAACTGGAAATGAGGAGTCTATTCAAATGAATAGCCCGCCGGTATTCTGAATGGTGGTTCTCAGAGGTCATTATGTTAAGTGAAATAAGTCAGGCACAATATTGATTCTTCCTACCCAAGAGCATGGAATGTTCTTCCATTTGTTTGCATCCTCTTTTACTCCATTGAGCAGTGGTTTGTAGGTTCTCCTTGAAGAGATCCTTCACATCCCTTGTAAGTTGGATTCCTAGGTATTTTATTCTCTTTGAAGCAATTGTGAATGGGAGTTCACTCATGATTTGGCTCTCTGTTTGTCTGTTATTGGTGTACAAGAATGCTTGTGATTTTTGTACATTGATTTTGTATCCTGAGACTTTGCTGAAGTTGCTAATCAGCTTAA
This sequence comes from Nomascus leucogenys, assembly GCF_006542625.1. NCBI lineage: Eukaryota > Metazoa > Chordata > Mammalia > Primates > Hylobatidae > Nomascus > Nomascus leucogenys. Next base: position 72,304,702 of record NC_044387.1, on the reverse strand, counting down.
GGAGATTTTGGGCTGAGACGATGGGGTTTTCTAGATATACAATCATGTCATCTGCAAACAGGGACAATTTGACTTCCTCTTTTCCTAATTGAGTTCTCTTTATTTCCTTCTCCTGCCTGATTGCCCTGGCCAGAACTTCCAACACTATGTTGAATAGGAGTGGTGAGAGAGGGCATCCCTATCTTGTGCCCATTTTCAAAGGGAATGCTTCCAGTTTTTGCCCATTCAGTATGATATTGGCTGTGGGTTTGTCATAGACAGCTCTTATTATTTTGAGATATGTCCCATCAATCCCTAATTTATTGAGAGTTTTTAGCATGAAGGGTTGTTGAATTTTGTCAAAGGCCTTTTCTGCATCTATGGAGATAATCATGTGGTTTTTGTCTTTGGTTCTATTTATATGCTGGATTACATTTATTGATTTGCATATGTTGAACCAGCCTTGCATCCTAGGGATGAAGCCCACTTGATCATGGTGGATAAGCTTCTTGATGTGCTGCTGGATTCGGTTTGCCAGTATTTTACTGAGGAGTTTTGCATCGATGTTCATCAAGGATATTGGTCTAAAATTCTCTTTTTTGGTTGTGTCTCTGCCAGGCTTTGGTATCAGGATGATGCTGGCCTCATCAAATGAGTTAGGGAGGATTCCCTCTTTTTCTACTGATTGGAATAGTTTCAGAAGGAATGGTACCAGCTCCTCTTTGTACCTCTGGTAGAATTTGGCTGTGAATCCATCTGGTCCTGGACTTTTTTTGGTTGGTAAGCTATTGATTATTGCCTCAACTTCAGAGCCTGTTATTGGTCTGTTCAGAGATTCAACTTCTTCCTGGTTTAGTCTTGAGAGGATGTATGTGTTGAGGAATTTATCCATTTCTTCTAGATTAATGGCCATACTGCCCAAGGTAATTTATAGATTCAATGCCATCCCCATCAAGCTACCAATGACTTTCTTCACAGAATTGGAAAAAACTACTTTAAAGTTCATATGGAACCAAAAAAGAGCCCGCATCGCCAAGTCAATCCTAAGCCAAAAGAACAAAGCTGGAGGCATCACGCTACCTGACTTCAAATTATACTACAAGGCTACAGTAACCAAAACAGCATGGTACTGGTACCAAAACAGAGATATAGATCAATGGATCAGAACAGAGCCCTCAGAAATAATACCACACATCTACAACCATCGGATCTTTGACAAACCTGACAAAAACAAGAAATGGGGAAACGATTCCCTATTTAATAAATGGTGCTGGGAAAACTGGCTAGCCATATGTAGAAAGCTGAAACTGGATCCCTTCCTTACACCTTGTACAAAAATTAATTCAAGATGGCTTAAAGAGTTAAATGTTAGACCTAAAACCATAAAAACCCTAGAAGAAAACCTAGGCAATATCATTCAGGACATAGGCATAGGCAAGGATTTCATGTCTAAAACACCAAAAGCAATGGCAACAAAAGCCAAAATTGACAAATGGGATCTAATTAAACTAAAGAGCTTCTGCACAGCAAAGAAACTACCATCAGAGTGAACAGGCAACCTACAAAATGGGAGAAAATTTTTGCAATCTACTCATCTGACAAAGGGCTAATATCCAGATCTACAAAGAACTCAAACAAATTTACAAGAAAAAACAAACAACCCCATCAAAAAGTGGGCAAAGGATATGAACAGACACGTCTCAAAAGAAGACATTCACGCAGCCAAGAAATACATGAAAAAATGCTCATCATTACTGGCCATCAGAGAAATGCAAATCAAAACCACAATGAGATACCATCTCACACCAGTTAGAATGGCCATCATTTAAAAAGTCAGGAAACAGCAGGTGCTGGAGAGGATGTGGAGAAATAGGAATGCTTTTCCACTGTTGGTGGGACTGTAAACTAGTTCAACCATTGTGGAAGACAGTGTGGTGATTCCTCAAGGATCTAGAACCAGAAATATCATTTGACCCAGCAATCCCATTACTGGGTATATACCTAAAGGATTATAAATCATGCTGCTATAAAGACACATGCACACGTATGTTTACTGTGGCACTATTCACAATAGCAAAGACTTGGAACCAACCCAAATGTCCAACAATGATAGACTGGATTAAGAAAATGTGGCACATCATATACACCATGGAATACTATGCAGCCATAAAAAAGGATGAGTTCACATCCTTTGTAGGGACATGGATGAAGCTGGGAACCATCATTCTCAGCAAACTATCACAAGGACAAAAAACCAAACACCGCATATTCTCACTCATAGGTGGGAACTGAACAATGAGAACACTTGGACACAGGAAGGGGAACATCACACACTGCGGACTGTTGTGGGGTGGGGGAAGTGGGGAGGGATAGCATTAGGAGATACACCTAATGCTAAATGACCAGTTAATGGGTGCAGCACACCAACATGGCACATGTATACATATGTAGCAAACCTGCATGTTGTGCACACGTACCCTAAAACTTAAAGTATAATAATAATAAAATTAAAAAAAATAAATAAATAAGCCAGGCACAAAAAGACAAATATCGCATGTTCTCAGTCATACGTGGGAGCTACAAAAGTGAATCTCATGGAAGTAGAGAGTAGAATGGTGGTTATAGAGGCTGGGAAGGGAAGGGAGAAGAAGTTAGTTAAGGGGTACAAAAATACAGCTAGATAGAGTGCTAGTATTTAATAGTACAGTAGAGAAATTACAGTTGACAATAATTTACTGTATATTTCAAAATAGCTAGAAGAAAATTGTAATGTTCCCAACACAAAGAAAAGATAAATGCTTGACATGATAGATATCCTAATGATCCCGATTTGATTATTACATACTGCACGCATGAATCAAAATATCATGTGTACCCCAAAAATATGTGCAACTATTATACACCAATTTTCAAAAGAAAAGAAAACAAGCAGTGGTTCTGCTGTATCTTTAAAATGAAGGATCATCCCAGAAGAAAGAATAGAAAAAACAAACGGTGCTCCCCTGTCTCTGTCTTTTCATCACTCACAGGAAAAGATTATAAATAGAATGAATGCCAGAATATCCCCAAATTTCAAATATTAAAATGAACTGGCTGTCAATAGCAGAAAAATCACTTATGAATTTAGTATAGGTATTTATCATCAAACTATCTTTTCATTTATACTATATTTTATTTGAGAATTTAAATTCATGAAACTATAAAAATAATCAGAGACCAATAAATATCTGACTTCAGAGGTCCAGATTTTACAGCCATCCCCCAACACAGAAGGAAAAAAAGAAAAAATATATATAATATATAAATAAAGTATGTATCATATATATATCATACATGTTGTCCAAATATGATATCATATATGATATATATCATATTGTCCAAAATATGATATATGATATATATATATCATACATATTGTCCTCACTGATTTTCACTATTTCACCAACCCTCTATAACCCTGGGCCTATTTCTTATTTTCTTGGATATCAGCATTAAATTAAACCATCATCACTTCTAAAATAATTCAGTGACAATCAATTGATAACAAAGCACACATATTGCCCTATGCTACACTGACCATAAACACAAGCAAAACAAGGCAGTGAAGTACAATGAGCTAAGTGAAGCGCTTCTTCTGGGATGATGATAACCCCAACAATGCACCAATAGACAAAAATCTACAAAGCAATGTTAGTGAATTCAAAAAGATCATTTGTGATTCAAAGAAGTTCTGGCCATATTTCTCCTATTCATTTTCCCCTAGGCTGGCAGGCTTTACAGGGTTTTATTGTTTTGTTTTTTTTTTCTTTTCCTCCAGACCCCTAGCTCCTATGCAAGACAAAAATGTTCCTGAAGTATACACACAGCTTCTCTTCAAGCAAAACAACCTCTATCTGAATACATCAGGCAAGGCAGTTCATAAACCTGACAATGGACCAGTACTTCTAAAAAAAACTCTCTAACCAGAATATTCAGAAATAGCATTCAATGTATTAAGCAATTAAATTTTGTCTCAACTGGGAGGTTCCAGGAGCATGGCAGAGATTTGTTACCTCACTGCTTGTCAGCATTTCCTGCCTGCCTTTGGCCTATCATATGTCATATCCGTGGAGGTGGACAATTTCTCCTTGGTTTTCTGCTCACTAAAATATCCTGTCTTTGGGGGTATCTTATTTCAACTTACTTTTCTGATATTTCACCAAATGAAAGAAACTAGTATCCGTTACAAATGGATCATCATTTTGAAATGTTGGTATTTATGAGTATTTGGGTTGTAACAAAAATTGACATATAGTTATTATTTATTTATCACATAACAAATACCTTCATTAAACACAGTCACATAATCTTCACTGCTCTACTGCCTCTCAGATCTGCAAGTTTATCACATATATTCAAATGACTGCAGTGGCAGCAACAAACAAAAAGGACAGATTATAAATCTATTTTTTACGTCCCTTAAAATAATGTTTAAATGACTTGAAGAATAAAGATCTTTTTATTGGCTTTGCTTTTTGCACAGATTCTAAATCAGGAAAGAATTATTTTCATTAGTTTAAAATGTCCTTTCTAGAAAATTCCCTCCCTTAAAATGTGTTACACTTTACAGCAGGGGTGTCTAATTTTTTGGCTTCCCTGGGCCACATTGGAAGAAGAATTGTCTTGGGCCACACATAAAATACACTAGCACTAATGATAGCTAAAAGAAAAAAAAATTGCAAAAAAATCTCATAATGTTTTAAGAATGTTTACAAATTTGTGTTGGGCCCCATTCAAAGCTGTCCTGGGGCACATGCGGCCCGTAGGCCACAGGTTACACAACCTTGCTTTACAGCATTTCAAAACATTTTCACAGACATCACCACAGTTGATCCTCCCAATAACCTTATGAGGTGGCACACTCCAAAACAGGCTGAGTCACATCAGCAGTGCAGAAGAAGGATACCAGGAACCTGTGGTTTCTTGTATGCCTATTATGTGCCCAACTGACTTCTGTGTATGTCCTCTCAGTTTCTCTCCTGGTGGAATCCCTCAAGCAGTACAGAAGAATTAGAAACAGAGGAAGTATTCAATTAAGAGCAACTATATTATTATTATTATCACTATCATCCTCATTAAAGAAATGTGGGCCCAGAGAGTCTAGGACCAGGCAGTCAAGCCCATCTCCTAACATCAGGTCTTGCATTTTTTTTTTTCATTATTCCATTCAGAACTTGTGATAACATAAACATTCAGGTACTTTCCTGTTATATTTTTCCTCACCCACCCTAGAAATGACTAGCCCTGACTTGAACATTTATGTATTTCAACCATGAGCTGATCTCTTCATCTTTATAAGGTGCAAGTCTGGGTCACCAGAGAAGCCATTACCGATGCCATCTCTGAGGACACTTTTTTAACACAACAAACGCCACAATATGAGCAGTAAAAGGGTGATCAGCACTCACCTTCTAAAGGTCACTGAACAGCCAGCAAGCAAGAGCTTCCATCGCCTGGACTAAATCTGACCTGGTGACCCAGAGCTGGGAAGCTCTGCACCTCCAGATCAAGGCCAGGCTTCCAAGTACACTGAAAAAGACAGCTGGTTTTCCTACCATCAAAGAAGCAGTATTTAAGAATTTAACATTTAAATACCATCAGGTTTTACCCACTTGGGAGTAAAAGCCTGGTTTTTTTGGCACTAAAAACGGCTTTGCCAAGTTGTTCTGGATTTCATTCAGGCCTTGCTAATGCATTCTGTCATGTATCAGTAGAGGCTTGATGAGGAGCTAACATAATCCTTTTAGGACAGATAACTAATGCTCTACCCAGACTACCCAGGATGTTTCTTTAAGATTGGATTTGTTTTCTGCTAATCCTTAAGATTAGCTACTGATGACCTAATCTAAAACTGTAAAAAGTTCAAAAGCTCTTTTAAACTTGAAAAACTAATAGATGATACTCTCCTGACAATTCTGTAAGGCCCTCCACAATAGGCCACCACCAGCTTTTTCAGACTCATTTTGTAACCACTCTCTTTTGCAAGATGTTATGCCTGCATGGCATCACTCCTCAAACAAAGTGGTTCTCAAACTTAGTATTGCATCAGAATCCCCTGGAGTTTGTTAAAATATGGTTTGCTGGACCCTAACCCCAGAGTTTCTGATTCTCGGACCCAGTAGGTCCGAGAGGAGACCAAGAATTTGCATTCCTAACTAGTTTCCAGCATCACACTTTGACACCCCTGGCTTTTCCAGAGCTACCTATTTGGAAATGCTATTGCATCCACTTGGAATGTCTTCTTCTCAGTAACCTCTACTCAAATCATGTCAAAACCCCATTGTGGACTAGGGGAAAACCAGGTCTCCTCCCTCTTACCCCACTCTCAGCTCCACCCACCCTTATTCTCCAGGACTGGTCAAATGAAGGGTCAGGAAGTCCATTAAGGAAGGAGGAGCAGGGAGTGCATGCTGGAGGACCCTAGTAGTCCCACTTTTTCGTTTTTGCTTCCACACCACCAGAAGAGCATGTAAGAGCACAAACCCTCGCAACTCGGAGCTCCTCTCAGCCCTAGCCCTTCGCTCCTCTCTCAGCTTTGGGGCCACATTCTCTCTGGGTCTGCTGCTTGCAGTGCTGGGGTAGGGTTTCACCAGGGTAGTCAACTCCAAGATTCAGGATCTGGGTTTACCAAAAAGAAGGAAAGACGTACACCATGGTCTAACCAGGGGTTTCTAGAGTTCTGTGCAGAGATTTGGGGCTAAATCATGAGCTAATAAGTAAGCATCATTGCTTTCCTTCACAAAAACAGATGCTTCTCACAGGGTTCCGGAGAAGAAGAGGGATTGCTGGGCCAAGGCAAGATTTGGTGTTCCTGAGTCCCCTATTAAACTGTCAAATGAATGTCTTCTTAATAGCTGTGCACTTTGACTCCTAATATTCGTCTTCAAATCCCAGCCACTTCATAAAACCTTTCCCACCTGTACTTCGTCCAAAGGACAAACCTTTGCTACCTTGTATATAAGTCCTTTTCAGTTCACAGCAAATACTCATCAAATTTTTACTGAATTTAACTGAAATATACTCACAGATCAGAGAGTATACACTGTGTGTACCATTATCAAAGCAGAAATCAAAGAAATTATATATCAAAAGCATTTTATATTTGGAAACTTGCTTTCAATAGCAAAAGTCCCCTACAAATGCACTTCAGGAGAAAGACATTCAGCCACAGACCAGAATAGCTTTTATGATACTTCTGAACATTTTCGAGCATTCTATCTATAATTTCCAGGAGCATATTTACAATATAATGCATATGGCCCTCTAAAAACTTTTAATAGTACAAATAAAATTAACCTTGGGAAACAATGCAAAAAATAAATTAATGTTCTTGATAATTTTCTTCCTTAGACGCATGGCCCCTTTTTAGCTTATATGACCAAAGTAATATAAAGTATATAAATAATATAAAGTATAAAGTGAATTTTTCTTTAAAGGAAACAAAAAAGGCAACTCACCTTAGAACTAGCTGTAACATCACATCTTCACAATGTAAACCAATGAGAGTTCTAAATAATGCCAGGGACACCACACAAAGCTGGGAAGCAAGAGACACACATTCTAGTTCAGATGTTGGAACGATAACTCCACTCCCCACAGATGGTAAATAAATCAGAATTACAAAATAAAATGGCATCTTTTTTTTTTTTAGCAGTTTTGATAAAAAGCATGCTGCTGCCAGAGAGAATGTGTATTCAGGATATCAATTCTCCTATAGGATTTGATTAGAAAGCCAGTGTCTGGAATTATGCCACTGTGCAGAATTATCTTCCTACAAAAATGTCTGGGCTCATATTTCCAACTTTTAAAGATCCAGACAGATAAACATTCTCCCTACAATTCTCCAATTCTCTCTCTCTCTATCTCACACACACACACACACACACACACACACGCACACACACACACACAATCTCCTATTTAGGTAATTTCTTTTCCTGAGTTATTTTCAAATATGACATTAGTTATTTACAAGACAGGGCTCACAGAAAATTGCATATAACCTAGCCAAGTCTCCCTTCAGAGTTCCTTAGCCTCAAGCTCAGCTCCTCTCTTGGCTTTGGGGCATTTTTCTTGGTTCCATTTCTCATTGTGCTGAGGGTGAGATAATGTTCTTTTCTAAAAAGTTCTTTAAAAAACAAGAATTCTATCAATTGCTGATTTCCAAAAAGAAAAGGTAAACTGCCAAATAGGGGAGATACCCAAAGGTGTATTGTAAAATCTTTGCACCCTTTTGAGAGTAAGCTTTTAACAATCTACTGGCCCATTTAAGTAATTTTAAGCTCTCATTCTTTGCACAGGAGAATAAATGCTAGTCTGTCTTCTAGGCAGGTTGGGCTTAAAATCTGGCCAATGAAATCCACAACAATGCTGTAAAGAAAGAGCTGTACTTAGCCTAACCCAAAACATCTCTTATCCTCAGGGCAGGTCACATACTTGTAGTTAGCTAGAAGCAACATACTCTGTTCCCATTCCAAGTCTTTGCACATGTGGTTCCATTAAATGCAATGCCTTTTCCTGACTCCCCCACGGGCTAACTCCTATCTATTCTCAAAGTCTTAGCTTAGGCATCACCTCCCTTAAGAAATCTTTCTGTCCTGTCTCACAATATTACCATCCAGTACCTCCTTTCCCCAGCTCAGTTAGGTTTCCTTCTTATCCATTGCCACAGTAACCCCTGAAAATCACTGTTAATTTATCAGACTGCACAGTAACCCCTACCGCTCACTGTTAAGGGTGAGCAGCAGGGTGTATTTGTCTTTTTATTATTGAGTTGTAGGAGTTGTTTATTCTGTGTACAAGTACCTTATCAGATATATGATTTGCAAAACTTTCCTACCATTCTGTGAATTGTCTTTTCAAGTTCCTGGTGTTGTCCCTTGAAGGCAAAAGTTTTTAATTTTGATAATTTCCAATTTATCAATTTTTTCATTTGTTGTTCATGCTTTTGGTGTCATATCTAAGAAAACATGGCCAAGGCTACAAGGATTTACTCCTATGATTTCTTCTAAGAGTTTTATAGTTTTAGCTCTTACATTTAGGTCTTTGGTCCATTTTGAGTTAATTTTTGTATATGGCATGAGGTGTGGATTCAGCCTTATTATTTTGCACATGGATATCCAATTGTCTCAGCACCATTTGTTAAAAAGACTATTCTTTCTCCCACTGAGTGGTCTTGAAATCTTGTTGAAAACTAATTGACCATGGATATATGAGTTTATTTCTGGATTTTCAATTCTGTTCCACTGACCTGTATTTCTATCCTGCACCACACTGCTTTGATTACTGTAGCTTTATAGAAAGTTTTGAAACCAGGTACGGTGAGTTCTCCCACTTGTTTCTTCAAGTTTGTTTTGACTATTCTGGGTCCACTGCATTTCCATAGGAATTTTAGAGTCAGCTTATCTATTTCAACAAATAGGCCAGATAGGAGTTTTATAGAAAAGCACTGAAACTGTAGATAGATTTGTGGAGTATTCCTATATTAACCATATTAAGTCTTCTGGTCTATGAACATGGGATGTTTTCTCTTTTATTTAGGTCTTCTTTAATTTAAACAATGTTTTATAGTTTTTGCGGCACAAGTTTTGCACTTCTTTTGTAAAATTTATTCATATTTTATTCTTTTGATATTATTGTAAATTGATTTTTGTACATTAATTTTGTATCTGCAACCTTACTAGACTCATTCATTCTAACAATTTTAGTGCATTCCTTAGTTTTTTACATACAAGAGCATGTCATCTACAAATACTGATTATTTTACTTTTAATATAAATGTGCTTATTTCATTTTCTTATTTAATTGCCCTGGCTAGAACTAAGTACCATCTTGAATAGAATTGAGGAGAAAAGATATCTTATCTTATTCCTTATCTTAGTGAAAAAACATTCTTCACTATTAAGTATAATGTTAGCTCTGACTTTTTCATAGATGCCCTTTATCAGATTGCTAGGAAGTTCCCCTCTATTTCTAGTTTGTTGAGTATGCTGTTGATAATCATGATGTTTTCCTTTATCTTGATACGATGTATTACATTAATTGATTTTCAGACTTTAAACCAGCTTTACAATCCTAGTTTGATAAATCCCACTTGATCATAGTATATAATCCTTTCTATTTATTCTAGATTTCATTTGCTAGTGTTTTATTGAGAACTGGGGAGCCCATATTCATAGTAGATGTTAGTGTAGAGTTTTCCTGTGGTATCTTTGTTTAGTTTTGAAATCAGAATAACACTGGCTTCATAGAATGAGTTGAGATGTATTTCCTCCTCTTCTAATTTTTGAAGGAGTCTGTGAAGAATTTGTATTAATTATTCATTTTTTAAATTGATAAAGAACACATAACATAAAATTTAACATCTTAATGATTTTTAAGCATACAAATCACTAGTGGTAACTATATTCACATTGTTGTGCAACAGATCTCTAAAACATTTACATTTTGCAAAACTGAAACTCAATAACCACTGAACAACTCCCCATTTTCCCTACCACCCAGCTCCTGGAAACCATCATTTTACCCTCTGTTTCTTTAAGTTTGACTATTTTAGATCCCTCACATGAGTGGAATCCTACAGTTTGTCTTTTTGTGACTGGTTTACTTCGCTTCACATAATACCCTCAAAGATCATCCATGTTGTAGCATTTGACAAGATTTCCTTCCTTTTTTAAGGTTGAATAACATTCCATTCCATTGTATATATATAACATACTCTCTTATCTATTCATCCATCAATGAACAATCTAGGTTGCTTCAACCTCTTGGCTATTGTGAATGATGCTGCAATGAACATGGGTGTACAAATATCTGCTCAAGATCATGCTTTAAATTCTTTTAGATATATACCCAGAAGTGGGATTGCTGGATAATATACTAATCCTATGTTTAATTTCTTGAGAAACCTCCATGCTGTTTTCCACAATGGCTGCACCACTTTACATTCCCATAACAAGGTACAAAGGTTCCAGTACTTCCACATTCTCACCAACACTTACTTTTTCTGTTTTTTGGATAGTGGCCACCCTAGTGAATATGAGATAATATCTCACTGTGGTTTCGATTTGCACTTCTCTAATCTTTTCATATGTTTTTTGGTCCTTTGTATGTCTTCTTCATAGAAATATTCAAGTACTTTGTTTATTTTTAAGTTAGATTATTTGGGTTTTTGGCTGGTGGTGAGTTACAGAACTTTTTACATATTCTGGATACTACCCCTTATCAGATATACGACTCATAAATATTTTCTCCCATTCTGCAGGTTGCCCTTTCATCTTGTTGATTATTTCATTTGATATGCCTAAGTTGTTAAGTTTGATGTACTCCCATCTATCTATTTTTCCCTACGTTTCTGGTGTCATATCCAAGAAATTATTACAAAATCCATTGCTATGAAGTTTTCCTCCATGTTTTCTTCTAGGAGTTTTGTAGTTTCAGATCTTATGTTTAGGTCTTTGATACATTTTGAGTTAATTTTTTATATGGTGTAAAGTAAGGGTTCAACTTCATTCTTTTGCATGTGGATATCCAGTTTTACCATTACCATTTGTTGATGAAACTGTCCTTTCCTATTGTGTAGTCTTGGCACCCTTGTCAAAGATCATTTGACCATAATACAAGGGTTCATTTCTGTTTCATTCTGTTTCCTATTCTGTTTCCTTGGTCTTTATGCTAGTACCACACTGTTTTTTATTAGTATAGCTTTGTAATATGTTTTAAAATAAGGAAATGTGAGCTCTCCAACTTTTTCCTTCTTTTTCAATATTATTTTAGCTGTTCAGGGTCCCTTGAGATTTCATATAAATTTTAGGATTTTTTTTCTATTTCTGCCCAAAAAATGCCATTGGGATTTTGTTACAAATTGCATGGAATCTGTAGATTGCTTTGAGCAATACGGCCATTTTAATGAAAATAAGTTTTTCAATCCATGAACATGGAATGTCTTTCCATTTATTTGCTCTTCTTTCATTTCTTTCAATAATGTTTTGTAGTTTTCAGTGCACAAGTCTTTCACCTCCTCAGTTAAGTTTATTCCTAAGTATTTTATTCTTTTTGATGCTATTATAAAGAGCTTTTTAAAATTTCCTTTCTGAATTGTTCATAGTTAATATATAGAAATTATTTATGTGTGTTGACTGTGTATCCTGTAACTTTACTGAACTCGCTTGTTAGTTCTAACAGTATTTTGGTGTCATCTTTAGGGTTTTCTATATATATGATTATGTTGTCTACAAACAGACACAATTTAACTTCTTTCTATCCAATTTAAATGCCTTCTATTTCTTTCTCTTGACTAATTGCTCTGGCTAGGACCTCTAAGTGGGCATCCTTGCCTTGTTCTTGATTTCGGAGAAAAAGCTTTTAGTCTTTCACCATTGAGTAAGATGTTAGCTGTGGGCTTTTCATATAAGGCCTTTAATATGTTGAAGTTGTTTCTTTATATTTCTAGTTTGTTGAGTGCTTTTATCATGAAAGGGTGTTGAATTTGTCAAGTGCTTTTTCTGTATCAATTGAGATGACCCTATGGGTTTTGTCCTTCATTCTGTAAATGTCGTATACTGACTGACTTTCATATGGTGAAGCATCATTGCATTCTAGGAATAAGTCACACTTGGTCATGTTATACAATCCTTATCATGTGCTGTTTAATGCTTTTTGCTAGTATTTTGTTAAAGATTTTTGCATCAATAGTCATCAGGGATACTGGCCTCTAGTTTTCTTGAAGTATCTTTGTCTAGCTTTGGTAGCAGGGCAATACTGGCCTCATAAAATTAGTTTGAAAATGTTCCTGGATCTTCAAGTTTTTAGTTCAAGGAGGACTGATGTTAATTCTTCTTTACATGTTTGGTAGACCACTAGAGTGAAGCCATCTGGTTCTGGGTTTTTAAGATCTTTCAATTATCATTACAGCTTTGATCTCCTTACTTGAGGTAAGTCTGTTCAGATTTTTTTTTTATTTCTTCATGATTCAGCCGTGATAGGCTATATGTTTCTAAGAATGTATCTAGGTCTTCTAGGTCATCCAGTTTGTTGGTGTATAATTGTTTGTGATATGCTCTTTTTTATTTCTGTGGCATAAGGTGTAATGTCGCCTCTCTCATTTCTAATTTTAGTTATTTGAGTTATCTCTCTTTTTCTTAGTTAATCCAGCTAATGGTCAATCAATATTGTTGTTGTTGTTTTAAAAAAACAAGTCTTGGTTTCATTGGTTTTTATATTCTTTATTTCATTGATTTTTGCTCTGATCTTTATCATTTCCTTCCTTCTGCTAACTTTGAGTTTAGTTCATTCTTCTTTGTCTAGTTTCTGAAGATGTATGGTTAGGTTGTTGCTTCAAGATTTTCTTTTTTAACCTAAGTGTTTACAGCTATAAAATTCCCTCTTAGTACTGCTTTCACTGCATCTCATAAGTTTGGGTATATTGTGCTTTCATTTTCACTTGTCTGCAGATATTTTCTAAATTCCCTTGTGATTTCTTCTTTGGCCCAAGAATGTGTTGTTTAATTTGTATGTATTCATAATTTTTTCCACTTTTTCTTCTGCTATTTATTTCTAGTTTTGTTCCATTGCAGTCAGAAAAAAAGTGTGTGCTTTTAATTTTTGTAAACGTGTTAAACTTTGTTTTGTGACCTAACAAGTGGTCTATCCTGGAGAATGTTCCATGTGCACTTGAGGAGAACGTATATCCTGCCATTGCTGGGTGGAGTATTTGGTATATGTCTGTCAGGTCCAATTGGTTTATAGCGTTGTTCAAATCCTGTTTCCTTCTTTATCTTCTGTCTGATATTTTTATCCACTATTTAAGTAGGGCATTGAAGTCTCCTACTATTATTGTGCAGCTGTCTATTTCTCTCTGTAATTCTGTCAATGTTTGCTTCATATATTTGGGAACTCTGATGTTACATGCATATATATATACATATATAATTTTTACATGCATATATTACATATAATATTTATGTAATTATATTTATATAATATTTATATCTTACTAGTGAATTGACCCTTTTATCATTACATAATGTCATTCCTTATCTCTTGTGTCCTTTTTTGTCTCTTTATCTTAAAGTCTAATTTTTAAACATAAGTACAACCACCTCTGCTTTCTTTTAGTTACCATTTGCATAGGATATATTTTTCCATCTTTTGACTTTCAGCTTATGCATGTTCTTAGATTGCAAGTGAGTGTCTTTTAGACAGTATATGCTTGGATCTTGTTTTTTATCTATTTAGCCAGTTTATATCTTTTGATTGGAGTGTTTAATCCATCTACATTTAAAATAATTACTGAGGTGGAAGGACTTACTATTTCCATTTTGTTGTTTTCTGTGTGTCTTACAGCTATTTTATTCCTCTTTTCCCAATAAACAGACAGAACATAAGAAGCAATGTGAAGCAAGCAATTCACTCTTTTCTTTCCCTCACAAGGTAAAAGTCAGTAATTGGAGTTTTCTCTGGATCTTGCCACACTGTGTTGGGAGGTGGGCACAGCTAGAGCAGGTAATAATGCCACCAATTTTCCTGCACACTTCAGTATGTCTCTTCTTGGCTTTGTGCTACAACCTCTTAACTGGTGTTCTTACAAAGTTTCTGAAGTTCTTACAAAAGTAGTTTGGTCCATAACTTTTTGTTAAGTGGTTTTCTCTGTGAGGGAATAAGGGCCTGGGTCTTCCTATTCCACCATTTTGCTGACATTACTTTTTAACTAGTGCCCAAATGTTTGATAGAATTCACCAGTGAGGCCGTCTGGGTCTGGGCTTTTCTTTGTGAGTAGTTTTTTAAATTTCTATTTTAATCTCATTTTGATATAAATTTATTTAGATTTTCTATTTCATAAGTTTGTGTCTTTCTAGAATTTGTCTATTTCATCTAAGTCATCCTTTGGCATACAGTTGCTCATAGTAGTCATTGTTTTTATTTCTGTAAGGTTGATAGTAATATCTTCTTCTTTCATTTCTTATTTTAGTAATTTGAGACTTCCCTCTTTTTTTCTCAGCCTAGCTAAAGGTTTGTGAATCTTGTCAAAGAACCAACTTTTTATTTCACCTATTTTCTCCATTTTTAAAATTTTCTATTTCACTAATTTCTGCTTTAATCTTTATTGTTTTCTTTCTGCCTGCTTTGTTTGCTCTTCTTTTCCAGTGTGTTAAAGCAGAAGCTTAGGTTACTGCTTTGAGCTCTTTCTTCTTTTTTTAACATATGTGTTCACAACTATATATTTCCCTTTAAACAATGCTTTCACTGTATCTCGTAAGTCTGGGTATATTTTGTCTTCATTCTCATTTATCTCAAGGTAAATTCTCATTTCCCTTGTGATTTCTTTTTTGACCCACTGATTAGAAGTGTGTTAATTTCCATATACTTGTGAATTTCCCAAATTTCTTTCTGTCAATAATTTTTTAATTTCCATCCATTATGATCAGAGAACGTTCTTTGCATGATTTCAATCCTCTTAAATTCACTGAGGCTTGTTATATGGCCTAGCACATAGTCTGTCTTAGAGAATATTCCATGTACATTTGAGGAGAATGTGTATTATGTTGCTGTTAAGTGTAGTGCTAATTGAATATTTCTCTAGTATAACATTTTAATTCCTTTAAAAGATTTTTCCCCTTTTTTTTTAGTTATTTTATTAGTGGTTACTCTAGGGCTTCCAGTATACATTTTAACTTATCAGAATTTACTTCAAATTTACATTAAATTAGCTCTAGTGAAATATAGAAATATTACCCATATATAAGTCTATTCCCTCTTCCCCTCTTTGTGCAATTATTGTTACATATTATCTCTATATATGTTACAAACCGAATGATATATACATTCTCATTCTTTTGCTTTTAAAACAAGAATTGCAATTAAATAGAGACAGCTTTGGAGGGGGAGTATTTTTCAAGTTAATCAGAGCTTCAAAATGAAGAATGACCACCCACAACTTTCCAAACTTCCACTTCAAGAAAACTCATGGACAGGAATATGATCTCTAACACCCAGACTTGATGCACTCTGGTTCCTTGGCTTTATCTGCGCTTAAGCCCACATGTTCCCCTGCATCTTGCCCCCACAGAAGTGCATTCTGCCAGTTCTACAGAAGAAAGTGCTAAAACAGAGAAATAGCAAAAGATGTCCTAGGAAAGGCAGTAAGTGTTACCTCTTGGCAGAAGGATCCCTAAGAGCAAAACACATTATTCCATTCATCTCTACCCAAATAGTAAGAAGGTAATGGCCACAAAACAACAACCACCAAAAAAAAAAAAAGGAAAGAAAGAAAAAAAGAGAGCAAAAGAGAATATTCATAATTTCATTCCCAAAACAAACTCTCCTGAAATCTGTTCTGAGTTGTAAGTTCCCTTTCTCTGGCACTCTCCTTACCCGAAACGGGGTGTTGATTCGACTCGTGAGAGTGTCTAGGATGTGGACATTCTCGTGCTGGTGCAATAGGATAAAACGGAGGAAGATCTCAAGTAGTGCTGGCTCGGAGATGCTACGCAGGAAAAGGTCCAGATATGCAGTTGTGGTCATGACCTCTTCCACAGTCACCTAGGACCAATAACAGAGTGAGCACAGGTGAGCATCTTCTTGATGCTGTGATACACGCCTCTCCCGTGGCCCCCAGCCTCACCACAGTGACCTCTTCAAGGCAAGAACACGCCTGCCCACGAAAATACACTTCAGAGCTTTATTGAAGCCCATAACCTATTCACATTCCACAATACCTCATGCTGTTTCTGCCCTTTAATTCAAAAAGGAAAAAGAAAGGCATAAAGAATCAATTCAAGTGTTCTGGTAACTCTAATCATCAAATGCAGTTCAAATACCATAAAGATTTTAGAGTGTAATCAAAAATGAAGAAAAAAGATAATGGAAAGTATTTACATGGTTAGTAAAGGATTAATTAGAAAGCTCGGAATAACTTGTTTCATTATCAATCATTCAATAAACATTTATTGGGACCTGTTATGTACGAGGAGCTGAAAACATAAGAACATTCTTTATGTCCAGAAAGATGAGCTATAACAAGCAAAATGATAATATAAATTGCAAAGGAGCGGTACAGACACAAAGTGCTACAGATGTTCAGATGTGTTTCTGGAGAGCTGCATGTCAAATTTTTTATAACTGAATAATACACATAAAATGTTATTTATAAAGTACTATAAGAACTTACTGCTTATAAAGTTAACTGTGACTTTTTTATAATACAAATTAATATTTGCTACCAGGTGTAATTTTATCATGCAGTAAAATGTCAATTTTTCAGTGAATAAGACTCTGAAGAGCCAAGTTTTTCAAGAAGCCAAAGATTTGATGCTTCAAGTATCAAAATTCTAACCTTAAACATTTTTATTGGGAGTATTTTAAGAGCTAGCATATACATCTTTGTCCTCCTAAGACGAGAATATACCATCTCTTGATGAATAGAGGTCATTCCCAGGGTCATCAATTGCCCTGCAGAAGCATAAGGAAACAGCCACGCCTGAATGCATGAAAACCACCAGAGAAATAGTTCAAACTTTCAGATTCTAATACCACACACCCTAGAAATCTTAGCAATCCCTCCACCATGAGTCAAATGCACTCAATTCTAAACAAAACAGATGGCAATACTTTTTGAGTGATTTTTATTTTCCCTTTTCCATTTTTTAAAATCTTCTTTCATTCTCTTCCTTTAAAAGTGTTAGTTGTCACATTATCTTACGGTTACTGGGCCATCCCTTTTATATTCCATTCCTCTTCCCCTTTTAATTTTCGGCTTTTAAAATCCACAGATTAGTTTAGAAACCAGATGTCCAGATCTGCTACATAAGTGTAGATGAGCCCTGAGTGGATACATCTGTGCATAAAGGCTTGGTGCTATCTATTTTGGCTGTTTAAATTACTTTTAAAAAGTTCTTGGTGCTCAGCTATCTTCTGGATAGATGAGCCCAGGTGGATAAGATATTACCAAGTCAGTGTGTCTGTTTTCTTTATCTAAGCAAGGCATGCTTATCCAGTGCATTAGTATCTAACAAGAAGTCATTCCACAGTGGTCTAAGTACATATCATAGCGCAAATCCCCTTCCCCTAGCTCGGTGCCAACAATGCAAGCTCTCAGACATTCAATACACCACTATGTCATCTGACCAACTGTAAAGAGCTCTCTGTGGCCCAAATATAGCAACAGAAATAGGTAACCATCAACCATTTAACAAATAAATTGCATTGGGAAGAGTGCTTTTCATGGTCTGCCCCTGCTTCTGAAACAAACTACTTCCATCTTTGTGTTTCCTGATGTTTTCTAGTCCCATATATGAAGCACTCCTAATGCTGCCCTGGGATGCACACTGTGTCTTTTCTTTATTACCTCAATGCAATGCACAAAGCCTGGCACATAGAACGTACTTCTTCCTGCGTGAATGATAGCCCCAAAGATCTAGTGATTTATATTTGCCAGAGTTTAGTTTCACTTTTAATTGTCCTTTATCCTCTACATGTGTCCTGAAGGCCCCACAGACAGTAGAGACATTTTTTATAAAGATATCTGTAATAACTGATGTCACCAATCATAGCTAAGGGGGAAATGACTCACAACAACCCTACAGTAGCTCACATCCACTTCACTACTGCAAACTTGGGATCCTTTAGCAGAAACTTAATCCTAAATGATTTAGGCAAAAATCGAATTCCCCAACAACCTTGATCACTAGAAAAATGTTGCATAATCATTCCAAACAGGCCATGTATGTAGTTTCTGTAACACAATATTTTCAGCTTATCTATGGAACACTGCTGAACTGACATGTTATACAGAATTCCAGCCTTTGTACCAATAATGTAGCATCAGCTTTTCCCCCCTTAAGTCACACATGACCTTAGTAAGCTTGAAAGCACAGCAATCAACTCCTTAGACTACAAGTCTCAGTCTTTGCGGGCTAACATGAAAGGAGGGCATTATCTATTGTTTGCTACTGTTAGGCTGGATAAATGAAAAGATTTCATTTCTTTTTAGAAATCAAAGCTGTCATTTATAAGCTAAGAGGATTTAAGAAAGCACTTGGAGGGACAGCATTTACATAACATGCTATAAATACTAAAAACCCAAGTCCATTAAGCATTAAGTTGCATATTTTTATAAACTGAGATCATACTCACCTTAAATTAATACCCAAACCAGGAAAATCTGGCTCCCTTCTTCCATCTTTTCCTTCTACCATATCCTCAGAGCCTTTAGGAGCTTTTTATACCAGAAAATCTTTTCCTGTCCCATTATCTTACTTTCAGAAACTTCCTCTAATCCCCCCAAATAGGCAACCTCCTTAACGAGGATGAAACCAGAGCCTAAGTGTGATCACTGGAAAGCTAACAATAAACCACCAGGTAAAAGATGCTCTGCTGTGCAGAATGTAAAATGAAATCTTTTGCTAATGCCCCAAAGAAGTGTTAGCCAGACTGGAAAGTAGCATCTTCTTCATGAACCCATTATGGAGGACAATCAGCTGCTAATATAAGTAAGACCTCTGTCTTAGAGATGACTATCAATATTTATTTAACTTGTTCTATAAAGAATTGCATGTAGCTACAAATTTACATAGAAATACTAATAGAAACAGTAAATGATGTTCTACCTTACTGCCATATCATACACAATAATAAAGTTTAGGGATACTAAAGCTTAAGAATGTTATTTCATACTAAAGGTGGGCCACAATGACTGAAATAACCTAAAGAAAACTCAGTGTCCACAAACGAGTAATTATCCCCGACAAGATAAGAACAGTTGTTACTCTAAAGAATGTATCTGCTTAAGCACTATTATGTGATTACTTTTCAACCCAAGTTCCAGAATAGAGGCCTGACTCAGGTACTTGACTTTACTGCTATTGAGTCCCGTTTAGTCCATCCTTGGAAATAAATCTTTCTCTGCCCATCTTCTCCACACTCCTATTGCCCTTGTCCGGGTCCTTCTTCATGCCAAGAATCTTCACCAATCCCTTAAGCTGGTGTTTTTGAAACTATAGTTTGAGATCCAAGAGTGGGTAGTCAATTCAGTTTATTATTTCATTAATGGTTTAGACCAGATTCCAACAGAAAATATTAGAGTACCCTGCATGTAGTAAGGGCAAGTCCTGTTTTGTCAAACTTGTATATACATATTTTGTTGAAAATATACATAATGCAATACATTAAATATATGTGCTTTGCTTGCAAATTCAGTAAATATACATATATATGCAAACATACAAAATATTATTTCTGACTGTGAGCTGCAGCCAAAAACATCTGAAAAACACCACAGGAGCACAGTTCACTATCATCTATGCCACCCTTTCACCCACCAGTTCTCATCACCAGTTCCCTATGCTCCAGGCTATAACTCAGCATGGTCTGGCCTGCACACATAGGTGAGATCAGTTTTCTGAACAGGATGGCAACTGAATTTACAGTCAATCTACTCTTTTTTGTCTTAGGCTAAGAGCTCCAAAAGTGTGTTTTTATTTTTTATTAGAATTTCAAGCTTCTCAGAAATAGGCAAAATGGACGGTGTGTTTTCTTTTAAAAAGGAGGTGGGTGGGAAGGGAGGAGGTGACACCACGCATCACATTCTACTTCTATAAAACCAAAGCTCTCTAAAAAAAATTAAAGCCAGAACCAAACCCAGCCATCATGCCCACAACTGCAGCAGCACATTAACTTATTGCACAGCGTAGGAGTGAAATTGAGCATATAGACATTCTGACCCTTCTGTAATCAGCTCTAGTTGGGCGATCCCATTTGCATCTAAATTAGCACCAGAATCCTCCCTATAATGGCAGGTTTATGTGTGTCCTGAAAAATACGTTTCCAAGCTGCTAATTGTTTTTTCTGTGATCTAGTCACATTGGAACAAACAGATGGATCCTACCTTCTGTCACTCAGGCAGGTGGCAGGCAGGGGGGTCAGGTGACTGTGGCACCCTCTCCAAGTTAGAAGCCACCCTTCCTTGGCTTTTCCTTTGATAACAGAGGAAAAAACTAGCTAACTGCTGGTTCACCTGGGTTATCAGTGAGTCATCAGCCCCAGTGGGTCCAACCAGAGTGAAGCTCCCACTGAAATCAGCAGAGGGGGAAAGAATGACAAGCCTGGATCACACGAAACAGGAGTGAAAGGGTCTTAACAGGGAACACAGGCTATAAGCCTACCCGCTGCTGCCAGAGCCAGCCAAGCCAACGGACAGGTGGGAGGCACATCCACCCACCTGCAGCCAAGGGCAGCAGCTGGAAAGGCTCTTTGCAGCCATCTTCTCCCCTCCAAGGACACGAAGCGCCAAGAAGAACATTTAAGTACAAAAGGGAAGACAGACGCCCTGGTTCTCAGCAAGCAGCTCTACTGTTTCAGCCAAAAATTCAGGACAGAAAATGTTCAATGACTCCAGATCTGAAAATAGTCTGCAGTTGATGATTCCGGCTCCCTCCCGTCAGCTCCCTCCCGTCGGCTCCCCTATGCCTCCCTTCTGCTCCCTGACCTCTAGGCCACACGCTACACTGCTAGCACCGCCAGAGGCCAGCTGGGGAGGTGAATGGAGGTGACAGCCAAAGTCAGCAAGTTTGCTGATTTATTCCTAAAATATTTGAGGAAGGAGGAAACAGAGTGGCTATGATGAGGATTTCAGTAACATATTTTGAGGAAAGTGTATTAAAATAAAAGCCAATCTCTGCCATTTTTCTCCCAGCATTTCTTCAATGGATCTGTAATACATTAAATATATTAGTATAATGAATTTATACCTTCTGGGAGAAAAGGGAAGCAGTGAACAAACGGCTTTTCAGGGTCCTTCCAGGCCCTGAATAGTGAAACACCACTCATCTCCCCAATGGAAGTTGGAGCTGGGGTCTGTCTGCCGGGGGAAAAACCTGGCACAAAAGGCACACGTGGGAGGCAGTGCCACTCATACCACAGGCAGTGGTGGTGCTCCCAAGTGGCTTCCTCGCTTAGCACTGCTTCCCTGGAGCTACTCTCAATGCATTTAACTGGCCCAAATTTGAGGTACCTGAATAAACACTGACTACCTGTCCCCGAAGTACAAACTTTATTATCTGGGACTTGGTTTATTGTTTTTCTGCATTTCCCATTTTGTTCTCAGTGTTCAGATTACCTTGTCATGAATATTGTCAACTGCTATGGATGCTGCCCCTTTGGGGTTCCTAACTTTTCCTACACCTCCTCGCAATGGGAACATATCAGGAATGGCCCTATTCAACAAACATTTATGCAGGTGTGAAAGCTCTGTACTGGGTGCTGGGGACAGAAAGATGAAAAAAACACAGTTCTGAATGTTTTGCTGTTGTAAGCAGAAGGCAAATGCATTATGAAATTCTACTTAAGACCTGAACCTATATGAGGTCTATACCAGAAGTTATGTTAGCCTTGCAGAGAATATGGTTGCCAGCTCCGAGTAGAAAATGAGGTTTTGAGGAAAACAGCAAGAGGAAGATAATAGAGAGTGGTTTTCAGAAAAAGGAGAGGCTTTGGAGCTACACAAACTAGAGTTCAAATCCTAACATTTATTACCTGTATAATCTTGATTGTGTTATTTAATCTCTCTAAGCCTGTTTCCTCCTCTGCAAAATAGGGATAATCAATATCTTTGAAAGTATTAAGAGGATTAAAGAGAACGTGCATAAATCTCAACACATGGAAGGCACTCAGTAAAGGATGGCTATTATTTCCTGACTTGGGTCATCAGTTTAAAATAAGCCAAATTGAGGCAAAAAAAAAAAAAAAAAAAAAAAAAAAGGACCAGGAAGTCGGCAGGAGTGTTGGTGGCAAAAGAACAAAATTTGCCTGTCTGTACACATTTTCGGGGGTGGAGGGGGAAAAGTACAACCCCCCCTTATAGAAAATGAACACCTCATCCATTTCCACTCCCTCCCCATTCCCTCCCAGGCATTCTGTAGAATCAGAAGATTTTGAGGTGGTCACAAGGGATGGGCTACATCAGCCCCAAAGATTCAGTGTGTCCTAGAACAGGCTGTGGTTAAGAAGGGACACAGAAACTCCCTAAAACATATTTTCATCTGTATTTGCCAATGTTAGCCAATCTAAACCTGATTCTGATCACACAGGACAAGCTGACCAATACTGACAGAACAAGAATAAAGCTGTCATTGCCAATAAAAGTGGTCCTATGTCCAATGGCCTGATGCTGCAACTAGGGTTGGCCAAGTTGAAGGGTTACTGCTTTCATCACATCCAAAGTTATTTTCGCTTGCTTATCATAAACCTCTCACCTGGGAGGATTCAGCAAATGGCTATGTGTATAGCCTCCTTTCCTATACTATGTGTGCATAATTTGTACCCTACAGCTTCATTATAATTTATTAGAGTATAATGCAGTATATGATCCATTATACTTGAACCTCATCTAATAAAGTTTAACTATTGAATACCCAAGTACCCAATAAGAAAGGTAATTCATAGCATGGTCTTGAGGTAATAATTAACAAGGAAATATGCGGGCATTTTGGCTCAGGGGTATTCCAAAGATCACTGGTTCTTCTGTTTCCTGTTTACTAATTGTTCCAGAAAGAGTCCCTTTTTGATTCAAACTTCTTGGTTACAATTTGAGAAACAATAAAAACGACATTACTGACCAGTTATTGAGCACCCAGTGTGTAACTAAGGACTATTCTAAGCATATTGTTTCAGTTACTTGAGTCCCAACAATCTTATGAGAACTAACTCCAGATGGTCCAAGCAGAAAAGATACTTACTGAAGGGGCATCTCACAGAATCACCAGAAGGCTGGAGAGACAAGCTTAGAAAGAAAAAGAGGTCTGGTGCTGGGCTGCCAAAACATAAACACCCACGACACCCTTCTTTCAAACTCAAACAGAGATTACACGGCTTCTTTTGGCAACACAGCTTAGTCGAGGCTCATAGTCTTTTCCATCAGAAGAAAGTACTCCTCATTATAAAGGGAGATTCCACCTGCTGTAATTTAAATTGTACCTTACCCTGCCCTCATCTTAATAAGTGGTGATGGAGAAATGCTGTCCCCCCAAAACTCAACTTTCCTATTCCAGAATTCTTATTAAACCTCTCAGACTCCCCTTTTCTAGGCTGTCAGTTCCCCTTCTCGGTTTTCATAATATATATATTCATCCTTTAAGATTGCAAACTTACTGCAGAAATGACTACAACTGACCTGCAACATGAATTCTCAAAGGACCTGATGCACCGCCAGGTACTCAGAGTAATCAATAAATGTGTCAAGATGGAAATCAGCAGCCCTGTTACTAATAAAAACACTGGATTTTCACAGCCCATGTTGGGGATGCCTTCCTTAGCAGGGTAGTTATATTAATTTTACAATGCCTGAACAGCAGGGGAAATTTTCCATTTATAGTGAATAACATTTCATTGAAAATACAGAGCGTAACTCATTCCGTGCTCTTTAATTATGGCAACCTCGAAACGTGATCCACTGGAAAAAAAAAAGAAATGCTTCCTCAGGCTTCTCCCTGTTTATCTTCCTGATTAATAAGACAATACTACTGAGTGCTGATGAGACTGACTTTAAAACCCACAGTGGAGGGGAAATGGTCCATGGGCCGGAACCCCAACCAGCAGCTTCTCTAGAATGAAGTATCTGAGAACCACTGCAAAAAGGCAGCATCTAATACCTGCCATTCCATTCCATGCAACGCCCCCAACTCCTCCCCCACCCATCCCCCACCCCCTGCCACACACACACACAATCTCCCTGATGGGTTAAATGTATCATTCGGGAGTGGAATTTAAGTTTAGACCAATTTTCCTAGACACTAAAACTGTAACAAAGCAAGCTCTGATGATAAAAGACAGATTTCACTCCTAGCTTATTTTCCATGAGCACTGGAAAGACCTCAGTACAATGGGAAGGCAGAAAACACACACATATCTGCCCAAACAAATTCAATAATTGCAGTTATTCTGGTCGTTTCTCTCTGTTGTCCCAGACCTGCACATCATCTGGCACTGGATAATCACAGAGGAGTATCCCATCAGAATGATTCCTGCTTTGCCTCACCTGAAACGCAAGTCAGACAAAAATGAGGGGACAGCAAGCCCTCAAAAAAAACTTAGTGTGGGGCGAGAGAAAAGTATAGCAAGAAGATAAAATAAATAGACTAAACTCCTTCTCTGTTTTCCTTGCTTTTTCGTTTTCCTACTTGAAGAAAAGCTTGCAGGGCCTTTGTTGCTGATAAATTTTTAATGTTCTCTTAGGAGAGTGCAGGGAAAGAATAAAAGATTCACACCAACTTTCAGACCAGATCTTCCCTCCACTCTCTGCATTTGTTTCCAAGATGAATACCACCTGGCTGCCTTAGATAAAGTGGGGTTTTATGTGGGGTTTTTTTTTATTCTCTGTGTGTAGGGAGGGTGGGACCCTTTCTATCTTTTCATAATTCTGATGCTTAAGAACCCAATAGTTTGGTACCATTATCTCCCTCATGCACTTGTTGAAGTTGAAAAAAAAAAGATACCTAATTTTCCATTTCAAATCAGAGATCAATGTAAGCTTAATTTATGACACTAATTTCCTTTCCTACAATGGAAGAGAAGTGACGTGAGGTGCTACGGAGAGGTCAGGGATGAGGAGACTGCAGGGCCTGTAGATCTGCTCAACCTCTGAAAATTTACTCTGTGCCTATTTGTGATAAGACAATGCACACAGTTTTGTCAGCTAACTTCTATTATTTTAAAAATATAAAACCAAGCAAGAAGAGCTATACTAGAAGAAGGGGTAGAATCAGGTATGTCAGGGTCAAATGCTTAAGATGACCTCTAGGCTAGTTGAGACTGGCCTCTGAG
The DNA here is from genome assembly GCF_006542625.1 of Nomascus leucogenys. NCBI lineage: Eukaryota > Metazoa > Chordata > Mammalia > Primates > Hylobatidae > Nomascus > Nomascus leucogenys. Next base: position 72,278,872 of record NC_044387.1, on the reverse strand, counting down.
CCACAGCCAGCCCATATAGGGCATTTCTGCAAATTAGAAATAGATCTCTTTGGGCAAAGTAGCCCCCCAGGCCCACAGTTTGGTAAGCAGATGGCTTGGCCAGAGAAGAAGGTGTCTTCTGCCAATTAGATAAGGGTGCCTCTTCCTGTGGGTGGACACAGCCCCATGCCAGGACACAAAGTCTGGCAAACGGAACATGAACACCATCTCTCCTATCTGCACCCTCAGCAGGCTGCCCTTGTGCAGTAGACAACCTGCCCAACTCTATGCAGTGGCCCTGCCAAGCCTGTGCCTTTCCAATAATTATAATAATAGAAATTTCCAGTTTCCCATCAATGGAAATGAAATTTTGTTTACATGTAAGAAGCTTTGAGGTATATGGCAGGCACTACTAAATGTCTCCCCAATATTTATTCTCCCTCTCTTCCTTGGGAATAAACCCTGACTTTATAATAAAAAACCACATTTCCCTGCTTCCTTTGCATCTAGATGTTACTATGTACCTCTTGGCTAGTGAGTTGTAAATAGAAGTGGTGTGCAGAATATGAAAGGATCATTAAAGGGAGTTTTCTGTAATATAAAGGAGTTTTCTGTTATCCACAGCTAAACGTTAGGCACACCGATTCAGTGTTTTCTCTGAGTAAGAGAAATAAGATATGCTTTGTAAGTAAATTGCTATAGATATCTCAACCCCAGCAAACACTTAGAACAGTGCCTGGCATATATTGGATGCTTAAAATATATATGTTGAATGAAATAATTAACAAATGAATGTTTTAGAACTAAAGAGTACCAACTAACATTTATTTGCAGCCCATGATAAAGAAATGTAACATCAAGTAACAAGTAATCTAGTAACATTCTCCCATTCAGTGTTTTCAAACTTTTTAACACCATGACTCATCAAAATAAAAATATTTTACAATAATATCTAGTACTCACCATTACTAAGTGCAATGCACTCTGATATTTTCTATTTTATTCAACTTTAAGAGCTAATTGTGACCTACCAAATTGACTTCATGACTTACTCATTCAACAACTCAGTATTTGAAATCTGTTTAAAAATATACACTAGACAGACTAACTCCTCTATTAGCTTTTCTGTTAACTAACCAATAAGAGACAACGCTAAAATTTAATTTTTTAAATTAAAAACCAAAAATTTTTTTAAATTTACTGGAAAAAAACAGTGGCACAAATGACCAAAACACTACCTATATTTTGTTTGATATTTTTGTACAATAGTTAAATATGATCATGGATGTCTTAAGAAGTCTACAACATAAAGCAAGTAATGAGGCTATCCTGGAAACCCCTCCCTGAGAGCTGGCTAGCTGACCTGTCCTTCTCAGGTATCAGCTCCCGCTTCCTGTTCCACTCTGGCACAGGGCAGCGTGCTCTCTCAGCACTCATCAAAGCCAGGCCATCCTTTCTCCAACCTGGGGTTCATAACCTTCTGCCCTGGGTGCTTAAGGTACTTGCATTAACCAATCTCTGCTGATCAGGGAATCACAAATGTGCTTTCTTTCTCAGCCAGCATTCTCTCAGGGTCTCCAGATGATAATTTAAAGAAGAGAAAAACATCATGGAGTAGTAGAAAATGGTCTGCAATGGGAATGAATATAAGACATTTGCATTTTAATTCTTAGCATCTGGTGGCCATGGGCAAGTGAAGTAATATTGTGGTGTCCCAACTGCTACAAATGGAAAACAAGCCTGATGTCTCAGGCCTGCATACTATGTAATCTACCGCAGTGAGTTGACATGTGTCAATGAAGAAGGTTAACGATGAGATGTGAAGGCTTCTGTGAAAAGTGCCTTCCTCCACAGATTTTGGCGAGCACATAAAGAAGTGAGGATCTACAGGATAATAGAAAAGCACTTTGGAACACTTAGAGGACCTCTAATGCAAACATAAAGCTACCACACAAACCTTGTAAACATAATCAAATGTTAAAGAATTGAAAGATCATCTGCTTCATATCCTCTATTCCTCTCACAAATATTAAGCTCACAGACTCTGAACATTTCTTTCCAAATCATGAGCCTTTGTTTTCTCTGCTGTAAAATGATGATGAACTAGATGACCTACCCTCTCTGTTACAAAAGTCTGTTCCAAAGCATTCTTTGATTCCATGTCAGTGACATAAAACTAAGTGCTAATCTCAATTCTTTGCCCTGGTATTTTATTTTCCAGCATAACCAACACATCACTGTATTCTAATATAGTGATGAGTGCTAGCCACTTTCTTTTGACACATCTATTTAACCAACTGCATATATATTGAGTGTTTTCCAGGTGTACAATATACTAGCAGCTGAGGATACACAGAAGAAGTATAAGAAACATTTATCCCTCAAAAAACTTAAAATTGGCAGATAAAGCTCATTTGATGAACAAGTGCTAAGCAGTGCAGTCCTATGTGAAAGTTCATTGGCAGTTTGGAGATGAGAGAAGTCAGCATATGCTTCAGTGCAAGGCTTCCGCCCACAGCGGTGCTTGTATTGAGACCTAACAGATGAATACACTTTTTTTTTTTTTTTTAAGACAGAGTCTCACTCTGTCACCCAGGCTGGAGTGCAGTGACGTAATCTCAGCTCACTGCAACCTCCGCCTCCCGGGTTCAAGTGATTCTTGTGCCTCAGCCTCCCGAGTAGCTGGGATTACAGGCACACGCCACCGTGCCGGGCTAATTTTTGTATTTTTAGTAGAGATGGGGTTTCACCATGTCAGCCAGGCTGGTCTTGAACTCCTGACCTCAAGCGATCCCCCCACCTCAGCCTCCCAAAGTGCTGGGATTACAGGCATGAGCCACCACGCGTGGCCCAGATGAGTACACTTTGGATGAACAGGCAAGAAGTGGAAAGGATAATCCAGCAGGAACATGGGAGCAAGAATGAACTGTTCAGAGGATGATGAGGGCACTGATCAGACTTTACATCTGCATTTGAACATCATGAAGGGAAGGAAGGCTCATAGGCAGGATGGGGCCATATCAGGAGAGGTTTTTAAAACCAGGTTAAGGACTCTGGATTATCTTCTGCAGGTCACGGGGACCATGATAGGTTCTTGGTGATCGGAGTGACATTTAAACCACTCCAATGTGTTTTTTTTTAAGTATGAATTACTACTTCCAAATCTGCTAGAACTTAGGTTGAATTTATGCAGACATGATACAGTAAAATGAAGTCTCCAATCCTCATGTGTCCTCCCACATGCAGGATCTCCTAGCAGCGTACTTCTGGCCTCTCTCTGACTCCCCCTGAAATTCTTCTCCAGGAGAGGAGGAGTAACTTGTCATTTTGTTGAGCTTGGGATTGAGCCTGTCCCTTCCTCTCTTCTCCTGGGAGCCAGGCTTCTACCAGAAAGTACATATTCAGGGGAGGGCACAGAAGCTCACGCCTGTAATCACAGCACTTTGGGAGGCTGAGGCGGGCAGAGTACTTGAGGTCAGGAGTTCAAGGCTAGCCTGGCCTACATGGTGAAACTCCATCCCAACTAAAAATACAAAAATTAGCTGGGCATGGTGGCCCATGTCTATAGTCCCAGCTACTAGGGAGGCTGAAGCAGAATGATCACTGGAACCCAGGAGATGGAGGTTGCAGTGAGCCAAGATTGTGCCACTGCACTCCAGCCTGGGCAACAGAGTGAGACTCTGTCTCAAAAAAAGAAAGCACTGGCCAGGTGCGGTGGCTCACGCCTGTAATCCCAGCACTTTGGGAGGCCGAGGTGGGCGGATCACAAGGTCAGGAGATTGAGACCATCCTGGCTAACAGAGTGAAACCTCGCCTCCACTAAAAATACAAAAAAAATTAGCCGGGCATGGTGGCGGGCTTCTGTAGTCCCAGCTACTCAGGAAGTTGAGGCAGGAGAATGGCGTGAACCCGGGAGGTGGAGCTTGCAGTGAGCCGAGATCGCACCACTGCACTCCAGCCTGGGTGACAGAGCGAGACTCCGTCTCAAAAAAAAAAAAAAGAAAGAAAGAAAGACATATTTGTCTCTGCTCTTCCCCACCACAGCTTCTATAATGTGTCTGGGTGAGTGTCTGTCTAATTCTAGGGTTAAATATTGGGAATGTTTGCCTACAGGGGTAAACTCTATTCTCTGGCATCAGTTTTACTGGTAATAAAGATGGTGTTTTAATCTTCCATCTGCCTCATTTTTTGTATTTCTCAACTTGTCACAACTCAGATGGGGAGGAGAGCCCTTTATACCTCAATTAAACTATACTGACTTTTCTGAAACTGCAGTACAGATCCTCAGCCGTGCAAATTCAGTTTCCACTGATTCACATAAATGCTTTATACTCTAGACTGAGTGCTTCAGTGAAATGGAACTGTACTCTAGACACTGCCAACTGATGGCAAATGACAGAAGGGACACCAAGACAAACTCATGGCAACACACAGGCAATACTAACAGAGAACCCTGCACAGGAAATTCTAAATTGTAGTTGGGCCCCTACCACCCTCCTGTCACCCATTCTGGCTTGTCCTCTTCCCAACTTCCCAATAATCTAACCTTTCCTTTTCTGGGTGTCCAAACTCCACACCAAACCATGACACCAGGTGTAACTTATGGCCAAAGTAATCCCCAAATTATATTTTCCCCTCTCCTCTACTAACCCCCTGTCCACGCCGCTGTTTACATAAAAAATCTGTATTCTAGGCCCTCTGAGTTAAACAGCAGGATGTATACAAAATGAATAATCAGTGAAATGAACTATTCTAGAGAGTGACTGCATTTTAAAGGATTAATTTGTGATGAGACTCTAAATTGTAACAGGTTGACTATGTGAGGATGAAAATTCTGAGTATACCCTTCCCGGATGAGCCTCTGTCAACACCCCCTTGCCATCCCCACCAAAGGCTAAGTGGACATACAGGCCATTATTATTAATTACTACCACTATTAATAGTAGTTCCAGAAATAGCTACCATTTATGAAGTACCAGCTCTGTGCCAAACATTGTATTAGATGTTTTACATGTATTATATGAATTAATTCACCTTGATAGAGTAAAATGGTAGGTAGGTATTAGGATTCTCATCTTACAGCTAAGAAAAGTGAGGCTCAAAATTTTGCCCTAGAAGCACACAGTAAGTGGCAGAAGCCAGATTCAAACCTAAGTCTACCTGATAATAAATTTCATGTTTTTTACACTATTTTGAGAAGAAGACATCAAGGCAAGAATTCTAACAATTTCCTGGCATTTTTGTCCCCTGCCCTCTGAAAACACAGCAGAAATCGTTTGAAATTGAATATCTGTATCAACCATTTGGAACGCGTCATCAAAGACACTGTCTCCCACTCTAAGAGTTCAATTGATGGCATTTTAGAGGATTTATAACCACTCCCTGCCCTTTTACCTCCCTGCCATCCTTCTGCCAACCAATTCAGCTACATTTGTCAGAAGAAAGCTGTTCCTAGTGACAGATCAGGATTTACTGCAGAAAACAGCTTCTGCAGAGAACTCACAGAGCACCCTACTCCTGGAAACCACAGAAAGAGGTGACATACATTATTAAAATGATAAGAGGGGGAAAAAAGCTTTATGTGAAAGACACCCACTTTCCTACTGTCACTGGGACAGGGGCCAAAAATATAGAATCAATGCCCTCAGATGGGTACAATTATGACAATACATTGAGCTGCCACTCAGAGAAGCATTAACTTCTGGCCCTCACCGCTCCTGGCAATCCCTGAAAGTACTCACATTCCTCAAACCTGGGTCATGCACAGGGACTGACTCCACCAGCATCTCTGAGAGATGTAAAAATGGAGTCATTTAGACACAATAATAACTTTATTACTCTAATCACAAAACAGTGAAATTCCTGCTCCCTGGGCCCCAGGAGAATACTGGTTATCAAATATGGATCTCCAATATTCAAATAATTTAAAAGCCAGAAAATGTACACCAGACTGCCAAACTTGATTTGAAATTCAAGGTTCACAAAACTTTTTTTTTTGAGACAGAGTCTCACACTGTGGCTCAGGCTGGAGTACAGTGGCGTGATCACCGCTTACTTAGCCTCAACGTCCCAAGGTCAAGCAATTCTCTCACGTCATCCCCCCAAGTAGCTGGGACTACAGGTGCATGCCACCACACCTAGGTGATTTTTGTATCTTTTGTAGAGACAGGGTTTCATCATGTTGCCCAGGATGGTCTTAAACTCCTTGTCTCAAGCAATCCTCCTGCCTCGGCCTCCCAAAGTGCTGGGATTAGAGGCATGAGCCAGCGTGCCTGGCCTTACAAAACTTTTTTTGTTTTTTTGTTTTTTTTTTTTTGAGATGGAGTCTTGCTCTGTCACCCAGGCTAGAGTGCAATGGCGCAATCTCAGCTCACGGCAACCTCCGCCTCCTACGTTCAAATGATTCTCGTGCCTCATCCTCCCAAGTAGCTCAGACTACAGGTGTGCACCACCACACCTGGCTAATTTTTGTATTTTTAGTAGGGACAGGGTTTCACCATATTAGCCAGGCTGGTCTCAAACTCCTGACCTCAGGTGATCCATCCACCTCGGCCTCCCAAAGTGCCGGGATTACAAGCATGAGCCACCGCATCCAGCCTGCCAAATATTTTTAAGAATATCTTGTGGCAGTGGTTCTCAACCCAGGTTCCATGTTAGAATCACCTGGGGAGTTAGTTAAAAATACCCATGCTCATGCCCTATCCTGATCCAGTTAAATAATTATCTCCAGGTCTAGTGCCAGGCATCCTTTGTTGCTTCTGATGTGCACCAGGCTGTGGACCACTATCACAAAGCCTCCTGGTCATTATGACCATCAAGTACAACTACACTACACAGGTGCTAAGGTGTCACTTAAGATATTTCAGTGATGGAGTAACAAAAGCTTTTTTTTGTGACCTAGTTTTTTGCTGAGCAGTACTCTGTAAATATAAAGATGACCAATCACACTCTTCAAAGAAAATTCAAGCCCAGGAGGTTAATGGGCATTTCAGATCACAGGGCAATGTCAGTGGTGAGAGCCCTCGGCCTGCACTGCCCATTCAGTCATCAAGTTATCCCGCTTGACAGATACTGTCTTCTACCACCTGCCACATGAGATAAATATTTTCCAGAGCATGTAAAAAGATTTAAAATCTCCATTGAAGGAAAACAAAGGAGTAATTTGAAAGCTTCTAAAACTTCATTATCCATTGGATAGTAGAATGCTGTACATTCTTGAATAAGTTAATTGTCCAAATGAGCACTAGCGGGTTTCCCAGAAATAATAGGATTTGACTAATTCCCAACTAGGATGGAAAGACCCATTACAGAAGAGCCAGTGTTTTAAATTAATGAGTACAAGAATCCAAGCACTGGTTGAAAAACCAAGATTGTAATACAGCAGTGGTTCTCAGCCCTGGTTCTATGTTAGAATCACGTGGAGAGTTACCTAAAAATACCCATGCTCATGCCTTTCCTGATCCAGTTAAATCCAGTTACCCACTTTGTGACCTGCCTTCCACCACTAAAAAGAAGCACGGTCAGTAAGGTGTCACGTCTCTAGCACTATGAAGTACAAAGTGACCCTAAATTCATTCTGTGCTGCTACTGCCACTCTCATGATAAAAAGGATTCCATGTGAGAATGTGCAGATTCATTAAATAAAAATATTGTTCCTTTCTTCTTTTTAAAGTAAGGCCACCCAAAATTTAAGCCTGAGAGCCTCTTCTTAGATCCACTAGATGGTGCAAGCTCTCTTTTTCCAGCAGACTTACCAGGAGGAAAGAACGTTAAAAAATTAATATGGGAGGCTGAGTGCGGTGGCTCATGCCTGTAATCCCAACACTTTGGGAGGCCGAGATGAGCATATCATTTGAGGTGAGGAGTTCGAGACCAGCCTGGTCGACAAGGTGAAACCTCATTTCTACCAAAAACACAAAAAGTTAGCCGGGCGTGGTGGTGCACATTTGTAATCTCAGCTACTTGGGAGGCTGAGGCAGGAGAATTGCATGAACCCGGGAGGTGGAGGTTGCAGTGAGCCGAGATTGTGCCACTGCACTCCAGCCTGAGCAACAGCGCGAGACTCCATCTCAAAACAAAAACAAAAACATATGGGTGCCCCCAAGCAGCCCATGCATTACACAGGATCCTTGAGAGGAAGGGGAGTTGCTGCCTCAGAAATCTATTTTGCAATTAACAAAAACATAATAAAATTTTTCCTAAATTCTTCTTTGGGAGCTCAGGAGTTAAACCTAGGCCATGAAAGGAATAATGAAACTAAGATTTACTTCCAAGGTGCCTAGTGGAAAGAGATGATACTGAAGCCTGGAGATCTGGGTTAGGTCCAAGCTTGACACGATGTGAGCATAAGCAAGTCACTTAACCTCTCTGGTCTTCAATGCCTTTGTCTGAAAAATGAGGAGTTGGAACTAGATAATCTCTGGAATTATGTCTAGTACTAAAGTTCTACAAATGTACGTAACAATCATTTTTCTATCTCCAATTTAATCTCTCCACTTAAGATTTGGCGAGAACCTTAAACACAAAGGACATGTTTCATGAAATCAATCCATCCAATCTGTGAAGTTTTTAAAACTGAGATGTTATTAATTCATTTAGAAAAAAACTGATATATTATCAATTCATTTACTGAAAAACACTTATACATAGAGCACCTACTGGTGCCAAGCATTGGGCTAACACTGTGTCAGGCAAAAAGGACATAGAGACAGATGAGTGCCTCACCTTTGCTCCTCCATGAAACTGAAATGAATTCTAATTTCAGACAAACAGAATGCTATCTTCAAAGAAAAAAACTGGATGGTTAAAATCTACTAGTTGTATTAAAGCATTTAACATAAATATAAATATTACACATGCTTAGTCAGAAAGTTTGATGTCTTGATAAACAACCATAGCGATGATATATTGCCAATTATTTTACCTTGATATCTCATAGGCAACTCAAGTGAAAAACAGTACAGAAAAGCTTGAGGCTCTTATACAATTTCATTTCTACATGTAGAGAGCACATTTCAAACATCATTCTTGGAGCCATCACTCATTCTTCAGAAATATTTTTTGGTTCACTTTTCATAAAATATCTATATCTTCCTTTAAATTTTTCCCGCAGTATCTGTCTCAGCTCTGGTTCTCTTTTGGACTTCCACAACATTTAAGAGTTGCTTACATAGAGCACCTACTGGGTACCAAGCAACAGCCATCTCTAGCCAATCCTAAACACCACCACCCACCCCTGTGCAAGTGCCTCATTTTTCTCCCACTCCATGCCACCTCACAATGCTAGCTAAACATCAGTTCATCAACCTAACCTGACCACTACAGTTCTCATTAGCTTTCTCTCTCATTCCCTCACATTTGCTACATACACAGACACACATACACACACACACACAGGCTCCTACCTAGTTACCATATCTACATTCGAATGTTCATTTATTCAAGAGATGTCATAATACCTATTACATACTTGGCAATGTACTATAAATGTTGCTATAACATTTGTTCAATGAACGAATGAATAAACAAACATGTATGGTTCCCTACTCTCATGGTGTTTACCACCTGGTATGAGAGGTACAACATAACAAATCTATAATGACCATACCAGGTAATCTTCAAGTGCCACTTGGGTGATGCCAGCAAACTCTAGAGAAGTGAAGAGTTATTGCCTATGCCTGGACTGATCAGGAAGAATCTGGGAGGTGGCATGCAGTCTGGACATTGGAGGATGAGAAGATTTGGATATAGTTGGAATAGATGCTAAATATAGTTGGCATCTCAAGTGGAGGAAAGGCATAAGCATGGGCATTTAACTAGAAGGCTGGAATCACACTCGGTATAGCAAATGGCCCAGAATAGCTGGAGAAGTGAGTCTACAGAGAAGGAGGTAGAAGGAGCTTTGGGATTAGCCTAGGAAAAGATTCAAATGGTTGGGTTCTACCAAGTCTACATCTCTGAGTTATTTCTCCTAATAAACCTGATTTCTACAATTCTCTACCTATTTCCTCCTGGCAATATGCCAAATTTGATAAATTACAGTGGAAAGATGATATACACAGAGCCTCTTCTTAGATCCACTAGATGGTGGCATTGTGGGGTGGCATGGAGTGGGAACAAAAGAGCTGTTTAGTCATCTAAATCTATTATTTTCCCAACAAGTATATAACAATAAAAACAAAAACAGTAATAAGAGTTAACTCATACACATTGTTCCAGGCACCCTTTTAAAGTATCAACTCATTTACTCTTCACCAGTCCTATAACGTAAAGCATTATTATCACCCCTATTTTACAAATGAAGAACACGGCTCAGAAAGATTAAGTGTTCTCCCAAAGGCACAGAGCTAGCAAGTGGCAGAGCTGGGAAACCAATCCTGGTAGTCTGACTCTAAAATCCACATCATATTAAATCCTTCACAAAGAACTTATTCACTAGATACCACTACATCTAGGTTCATGTCAATGAATAAATGTGCCTTCCTCTTTTGCTCTCTATTTTAAGTTTACTTACTTAAGCCAGCATTTTTATTTATTTTAGTTTTTTGGGGTTTTTTTGTGTTTTTTTGGCACAGCATTAGATACAGCATTAAAGTGATGGGGTGCCTCAAGATACTATGAAGTTGGCTGTAGGCCAAGGTGATATAGATCCTATGGCCAATTATTTCACTACTTGTTGTGTGATTATGCAAAATGAGAGGAAGGATCTGGTCTTCCATTCACATAATAATATGCCCAGGTATCAGCTGAACACATGCCACGTGCCTTACGGGGAGCCTCCTTGTCTACAAAACATTCAAAGACACAGTGCTTAACTATGCTGGAAACTCAGCACAAGACTTCAGATAGTAATTACAGATATTCTTTAAAAAAAAAAAGAAGCAAATGTTCCAATTGCTTCTATTATATTTCCACATTCTCAGAGGCTTCCCACCATAAACATTTGTCATTTCTTTATGTTCCACAGTTGGTCCACAGTATAGCTCTGGGATAAATAACGGATTCTTGTAGGCTTTTCTATATGTGGATGAAGAGAAAGCATATTTGTATATAGATCTAAATGTCTGGGTACATCATCTTTCCACTTAATAACCTAGAAAATGGGAAGTGAAAAAAAGTAATAATGGTTATACTCAGCTGAAGAAAATCTTCCCATCACATCTTTATTATATAACTTCAAATTATAAGGAGCACTCTTTTTCCCTCTTGCGCATAGCACCAAGGCATCTGGCAGGACTGGGTCAGAGGCAGAACAGTGATATCTTATAGTATTCTGTGATATACATGACATCAGTGAGTGGCCAGTATTGCCATCCCCAACTGGATAACATTTCCACTCGAAAAAAGTTTTATGTTATTGAAATCACTGTCCACATACCTTAATAGCACCACACAGGAGAGAGGGGTTGATTTCATAGTAATAAATAATGCCACTTGGCCAGCATCCTGAACAATGGGAAGTACCTTGCTCAATCAAACACTACTCACACATTAGAGGCCGAAACACATTCTTGGAACCCCTAATATTTAAGAACCCAACAATCTCCTTTCACTACTCGCCTTTAGATACTACTACTAAGTCTTAAGTTATACGAAATATTTTGAGATTCCTTATCTCCACTTTAATACCTTGCTCATTTGGAAAAGGCTTCACCAAAGTGCTTTTATCTACCTTCTCATCTGATGTTCACCACAGCCTTGGGAGGCTGACAAGGTGGGGATTACCATAGAAGACAAAACTGAATCCTTAATTGGGTTAACACCCTTGACAGCACACATAACTAGAACCCCTGTCTTCTGAATCCTAGTTCAGCGAAAGAGCATAAACAGCAAAAGTGCCGGCACAAGGGTATAGGTCAGTGCTCCTCCACGTGTGTTCACTGGAGTACCTGGGTGCCAGCTCATGTGCAAATTCCTGGGCCTCAACCCTACCTATTAAAGCAGAATCTCCGGAACCCAGGAGTTTGCAATGAAGAAGTTCCCCAGTAACTAGCTGCACATTCAAGTTTGAGAACATGAATAAATAGGAAAACAATTATATAAGCAACTGAGTTGATACCACATTCTGAGAGAAATAAGAGAAAATCAAAAGTTAGGGGTCAGGCGTGGTGGCTCATGCCTGCAATCCCAGTACTTTGGGAGGCCAAGGTGGGTGGATCACTTGAGGTCAGGAGTTTGAGACCAGCCTGGCCAACATGGTGAAACTCTGTCTTCACTAAAAATACAAAAATTAACTGGGCATTGTGGCATGTGCTTGTAATCCCAGCTACTCGGGAGGCTGAGGCAGGAGAATCGCTTGAATCTGGGAGGCGGAGGTTGCAGTGAACCGAGATCATGCCACTGCACTCCAGTCTGGGCGACAGAGCGAGACGCCGTTTCAAAAAAATAAAAATAAAAAGAAAAGAAAAAAAAAGAAAATCAAAAGTGATGCTGGCTGTGAAATAATGTAAAAGTATGTTAAGGAGCAATAAGCATATTATCTAAAATCAAAACACTATAGTGACCAAAAATGGTATAAAATTTATTGGCTAGTAACACACAGTGTCATATGAAGGATGTCTCACTTTAGAGATTCAGCTGGTTACATAAATAAGTAATAATAGGTAGTATGTATTTAGCACTAAGTGCCAGAGACAATGATAAGCACTTTAAATGTATAATCTTACTTAGTCTTTACAAAAGCCCGATAAGGTAGGTATTATTATCCCTAGTTTACAAATATACACCAATGAGAATACCTGCCACAGGCACATAAAGTAGCAAAGAACTAGACTCAAACCAAGGTCTTGCTAACCTAAAAACCCATTTCTTGAACTGTCAAGCTAGGCAGCTTCCCAAAATTGTATCAGTTGAATATAATGCATTAATTGAATATATTAGATGGTACACACTTTGTTTTCAATTAATCAAGAATCTCCAAGTCAAAGGCTCTTACACTTGTCACTAAAATTTTCTAGATCTACTTAATAGCTGGCTCTCACTGGATAGAGAAATTATTAATTTAGTCTAAAACTGGCCTGCTTAATATGATTTTTTCAATCCAGATTTAATAGTGCTACCATCACTCCATGTTACCTAGTTGCTGGCCCACAACAGGACTGGGCCTTTTAATTACCTCGTTCAATTGCATTTACTGACTGATTATATTGATGGTTACATCTGGCCCTCTGCTTCCACGGTACTCTTCTGTTTAAGTCCAGGGGAACTGAGTAGACAGAATGATTGCTTGGGCTCCACCACTCCCATCCCAGCTGAGCCAGGCTCCTTAATTATGGCTCCCTTGGTTACAACTGGATCTCGGACAGCATCTGATAATGTAAGTGTGAGATGGCACCAGGGGCATTGAGCTTTCCTGCCAAGTTTAAGAATCCCCAACTTCCCCAACTGCTGGGTGGCTCTAAATGGAATACCTGCCTGTCCCGGAACCAGATGGAGCCTGCCTGTGAAACTGTGGAGACAATAGTGGCAACTTCTAAGAAGAACCACCTCATTTCTGCAGGACATTGTGGGAATCCCCCTAACTTCTTACCAAACCAGCAGTCTGTGGGCTGAGGTGAGCACACAGGTATGCTTTCAGCACAGTGGAGAACAGAATCTAAGTCACTGGTTTACTCCAGGCATGGTAAGAAACAGGCAAAGTTCCACATGAACAAATACAGCTCAAGATTATTACAAGAAGAGGAATAAGCAGCTGGCAAAAATAGAACAAGACAATGTTCAGGAGCCTTCAGTGACGAAAAACCATGGGTCAATAAGGTTAACAATGTTTTGTGGGGTTTTCTGCAAATTATTGAAATATGTAAATAGAAATATGAAATGCAGAGATCAAAAAAAGTATTCCTCTGTATCTTTTAGTTTGGTTCACCCCAGAGATGGTGCCTTGTTTGGGGCTCAACTAAGTCAAGGGAAGCTACAAAAGATTTAACAAAGAACCACCAAATTTAAAAAACAAAATCTCAAAATTCCAAAGCCAAGGTGGCATCTTACATTCCGTGCTTTTGATTCCTTCTTCCCATTTTCCACTGAAAGGAATGACATAAGTGAAATCCACAGCATTATAGGAAACCAGGCATAAAACTTCAAGACGTTTTTCCTCAGGAAGTGGTACAGATGACAAGTGACAAAGAGCAGAGACCTGCTGAAGCATCCAAAAATCCAACGGGAAGTCTGCCAGAGAACAAGTAAGAGGACTTGTGTCTACCCTTCTCCTACTCCAGAACTCCCGCTACTATCTCCCAGACTAGAGAGGCACGAGGAAGAACGGACAGGAGAAATGAAATTAAATCATGGTTGAACAGCATGCTGTCCTGCCCACTCCTCACTATGACATAAGCGATCAGTGCATTCCTCCTGCAAACTCAGCACCCAATTATAGCCCATTACTATTTTATAATGGTGATAATAATTTGAAGATGGTATTTAATTGCTCTTAAAATCTTCAGTCACTATTTTCACTGGGCATAAAAGTCCAAAATATGCCTGGCCGGTAAGAGCCAAACTGGGCTCTACTAGAGTTCCAGCCTGCCTGCCCACACACATACTTATAGCAAGTGGGCAACTCACAAGTGTGGCTGCTCTCAGCCTCTCAAAACTTCCATCTTTACTTCTCTAGTTCCCAAAAAACTTCCATCCATCAACCTAAGTCAATAAGCCATGAATTACTGAGCTTGCAGGATGCAGATCATGAATACGTATGTGCGTGTTTGGAAGACAAGCTTGCAAAACAAATGGGCTCCACAGCGGCTTATATGAACCCAGCACACATGCCTTTAAGGAAATGGCTGAAATTATTCTACCCATGTATATTGTTCAAGCATGGTTTCAGCACACAAGAGATGGTGGAAAAATCAGTTTTTCTGGTAGATTTTTTGCTTCTGTCTTTCCAAGTGCTCTTGAATGGAATAATCTATTGAATGAAACACAGCTGGCTGCTCTTTGCAAAAACCAAAGGTGCAGGCTTTCTTTGAGGTCACAGTTATCATTGCTAATGCCTGTGAGCTGCCTGCAGAAAGAATGGTATGTAATTATCTTCCCTTCCATCTATCTCTTACTTCAGCACATTCACCTCAAGGTCTCTACCTCTATCCACCAGAGATAGTCCCAAACTTTTGCCATAATTTGGTAACAATCTCTTTTTAAAAAGGAGCAAAACAACCCACTAAACAAATACTACCCTACCCTAGTTCACAAGACATTTGACAGAAATAATATGACTGAACCTAAGGTGCTACTTGTACAATCTTTTCTCATCCAAACAACCTACCAGTCCCCTCTTTCTAATCCTGCCAGATCCAGGACAAGCACTGAAGCCATCTTTGGCTGCAACTGCCAACTCTCCACGGGTCTCCCACCAGCCCAGGACCCTGAAACAACACATCTGGATGGAGATTTTCCCAAGCTAATGACAAAACCAATTAGACTGCTTCACTTGTTTTTGTCTGCTACAAACCTCATTTCCTGTTCCACATCAATTTTTATATGATACTTGCTCTTAAACACAGAACCCACCAAAAACTCATTTTTATTTATTTATTTATTATTATTTTTTTTATTTTTTACATGGAGTCTCTGTTGCCCAGGCTGGAGTACAGTGGTGCGATCTCAGCTCACTGCAACCTCTGCCTCCTGGGTTCAAGCAATACTCCTGCCTCAGCCTCCTGAGTAGCTGGGTCTACAGGCACCCGCCACCATGCCCAGCTAATTTTCCTATCTTTAGTAGAGACAGAGTTTCACCGTGTTGGCCAAGCTGGTCTCAAACTCCTGACCTCAGGTGATGTGCCCTCCTCGGCCTCCCAAAGTGCTGGGATTACAGGCGTGAGCCACCATGCCTGGCCCAAAAACTCATTTTTAAATTGGTAAGACCAAATTGAAAGTAATGAATATGATTTCATGCCAAAAGTGCAAATTATTTTGAGCTGGTAGTTCATGTGGTGTCCAATAGATGTCACTGTGTTTCCCTCACAAACAAAATATCCCTAGTACCCCTGTGA
Organism: Nomascus leucogenys; assembly: GCF_006542625.1. NCBI lineage: Eukaryota > Metazoa > Chordata > Mammalia > Primates > Hylobatidae > Nomascus > Nomascus leucogenys. Next base: position 72,262,904 of record NC_044387.1, on the reverse strand, counting down.
ATTATTTGAAAAGCCCCAGGGCTCCTTGATGCACTGTTTGGGAACCACAGATGCAGGCCCTTCCAGGGGTTTCAGGAAAGAGCAGGGAAGCAGGGTCAAATGCAAAATCACCTAACAATAGAAAAGAGCATGTGCTCGGAATAACACGGGCACTGAGAGCTGCCAACTCTAGGGAACAGAGAAGCCTAGAACCCCCAATGTCAGGGACAGCTGCAGGAAGCTGTGGGATTTAGGCTGGTCCTTGAAGAAAGAGTAAGACTTCACCACAGATGAGGAAGGAAGAGAACGTTCCAAGCAGAGAAAACGGACTGAGTATAGGAGAGAGGCCTTGAACCAAGAATGAGGATGGTACGGAGTCGGGGCTGTGACACAACATGTAGACTAAGAACATTGTAGGAAGTGGAGCCACTTGAGGTTTCAGAGGAAGGATGATGTGTTTAGAAAATTTAATCCAGCAGTTATATGTGAGATAATCTGAAGAAAGAAGTTGTAGTAATGGGACCATAAGTGAAAACTAACCCTGGTCAAGATATGTGGAGATGAAGACCCAGAGTGACACTATCGGGAGAAGAAACAGAAAAACAGACTCAAGAACCTTGCAGGAAAAGGTTGGCACTATATTTGGGAAGATTAAGGGAAAAAATTCAAGGATGATTCAGAGTTCTATGCCAGGTAAGTGGGAAAAGTGATATTATTCACAAAAAGAAGGTATGCAGAGGATGAATTAAGCTAGCCTCGGGAGAAAGACATTATGAGTTTGCCTTCTGACATTGTAAGTCTGAGGAAGCAACAGGTCATTGAGATGAAGAGATCTAGCCAGTGGTCAAATACTCAGCCCCAGCAGCTTTTTAGGCCATCTGTGCAGAGCGAGGATAGCGATCACGAGGGTCAGTCAGTGCAGGAACAGTCCCTGAGGCGTGCCCACATTTAGGGAAAGACAACATCCAGTCAGCAGAGCAGACAGACCCTAAGGAGAACTAAGAGAGTTCAGAGTGTGGCATCAAAGGGGGAAAAGAGGAAACCCAGGTCCAGGGAGTCAGAAGCCCCAGGGGTTGTTAATAAAGCGATTCTTTATTTTTTTTTATTTTTATTTTTTTTGCAGATAGAGTCTCGCTCTGTCGCCCAGGCTGGAGTGCAGTGGTGCGATTTCGGCTCACTGCAACCTCTGCCTCCCAGGTTCAAACAATTCTCCTGCCTCAGCCTCCCGAGTAGCTGGGACTACAGGCACATGCCACCACACCTGGCTAATTTTTTGTATTTTTTAGTAGAAACAAGGTTTCACCATATTGGCCAGGCTGGTCTCTAACTCCCGACCTCGTGATCCACCCACCTTGGCCTCCCAAAGTGCTGGGATTACAGGCGTGAGCCACCGCACCCGGCCACAATCCCAATATTTTTAAGCAAATGCTAAGTGCATTTATTAGCCTGGTGAGGAAAAAGCTGGATGCAGTCCTTAAGGGAGAAGCAGTCATCTCTTTTAGGTAGTGTGAAAAGGTTTTTTAGCTAGAGAGCAGGACAATCCCTTCTCTCTTAAGTCTTGAATCACTTGTGTCCGTCTTTTTCTCCATACCTTTCCCTTCTCTTGAATCCCCTGCCTATTTTCTTCTGTTCATCACCACACTACCCAGAATGCCAGTCCACACTAGCGGCCTTATTTTGTCACCACCAGCTGGTTCCTGAGCCCCTTATCTGACTCCCTCTGCACTGCTTACTATGGATATCAATGTTCACCTACCTTACAAATCACATTAGGGTCTTTTCTCAGTCCTCATGGTCCCTGACCTCTTTTGGCCATCACAGCTCTCCTGGTGTACTTTCATCCAAACACACTCCTCCACGCCCTCCCTACCTGCTCACCTTCAAGGTTCGGCACAATGTCACTCTCTCCCTCCCCACCCACCCTGGCTAGTTTCTCTGTCACAGCACTTAGTTTTTCTTGCTTAAATTAACATGTCAGTCTCCTGGGTCCCAGAATATAAACTCCATGGAGATGACAGAGTTTTTCAGCCACCTTCATTTCCCCATGGAGTCTGGCAGTACTTTGCACCTGGTGCACACTGACTAAATGGTCTTTGAACAAACAATATTATCCTTTTACTGCATATGAGATGGCAGAATCTGTCCTGCAATAGTTATGATAATACCTTTGCATATAACAGTATATGATTTTTCAGAACACACTTATATTTGACTTTCATACCCTGTAAGGAGGAAAGAGGAGGTCTACTATCCTCATTGTACAGCTATGGAAATGTGATATGATTTGCCCAAATCTCATCTTGAATTGTAGCTCCCACAATTCCCTCATGTCGTGGGAAGGACACAGTGGGAGGTAAATGAATCATGGGGGTGGGTCTTTCCCATGCTGTTCTGATGACATTGAATAAGTCTCATGAGATCTTATGGTTTTATAAATAGGAGTTTCCCTGCACAAGCTCTCTCTCTATGCCTGCCGTCATCCATGTAAGATGTAACTTGTTCCTGCTTGCCTTCCACCATGATTGTGAGGCCTCCCCACCCATGTAAAACTGTGAGTCCATTAAACTTCTTTTTCTTCCCAGTCTCAGGTATGTCTTTATCAGCAGCGTGAAAATGGACTAAAATGTGACTCAAGGAGGTTGGAAGCTTTGCACAAGTTCACACACCAGTAGTAAATAAAAGAGCCAGGACTAGAACCCAGATCTCTGACTCACAGTCTAGTGCTCTTCCACTGCACACCCTCTGTATAAATTCGTGTAATAATAAGCCTGATTTGGTGATGGCTACTTGTGCTTCAGATATTCCTTCATTTATTCATATCTAGTATGTTGTTAGTATTTCTACCCATCACACTGGAGTCCAACTCTGATTTTAGGTTCCAGAGGACAAGGATCAATAAACAGAATGAGGCAGTAACTATAAGCTATAACAAGTGGATTCACTAATGTGTTCCTAGAAAATTTTAAGCTGCAATTTACTTATGCATTAAACCCAAACACACTCTACAGGAACCATATCTACCTGCCAATTATTGCTCTAAGATGCTGATACTGGTAAACGAGCATGCTGATGGCTTCCAACGGCCCTCTAAATCTACTCTCCACCTTTTCCACCTTGCCCTATGCCCCAGTAGACCTGTATGGACCTTTTTCCCATGGTTCCCTTCCATATGCTTTCTACTTGGGTTCACCCAATGGGGTTCCAGCAGGAGACTAGAAGGAAGAAGAAGGAAACCTGGCTATTTGTTCCCCTGACTCCCCTCTGAAGGGTTGCCTCAGGCAGGTTGTAACCCATGACTGAAGTTCATGGCTCTTATCAGGTGGGCCTCTCCACATATGTCTCTTTGACCCTTTACAGCACATTCAGTCTTAGGGGTGGCAACTGTGGTAAACCCCTGCCCAGAATATGGCCACAAATTCTTTAATACTGCTACTATAAAGAGGTGGGGTCTTTGTCCTCTCCCCTTGAAAGTGAGTGGTCTCTGTGCGACTATGAACAATGAAATATGGCATAAGGGATACTCTTCCAGGTTCCAAACCCCAGCCTTAGGAGACTAGCAGCTTCTATCTCTTGCCTCTTTGGCACACTCACTCTCAGAGCCCTTGGAGTTCAATCAGTACAGGAATCCAATTACCGGAGGCTGCCATGCTGTGAAGATGCCCAAGCAGCCCTGTGGAGAGGCTGTGTGGAAGGAGGGAAAGAAGGAGAGAGAGATCTAGTCAGCCCCAAGCTGTTCACGCCCCAGCCAGCTGAGGCCCCAGACATCACAGAGCAGTGATGAGCTGTCCCCACCATGTCCTGACTGCATTCCTGAACCAGAGAATCATGATTTATACTAATAACCAATGGCTGGTTTAAGTCACTAAGTTTGAGAATAGTTTATTACACAGTGCTAGATCACTGAAACACCACACTGTTGTAACTAATCCACTTATTAAGCTCCCCTCACTACCCAGTCTGAATGCCATCTATTCCTTCTGGGTCCCTGACTAAATACACAACATGACAAACATTAGGGCTGATAATCATATTCTAGACTTCTCTGCTTCTGAAAAAATGGCAGAACTGCACTTCCCCCTGAGGTCAGATGTGGCCTGGTGACTTGCTTTGCTTCAGACAATGAAATGTCAATAGAAATGATATGTGTTACTTCCAGATAAAAGCTTCAAGAGCCAGTGGGCCATTCACAAGGTTCTCTTCTCCCTGACATCACCTTGAGACCAGTGGTATCAGTTCCAGATAGTGGAGGCTCTATCAACTTGGATCCCTGAGTGAGGGTAACATGGAGAAAAGCTAGCTACAAATTGCTCATCCCACAAGCAAAACACAGTGATGATGCAATGCAAAGATGCAGTGTGAACAAGAGACAAACGTCTGTTATTTTAGCCCCTGAGATTTCAGTGTTGTTTGTGACTACAGCATAATCATCATGACTACTACTATAAGCTCCTCTGTCAAGCTAATCCTGACCGAAATGCCCCCATGCATTAGGGGTCCACTTGAACTCTTGAATATTCTGTACACCAGGAAAGAGGTCTCTATATTAAGCAAATATATATAACCATCTTGTACATATCTATAATCAGAAAAACCATGGAAATCCATCAACCATCGTAGTGGCCTTGGAAATGCACCTTGCAGACTTCCAACTACAGGGAGCATTACTGAGCTGGGGCCGCTGCTGCTAAACTCTGGAATCTTCTCCACATTTGCTCTGAGGCTACACTTCCTACAGGTTGTTCCCAGCCAGTGACTGGGATCACTGAGTATAGTAAGCATACTAAGGCAGGCCTGTTCCTGAGAGATGCAGGCCTCAAATAACCTTTCTCAGACTTTTCAACAGTCTAGGACACTTCCAGCCAGCCTTCTCTGCCTCTCTCATCACTTGGGGTCAGATTGGTGTTGCAGTCTGAAAGCTCTCCCAGGCTTCCCCCATCTTGCTCCTATTTTCTTTCACACAGGCATTTCCCCACATAAAATCCTTGCACATTTAATCCTATCTTGGCATCTGCTTCTCTGAGAACCCAGACTAACAGAACTACACCAATGAATATTCAGCCTTGAAAATTTAGCTTTGACAAATTAAACATACAGAGACAACAAAACTAGCTCTTGTTGAATAAGGGCTGTCCCATTAATCTGAAGTCATAAATAACCAGTTTTGCACAAAATCATATCCGTATCTATAGCTGGATCTAATTCCTATATTACCTATGTTAACATAGTATCATTTTATTTAATATGACTTTTACAAAGTATGATTTTGACCTTAAATTAAAAATTTATCCTTTCCCATACGTCCAAAATAGGCTTCCAATCCCTTATCCCAAACCCTGGAGACCATGTGTATTTTGGAATGCAAAACTTTAAGAAAAGTAATGTATATCTGCCATATTTGACAGAACCTCCCCCAGTGGGGCTGCAGGCAGCACCTTATAATCAAATACATTACTGTTTTTTCTACGAAACATACAAACATTAACAGAAGTGAGATAAAAGTAAATAGCCTCGAGGTAGTTCAAGTAGGGTTCAATACCAAATAAGTTCATCAAAAGTTAGGTTGTGAACCAAGTGAATTGTAAGAAAACATTCAGTTTCCAGAGCTTTTGAAGTTTACGTTGTGAATAAGGAACTGTGAACATATTCACACTACAGAAAACTATGCAGCCCCTTAAAAAAATCAGAAATGCCATTTTACTAACAGAAAAATAAATGGCCATCTGGATGAGGAAAGCACATAACACAAGAACTTACGAGAACAACTTGCAAAGGCTAAGTATTGTATTATCCTTACATAGAGTGGGAAGAGGAAAGCGGAGACAATCTTCACTTGTCAAGGACTCCCACTCCTCACCTTTTATTATCCACAACACTTTGTGATGACTTCATCTCTGGTTCAGAAATGCTGTAGAAATATTGTTTAAGCATGAAATTATTTATATTATTTATGAGACTGAGAGAATAGGTTCACCTCTGTAAACTGCCTATGCTGATGGCAGGTAACTAAAATGTTACGCATAAGTTGGTGGCTGAGAGAGTGCACAAAGAAAATTTATTTAGGATACTAAATAAGCCTCACAGAATAACTAGAGGTGGCTGGCCAGATGGCCAAACAGGAACTACTCCAGTCTGCAGCACTCAGCAAGATCAATGCAGAAGGTGGGTGATTTCTGCATTTCCCATTGAGGTACCCGGTTCATCTCATTGGGAATGGCTAGACAGTGGGTGCAGCCTACCGACGGCGAGCCAAAGCAGGGTGGGGCATTGCCTCACCGGGAAGCTCGAGGAGTTGGGGAACTCCCTCCCCTAGCCAAGGGAAACCGTGAGGGACTGTGCCGTGAAGAACAGTGCATTCCAGCCAGATACTACACATTTCCCACAGTCCACAACCCGCAGACCAGGAGATTCCCTCAGGTGACTACATCACCAAGGCCCTGGGTTTCCAGCACAAAATTGGCTGGCCATTTGGGCAGACACTGAGCTAGCTGCAAGACGTTTTTTTGTTTTGTTTTGTTTTGTTTCATACCCCAGTGGCGCCTGGAAGGCCAGCGAGACAGAACCGTTCACTCCCCTAAAAGGGGGGCTGAAGCCAGGGAACCAAGTGTTCTAGCTCAGCAGATCCCACCCCCACAGAGGCCAGCAAGCTAAGATCCACTGGCTTGAAATTCTCGCTGCCAGCACAACAGTCTGAAGTCGACCTGGGACACTCGAGCTTGGTGGGGGGAGGGGGCATCCACCATTACTGAGGCTTGAGTAGGCAGTTTTCCCCTCACAGTATAAACAAAGTCACCTGGAAGTTCGAACTGGACAGAGCCCTCCGCAGCTCAGCAAAGCCGCTGTAGCCAGACTGCCTCTCTAGATTCCTCCTCTCTGGGCAGGGCATCTCTGAAAGAAAGGCAGCAGCCCCAGTCAGGGGCTTAGAGATAAAACTCCCATCTCCCTGGGAAAGAGCACCTGGGGAAAGGGGCAGCTATGGGCACAGCCTCAGCAGACTTAAACGTTCCTGCCTGCCAGCTCTGAAGAGAGCAGCAGATCTCCCAGCACAGCACTCGAGCTCTGCCAAGGGACAGACTGCCTCCTCAAGTGGGTCCCTGACCCCTGTGCCTCCTGACAGGGAGACACCTCCCAGCAGGGGTCAACAGACACCCCATACAGGAGAGCTCCAGCTGGCATCTGGTGGGTGACCCTCTGGGACGAAGCTTCCAGAGGAAGGCACAGGCAGCAATCTTTGCTGTTCTGCAGCCTCCACTAGTGATACCTAGGCAAACAGGGTCTGGAGTGGACCTCCAGCAAACTCCAGCAGACCTGCAGCAGAAGGGCCTGACTGTTGGAATGAAAACTAACAAACAGAAAGAAATGGCATCAACATCAACAAAAAGGACGTCCACTCAAAAACCCCATCCAAAGGTCAACAACATCAAAGACCAAAGGTAGATAAATCCACAAAGATGAAGAAAAATCAGCACAAAAAGGCTGAAAATCCAAAAACCAGAATGCCTCTTCTCCTCCAAAGCATCACAACACCTCGCCAGCAAGGGAACAAAACTGGACAGAGAATGAGTTTGACAAATTGACCGAAGTAGGCTTCAGAAGGTAGGTAATAACAAACTCCTCCAAGCTAAAGAAGCATGTTCTAACCCAATGCAAGGAAGCTAAGAATCTTGATAAAAGGGTAGAGGAATTGCTATCTAGAATAACCAGTTTAGAAAAGAATGTAAATAACCTGATGGAGCTGAAAAACACAACACGAGCACTTCATGAAGCGTACACAAGCATCAACAGCCGCATCAATCAAGTGGAAGAAAGGATATCAGAGATTGAAGATCAACTTAATGAAATAAAGTGTGAAGACAAGATTAGAGAAAAAAAGAATGAAAAGGAATGAACAAAGCCTCCAAGAAATATGAGACTATGTGAAAAGACCAAACCTATGCTTAATTGGTGTACCTGAAAGTGACGCGGATAATGAAACCAACTTGGAAAACACTCTTCAGGATATTATCCAGGTGAACATCCCCATCCTGGCAAGACAGGCCAACATTCAAATTCAGAAAATACAGAGAACACCACAAAGATACATCTCGAGAAGAGCAACCCCAAGACACATAATTGTCAGATTCACCAAAGTTGAAATGAAGGAAAAAATGTTAAGGGCAGCCAGAGAGAAAGGTCAAGCTACACACAAAGGGAAGCCCATCAGACTAACAGGGGATCTCTCTGCAGAAACCCTACAAGCCAGCAGAGACTGGGGGCCAACATTCAACATTCTTAAAGAGAGAATTTTCAAGCCAGAATTTCATATCCAGCCAAACTAAGCTTCCTAAGTGAAGGAGAAATAAAATCCTTTACAGACAAGCAAATGCTGAGAGATTTTGTCACCACCACACCTGCCTTACAAGAGCTCCTGAAGGAAGCACTAAACATGAAAAAGAAAAACCAAAACCAGCCACTGCAGAAACATACTAAATTGTAAAGACTACCGACACTATGAAGAAACTGCATCAACTAATGGGCAAAATAACCAGCTAGCATCATAATGACAGGATCAAATTCACACACAACAAATATTAACCTTAAATGTAAATGGGCTAAATACCCTCACTTAAAAGACACAGACTTGCAAATTGGATAGAGTTAAGACCCATCAGTGTGCTGTATTCAGGAGACCTATCTCATGTGCAAAGACACACATAGGCTCAAAATAAAGGGATGGAGGAATATTTACCAAGCAAATGAAAGCAAAAAAAAGCAGTATTGCAAGCCTAGTCTCTGATAAAACATACTTTAAACCAACAAAGATCAAAAGAGACAAAGAAGGGCATTACATAATGGTAAAGGGATCAATGCGACAAGAAGAGCTAACTATCCTAAATATACATGCACCCAATAAAGTAGCACCCAGATTCACAAAACAAGTTCTTAGACACCTACAAAGAGACTTAGACTCCCACAAAATAATAGCGGGAGACTTTAACACCCCACTGTCAATATTAGACAGATCAACAAGACAGAAAATTAACAAAGATATTCAGGACTTGAACTCAGCTCTGGACCAAGCAGACCTAATAGACATCTACAGGACTCTCCACCCCAAATCAACAGAATATACATTCTTCTCAGCACCACACTTATTCTAAAATTGACCACACAATTGGAAGTAAAACACGCCTCAGCAAATGCAAAAGAATGGAAATCATAACAAACAGTCTCTCAGACCAACCACAGTGCAATCAAATTAGAACTCAGGATTAAGAAACTCACTCAAAACCACACAACTACATGGAAACTGAACAACCTGCTCCTGAATAACTACTGGGTAAATAATGAAATTAAGGCAGAAATAAATAAGTTCTTTGAAACCAATGGGAATAAAGACACAACATACCAAAATCTCTGGGACACAGCTAAAGTAGTGTTTAGAGGTAAATTTATAGTACTAAATGCCCACAGGAAAAGGTGGGAAAGATCTAAAATTGACACCCTAACATTACAATGAAAAGAACTAGAGAAGCAAGAGCAAACAAATTCAAAAGCTAGCAGAAGACAAGATACACCTAAGATCAGAGCAGAACTGAAGGAGATAGAGACATGAAAAACTCTTCAAAAAATCAATGAATCCAGGAGCTGGTTTTTTGAAAACATTAACAAAATAGATAGACTGTTAGCCAGGCTAATAAAAAAGAAAAGAGAGAAGAATCAAATAGACACAATAAAAAATGACAAAGGTGGCCAGGCACAGTGGCTCACACCTGTAATCCCAGCACTTTGGGAGGCCGAAGTGGGCGGATCACGAGGTCAGGAGACCGAGACCATCCTGGCTAACGTGGTGAAACCCTGTCTCTACTAAAAATACAAAAAGTTCGCCAGGCATGGTGGCGGGAGCCTATAGTCCCAGCTACTCGGGAGGCTGAGGCAGGAGAATGGCATGAACCCAGGAGGCGGAGCTTGCAGTGAGCCGAGATCGTGCCACTGCACTCCAGCCTGGGCGACAGAGCGAGATTCCGTCTCAAAAAACAAAAAGACAAAGGGGATATCACCACTCATCCCACAGAAATACAAACTACAATCAGAGAATACTATAAACACCTCTACGCAAATAAACTAGAAAATCTAGAAGAAATGGATAAATTCCTGGACACATACACCCTCCCAAGACTAAACCAGGAAGAAGTCGAATCCCTGAATAGACCAATAACAAGTTAACTAATGCCTACCAACCAAAAAAAAGCCCAGGACCAGACAGATTCACAGCCAAATTCTACCAGAGGTACAAAGATGAGCTGGTACCATTCCATCTGAAACTATTCCAAACAATAGAAAAAGAGGGACTCCTCCCTAACTCATTTTATGAAGCCAGTATCATCCTGGTACCAAAACCTGGCAGAGACACCACAAAAAAAGAAAATTTCACACCAATGTCCCTGATGAACATCGATCTGAAAATCCTCAACAAAATACTGGCGAACCGAATCCAGCAGCACATCAAAAAGCTTATCCACCACGATCATGTCAGCTTCATCCCTGGGATGCAAGGCTGGTTCAACATATGCAAATCAATAAACCTAATCCATCGCATAAACAGAACCAATTACAAAAACCACGATTATCTCAATAGATGCAGAAAAGGCCTTCAAAAAAATTCAACACCCCTTCATGCTAAAAACTCTCAATAAACTAAGCACTGATGGAATGTATCTCAAAATAATAAGAGCTATTTATGACAAACCCACAGCCAATATCATACCGAATGGGCAAAAGCTGGAAGCATTCTCTTTGAAAACTGGCACAAGATAAGGACGGCCTCTCTCACCACTCCTATTCAACATAATAGTGGAAGTTCTGGCCAGGGCACTCAGGCAAGAGAAAGAAATAAAGGGTATTCAAACAGGAAGAGAGGAAGTCAAATTGTCTCTGTTTGCAGATGACATGATTGTATATTTAGAAAACCCCATCGTCTCAGCCAAAAATCTCCTTAAACTGATAAGCAACTTCAGCAGTCTCAGGATACAAAATTAATGTGCAAAATCACAAGCATTCCTATACATAAATAATAGAAAAACAGAGAGCCAAATTATGAGTGAACTCCCACTCACGATTGCTACAAAGAAAATAAAATATCTAGGAATACAAGTTACAAGGCATGTGAAGGACCTCTTCAAGGAGAACTACAAACCACTGCTCAAGGAAATAAGAGAGGACACAAACAAATGGAAAAACATTCTATGCTCATGGATAGGAAGAATCAATATCGTGAAAATGGCCATACTGCCCAAAGTAATTTATAGATTCAATGCTATCCCCATCAAGCTACCATTGACTTTCTTCACAGAATTAGAAAAAACTACTTTAAATTTCATATGGAACCAAAAAAGAGCTTGTATAGCCAACACAATCCTAAGCAAAAAGAACAAAGCTGGGGCATCACACTACCTGACTTCAAACTATACTACAAGGCTACAGTAACCAAAACAGCAGGGTACTCGTACCAAAACAGATATATAGACCAGTGGAACATAACAGAGACCTTAGAAATAATGCTACACATCTACAACCACCTAATCTTCGACAAACCTGACTAAAACAAGCAATGGGGAAAGGATTCCCTATTTAATAAATGGTGCTGGGAAAACTGGCTAGCCATATGCAGAAAACTGAAATTGGACCCCTTCCTTACACCTTATACAAAAATTAACTCATGATGGATTAAAGACTTAAATGTAAGACCTAAAACCATAAAAACCCTAGAAGAAAACCTAGATAATACCATTCAGGACATAGGCATGGGCAAAGACTCCAGGACTAAAACATCAAAAGCAATGGCAACAAAAGCCAAAATTGATAAATGGGATCTAATTAAACCAAAGAGCTTCTGCACAGCAAAAGAAACTAGCATCAGAGTGAACACACAACCTACAGAATGGGAGAAAATTTTTGCAATCTATCCATCTGACAAAGGGCTAATATCCAGAATCTACAAGGAACTTAAACAAATTTACAAGAAAAAACCCCACCAAAAAGTGGACAAAGATTATGAACAGACATTTCTCAAAAGAAGACATTTATGCAGCCAACGAACATATGAAAAAAAGCTCACCATCATTGGTCATTAGAGAAATTCAAATCAAAACCACAATGAGATATCATCTCACACCAGTTAGAATGGCAATCATTAAAAAGTCAGGGAACAGTCGGGCGCAGTGGCTCAGGCCTGTAATCTCAGCACTTTGGGAGGCTTAGGCGGGTGGGTCACTAGGTCAGGAGATCGAGACCATCCTGGCTAACACAGTGAAACCCCGTCTCTACTAAAAATACAAAAAATCAGCCAGGCATGGTGGTGGGCACCTGTGGTCCCAGCTACTCAGAAGGCTGAGGCAGGAGAATGGGGTGAACCTGGGAGGCGGAGTTTGCAGTGAACTGAGATTGCACCACTGCATTCCAGCCTGGGCGACAAAGCGAGACTCCACCTCAAAAAAAAAAAAAAGTCCAGAAACAACAGATGCTGGAGAGGATGTGGAGAAATAGGAGCACTTTTATACTGTTGGCGGGAGTGTAAATTAGTTCAACCATTGTGGAAGACAATGTGGCAATTCCTCAAGGATCTAGAACCAGAAATACCATTTGACCCAGCAATACCATTACTGGGTATATACCCAAAGGATTATAAATCATTCTACTATAAAGACACATGCATACGTATATATATTACAGCACTATTAACAATAGCAAAGACTTGGAACCAACCCAAATGCCCATCAATGACAGACTAAAGAAAATGTGGCACATATACACCATGGAATACACCATGGAATATGCAGCCATAAAAAAGGATGAGTTTATTCCTTTGCAGGGACATGGATGAAGCTGGAAACCATCATTCTCAGCAAACTAACACAGGAACAGAAAACCAAACACTGCATGTTCTCACTCGTAAGTGGGAATTGAACAACGAGAACACATGGGCACAGAAAGGGGAACATCACACATGGGGGCCTGTCAGGAGGTCAGGGACTAGGGGAGGGATAGCATTAGGAGAAATACCTAATGTAGATGACGAGTTGATGGGTGCAGCAAACCACCATGGCACGTGTATACGTATGTAACAAACCTGCACATACTGCATGTGAATCCCAGAACTTAAAGTATAATAAAAATACAATAAAGAATTTTAAAAAAATGCTCATGTCAAAGCAGTGGACATGGAGTATAGAAAACACAGACAGGAGTCCCTCCAGTGGACCTGAGCCCAGACTTCTTGGTATCACTCCCCATACCAAAGGGGGAAACATAGGAAGTAGGATATGACTGCTCTCACCAGGAACCCCTCAAGAAACATCCAGTTCTAGACTTCTTTGTTTATGTGCTTCTGATTTCCTGTCCTGACACTTGTGAAATGGCTCCTTTCTTCATCAACCACATAAGGAGCCAAGAGCCAGAGGAGAGGCTGTTCACCTACCCTGGCCTGCTCCGTCCCTAACCCTGTTCATTCTAAATGATGAAAAAGCAAACAAACAAAAAACAGATGGAGAACAGGGAGAAAATTAATTAAGAAGGAAAAAAATCCATCTTTGTTCTCCCTAGTTGCTATACAGCCCTGAGATAAATTGTCTGCAATGGATACAAGTTAAGGAATCTTAATTAGGGGTTGGAAATTCAAACCTAATACAGTAACATTCACTTTTCATTTTACATATTCAGCATTGACTCTTTTTTATTTTTACAATAAGCATGTATTAACTTTATGGTTTTAAACTTTAAATGTATTAACTTTATGGTTTTAAAACTCTCATATTTTAATTATGGGCACAACTGAGGATATTACATAATATATGTAAAGTGCTAGATCAAATGTTAGCAATTATTCTCTTACAAACCACTGTCTGGGAAGGTACTAAGTGCCAGCACTCTGTTGGCACTTTAACAAGCATTCCATTTGTGTGTTGTTTCTTCAGCCTCCTAAGTCTAAGGTACTGTGCTCAGCATTGGAGATATCCCAGTGAATAAAACACATGTGATAATATGCCATACCTGAAAGTACGCATACCACTGTGGAGAAGACATTAAGCAAGTAATAGCACATGTAATGATTTAACTCTACCTGTACTAAGTGCTATGAAGAAGTAGTATGGGGTGACCAGTAAGATCCTCGTAATAGCTCTCTGAGGTGGCTTTCATCCTCAATTATGGATAAAGAGCTATCACTAATGTCTGTAACACTAAAGTGTGCTAATTATAATAACATAAAATTTCCTGAACAAATAGTAATTATAATAATTATCACTATTATAATAATGACAGGAAATTTTTATGTCAATAGGTCAATGAGGAAAAGGATGGAAATAAACGAAAAAGAAAGTCTAAATGTGTGAGAGCGTATGTGGATAATTACTGCCAAAGAATTTCTATAGCACTCTTGTGTTCCTCCAAAGGCTTAGAGGTCTTCAATGCAAGATACCCATTCCATCCCTGGAACAACAAAATACTGACAAACATAAAGTTAACCTAGAAACAAATACAAGTTCTGTATTTTCCAAAGTTAATCCCTTATTTTCCAAGAGAGATCTAATTTCACAGACTTGGTTCCTTTGTGCCCATAAACTACTAAAATAACATGGAAACCTCAGTAATTTTATGTTTAAACCACATCAAAGATGACCTCTTGAACCTAGAAATAACATAAAAATCCAATTCAAACCAAGTACCCTGTTTGGCTTGGAAAACATGGCCACTATGCTAGAGAGGCACTAAATAGTAAGGGATGAACATCTTCTGTCAAGATCTGCTCTAAACCAGAAACCTCACCAGCTCGGATGGCAAGGTTTCAAGGTTGCCATAATCAAGTATTTTTGGATTCTGTAAAATAAAAGTCCATAGAAATTGAACTTCAGGATGCAGAATGGTGGGCATTCCATCAAAACAACATATGATCAAGTTGCTCTTTGCTTCTGTCTCTGCTAGAGGTGTGATTCCAAAATCTTGACAAAGATCCCCTGAACTAAATACTGCACAAGTCTCTTTACTTAGTGAAGGAAAAACAGAAAATCAGAATTCTAGGCCCAGGGGTGTCTCCTGACAGCTCACAGTGGAAAAGATATCAGTTGATTTATTATACAAAATGAGAGAGTCATAAGAAATTCAGAGTTGTGCTAATGAGACAGCCAACCTTTGATGGGACCTTAACTCGGCTTCACTTTAATTTCTGCTGTCACAAAATTGTTACAATAAAAAATTATGTTTTATTAAGTAGATAGCAAATCTATGGCACTTGTGCTACCACTGCTCCTCTCCATGCCCATGGCAGACCTTGCATTCTCTATGACAGACTCAGCCTTGGAGAACAGCTTAACAGTTCCAAGTAGCCACTGCCCACGAAGTGAAACAGGCACAGAGTCAGAGTCTATCTGCCAATGTTCCTTTAGGCTGACTATCCTACTTGACACTCACAATACTGTATTCTATGACACCAGATAGAACCTTCAGTTTAAGCTGTGGCCATTTTAAGACCTATGTTTGATATAGCTAAGAAATATAGATGGAATGAGAAGAAAAATCAGGCTAAAATCACCATCAAATCAATTACACTGTGTTTATCCTCCTCAGTGTCCATCACTTGTATTATAGAGACAGAAGATTACATGAACCAATCACTGACCTTATGGAGAGCAGGAGCCAAGACTGGTACCAAAAATCCATTGTAAATGTAATTGACAAGCTGATTTCGAATCAAGGGATGAGCCACCTAAGAGAGAGGCACATAGGCATGAAAAAGGCAAAGAGTTCAATCTTCAGTTCTTAAAATAAAACAATTCTGTGTACATCCTGAACTCAAAAAGGAAATCCACATTTTGGCCATTTATTCTGTAATTAAAGAACAAATCAGACCTCATACTGTCATATAAGCCTTTCGAATAGCTTATTCCCGTATAAACAGCTTGGTTAAAATCCTCAGAAGTTGAACTTTCAGACATAATATTGGTAATTTTAAACTGTGTGTTTGGAAAAAAGACAATAAATAGACTGAGTATGTATAAAGATTCATAAGTTAAAGTTAACAAACTGGAAAGTATAATTTTTGCCCCTTACTTTCTTCTAAATCACATCTCAACCTGTAACTAATTTTAAAAACTGAGTATAACTGTCAAAACGAACAATTAAATACATTTATTTTGCTAGCAGAAAACATTTTCTCATTTTAAATATGTATTTCCTGATACTCATTTATATTAAAGAGAAAGGCATTTAAAAATATTTTCAGAAAAATAGATAATATTCAAAAGCGGAAAACATTATCAGAGGTACAATACTTCTCATATTTGATTTCCAAAATATATTTAGTGTGGATAACCCTCTACTAATATCTTTTATAAGTAACCTTTTCAGTAGTCTTCCCCAAACAAAAAATCTTAAAAGTATATGGTTTCAATGTCAAAATACAGTATGAAAAATATAATTTCCCTGTTCTTACCATGCCTATTAGCTTTATTTCTCTTTCTTAAAAAAAGAAGAAAATGAAAAAGAGGAAGTCAAACAATAAAGTAAAAAGCAATTTCTAGGAAAGTGAGGCTAGATCTTTAAATTACTGATAATCTCTCTGTGTGTATATATTTTTGGGGAAGAACTAATAGTAGTTCTTTTTTATTTCCACAAACTTCTGCAAGAAAATGTTGATAGGTTGATAGGCTGCAATATTAAAGGAAAAAATAAGATGAAATCCATTTTTCTTATATATAAATAAAACTTCCTTTGACTTAGCAATAAAAATGAGACGGAACTAAAATAATTTACTTGTATTTTCTTCCAGAAGCTATTTCTTTATCTGGTAGATAAACAGATTATAACTAACATTTTTCATCCTACAATCACTATAAAGAAAACTTGATTTCTTAGGAGATATACTTAATGCTAAATGACGAGTTAATGGGTGCAGCACACCAACATGGCACATGTATACATATGTAACAAACCTGCACGTTGTGCACATGTATCCTAAAACTTAAAGTATAATAATAATAAAAAAGGCCGAGAAAAAAAAGAAAACTTTATTTCTTAATAAATCTAATATTAAGGTAATTATTTATGCAATATAGAACTAAAACATTTTTTATGAAAACTTATCACATCCTTAAATATATATATAATCTGATTTTTACTGAAAACAGTAACAAGAAATCTAAAGGTAAAAATCTAATCAAAAAGCCAAATACACAAGAGTTCAGTGGTTGTTTTTCCCCCCACCAAACAGGACAATTTCAAAGCCAATTTAATTTGTGTTGCAATGAAAATGCTTAACTTCTTCTAAATTCAATTGGGATAACAATATTCTTTATGTAGTATGCACCATTAAGCAAAATAAAGTGTTCTCCCTTGTAAATTCCCAAGAAGACCTTGAAGTAAAAGTGGTATAATCTGGAGTACTTAGAAACCTAAAAATATCTATTCAATGAGTCAGGCATTGAACTCATTTTTGATGGTTAAGTAGATAATCAAAACAGAATTAATTTATAAAGAAGATAAAGAAAATCTACTCATTTTTTTTCTCAGTTAAAACTTCCAGAAACTTACAAACTAACATTTTCACTCATTCAGTTGGCTTAAAGTACCAATATTTCATAAACATTTATTAACATTTTAAAAAGTGAACGTTTTAAAATTAATCTTTTGCAATGCTTGTGCTCTGAATGAAGCCATAGCAAAGGGATCCTTTATTGTGCTCTGGTACCTGTATGACTGCATTGCAAAACTCCAGGGAGTTCATGAACTGGACAAGAGAAGGAAGTAGAAGCCAGTCATCTTTCAGAAGGCAGTGCCATTCCTCGCCTTTCTCTTCTAGCTTTGTAGGCAGGGAAGAGTAGAGACCACTGAGCCCAGTTGCAAGTACCTGTATTCAGAAATAAAAACAAAATAAACGCTTTTCCAAAGTTCTCAACCTGCAATTAACAGCTCACAGGTGATGCCAATGCTGCTGGTCCCAAAACTATTATCTTTAAGTAGCAAGGTATTAAAGGTATAAGAGCCCATCAGCCAGCTAAAAACAATGCAAACAGGTGAAGACAGTAGGGAAGGACAACTCTGGCAGAAGGAACGGCAATATCAGAACTATCTGGCTAATATACACATGGTTGGTATGGGTTGCTCAACTGTCATGTGCCAGGCACTATGCTGGGCTAGGTGTAGGAGGAGTACACACAAAGATGAATAAAACATTATTCTGGCCTCAAGAAGTTCAGGAGAGGAACAAATTCATAAACAGTACCCTATAGTACAATACATCAAGTGCAAATACAGAGAAGGCACATACCCCAGTCTAGAGGAGAAACTCCTGTTTTGAGGTGGTCCAGGACAGAAAGTCACATACATTGGAACCATGAGCTTTATGAGAAAGATTCCATGCAATTCCCTGCATGCTTAAGGTCATGACTGACAGCTGCATGTTTGCAGTTTAGAAAGCACTTCCATATATATTTTCTCATTTGATCTTCACAAGCAATAACAAGGAGAAAGAATTGGGGGTCAGCAATCAGTTAGTTAGATGTGATGACAAGCTTCAAGAAGAGATAAAGTGAGTCTACATGGAGGCATCAGCACTAGGAAAAGAGAGGAGGAAATAAAATTTGAGCATCACATGGAAGGTGGATATGAGGGTGATCTAACCATGACATCTATCGGTCTGGCATTAATCCAAAACTCTTAGGGCTTGCTTCCTCCCTTAGTGTTCTGGTCCTTAATTTAAATGACAGCCTTTGGGCTTGGTAAGTGAGGTAAGAACTCAAAACCGTCAACTAACCCAACTTGGTCACCAAGAAAATGGTGATGCCTTTAATAGAGACAGAAATGTAGGAAGGTAACACACTTAATGCTGAGTGCTTGTTGATTTTACCTTGTGGAATATCAAACCAGGGATGCAATGAATTTCATAGTACTGGAGGCCTCCCAGCTGGGAAGTGATACTGACTAAGCAGCAACTTGGAGATCCTGACTTGCTAGATATGTATAGGATGGCCAAGGATGGCACAGAATGAATGCAAAGGAGTCAGCTATGGGGCCAGGGGTGGTGGCTCATGCCTGTAATCCCAGCATTTTGGGGGGCTGAGGCGAACGGATCACTTGAACCAGGAGTTTGAGACCAGTCCGGCCAACATGGTGAAACCCACTTTTTACCAAAAATACGAAAATTAGCTGGGTGTGGTGGCACAAGCCTGTAATCCCAGCTACTCAGGAAGCTGAGGCAAGAGAGAATCCCTTGAGCCTGGGAGGCGGAGGTTGCAGTGAGCCGAGATTGGACCTACCACACTCCCACCTGGCCGACAGAGCTGGAGTGCCTCAAAAGAAAAAAAAAAAAAAAGGCCAGCTACAAAAGGCTTTGCTCTAGCACAAACCCTGAGGTAACAATGGCCTCGAATGAGATGGAAACATTCAAGAAAATATAATGAGGCAGGCCCAGAAAAGAAATAGTGACATACTCACTGATCTCACTGTCTAATGAGAGATTAACGGGCAATTAAAACAGTGTTAGAAATGCTCAGAATACGTAATAGAAAATATATGGTGCTGTAGGTGTACAAAAGACTCTTAACTCAGATTTGGAGGGTTGGCAGCAGGAAATATTCTCAGAAGAAGTGATATCTAAGCTGGTGAAGAGTACGTAGGAGTTAGCCAGAAAAAGAGTAGGGGGAAGAATATTCCAAGCAGAGAGAACAACATATACAAAAGCTCAAAGGAGAAAGAAAAGATGGTATTCTCCAGGAACTAAGAGAAGCGCAGTACTGTTAGAGTGCAGAATTACAGGTAGAAAGAGGCTGGCAAGGTAAATGGGAATCAGATCCTGCAGGATTTTATAGGACAACATGAGGAGCATGTGGGGCATCCAAATGGAGAGCCCAGTATTCAGATACGTGGGGCTGATGCTTAAAAGAGAGCTCTGGGCTAGAGACGGAGCCATCAACATGTAGATGGGACCTCAAGCCATATGAACCAGACAGAGAAGGAAAGGGAGATTTAGACAGATGAGATATGACAAAATAATCCACAGTGCCTGGCATCACGAACAGAAAGTCAGAAGGAGGTGTGGGCCTAGGTATGTTAAACTTGGAAAAAAATTATCTGTAGACTATTGTTGCCTTCCTTTTCCCCTTGTCCTGTTCCCACAGCACTCTCTGTACCCCTTTGTGTAGCAATCATCTTTCTTGCATGTATTAGGGTATTGCCTATCTCCTCCATCTCTCCTGGTCTGACTTGTTCATTCCAGTCCACAATGGAGGTATGGATGATTTGTCTAGTCAGGTATGTTGAGTTTCAGATGCTAGGAGTCCTTCCCATGAATAACATACCCAACTCAACAACAGAGTACGGGTCAGGGAGGTCTTAACATGGAGAGACCATATGAAGTCATGGGAGGGCCTAGGTGGGGTGAGGGAGATGGTATAGGAGCCCCCAGTGGAGTATAAAGAACAGGGAGACAAATAGATGAACCATTTCAGTACTAGAGAAATCAAAAAATTATATACAGTTCTCTGTTCTATTTCCTGGCAACCTTTAATCATTCATTCATTTACTAACTCATTAAAAAAAAAATACCGAACACTTACTTCAGGCCAGGTACTATGTTAAGTATGGAAAATACAACCGTAAACAAGACAGTACATTTATCTCTTTTTAAAAAATCAGGGCATCTGTGGTCCCAAAGGAGAATGTCCCCTATTTAAAGTGAACATACCCATACAAATCACTTTAATTCCAGTTTTGAATGTGACCCAAATGAGTTGCTTCTTATAAATTAGAAACCTCTGGCAAAAGAGAACAGAGACCAAAAGTTCTCCTCGAAGAGAAATCTAATCTTGATGCCACATTTTTTTTAAATCAATTACACTTGCTAACTCATGCTAAATTAACCAAAGAACAAAGGCTTTAATTCTGCATACTCCTGATTTCTTAACCACTTTGAGGCTTTGAAGATGAATTCATAAAGACAGGCTTAATTTGTCTGACTAAAAAGCTGGGAATAACTATTCAGTATATCAATATAATTACAGCAACATTAATTTTCAAATTACATACATCAGTGACAGTAATTAAAAATAATACCTATGTAATATTCACTTTTTAAAATGAATATTGTGAAAGGGCATGGCTGAGATGTGAACAGAAGCCTGCCCATCCAGAAGGTAGTCCCTGTACAGAAGGATACTGTCTATGCACAAGGATACTCCCAGAACAGAAGGACATTGTCTATACAGAAGTGACAGCTGAATAGGAAGTCCTGCCATGTTCCTGCCACTACAAAAAGTGCCTCTGCTATCTCCTTCAGCATGGCAAAGAAAAAGGGGAGAAAATATTCTACAGAATAGAGAGTATTACATAGTCTTAGAAACAAGATTCTAAATCTTTATGGTATTTATATCCTCCCTTCCTAGACTGTGCGCAGAGTTCAGATTCATTCACCCAGACTGCACATATTTCTAGAACACAGACTGTGGGCCAGACATATGCAAGATTGGTCCTGGGGAAAGAGTAGTGAACAAGTTGGACCAGGAAAGATGGAGAAGACGGCTGATAAACTAATACATGAAAGAAAGTTAATTACTACCCAAGGGGATATGGAGTGCTGTGGGAACAGGACAAGGAAAAAGAAAGATATCAACAGGTCTGTAACTAAGATTTCTAGGTTAAGAGATGAATAGCACATTCTATTTACTTTTAAATTTCATTTTTTAACTTAGAATTAAATTATAAAAAGTTTAAATATAGATGTATTCAACAGCTCATTTAAAATAAAATTCCCATCCACTATTTTAGCCTTTCATTGATCCTCAGATTCCCATCCACACACAAAAAAAAATTGCAAAACATTCTATTTATTCGCAACACATTAAGCATTAACCCATTTTTCACTTATTTTCCACTTATTTGCACTTATTTTTCACTTATTTTCCCTCAAGAATCTCTTTAAAAGAAACTAACCACCATGTAAAACCATAAGGATAACAACAAACAAAAAAGCAAACAACTTCCCTGGCAGCAGTATAGTGTGGCAGTTGCTGAGACCAAGGACTTTAATATCAGACAAATGCAGTTTTGAACCAGACTTTGCCACTGACAGGCAGTTATTAAAGTTCTCTAAATTTCCATTTCTTCACTAAGTTGTTGCCAGGATTAAAGAAAATAATGCATCTACCAAGATTAGCATAATGTTTTACACATAGAAATGTTTCCAATGAAGGAAAGAAAGATGACATACAAAAAAAAAAAGAAAGATGACATGCACAGAGCAGTGAACAAGTAATGTTTAACTTTAAACATCTAATGATATCTGGTTAATTTTAGCAAACACAAAGATTTTTGGCAGATGGCTTTAGTCTGAAGCTCACAGCATAACACCTGGTAGGGACTATTTGATGCAACTTGCCAAAATAAAAAGCCTCATAAATTTTGGATATGGGATAAATAACATTCTACCTGCGGCTGTGTACCTAAAGGTTACTTGCTTTAATTTGCATTACTTCATTTATGCATACACTGTTTTCTACATTTGCCAATATATAACAGTGGCATGAGCTTAACCATCAATATTTAGTTTAAAAAAAAAAAAAGTGACAGGGTCATTTAGTCCCCATCCTTTTGTTGGCACCAAATTGTTCCCTAGAGTATCTTCATTCTCCTTCTTTTCCTCGGAAAGCACATCTTGAGCTATGAGGCAGCAGAACCAGCAAGCTCTTCCTATCAACTATAACAGTAAAGGTTCCAAAAGTGGTCCGATTTCCTGAAAGAGTCATTACCCTTCCAACAGCCTGATGCTAACACACTTTGACAATCATACTAATTAGAGAAACCTTTTTGTCAATTGCGGTCCTTAGCTGGATGGTTAATAGAGTATGCTTTTATCTTCAACATAAAGGGCCCTTTTTTTAATTATGTTGTCAGATGTAATTATAGAAAACTGGGTACAAATGAGATTATGGGATCTATCCTGAGGGGCAACTTAACACAATGAAGCTCGTGTTCCATTCTAGCAAACAAGGTCAGCTGGAGATGTTGTTTTCCCTCCAACTTTAATGATCTGTATAGTGTTTTAAAATATGTTTTTATAAAAGCAACACTCAACTAAAACCTGCTTATGACACAGTTAAATGGAAATCTAAACATTAAAAATGGTCCATTCTTGTCATATTTAAATTTTTTAATTATGAAATATGAAAAATACACAAAACATAATAGAAACCCATCGCCAAGACTTAACAGATTTTAACATTCTGCCAAAATTTCTTCAGAACACTCTGATTTTTTCAAGCAATAAAAATTACAAATAGAACTGCACCCTACTCCAATCTCATTATCATCCCTTCTCCTTCCTTCATCCCCAAAAAGCCACAGTCTTGAACTTAGCATATATTATTATCCTTGTGGTTATTTTGTACTTCTACTGTATACATATGTATCCAAAAAACAGCATACACTAAGATTCTGTGTTTTAAAATTTTATGTAAACTCTGGACGGGCACAGTGGCTCATGCCTGTAATCCCAGCATTTTAGGAGGCTGGGCGGGCAGATCACTTGAGGTTAGGAGTTTGAGACCAGCCTGGTCAACATGGTGAAACTCTGTCTCTACTAAAAATACAAAAAAATTACCTGGGTGTGGTGGCACACGCCTGTAGTCCCAGCTATTCGGGAGGCTGAGGCATGTGAATCACTTGAACCCAGGAGGCGGAGGTTGCAGTGAGCCGAGATTGTGCCACTGCACTCTAGCCTGGGTGACAGAGCGAGACTCTGTCTCAATAAATAAATAAAAAAATAAGTAATTCAACATGTTTTTTGATTTACTGCTGTTCATACATATAGTTACATGGTAATACACATGATTCATACACTTTGAATGCTGAAAAGTATTCCACTGATGTATGAATAAACCAGTTTATCTTTCACTTCACATACTTATATTTTTCTCTTTTTCAAATCACTGTTTTATTGAACATCATTGTATATGTATCCTTGTACATAAGTGCCAGATTTCTCCAAGCCAAATATCTAGAAGGGAAGTTGCAGGATCACACAGTATGCAAATATTCAGTTTTACCAAACATTGCCATACTGCTTTCCTGAGTTACTATACCAATTTATATTCTCAAAAGTTCTTGTTTTTTTCACACTCTTGACAGCACAGTTACCACTGAATACTTACTACTCTGGTAAGTATTAACTGGTGTCTCATTGCATCACCAATAGTGGGACAACTTAACACAGGCCCCTTGCAGTAAGTACATAGCATCGCTTGTAAAGTAACCTTGCCAAAAATATGTAATCTAAATTTAACTGGGCATGTAGATCTAAGTCCAATTTGCAGGAAATGCAGGGTTAGGGACAAGTCAAACTACACAAGAAACAATCAAACCCAGAATGTGGGGGTGTTTTATAAGACAATGGCTTGGTCTCTTAAAAAGTCAATGTCATGGGGAAAGAAAGTGGCAGGTTGTTATTATTAACGGAGACTAAAGAGACCTGATAGCTAGATGGATATCTTTTATTGGACTCTACGAAGGAGGAGAAAAAAGCTATGAAAGTAAGTTGGGGCATAGTAGGAGAACTGGATACTAGATCGTATTAAGGAATTATTGTATAATGTTCTTAGGTACAATAACAGTATTGCGGTTATGTGGGAGAATGTCCCCATTCATAGGAAACACAGACTAAAGTATCTAATGTCTGTAACTTAATTTCAAATGGTACAACAAAAACAAATAAAAGCATAAAATACCAAAGAATGCCAAATTTTAACAACTTTGAATCTAGGTGGGGTGCATACAGTGTTCATCTTAGTGTTTTAAATTTTCTGTATTTTACTTTTTCTCATAATAAAAAGTTTTTAAAACATAAATTGCATCAACTTTATAGATTAATTTGTAGGAATGTCTCATCTATACACTATCTACAAGCTGTAGAGCTTTCCATTTATTTAGATCTTTCATGCCCTTTATAATTTTCTCCATAAAGGCCCTTCATGTATTTGTTGGATTTACTTCAAGATATCTTATGATTATGTTGCTTTTGTAAATGGTATTTTCTAAATTGCCTTTTGCGTACTGATCAAGTGAACCACCTGAATATTTTGATTTGTTACAATACCTGCTCTCCTTTAACAGCAGAATTACACAATTGAATTAGACAATTCAAATAAGCTAAAACCCAAACCTCAAAACTGCCATTTTTCAGAGGTTTTCTTTAGAGCAGTTTAAGGTTCATGACAAAACTGAGAGGAAGGTACAGAGATATCCGACATACCCGCTGCCCCAACACATGCACAGCCTCCCGGATTATCAACATCCTCTACCAGAGTGCTACATTTGTTACAACTGATGAACATACAGTGACACATTATAGCCACCCCAGAAACCATAGTTTACATGAGCGCTCACTCAGTGTTTTACATTCTATGGGTTTGGACAAATGTATATTGACATGTACCCACCATTCTAGTATCATACAAAGTAATTTGACTGCCATAAAAGTCCTCTGTGCTTTGCTTATTCATCCCTCACCCTGCCCCAATGCTCGGGGGAAAAAAATTATCTTTTTACTGTCTCCATAGTTTTGCCTTTTCCAGAATGTCATATAGTTGGAATCATACAGTAGGTAGCCTTTTCAGATTGGCTTCTATCACTTATTAATGAGCATTTAAGGTTCCACCATATATATTCATGGCTTACCACCTCATTTCTTTTTAGCTGAAAAATATTCCATTATCTGCATATACCCCCACTTTATTTATCTATTCACCTGCTAAAGGACATCTTGGTTGCTTCCAAGTTTTTGGTAATTATAAATAAAGTTTCTACAAACATCCGTGTGCAGGTTTTTGGGTGGACATAAGTTTTCAACTCCTCTGGGTAAATATCAAGGAGTGCAACTGCTGGACCACACGGCAAGAGTATGTTTAGTTTTGTAAGAAACTGCCAAACTGTCTTCCAAAGTAACTGTACCATTTTGCATTCCCATCAGCAACAAATGAGAGTTTCTACTCCACATCTTGCCAGCATTTGGTGTTGTCAGCGTGGCCCCTGCACACTAACTGACTGTTGAACTCCCACTCCACCACCCCATGTTCCTATGACAACAAAATACACTAAAACTAGTGGTCATTTTCTTGCTGAGAAACAAATTAATTTGTGAAACTAGCAGTGGAGGTCTTATCACATGCCATGATTCCTTGGAGCAAAATCAACCTGAAAAGCTAAGAATCAGAAAACACAGGTTTTACCAATCTCTCAGGATATGCTCCTAAAACAACTAAAATCGTTCTTTTTTTTTTTTTTTTTGAGTATAAAATTACACTTTTTATTTTTCTGCTTAATCTTGTTTCTTTTATCCTCAGTTAAATGTTATCACCATCCACCCCATTGCTCAAGCAAGATCATCCATGATCCCTTCCTTTGCTTCACCCAATCCATTAGCAAGTATAGACCATTCTACTTTATTATTATTATTATTATTATTATACTTAAAGTTTTAGGGTACATGTGCACAATGTGCAGGTTTGTTACATATGTATCCATGTGCCATGTTGGTGTGCTGCACCCATTAACTCGTCATTTAGCATTAGGTATATCTCCTAATGCTGTCCCTCCCCCCACCCCACAACAGTCCCCGGAGTGTGATGTTCCCCTTCCTGTGTCCATGTGTTATCATTGTTCAATTCCCACCTATGAGTGAGAACATGCAGTGTTTGGTTTTTTGTCCTTGCGATAGTTTGCTGAGAATGATGGTTTCCAGTTTCATCCATGTCCCTACAAAGGACATGAACTCATCATTTTTTATGGCTGCATAGTATTCCATGGTGTATATGTGCCATATTTTCTTAATCCAGTCTATCATTGTTGGACATTTGGGTTGGTTCCAAGTCTCTGCTATTGTGAATAGTGCCGCAATAAACATACGTGTGCATGTGTCTCTATAGCAGCATGATTTATAGTCCTTTGGGTATATACCCAGTAATGGGATGGCTGGGTCTAATGGTATTTCTAGTTCTAGATCCCTGAGGAATCTCCACACTGACTTCCACAATGGTTGAACTAGTTTACAGTCCCACCAACAGTGTAAAAGTGTTCCTATTTCTCCACATCCTCTCCAGCACCTGTTGTTTCCTGACTTTTAATGATGGCCATTCTAACTGGTGTGAGATGGTATCTCATTGTGGTTTTCATTTGCATTTCTCTGATGGCCAGTGATGATGAGTGTTTTTTCATGTGTTTTTTGGCTGCATAAATGTCTTCTTTTGAGAAGTGTCTGTTCATATCCTCCACCCACTTTTTGATGGGGTTGTTTTTTTCTTGTAAATTTGTTTGAGTTCATTGTAGATTCTGGATATTAGCCCTTTGTCAGATGAGTAGGTGGCAAAAATTTTCTCCCATTTTGTAGGTTGCCTGTTCACTCTGATGGTAGTTTCTTTTGCTGTGCAGAAGCTCTTTAGTTTAATTAGATCCCATTTGTCAATTTTGGCTTTTGTTGCCATTGCTTTTGGTGTTTTAGACATGAAGTCCTTGCCCATGCCTATGTCCTGAATGGTATTGCCTAGGTTTTCTTCTAGGGTTTTTATGGTTTTAGGTCTAACATGTAAGTCTTTAATCCATCCTGAATTAATTTTTGTATAAGGTGTAAGGAAGGGATCCAGTTTCAGCTTTCTACATATGGCTAGCTAGTTTTCCCAGCATCATTTATTAAATAGAGAATCCTTTTCCCATTGCTTGTTTTTGTCAGGTTTGTCAAAGATCAGATAGTTGTAGATATGTGGCATTATTTCTGAGGGCTCTGTTGTGATCCATTGATCTATATCTCTGTTGTGGTACCAGTACCATGCTGTTTTGGTTACTGTAGCCTTGTAGTATAGTTTGAAGTCGGGTAGCGTGATGCCTCCAGCTTTGTTCTTTTGGCTTAGGATTGACTTGGCGATGCGGGCTCTTTTTTGGTTCCATATGAACTTTAAAGTAGTTTTTTCCAATTCTGTGAAGAAAGTCATAGGTAGCTTGATGGGGATGGCATTGAATCTATAAATTACCTTGGGCAGTATGGCCATTTTCACGATATTGATTCTTCCTACCCATGAGCATGGAATGTTCTTCCATTTGTTTGTATCCTCTTTTATTTCATTGAGCAGTGGTTTGTAGTTCTCCTTGAAGAGGTCCTTCACATCCCCTGTAAGTTGGATTCCTAGGTATTTTATTCTCTTTGAAGCAATTGTGAATGGGAGTTCACTCATGATTTGGCTCTCTGTTTGTCTGTGATTGGTGTACAAGAATGCTTGTGATTTTTGTACATTGATTTTGTATCCTGAGACTTTGCTGAAGTTGCTAATCAGCTTAAGGAGATTTTGGGCTGAGACAATGGGGTTTTCTAGATATACAATCATGTCATCTGCAAACAGGGACAATTTGACTTCCTCTTTTCCTAATTGAATATCCTTTATTTCCTTCTCCTGCCTGATTGCTCTGGCCAGAACTTCCAGCACTATGTTGAATAGGAGTGGTGAGAGAGGGCATCCCTGTCTTGTGCCAGTTTTCAAAGGGAATGCTTCCAGTTTTTGCCCATTCAGTATGATATTGGCTGTGGGTTTGTCATAGATAGCTCTTATTTTGAGATATGTCCCATCAATACCTAATTTATTGAGAGTTTTTAGCATGAAGGGTTGTTGAATTTTGTCAAAGGCCTTTTCTGCATCTATTGAGATAATCATGTGGTTTTTGTCTCTGGTTCTGTTTATATGCTGGATTACATTTATTGATTTGCATATGTTGAACCAGCCTTGCATCCCAGGGATGAAGCCCACTTGATCATGGTGGATAAGCTTTTTGATGTGCTGCTGGATTCGGTTTGCCAGTATTTTATTGAGGATTTTTGCATCAATGTTCATCAAGGATATTGGTCTGAAATTCTCTTTTTTGGTTGTGCCTCTGCCAGGCTTTGGTATCAGGATGATGCTGGCTTCATAAAATGTGTTAGGGAGGATTCCCTCTTTTTCTATTGATTGGAATAGTTTCAGAAGGAATGGTACCAGCTCCTCCTTGTACCTCTGGTAGAATTCGGCTGTGAATCCATCAGGTCCTGGACTCTTTTTGGTTGGTAAGCTATTGATTATTGCCACAATTTCAGAGCCTGTTATTGGTCTATTCAGAGATTCAACTTCTTCCTGGTTTAGTCTTGGGAGGGTGTATTTGTCGAGGAATTTATCCATTTCTTCTAGATTTTCTAGTTTATTTGCATAGAGGTGTTTGTAGTATTCTCTGATGGTAGATTGTATTTCTGTGGGATCGGTGGTGATATCCCCTTTATCATTTTTTATTGCATCTATTTGATTCTTCTCTCTTTTCTTCTTTATTAGTCTTGCTAGCAGGCTATCAATTTTGTTGATCTTTTCAAAAAACCAGCTCCTGGATTCATTAATTTTTTGAAGGGCTTTTTGTGTCTCTATTTCCTTCAGTTCTGCTCTGATTTTAGTTATTTCTTGCCTTCTGCTAGCTTTTGAATGTGTTTGCTTTTGCTTTTCTAGTTCTTTTAATTGTGATGTTAGAGTGTCAATTTTGGATCTTTCCTGCTTTCTCTTGTGGGCATTTAGTGCTATAAATTTCCCTCTACACACTGCTTTGAATGTGTCCCAGAGATTCTGGTATGTTGTGTCTTTGTTCTCGTTGGTTTCAAACAACATCTTTATTTCTGCCTTCATTTCGTTATGTACCCAGTAGTCATTCAGGAGCAGGTTGTTCAGTTTCCATGTAGTTGAGCGGTTTTGAGTGAGTTTCTTGATCCTGAGTTCTAGTTCGATTGCACTGTGGTCTGAGAGACAGTTTGTTATAATTTCTGTTCTTTTACATTTGCTGAGGAGAGCTTTACTTCCAACTATGTGGTCAGTTTTGGAATAGGTGTGGTGTGGTGCTGAAAAAAATGTATATTCTGTTGATTTGGGGTGGAGAGTTCTGTAGATGTCTATTAGGTCCGCTTGGTGCAGAGCTGAGTTCAATTCCTGGGTATCCTTGTTAACTTTCTGTCTCGTTGATCTGTCTAATGTTGACAGTGGGGTATTAAAATCTCCCATTATTATTGTGTGGGAGTTTACGTCTCTTTGTAGGTCGCTCAGGACTTGCTTTATGAATCTGGGTGCTCCTGTGTTGGGTGCATATATATTTAGGACAGTTAGCTCTTCTTGTTGAATTGATCCCTTTACCATTATGTAATGGCCTTCTTTGTCTCTTTTGATCTTTGTTGGTTTAAAGTCTATTTTATCAGAGACTAGGATTGCAACCCCTGCCTTTTTTTGTTTTCCATTTGCTTGGTAAAATCATTCTTAATGCAGTAAAAATTAACCAGAAATGGTAACACATCTAGCTTCCTTTGTTGGCTTATGATGAGCTGATGCTGCTCAGCCAAATAGCATCTCAACTTAGATTGGTCTGCTCCCTCCAAAAGATTTCCTCTAAACATCTTTCCATAGGACGTGCCAAGTACAACTTACTGGGAGAAAAAAAGGGAGTAAGAAAGTATTCATCATTAGCAACAGAAGAGAAAAAAGGGAGTGAGTGGAAAACATGCCAAGGAGAGAGACTTACTGGACAAAAGTAGGTGTTCTCCACGATATGATGGGCCACCATGCTGTTCTCAGCAGAGAGAGACATGATGAAGAGCAATGCATCCCGAGCTTGCTGGCCTACTGACCCCTCTCGGTGAATGAAGGGAATCAGAAGGGAGAAGATGAGGAAGTTGGCAGCGCCTTGGTCTTCACTAGTGTGGAAGAAGAGTTCTAAAATGGATGGATCTTTGGCAAGAATGGAACAGAGCTGACTGAGTAGGACAACCAGCTTCTCCTCCACAGTGGGGGTGGTTGTTCCTGAACAAGAGCTCAGCAACATCATCAGAGGCTTCAGAATGGGTTTGTGGTGCAGCAGAGGCTGGTGCGACTGAGTGACCAACATCTCATACATCTTTAGCTGCTCGATTTTAGTCTCATCAGTAAATTCCCTTCTCAAGCTCCAAAGGAAAAGTTTCTCCATGATGTTTTCAGAGACCACAAATTCCAGAATCGGCCCCATTGCAGCATCCTTGGCTTGCTCTTCAATCAACAAGAAGAGCATGTGTTCTACATAATTCTGCACAGCACTGGCCTCATCTGGAGGGATAGACCCATATTTTGCCTGGGTGTTCTTCAAGGGGTCATGCTTCTCCAAGATTTTCACAACCTGTAACCAAATCAAACATTTGTCATCCATCTGATGTTTATCATAATTACAAAAACACATCACCACTGATTTTACCAAATCATCACGAAAAATGCAGGAGCCACCGCCCACAAGATATGTGTGAGCATTGTGTGTGTCTCCCTCTCAAACACTAAAATGAATGAGTTAAATTATAGAAAGCAGATGTCTGAAGATGTTTACTTACACAGTTATAAATTTCAACAATATAAATATTGAAGAAAATAGTATGGTTATATAAATTAAGCTACATGCATTCTTCGGATTATTTATTATGAACATAATTGAGGAAAATGAGAAATTGTAAGTGATATATTAGATGAAAAAAGCAAGCTATTTGTAGATGTTAGATGCATAATAATTATGTCAAAGACGTATGTGAAAAATATATGCGAAAAGAATCATTTTGATATTCAAAGTCATGACAAATTCTTAAATTTTTTTCCAGATTGTTGATGTATAATATTGCTTTTTAATTTTAAAATACATTAAATAAGCAAAAGGAAATCATACTACCCATGTTCTCCTACAAATAGAATTGCTTTGGAGATCTCAGCAGAGGAACACAGCTACTCATGCCCTTGACAGAACAATATCCTCCCTTCCCTACTTGGATGGATGCCCTCTTCAACCAAACATGCAGCAACAGAAAAGATTAAAGGAAACTGATAAACAAGAGACATACAACTAGTAGAATCAAGTGTAACATATGGCATGTACTGAAACTAAAAAATGAAGCGTTTGAATGCTGTGTTTCTTTAAGCTTAAAAATTCTGAGACAACCAATTATGAAACAAATTCCTAAAGTTTGGAGTGATTAAAAAGTTTTGGAAATAGAGCTGATAATTAAGCACTTTGGGAGGCCAAGGTGGGAGCATCACTTGAGCCTAGGACTTCAAGACCAGCCTGAGCAAAATAGTGAGACCCTGTCTCTACAAAATAACTTTAAAAATTAGCTGGGTGTGGTGGTGCATGCCTTGAGACTCTGAGGTATTAGGATCATTTGAGCCCCAGGAGGTTGAGGCTGCAGTGAGCCTTGATCGTGCCATTGCACTCCAGCCTGGGCAACAGAGAAAGACCCTGTCTCAAACAAAACAAAAAACAAAATTGGTTAAGGTGGCCTATTTTGTTATATATACTTTACCGCAAAAAACTCAATTAACAATTTAAATAAAAATCCCTAAATAGGTCACCTCACAGCCCTGGTCAGCTTCTCTCCTTTCCCACTGCTAGCATCTGAAGGTTTCTCACCTTTCTCTAACAACAGATACTTACTTCCACTTTGCGACCTGAAAACTAAAACCATCTGTTATCTCAACTTCCATTTAACTTCATGACTTAGAATTTCTGGTATAATATTCATTCCATTTACTCCCTTGAAAATATACACATACGATAATTTTTAAACAACCAAACATTTATCAATGACTTTATCTTTGTCCCTTTTTGCCTTTCTGAATTGCATGGAATCTATGTGTCTTTTGCAGTACCCTCCAGGTCCAGTCCTATGGTGTGCTGTTACATGTTCTCTGCGAGTACTTAGGTTATGGAATTTTTGCAAGTCATTAGGGAAGCTGGCAAAGGGATAATGCTATGTCAGCATGCATGAGCAATGAGGGAAATTTATTTCTCAGGGAAATGTCTAAGTCTCTCCCTTGTCAGAAACAGGGAAAAAAATCGTTATAGACCAGGCAAGTCCATCCTTACAGAATAAAAGAATTTCCACAGAATCTATCATCTCTATTGACTTCCATTATGAAGTTGATAATGCTGTGTCACAAAGGCAAAAAATCACCCTAACACCCTTGAGTTGACATTTTTAATAAGGAAGGCCTTTGGCTAGCCCCTACCCAGGGAGTACCTGGCCCACTGACTAGTGGCCACAAGACAGCCACTAGACATCTTCTTCTTTGCTGCACGCCTGACTCCAAAGTGCAACCACTATCCTACAACCTCCACCAAGCCCTCCAGGATTCCTTGCACCTGGTGACCTTCCTAGCAGCAGCAACACTGGGACCTGGTTCTCTCCCATCCCTTTGTTCTGGGCCTTACCAACATCTCAATAGAATGCAATCACAGTACCACACTGGTCCAAAGCGACCCTCTACCTCCACGCCACACATGGTCCAGCCCCAAAAGTCCCTAACTTCAAGCCTCCACATTCTGAAGAACAAAATTCATATCTTATCAGTTCTATAATTTCAAAGTCCATATATTGAGTTTACTTATGAGAGCTATCTTTACAGCTAGGCCTCAGGGTAAACATGTAATTATACTTTTCTCAGGCTAAACATGTAATTATACTTTTCATGTGTGCCCAGACTGTCTAAACTATCTAAAACTGGGGCTGTGCTTTATACATTAATGGTGGAGTGGCAAATTAGCTCGATCTTTCTGGAAAACAATCTGTCAATATGTAATAGGAGCTATAAAATTGTTCCTGCCCTTTGACTTGTTAATCTGACTTTGGGGAAAATGCCCCAAGGAAACAACCCAAAAATAATTTGTTAAAAAATGTTCAATTTTCCAATAACAAAAAAAAGTACTATTGACTCAAATGGTCAAGAATAAGAGAATTACAATCAAAATATGTTATATCACCATACAATAGAGCCATCAAAAATAAACACTAAATAAATTCATTTTATATCATTAAAATGTAAGTTAAAAAGCAAATACATTGCCAAGTAGATATATGATTGAGTCTAAAGAGATATAAATGAGATTTTAAGGTTAATTAGTTATTCTTTCCTGTAAGTTTATCTAATTTCATAATTCAAATAAAAACAAAGGTAGACAAAGTAATCATGTACTAATGCCCAAAAAAGAACAAACCATTGAGTTTAAAACAATTAGCAATTAGAGATCTCTTAAGTCTCAGCAATTTCTAAGCAATATAAATGTATAAATATGCATATGTATTTATATCTTATATATACTATATATGTGCATGCAAATATGAAAGATACAGCAAAAGTCTTTATTTACATAACCATAAATTGTATTTTTCTCATTAACTTTCATTTATATTATTTATTCCAATTCATTCCTTTACAAACAGACCTCCTTTTTTTGCTATGAAAAACCTTAAAAAGAGAACTAAGATTTTTATACAGAATGCAAACTGTTTGGCAGCTTTTAAACTGAAGCATCTTTACCCTCTTTATAGTAGTTCGCTTATACTGCCTTCAGATGGAGCAGATACATTGAAGACCCAGCCCTAACCCACTGGTTTTACTGCCTGGAAGATGGGTGTGTTATAACCAACGTATGTGAGTCATGGAACACACAATGCTCAGCAAAGTGCTGATTATGCTTGTGTTGCCACATGTCCTTAACCTCTCTCCTTAGGACCTTCCCAGGCTACCTCCTTTTCCTTTCCAGGCAGACACACCCATGACCTGCTTTTACAAGCGGGCTCTGGTGGCCCAACCTTGGGACTGGTTCCTTTGTTGGCAGGGAATGCCTAAGAAGCTTCTTGACTAGAGCACAATTTGCATTGAAATGCCAAAGAACTTCTATCCCAATGTCCCAAGTTTGTCACTCCGATGGTGTCATAGTTCTTTCGGTTTCTATAAATTGATCTCTGATGTGATCTGGACTTATCCTTATTTTTTTCCTTTTGTGCCCTCTTTTCATATCACTCCCATCAAACTCCAATATTTCTGTGTCCCTGATTTCTGCTTGCTGAGAGTTCCACCCACATACCAACTTTTACCTTCCAGTGCTATGGATGCCACGATTTCATGCTGCTCACAGTGGCTCCCCTGGCCTGGTCTACTCCTAATTACCAGCTGTCTTATACTCTCAACCTTTCCTCATTTCCCATACCTGGCTTCTTCTCAGCTATCTAGACAGTCTCAGGGATTCAGCTCAGGAGAAAAAAACAACACAATTAATGGGGCCGGAGGGATCTCAGTAGGTAAAAGAATGAAAGCAAGCAAAATATACTTTGCAAATATTTCCAAATTATAAAACAAGTTTACTTCGTTAGGCTGAAAATACCATTTAAAAAACTAATCAACACCTTATAAAGCCCACGCTCATTAATTAAGTAAACCAGCTGAAATCAGAAATAGCAACTTAAACATTTTGCGGATCATAGCTAGACATTTGTTAATCTACAAACTTTAAGAAACGCAGACGTGTGTGTGTGTGTGTGTGTGTGGTGTGTGTGTGTGTGTGTTTGGGTGCATCATTAGCCTTGATCACATATAGATCCTAAATGTAAAGTATCACAATTCCAAAAACAAAGAAACACATAAAAATCAATAGTGTGAACAATGCTGTTAAAAACATCCAATTTATAGAGCTAAGCTTAACCTAATTTGAAAGCCATTTGACTTAAAAATGTCAGAATTACTGGGGCTAAATAAGATTAATAAATAGCATATTTCTTTCATTAAGTAGTATCAGATAGTCCTATCCTTATCCCTTATGATGGCCCCTGTGAGCCAATGATAATTGACCTGAATTTCAAATGGGCACAAATTCTAAACAGGAAGTGCAAATGCTTTCAAAATGAAGGCTCTACATAAATCACTTAATTGTACATCAGCTACAAATGATTACCCTTCAGGATAAACACAAGTGTTTCTCTCTCAGGAGACTAGCTTTGATTCCACTTAATATTGTTCTATGTCTTACATACATGCATGTTATCAGTAGGTGATTATTTATGCTACCAAAGTTAGAGCCTAGTTATTTTAAGAAAGTCATATGTGTAAAACCCATACTTCCAAATCCTTTGGAATGCTAAAATAAGGTGGCATTGTGGAAAAAACAAGTTACTATGCAATATTTTCCAACACACTGAAGGGCAAGATTTAGCCATCTAAAGCCAAATTCCACTTAATGTACCAAATAACTACACAAAAGTTTCCATACAGTCCTTGTTCATTACTTAACATCTGTGTCTTTCAGTATGAAGTGTTCCTTGTGCATCTATTTCCACAGGGAGACCTCTACCAAGTCACTTCTTTTTATATTAAGATAACAGCTTTATAATATGTATTCACTTAACACCAGTTTTTTAATGTCCGCTGCAGTCCTGAGCTCCAGAGGCTTGCCTAAATCTTGGATAAAACAGTTATGGAAAGGCCTTATGAGTAATGATCTAAATAATAATATTTCAAAGAACACTAATTTCAACCACAGCAAAAATCAAACTTACCACCAAGCACACAGTAGGAGAGTTGCTGACATTTCAACATGCTCAAGCATTGTATTTATATTTTAATTTTTATTTTTTGAGATGGAGTCTCGCTCTGTCACCCAGGTTGGAGTGCAATGGTGCAATCTCAGCTCACTGCAACCTCTGCCTCCTGGGTTCGAGCAAGTCTCCTGCCTCAGCCTCCCAAGTAGATGGGATTACAGGCATGTGCCACCACACCTGGCTAACTTTTGTATTTTATAGAGATGGTGTTTCACCATGTTGGCCAGGCTGGTCTTGAACTCCTGACCTTAAGTGATCCGCCCACCTCGGCTTCCCAAAATGCTGGGATAACAGGCAAGAGCCACTGCACCCGGCCATGCTCAACCACTTTAGAGTCTGATAGAAGTGTAAGTTAATGCCTCGGCCCTCTAACTTAAGAAGTATAGCTTTGGTTCACTTTACCTTCTACTGTCAAGGCTAGAGCTACCTGTAAGGCTTGGAAGAGAGAGAGAATTTTTTGAAATGTTAACAAACATCAATTTACTAAGATATTTACAAAATTAATCAGAGTTCTCTAATACTTCCCAACTGTTCATCTCTCAAAGGCTTTACTTAATTTTTCTCTGTCACTTAGTCTACTACAAGGCACAGAGCAAAAGAGTGGAGATGAGCAGAGCAAGGGAATGAGACTCAAATACAGTACATGTGTCAAATCCATGCATGGATGCTCCAGACTTTAGATTCGGGCTACTTGGAGCTCTACACAAAATACCATACCTCGAGTATATTAACTATTTTTCATTATTGTGGGAAGACATTTGACTTAATTAACCAGTCTAGATGGTTCTGTTTTTTCCCATCCCTACCCCTCTCTAAGATGAAAAAGGTTACTAAACCCACTGACTTTTCCTCATCCATCACTATTACTCTATTTGAGCTCTGATATTTTCTTAGCCTAAAAAATTTTTAAACAGCTTATTTTTAAAGGCAGAAGGTAGAAAGAAGTCATTCTGGGCTATTAATTAACTAGAAGCAAAGACAGAAATGGGCATTTCCAATTGATTTGTTTTAACCCACCTCCTCTGTTCTCCTGGCTCTAAGAGCAGAGACCTTTTGGAATTCAATGCTTGAAAGGAGCAGATAGAAAATGAATAGAGCAAGGTCCATGAAGCTTCAGAAAGTACAACTGTGCCATCAAAACTAACTAGTGTAGGGAATTTAATTCACATGGCAGTCTAGTTGAATAGTTTATTGCCTGATGGGCTAATGCTTCTTACTATTTCTGCCCTCTTTTCCATTCAGATAAAAACAAAGACACAAAGGCAAGAGATAAAAACAACAGTCTACTAGATAATAAACTGTTCTTATAGACTACTATAAAAATTAAGTATATACACACACTCTTCCAGATCATTTAATGCAAGTCCAAAGATCTTGCTGGTGACAAATTATACAGTGTTTTAAAATTAGTGTATGTTGAAAGCTGTTTCCTAAGTTGCCTAGGTCTTTTAAACTTGTATTTCATACTGACTGCCTTTCAGTTCAATTGTTTATTGAACATCTACTATATGTCACACTCTGTTCTGGGCAATGGGGATTAAGTTACAAATGGCCTCTGATCTTGAGGAGCTTGTAATGAGTTTGTGAAGAAGATACTGTATACGTAATTTTAATAAAAAGTGGTTGGGCTACACGCAGTGGCACATCTCTGCAGTCCCAGCTATTTGGGAGACTGAGGGAGCAGGATCTCTTGAGCTAGGAGTTCAAGGCTGTAGTGTGCCATGATCACACCTGTGAATAGCCACTGCACTCCAGTGCAACATAGCGAGACTCTCTCTCTAAAAATATAAGTAATTAAATTAAAAGGTGTTTGGTGTAAGGGTGATAGAATACTAAGGTTAATGCTTGAACATGGGGTGCGAGCATGAAAGAGGGCAGGGAAGACTTCCTAGAACAAATGATGCCTCAAATGAGGCCTGTAGAAGGACAGGCATTTAACCAGTGGGAGGAATATTTCAGGCAGAAAGAAGAACGAGTGCCTAAAGCACAGAGGGATGAAACAGCATGATGGACACTGCCAGGAGAGGGGGTGGCTAGGAACCCCAAGCAACTTTGCATTTTTGGAGATTAAATGAGAGGCAGAGAGTAACAGAAGCCAGGACATAAATTCTGTGTGTCATCCTGGCCTGTAGGTGGCCAGATGCCACTGAAAGGTTAAACCAGAGGAATGAACCAGACAGATCTGGGTTTGAGATTCATCGCTCTGGCAACTTATGGCACAAGATGGCATCTCAGAAGGTGATAGGAAGTCAGGGGCTACTTTCTACAGCCCAGACTCTTCTGTGTCACTATTTAGAATGCAACTATTCCTGAAAGTCTACTCTAGAATGATTTGCCATGGGATCACTGGACCCAGAAACAGTTGGGAACCTCAAGTGCACCACCGGGCCATTTAAGGTCTCTCCCCTGGCAACTCCCTGGAATCACAGACTGCTTGGATGATGGCTGGTTGTATAACTAGCTGCCTCAGACAGGCTCTAAGGTATAAGTGGGCAAGGAGATCTCCTCCATCAATGTTTGCTTTTTAACTGAAGCTCTGGAATAGAAGCTATTAACAAATAGCAGAACAGAACTTGTCAAATACAAGTTAATTATGTTGAATTTGTACTTAAGTCTCCTAACAAACAGAACTTGGGATACCACAGGCTTTTGTTGCCTTCATTTTTTCCTCTTGTTTTTTTTTTAAGATGTTGTCTTGCTCTGTCACCCAGGCTTGAGTGCAGTGGTGCGATTTCGGCTCACTGCAACCTCCGCCTCCTGGGTTCAAGCGATTCTCCTGCCTCAGCCCCCTGAGTAGCTGGGATTACACGCATCTGCCACCATGCCCGGCTAATTTTTGTCTTTTTAGTAGAGGGGGGTTTCTCTATTTTGGCCAGGTTGGTCTCAAACTCCTGACCTCGTGATCTGCCCGCCTCATCCTCCCAAAGTGCTGGGATTACAGGCGTGAGCCACAGCGCCCGGCCAACACTTTTTGCTAATTTAACATTTAAGAAAGCATTACACTGGCAGGTAACGGGCACCTGGGCAAATAAAATGCTTCCCAGCTTTGTCTATGCCTCATTCCCTACCAGCCTTACAGGTTTTTCTTGGGTTGCCTCAGGGGAACCCAGGGGCTGCAGTCACAGTAGGCCTAGGAGCTTATGTCAGACTTGAGCTCTTTTCCCAATCCTCTGCAACTGCTCTTCACCCACCCCAGCCCAACAACTCACAGCCAAGAGCTAATGTATGAAACTCCAAAACAACAAATAAGTAGCATTCATTCCCACCAACTGAAGATCTCATTCCTTATCTTACTCTTGGTCCCGCATTTCTGCCTGGCTCTGATTTTTTTTGCCTTCCCCTCCTTTACACGTACCATCAAAAAAAGCTAAAATTGAGCATTTGTTCCTAGTATCCACTCTCTGAAATATTATTTTCCTGTCTGTCATCAAAACCTTCCTTTTCCATAGCCAACCTAGCAAAATCTCACTTTCTCCATTCCCAGGCCATTTCCAGCCATAATAGCCCCTTCTCTTGACTTAATTCCTGTAATCATGGTTATTCATTTTGTAATAATGTATCTTGCATTGTCATCTGAATTAGCTCATACAGTTTTTAAAGCCCAGACCAAGGCTTATACATTCTCGTCCCACCTGTGATGCCTACAGCAACATGCCTGGAGTGGGGGCTCAGTAAATCTCCACTGAACAATAACACTTTGACACTCACATAAATTTCTTCAACAAGCATTTTCATTCATAAAGATAACAGAAGGGCCCTCAAGAGCCTCTGTAGGCAGAGACTGAGAGCATTTTCTGGATTTATTTAAAAGGAAACGTCAAGCCTAAAAAAGGTTAAAAACACCTGCCCAAAGGTAAAGAAATGGCTGAGCCAACAATAAGACCATGAGTGTCCCAACTTTATAAAAGAAAATATTTAATGGCCGGGCACGGTGGCTCACGCTTGTAATCCCAGCACTTTGGGAGGCCAAGGCAGGCGGATCATGAGGTCAGGAGATCGAGACCACGATGAAACCCCGTCTCTACTAAAAATACAAAAAATTAGCCGGGCGTGGTGGCGGACGCCTGTAGTCCCAGCTACTCAGAGAGGCTGAGGCAGGAGAATGGCGTGAACCCAGGAGGCAGAGCTTGCAGTGAGCCGAGATCGCGCCACTGCACTCCATCCTGGGTGACAGAGCGAGACTCCGTTTCAAAAAAAAAAGAAAATATTTAACAACTAAACAGTATCCCCTCTGACAAAGTTATCCTTACCTTCAACTCAAGATTTGTCTGCACTGAGAGTACTATGTGTCTGTACTGTGCTTCAGAGAACCCAAAATGTCCGATAATACTGAAGTCATTCGTATTGTTATGGAAATGAATAATATGATTCTGGTACCAATAGTCTTTCAACAATGTGACACATTGTACTGACACATTCCTCACATTTAGAGAAAGCCTGCCTGGGACAGAATCTGACAGGGCAGATGACCCACCTACATATAATCAAGAAGTTGATGATATATCATGTCTTTGGAAAGTGGCACAGAATACTAAATGGATCATATCACAGTTACCCCAGCAGAAATGATTATAATCCAAGGTATTATGCACAAACAAATAAACAAAATGGGGCTGGGAGCGAAGATTACATAGTAGGATAGACTTCCTCAGCCTAATGAAATGACTGGGGCTGAAAATGTTCTCAATTAAAAACATATGATTATACACTAATAGATTTGTTAAATGAGCACAAATAAATTAGTAATCATACAGGTACTAATATACAAATGTATAATGTACATTTTAAACACAAAACAGAAATGTGTAAAAGGTAAAGATAGAAACAGACCTTCTAAAATATTCTTCCTACACCCAATGGACTACTGGGCTCACTTCTTAGGATTCACCACCTCGCCTTGGAGATACTGCTTTAAAGTATTTATAAAAGTGCAAAGCCAAAGGTTATTACTCTAATTATCTGGAAAACTCCTAAGTTACTTTCTTCTCTTAACTAAAGCATATGTGCCCTAATGTCCATAGCAGATCCATTAAAATTCTAATGGTAAAAAGTCAGAGAATGCACAAAAAATCGGAGAAGGTTAACACTGGATAGTAACAAGAAGCTACAAAGTATAAATGGCTCAGAAGCAGAATTGATTTTGCTTATTTTTGATCTAAACTGTGTCCCCTATAATTGTTGTGATTTACAGGCTCAGTGCTTTAACCCATGTGCTGTTTCCAGCCACAGGAAGGAACTGGGTAGTCATTAAAAAACTGTCACATAAATAGCCACTTACCAGCTCACCTGGGGAGTGCAATGTTGGGCAAGTAGTAAAGAATGACAATTTTATTTATTTTACTACTTGTAAACTCCCTAAGGAAAGGGGCAGGATAGTAAATTTTCTGAACATTCAACCCTTAATTATCCACACAGCAGATCAGAGAAGTCAAAGTAAATAATCAAAAAAAATTTTATAATCACTTTGTAATGAAGACATATATTCAGATATACTCAGGCGTTTTTCATTAAATTACACAGGGACCACCAGCCCCAAAACGGTAGAGCACAGAGATCACACACATGAGCTTTGGAGTCAAGGCACCAAAGCCTAAGTAACGGGCTTAGTAACTTACTAGTTGTATAACCTTAAGCAAGTTACTTAACCTCGGTAATTTTCTATTCCCTCTTCTGTAAAATGAGGAAGCTAACACTAGCTACCTTACAGGTTTGTGGAGAAGATTAAACGACACAAGGCATTTGAAGTACTCAACAGAGTACTTGGTAAATGTTTAATAAATGTGTATTTTAGTATTATTAGAGCTTAAGAACTGGATGGAAATCAGCAGGGAAGAAAGAGAGAGGATGTAATTATGGTCAAGTATATTGCAAAGCGATATAAAAGTCACTTTAAGGAACAACTGCTGTTCTTCTAAAAATATCCAAGGAACATGCATGTCCCCTAATTGCTTTTGTGAAAACCACGGTTTTTGACCAGATACCTATTCTAGGAAAGCAAGAAGAAAAAGTTACTTTTCTTCCTATCTGAAAGAGTTTCCCTCCCTGTGTTTCTAGCAATCTAGTTACCTATCACAGAGGTAGAAAACCCTGATTCAGTGTGATGGAGACCCCTGGGGTTACTGAGACCAGCAAAAACAGTGGAATTCATACGTTACCTGTGCCCAGTGGTTTTTAAATACAATCATGCATGTTTCTGGGTCAACTCCCTGTAGGCTCACAGCCTGCTGGAGTTTGCTTTCTGTCGAAACCGATGACATCGTAAGCCTTCATAAATCAATGCTTCTAAGTCATATTTAATTTTCATTAAAATTTGGTAAGCAGTCACTAACTTTCAAGTTTGAGAAATGTAACTTCTTCACATTTCATTGTCACCTTCCAAAACCTGTAATGGCAATAACAAAAAAATGAATTTTATTATGTTCATAAATTAAATAGGAAACTATTAAATTTAAATCAAAGCTTAAACATTCTCAAAGTCCAACACAGAAAAAAATCTACAAAACAGGTATTATACTCAGGCTAAAGGCTCTCCTCTTTTCTCCTACTTTGCTACTAAAAATACAAAATAATAATGCTACCTAAGATACATGAATAAATGAAACAATTATTGGGTTTCTTCTCTCCACTACAACCAGCCACAACCCCCCAAAATTACTATTCTAAAGCACTCAAGCTCAAGTCTAGTTCCTAGAATCAAGTAAGAAACTATTAGGTTGGTGCAAAAGTAATTGCGGTTTTTGCCATTACTTTCAAGGGCAAAAACCGCAATTATTTTTGCACCAACCTATTATGATACCAGTGTTTGCAGAGTTTAAAAACACCCAGTAACAGGAAAACCATGAGTTAACAGCAAGAGAAATAAATGGCTTGATGCAACTTGGAGGAGGTATTATAAAACAGCACCCAGATTCCTGGGTCTAATTTGATTGAATATTTTTTTTAATCAATAGCTGTCAGAATTGAAAGGATTCTCAATCATTTTGTGGCTATAAACTAGGTTAAAGTTTCTAGGTTTTCTGAAAAATAATAGAATTCCAAGTAACCTTGACAAATCAGAGATAGAAATGATCCATCAAAAACAAGATAGTGTTTATTAGGTGTGAGAGCAAGGTAGCACACTTACAAATGAAAAATGAAACATGGAAAAAATACAAAGAAATCCTGACTACCAGACAGCAAGTAGGGGAAAAAAGAAATTGAGGTCATAGAGTGTACGGTGAATATGATCCATTTGTGTGGCACTGACAAAAGCAGTAAGGCAGTGGTATTGTCTCACTAGTTGGATCAGCCCATAAAAGGACTGGGTATAATTCAAAATATTATTTTTTTTTCGTGTACAGATCGGGAAGAGTTCAGAAAAAAGTAATTACAATTACCAGAACCCTGGAAAACAAAAGCCATAATAAAATTTGTAGACTTGTAATGTCAAAAGAAAACAGGGGGTAGCCATTTTCAACAGAATAATATGAAGGATATTACAAGGAGAACACCAATCGGCTGTTCCTCCCTACAGACAGCAAGATGGGAGAAAGTGGGCTTCAGAGGAGACTTAGGGGTTAAGTTCCTTGTGGGGAGTAGAATTAGACACTGGAAAATAGTTAAGGAGTATTTAAAACAAACATTTCTGTTAGTAGGAGGGCAACCATTCAACATGAAAAGGTCTTAGAATTTTTAGGACATAAGAACAGAACACTTGCAAGCATAGCTCTGAGGAAAGAAACATTTTTGAAAAAGAATGGAGGAGGGCTAAGGTAGATAGAAAGGACGACCTGTTACAAGAAGTACACAAATCACACACTCGAGGAAAACTGCCTGTGTGTTTCTTCTATAGCTGTATTTTACTATTAAAATTGAATTCCCCAAACTAAAATTCCAAATAACACAAACTTGTTTTCAATGGACATTGTCCACTGGCAACCATAGCCCTTTGCTACTACTGGGTCCATCTGGTGTTTCAAATATCAGGAGTGGCTATCCCACATATGCAGGGTACACATTCTCCCGTCCCCACAGTCCCTGCCACTCCCTGTGATCTTACTGCCAGAACCTTCACCTCATTCAGGTTACCTCATTAGCCCTTATAAACATTTACGTTTACAGCCTTGTTTTAAATGATAAGAGATAAAACAAGATTCTGAATCAACTTCCTCGTTATTCTACACACTACATTTCTGTGAAAATGTCAAGGCCTTTTATTTAG
The DNA here is from genome assembly GCF_006542625.1 of Nomascus leucogenys. NCBI lineage: Eukaryota > Metazoa > Chordata > Mammalia > Primates > Hylobatidae > Nomascus > Nomascus leucogenys. The sequence goes on along the minus strand of NC_044387.1, from coordinate 72,218,286 downwards.
GTTACATAGTGATAATAATGAAGAAAATCAAAGTTTTGGTTTATCCCAGAGATCGAAAAACTACAAGACTCAGATCCTTCCAGCTCCAGAATTCAAAGATTCTTCTTCAAAGGTATGAAAGGAACATACATCATGCCAATTGCTTCTAAATCAAAAACAGAAACATATGCTAAGATCCTTCAAGTTAGTTTTCAGAAGGAATTTACATGCAATCTTCTCAGAAATGGTGAGAATGCAGTATAGACAGGATAAATAGCCAATGTCATGAGCTTACTAGTTTGCTGCTGTTGTTGTTTGTTGGTTGTTGTTGTTGTTGTTTTATTAGAGACAGGGTCTCAATCCATCACCCAGGCTGGAGTGCAGAAGCCATCATAGCTCACTGCAGCCTTGAACTCCTGGGCACAAGCAATCCTCCCACCTCAGCCTCCCGACTAGCTGGGACTACAGGCATATGCCACCGCACCTGTCCAATTCTTTTTTCATTTTTTGTACAGACAGGGTCTCCCTATGTTGCCCAGGCTGGTCTCGAACTCCTGAGCTCAAGCAATCCTCCCGTTTTGGCTTCCCAAAGGGCTAGGATTACAGGCATGAGCCACCATGCCCAGCACAAGTTAGTTTTGATAGAAATAGAATATAAATCTCTGTATTCCCAGTCCAATGCTCTTTCTAGGAAACTATATTCTCCTTTTTAAGGGCTATAGTCACTGGCTCTATTCTCTAAAATAATTTGTAACATTTCTAAGAAAAGTGCATCTCATTTTGTTTATTCTTATCCAGCTATACTTTTGAAACAGATGCCTAAAGAACCAAAATGTACCATGAACGAAGAAACTACAATATAAAGAAAACTTGGGAGAGAAAGAAGGAATGAGGCAACTCAAACAAGATAGGTTTGAGAAGGAAACAAGTATGCCAGAAAATCCTACAAATGAAAAATATTACCTAGCACACCCAGAGAACAACAAAAAGTTGGAAATTTTCATTCTCTCTCTCACTCTGTCTCATTCCATGTTACAGTATTAAAACACTGGCATGTCACCAGGGCAATATATTAATAAAACTGAAAGAGATGGCTCCATATTTATGAGAGATGTATAAGGACCTATTTCCTCAAGCACCAAGGTGTTCAACACACTGCATTTTCCTGTTACCAGTCTTTTTTCCTTTTTTGTAGCCATTCCAAGCTTTTTATTAAACTCTCAAATCACAGCTAAAACTCCCAAGAGAAGAACAGAGGACAGAATGAAGCCAAAAGCTGTAAGTAGGTAAAGGGGCTGCAGTCACTAAAACGTGAGTCTGTCATGAATATGGCATCATCAAACGTTTCTCCTTTCTTTCCCTCTGCACTCTTCAGTCTAAGGTACGTGATGCTGAAAATGTTTCAAGTAAACCTTGCCACTCTTGGCACACATCCAGTCAGCTCTTCCTGTAAAGACACACATGCACATTGACTCAAATTTCATGCCTGAGAGAGAGCTCTACAAACCATCTAAATGCCAAGGAGTGATTTTTTTTATCTTTCTTCAAAAAAAACCACCAATACAAAAAAAATACTCAACGAACTCTGCAACAGTGGGTGCATGTAGGTGTGTAGTGTGGTTGAGTTTTTTGGTTGGGGTAATGGGCAAGAAAGAGATGAGCTGTCAAAATATATATACAATAGCTTGATATTTCAGCATAAATTCTACACTGCAAAGACAGAACTGACTATAGACATTATTAAGTGGCCATATTCATATCTCATTAATATTATATATAAAAATACTTTCCATCAATAAGGAAAGAAAAATTATATTAAATACTGTTAGAGACAGGGATAACTGGACAAAGAATTATATCTATTTTTATTTGGTGTTTTTCAAAAATGTATTTTTTAATTGACTATGAAAAAAGCAAAACATATGCTTCCACCTTACAGAATTATAAAATATATCATATAATCATAAAAGCTCAGATTCTAGCCATCTAAATCACACCTTTTTTCCAATGTAAAAATTTCTTCACTTTTTCCAATGTAAAAATTTCATTCCCAGATAGACATCTTACCCAACTTCAGACTCTTTGGACAGCTACAATAATTAGAAAAGCTAAAAATATGTCAAAATCGCATTTTCTCCTGAACTTTCAATAACTATACTTTGATGTATCCCTTTCTCACTGTCAGACTAAAATTATAAACATTTTGGCATTTAAATATTATCTCATACAATCCTTCAATTCTTTTATCTATTTAAATAAATATCTTCTAATGATGAACTATTTTTAAAAATTCTTAAGGGAAAGAAATGGGATAGCCACCTTAAGGGGAGACAGAGCCAGAGGAATATTTTTATTCAAGGAAAAGTGATTATATTTGCAGGCCTAATGGGAATGAACCAATGAACATGGATAATTTGAAGACATAAGAAAAAGATTTTTGATGGAGCAAAAAGAGCAGAAGAAAGGTGAAATCAAGAACACAGGTAGGACAGTGTTAGAGATAAAAGGGAGGCAAAGCCAAGTCTTTCACAGTGAGTTTCCAAACCAAAACCACTACCTTATACTTGATGGGAAGCACAGCCGGCTCCCTTCCTACCCCTCCTTCTTCATCCCTCCTGATATTACTCTGGTTGGTTTGTGGAAATGGCTAGAGAATTTAGGTAGATTTAAAGCAGGGAACAAAGGGTAATGACTAAGAGTTGTTGGCTGAGTCCAAGCCTGAAAGTCTAAAAATTTAAAGTCCCAACCTGGGAACCTGAGCTTTGAGCTAGGAGGCAGGGACCCAAAACTCTAGTTCTAGCTCTAACCAGCTGTGAAACCTTGAATGAAAAATGGGACTCTTCTTTTGGAATGTCACTTAGGTAAGCAGTTACAACTAAAGTAGGATTTCTTAGGTCTCTTACAGCTTGAGTCATTATTTTATGTACTTTATCACAACTGTTACACCAACTGGAGAGGGGTAATCAGATAATCATTAAAGAAAGATGATGGCCTTTGTACAAAAATCTTTATAAGAATTCTAGTTGCAGATAGGATTCTTTTTACTACTAAGGCATATTTGACTTAAGGAACCTACAGCACAGGAATCAGCCACAGTAAATATAATTCCATGGTTGAGGTTTTGTTTGTTTATTTCCTGAGCAACTGCCAACAGAAAAATTCATTGTTTGAGAATGTACTTTGGAATGCCCTGAATTGGCTGCTATTAAATACATAAAAAATACATAAAAAGTCTATTACTGTAAATGTGCTTATCATGTAAAATTCCATCTAAGGATGAAGACTCATCAAATATTGGGAACACCTTAAAAGAGGTGAACCTTGTGCCCTCAATTATAACTAATAGCAGTATTGAGGAGGGTGTTTCATTTTGGGTCAAATTACCTCAGACAACCTCTTCTTAGAGCCTCATAAAATCCTATTAAACCTAAATCCTCCCTGTGCTCTAATCTTCTGGCCCAGTTCTCTTTTCTCTCTCACCACAATATCACAGGGCAATGCTGGACTGTGAAAAATCAAGCAAACATCTAATAGCCCCCTATTCTTCTGGACCTTGTGCTTCAGCCTCCCTCAACTTGCCATAGTTTACTTCCAACTCATTCACTGTAAAACATCCATCATTTCAGTAAATCAGAATCTTATTTCATTCCACCAACTTCTAGGTCACCAGTTAACACACAAAATGTGCACAAAGAAAATTCTTTCAATACACACATTCCAAATGGTTTCCAGCTTTGGAAAATACATGCTTCAAAATAGTAACAAGATGCCTAAAACGTAATAATCCCATGGAACAATCCTACCTTGTTTTACACCTTAATTTCACAAGAACAGGCTACCAACTATGTCATACCCAAGTGCCATGCAACTGACTGGTGAGCAGAATAAATGTGAAAAGAAAAATTAAAATTAATATTCAATTTCTTATCTGAAATTTGTTTTTGTACTTAATTTTAAAGCTATTTAAGAAACTAAGTAGATCAGTTATACCTCAATAAAGCTTAAAATTAAAAAAAAAATTTAAAGAAGAAACTAAACCCCTACAGGCAAGGATTTAGAATGTAAAAATTATGTATTTTGAAATTTATAGCAAGTATTGGGACATCAGCTCATTGGTGACTGAACAGAAGTTTCTTATACATATAGGGTGATTTGTTGAAACCTAAAAATTGGACCATTCTTGGGGAAAGTCTCCCCACCAACCCAACTGATCACTGTACTCTTGATAGTATACACCATCCTTTCACATCACTATTTTGTTGAAAGCTATTAAGAAACAACTTGTTTAAGATTTCTGCCACAAAACCCTAAAAGTTGACTAAGGTAAACGCAGAAAAAAATGATCTGACAACTTCTATAGGGTAGAACTTGAAAGGAGAGACTTGAAGTAGATGCTCTGAATCTTTCTAAGAAGAACCCTCTCACTTCATAAAGTTATTTTCAAAAAATGTTCCTGGAAAAAAGAAGAAATGTTAAGTTTTTGTCTTGGTCATGTTCTCTGGAAAAGTAGGTACCTTTGGCAAGTGATGCTGTTTAGTCTAATACCTGTATCTACAGTTTTATCGATCAGAATTAGTTCCCCACCCAGTGCTTTAAATCCCTTCATGTGAACATGTGCAGCTTTGCAACCTGTAGTGTTATCCAGATGATGTGATGCTTACCTTTTGAAACATGAAAACCATCCTTTCAAAAAGGTTCTTTATCATAAAAGTACTAAGTGTAATTAGTGAAATAATAAAATTCCATATACATCCATGAATCTCATAAACTGTAGGCATATTTTTCTGAAGAGAGGTGGCCATAGTTTTCAGCCAATTCTAAAAAAGGTCCATGAGGTGCCCCACTTCAATAAAGTTTAAAACCCACTTTAAAGATGCATTCATGGTAAAACCATTGAGAATCAAGTCCCCAAACAGGCTAATAGCCAGTTCGCATTCTAATGGTATTACTGAAGATGTAGCTGTGGAACTTTGTGACTTCTGTGATAACAAAAAGTTCTGCTATGAACAGAGCAGAAGTAAAAAGAACTCATCTCATGAAAGGCACACAGATATCATGGAGTCTGACTCAGACTATCAAGTCAGAGTCAGACACATTCTCTTAGCCACCAATAACTCTCTATCTATAGCTACTAATTACACTAGTACCTTGCAGCATTGTTTAAACGGTAAATGACTGAAAAGACCCTACATATCCATCAATACTGGTTTGGTTATATAAACAATGGGACTTCTATGTAAGGGAATACTATGTTACAATTATAAAAAGATACAGCTCTTAATGTACTGATAGGAGAAGGCTGCCAAAATACATACAGAACAGCAAATATAGTATGCCGCCATTTGTGTAAGAAGAAAAGCAATGTATTAGCCCATATGATTGTAAATGCATAGAAGATTTCTAAGAAGATACACAAGAACTCTAAGGTGGCTGAGTCAGCACAGGGCACTGGGGGCTGGGGGACAGCTGAAGGAGGAAGCCTCACTTTTCAAACTGTACCTTCTTTGACTTTTTGAACTTTGTACCATATTTATGTACTACTTAGCAAAAACATTTTTTATTTAACAAAATAAAAGCAAAAGAACAAGTAAAAGGAAAAGTACTTGCTATGTCTACCATAAGTATAGCAATGACAACACATTTGAATTCTCTTCTGAGTCTCAATATGAAAGGAAAGTACCTGCACGATGCATATAGCCTGATGGGTATGAGTAGGGATAAAAGAGTAGCTTAATACAACATGCTATTTGACTCCATCATAATGACTACCAAATGTCTGAAAAATATTTAACAGAAAACATATAAAGGAAAACCAACTACATCTATACTAGAAGAGTTGTTAACTTCCAGTGGAAGTTAACATATCAGGAAAATGTAAATAATTCAGAAGAGTGGTAGTCTTATTTTTAGAAGCACTTTTTAAGTGGTTGTCTTAACATTATTGTTGCACAATACTCAGTGAATTAAATTTATGCAATTTACCTTCAGTCTAAGTGATTAGCTCTAGGAATTTGTAAAATTAATCTTCTGCCAAAGTTTTTGTCAGTCTAGATCAGTGGTTCCCCAAATGTGGTCTGAGGGACCCTGGGGTTCCCCAAAACCCTTTCAGGGAGCCTCAACGGTTCTCAACAATTTTTTCTAGGACCTCTTTTTAAGAAACAACGAAATTGGTCAAACTAAATGTAGCTTACTACAAAGATTTCTCATATCCAGAAAAGCTTCCTGCACTCAGCTTACTGTAACTTCACTTGAGCAGTTTGACCACTATTCACCACAACTTTTTTTTTTTTTTTGAGACAAGATGTCGCTCTGTCATCAGGCTGGAGTACAGTGACGCATCTTGGTTCACTGCAACCCCCGCCTCCTGGGTTCAAGCGATTCTCATGCCTCAGCCTCCAAGTAGCTGGGAATATAGGCGTGCACCACCATGCCTGGCTAATTTTTGTATTTTTAGTAGAGACACGGTTTCACTATGTTGGCCAAGCTGGTCTCGAATTCCTAAGCTCTAGTGATCTGCCCGCCTCAGCCTCCCAAAGTGCTTGGATTACAGGTATGCGCCACTGTGCCTAGCTACACCACAACTCTTAAATTGGCTTCTCATATGAGATTGTTTTTCTACTCGTACAAAACCTATTCTCTCACACTAAGATTTATTCTGAAAACTAAATATCATTACGCACCTGTAAATAAGTTTCTTAAACTTCCTCTTTAAAATAATGCACTCATTAACGGCAGATCTGACTGCTTTGAAGCTTTTTTTTGTCCCAAGCATCATTTTGTGAAATTTTGACAAGATTGTTTACCCCTGAATAAAGCAGTATTGTATCTCACTCAACAAAGAGTACATTCTCATTGTCTCTCACTTGTACACAGAACAACATACACTGTAGCACACGCACATACACGTGTAAGTCTAGCTCAGCATACAGATGTAAATAATAATCAATAGTTGTTGCCTTTCCAGAGACCCTGCAATAGAAAAAGCCTCGTGTCACCTTCAATTAGCAAAGGGTAAAGGAGGCTCTAATTTCTGCTTGGAGGTCCAGAATTTAGGCTTACCATGCTGTACTTCCAAGAAATAAAAGTAAAAGCTGAAACAACTTATACAGAGCAACTTCTCTGCCACAGCAAAGATGGCTTATTGACTGGATGGCTGCCACCCCTCCAAGCAGAGAGGCTGTCTCTGTGGGGAAGAGTGCATTAATTTATCCATAAGCTTCCAGAAGCAAGTGGGTAGATCACGACTCTTCCATATTCTGCTTCAATTCATCTACACTTGCCTCTAGAGTGACTGGCATAGACTTGAATGGTTTCAGGCTATCTATGCTTCTTTAATTAAAAGTCTTCTCCACTAAATTAGCATGTGTGTATCAATGTCTTTTGTACAGGGAGAAAAAAGAGAAAGCAAAAGTAAGAAAAGAAAAATCAAAGACTATTCTAAATTAAATTTTGCTTCAGATAGATTTTGCATTTGGTGCTATTTCTCCCTAGAGTTGGTGCTTCAGGTAGGAAACAATGAGCAAGAAAAGACAAGGTTCCTACTTCCCCCTTGAAAGCATCCTGCACTTTGGAGTTAATTGACTTCTAAAATCAAAGGAGCTGTGAAGAGGGTATGGAAGCAAAAGAAGAACCTAGGTAGTTCCTTTTTCGTAAAAATAATTTTATATGTTATTAACACATATATTCACAATAATTCACTTCCATTCTATGCATTAGGGAATTACCAAAAATTGATTATCTGACCCAATACTATTAGAGTGAAATTGCAGTATGTAGGAACTAGATTCTGATGTTACTGAACATGGAAATACCAAAAATTACCAGCAAACATCCCTTAGCAAGGCATTTGTTGGAAACCAACATATTTTCTTTTTCTCATTAAGTTGGAGAAACAGCTGAATATCCAACAAAGCAGTAGGCATTTGGGGTCAGGTTGTACAAAAAATGCTATATGTCTTCAAATGCAAGAACTACTTTCAGCACAGTGAGACACCCACACTATGAGAGGCTGGTGGAAACAGCAGATATACATCTATAATTCCTGAAGAATAAACTCGAAATTATCCTAACCTTGTAAATGATTGTCCTCCCTCTCTCCATCTCTCCCTTTCAATCTCTGGTTTTAAGGGGGCAGATAATGCCAAGAACGTATACAATGAATGAAATGACTATACAAAACTGGAGCTCTCTTCAGAATAACTACCCTGGAGGGGCTTCACAAACGTTACTAATTATACACTGAAATCTGCACGGAGTTCCAAGTAAATTATATTTCCTGCTTTCATAGAAAAGGAATGTAATATAGGTAAGCCATCCAAGAGACAACTCAAGTAAAATTAAAGACAGATTTTTCCATTAAGTAAACATGTCTGTGTTTCTAAAATGTTTTGAAAACCCACAAATATAGCACACAAACACTGCTAATTAGAATTCAATAATAAACATCATCCTCTGTAGAAAGAATTTTCAAAAGTGAGGGAAAGGATGATGATAGAATAGAAACCAAACAAATACAAGCATTTGGATTTTAGGTAGACCTGATCATACTAATATTAATAATTATATAATGAACTGGTAAGGAAATTAGCAGCAGTAGCTTCCAGCTCTCCCATATAAGTTGCTCCTCTCTAGAGAACTTTCAGCTTTAAAAATCTGACCATATTTAGTTCTGAAGGCTCCCAAAAATATGCATATTATAATTAAAGTACACTTAAAATATAAGGAGTATTTACCTTAGCACCAGAGAATCGTTCACATTTATACATTGTTTACCAAGAGAATAAAACTATTCTCTTCGAAAAGCTGCCACAACCTTTTCTATTATAAGTTCTGAGAATGTAAACCTTAGAGTAAGAAAAAAATAAAAGGGACACTATGGTGCTTAAAGTAAATATTTTATATGATTATATCACAATGACATCTTCTTTAGTCTAACATAATCAGTATTCTATATTTGTTGCTTGCACAAAACCATAATTACTCGTTGATTTGATCAAAATTACTAGCTGACTTGAGCAATTCAGTCAGCCAGCCAGCCTTCAGGGTAATTAGTCAAATCAACAGTCTATCAAAGTGACTAATATATCTCTGAGTCATGGGTTAAACTATCTACAACATCAAGGCAATTCTTAGATTTGTTCCAAAACCTCAGTTCATCTTGTTTAACTCCATAGGTTATTTTTCTCATAATTTAATTTACTCTGTACACAGTTGAGAGTTTTTCCTCCCCTTCAAGGAAGAAAATAAAAGTGACAATAAAAACCTTTTAAGAACTTTCTTATTTCAAAAAAGTAAAATAAAAAAATACAGAATTCAATGAAATCAGATACTCTTGTTTCAAAAAAATAGGAGGAGGAGGAGAGTTGTTTTTGTTATTGTGTAAGGGGGGGCATAGTCAAGGAGAAAGAAACAAAAATGGATTCTTACCAATCAAACCACTTCACAGTGCCTCAAATTCCATTAAAGGCCACAATTCTGTTGATTTGATGCCAGATGCCTCTAAAATGTTCTTACCCAAGAAAAGTATGTTTTTTGAAAGAACAAGGAAAGCAATACATTTAAAGGCTAGAGAAAATTTTCTTCCATTTACTTGGGTCAGTGAAACATCCATCATACAGAGACACAAACACCTTACAGAATAAAAGATCAGAGGAGCTATACTAGTAGAAGATCAAAGAGCCAATGCCTCTAGGGGAATCAAACAAGTAACTGCCTGAACAGAGCCCCCTATGATTTCTCTCATAAATCTAGCTTATGTGATTGGGGGGAGAACCACAAAGCAGAATATACTATCCCAAAAAAGTGATTAAAAAATAATTAATTCCAGTTTGGCTCTCTCTCCCTGGAGAAAGAATCTTTTCAAAGTCATTAAGTAGAATAACTATATAACGGAAGTCTTAAAAAAGCAAAAATGTTTGAATTATCTACACACACTAACTACAAGTGTATATATTCAGTCTAATAGCAAACCAGAAGAAATGAAAACATATTTAGTAAATGGTTGCAAAAGTATAAAAAGAAACTGGATGCTTTTAACAGATGCCCTCAGATTTAATTCCACCTGTGTGGGCTAAAAGGGAGCACTCTGTCCATCCCCGTCACATGTGCAGTTAAAAGAACAAGTTGTCATTAAAATTGAAGGGTGTAAAATTCACAGTAGAAATAGAACATGTCCAAAAATTTTCAGCATCCCAAAACCTTTGGCTACCAACATCAAAAACACCGTGCTGAACGAAGTGCCTACTAAGTACCTGCCTTAAACCTGCCTATTAATATCTTTCTCCTCTAAACCTTTTAGTTTAACTACATCTCCCTGTGGTGATGTAGTTTCTGCTTTGTGCTGTGATTATTTCAGAACCAGAGTCTGGTCTCCTTGAAGGTAGGGATCACATTTTTATGTTATTCACATATTGATTTAGTAAGCATTTAATCCAAGAGCCCAAGATGTGCAGTGTGGGGATGTGAATAAAATCTAGTCCCAGGCGTCAGGGAATAAGCAGCTTACTATGGAGAGGCGTTTGCATCAGCAGATAACAGTAACAGCCACCAGTGAGAAAAGCCACTGCTTACTGGGCACTTACTCTGTGCCAGGCACCACACTAAATCGTCTATTCAATTCTTACAACCACCCACTGAGGTAGGGTGTCATCCCCATTTACAGAGGAAGAAACTGAAGCCTAGAGAAAAGTGACTGGCCACATGGGTAGTAAGAAGAAAAGTCAGAGGACTGGGAGGACTGGATGGGAGCCAAGAGTCAATGGGCAGCTGTGATCATAAGAGGGGGTTAGGAATGGCTTTACCAGGAAGGAGCTCCTGCATAAATACCTTGCTTGCATAGGAATAGATCCGAGGGTGATACAAGGAAGCAATTCACCTAAGCAAATAAAAAGAGTGCTGATAAAAACGTGATGTGACTTCCTGCAGTTCAGTCTCTAAGGAAACCTCTACATTTGTTTTTTGTTTGTTTGTTTGCTTGGCCATAAGGTCATCAGAACGGGGTCTTGGAACTTTCACCTATCACAAATCCAACTTTTAGACAGATTAAAAGATTGGAAATAGGCAAAACAATGACTTGAAGAAGCTGTAACAACTGGTTTACTAGTCATTGCTACCACCACAATGTATCATTCAAACAGTCTAGAAACTTGGCATTTCAGCCACTACAGATATTCCATTTCCCTGGTTAAGTCAAGTCTAGTTATACAAATCAAGTCCAACTGGTTAGTAATTCTAATACATGTTAGAAATATAAACAAAACTGATTATCCTACCAGTAAAAAGAAAAAAACACGAAATATTAATCACTTAAAGTATCTCAATTAATTACTTTATTCTAAAGGAAAGGATACATTAACTGTATTGAAAGATAAATTACCCAAAATGCACACTCAAAACATTTTTGTTTCTTCCCTTTCATATGGCAGATACTGATCAATAATACAAGGAATATCCATAAATTCAGTTGTATATATTCCCTGTTTTTATACAATTTAAATTAGCAAATTAAGATTTAATTATATGTACTTTTCTTGTAATTGTTTATGAAATATAAAACCATGTGATATTATAAATAAAAATGCAGGTTATTAATCATTGATCTTCATATTAAATCTCCCACTGTGGATCAGATTCTGCAATTTGACTCCTGGCTTTATAAAATTTCTGTAGATCATGTTCATCTTCTCCATGCAGCATAGTCCCAGATTTTTCCTCAGATAATTATAATACAAAGCACATTCCTGTATGTGCAATTTAAAGATCTGTGGCTTGGCCAGGTTTGGAATTAAACACTAGAACAAATCACATCATTAATCAAATAAATTGTGTAAGAAAGGTCATTCTATTTTTACAGGGTTATGTACCAAACCTCCTTAACATAAACACACACATACACACACACCCGGGAGAAATGGATCTGTTAACGGATTATATCTTTTTGTTTTTGTTTTTGTTTTTTCTTTTTTTTTTAATGACACTTTAAGTTCTAGGGTACATATGCACAACGTGCAGGTTTGTTACATAAGTATACATGTGCCATGTTGGTTTGCTGCACCCATTAATTCGTCATTTACATTAGGTATTCCTCCTAATGCTATCCCTCCCCCATCCCCCCACCCCACGACAGGCCCTGGGGTGTGATGTTCCCCACCCTGTATCCAAGTGTTCTCATTGTTCAATTCCCACCTATGAGTGAGAACATGCGGTGTTTGGTTTTCTGTCCTTGTGATAGTTTGCTCAGAATGATAGTTTCCAGCTTCATCCATGTCCCTGCAAAGAACATGAACTCATCCTTTTCTATGGCTGCATAGTATTCCATGGTGTATATGTGCCACATTTTCTTAATCCAGTCTATCATTGATGGACATTTGGGTTGGTTCCAAGTCTTTGCTATTGTGAATAGTGCCACAATAAACATACATGTGCATGTGTCTTTATAGTAGCATGATTTATTTATAATACTTTGGGTATATATCCAGTAATGGGATCACTGGGTCAAATGGTATTTCTAGTTCTAGATCCCTGAGGAATTGCCACACTGTCTTCCACAATGGTTGAACTAGTTTACAGTCCCACCAACAGTGTAAAAGCATTCCTATTTCTCCACATTCTCTCCAGCACCTGTTGTTTCCTGACTTTTTAATGATCACCATTCTAACTGGTGTGAGATGGTATCTCATTGTGGTTTTCATTTGCATTTCTCTGATGACCAGTGATGATGAGCACTTTTTCATGTGTCTTTTGGCTGCATAAATGTCTTCTTTTGAAAAGTGTCTGTTCATATCCTTTGCCCACTTTGTGATGGGGTTGTTTGATTTTTTCTTGTAAATTTGTTTAAGTTCTTTGTAGATTCTGGATATTAGCCCTTTGTCAGACGGGTAGATTGCAAAAATTTTCCCCCATTCTGTAGGTTGCCTATTCACTCTGATGGTAGTTTCTTTTGCTGTGCAGAAGCTCTTTAGTTTAATTAGATCCCATTTGTCAATTTTGGCCGTTGTTGCCATTGCTTTTGGTGTTTTAGACATGAAGTCCTTGCCCATGCCTATGTCCTGAATGGTATTGTCTAGGTTTTCTTCTAGGGTTTTTAAGGTTTTAGGTCTAACATTTAAGTCTTTAAGCCATCTTGAATTAATTTTTGTACAAGGTGTAAGGAAGGGATCCAGTTTCAGCTTTCTACATATGGCTAGCCAGTTTTTCCAGCACCATTTATTAAATAGGGAATCCTTTCCCCATTTCTTGTTTTTGTCAGGTTTGTCAAAGATCAGATGGTTGTAGATGTGTGGTGTTATTTCTGAGGGCTCTGTTCTGTTTCATTGGTCTATATCTCTGTTTTGGTACCAGTACCATGCTGTTTTGGTTACTGTAGCCTTATAGTATAGTTTGAAGTCAGGTAGTGTGATGCCTCCAGCTTTATTCTTTTGGCTTAGGATTGTCTTGGCAATGCAGGCTCTTTTTTGGTTCCATATGAACTTTAAAGTAGTTTTTTCCTATTCTGTGAAGAAAGTCATTGGTATCTTGATGGGGATGGCAGTGAATCTTAGTTGTACTTGTACAATTACCTATCTACCTTAACACTATGTTCATCACACAGAGATTATCTGATGACCTTTTGTCCACTTCCCCTACCCTTTTACTAAATTTCAAGCTTTAATAGCACTGTAATGGATGCTCTCAGGTCCCCCTAAATCCCTCCAGTACCAAAAAATTTATTCTCCCAGCTGCCAGGAGTGCTGTTGGCTGTCAGCCCTCTCCAGAATTTCCCCTCTGCCAAAGAGAGCTGCTTTGCCCATGATTAAGCCCTCCCCATTAAGGGCAGTTCATATCCATGACTAAAGGAGGATGTTGCACCCATCCCCAATTCAGGACAACTCTGAGAGAGTCAACCCAGTTTCAGAGCTTCCTGTAGGGTCAGCCTAGGCCTTACAAAGGACTTGATGGTAGTCCGCCATCATCCTCTGCACACTCCTGCTTCTCTCCCTGACAGGTGCTGATTCAGAGAATGTACCCTAACAAACTCCTGCATGCAAATCTCCACCTCAGAGTCTGCATCCCAGGATGTCAAGCAACTAGAACCACCAGTATCCATCAACCAAGAAACTACATATCTAAGGTTATTAAAGACACTTAGAGAGAGGGAAAATATTAGTTTTTTAAATTCAGAAATCTTTTAAATGGTACAAGCCTTCAAACCAGGAAAGAATATTACCTTTGCTAGGCAAACTAACAAAAACACACCAAAGCTGTTTCAGTAAGTTCAATCAATATTTTCTAATATTCCACTTTTAATAGTTCTAAATGACCCCAAACCAATCTTAAGAATTAACACAAAAACGGGCTTTTACTCTACGTACTTACATTACCACTTTAACACTATTTACTCTTCATATGAGGCTACTAGGTAATTTGGCTAATTTAAAAATACACACATAGGGGTTGAGGGCGAGATGGAGATGGCTAATGGGTACAAAAAATAGAAAGAATGAATAAGACCTACTCTTTGATAGCATAGCAGGGTGATTTACAGTCAATAATAATTTAATTGTGCATTTTAAAATCAGAGTACAATTGGATTGTTTGTAACATGAAGGATGAATGTTTGAGGGATGGATACCCCATTATCTATTATGTGATTATTTTACATTGCATGCCTGTAACAAAACAGCTCATGTACCCCATAAATACATACACCTACTATGTACCCACAAAAATTAAAAATAGAAAACTTAAATATAAACAGGCAGACAAATAAATACCAACAACCTGGAGAACAAGAAAAATCATCCTGTCACTCACTTGTTCTTTCAAAAATAAACCCTTTTTAAAGGTTTTTCAAGTCTTCTCATTACAAAAGGTAGAGAGTAAGGGAGAAAAGAGAAGGAAGGAGAAATTTTCCCCTTTACTTTAACACATACTCATCTCTCAAAGACTACAGGCTAGTCTTATTTAAGCTACATTTAAAAAAGAACATGTGTCCCATACTACATTTATTTTTAAGGAAACTTACCAGAAAGGGGTCCTGGTCCAGACCCCAAGAGAGGGCTCTTGGATCTCATGCAAGAATTCAAGGTGAGTCCATAGAGTAAAGTGAAAGCAAGTTTATTAAGAAAGTGAAGGAATAAAGAATGGTTACTCCATAGGCAGAGCAGCCCTGAGGGTGGCTGATTGACCATTTTTATGCTTATTTTTTGATTATATACTAAACAAAA
The DNA here is from genome assembly GCF_006542625.1 of Nomascus leucogenys. Lineage (NCBI taxonomy): Eukaryota > Metazoa > Chordata > Mammalia > Primates > Hylobatidae > Nomascus > Nomascus leucogenys. The sequence goes on along the minus strand of NC_044387.1, from coordinate 72,203,104 downwards.
GGTGGATTATTCATGAGTTTCCTGAGAAAGACATGAGTAATTCCCAGAGCTGAGGGTTCCTCCCCTTTTCTCACCATATAGGGTAACTTTTTTTTTTTTTTTGAGACAGAGTCTCACTCTGTCACTGTGACCTAAGTCACCTTTAATCACCTGTTCCTAACCGTCCTTCCCTCCAAACTACTCACCCCGCCACCCTGGCTCATACCCCTGCCCTCTTTAAAATAGCCAATCGTATTTAGTTTAGACTGTGCAGTCCAACCCTAGCCAATAGGAGAATGACACAGCAGTAGGGGCTACCTGTGTCAGGAATAAGAACTCCTGCCCCTCCCCTGTCCAAGTGTGCTCTCACCATTGTTCCATCTGCGAGGGGCACCCTTTCTGCAGAAAGTAAAAGTTGCCTTGCTGAGAAAATTAAATTTATGTTCGAGTGCTATTTCTTTACAGCACCGGGGAACAAACATTTTGCATTTCTAACACCAAATAGCTGGGATTACAGGTGTGTGCCACCACGCCTGGCTAATTTTAGCATTTTTAGTAGAGATGGGGTGGTGCCATGTTGGCCAGGCTGGTCTCGAACTCCTGATCTCAGGTGATCTATCCACCTCAGCCTCCCAAAGTGCTGGGATTACAGGCATGAGCCATTGTCCCTGGCCATATAGGGTAACTTTCTGACATTGCCATGTCATTTGTAAACTGTCATGGTGCTGATGGGAGTGTAGCAGTGAGGACAACCAGAGGTCACTTTCATTGCCATCTTGGTTTTGGTCTTGGTTTTGGTGGGTTTTAGCTGGCTTTTTCACTGCAACCTGTTTTATCAGCAAGGTCTTTATGATCTATAACTAGTGCTGACCTCCTATCTTATCCTGTGACTTAGAATGCCTAACTTACTAGAAATGCAGCCCAGCAAGTCTCAGCCTTATTTTACCCAGCCCCTATTCAAAATGGAGTCACTCTGGTTCAAAGGCCTCTGATAAAACTGTTTCCATGGAACTAGCTCACTTATTAAATATTACTCTGATATTTCCAAAGCAGTTATCTATTTTGGTGTAGCACAAAGAACACTAGACCAGGAGTATGAATTCCTGGGTCCCAGTGCTGGTGCTGGCATGAACCTGTGGCATCTAGTGATAAGAGTCCACTAGATTATTAATTAAAGGCATTGAGTGGTTAGTCACGGAGACCCAGATTCAAGCACAAGTTCTATCACTTACTAGCCATGTAACCTTCAGCAGGACATTAAACCACTCTAAGCTTAACGCCTCATCTGTAAAATAGAGGTGATCATAATGGTGCCTACCTCATGGGACTGCAGGGGAGATTAAACGTGACACTGCGGGTAAGTGCTCAGCACAATCTTTTTTTTTTTTCTTTTGAGAGGAAGTCTCACTCTGTGGCCCAGGCTGGAGTGCAGTGGTGTGATTTCGGCTCACTGCAACCTCTACCTCCCAGGTTCAAGTGATTCTCCTGCCTCAGCCTCCTGAGTAGCTGGGATTACAAGCACCCGCCACCATGCCCGGCTAATTTTTATGTTTTTAGTAGAGACGGGGTTTCGCCATGTTGGACAGGCTGGTCTCGAACTCCTGAACTCAGGTGATCCACCTGCCTTGGCCTCCAAAAGTGCTGGGATTACAGGCATGAGCCACTGCGCCCAGCCTGGCACAGAGTCTTTCTCACTGCAAGTACTAATAAAAAAGTGAGCCATTACTATGAGCTATTTTTCCATCTGTGCCTACCAGAATCCAAGAGCTTTGGGGAGGAGCGGTACTTTACATATTTTTAAAAATGGTGAATATTAAAACTCTCTAAGGTGTCAATTCACTGCTTTTTATCAAATTTATATTCTGGATTTCCACAGAAGGTTTTTTTTTGGGGGGGAAAAGAGTGTTTAAGAAAGTTCTAAGAGCATTAGACTAGGTGATCTTATAGCTTCAGCCTTACCTTTCTGTGAGCCTATGGCCTCTCTGCAGGGTGGCTTTTATCTTGGAGCTACCATTTACACACTAAAATAGAGAAGTGTGTCTTGACTGTTTCAGACATACCTTCTTTCTAACATATCACCAGCACTGTATCTGCAGGTACTTCTGCCTCTGCTCACACATACAGGATGCAACTGATGGCCTACAGCCCTTTATGACAACTCTTCAGGGGACAAGATATAGCCAATCAAGGGTACCACTGCACAAAAGCATGTCACACTATTCTCTCCTGGTTTCCGAGTAGCAGTAATCCACTCTAATCAGAACTGCCAACTTAGAGAAAAAACTGCCATGCAGTTTTCAAACTAAGGAACAAGTAGCAAGGCAGGGGGTGGCGGGTGCTGCTGGAACTGATGAAGTGGGGACCAAGGAGAATGTCTTTATGATTGGAACCTGAGACCTTCAATCTCCCCCTACCTCTTGAGGCCAGCCCACCTGAAGAAACAAAATTTAGGCTCTAAAGTAGCAGAAAACATTTTTTGAGATAAAGACTCTGTTATTAAACCTAAATATACTCATGGTTCTCCTTCTTTAACATGTTGTGTGTGTATATCCACATTAACAGTCAAGCCAAATACTGAATCCCCACTTTCCCATTTCCAGATCCAATCATGGTAGACATATTCTACAGTCCTGGGTAACTGAGATTTCTCACTCCTCAGGTCTCAGCCTAGATGTCTCCACTTCTAGGAAGAATTCCCAAAAGAACTTGTCTTTTTGCTCCTCAAGGCTACAAACTCTGAAAGCAAGGTCTACATTTTGTTCACTGCTATATCCCCAATGCCTTACACAATGAATATCACATAGTAGTCTGTATCAGTGAGAGTTCTCCAGACAGATAGATAGATAGACGAGAGAGTATTTACTAGGGGAATTAGCTCATGCAATTATAGAGGCCAAGAAGTCCCACAGGAGCCCATCTGCAAGCTGGAGACCTTGGATGCCAGTAGTGTGGCTCAGGCCAAGTCTGAAAGCCTCAGAACCAGGAAAGCCAATGTTATAATTCTTCGTCTAAGGCCAAAGGCCTGAGAACCTGTGAGTGGGGTAGTGGGGGGCTGCTGGTATAAATCCTGGAGTCCAAAGGCTGGAGAGCCTGGAGTTTGATGTCAAAGAGCAGGAAAAGAAGAGTGTCTCAGCTTCAGGAGAGAGAGAGAGAGAGAGAGAGAGAGAGAGAGAGGAAATCACCTTTTCTCTGCCTTTTCTGTCTATCTGGGCCTCCAGCAGATTGGATGTTCCACACCCACACTCAGGGCAGATCTACCTCACTGGTCTGTCCACCCACCCACGTACTGATCTCCTCTGGGAACACCGCACAGACACACCCAGAAGTGACACTTTACTATCTAGGTATCTCTTAATCCAGTCAAGTTGACACTTATAATTTACCATCACATGGGTCCTTAAGAAATATTTGAGTGAAGGCCGGGCGCGGTGGCTCACGCTTGTAATCCCAGCACTTTGGGAGGCCGAGGCGGGCAGATCACGAGGTCAGGAGATCGAGACCACGGTGAAACCCCGTCTCTACTAAAAAATACAAAAAATTAGCCGGGCGTGGTGGTGGGCGCCTGTAGTCCCAGCTACTCGGAGAGGCTGAGGCAGGAGAATGGCGTGAACCCGGGAGGCGGAGCTTGCAGTGAGCCGAGATTGCGCCACTGCACTCCAGCCTGGGCGACAGAGCAAGACTCCATCTCAAAAAAAAAAAAAAAAAAAAAAAAAAAAAAAAAAAAAAAACCATATTTGAGTGAATAAAGTTTCTCATCCAAAAGCATAATAAACAGCATAACAGCATTCAGGCATTCACCTTTCCCTGAAGGTGAGACATTTTTCAAAGCAGGTTTTTCAATTTTTTTAATAGGGAAATTTTAATTCAAAATAATTCTTATAATCAACTAGTTACATCCTTTGTTCTTTGTTAAGGACAGGAGGAGTGATACAGATAGGTTATTCTGAAAACTAAGAAGGATAAGGAGGCCGGGGGTGGTGGCTCACGCCTGTAATCCCAGCACTCTGGGAGACCGAGGCAGGCGGATCATGAGGTCAGGAGATCGAGACCATCCTGGCTAACACGGTGAAACCCCATCTCTACTAAAAATACAAAAAATTAGCCGGGCGTGGCGGTGGGCACCTGTAGTCCCAGCTACTCGGGAGGCTGAGGCAGGAGAACTGCTTGAACCCGGGAGGCGGAGGTAGCAATGAGCCGAGATCGTGCCATTGCGCTCCAGCCTGGGAGATAGAGCGAGACTCTGTCTCAAAAAAAAAAAAAAAAAAAAAAGAAGGATAAGGAAATATTTTGCCTTGGAAATTTTAGTCAATCTTACTAGCAATATGGGTGGATATGAATTTAACATGTATGTTCTGCCTTGAAACTACTAACTTTTTTATGGCTTAATTAACACAATATCAAAGAAAGATTAAACTGCAAAAAGTCATTGCATTTACTTTTCATTCCACATTATCGATACATAGAAATATTAATCCATACTACCCAGACCTTTCTGGGAAACCAACTGCTTTTTGGGGAAATGCAAAAATAGTGAGGGCAGTGAGGACTTCCACACTTTTTGTTTTTAGACAGAGTCCCACTGTGTTGCCCAGGCTGGAGTGCAGTGGCATGATCACAGCTCACTGCAGCTTTGCCCTCCAGAGCTCAAGTGGTCCTCCCACTTCAGCCTCTCCAAGTAGCTTTACAGGTGCACACTACCACACCTGGCTAATTTTTGTATTTTTTTGTAGATAGGGGTCTCCCTATGTTACACAGGCTGGTCTCAAACTCCTGGGCTCAAGACAAACTCCTGCCTCAGCCTCCCAACTTCCACACCTCTGAACCTGCAGAGCAAGGCTGTATTAAGATGACAGCTCACAGAACTGGTTCCAGAGGCAAGATTAAGTCAAGCTGACCCAGCTTCCATGGATTTCCTTTTCTCAATACCCTGGTAGAAGAGGGGAAAGGCCACACAGCCAGACATTGCAACTACCACCTAAACCCATAACCCCTAAGATCCTATTTCCAAGCACAAAGCACTAAACAGCATCACAGAGTCTGAGGTCTCAGTCTGTGAGGGACAGGCCATATTTCAGGTCCCCATCTTCACATTCCCTCCATTTGATCTTAAACATTGGCACCTGGGAAGCTCTAAGCAGGAAAAGGAGAAATTAAATAATGACAAAGTTGGACTGTTTGGTGAGGTTAATCAGAATCCCTGTATCTTAGACCCAAAGTGTTGAAAACATTGATTATTTTGATATATGGTCATAAGCTGCACCTCCAAGTTTGGGCAGCTATGTCTCACTGTAAGTGAAGCCAGATCGGGGTCAATGGGTTAAGGTAAGTGAAAAACAATGTGACATAGTGAAAACAATCAGAGCTTGAAAACTAGAAACGTAATACTTACTCTGCTCCCAACCAGCTATACAAACTTGGACAGTTACTTCACTACTCTGTCTCACTTTATCTTCAAAATATGGAGCTTTAGTAAATGATTTTGTCCCGTGTCCTCCAGTTTATGAATCTTAGAATTCTACAAATCCCACCACATCACTATTGAGAATTAACCAAATAAGTACTCATGGAATACCATGTGCTCATTACCCTAAGCACTTTGGTTCAATGCAATTTGAGCCATGACAATTGCCCTAGATCATCTATCACATTAGCAAAGATGCATCAAAATTTTCACAATCAGTGGGTGCCTTGAAACACCCTAGAGTTTTCCACTACAGAAGAAGTAATAAATAGATACAATCTGTTGAAAGGCAATTTTGCAAACATACCAGAAGTCTTTTTTAAGCCACAATCTTTGATCCATTTAATTGTAGAAATGTTTGTAGTTATAAAAAATTAGAAGGAAACAATATGTCCACTACAGACAGACTAAATAACAAATTAAATTGTTTGCATTCATTATAATGGTGACTTAGAATATTTAATGACAGGCAAATGCTCACACTATAATATTAAGCAAAAAAAGCAAGACACAAAATTATATACATGGTATGACCACAATTACGTATAATGTGTGTATGTATAATGCCCTATATTGTGAAAGATATATGTATAATATTTACAAATAAGTTTAGGAACACAGACAACCTGTGAATAGTAGTTATCTCCAGGTGTACTGTATTTTATTCTTTGGTGTCTCCATATTCCAAATTCTCTATTATAGCATGCAATAATTATAATCAAAGAATTTTTTCATATATATACAGGACTGCAGGATACAAAACAATGAAGGCTTTAGCTTTTCTATGCCTATTAAATGCATTAGGAGTTCAGAAAGCCATCACTATGGGCTGGCGGTGGTGGGCTAAGCATATAGTTTTGGAGGGGGTACACTTGACAGAATGTTTATCACACGAGGAGAATTTAGGTTTATAATACAGTGCTTAAGAGCACAGACTCTAGAGCTGGATTTCCTAGGTTCAAATCTTAGCCCTGCCACATCTGCTGGATGAGGTTAGGCAAGTCACTCCAACTCTGTGCCTCAGTTTTCTCATCTATAAAATGGGGTACCAGTTCTTTCCTCATGGAGTTATTGTAAGAGCTAAATAAATTCACATAGGAAAGAGTTTCAGGACAGTGCCTATCTAACACATAGTAGCAATACATAAGTGCTAACATAATTATTAGAAGGGCATTTTAGGCAACATAATAACAACAGTAGTTCACCCTTTTGCTAAATTCTTACTATGTGTCAGATACATAACACAACTCACACCTCAGAAGTATATGAAGGATGGACTAGCATTGTGCCCAATTTATAGATGAGAAATCTAAGGCACAGAGAGGTTGGCTTCCTGAAGTAAGTGGCGGAACCAGCATTTGATCTCAAGCAAATCTGCTCCCCCATGCTCTTAACCATGGTGCCATGCTGTAGGGAGCGGAAAACAAGCTTATTGCCCCCGGGGAAGACAACTGACTTTTGAGGAGCAGGAACTGCCACTGACAGAATGCATGGAACCGAGTAATGAGAGCCAGGCAAGGGAGTCAGGGGCTAGTTCATGAGGCAACTGGGAGCTCATAAAGAATTCTGAGCAAACCACAATGAGATACCATCTCACACCAGTTAGAATGGTGATCATTAAAAGATCAGGAAACAACAGGTGCTGGAGAGGATGTGGAGAAATAGGAACACTTTTACACTGTTGGTGGGACTGTAAACTAGTTCAACCATTGTGGAAGTCAGTGTGGCGATTCCTCAGGGATCTAGAACTAGAAATACCATTTGACCCAGCCATCCCATTACTGGGTATATACCCAAAGGATTATAAATCATGCTGCTATAAAGACACATGCACACGTATGTTGATTGTGGCACTATTCACAATAGCAAAGACTTGGAACCAACCCAAATGTCCAACAATGATAGACTGGATTAAGAAAATGTGGCACATATACACCATGGAATACTATGCAGCCATAAAAAATGATGAGTTCATGTCCTTTGTAGGGACATGGATGAAGCTGGAAACTATCATTCTGAGCAAACTATCACAAGGACAAAAACCAAACACCGCATGTTCTCACTCATAGGTGGGAACTGAACAATGAGAACACATGGACACAGGAAGGGGAACATCACACACTGGGGACTGTTGTGGGGTGGGGGGAGAGGGGAGGGATAGCATTAGGAGATATACCTAATGCTAAATGACGAGTTAATGGGTGCAGCACACCAACATGGCACATGTATACATATGTAACAAACTGCACGTTGTGCACATGTAGCCTAAAACTTAAGGTATAATAATAATAATAAAGAATTCTGAGCAAAGTCATTATAGGACAAAAGAGGGATGTAAGGAAATGGGTGTGGCAGATAAACATGGGATAAGTTGGCATGAGGCAAAAGAGGCTGTTGAGAGAGAGAGAGAATACTGCAGGTAAAGCAGGTAGTACAGTGATGAGGGACTAAGCCTGGTGATAGCAAAGAGAATATAGAGTTGGACAAATCAACGTCACTTTGAAGGGAAAATTAAGAGAGCTTATAAATACTTCATACTGGGAATAAAAAAAGAGGGGGGAATGTGGAGGGAACAAGTCACATTCCACCAACGGCCGGACAAAAAAATGTTTCCATGTATTTTGATTTCCTTAAATGTTGTTTTGTGCAATTACTTATTTTTAAAGCATTGTTTAAAAACCTAACCAAGAGCAGCACAAAACAGAGCACCACACACACAACACTGTGTTGTAGAAAAAACTGGGTTCTTGTCATACAACCAGGAAAAGTTAGCCACACACATACTTTGAAGGGTGAAGGGGAACGGAATTTACCGGGCAAAAAAGAAAAAAAAGAAAACCTCTCAACAAAGTGAGAGAGGTTCCTCTTAACAGGAATGGAGAGGCCAGGCTCCTTCCCACTGCAAATGGTGTGAACTTCCCAGGGCTCCACCCCATCCTCCCAGTGCACAGGCCAGTCAGAGATTCTCCAGGGACCCCTTTTTACTTGGCTGTCTCAATTGTACTCTGCATAAGCAATGCTTGATGACCGAAAAGGCGTACTGTAGTAAGTGACAAAAGTGTAATTAGCAAGGAATCGTGGAGCATAAACATCTACTGTGTAAAGGAGCAACTATTTACAAAATCAAGATAAAAGAAGGCACTAATGGCTACTACCGACAGAGCCCAGGTCTGATAACATCTCTCAGAATAAAGGCACGTTGATTTACCCCTTGTTTTAAAGAGGCAGCCAGAGCTTGCCAACAAAAATATGTGATTGATCTAATTAGCTCACTGAACTGAGGAAAACAGTGTGCCAAAATCATGTGTACTCACAGATTACTCCTTCCAGGACAAAGCAGTGTTACATAAAAGCCTATCCTTCAACATAAACGTCACACTCATTAAAAGGGATGAAACCCAGCAGTACTCAGCATGCAGGAGCTTAATGAATATTATTGGATGGTGATGACACAGACATGAGTCTCAAAAGAATGAGCTCTCGTGATGGAAAAGAGAAAGAAACATGAAGGACTGTAAAAATGTATATGCAGTGGCTAAACTCCAATTACCAGCTCAGGCCAGGCAATTTTACTATATTATGCCTGCATTAACATTCTCACTCTCAACTTAATGCTTTATTAACTGATAATGTCCTTCTTCACTCAGGGTTATTAGCAAATACAAGTCTGTTGAGATTGGCAAACCAATTCATTCAGTCAACAAATATTCCTGGGTACTTACCATCGCAGGTAATAAATAATGATCTCTAGTCTTTTTGTTACTAATGCAAGAGAGGGTCTAAAAACCAGTGTAGCATATCTTTAAAAAAAATCCTTAATGGGAAGAGATGAACACCCTAGAGAAAAGTAACAACACTAGCTTCATCAAGTAGTCTGCTGATGACTCACTGGTTAGCTTTAGGGGGTACGTACATACTCAAAAAGCAAGAGGGTATTATTCTACTGTGTCTCACTCATGGACTGGAGCCAAAGTCAAGATAAGGAAAATTTTTATGCAGTTGTTTATCCAAATTGTCTTCTCTGTTCTACCTTCAATATCACTGCCTGGGGGGGAACATTGGACCAGGAAGCCATAGAAGCTCATGCTCCTGGAGCCCTGAGAAGTCTGGGAATAACCTAAGCAGCAAAGCAGCCTGCCTGACTCAGGAGAGCAAAACACACCCAGAAAATACAATGGGAGCAGAACAAAGATTTGGCCATATAAGCTGACTGTTAATATTTTTTATTTTCTAAACTTATTTTTACCACTAGGATCTTATATAAGAAACTCTTTATCAGTTCATGTCTGAAGTAAGGATAGTTTATTATACCCAATTTTACTGCTGTAGAGTATTCTGAACACCTTTGAGCTTAAAAATGAATCACTTCATATTGAATAAGCATCATTTAATGAGAAATTTTTCACAGGAAGATAAAATGCTGATTTTACCATTTTATGAAATGTATACTTACTTACATTTAAGTATTTGAAAAGCTAAAACTAGGTAGAACTAAGGTATAAAGTGATCAAACTTAGAAAAATATATAAGGTATTTCTGGATACTCTGCTTTTGAAAGCACTGTTTTCTGTAAAAAGAGATCCTCTTCCCAAGTTGGCTGCAGGCTAGTCTTGGTCAACTACTCTATTTTATTAGCAATATAGCTCTGTGGGATGGAACTACAGAAATCCTATTGCAACTGGGATGATGGTTTGTAGATTAAGAGAAAATACTATTTAGGGTACACAATCATTTTAAAAAATGACACATATGTTCCTGTCTTAAATATTTAATCATGAAACTTAAAAAAGCAAATTTATTTGCCAACATTTTCACATAGGCCAAGGCTATTTCTTTAAGTACAGGTCTACTGATTGAAGTTCAAAGTTGTCTTTCTTGCATAAACCTAACTTCCTATTTAGGTTACTTGAAGTTGAGAAAAACCTCAGTATGAATCAACTCAGTGTAGAATCTTTCCATATTTTAGACATCTTTCCCAATCATTTAGAGTTCTCTCTTCCACATCCAATTTGACACCAGTATCTTATGGCAATTTGCCTTTAGTCTTTCCAAAGAATTCAACTTCATCAAAATAAACAATTTCCTTTTCACACACACATTTCATCAGTATACATGTTATTTAATGAAACTATGTAATTACTGTAACAGTGCACACAAATCAGCAGTGGGAGGAAAAGTTTGGAACCTTGAGCACACATGGGAAATAGCCTACCAGACAGGGCACTCAGCAGGGAGTGGGCATGAGTCAATGTACTTTCTAGAGAGAATGGTAAACCAGGGAACCACACAGATTGGTTAAGAGAATGTCCACTGTATTTTCTTTTTTTTTTTTTTTTTTTTGACAGAGTCTCCCTCTGCCTCCCAGGCTGGAGTGCAGTCGTGCGATCTCAGCTCACTGCAACCTCCGCCTCCCAGGTTCAAGCTATTCTCCTGCCCCAGCCTTCCTAATAGCTGGGATTAGAGGCACCCACCATCATACCCGGCTAATTTTTTATTTTCACCATGTTGGCCAGGCTAGTCTTGAACTCCTGACCTCAGATGATCCGCCCGCCTCGGCCTCCCAAAGTGCTGAGATTACAGGCGTGAGCCACTATGCCCAGCCATGTCTACTGTACTATAAAAGAAGTCAGTTGTATTCTCAAAAGCTAGCCTCTAACTTAGTAACTTTAATCAAGATTATTCTTGCTTAAAGAAAGTATCAGTTAAGTCTCTCAGAGAGGGAATACCTGTGGCTTTCTGCCACATCCTTTGTGGGAGAAGTGCTACAGAGTCATTGTTTTTGAAAAAGGAAGCATATACTGCTATCTATATAGCCTAAGGTTATCCCCAGAGTTTAATTTGCAATATTTACACTGGACAATAATCCCTAATAGAAAGGCTGGTAGAAAAAATACTGGCCTTGAGCAGCACACTTACAAGAAAATTGACAAAGAGATTTGCAAATTTATATTCTCCCTCCCAACCTCACCTAAAGACACTGCTCCATACCTATGTAAAACTATTACAAATTGGCAGCCAGAATACTGAATCCAGCCCACAGGTTTATGTTTTATTTTCATTTGGAGGCCTTTGAATATAACATTCATGCTCTAGTTTGTCATAGAACCCATCACATTCTATGGTCTCTCTATGACCCCAGTTTGCATGCCACTGAGCCAGCCAGATACACAGTTCCGCCATAACTTGACTCTGTATAGAAAGTTTGGTTAGTTTCTGGCAACACCAGAAGTGTTCTTAGAGAGGAGGTATGCACTTTTGCAGAAGTACCCAATCACATCTCTAAAGAAAGACTAAAGAGCTCACTTACCATGGAGAAATAGTAATGGCTCAAGGTAACTATTCAAAAACTTTAGCATTCCTAAGAACCATGTGGGAATCTTTCTGAAATGCAATTCCTAGGGCCCTATCCCTCCAGATTCTGATTTGGAAGGTCTGGGAATGGAAATCCAGGAATCTGCATTTTAAAAAGCACTTCACGTGACAGGACAGATGCAAGAGGTGAAATAATAAAAATGTTAACAACTATAAGCAGTTACCAGGCCCTGTACCAAGCACTTTACATGTAACAACTTAATCCTAGAACAACGCTATGAGATAGGTACTATTATTATTATCCTCATTTTACAACTGAAGAAATTGATGAAAGGAGAGATTAAGAAACATGCCTGTGCTTACACAACTAACAAGGGGAAGAGCCAGGATGAAAAACCAGGCCATCAGGTTAAAGAGTTCACCCTCAACCATCTCCTTATACTCCACTACTACTATGGTCTAAGGGAACGTGCTGAACATGAAATACAAACCCCTCGAAGTTTGCTGCTTCTGACTCAGTTAAAGCCATTTATCCTTTACCCATGAATCCCCACTGTCACATTCACCACCATCCTTCCTGGTCAGAATGAAGAGTTCTTTTTCATGTTACAATTACAGAAATTGTGGAAGAATTGGCAAAAGAGGCTATGACTGGGATGAATGCCAAGACTGAGATGCCCCCATTCTGAAGCAGGATTGTAACATTTCAGAAAAGCTCTGACAGCCTGAAATAGAGAGCTGTACCATTCTCCAACTAAAGATATGAGAAACGAAAAAACAATAGTCTAGTTGTTAATAAAGCAAAGGATATTCCAACCCAATTCCTAACACAGTTACCTCAAGCTGCAAAATTATGACCAATGTTAGAGGGTCTCTAAGGGATGAGCCAAAAGTCCATACCAGCTAGGAAAAGAGTTCTTAGACTTGACACCACAAGCACAATCCGTAAAACGAAAAACTGATGAATTGAACATCATCAAAACTTAAAACTTTTGCTCTATGAAAGCCCATGTGAAGAAGATGAAAAGGTAAACTACAGACTGGCAGAAAATATCTGCAAACCACATACTTGAAAAAGGACTACTGTCTAAAATATTAAACTCTCAAAACTCAACAGTAAAAAATTAGAAAAGGGACAAAAGACAGGAACAGAGATTATTCTGAGGAAATACAGAAGGCAAACAAGTACATGAAAAATGTTCAACATTACTAGCTATTAGGGAAATGCAAATTAAAACCACAAAGATATATTACTGCATATCTATCAGAATGACTTAAATTAAAAATAGTGAAAATAGTAAATGTCAGAAAAGATGCAGAGATAATAGATCACTTGCTGGTAAGAGTATAAAATGGTATAGTCACTCTGGAAAACATTTGGCAGTTTCTTAACTAAACATGGGCCCAGGACAATGGCTCACACCTGTGATCCCAGCACTTTGGGAGGCTCAGGAGGGAGGATCACATAAGCCCAGGAGTTCAAGGCCAGCCCGGGCAAAATGGTGAAACTCTGTCTCTACCAGAAAAAAATAAAAATAATTAGCTGGGTTAGTGGTGACCACCTGTAGTCCCAGCTATTCAGGAAGCTGAAGTGGGAAGACCGCTTGAGACTGGGAAGTCAAAGCTGCAGTGAGCCGTGTTCACGCCACTGTACTCCAGCCTGGGCAACAGAGTAAGACAGTGTCAAAAAACAACAAATAAAAATAAAAAAGCAAACATGTAACTACTGTTCAATCCAGCAACTGACCTGCTGGGCATTAATCCCAGAGAAAGGAAAACTTATGTTAACACAAAAACCCCCACACAAATGTTCATAGTAGTTTTATTTCTAAGAGCCAAAAACCAGAATCAGCTCAGATATCCTTTAATAGGTAAATGGTTAAACAAACTGTTGTATATCCATACCATGAAATACCACTCAGCAATAAAAAGTAATGAACTACTGATACCAACAACAGCTTGAATGACTCTCCAGGGAATTATGCTGAGCGAAAAAAGCCAATCTCAAATAGTTTCATGCTGTATGATTCCACCTATATGACATTTTTTAACCATAAAATTTTAGAAATGGAGGATAGATTCATGGTTGCTAGGGATGATGTACGAGAAGATGGGGGCAGGGAGGGCAGGAGGGAAGTGGTGTGATTGTAACAGGGCAATAGAAGGGATCCACACAGTGTTGGAACTATTCAGTATGTTGACTTTGGTGGTAGATACACAAACCTACACCGATGGCAAACTTTATAGAATGTAATGCGGGCACACACAAAGAGCACAAGTAAAACTAAGGAAGATGTGTGAACTGTATCAATGTCAATAGCCTGGTTATGATATTATGCCATAGTTTTGTAAAATGTTACCATTGAGGGAAACTGGGCAAAGTGTAGGAAGGATCTCTCTGTATAATTATTACAACAGCATGTGAATCTACAATTATCTCAATAAACATTTTTATTGGGGGAAAAAAAAGTTCATGTTCTCAAGTGTGAACTCAGACAGTGCATTCTTTCACAGGGAATATAAAATGGCCCACTCTTTCCAGAAGGCATTTGGCAACGCTACCAAAAGTGAGAAACACACATAACCTTTTATCTAACAATTCCATTTTTAGAGTATTAACTGTAATGAACAAATTGTAATGTGTTGAAAATTAAGGGACAAAAGCATTTACTTCAGCAATGGCTTATACTTAAAGACTAGAAACAACTAAATGTGGTACATACACACTATGAAGTTCTACCTAGTCAAGAAAATAATCTTTTGGAATTAAACAGTGAACCTGGAATGATGGTCAAGATATGTTCAGTTGTTCCACAAATATTTATTCAATTCCTTCTACAGGCCAGGCACTATTCCTGCACTGGGAACTTTAACAAATGCCAAATAAGGTATGATCCCAATGTTTCATTAAACTGTACAGTCTGAATGATTGTTAGTAAGTAAACAGGTGAGAAAGGACTAAACACATATTTCTATGTGTGTAGTTACAAATACACATATAAATATGGACATACATACACATATGCACATAGATATGCACACAGATATGTACATATAGTGTAAATTCCAGAAGGACATAACTGGAAATGTCAATAATGGTTCCTTCTGGAAAGTGGGATTGTGTGTGTTTAGTTTTGTTTATCTGTATATTCTAAATTCCTACAATTAATAAGTATAACTAGATTAATTTTTTTAATTATTGGAGGAAAAAAGGCTGGTCCCCAGAGAGTGCCATTTTATGACATATTTGGCATTAAATAGGTTTATTTAACCAATCTGCTCATGGCTGGATATTTAGTGTGCTTTTAGGTTTTCAGTGTCATAAACACTGTGCAAGGAACTTCTTTTTTTTTTTCCTTTGAGACAGGGTCTTGCTCTGTTGCCCAGGCTGGAGTGCAGTGGCACAATCACAGCTCACTGCAGCCTTGACTTCCGGGGCTCAAGCAATCCTCTCCATCTCAGCCTTCCACATAGCTGGGACTACAGGTGTGCACCACCACACCCGGCTGATTTTTTTACTTTTTGTAGAGACAGTCTCCTTATGCTGCCCAGGCTGGTCTTGAACTCCTGGGCTCAAGAGATCCTCCTGCCTCAGCCTCCCAAGTGCTGGAATTACAGGTGTGAGCCACGATGCCCAGCCTAGGAACATTCTTTTAACTAAGCATTTGAACATACCCATGATTTTGCCCTTCAATTAGAATCCCAGAAGTGGAAACATCAGCTCAAAGGGTATGAATATCTGAAGGCTTTTGATGTTAACAGGCTCCTCAAAAATTGTACTGCTTTATACTCCAATAACTAGTGATCCATTTTCTCCATGCTCACTAATGCTGCTAATCAACACTGAGGATTAACTTGTTCTTGGATTCTCTAGAATTTCACTTTTGGAGGAAAAATTATTTTAACAGCAGATAAACACACTATAATTACTTGGTTGTCAGTTAAATTTGAAAATATAATTTGTCAATTTTACTTTAATTGCAGAATTTTGACAGACCCGCTAAGATAAACAAAAAATCATCCCTGTAGAACTCTATGTTGAATTCAATGATCTTTATTTAGATAATCATTGTGGATTCATATCTGACATCTCTAAATCTTTAGCTTACAGAGATCAGCCTCCCCAACAAGAACTCCCAAGCTAAGGACAGAGGTAGCCTTTTTATAGTAACTACCTCATAGGAGCAATATGGGGAAAGGTGACACAATAGAAGCTCCATGTGCCTCCATGGGCATATTAAATGGTTCCCAGATGTTGTTTACTATTAGTGTTTCTATTATAAGTAACATACCTTTAACATAACATAGTGAGAACTTAAATAGCAGCTATTTCAATCCTCTTTTCATTTTACAGATGAGAAAACTGGAGTTTGCAAAGGTGGGCCTCGAATTCAGGTTTCCTTAATGCCAGTCTGATACTCTTTATCTAACACTATTTTGTCTTTTGGTAGGTTCTCTATGGACAGACTGAAAGCTAGAGACACCTTAATTCTCACAATTACACTTAATCAGAGCAATCTGCAATTTGAGATTTAAGTCTACATGCTCAAAATATACTTCATTTACAGGTATCTGCCTGGTTAATAATAATTCTCTAAAGCAGATATTTTAAGTTGCAGGCTAAAAGCAAATGGGTTTATATCTGCCTCAGAAGATGATGAATGATTGATTACAAATCTCTACTCTGATACAGGGTTTCTGATTGCATTAGACACAGGGCATGAAGACTAATTAAAAATGCTCATATATTCATCACCGTTGATTGTGCATAATCCACTGCTGAAAGTACAAGTGCAGCACCTTCTCTAAAATGACAGAGGAAACAGATGAATTTCCACTCAGAACTCCCAGAGGCTATCTGTCTTGATTTCAGGGTAAATGCGCTTTCCCTAATAACCTAAATCACAAACAGAATGACAGTTAAAAAACCATAGACCAAATTTTACTATTCTATATGAACAGGGGTTGGCTAGGCCTGGTCACACGTTATGTGATCAATAAATAATTACAGATGGATTGGTAAACAGATCTATAGGCATACTCTACAAATTTTCAAAACTAATTTTTCTAGATGCCTACAAAATCGGAAGTCACAATTATGTGTTATAATGAGCCAAAGGAAATATATCCTTTTTTGTTTGTTTGTTTGTTTGTTTTGAGACAGGGCCTCGATCTGTTTCCTAGGCTAGAGTGTAGTGGCACAATCACAACTCACTGCAGCCTCAACCTCTTGGACTCAAGCAATCCTCCCGCCTAGGTGACCCCCAACCCCAACCACCAACCCAGTAGCTGGGACCACAGGCATGTACCACCATGCTCAGCTAATTTTTTAAAATTTTTGAAAAGATAGAGTCTTGCCACGTCAACCAGGCTAGGGAAATAAATCCTATATACCACCAAAAACACTCCTTAAACTGACTCCCTTATATACATGCTCCAGCCCTAGAGTGGGTAGCTAATACAGATCTCTCTCCACAACTAAAGGGCTACAATTATTATCTGACAGTCAAGTGTTGCACTCACCTGCAAAAACATCAACAAGGTTGATATGGTTTGGCTGTGCCCCCAAACTTCAACTTGAATTGTATCTCCCAGAATTCCCACGTGTTGTGGGAGGGACCCAGGGGGAGGTAATTGAATCATGGCGGCCAGGCTTTCCCATGCTATTCTCGTGACAGTGAATAAGTCTCACAAGATCTGGTGGGTTTATCAGGGGTTTCTGCTTTTGCTTCTTCATTTTCTCCTGCTGCTGCCACGTAAGAAGTCCCTTTCACCTCCCGCCATGATTCTAAGGCCTCCCCAGCCATATGGAACTCTAAGTCCAATTAAACCTCTTTTTCTTCCCAGTCTCGGTATGTCTTCTCCTATTATCTGTTCCTATTATCTGTGTTCTCCTATTCCTCAGGAAATGTCTGTCCTCTCCCTGGCTCCACCGCCATCCCAGAAAACACCCCCCACCAGGTTCCTCTTTGATCTGATTCAGGAGTTAGAATCCTTACCTAGCTTTAGGACATAAGGATGGCACTCACTGTGTTGCCTGAAAGTGCCCTAGTACTAAAGGAGCATATACTAATCTTCCTCCAGGAGGCTCTTGTGGCACCTCTGGATGTCTGTAATGAGAGTGGCCATGAGGGTAGAAAAAGAAAGAGTAGGCCGGGCGTAGTGGCTCACGCTTGTAATCCCAGCACTTTGGGAGGCCGAGGCGGGCGGATCACGAGGTCAGGAGATCGAGACCACGGTGAAACCCCGTCTCTACTAAAAATACAAAAAATTAGCCAGGCGTGGTGGCAGGCGCCTGTAGTCCCAGCTACTCGGAGAGGCTGAGGCAGGAGAATGGCGTGGACCCGGGAGGCGGAGCTTGCAGTGAGCCGAGATTGCGCCACTGCACTCCAGCCTGGATGACAGAGCAAGACTCCGTCTCAAAAAAAAAAAAAAAAAAAAAAGAAAGAGTATCTTGTCCATGAAAACTGCACAACAGAGTATGTGCTTGGAGGACTGGCTTAAAACTCAAAATCCTGTTGAATGAAGATACTTGAGATACTAGCTTTTGACCCACTTAATGTACAAAGGATCTGACAAATGAAAATAGACTAGAAATTACATAATCAGTGTTACTAGCAAGAAAAAGATTTATGAAATTCAACACAGCAACTTTATAAACCTAAGTTGGAAAGGGGAAAAAATAATGAAGACTCTGAGCTTGAAAATCATCCCAGTTTAGTAGACAAAACTAAAAAAACAATATAGACCAAACAATAGCAGAGTTGTCATGTAGCTACTCAACTTCTGCTTTTAAAAAAATAATCAAATAGCAGCACTGAAATATGCGATGCCACTTATCCATATACTCTACATTTCTTCCATATAAAATGCTACTGAGCAAAACTTACCTTTTTTATTTTGTAACTTTCTTTTACATTCCTTATATATTTATGTTGATTTTTTAAATTCTTGCCTTCTTTACCTCATTCTCTTCTTCATATAGTTCTTTTTGGGCCCTGGAGATCCAGATTCTGACCTAGGCTCTGTCCTTATAGATACCAATGTAATTTACATAAGTGGCATGCATTGCACACCAACTTATTCAATAAATTCTACTCTGTACCAGGACCAGTGCTAGGTACAAGGAAGACAACAGTGAACAAGTCAAACACGGTTCCTCTCTTTACAGAGCTTAGATATGAAATCAACAGTCTCTTTCAGTTCTCAAAGAACTCTTCTTCTCCCTCCCTCATGGAATGAACTTCATCTTTTTCATTTCCATTATTAATCACCTTTAACACTCCCATAACAATCTGTCTCATATGAAGATTTTACTTTCTAACAGAGATTCGGCCAGACTGGTTCATAAGGCAAAAAAAAAAAAAGAAAAAGAAAAAAGAAAATGCAGTACAGGGATTCTACAAAAATCAAGGCCTTGAAAAAATATGCACAGTAGTGTTGTTTTAGATGAACACATAATGTGAGTACACGTTATAGGAAAAATTGGGCAGGGGAGAGGTGGAGAAAGCACAGAAGGCCCCTCCGTCTCAACAATTGGAACCTGATCCAATGAAAGTGTAGTCACTGGGTCACTCAGTCCTGATTGCTTAATGACAGTGTGCAAATCAGCAGATATTATGCGTGAGCGTTCCAAATGTCCCTAATTATGACCAAGCAGATGAAGGCCTTAAAAATCACACTTCACCCTATTTGAAAGGGTTGCTGGCACATCATTAATTAAAATACCTCAGCTCCCAAATACATTAGAAGCATGATAATTATCTTCATACAAAATTTGCTTTAAAACACTTGAAATGCTTCCAACCCTAAGGTGACAACAGAATATAAACAAAAAGACCATGCATTAAGGCTGCATTACTTACTGTGTTGCAGTAATTACTGTGTTGCTGCAGACAAAAGTTAACAGCTCCCCCCTTTGGGAATAAGAAGCGTTGACAGCCCTGAGAAAGAAATGTGGCAATTATCCTGATTATTATAATAATATTAGCACCATGTAACTTTTCTTGAGACACTACCATATGCCATGCAATATGCTAAGTGTTTTTGTACATGCCCCAAGCTCAGAGAGACTGAGTAACTTGCCAAAGGTCACCCAGCCAGAATGTTTCAGAGCAGAGAATTAAATTCAGGTCTGTTTGGCTGCTCCAAAATCTATACTGTTTGTTTGTCACTACAACGCCACCAAAGAGGCAATGTCAAAAGAAGGGAGGAGGCAGGAAGGAGAAGGAGTTGACAACTGCAAACATTTTCCCAGAGTTCATTTACAAGATTAAAAATGGTCAAAACCACAGAAGTTGAATGTTGAACCACTAGAGAAGCCCAAACAGAATTCCAAAGATTCCCTAAACAGGTTACAGAAAATTTGCCTTCTCTTCCAAGACTGGTAAAATTTGAACAAAGAGAAACGGTAAATCTGTAGCACAAGGAAAGAGTGATTCATCAGGAAGGTACCTAACTGAGGAGAGGCAGTGGAGCCACATGGGTACCCACTTTCATCCAGTTACCCAACCAATATGTATCGTATGCCTACCATGTGCCAGGTGCCCACCTACTGCCCTGGTCTCAGGCCTCCATGTGCTAGAGGGTAGCCATAAAACCCTGAAGGAGGAAAAGAACCTGTGTACAGAATCTGTGAAGGGGAAACGAGCAGGACTCACAGGATCTACTTCAGGAATGCTCGGTTCTAGTGTTCTCCAACTCAGGAGGAGACTTCTCAACTGAAGAACCACCCCTACTCCAATCCCGAATTTAGTTGTACTATAGTGAGGACAGTATTGACTCCAGAGCATTGAGTTCTAACGACTTATTTTCAATAAATGCAAACTCAGAATCTTTCTTAGAAGGCATTTTCCTAAAGATGAAAACATGGGAAGCTACTCAGGCTGTGTGACACTAGGAAAAACAGTTCTGAAATCTTACAGTCTCTCCAAGAATAAGAAAGGGCCAGTACTGTTCGTGAAGTTTCAATATGGCCCCACCTCATCTTTGAAAAACCCAAAATTGAAAAACATGTCATGGCCTATAAAGTCAATCTGGCTTCAAATAAATCTGGCTTCAAATAAATCTGGCTTCAAATCACGGTTCTGCTACCTACTAAGTCTGTAACTTTACGCAAAGTACTTAACCTCTTTTGGCTCCAATTTCCTCAGTTTCAAAATGGGGATAACCTCCATCCCCCTGTAATCTTATGGACATGAGTGTACCCTTCACTCCAGCTGTGATGCATTCCCTGCCCACAGCCCCCACAAAGGGTACTGGTTATGTTGCCAACCACTGCTCGGGGGCAGCCTTAGACAATGATTTTCTGTACCAAAACATACACACACCATCAACCTGCTGGTCAGAGGGAATGGAACCTGACAGAATGAGGGATGGGAACCTGATTTAGAAGCAACCAATCCCTAGGCTGGCCTTTAACCTATGATGTGCTCTAATGTCAGAGATAATCATGAATTAGCTCAGCCTTTCAAATTATCCTGGGGATTTGAACTAGGAGGTAAAGCTAGATGGCAGCAGGCAGCGAAGCAGGTAAATCCTGAGACACAAGGGCAACTCAGAGAGTGGCAGGCTACAATAACGGCGGACTCCCAGAACGACAGTCCACAATCCCTCAGCCTTTTGATTCCAGCCTCTTAGGTGACTAGCTCTCCTCAGCCCTTGCCCTTCCTGAAGCCTGGCTATTCCTTTTTCCTAGGATCTAACAGTAAGCTTCCCACTATCTGAGGTCACAGGAGGGCATCTCTATTCTCTGCAACCAGAGATAAAGCAGGTGGGAAGCCTACACCCACCTGTGAAAGAGGCCATGAGGAGGCAGAAAGCCATTCACCAAGCTGCTTTGTTGGACTTCACTGAACAGATTGGGAGGGAGAAATGACATGACCCATCTAACTAAGAAGGGCTCAAGATGCCTCTCACAGAGACAGGCTACCAGAGGAAGCAACCAGAGGGCAGGTGGAGGGTAGAACACTCCAGTTACAATAAGTATAGGATAACTTTAAGAAGTTCTATAAGTAAAACACCAAATAAAGTCCAGAAGCTCTCATACTTTTGCCACAATTTGTAGCCTCAGCTAAGCGGGGGGAAATACTGCTCTAACACTTCTTAAGACTGAAACAAAGCCAAACGTTGCTGGTTTTCTCCTCGAGATAAGGTTTCATTAAGGAATGAAAAAACAAAGACTATTCAACACCCTCCAAACAAAAACCAAACGATAACAGTGAAAAAACCTAAAAGCAAAGTTTCCCTCTGCTCCCCTATCCAAATACATAATTTAAAAAATGACAGTCAAAATAACAAGTGGTATCAATCCTGCAGGAGCCATTACGTGAAGCCTTACCCAATGCTCACCTCCTCCTAGCCTGGCCTCCAATCCTATGCCAGCTTTTCTGGAGCACCTTTGGGGTCCCTTTCC
Source organism: Nomascus leucogenys (assembly GCF_006542625.1). Classification (NCBI taxonomy): domain Eukaryota; kingdom Metazoa; phylum Chordata; class Mammalia; order Primates; family Hylobatidae; genus Nomascus; species Nomascus leucogenys. The sequence continues at coordinate 72,180,938 of NC_044387.1, read as the reverse complement.
ATGTATCATTTATTTTATTACCTAGCTTCCAACCAAAATTTGTTCCACTTCGTGTTTTCTGGTTTAAATATATGAGTTCTATATTTCGACAGAATGGACAATGGATTTCAGCAGATACCCTTGATGTACATTTCATAGCTATCTACTTCAGCGCCTTTCTCAAATTTGCATATAACAGAAAATTTGTTTTACCATAGATATTAAAGAGGCAGTAGAGGGGCACTACTGCATAAATCAAAGCTGGGAGTGAAACAGGGGTACTCTTAACAGGCCAAGGCATAATTTACCCAGATTTATTTTTCGTCAGACCACTACTCAACTGGCCATGAAAATTATTGTTCCTATTAGCTCTTCCTTCAGTCACCAAAAGAACCAAGCAGCTGCTGTATTGACAAAGTATTCACTACTCACAGAGGTGGGGAGAAGCAGAAAAAAAACAGATCTGAAGCCACTGGCCTGGGTCCATTCAATAAACTATGAGAAATACCTGCGATAACGCTTGGGCTTCTGTTTGGAGCTACACGGTTTTTATTCTACTCTCTCACTGTACAAAATTCAATACCTTCCTGGCATTGAGTGGCAATAGCCCAAGGTGATAAGCAGTGAATCACAACCAACTTCATTGAGTGGTTTTTTGTAGCCTATAAATAAAATCAGAATCTTTGAAGCTAGTAAACTTTGTGAGGTCTGAATATCTCAAGGTTATTCATTTCTGAACCTCTCTGGAAAGAGTATAAACACAATCAAAAGAACTATGGTTTATGATTCACAGAATTTCTTCATGCACAGAAATTCACCTTTTAATTATCAGAGCATTATACTGAAGCATTGCAGACCTTTAACTTAGCCCGTGTTACCAATAAAAATAATAACAATAATAAAGTCAATTTTCCAGCAGTTAAGAAGTACAGAGGTGAGCAGCAAAACATTAGCTTCAGGAAAACACTACAGATCTAAATTGTTTTTAACATGATTAAATTGATTAAATGAAAGAATAAATGTAATTCCTCATTATGCCACAGTGAAATTTCAAAACAGTTATTCAACACATGGCAAACACCTCTTTAGAAATCTGGGTAACCTGAAGTGGGGATTTTCAATTTGTTGGGAGCATCTGCCAGGATCCCCTTCTCTGTCCCCCAATACTTCCAGTTCAAGGATAAGATCTGGCACTGGCATTTTGGCATTAGATGAGCCTGGCTGCTCTACCTCCCACCTTTGCTGGGCAAAAAATGGGCTGAGCCAATCCGATTTTTCCTCTCAGGGATTGAAAATACAATTGGAAAATGCTAAATGTGTTTCTCAAGTTGCTTCAATAACTGAGACATAAACTCAGAAGCTATAGTGCAGCCTGGTTTAGACATGTGGAGTGAAAGCCAGTTTAGTGAGAGAGAGAAAGAAAACAGAATAGGGTGCTGAGCTGGCATTCTAATTCCTGATGTAAGTCCTTCCTTAGGCCCAGCTGAGCCTGAGTTCCATAAACTATCAGAATTCTTTCAGTAAATTTCCCCTTTTGTTTAATTTAGAAGATTTCTCTTAATTTCGATCTATTTTAATCAGGGCTAGAGTCACATAAGTATGGGATGAGAGGTAGGCAATGCTAGAATGATCCTTCTGCAAGTGAAAATAAAATACGATAATCATCAAAATTCAGAGCCAGAAAGCCCTTTGATCAAAAGAGATGGAGCTCACGCACCATTTGAGAATTTGGTTCCTATTTCTGTCATGTATTTATTATAGTATCTTAGTTCAAAACCAAAGAGCCTCAAGTTTCTACATGTCGAACACGCAACACTTCCTTTCCAAAGGCATTTCCTGCTGTCTTCCCTGCCCCCAACCATACTGATACTCAGCAAGTGTCTCTTGCATCTTCCCTCAAGTGTTAATTTGCTCATGTTTAGCTTCTTCTCAGAAGCCTACAATGGTTTCCAACTGCTTCATATGTCAAATTAAAACTCCTGATAAAGTGCTGCATCCTTTAGTTCTGCATTATCTAACCACTGTTGTAACCCATTATGCCTAGTTCAGTCCTAGCATCAGCTCTCTTGTTCACCATCCATGGCTACAAGACTCCCACTTTAAGTTGAGAGCACAGCAGCTGCTGGTGCCTCCTCTCAGAAATGGCCCACGAAGAGTAAAGATGAGGAATCTTGGAGTCTAGACACTTGGATACCAGTCCTGAGTCTTTATTCACCTGTCATCATTTAATTTCTAGAGGCCTGACTTCTCTATAAAATGAAGATGCCGACGTTTGACCACTGGATTTCAGCTTTTTTCCTGCCCCAAATCATCTAAGAGGGATGGCAAGGACACATGAAAGATTAATAACTTTTTTTTTTTTTTTTTTTTGAGACAGAGTCTCACTCTGTCACCCAGGCTGGAGAGCAGTGGCACGATCTTGGCTCACTGCAACCTCTGCCTCCCGGGTTCAAGTGATTCTCCTGCCTCAGCCTCCCAAGTAGCTGGGATTACAGGCGCGTGCCACCACGCCCAGCTAATTTTTTGTATTTTTAGAAGAAAATGGGGTTTCACTGTGTTAGCCAGGATGGTCTCGATCTCCTGACTTCGTGATTCACCTGTGTTGGCCTCCCAAGGTGCTGGGATTACAGGCGTGAGCCACCGTGCCTGGCCAGTAATAACATTTTTAATAAACAGAACAAAATATGTCACATCAACTCGGTAAAAAAATAGCCAGAAAGACATTGCTGTTGGCTTGGATGGCATCACAGCAGAGGTAGAACTTGGCTAAACTATGAAGGATAAGAAGAACATGGATCAATGGAAGGGCTGCACTTATGTCAATTAAGCTTTCATTTACTTTTGTGTTGGTGGTTTGCAAATAGTATTAATAAATCATTGGAAGAAACATATATTAAGAGACTGGACTGGAAAGGAAGAAACTGTTCTAACACTTACCAAACACATATTGAGAAGGTTCTTGATAAGGCTAAGGATAGGGCTAAAGGAGAAACCCAAAGACAAATGGACATAATCCACCACAATCTAACCTCTGAGGGCAAGGACCGTATCTGCTTTGCTCACACTGTGCTCCCAACCCCTAAGAGCACCTGGCAACAAATAAATATTTGTTGAAAGAACACAAAAACATAGCCCCTACCTTTAAAAACTTATGATTGCTTAAAAAAAAAAAAAAAACAGAGAACAAAAGAGAGTATGTTGTCCTTTCCCTTCAGGATCCCTAATAAATACGGCATCAATTTCACTTAAGGGGAGCCCTCCACGGGATAATAGAGGGAGGAATGTAAACTTCACACAATAACCATTTTATACAATAAATGAACAAATCCCACTGTGTCAGCAAGTAAACAAATCTGTCACTTGACTCATTCTCTATGCTTACCATTAGCTGAGAATGAGCCTTTTAATAAAGAATAAGTCACTCCACAATGTTAAGCCCAAAAAAAACCCTGAAATATATATTAATTTACTTCAAAATGCCACCTCTTCTTAAGTTGATTTTCTCCTGCAACCGCCTCAACCACAGGCAATTATGTCACATGTGCCAGATCCCTGTGGTCCAAATGACAAACAGCCCCCCTAACCAAACATATTACCATAGCAACAAAGGGACTGCATTTGCCATTCTCTACCTGCCAGAGCCTGATCAATTATTTAACATGCCTATACTACAGTGACAGTGTATAAATGATCATGTTCATTAGCAGCAAGAGTCAGCTCTCAGAAAATCACAAACCCCTGACAGCTAAATTGATCACAAAACCAAACACACTCTCCTTGACAGTGATGTTAAAGATCACAGTGTAAAGGGATGGAAGGAGAACAAACTGTTCTTAGTTTTAAGCTTCCACTTTAGAACTGCATTAGCATTCACTCTCCCAAGCTCTTATTGTGAAAAAAGGAAGAAAGAATGAAAGAAAAAAGACACACAAATTGATTTTATACAACTAACATGTTATCAAAAAGTTGCTGAAAATAATATGATTAGATGAGAAGACTGGAAAGCCAAAGGACAAAATTTGTCTTAAGCTTGTTTGATGGTTTTGGGTTTTGTTTTTCTTCTGTTCCACTTCTGGGTTATTTCTCATTAGAAGAATAGGCAGGGAAGTGAAAAATTGGATACTGAAGGGAATTCACAGTAGGCAGCAGCCAGCAGTGACTGTCCTCTCTCCCAACCTGGTTAAACCTCCACCGACTTTCCACAGGGAGATTCCTGAACAGAGAACAACTGAGGATGTCCATTTGGTTTTGTGAGAAAGGAGAAATCGTTTCATCAAGAATTAACCAGAGATTGAGTTCAGTCCAGGACTCTGGCAATTCACTACACAAAACTTTAAAGCCAATACAACTAAAACAAACAATTCTATTTCATGAGCTGAATCCAGGTAGGGATTAAAGTCGGTTAGAGTGGCCCCCATACCCTGTATCCACGGTGATCCAGAAACTGGATCAGCACTGAAGGCTGGAATCAGCACTGGGGCTAGAAGGAAGGGCAAATAAACGGCTTTTTTACTCACTTCATTGTGTTCTTTCATGGAGGAAAGAAAGAAAAAGGGGACAGTCCACCTAAAGATTCTTATTGATTTATAATAGATCATAGTGTGATAGTGAAAGTTTCAGACAGATAAGAGTTTTTATTTCGCTAAAAACAACCAACATCAGCCAGGCATGGTAGCTCACACCTGTAATCCCAGCACTTTGGGAGGTCAAAGTGGGAGGGTCCCTTGAGCCTAGGAGTTTGAGACCAGACTGGGCAACATGCATGGGGAGACCCCATCTCCACAAAAAATTTTAAAAATTAGCCGGGCATGGTGGCACATGTGTGTGGTCCCAGCTCCTTGGGAGGCTGAGGTGGGAGGATCACTTGAACCTGGGAGGCCAAGGCAGCAGTGAGCTGTGATCATGCCACTGCACTCCAGTCTGTGTGACAGAGCAAGACCCTGTCTTGAAAAAATAAATAAATACATACATACATACATACATACATACATACATACATACAAACTGACATACCCAGAAAGGAAGCCTCTGATTTACCGACAAATTAGAAGGCAGATATAACAGTCTGAATAACCCATTCTTATACAAGGTTCCTATGATACTCTTCTAGGTATAGTCCTTGGTCTTTGTGCTTTACCAAGATCTAGCTTCCTACAAGCTACAGCTATCAGACCCTGATTAGACCACAGAGACAACTAAATAATTTATGAAAAGTGTAGTTTTCCAGTACAGTAGTCCTTCCATCACAGATATTAATTGTTATTATGGTAAATGCAAGAAAACCTCTTAAAAGGTTATGATATACAATTATTTCACTGTTCATATGGACAAGAATATGAAAAAAATTATCAAATATTCATCCAAAATGACTGTTCCTCCCTTAAAATCCACCTTCCCCAAGAAAAGAATCACAAACAATTAAAATAAAATCTAGGATGACCTATATACCACAAATTGTTCCTCTAAGTGGATAAATTGTCACATAAAGAAGCTAATCATTTACAAACACTTCATGCAGTGGTATAATTTTATTTATACACACATAAAATAAAAACATGCACCTCAGGGATCATTTACACAACTAAATGTCTTTCTGATTACCATATAAAAAAGCTCAAGACAGATAACCTCTCACATCTGACAATACATAGGACATGAGTTATGACCACTATTCTGTTTCTGTAATTGAGTGAGTACCTTTAAACAACTGGTCAAATATCTGACTCCCATTTTCAATCATGCGACATGCATGCAAATACATGTTTACAATATATTACGGAACCCATGGAGAACACTAAGTTCTAAGAAAGTCTTTTTGAAGTTTCTGTTCTTTATACTTCTCTACTCTAATAATTTTAGTTGCCAGTATAACAGTAACAATCCATGAATGACATTTAGAAGCAAAGTGAATTTTCTTCTGCCAGCTGGTGAGGACTTCATGGCTGCTGGTCACAGTACTCATTCTACCTTCTTGTTAATAGTAGGTACTCTCATTTGTCACTGAACTAAAAATTAGAATATATTATGTAAAGCTAAAAGTAATGTTATACTTGTACATATTTGTCTTGAATTTTGTTTATAAATTATTTCTACCATTTGCACTCAAGATTAAACAACAGAAGTAATATACATCACAATACAGTTTTTAATAATAAAAAATTATAAACTTAAAAATGTCCAACAATGGCAAAGTGATTCCATATGATTTATGGAACATTCATAGAATATACCACTACTAAAAATGGCACAAGACCAAAATAATCAAAGTAGATCAACAGAACAGAAAGAGTCACAGAAACAGACTCCCACATATACAATCAGGATTTTCAATAAAGGCACCAGCACAATACAACAAGGGAAGAAAAATCTTCTCAACAAATGGAGCTGGAATAACTAGATATCCATATACAGTGATATTAACCTTGACTTCTGGCTAACATCACTCAAAAAAACTGACTTGAGATATAATATAGATAACATAAAAGCTAAAACCATAACGCTTTTAGAAGAAAACACAGGAGAATATCATCTTGACATGTGGCAACAGGCCACAGAAAGCAATAATATAAGAAAAATAGTAAAGATTACTTTATCAAAATTAAAAACTGCTCATTAAAGACATGGTTAGCAAAGAGAATAGGCAAGTCACAAAATGGGAATAAAGATCCGCAAAACATACATCTGACAAAGAACTGGTATCTCAATTTAGAACTCTAATAGCTCAACCCAGTTTAATAAATAGAAAAAAGATTTAACTAGACACTTCAAAAAAGAAGATATATGAATGGCCACTAAGTGCTTGAAATAGACTCAATATCATTATACTGCTACCCACCAACCAGAATGACCAAAGTTTAAAAACTGACAACCCCAGGATGTGGAGCAACAGAATTCTCAAACATTATGAGTGGGAATGTAAAATAAAACAACCACTTTGAAAACAGGCCTGTCAGTTTCTTACAAAGGTAAACATGATCAAGCCATTCCACTCCTGGGTATTTACCCAAAAAAAACAGATATAGAAATATAAACACACATATATGAATGTGGATGTGTATAATACATATGTTCACATATATACTTACCATATACACACACACACACATATATCCACAAAAAGACTTGTAGAAGAATGTTCATAGCAGCTTTTTTCTTAATAGCTAAAAGACGAAAATACCCCCAGATGTCTATCAATTAAATAAGGAAACTTTTATTCATACAATGAAATACTACTCAGCAATAAAAAACAAGCTACTAAAACACAACAACCTGAATCAATCTCAAAAACATTATGAGTGAAAGAACCACCACATAAAGAAGTACATATTGTATGATTTCAATTACATCAAATCGTAGAACAAGCAAAACTAACCTATGGTGGAAAAAATTAGAATACTGGTTGTCTTTGCAAGGGTGGGAGGTAGGGATTGACTGGGAAGGGTCAGAAGGGAACCTTCCAGGGTGATGATGATGATGTTATATAATCTATATTATGACAGACTTTGGGTTATGCAGGTGTATGTGTTTATTAAAACTCAACAAATATATAATTAAGATGTATGCATTTCATTTGAGTACAAATTTTGTATCCAAAGAAAAACTAAATAAATATTGAGTTCATGTTAATGATAGATATGCTGAAGCACTTAAAGGATATTTGCAATTTACTCTGAAAGGTATCAAAAAATTAAGACGCAGCTAGGTGCAGTGGCTCAAGCCTTTGGGAGGATAAAGTGGGAGAACTGGAGGCCAGGAGTTTGAGACCTCAAGACCAGCCTGGACAACATATCGATGTTTTGCAGATTAACAATTTTTTGTCATAATAAAAAAAGTTTTAAAAAATTAGCTGGGCATGGTGGCACATGCCTGTATTCCCAGGTATTCAGGAGGCTAAGGTATGAGGATCACTTGAGCTCAGGAGTTCAAGGTGGCAGTGAGCCATGATTGCACCACTGCATTCAAACGAAAGAAAGGGGAGGGGAGGGGAGGGGAGGGGAGGGGAGAAGAGAGAAGGAAGGAAGGAAGGAAGGAAGGAAGGAAGGAAGGAAGGAAGGAAGGAAGGAAGGAAGGAAGGAAGGAGGGAGGGAGGAGGCAGGCAGGGAGGGACGGAGGGAGGGAGGGAAGGGAAGGAAGGAGGGAGAGGGAAGGGAAGGAAGGAGGGAGATGGATAGTTACATGATAAAGCAAGTATAGAACAATGTTAATGGTAGAATTTGGATGATGGGTTAGGTCTTTCTTTACTATAAAATTCCTTCAATTTTGCTCTATGTTTGAAATTTTTCAGCCAGGCGCGGTGGCTCATGCTTGTAATCCCAGCACTTTGGGAGGCCGAGGCGGGCGGATCACGAGGTCAGGAGATCGAGACCACGGTGAAACCCCGTCTCTACTAAAAATACAAAAAAAAAAAAAATTAGCCGGGCGTGGTGGCGGGCGCCTGTAGTCCCAGCTACTCAGAGAGGCTGAGGCAGGAGAATGGCGTGAACCCGGGAGGCGGAGCTTGCAGTGAGCCGAGATCGCACCACTGCACTCCAGCCTGGGTGACAGAGTGAGACTCTGTCTCAAAAAAAAAAAAAAAGAAAGAAATTTTTCATGATAAAATATTGACAAACATAGTATGAGAAGAATATCTGCTGAAATGTAAAGAGTATAGGAAAACATATAGTCATATGTTGCTTAACAATGGGATACATTCTGAGAAATGCATCCTTAAACGATTTTGTCATTGTGAAAGTATCATAGAGTATACTTTCATAAACCTACATAGTACAGTATACTACACACCTAGACTATGTGGTATAGGCTATTGCTCCTAGGCTACAAACCTGTACAGCATGGTGGTAATGAATATCACAGGCAACTGTAACATAATGGCAAATATTTGTGTATCTAAATCTATCTAAACATAGAAAAGGTACAAACACAGTATGAAAAATAAAAAATCATACACCTGCTTAGGGCACTTACCATGAATGGAGCTTGCAGGACTGAAAGTTGCTCTGGGTGTGTCAGTGAGTGATGAGTGAATGTGAAGGCCTAGGACATGACTGTACACTGCTGTAGACTTTATAAATACTGTACACCTAGGCTACGCTAAATTTATTCTTAAAATATTTTCTTTCTTCAATAATAAATTAACCTTAGCTTACTATAACTTTTTTACTGTATAAACTTTTTAATTTTTTTAACTTTTTGACTCTCTGTATTAACACTTTGCCTAAAACACAGATTGTACAGTTGTACAAAAATATTTTATTTATTTATATCCTTATTCTATAAGCTTTTTTGGATTTTTAATGATTTTTATTTATTTTAATTTTAAAACTTTTTTGTTAAAAGCTAAGACACAAACACACACATTAGCCTAGGCTTGCACATGGTCAGAATCATCAGAACATCACTAGAAGGTAGGAATTTTTCAGGTCCATTATAATCTTAGGGGACCACAGTTCTACATTCCATCTATCATTGACCAAGGCATCTTTATGCAGTGCATGAATATATATATGGCAGGATATAAAACAGTATCTATAAAATAACCACATTTAAATTTTATAAAGGTAAAAATATGCACAGAAAAAGGGCTGGAAAGACAACCAAAGTCACCATATTGGTGCATTTAATGAATATTTTAACTCTACCCCATGGAGGAATAATACATTACCCATTTGTAAAATACCGAAGGACTGATAGTCCCCTGAATTTACCTAGGCCATCTTAATTACAATTTTAGATTGAATAACACATATTATTTCACAGTCTCCAAAGAGCTCTCTGTCTAGTTGGAGCAGCCTAATGCGGATTTGTCATATCAGGCTGGGATTCAGGGTCTCCTTCCATGTTTTCCAGAGCAGCCTGTAAGTACCTCTACCACAGCATTTCCATATTGTTTTTCAATTGTATACTTCCCCAAAAGATCATAAAGTCTTTAAAGGCAAAAGCTACATCTTGAAATTCAACTTAGTATCTCTAGGGATTAGTATGGTATCTGTCACATATGGGACAGTCAATAAATGCTACGTGAATAGAAAAATCAATAAATAGCCATTTCAAGAGTCCCAGCAAAGACTCTCAATTCAAAAATGTCTCCTTCATCCAGATTCGAATGTAGCTGAAATTTGATCACTAGAAACTGTTACCTTTAGATTCCTTACTGCTGTTACCAGAAAAACATTTCTAAATGTAAAAGTGAGAAGATAAAACATTAAGTCACTAAAACCCACTGCTAGATTGCTAGCTCCTTGAAGGCAAGGGAAAGGAACCATGTCAATGCTGAATCCTGTCTACAGTAAGATCCCTAGGACAGATGAGGTTCAAAAAACGCACTCAGTAGAAATCACACATCAAACTGATAACAGGTTAAGTAACAGGTTAACATTAAGGGAAGCTGGGTGAAGGGTCTAGAAGAACTCTCCATACGATTTTTGCAACTTTTCTGTAAATCTAAAATTATTTCAAAATAAAAAAATCTCTTTTAAAATGCTGATAGGGCCAGGCACGGTAGCTCATGCTTATAAATTCCAGCACTTTGAGAGGCCAAGGTGGGAGGACAGTTTGAGGCCAGGAGTTTGAGACCAGCCTGGGCAACATAGTAAGACCCCCATCTCTACAAAAAAATTAAAAAAAATATTAGTGGGCACAGTGGCATGCACCTGTGGTACCAGCTACTCAGGAAGCTGAGGCGGAAGGATCACCTGAACCCAGGAGCTTGAGGCTGCAGTGAGCCATGACTGCACCACTGCACTCCAGCCTGGATGACAGAGTAAGACCATGACTCCAAAAAAAGAAAAAAAAAAATGCTGGCAGAGAGGGTCCCAGGCCATGTGTAAAGCGAGGGAGCTAAAAGCAGCAGGAAGTTTGCAGGCACATGGAAAAGGAAAGGGCCAGCGTAGGGACTGCAATCTCTCCTTCCAGTTTCCAACCCTGTCCAGGACCTGCCATGTTTTAAAGATACTTTAGATTGCAGGAAAATTATTGGGCCTCCGAACAGGTTCCTGCCCAACAAAGAAAGATAAATCATTCCTTGACCAAGCTGATGTTTCCAATCCAGATCATAATATTCCAGAGAGATATATAGTGGGGAGAAATTAATTTATTTAAATGTATATATACCTACACACACACACACACACACACACACACACACACAAACATAGAGACAGTATTTTTAACGTACTTCCAGCAGCTCAATGGGAAAGGAATGTGGAATGAACAAAGGAGGCACCTGAGGTGCAGTCTACCTGAATGCTAGCCTTCTATTGGTCACCATTATTCCCTGCCCCGACCACTGTTTACTTGTGTGTCAGCTGAGAATGACAACCGAGGTACATTTCACACAAAAATGAGCTCACAAATGGTGCCCTCAGTCTCCAAGGGCAGAAGTCATATCTGCTAATGTAGTCTGTACCATCCCTGGCTCACCACCCCAGGAAGGTAAAGAACTTGGCCAGGCAAGGTGGCTCACGCCTGTAATCCCAGCACTTTGGGAGGCCGAGGTGGGTGGATCACGAGGTCAGGAGATCGAGACCATCCTAGCTAATGTGACGAAACCCTATCTCTACTAAAAATACAAAAAAAAGTTAACCAGGTGTGGTGGTTGGTGCCTGTAGTCCCAGCTACTTGGGAGGCTGAGGCAGGAGAATGGCGTGAACCCGGGAGGCAGAGGTTGCGGTGAGCCGAGATCACGCCACTGCACTCCAGCCTGGGCGACAGAGCGAGACTCTGTCTCAAAAACAAAAACAAAAAACAAACAAACAAAAAAAACACTTAATAAATGCTTCCAGTGATGCCAGTGACTGAAAAAGTCAGTTTGCTTCCCAGCTCATTTACTCTCCTCGAGTAATATTTATTTAGTATTCATTTGTACATGGGAAGCCCCATCCTAGCGCTGTAGTGCTGCTTAAGAATGTCTAACACCTGCTCAAAGAGAGGAATTTCATCCAAACCCAAAAGGAGGAAAAACTGTTGTTTTAAGGGTTTCCTAGATTTTTTGGGAGGGGACAGAAGTTTTAAGAGGAGTGTTCTTTCAACATGGTGGGTAGTTTTTAGGGAGGGCTGGCTGGGGAGAAAGAGAGTATGTAAAAGCTGACTGGCAGGGAAATGGACTTTTCCAATCTTTGAGCAGGCTGTTTGCTCTGCTCTGTCTCTGACAGGGTCAAGCCAATCCCAAGAAACCAGCATTACCTGGTTCCAGGACTCAGTGGGTTCCAAATCCAAGTTACCTATTTTTGGTAAGCCCATGATTCTAAGCCTTCCAAGAGTAAAAGTGTCAAACCTTGATTCTGAGAGCCTTTCTATGCAAGTATACTGCTGAATTTTTTGGTTTAAACAATGGTTAGGGATGGAGGGTGTGCTACTGTTCACCTACAGGGCAAGAAGAAGGCAGCCTGTTCTTTCTCACCACTCATCATTTACCTACAGCTTCAGCCCGGGGCCACCTACAGCCACGTATTCCTGATGGGAAACTTCTAGATGGGCCAGATCCCAGCTCAAGGCAAGAGACTAACAATTCCAGAACCAGCAACCAAAGGAGACAACCCTGGCCAGTGGACAGACCTCAATACACCTAACATTACTAGGCTGCACATGAAGGCAGGTCCCATGAATCTTTCTCCCCAAATTATTGTGCCTGCTTTGTTCCTTCCCAGATCTTAAGTTCCAAAAGAGGTTGTTTTCCATTTGTAAATATTGCATCTCTCTGAGATATTCTAAGATTAAATAAAAATTGAGTTACTCAAAAGCACAGAGCCACGTAAAATTCTACAATCTTGTTATACAAGTCCTACTTTATCTACCTAGTTCCATCTCTGTGCCTCTTCCAAACCTTTTATAAACCTTCTGGGTAAGGCCTGCCTGATTTCTTGGTCTTCCTGTACCACTTCCTCCAGTCTTTACCTCAAAACAGCCTCTTCAGTTTTCATTCTATATTCTTCAGAATGCTTCAGATTCAAAATGCCTCAAGAAAGAGACTCTAAGTTCAGTACTCCTGCTTCCAGGATCAGAAACATTTACCTCCCCTGTTTAAATAATATATAACACAATCTTGCTGGTAAGCACTAGCCTTTACCATTCTTTTCAGCTCCTGATCCTGTCTGTCCCTGTAAATATCTCCATCTCTCTCTCAGAGGACAGAACTGTGGTTCTCAACGTGTTTAAACCATAAGGAGGTGGGGGATGAGGAGAGCAGTGGGGATTTTTCTATGGGTCATTACAATTTTGAAAATAAATATCGAAAACATCATAGATGCCCTTGTTCACTTAATAGCCAAGAAAGCATATCCTACAACATAACAATATGCATCTAAGATCATCTGCCACAGCACTTGGCAATGTATAATGATATGAAAATTAAAATCCACTAGATAATCCTTAACTATCAAATACTAATAAATACACGTATTAAATGGAAGGAGGGAAAAAATAATCTAGGTTAAAAAATAATAGATAACATGTTCTAACTTTTTACATTTTTTCTTATTTTCTCATTTTTTCCTCACTCATTCCTTATTGTAATCCTAGCACTTTGGGAGGCCAAGGCAGGAGGACTGTTTGAGCCCAGGGGTTGGAGACTAGCCTGGGCAATATAGCGAGACCCCATCACTACAAAAAATTTAAAAATTAGCCAGGTGTGGTGGTGCAAGTCTGTGGTCCCTGATACTTGGGAGGCTGAGCTGGGAGGATCACTTAAGCCTGGGAGATCAAGGCTGCAGTAAGCTGTGGTCATGCCACTGCACTACGTCCTAAGTGACAGAGTGAGACCCTGTCTCAAAAAAAAGTGGGGGGGCAGGGGAAAGGCTTTCACAGCATAGAGGTAGTGGAATGAATCACTTAATGAAGTAGTGCTATTCTGGGTAGGAAATCTCAACTAGAAACAAGTACCTTGTGTTCAAGATTATGGAAGTCTCATTTTTGCCTTACGTGCTAATGGAATGTCATATTTGATTTATTTTTTGTTGAAATGAGAAGACCTGTCCTCTGTCCCAGGAAGCAAAGTTGTTTGTAAATAAATTTTAAAAATAATTACAATTCTAAGTCTCTTCCCATATTACATAACTGGTTTCATATTTTTATGTTAATTCAGCACTCTTTGAAGGCATGTGATATAGTTTAGATATGTGTCCCCCCCAAGTCTCATGTTGAAATTTGATTCCCAATATTGGAGGTGGGGCCTGGTTGGGGGTGCTTGGATCATGAGGGTGGATCCCTGATGAAGGGCTTGGTGCCGTTTTCTTAGGAGTGAATAACTTCTCACTCTTAGTTCCCACAAGAACTGATTGTTAAAAAGAGCCTGGTACTCCCTCCCCTCTCTCTCTTGCTTCTGCTCTCTTACCATGTGACCTCCACATACACCAGCTTCCCTTCACCTTCCGCAAGGAGTAGAGGTTTCCCAAGGCCCTCACCAGAAGCAGATGCTGGTTCCATGCTTCTTTTACAGCCTACAGAACCATGAGCCAAACCAACCTCATTTCTTTATAAATAACCCGGCCTCAGGTATTTCTTTATAGCAACATAAATAGACTAAGACAGTATACTGCAATATACTTTTTTTTATTTAGTGAAAATACTTCCTTAACAAAGTTCATAGAAAACTCAGTGTAGCCTTGCAGTCATTGTAAATATTTTATTAACTATCCTGTTCCAAAAATGGCCCTTCTCTACCTACTCACCACCGAGGTCAGTTTCGTTCCATTTAGGCCAGGCACAGTGGCTCACACCTGTAATACTAGCACTTTGAGAGGCCAAGACAGGGGGAATGTTAGAGGCCAGCCTGGGCAACGCAGTGAGACATCCACCTCTACAATAATGAAAAAATTAGCCATGCATGGTGGCATGTGCTGTAGACCCAGCTACTCAGGAGGCTGAGGTGGGAGGATCACTTGAGCTCAGGAGTTCGAAGCTCCAGAGAGCCCTGATCATGTCACTGTACTCCAGCTTGAGTGACAGAGCGAGACCCTATCTCAAGAAAAAAATTCCTTTATCCCATTTCCCACAACACCATTCAACAAAAAAAGAAGGGTAAACTGGCTCTTGGAAAGTAACCAGTAGTTACAGATGGACAGCAAATCTTTTGTGCAATCTTCCTTCAATTTTTAAAAAATTTTCACTATGTTGCCAAGGCTGGTCTTGAACTCCTGGTCTCAAGTGATCCTTTCTTCTCAGCCTCCTGAGTAGGTGGGACTACAGGCTCACACCATGCCCACTTGAATGTTATTAAAACTAAGCTTTTAATAAAGACTCAACAGCAGAGAATTAAAGATTTTTCTCTTTTTGTGAACATTCAGGGTTCAATTATTCAAAACTACTGATCAAGAACATATTCATATGCTTCACAGTCGTCATCTGAGTGGCAGATAGCGGTCCCCTTCTGAAAAATGTTAAGAAGTCTAGCAATAACACTGGAATAAATGCCCACTTCACCTTTGCATGGAAGGGGTCGATGGTAGACTGTAATAGGTAATGACTATGGGTGTCCTGAATGTTTTTCCCTCATTGCCATTTGGTAATAGCAGCCCCTTCCATTTGGGAACTCCTTTCTTATTTCATGTAGTTTTGTAAGGATAATAATCATGTTTGTCTATAGCCTCCCCAATTTCTATCTTCCATTCCTCGTCACAAAAGTAGGCAATGTGACCCAGGCCTAGCTAATCAGAGACCCCCATTTTCCAGGCTACAGGGATGTGTTCAGGGAGAAGCAAATGATCTCATTAGACAAGTGAGAACCCTCCCTAGAACTTTTGTGATACAATCTAGTGGGTAAGACATTTACGTTTTTAGGATAGAAGTACAGGACAATTGATAGCCTGGAGCTTATTTCCTGTGTCACATGAAGGACATACATACAGTAGAAGAAAGGGAAGCAAGGAGACACAGAGACAAACAGAGACTGGGTCGGGGGGTAATGGGCAAGAGCAAATGAATTTCTCTGATAGTAGAGTCCTGACAGTTTTCTTCTATTTTATGAGTTAAAATTTCTTCCCAGGCTGGGCGCGGCAGCTCCCTCCTATAATCCTAGCACGTTGGGAGGCTGAGGTGCGTGGATCACCTGCAGTCAGCAGTTTGAGACCAGCCCAGCCAACGTGGTGAAACCCCATCTCTCCTAAAAATACAAAAATTAGGCATGGTGACACATGCCTGTAATCCCAGCTACCCGGGAGGCTGAGGCAAGAGAATCACTGGAACCCAGGAGGCAGAGGTTGCAGTGAGCCGAGATCGCACCACTGCACTTCTGCCGGGGTGACAGAGCAACACTCCACCTCAAAATAAAATTAAAATAAAATAAAATAAAATTTTTTCCCAGCTAGATGAGCTAATAAATTTCTTGTTCTGCTTAAACAGGTTTGAGATGGGTTTCTATCATGTATAACTTCAAACATCCTGATTAATATACTGTCTGAGGAAGTATCTGGGGATACAGTCCTGATTTTCTTTTCTATTCACTTAAATACCTGGCTTAATAAACCACTGAGGGCCCAGTGTTCCATGCTGAAGGGGATACTAATGTTAAGTCTAACCCAGAATTTTTCCAAAGCTGGTATTACTAAATCACGGCCAGAGGAAAAAAAATCTCAGTGTGGAAATGATCAGTAGCCAACTGTACAGGCACTGTAGCTTGTTACTGATAAATGTTTGAGGATAAGTGAGTTGCAAACATTTTCCCTGAGAGATGCTATTCCAGTTAAATGTAGGGAGATACATACTTTAAAATGTAATTCAGGAGAATCACCAGACTAAAGGGAATAGGTTTAGAATAGTTGATCTCGAGTTACTGTTGGTAAGGCTAATTTGGTAAGGAAGTTTTCTCTTTGGGCTATTGTTTGCACAAATATGACCATATAACAAGTTGGAGGACATTTACCTTTAGGTTTTGTACAGTTAGGATTCATGCACCCAGGGGACATTCCTATTGTTCTGCATTCAAAGTAAATCTGAGTGGAATTCTGATTCCTAAGGATGGGAACAGAATTGATAGAAGATCTAAGAACAAAGGATTTGAGGTTAAGATCTGCCCACAGGCAGTCTATGCTATAAAGTCTGGTTTTGTTACAATAAAGTAGGCCTTTGGAACCTAGTATGTCCTAATACACTTGGGGAGAAGCAATGAAGTAAATGGAACCTGAAAGGAATAAGCATGCCAGAAGAATTCAGCATTTTTTTCATTTGTGGGATTGTAACCAAGTATCCCCATTTTTCTAAGAGAAAGAGAATGAGTTGGGTTTTTTTTAATTTTTTTCTCTTCTTTTCTGTTTCCTCCTTTCCCTCGTTCCCTACTTCTTACTTGGCTCTTTAGAAACGCAATTGGAACCTCTATCTTCACTTCACCAGACAGTTTCTACAGAGCAAGCTTATCTAACTGTGTGCTTGGAAGCTCCAGGGCCAGAAACCTCTCCCACCAGGAGATTGCGTCAAGAGATGACAGTCAATTTACAACCTAAAGTATGCCCACTACAAAACTCCTTCCTACCTGGAGAGTATCCTGAGACAAAGACCACTTTAAAAACTAGTTCTGCCCATGATGGCGCCAGCTCAACCATCTGGTAGATAAGGTACCAAAGTGAGTCACATAGACCCTCACCTGTTCACTCCCTCCCCTGTATGCCATTCATGCCAAGTTCCCCCTTTAAAAGCCCCTGCTTTCTGCTTCCAAAGCAAAGCAGTATCCATAAGGTAGGAGCCTGTACTTCTTCCCCTAACCTACTTTTGGAATAAAAAGTCACTTTGTTTATACTAGACCTCACTCTTGTTAATTAGACTCTGCAAGTGGTGAGCAACTGAACCTATAATTTGGTTACAGAATTTCAGTGAAACTTTTATTTGTTTCCTCAAAGACAAATAAGGCGCAAATGTGGAGAAACATAATGGGCCCATTCTAATTTCAGAAGAAGAATATGAAGTTAAAGTAGTAAACCAGATGTTTCAGTATAACGGTCATTAAATTTCTTTACCTGTATTGAAAATATGGGCCAACACCAACAATGTAAGGACCGCATGAAGACAGAGAAATGACACCTCTCTAGCACTCTCTGGTCTGCACCCAGAAGAGTGTTTTTAGTTGTCCTCGCCTGCTATGAATTGAACACAAAATTGTATATTGTTCAAGAACATTAATAATAAACTGAATGGCCACAAATGAAACTCTCCTTCTGTATTCAATGTCTAGCACATTGCCCCGTTCTCCTTCTCTTCTCCTTTTAGGATTTCCATAATGCATGTTTCAGGTTTGATGATATCCCATAGGTCCCTTAGGCTCTGCTCATTTTTCTTCATTCTTTTTGCTTTCTACCCTCAGATTGGGTGATTCCTGTTGCCCTATCTGAAAGTTTCCTAATTCTTTCTTCCACCTGCTCAAATCCTCTTTTGAAACCCTCTACTGAATTTTTCACTTCAGCTCTTGTATCTTTCAGCTCCTGAATTTCTACGTGGTTTCACTTTATAATTTCTATTTTTTTTTTTTTTACTAATATTACCTATTTGGTCATGCATTGTTCTCCTGATTTCCTTTAGTTTTTTTTTTTTTTTTTTTTTTTTTTTTTTTGAGATGGGGTCTTGTTCTATCACTCAGGCTAGAGCACAGTGGCATGATCACAGCTCACTGCAGCCTTGATCTTCTAGGCTCAAGCAATCCTCCCATCTCAGCCTCCCCAGTAGTTGAGACTACCTGGCTAATTTTTTCTTTTTTCTCTCTCTCTTTTTTTTTTTTTTTTTTTTTTTGTGGAGACAGATTCTCCCTACATTGCCCAGACTGGTCTCAAATTCCTGGGCTCAAGTGATTCTCCCACACTGACCTACCAAAGTGCTGGGATTACAGGCATGAGCCATTGTGCCTGGCCCGTTTAGTTCTTTATCCATGGTTTCTTTCAGCTCTCTCAGCATACATAATTTAAAGTCTTTGTCTAGTAAGTCTAATATTTGGACTTTCTCATAGTTTCTGTCCATTTCTGTTTTTCCTATGAATGGCCATACTTTTGTGTTTCCTTGTAGGCTTTGTAGGTTTTGTTGAGAACCAGGTGTTCTAATAAAGGTTTAGTATCCAGAATATATTAAAAAAAAAAAAAAACTCTTACAACTCAACAGCAAAATGACCAACAATTCAATTCAAAAATAAGCAAAGGACCTTGAATAGACATTTCCCCACAGTAGATATACAAATGACCAACATAAAAAACATGAAAAAATGTTCAAAATCTTTGATTATCAAAGAAATACAAATGAAAACCATAACACTTTATACCCACTACAATGGCCATAATTTAAAAATTAAAATTTTAAATTAAAGAAAACAGAAAATAACAAGTGTTAGTGAGGATATGGAGAAATATAAACACTTGTACATTGGTGTTTCTATTAAATAATGTATTAAATATTAAAATAGTGTAGCCATTGTGAAAAAGTTTGGTGGTTCTTCAAAAAGCTAAATATAGAATTACCACATAACCCAGCAATTTCAGTACTAGCTATATATCCAAAATAACTGAAGACAAGTACTCAAGCAAATACTTGTTTGTGAATGTTCATAGCAGCATGATTTACAACCAAAAAGTTGTTGATCCAAATGTCCATCAACAGATGAATGGATAAACAAATTATTATATATAAACTCAGAATCTAACTTCAGCCTCAGTGAGGCTTAGCCCCCTCAGGATACCTGCTGTTACATCGATGTGAGGTTTCAATTTGTGTCTCCCTTTATTTGATCCAGCTATTCCTATAAAGCTTAGATACAAATTTGTGATCCATAACCAGAAACAGGGCAGACCTTATTCAAGCATTTCCATGGGTTTTAGCTTATGATATTCCCTTATTTTCACGTTAACAGTCTTATCTTTCTTATCTTACCTTTCTATTCATTACCTCGATTTTGGGGGAGGACAAGATGGAATATAAATAGCAGGAAAATAAAAGTGAATGTCATATTACCAATCTATATGGGAAGTAAGCAACCTGCCTATAGATGTAACTGCAGCCCACCTCTGTGCAATGGTGAGATAATCCACCATTAGGGTAACAATACTTAACATAAATTCTTTAACTTTCCTTATATAGTATCAGCTTGCTTTCAGTCAGTGATATTAAATTATGGTACTTATCAGAAATCTTAATCTAAAATGATATACTATCCAGTTCCTTTCTTAGACCAGGGGAATTACTAATACCTGACAGGACTAGCCTTCTAATACAACTGTTTTCTCCATTTTAACACATAATTTTATCCTTGTAATAATAGTTCAATTGTATTTTTGTGTTTTATTGTGAGCTTCAAATCATTTCTGAAAATAAGCAAAGTTAACCAAAGAATGCAAGGATAACTCAACTGCCAATGCTTAATTCCTTTTTCCCTTTCCACCCTCCTTATCATTAGAAGCCCAGTGTATATCATTTTTATCAGTAGGAACAAGAATCCTCTCCAGTTGGATCTTGGAAAATGTACAACTGTGCTAATGTACAAAAAAGATGTGATCAATGAAATTTGATGCCATCAAAAACAGAAAATCAATAGAGAAAATCAACTAAATCAAAAGCTGACTCTTTGAAAATATCAATAAAAATTACAATCTTTTAGCCAGGTTAACTAAGAAAAAAACATAGAAAACATAAAGTATTCATATTACAAATGAAAGTTGAGCCATCACTACTAATTCCTAAGACACTGAAAGAATAATTAAAGAATAATTAAGGAGTACTATAAACAACTCTATGCCCAAAATTTGATAAGCTGAAATGGACCAACCCCATGAAAGACACAATCTACCAAAACGTATACAAGGTGAAACAGATCATCTGAAGATGCCTATATATATTAAAGAAATTACATCAATAATGAGTAGCCTTCCAAAACAGAAAGCAACAGGCACAGATATATTCACTGGTAAATTCTACCAAACACTGAAGAAGGAAATTATATCAATTCCCTATAATCTCTTCCTGAAAATAGAAGCAGAGGAATTACTTCCTATCTTGTTCTATGAGGCAAGCATTATCCTAATACAAAAAGCAGACAAAGACATTAAAAGAAAGTAGAACCACAGACCAATAACTCCCATAAAAATAGATGCAAAAAGCCTCAACAAAATATTAGCAAATCAAATGCAACAATGTATTTTTAAAAATATGGTTCAAAGGGATTAGAAGGACTGGGTTTGAGATTCTGTTTCATCACATAATATTTAATGGCCTTGGTCAAGTCACTTAACCTTACTTTATCACAATTGACACCTGCCTACCTAATGTATAGCTGCTTTTTTTTTTTTTTTTTTTGGAGTTTCACTCTTGTCACCCAGGCTGGAGTGCAATGGTGCGATCTCAGCTCACTGCAACCTCCACCTCCTGGGTTCAAGTGATTCTACTGCCTCAGCCTCCCGAGTAGCTGGGATTACAGGTGCCTGCCACCATGCCTAGCTAATTTTTGTATTATTAGTAGAGATGGGGTTTCACCACATTGTCCAGGCTGGTGTCGAACTCCTGACCTCAGGCGATCCATCTGCCTCAGTCTCCCAAAGTACTGAGATTACAGGCATGAGCCACTACGCCTGGCCACATATAGCATTTTAAAAAATCAAGTAAGAAAAAAGTGTGCAAAAGCACATCAAGTTATATTCTTACCCCAACTTAGGAAGCACTAATCTATTTATTTATTTACTTATTTGAGACAGAGTCTCACTCTGTTGCCCAGACTGGAGTGCAGTGGCGCGATCTCGGCTCACTGCAGGCTCCGCCCCCCGGGTTCACGCCATTCTCCTGCCTCAGCCTGCCTTGTAGCTGGGACTACAGGCGCCCGCCACCTCACTCGGCTAATTTTTTGTATTTTTAGTAGAGACAGGGTTTCACCATGTTAGCCAGGATGGTCTCGATCTCCTGACCTCGTGATCCACCTGCCTCGGCTTCCCAAAGTGCTGGGATTACAGGCGTGAGCCACCGCACCCGGCCTAGCACTAATCTAATAAACAGCAACAATGATGCCCTGAGTGACCAGACAGCCAAGAGCAGGGGTTACCAAAACCAAAGCAATTTAATCTTGGATTGGCTTCATATTCACACTAGTATTAGTGGCAACAGAGTGAAGCTCTAAGCCTAAGTAAACACCTTGATGATGTACAGGCACTACCAGGACCTAACACAAGCTTCCCACAAAAGACAAAGATCCAGATCCTACAGACAGTGGCAGGCCACTACATCTCCGAGTACCACCTAAGTACTTGACAACATTGCCATCCTATGCTTTTATAGAAAATGCATTTATTTTCCACTAAGTGTTCTGCCATACAACTTTACTGGAACCCATTTACACAACTACTAATTTATTCAAAAAAAGAAGAAGAAAATAAATACACACAAAAAATTTCACTACCTGCAGGATATGTCACAGTTAACGGTAATTAATCAAACGGTTTCCCCTCATGTAGAAAACTAGCCACAGAAATCAAGGATCAATGGAGCATCTCTTTCATCCTTTAATAAAATCAACAGGCAGAATGCTGCTCACATTTTCTGGTGTGTTTAAAGAAAAACGCTTTTAGAGAAAGGAGCTGTATTTTTATTTAAAAAAAAAAAAAAGAAATCCATAATCTCTTTCCTAACTTTGTTTTCTATCACAATTACTTTCTTTTATATATGAACACAAACATATTAACACAGATGCACTTGATTATAAACATACATTAAAAATATAGGTCATTTTGAAGATAAATGTGAAGATAGAGTTTTAGAAATTTCTATTGGTATTTTACGAAAGCAAATTTCATTTGAGAGTTCTGTATGTCTGTTTCTACACATCCAAATAGTATAAGTATGTTTATTTAAAATGTCTAATCTTCTGAACTCATGTCTGCCTAACAAAATGATGGAAAATTGCCCCCTCCATATATGGCAAGTTTATTTTATAAAATAACCTAAATGTGGGTGTTTATATTGCCTTTATTACTGCTGATATCACCAAAATTCAAACAGAGTATTTTGTTATCTATGCCCAATCTAAATCCCACAGGGAGCTTCACTCCTATGCTTTTCAGAAAATCAATATTTGTACAGTGGAACTTGAATTTAAACGAGTGCCATTTTAACCAACACAGCAGTACTTTTCAGTGCATCGGCAATTTTTGTCAGCTAAAAATACTTTAAACATAAAAGTATATGCTGGTGTGTCCATGATGAGTAACCTATGTGAAAAATATATAACTTAACACCTCCAACAATTTCATTTATCTTTCTGATTTAAGGTATTTCAAAGAATTAGGATTAGGCTTTTTTCCTGGAAATGTCTGAACATATTTCCTGGAATGACCTAAAAATATCTTTGGCTAGATTAGGGCCTTAACTCTAAGACCACAATGAATACTATCAACAGTACCTTAGGCTTCAATAGCAGTTACAATGTGGCCTGCACTGCTTAAATTACTTGACATATAAATAAATATAGTCCTCACAACAACCCTATGAGGTATGTAGACTATTATTTTCCCAACTTTATCACTGAAGAAACTGAGGCAGGGAGAAGATAAGTAACTTGCCCCAAGTGACATGTGGCAGGGGGCAGGATTCAAACCCAGGCAGGTTGTCCAAAGTCTTTTTTTTTTTTTTTTTTTTTGAGAATGGCTGACCTCAATACAATCCAAGAATAAAAAAGAGAATTCTCTTTATCTATGAACTTAATAACAAATAGTAAATTAGTAGATTCTACCTAGTTACTTAACAGATAGTTGCCTTCTTTTATTGAGTTGCCAGGACACCTAAATGGTCTTTTTGAGGCCTAGAAAATTAAAGAGTGGCCATAAAGTCCCCTATTCTGCTAAGTACAAATATCCTTCCTTTCTCCACCCAAAGTTTAAAATTTCCCCATGTCCTGTGAACATTTTCTATGTTGTCAATTACATGTCATCAAAACAGTCTCTAACAAAGGCCTGATAGTGGCCATAATATCCGTGTGCAAATATTCTACCTGACAATAGTCAAAGACCTATAAACAGTAGCAGGGTCTGCTCTAATAACTTCCAATTATTAAAATGAAAGACTTCCAGAAGAAAATGAGAAAAAAGTAGAATCTACGTGGAGAATGGAAGGGGACTCATATGGTTTGGCTGTGTCACCACCCAAATCTTATCTTGAATTGTAGTTCCCATAATCTCCACGTGTCATGGGAGGGACCCAGTGAAAGGTAATTTCATCATGGGGGGCGGTTACCCTCATGCTGTTCTCATGATAGTGAATGAGTTCTCATGAGATTTGATGGTTTTATAAAAGGCTTTTCCCCCTTTTGCACTTCTCCTTCCTGCCATCATGTGAAGGAGGACGTGTTTGCTTCCCCTTCCACGACAATTGTTAAGTTTCCTGAGGCCTCCCCAGCCATGCTGAACTGTAAGTTAATTAAACCTCTTTCCTTTACAAATTACCCAGTCTCAGGTATGTCTTTATTAGCAGCATAAGAATGGACTAATACAGGGATGCAGACATAAGTTCAACTGGCATGTACAAGGACTTTGCGACCAGTGTGTAACTATGCTTACTTCACGAAATCATGTTTCAGAACCTGGTCAGGAATAACATAGGCAAGGAAAGCTCAAGATGTACAACAACTGGAATCATCAGGTAGAGTGGTTCAGATCACCAGGCTAAACTTGTACTGGGCAGATGTGGCTTCACATAAAAATAAGAAAAATTGAGACTAATAGGTAGGCCACAGGATCCAGTTTTTAGCCCAGAAAAGAAAGCTTTAGTTAATTTCAAAGCCACATAGACAGAATAGGCTTCAGGGCTCCAATTCTTAGGAAACAATAGGCAAAAAAAAAGGTTCTGGGACTCAGGCATATAAGAAGGGTGAGTCAAGTCACAGCTTTGAAATTTTTCCTTTGTCTTTAGCTTTCTCTTGACTCTCATCCACTAATGAAGATCTCTAACCTCCCTAATTTCTAGCCCAAAATATAGATACACATTTTCAGACCCCATGTGCTCTCTTCTTCTCTTCAACCACACCTCTAAATGAGAACCAGGGCAGATATAATCACTTCTATTCATTGCTTAATAACTGTTTAAATCTGTCTTAACAAGCTCATACATTTGCCTTTCTGTATTTTACCTTAAATTGAAGACTGCAAGCCTTCATCTTTTAATGAAGATACCAACAGGCAGAAAAACAATAAGGAGGAAGGGAGGTTAATGATGAAATCCCCCTAGACAGAGAATCAACCATATTTCATATATTTTTTTTCTTCTTTTGAGACGGAGTCTTGCTCTGTCGCCCAGGCTGGAGGGCAGTGGCGCGATCTCAGCTCACTGCAAGCTCTGCCTCCTGGGTTCATACCATTCTCCTGCCTCAGCCTCCCTAGTAGCTGGGACTACAGGCACCCGACACCATGCCCGGCTAATTTTTTGTATTTTTAGTAGAGATGTGGTTTCACCGTGTTAACCAGGATGGTCTCGATCTCCTGACCTTGTGATCTGCTCACCTTGGCCTCCCAAAGTGCTAGGATTACAGGCGTGAGACACCGTGCCTGGCCCATATTTCATTTTTAAGGATACCCAGGGAGTAGAGTGAGGGCCAAACACAGCACAGCTACCCCTATCCAAACCGCCCTCCCCTACCCTGGAGATGTTGGTGTAAAATATCTCTACAACTCGCCTCTTCCAAGGCCTTAAGACAATTGTTCCCTATTACATGTTTGTGTTGGTCAGTTCCCCTTCCCTAACACTGGAACCCCAGAAGGGAAGAAAGTTGCTGCAGTCATTTGTAGAGGTAGTCCCTGAATTCATATGGGTACCAAACATTACTTTAGCCCAGGGTTCCTCAATCTCTGCACTAATGACACTCTTAAAGAAACAATTAGTCTGACAATTGTTAAAACAGTAAGAAAGATTTTATTTAGGACTACTGCAACAGGTATCAAGATTACCACAACAGATCAGAGAGATCAGGGGCTCAACTCTGAATACAAAAAACATAGATGGGAATTACAGCCAATGAGCAGAGAGAGGGGGTCAGTGGATGGAATATTACTAAGAGGAGACATTTGAGGGTAGGGGGATTCTTGATAATCTGACAAACAGGATTCTTGCTGAAAGCAGGCCAGAGTGATCAGATATCAACTTTGGGGGATGAAGAATTTGATCTGATATCAAATCTGATCAGGTATCAACAGTTGGAGGATTCTCACCAAACCGATTTAGCAGAATTCTCGCTAAAACTTAGCTAGACAGACTAAAGACAGGATGGGGCCACAAGTCATGGCTGAGTCGAGAAGAGGGCTCAGAGGAGCCTAAATAAAGCACGGTCAAGGACAATGTTTGTCAACATTTTGGCTCAGATAATTCTTTGTTGCTGGGGGCCTTTCTGTGCACGGTCAGCAGCATCTCTGGCTTCTACCTACTGATTGCCACTAGCATGTGTGTGCGTGTGCACACACACACAAAGTTGTGACAATCAAAAATAACACATTGCTAAATATCCTCTGGAGGCAAAAAGCACCCCTGGTTGTGACAATCGCTTTAGACTACAAGTTGATAAACTTCTCCTATAAGAGGCCAGAGAGTAAATATTTTAAGTTTTGCAAGATACATACATTCAATATGCCTATTCCTTGTCTTTTTTTCCCAACTATTTAAAAATCTAAAAACTATTCTTAGCTAGTGGGCCATAAAAAAACAGGTGACTGGCCAAATTTGGTTCATGGGCCATAGATAGTTTGAGGAAATCTACATTAGACTAATTCCCACTCTTCAAATAGATATAGATAGCATACAGATAATGTCATATTTAGCAAAATATGGATTTATTTAACAGTATGATTAGAGTTTAAGTAACTTTCTATCAATATTATTTTCTCAGTTAAGAGATAACAGAATTAGAGGCAGAATCTTGTAGCATTCTGAAGTATGTTTTTACATTAGAAAGTTTTGCTCATTCTCAAACAGCCTAAGGAAAACCACTCTAAAAGGTTTACATGAATCTGCCTTTTTCCCGCTAAACATAATCTAAACCTTGCATTCCCATCCCCAGGTCCCAAAATTCCCAGCTATATATTGTTGCTTTCAGGATTTGTTTGTTTTTATTGTTTCTTTTGGTTCATATTTATATTATATTTATATGTTTCTTTTGGCTTATATTTAACATGTTTTTCATACTTGCTCTCTTTATCTAGCATTCTGGAATACAGCTCTATAATTAATCTATTCCTGGCCAAGTGCAGTGGCTCAAGCCTGTAATCCCAGTACTTTGGGAGGCCAAAGTGGGCATACAGCTTGAGCTCAGGAGTTCAAAACCAGCCTGGGCAACATGGTGAGACTTCATCTCTACCAAAAACACACACAAAAAAAATAGCTGGACGTGGTGGTATGTTCCTGTGGTCCCAGCTACTAGAGTGACTGAGATGGGAAAATCAATCACTTGAGCCGGGGGAATGGAGAATGCAGTGGGCTGAGATTGTGCCACTGCACCCTAGCCTGAGTGATAGAGTGAGACTCTATCTCAAATAATAAATTAATTAATTAATTAATTAATTAATTTAATCTATTCCTGACTATAGGGTCTGTGAATATGAAATAGGGCAGTGGGACACTTTATCTTTCTTAAGGGTCAACTACATGAGAGCACAAATGTGCCACAATCTTCTCAGCTTTCCCTCCAAAAACAAATATATATTCATATCAGGATTGCCCTGGAAATAGTGATGCTAAAAGCAGCCACAGGACTACAAAGGGTATACCACAATCAAGCTACCGAATATGAGTATTTAAGCTTTTAAGCTTTGTGGTGCTTTTGTTTTCAACAGCTACAACAAATGCCACAGAAAGAAAAAATATATATATATAAATATATATATAAATATATATAAATATATATAAATATATATAAATATATAAATATATATATAAATATATAAAAATACATATAAATATATAAATATATATATAATCTTTTGTTTATTTAATTTACTAGATTCCATTAGGTGAGATCTAAATTACTAGAATAAAAAGGAGGAAATATCTCTAAACAAATGCAGGAAAACATGTCCAATATGTAAATCCCAAATCCTATAGGATATATATGCCATGGGCTTATTCTTCCTTGATTAAAACATCAATATTAAAATTTCAGCTTTGATACTGAGACCCTAAATAGCAAAGCAGCAGCTGATCATCAAAACAGTAGACATATTATTTATTTTTAACAGTATTTTTAAATCATAAAACAATATACAATCATTGTAAGAAAAAAATATATAGGCCAGGCACAGTGGCTCATGCCTGTAATCTCAGCAGTTTGGGTGGCCGATGCGGGAGGATCATCTGAGGTCAAGAGTTCAACATCAGCCTGGCCAACATGGCAAAACCCTGTCTCTACTAAAAATAGAAAAATTAGTCAGGCATGGTGGCACATGCCTGTAATCCCTGGTACTTGGGAAGCTGGAGCAGGATAATTGCTGGAACCTGGGAGGTGGAGGTTGCAGTGAGCCGAGATCACACCACTGCACTCCAGCCTGGGTAACAAGAGAGAAACTCCATCTCAAAAAAAAAAAGAATATATAGCAAACAAAAAGATAATAAAAATCACTCATAGCACCAACATGAGAGACAAACCACTTTTAAAACTTCAATATCTTTCCAGTCTTTTTTCTTTTCTTTACTTTTTTTTTTTTTTTTTTTTGAAACAGTCTCACTCTGTCACCCAGGCTGGAGTGCAGTGGCACAATCTCGGCTCACTGCAACCTCTGCCTCCCGGGTTCAAGTGATTCTTGTGCCTCAGCCTCCCGAGTAGCTGGGACTACAGGCGTGTGCTACCACAACCAGCTAATTTTTTATTTTTAGTACAGACAGAGTTTCGTCATGTTGGCCAGGCTGGTCTTGAACTCCTGACCTCAGATGATCTGCCCGCCTTGGCCTCCCAAAGTTCTGGGATTACAGGGGTGAGCCACCGCACTTGGCCCCTTTCCAGTCTTTTTTCTATACTTTCTAATAATTTGATCAATTTTATAAAATCAGGAGCATAATCCAAGGAGAGAGGAAGTCAAACTATCTCTGCACACAATATGATTCTATACCCAAAGAATCCCACAGTCTCTGCCCAAAAGCTCCTAAATCTGATAAACAGCCAAGTTTTAGGATACAAAATTAATGTACAAAAAACTGTGGCATTTCCACACACCAACAACATCCAAGCTGAAAGCCAAAGCAAGAATACAATGCCATTCACAATAGCCACAAAAAGAAAAATACCTAGGAATACAGCTAACCAGGAAGGTGAAAGATCTCTACAATGAGAAGTCCAAAATCGTCACTGTAAATTTCTCAGAGAAATCAGAGATGACACAAACAAATGGAAAAACATTCCATGCTCATGGAGAGGAAGAATAAATATTGTTAAAATGGCCATACTGTCCAAAGCAATTTACAGATTCAATGTTATTCCTGTCAAACTACCAATGACATTCTTCATAAAATTAGAAAAAAGTATTTCAAAATTAATATGAAACCTCAAAAAAGCCCAAATGGCCAAGGAAATTCTAAGCAAAAAGAACAAAGTTGGAGCATCATGTTACCAGACTTTAAACCATACTACAAGGCTACAGTAACCAAAACAGCAAGATACTAGTACAAAAACAGACCACAGACCAATGCAACAGAGTAGAGAGGCTAGAAATAAAGCCATACATCTACAACCATCTGATCTTCAACAAAGTTGACAAAAACAAGTAATGGGGAAAGGACTCCCTATTCAATAAATGGTGCTGGCATAACTAGCTAGCCATATACAGAAGATTGAAGCTGGACTTCTTCCTTATACCATATACAAAAATCAACTCAAGGTGAATTAAAGACTTAAATGTAAAACCTAAAACTATAAAAACACTGGAAGATAACCCAGGAAATATCATTCTGGATACAGGCCCTGGCAAAGATTTCATGACAAAGGCACCAAAAGCAATTGCAACTGCACAGCAAAAAAACTATCAACAGAGTAAATAAACAAACTACAGAATAGAAGAAAATATTTGCAAACTATGCATCCAACAAAGATCTAATATCCAGAATCTATAAGGAGCTTTTTGGAGGAGTTTTTAGGGTTTTCTAAGCATTCAATTCTGTCATCAGTAAACAGGGACAATTTGACTTCCTCTTTACCAATTTGGATGCCCTTTATTTCTTTGTCTTGTCTGATTGCTCTGGTTAAGACTTCCAGTACTATGCTGAATAGAAGTGGTGAAAGTGGGCTTCCTTGTCTTGTTCCGGTTCTCAGGGGGAATGCTTTCAACTTTTCCCCATTCAGTATAATGTTGGCTGTGGGTTTGTTATAGATGGCTTTTATTAACTTAAGGTATGTCCCTCCAGTGTTGATTCTGCAAAGGGTTTTAATCATTAAGCGATGCTGGATTTTGTCAAATGCATTTTCTGCATCTATTGAGATGATCACATAATTTTTGTTTTTAATTCTGTTTATGTGGTATATCACATTTATTGACTTGCGTATGTTAAACCAATCCTGCATCCCTGGTATGAAATCCACTTGATCATGGTACATTATCTTTTTGATATGCTGTTGGATTCAGTTAGCTGGCATTTTGTTAAGGATTTTTGCATCTATGTTAATCAGGGATATTGGTCTGTAGTTTTCTTTTTTTTGTTATGTTCTTTCCTGGTTTTGGTATTAGGAAATACTGGCTTCACAGAATGATTTAGGGAGGATTCCCTCTTTCTCTGTTGGAATCATTTCAGTAGGATTGGTAGCAATTCTTCTTTGAATGTCTAATAGAATTCAGCTGTAAATCCATCTGTTCCTGGACTTTTTTGATGGCAATTTTTTTATTACTGTTTCAATCTCACTACTTGTTATTGGTGTGTTCAGAGTTTCTATTTCTTCCTGGTTTAATATAGGAGGGTTGCATGTGTCCAGGAATTTATCCATTTCCTCTAGGTTTTCTAGTCTGAAGCCATAAAGGTGTTCATAGTAGCCTTGAATAATCTCTTGTATTTCTGTGGTATCGGTTGTAGTATCTCCCATTTCATTTCAGATTAAGCTTATTTGGATCTTCTTTTCTTGGTTAATCTAATGATCTATCAATTTTGTTTATCTTTTTAAAGAACCAAGTTTTGTTTCATTTATCTTTTGCCTTTTTGTGTTTGTTTCAGTTTCATTTAGTTCTGCTCCAATCTTTGTTATTTCTTTTCTTCTGCTGGGTTTGGATTTGGTTTGTTCTTGTTTCTCCAGTTTGTTTTTGTTTGTTCTTGTTTCTTGAAGTGACTTTAGATTATCTATTTGTGCTCTTTCAGACTTTTTGATGTAGACATTTAGTTGCTATGAACTTTCCTCTTAGCATCACTTTTGCTGTATCCCAGAGGTTTTGATCAGTTGTCACTATTATCGTTCAGTTCAAAGAATTTGTCAATGTCCATGTTGATTTCATTGTTGACCCAAAGATCATTCAGGAGCAGATTATTTCATTTCCATGTATTTGTATAGTGTTGAGGGTTCCTCTTGGAATTAATTTCCAATTTTATTCCACTGTGGTCTGAGAGGAGTACTTGATATAATTTCAATTTTCTTTTTTTTTTGAGATGGAGTCTCACTCTGTCACCCAGGCTGGAGTGCAATGGCACGATCTCAGCTCACTGCAACCTATGCTGCCCAGATTCAAGCAATTCTCCTGTCTCAACATCCCAAGTAGCTGGGACTATAGGCACACACCACAACACCCAGCTAATTTTTGTATTTTTAGTAGAGATGGGGTTTCACCATATTGATCAGGCTGTTATCAAACTCCTGACCTCAGGTGATCTACCCGCCTCAGCCTCCCAAAGTGCTGGGATTACAGGAATGTAATCCCAAAGTGGCTGGGATTACGCAACTGCACCCAGTTCAATTTTCTTAAATTTATTGAGACTTGTTTTGTGGCCTATCTTATAGTCTATCTTGGAGAATGCTCCATGGGCTGATGAAAAGAATGTATATTCTGCAGTTGTTGGGTGGAATGTTCTGTAAATATCTGTTAAGTCCATTTGTTCTAAGGTATAGTTTAAAACCACTGTTTTTCTGTTGACTTTCTGTCTTGATGAACTGTCCAGTGCTGTCAGTGGAGTACTGAAGTCCCTCACTATTACTGTGTTGCCATCTCATTTCTTAGGTCTAGTAGTAATTGTTTTATACATTTGGGAGTTCCACTGTTAGGTGCATATATATTTAGAATTGTGATATTTTCCTGCTGGACTAATTCTTTCATCATTATATAATGTTCCCCTTTGTCCTTTTTAACTGTTGTTGCTTTAAAGTCTGTTTTGTCTGATATAAGAATAGCTACTCCTGCTTGCTTTTGGTTTCTATGTTTCCATTTACATGGAGTATCTTTTTCTACCCTTTTACCTTAAGTTTATGTGAGTCCTATGTGTTAGGTGAGTCTCTTGAAGACAGCAGATACTTGGTTGGTGGATTTTTATCCATTCTGCCATTCTGTATTTTTTAAATGGAGCATTTAGGTCATTTACATTCAACATTAGTATTGAGATACGAGGTACTGCTCTATTCATCATGCTAGCTGCTGCCTGAATACCTTCTGTTTTTTTCATTGTGTTATTGTTTTATAGGCCCTGTGAGATTTATGCTTTAAGGAGGTTCTATTTTGGTGTATGTTGAGGTTTTGCACCAAGATTTAGAACTCCTCTGAGCATTTCTTGTAGTGCTTGCTTGGTAGTGGCAAGTTCTCTCAGCATTTGTGTGAAAAAGAGTTTATTTCTCCTTCATTTTTGAAGTCTAGTTTCACTGGATACAAAATTCTTGGATGATGATTATTCTGTTTAAGGAAGCTAAAGGTGGGATCCCAATCCCTTCTGGCTTGCAAGGTTTCTGCTGAGAAATCTGTTAATCTGATAGGTTTTCCTTTATAGGTCACCTGATGTTTTTGCCTCACAGCTCTTAAGATTCTTTTCTTTGTCTTGACTTTAGATAACCTGGGGACTATGTGCCTAGGTCATGAACTTTTTGCAATGAATTTCCCAGATGTTCTCTGAGCTTCTTATATTTGGATGTCTAGATCTCTAGCAAGACCAGGGAAGTTTTCCTTGATTATTCCCTCAAATAAGTTTTCCAAACTTTTAGATTTTTTTTATTCCTTAGGAATACCAATTATTATGTTTGGTCATTTAACATAATCTCAAATTTCTTGGAGACTTTGTTCATGTTTTTTATTCTTTTTTTCTTAGTCTTTGTCAGATGGTTAATTCAAAAGCCTTGTCTTCAAGGTCTGAAGTTCTTTCTACTTGTTCGAGTCTACTGCTGAAACTTTCCAGTGTATTTTGCATTTCTCAAAGTGTGTCTTTCATTTCCAGAAGTTATGATTATCTTTTCTTTATGATACCTATTTCTCTGGAGACTTTTTCATCCATATTCTGTATTTTTTAAAATTTCTTTAAGTTGGTTTTTACCTTTCTCTGGTGTGTCCTTGAGTATATTAATAATCAACCTTCTGAATTCTTCATCTAGCAATTCAGAGATTTCTTCTTGGTTTGGATTCATTGCTGGGTAGCTTGTGATCTTTTGGGGATCACATTCTGTCATATTACCAGAATCCCTTTTCTGGTTCCTTCTTATTTGGGGAGACTGTTTCAGTGGAAAGATCTGGAACTCAAGAGCTGCTGTTCAGATTTTTTTGTCCCACAGGGTGATCCCTTGATGTGGTGCTCTCCCCCTTCCCCTAGACATGGGGCTTCCTGAGAGACAGACCGCAGTAATTGTTATCTAGCCACCCAGTAGGCCTACCAGGCTCGGGGCTGGTGCTGGGGAATGTCTGCAAAGGGTCCTGTGATGTGATCCATCTTCAGGTATCCTAGCCTGGATACCTGAACCTGCTCTGGTGGAAGTGGGAGGGGAGTAAAGTGGACTCTGTGGGAGTCCTTGGTTTTAGTTTTGTTTAGTGCACTGGTTTTCTCAAATGCTGGTTATGCTAGCTGTGAAGCTGTCACACAGACAGACTCATGACCTCTGGTTAGCCAGGGTGTTGCGGGTGGTGGAATTAGCTGTTTCCCCACTGGGAAAGAGCTGAAAAATTACCTATTGGGTACTATGCTCACTACTTAGGTAACAGGACCATTTATACCCCAAACCTCAGCATCACACAATATACCCATATAACAAACCTGCACATATGGATAAAAGAGAAGCACTGCCCACAATGGATGACTGATTGTGGAGGAGCTGCACTGGTGAATGCAGAGGAGTGTCATGATCAGAATACACCAGCCATAACATAAATGAATGGAAAGAAAACACCAATTATAGTAGTTGAGAAGAGAGATGATGAAGGTCTGGACCAGAACCCTTACAATGGAATGTAGAGAAGCAGGAGTGTAGTTTTAAGAGAGATTTAGTAGGTGAACTCAAGAGTCCCAAGCAGATACGCAGAGGGAAGAGAATGAAGTAAAGGATAATCCTAGATTTCTGGCTTGAGCTACTGAAAAAGAAAGGCAGCAAAGCACAGTAATTAGGACTACATGCTCTAGAACCAGACAGCCTGGCTTGAATTCCATCTCCATTAATTAATACTTTTGTGACCTTGAGATAATTTCTTAAACTCTATGTGGTTCGGTTTCCTTGTTTGTACGATGAGAAAAATAATAGAATGTATCTCAAAGGATTTTGTAAGGAATTACATGGAAGATCTTAGAATAGTGCCTGGCACACAGGAAATACCTGATCAATGTTAGCTACATTTGGTTGATGGTTGATGGTGATGCCATTCACCAATACAGGGAATATGAAAGAAGGCACAGATTTCAGGTGTGAAGAACAATGAGTTCAATGCCAGACATGATAACCTGACCTGACTGTGGGACATCCGGGTCTAGCTTAGGAGAGAGTTGTGGGAGTCGGATGCTACTTTATAAGGTGGATGCTAAGGTGATGTCTGAGCAAGTTCCTAGCCAACATGAAAAAGCAGGCCCTGAGGGAAGAACATGTGGGTGAGATGTGGAAAGAAGAAAAAGCTTGGAAATTTCCTAAATCCAAGGGATGAACAGAGAAAAAAAAGACTGAAAAGAAGAGGAAGACTCACAAACGATTCTTCTAATAAAGAAGTACCATAAAACTAAAGAAAAAAACAAAAATATGAATGACATTGAGATGAGGAAAATATACCATCATCCATAGGGAACAGGCTTAAAGATAAGAAATAAAGGGCAGGGACAAAAAGATACATCTCAATAAAAAGTGGCATTCCCTACAATAGTGTTTTAAGGCTTACTATTTGAAAGAATTACCTAGAAGAACTGCATAATGAAATCTCCAAGTTTATAAGGGCCAAGGGCTCTTTTCCTTACCAAGAAAGAGAAGCCTCAGAAAAATATTATATAGTAGGCAAGAAAATATTTTTCTTTTTTTTTTTAAATGGAGTTTTGCTCTTGTTGCCTAGGCTGGAGTGCAGTGGCGCAGTCTTGGCTCACTGCAACCTCTGCCTCCCAGGTTCAAGTGATTCTCCTGCCTCAGCCTCCCGAGTAGCTTGGGATTACAGGTGCCTGACACCATGCCCAGCTAATTTTTGTATTTTTAGTAAAGATGGGGTTTCACCATGTTGGTCAGGCTGGTCTCGAACTCCCAACCTCAGGTGATCCGCCCGCCTCGGCCTCCCAAAGTGCTGGGATTACAGACGTGAGCCACCACGCCCCGCAAGAAAATATTTTTCAAGGAAAGAAATCAGAACATAATCTGACTTCAGCAAAAAATAATCCAAACTGCATTTTACAAATAAATTTCTGGTCCCAAGTTTTCAGTTACTAAACCCAAAGAGCCATTTAAAATCACATCAATTTTGGGCTTGAAGAAAGTGAGAGACATCCATTTAATCCAGATCATAGATATGAGAACTACTTTGGAGAGCTCGTTAAAATGCACATAAACTGAGTTATCCAAGACATATTGAATCAAAATCTCTTGGTATGTGGTCAGGAAAAATTCTCTGCTTCTTGAAATGTCTAAAATAAGCTTACCAGATGATTCATGTGCACACAGTTTGAGAACTCGTAATGTATCTGCTCAGGAGACCAAGGACAAGAAAAAATAAATGGCTTGCACAATAGCACATATCAGAATCACCTAGAGCAGGGGTCCCCAACCTCCGAGACCCAGACTGGTACCAGTCTCTGGCCTGTTAGGAACCAAGCCACCAAGCAGGAGGTGAGCAGTGGGTGAGCTTTACTTCCTGAGCTCCACCTCCTGTTAGATCAGCAGTGGCATTAGATTCTCATAGGAGTGCAAACCTTATTGTGAAGTGCACATGTGAGGGATCTAGGTTGCACACTCCTTATGAGAATCTAACTAACGCCTGATGATCTCAGGTGGGACAGTTTATTCTCAAGCCACGCCATCCCTGTCATCCATGGAAAAACTGTCTTCCACAAAACCAGTCCCTGGTGCCAAAAGGTTGGAGACTGCTGACCTAGAGGGCTTGTTAAATATAAACTTCAGCCAGGCACAGTGGCCCACGCCTGTAATCCCAACACTTTGGGAGGCTAAGGCAGGCAGATTGCTTGAACTCAGGAGTTCAAGAAGGTGGGGCAACATGGTGAAACCCGTGTCTACAAAAAATAAAAAAATTAGCCAGGCATGGTGGCAGGTGCGTGTCATCCCAGCTACTCAGAAAGCTAAAGTGGGAGGATCGTTTGAGCCCGGGAGGTCAAAGCTTCAGTGAGCCAAGAATGTGCCACTGCACTCTAGTCTGCGCAACCAGAGTGAGGACCTGTCTCAAAAAAAAAAAAAAAAAAAAACCTCTGAGCTCCACCCTCTGGGCTTCTGATTCAGCCCATGAATTTACATTTCCAACAAGTTCCCAGGTGAAGTTTGCACTGTTCATCTGGGGACCGCACTTTGAGAACCTCTAGTCCAGACTAGAGTTGTTAGAGACTTTTCTCTGAGTACATCAGTTCAGTGTGGCACTATATACTTAAAGACCAAGACAAGGGTACTTCAGAAATGATGTTAAAAATGAAATGGAAAACATCACCAAACATAAATTATACATATTTATTTTAAGCCATTCTGGTCAATTAGAACAGACAAAAAAAAAACTGGAAAAGATCCAAACTATGCTAGAAAGAAATTATAAGGGTCATAGAATATGTGAAGAGACCAAAATGGATGAATTAATTAAAAAGACTAAATTTACAAAAGAAGGCAGAGATAGATTATAATTTAAAAATCGATAAAATTATGAAAAGATATGTGCAAAATGAACAAATTTCAGATTTATAGCATTATGTAGGTGGCTTGATTATTTGACCCTAACAAGTCACTTTTTAGGTATATTTTTGTGTTATTTACTAAAACAGTTTTGGGGCTAGATTTTTATTCAAAACCACTTTTGAAAATGGCTTCCCACTGGCTCCCCACACAAAGCCAGGGAAGCCACAGAGAAACATTCCTCACTTACCATCCCAATTCTGCATGACTCAGACATTCCTGGCATTACATCAGAAAGGAGAGCCTTCTAATGCTGCCATAACTGCTCTTCTTTTCTCATGTAGATGACTTTAAACCCTGAAATAGCATATTCAAATATACAATTATCTCAACAGCTCAGAGTATCTGTAATTGCTTCTATCCACCTGCTATTTGTCTCACTGTTCTAAGAACACAACCAAATTTCATAACAGATGAATTCTACTGACGGCTTCTCCTGAGGACTATCATACACATTTTGCATCATACTGTCTTCAAGCTTTCAGAGTCCATCTTCAAACCCATTTTCCACTTGGGTGGTCCTTGTTATGCTACCTTTAGTATCCACCATCATTTCCTCGGAAGAAACCAATACACCCAAGTGTTACATCCTTTCATTATCCAAGTCAGTCCTACAACCACCTAAGCTACTCCCTCTACCTTTTTAGTATCCTTGCCAGGCCTTCCCTTTTACATATATTTGCTTTTGTACTCTTCACCCCCCACTCCCAAAGTCTCCTGCACAACTCAAAATAACCTCACATCTAAGGCAACAATATTTGGTTTCTGACCTTTTCCAAACCGTATAAATATCATTCTATCACTCATGCTGCTTTCTAGAGCTAAGAGGCAAGAACATGTTCCAAACAACTTCTGCTCTACAGACAGGTGAATGGTTGTAAACGACTATAGATTATCCCCAGGATTCATGAGTGGCTAATTCTTTATCATAAGAATGTTGATTCTGCTAAGGACCTTGAAATTAAAGCTCCCTAAAACATCAGAGGAGCTCTCATTGGTTGGAGTTAACTGGGAAAAGCCCTGTAACCGAGGATACACACACACATTCCAACCTTAAGACCAAAACTCAGAGTTCATCAGAGTCAAATCCCAAATTTAAGAAGTCATTACCCAACAAATGACTAACATAAAACTTAAATACAGGCTCAATGCCTATTAACAATTATTAAATCTTAGTCTAAAATGAGCTCCAAATTTATGCAATACCACTTTGTTCCTGAAATACCTTAATTAGAAATAGAACTTCTTAAGAATTCCTACATGGACATAAAACAGCTATTTATGATTATCAGCTTTTCTTTTCCTTATCTTAAACTGTCTCTAAAATGACAGACTTGGAAGACTAGGGGGAAGGGAAGGTTAGGGAGAGATTTCTTAAAGGATACAAAATTACAGCTAGATAGTTAACTATAGTCATCCTACCATGGTATAGAACAGGAGAACTTATTTCTCCTATCTAGCTGTAATTTCGGATCCTTTAACAAATCTTTCCCTAAGCCTCCCTTCCCCCCACTCTTCCCAGAAAAGCACACAATCATAAATAGCTCTTCTGTGTCTACACAATAAATTGCACTAAATTTTTTAAAATACAAAGATCCTAGGTAGAGGTCTGATTTTACTGGAGCAGGGTGTCAATCTCTGTTGACATTCACTTGCAATATGCAGATTCCCAAGTCCTGCCCCTACCATTCTGATTCTGATTTTGATACACTAGTTTCAGGCCTACCAATACGAAATTTTTAAGTGTATTTTTAGCAAGCACTCTAGTAACACTTAGGGAAATACTGCAAAACACCCCCCGACCCCCACAAGAAGATCATTTATAGAGGCAAATTATAAAGCATTAGAGGTATATCTAATAAGGAAGTTTCTGATTAACATATGAACTCTTCTACAATACTAACAGATTGACTTCTTGATTTTAATAAGAAAATCAACATTTATACAGTCAAATAAATAGTACATGCCTCTGTAAATTATGAAGCCTGAACAATTATTTTAACAATACTACCATTGCTTGAAACTCAGAGTCACTTCTTAGAATTTATTTTCAATACAGTGTATGAGTCTTCAAATCACAAATTACAAAAAGAAAAATTGGTTTCCTTATGTTATTGCTCCTTCTTGGTTTTGATCAAAATTAGAGAACCCCAGGTATGATCATCACCCAAGCTCTACATGAGTTTAGACTATTTCCTAAGTATATCCTTACAAGGTTGATGTTTGCCACCAGAGAACATAGGATGTTTAGAAGAATGCTACCAAAGGGTCAAGATGCAGTTCTTAAGAAAGGATTTTTTAAATGCTTCGCATAGAGGATAGAGTACAGCCTCTCCCTAAGACATTTTAAACAAGATAATGTTCACTTGGATGTGTAAGTTCAAGTAGACTTGCTTTAAAAAAAAAAAGTGTAACATATTATTGAGCATTACTGAACACATGTCAATAATAATGAGAAAAGAAGACATTACCTGGGGCTGCTATCTTCAATAACCTACTGCTGGGTTGTATTTGCTCACTTCACTCTTCAGAGGAGCGGAAAGATTTCTCTCACATTTGGCTCTGCTGGAAACCCCTAGAAGAAGACTTTAAAAATCTATGAAGAGGAATAAAAATAATAATTAATAAACTGCAAAATCCAATCTGAGTATCTCTATTTTTTCTCTGCTCCCATTTACCACTACATGTTGTACACCGAGTGGGTTCTCCCAGTGTGCATTTGTCTTCACCATAAAAAAATAAATAAATAAGCAAAAAGCAAATCTTTATTTAGAAATCTGAATGCTAGCCAAAAATGAGAAACTCCTGCTGGGTAACAGAAAATAGAAAAGGATTCTTCCATCTTATAAGAGATGTCAAACAATTATATGCTTCTTTTAGGAATGAACAAAAGTGTGAAAGTAAATCCATATCCATGGGTCAACAGCATCATATTAAGATAATAATGATAGCATAATATAAAATAGCAAAGAAAGGAGCACAAAAAACTTTTCAGAAACAATTTCAAAAAATGTACACATTCCCAAATATTTCTGAGTAACTTTGACCTCTCTAGATACTGACAATTCAAAGTTCAGGTTTTCGCCATCCAATGGGCAAAGTCTACTTTGGTCTTAGACACACATCTCCTATCATCAGGCCTAACTGGCAAGATAATTTTCGTAACACAAATGTGTGGCTTAATGCCTATCTTACAACCAGAAAAACACGAGCTTGAAGAGAAGCTGGCAAGGAAATTATCCTACCTGGGAGAAACACAGAGAACAAAACCTAGAGGTGTCCAAGACAGCAATAAGAACATCTAGAGAAACTAACCCTTAGCAGTTAGCCAGAAGCTAACATAGATACTAAACAAAACCACAAGGAGCCACTATTCGATATCACAATAAGTGGAAGCCAGAGAAAATGTCCGAGAGTACATTTTTTAAGGAAATAATAAATACCATACTTAAATTTAAAACATGGAAACAGGCTGCTCTGCCTATGGAGTAGCCATTCTTTTATTCCTTTACTTTCTTAATAAACTTGCCTTCACTTTACGGATTTGCCCTCAATTTTTTCTTGTGTAGGTGCAAGAAGCCTCTCTGAGGGTTTTAAAAAAATAAAAAATAAACATGGAAACAATTTAAATGCCAATAACTGAGGAAGTCAGTTTGTCACAAACTGTAAATTTGCCACAACCACATAATTTACTTAATCACAATTCTGTTGGCCATTAAAAACTTTTCATTCCATAATATGTATATATAAACATACTTCAAAACATCAAGCTGTACATAATACATACAATTTTATGTCAATTTTTTAAAGTAATTTTTAAATAAAAAAGAAAGATGTTATGAGTTACAATAAAATGAGAATATGTAGTTTATAATACAAAGCGGAAAGAAAAAGCAGGGTACAATGTTGTAATTACATATGATCACTACTACTTATGCAAAAGAAAAAAACAAGATGCAATTTCTTCTGATATAGTTATAAATAATAAGTAAAATAGTTTCTATCTTTAGATGGGTTGAGGGGAGCAATTCAAGTCAGAGTCCTGTAAAACAAATATGTCTTTTCGAAATCTCTATATAGCCATGATTTCTCAAGCCCCAAAGGGTAAGCCACTCATTCACATAATAATTTTTCTGCAATAGTCCAATGTAATAAAAGATGGCCCTAGAAGTCTCTACAAAAGGTGTTGTGTATGTGTGTTTAACCTATGTGTGTATATGTGTCAAAGGCTTAGAATGTCCCTTTTCTTACAACAAATACTTCGTGAAAAGAAAAAATGGGGATGGGGGGACACAATGTGACCTAAATCTTCAAAACTAGGCACAGGAGTAGCAGTGGCCAGGCATGAGAAGAGTGGAGTATGAAAAGTAAAGGATAACATTTTGCATGCAAAAAACAAATTCTTCATATTCAAATTTCCTCAATACCTTCAAATCAGCCTTCTTCAGTCTAATCAATTAATCATTTATTAACCACCTGGGAACTACTAGTATCACCTCATAACCAAATCTCTGGCCATTTAATCGCAAGGGGTTTTACAAGTAACGGAATTCTCCTTCTTCCATATCCCACATGAACAGTTTTATCATCATGTGCTGGAGAGATACAGGCTCTTTTACCTCCTCTTAAGAATTACAGATTGCTGCCAGATGCTTTTCCGGTGATTTCAAGCCTTTTCTCATCTTGCAACTTGTGAATTATGAAAGGGCATCCCTAATTCATGAGAAATACTTCTCCCATCTCAATGTCCATTATCATATATCCTCCCCTTACACTCTACAATTTTAGGCACTCGCACACATATGCTTTTACTTAGGTAATAAGGCATTGCTGGGTATCAGTTAAGGGCTTTACTAAGAACCACTCTTATATTTTACCATCATGATTCCGCCAGCAGCAACGCTTCATGACTTCAAAGGAAGCTGAGTCCTTTGACAGTAATGCACAGAATGACATCGAAAGCAAGGTTAAATGGAATTCAAGTAAATTGAAAGAACTCTCTTAAAATTCACTGGTTCTTGATAATTCTCTTGGTTGTCATCTCATTTAATAACAAAATATGTCTCCTGCCAAAAAGTGGGGAAGTTGGCAGTTAACAATTCAGTCACACTCAAATCTCTCCCCAGGCAAATGCTTTCCTTCTAACAAAACATTCTACCTCCACATAATAAAATCAAATTCAGGCTCACAGTCCTTCTGTGTAATAGCTATATCACATCCCTAATTTCAACAGAGGAACAAAATTTAAAGCTCATTTCCAGATGGCATAAATTCAGTGAATTTAGACCTCTACTATGTCAAGTTCAGAAATATGCTAATAGTCAGAGAGTACACAAAAGCACAGCAAAACCACCAAATGAACACTTTGTTGGGGTGGGGAGAGAGAATTAATATCCACATCATGGATTTCTCCATACACCAGAGAAACAAATGTGGGTGGGGTGCACATTTATACAGGAGGTGTGGATTATCCATAGTATTGTATTAATTGATCTGTAATATAATCAAATGCTTTCCTGGAGGATAAGTAACCAACCAACCAATGAAGAGAGAAGTTTCAAACAATTCAATAAGTTTTCAAATACATGAAGCTGACTATGAGCTAATTATTGAACAATTTCATTCTCAAAAAGGATTGAACTGGGACAGGTAATACATTATATTCACATGTGGAAACTCCCATAGTAGAACAAAAATATTCTACACAGGTCCACAAACTTCACAGATTTCATTAAGCATGCTAATAATAACTTAAAGTCTTAAAATGGATGGACCCATACTTATCACTTAAGTGCAATCCCTGAGTTTTACAGAGGATAAAACTGAAACACAGAGAGGATGAGTGACCTGTTCAAAATTAAGTTGTGTTAAAAGATGAAGACAGAGGTAGAAGCCATGTCTTCTAAGCCCCACAGTAATATTGTCTTCTCCACATTAAGCTCACAATTCCTCAACAGTGTATCCATTAAGTTGATTTTATTCCTCCTCTCAACAGCAAACCTTCTAAAGCTTTAGGAAAAGTTGAACCAAATGAAGCTTCAATCTTCAATTTCCATTCAATCAATCCCTGAGATTTCACATTAATTACATACAATTCTTTTTTACCCAAGAAACTGAGTGTAATTTGGGTGACTCTGGGAGGGTCTCAACTACAAAACAAATTTGTGAATTGGAGCATACCACAAGGGAAGGAAAAGGAAGCAGGCAGAGACCACAAGTATCTTAGAAATACACCAAGAATACTGACTTATTAAAATGAATAATGAAGGTGAATGAAACCAAATTCT
Organism: Nomascus leucogenys; assembly: GCF_006542625.1. NCBI lineage: Eukaryota > Metazoa > Chordata > Mammalia > Primates > Hylobatidae > Nomascus > Nomascus leucogenys. The sequence goes on along the minus strand of NC_044387.1, from coordinate 72,137,477 downwards.
AGTATTAAAGAGATGTTTCCCAATGTGACAACTACTCATAAGGTGTTTAAGTAGTCATTGTCCAAGGTTCTGTAGTTAAATAAATTTGGGGAAATGCCACATTCTAAATGTTCTTCTTGAATATTCACAAAGCACAGTATGTATATTAAGGCTCTAAGAAGGCCTTGTAGAAAAGAAGTCTACTTAGTTTTGTTTAGTCCAATATTATTTGACATCTTTGGTTTGCACAGCTAGTATTGGTAACCTCCAAGAAACATACTTCAGGAAGTATATACAGCATTCTTGGTGAAAAACCCAAGTCTGACACTCATTAAGCAGTATTTATAATATGACCGCCCTCTTCCAGACTCAGCTGTTAAAAATCAACTTGTGAAGCAAAGGAATCTTGTTTTTACAACAAAAATCACCACCACCACTAGCACGTAATAAGTGCTAAGAGCAAGGCATGTGCTACGTGTAGCACATTTTTTGAAATGAGGCTAGGCATGTCTTCAGCCACCAAGTTAGCTTTCCCAGAAATTGTATCTTTTCATATATAAACAAAACATCTTGTATAAACGTTTTTTACACAAATAAACATATTACACTATTTTATACATTGGCAATGTTTCCAAATTGGTACCTAAAGAGAATTCACTGGTGTGGATTTTTATGACCAGACATTTTTGAGTGTACAGCTGTAACATAATGTATTGATTCAGTATCCCATTACGAACATTAGGTTGTTTCCAACCTTCAGCCATTATAAACACTACTACAATGAGTACCTTTGTACATAATTTTCTCATGCATGTAATAAGTATGTACAGTATATGCAGAATACATTCATAGTGTGTATGAATGTTTGTATGTCTAGGACTGTGTTTTTGTATCTAGGATAAATTTCTCAAACTGAAATTCCTAGATAAAGCAATATGAAATTTTCGCATTATAGATTTTGCCAATTGCCCACTAAATAGACTAATGTTTTGCACCTATACTCTCTACAGAATAGGTTATAAGACTTTGTAATCTTTGTCCATCTAACAGTGATAAATGGTACCTCGGTGTAGTTGTAACGTGCATATCTGTGATAATGGGTGAAGTTAAGCATCTTTCCATATGTTTAAAAGCCACTGTTATTTCCCTTCCTTTAGACTATTTGTAGCCTTAGTCCATTTTTCTTCTGGTTTTTGGACTTTTTCTTATGGATTTTAGGAGCTTTTTATTAAGGAAATTAGTCCCTTCATGATTTGAGAAGCAAATATTTTCACCAATTTTCTTGTTCCTTGAAGTATGTAGAAGCTATTCAGGTTTTTTAAAACATGTAATCAAATATGTCAATCTCTCCTTTTATGGCTTCTCAGTTTTCTGTCTTACTTAGAAGGGCCGTATGTACATACTCCAAGATTATAAAATAATTTTCCCATGTTATTCTACAGTCTAGTTTATATCTTAAATTTGTTTATCATAGATTGATTTTTGGCTTAACATTTGAGATACTGCTGCAAATAGTACCTTTTCCGCCAGACAGCTACCTGGTTATCCCTCAGTTATGGAACTGAGCAACTTTACCAACTAATTTGAAATATCACCTTTATCGTATGCTAAATATGGTATCTGGCAATACCAATGTTTCAATTATTATGCTAAATATAGCATCTGGCAATACGAATGTTTCAATTATTGTAGACTTACTAAGCTGGATTTTATTCTCTTTTTCAGAATTGTCCTATTTGTGGTTGTTTACTTTTCCAAATGACCATAGAAACCAGCTTATTTAGAGACCCCAAAAATCCTGTTGTTATTTTTACTGGAATTACATAAAAATACAGATTAATTCACAGAGAATTGGCATCTTCACATCCAAGAATATGATTGGACCTTTCCATTTTTTCTTATCTTTTTTTTTACACTTCAGGAGCATTTTTAAACACCTTCACATACAGCATCCATATTATTTTCTTAAGTTTATTCTTAGATATTTCATCCTTTTTATGCTAATGGCCTTTTTTCCCAATATATCTTCTAACTGGTTATTGTTAGCATATATGGAAGTTATGAATGTTGACACATTACTTTGGTATCCAGGCACATTTATAGATTATCATATTCTTCGTAATTAGTTTTTCATTTTATTCTCTTGGATATTCGAATCACATATTCCCATTATTTGCAAACAACATTCATTTACCTCCTTTCTGATTTTCTTGATAACTTCATTTTTTTCTCTCATCCAGCAGCACTGGTTTATGATTCCAAATACCATTAACAATTAGTGAAAATAGTAAACATTCTTATTTTGGGTTCTGATGTTAATGGAAATGCTCTCAAATTTCCTATTAGGCTCAGATGGTTTTGGGTTGAGATGAACATACTTTACTTTGCTAAGGGTATTTTCCTATTATATTTTAAAGGGTTTTTACAAAATCAATAATAGGGCCAGGTGCAATGGCTCACAACTGTAATCCCAGCACTTCTGGAGGCTGAGGTGAGAGGATTTCTTAAGGCCAGGAGTTCAAGACCAGCCTGGGCAACACAGCAAGACTTCGTCTCAACAAAAAAAATGAAAAAAATCAGCCAGGCATGGTGGTGCACACCTGTAATCCCAGCTACTCAGGAGGCTGAGGTGGGAGGACTGCTTGAGCCCAGGAGTTTGAGGCCACAGTGAGCCATGATAGTGCCACTGCACTCCAGCCTGGGCAAAAAAAAAAAAAATCGGCCGGGCACGGAGGCTCACACCTGTAATCCCAGCAGTTTGGGAGGCCAAGGCAGGCGAATCACGAGGTTAAAAGATGGAGACCATCCTGGCCAACATGGTGAAACCCTGTCTCTACTAAAAATACAAAAATTAGCTGGGCACGATGGTGGGCACCTGTAGTCCCAGCTACTCAGGAGGCTAAGGCAGGAGAATTGCTTGAACCCGGGAGGTGGAGGTTGCAGTGAGCCGAGACTGTGCCATTGCACTCCAGCCTGGCAACAAAGGGAGACTCTGTCTCAAAAAAAAAAAAAAAAAATCAATAATAGAGATTGAATTTTATTAAATGCCTTTTCTATAAAAAAAAAACTCAGATGACATTTTTCTATTTGTATTTAGTAAGATGATGAACCCTTCTTGCATTCCCGAAATAAACCTCAATTGTTATAGTGTTTTATTCTTTTAATATGTACGAAGTTCATGTTAAGCATGTTATTTCCTAAGCAGCCCTACAAGCTGGGCACTACTACCATCCTGCTCTGCCCCTCCCTCACTCTACTTCAGCCACTTCAGCCACAATGGCCTCTCCTCACTGCCCCTCTGACACATCAAGCTTGTTCTCACCTCAGGAATGTGCAACGCCTGCCAGACTTGCTGTTCCCTGAAGCCTCTATCCTCAGATATCCTCATATATCATCCCCCTCTTCGTTTGTGTCTCTGCTTACATATGACCTATTTATGGAAGCCTTTCCTGTCTACCCCACATGAAATAGAAATCGCATTCCAATATTGTCTCTACTCCAATGCTGTTTCATTTTGTCTGTAGCAATTGTCATCATCTCATATATATTCACATGTGGAAAATACATGAAATGTTTAATTTCTTTTAATTTACATTCCATTTCCCCATGAATTGAAGCTCCATGACAGCGGAGATTTTTCTCTGCTTTCCCCGTTGCTCACTTCCCAGCACCAAGAGCAGGCCTGGCACATGGGAAGTACTTACTATTTACTGAATGAATGAATGAACAAATGAATGAATGGATACTTATTTTATACATAAGAAAACTGAAGCTTACAGAAATTAAGTAACTAAAATCATACAGAAGCACACTGAGACTAAAACCTAAGTCTAACTTTCTTTTTTTTTTTTTTTTGAGACAGAGTCTGGCTCTGTCCCCCAGGCTGGAGTGCAGTGGCGCAATCTCGGCTCACTGCAAGCTCCACCTCTAGGGTTCACGCCATTCTCCTGCCTCAGCCTCCCGAGTAGCTGGGACTACAGGCGCCCACCACCACGCCCTGCTAATTTTTCTGTATTTTTAGTAGAGACAGGGTTTCACTATCTTGGCCAGGATGGTCTCGAACTCCTGACCTTGTGATCCGCCCACCTCGGCCTCCCAAAAGTGCTAGGATTACAGGCTTGAGCCACCGCACCCAGCCAAAACCTAAGTCTAACTTTCAATTCCTGATCCTTAACCATTAAAACAAATGACAGGTGACTTTAGGCCACTGAAAATGCTCATATAATCTTATAAATTCTAAAGCACAACTTAATGACACCGTTGATTGAAAGTCTGAGGAAAATTGTATAGACAGCTCTGTACAAGGTAAGCAAAAGAATCAGAGGATGGTCTCCAAAGAATTCCTTGAAGATTATGGGAATTACATTGTTAGCTTTCCTACTGATACCCATGAGCCTCACAGCAAGCATCATGAAGCTGTGACCTTCATCCACACATGCCCTTGTATATCCAAAAGATAAAACTGGATGCTTCAGGGCCAAATGGCCAATAAACATGTGTTTATTACTGGCATGGGCAGACACACATACTAAAAGTACCATTTCCCAGGGGACTAGCCATATTATGATCAGTACAGACACTAAGGATTTAGCTTTGAAAAAACTATTTGCTCTTCCAAAGCCGAAGAATCTTCTGTGATTTCAACAAAAAAGTTACAATCAGGTATTCTTAATGTTCTTTTCCTCCTCTATCACTGGGATACTTTCCTTCAGACAACGTCAAGCTAAAAACAAAATTTCACAAATCTCCATTTCTGACACTAAACAGTACAGTATCTTTATTTTTTTTTTTTAGAATTTAATCAAACCCTGTATTTTAGAACTGTGGGGCTGATCCAACATTGCAATATGTCACATTTAATTCCATCAATGTAAAGCATAATGAGCAAAGATTGAGGTAGTGAGGCATAACTGTTTTGAACCTGTGAATTTCAAAAGCAAGGCCCATTTGTGTTATTTCTAAATAGTAAATAAAATCATTTTCCAACATTTCACTATCAAATTACAGTAATTTTTCCACCAGCACACACTTGAGGAAAGCCACAAAAGGACTTTTCCAACAGTTCATTCTGTTATTGCTCATAACCTTCTAAATACTTCTCCTCATTGGCTTCTATTCAAAGGTAAATGGAAAGCAGTAAAATTTATGGAAAATATATTCAACTGCTTAAAATACATCAATCAAAAAAAAGATTTTAGAGCTGTATTATGAGTTGTGAAATTGCATTGCCTTCACTTACCTTTCAGTTTCACTGGTAGGTAACGAAACTGACAGACTGGTCAAGTTCCAAAACATCCCCTATATAGAGCCTGACTCTTCCATCTCAAATTCTCACCTTAGTCAAGGCCAGAGTAAACACCTGTCCTTCACATTTTTACACAACATCACTTTGTGTGCTACAAATATAAGCTTTCATACCAGGGAGGAAGCAAATTCCAGGACACTGGAAACATTTCTGCTCTCTTATACCAGTCTGTTGATTGTTCCCTTGACTTTCTCAGCTGTCAAGATGGTGAAAGGAGGAAAACTGTAAAACTGTAAAGTATAACCTGATAAGTTTGCCCTTTAAGTTTTTCACACAGACAGAGGTAAAATAAAACTCAAGTCTAAGGTTTAAAATTTAGCTATGAAAATTATATTCTGGCACTAGACAAAAATGTTGCAAGATTTTAATAAAATAAGATTATTAAAATCAATTTTTACATTTCATGGGCCAAGGAGAGACATCAAAGAATGTTTAAGTAACATTTTAAAGACACTATACTTTATAAAGTTAAGAAGAAAAATGACAATTGTACCAGTTCAGAAATGCCTTAGAGTAGGGAAATGAAGGAGCATTAACTATTAATAAAGCTAGAGTCTTAAAATAAATTTTTAAAAAAAGATTAGCATTGAGAAAAAACTCACCTTAATAAAACTTGGCTTAATACAGGAAAGTAGTTTATTCCTCTTGCATAATACTATTTCATTTTATTTAGTCCTTTCTCTAAGGATTCTAGAGATCTTTATGAACATTATCCAGCTAATCCTTCATTTACCAGTATAAAAGGAAAAGGCATTGACTGCTATTACATTTACAAACATGCAAGAGATAACAGCAACAACAACAACAAAAAACAGAGCAAGAGATAAAATTTCAGGAAACTTCAAAGCAAAGAAGACAGTAAGTAGACCCTTTCCTGGCTTGGGTTTTTTGGAAGGGAGAAAGGTGCAATGTACAATAAAAACAAATATGTGAATATTAAGACTGGCTTAAGTAAGCAAGCAGATTTGGAGTTTGTTGTGCAATGGTCTTGCCACAGACTTGCAGGAAAAATAAGCTTAGTATAAACCTAGTCTACATTTCAGCATTCAAAAATAGCTTTTTTATACCAAGTCCTAAATGTGCTGCATGTTTTATAATCCCAACAAATTACACTAACTTCAGGGGTCACCACTTACATTTCTGCCTTTTGAATGTTGGAAGCAAGAGATGTACAGAGTGGCTGACAAAATTCTAACTTTCATATGAAATCCCTGACAGAGTAAACATTAAGACAATGAAGTAGTTGCTACAAAAAAAAAAAAAAAAAAAAAAAAAAAAAAAAAAACAACAACAGCAAGGCAAGAGGGAAAGATTCCACTATTTTCAGAGGCAGGCTCAAAGAGGAAAGTGTAATAAACATGCTTGGCAATCACAGGGCACCTTGTAACATGTTTTATTAATATTTGTTTACATGTTTTTGTCCCCACAGGAGACTGTGATCTCCTTGAAGGCAAGGACTTGGCTTTATAGCACCCAGCCTATCAGCCATCAAAGTCAAAAAAACGGACCAAGTGTTGAGTCAATTAACTTTTCTTAAATTCTCTTGACCAGAAATACTCATAGTGTTTGTATTATGTGAATTTTATCTCACATTTTTTTTTTTTTTTTTTTTTTTTTTTTAAGACGGAGTCTCGCTCTGTCACCCAGACTGGAGTGCGGTGGCGCGATCTCGGCTCACTGCAAGCTCCGCCTCCCGGGTTCACGCCATTCTCCTGCCTCAGCCTCTCCGAGTAGCTGGGACTACAGGCGCCCGCCACCACGCCCGGCTAATGTTTTGTATTTTTAGTAGAGACGGGGTTTCACCGTGGTCTCGATCTCCTGACCTCGTGATCCGCCCGCCTCGGCCTCCCAAAGTGCTGGGATTACAAGCGTGAGCCACCGCGCCCGGCCTATCTCACATTTTTTAAAGTACAAAAAAAAAATCATGGTCCGAATACATGTTAAAAGCCAACTGACAGGAAAAGAGCAGTTTTAAGTTATTAGGGCAAAGCTATTTTGAAATCAGATCATAAGTCACCAGACTCTAATTTAATGGTAATGTGTTTTTCAATAAACAATAAGCCCTCTAATCACATATGTATTTCTTAACCCTACATATGTCCAGTGCCCGTCCAGACAAAGGAGTATACAACTGCAAAACACCCATCAAGTTATGGCTTCTCACAATTCGCAATTGCAAAAATGTGGAACCAACCCAAATGCCCATCAATCAATGAGAAGATAAAGAAACTGGTATATATGCCATGGAATACTACGCAGCCATAAAAAGGAATGAATGAATGGCATTCGCAGCAATCTGGATGAGACTGGAGAATATTATTCTAAGTGAAGTAACCCAGGAATGGAAAAACAAACATTGTATGTTCTCAATCATAAGTAGGAGCTAAGCTATGATAATGCAAAGGCATAAGAATGACACAATGGACTTTGGGGACTCACGGGGAATGGGTGGGAAGAGGGTAAGGGATAAAAGACTACAAATTGGGTGCAGTATATACTGTTCAGGTGATGGGTGCACCAAAATCTCACAAATCACCACTAAAGAACTTATCCATGTAACCAAACACCACCTGTTCCCCAATAACGTATGGAAATTAAAAAAAAAAAAGAAATCTCCCATGTGTTTACCATATTGTGAGCACTCATTTGGACTAACGAACATTTCTAAAAAGATCTTAGGTTAAAAATTATGAAACATAGGCAACAAATAAAAATTAGAATACAAATTTTCTTTTAGAAGTTATGGCTTCTGGGTCTGCTGATTGGCATGCTGTTGAAATTATAATTTACCTTCCTTATTTAGATGTAAACAGATTCCATAATACTAGGTTCCACCATAGGAAGAAGAGATTCAGAGTGCTGTTTTGGTGGGTTTTTTTTTTTTCTCCTTATTGGAAAAAATATGCTAAAGTTAAAAACAAAAAAAAAAAGGAACAATTCCAAGACAGATCCAGAGTTAAAAGGAACTTTGAGGAAATCTAGGGAACTGCTTTGCTTCAGGCTCCCTCCTATTCTCAAATCTTGAATCTATTATGTTTCCAAGAAATGTAAAGACCACCGCACAGGTTGGAGGACTGATTGGTAAATGGCCCTGGAGTTCCTGAACCAAGCACCTGTCCCTCATCTATATGCATTCGTTGATCCCCAGATACTAAGATTCCCCTCAGATTGAAACAACAAAGAACCTCATTCAACTAAAAATGTGATCTTTGGTACTGTGCTCCAATTTGGAAAGGTCAAGTCCACGCCAGCCAGCATTGTAGGCAATTAGCTAACATCACACCTACTGTCTCTGCCCCACAAATTAAAATCCTGGAGCAAAAATACAATAAGGCCACAGGCCAAAGAAAGGAAAATGAAAACTTCAGTAGAAGGATGCAAAGGGCAAAGATATTATTATTGATTACCCAGTTTAAACTCATAATACTGACATCAATGACTAGAAGAATACAGAGCTTTCACATGATCTGTCAGGTTTCACTAGCTAGACTGCAAGATGGCAGGGCAGGAACCCTCTTCTCTTTATTCTCATTGTATTATACAAACCCTAAAATTAATACCAATATTTTGTATGTCCCCAAGAAACTGTCTGAATGACATTAATATGCATATTTCTCATAAAAAGATGAAGTCATTTGTTCAGAGTTCACTGTCACAATCAAACCTCTAACTTGGCAGCAGAAAGAAAAACCACCCACACTCCACTAATACCTTTTTTACTGACCCAATACTAAGGAACTGAAATAAATGACAGACATCTATTCAGTGACCCCACTGAAGTAAAAGAGGAATTCACGTCTGAAGAAGAATATGTATAAGAAGTTTTCTAAGCACAAATATTCCTTTTGGAAAATGCTCTGGCCCCAAGCCTCAACACAAACTCCTTTTCTATGACAGCCTGCCTTAACACACAGCATCTGTTTATCGACTAAATCATAGACACAACACATTTGCAAAGTAAAAATAAATTAAATATCTATACACACAGCTTTCTTTTCTACACTATTAGTCAAAAAGCACAAGTGCAATATGCTTAGGCACTAACCTCTGGCTTAAAGACAAATGGAATTACCCTACTACTCTACCACATATTGTTTAAAAATGCAGAGCACAATTCTTGAGTTAATTTGTCACTTGGAAAAATCACTGTGCTTTTATGATGAGAATTCATTTATGAGAAGCTCTTAGCACAGTTTTCCCCTTAACCTTCTCAATTTATCTTACCTTTGCTACTCTTCCACAGCAAACTTTTATGTGCAATTTTAAGGCTGTGTAATGTAAGTTACAAGGGCACTAGTCTTTGAAACTCAAAGAACAATCTAATGAAAAATGAGGTGATGCCACCAGCTGGCAATGATTTGCCATCTCCTGACCCGACATCCTAAAATATATGATTGAACAGGATTTTGAAAGGTATCTGTGGAAGGCAAAAGAAGAGGGGTTTTATTTGACTGTGAAATGGGGAAATTATATCTAAGTTTTGTTTTAAAGAAAATTAAATAAGGAAAAGCAAAAAAGAAATCCACAATTTTAAAATGATCCATTTCCTTTAGAGACAATAATGATTTAATGTGCCAGTAAACAGTCTTTTAGACATAATGAACTTTTGAGAATTTTCTAGGCATCATTCAAGCATATTTGGAAGCAACCAGACCGTGAGTGTAGTGGGAGTGTCCAAAGCTTTTATGTGATGGGTAAACCTAGTTTTTAGTGATGTCATCACCTGTAAGCCTCAGTGTCATCACCTGTAAAAATAGGGCTAATATCCTCCTGCTCTATATGTTTCACAGTATCAAATTTTAAAAAGAAGCTACACCTGAAATTACTGGATAAGCTGGAAAGCACTATCCAAATGCATTACTATTGTTGACGGCAACAAGTATGCACTGTTCTCAAACATCAAAAACAGAAAAGCAAGATTGCACAAGTATAGAACCAGTTTTACTTGACTTAATGTATACAGTAATGCCTGAGTAGACAAGACAGGCTAAAATAGGATTGTGAAATTTAAACCAAAAGGTCTTCCAGTTCAAATGGCTGCAAATCTTGTGAACACTTCTTAAAACTATTATCCAAAAGCGACTAAAGCAATGGTAAATCAGCTTTTTTGAGGGAAGAGGGTGAAAGGCAATAGAGGCTTTTCAGAGTCTCATGAAGACTATTGACCTTCCACTCACAAAAAGTATAACCACATATTCGAGCAAAGCTTATTTTTCTGCTATCAGGGGTTGTTCTTGGTATCCCAGGCTAGGAATCCCTCACTACAGGATACTGAATAACTGCCTAGTGAATCATAAAGACACAGAGAACAGGAACAGGTTTATAACGATAACAAAGTACCCCAGATAAGATGATCATGATTACACAGGTGCTGCCCTTAGGAAACCCTCCATCAGACCGTCACAGTAGACATGCGGCTGAAAGGTCTATAATTCCCAAGTTACCTTAGCAGTATTCAGACAAATGAGGCCCTGGTAAGTTAAGCAGAAAATCACTTCCTTTGATAAATGACCAGGCTTCCAACTAAGGTAACATCTAAAAATTAGTGTACATACACATCCAGTGGCTACTTTAGAATGTCTACAGAAATGGGGTTTGGGGTGGCAATCTAATTGGAAGTCCAACCTAGGGTATTAGTTTTGAAGCTAAAGTTGCCTGAGACTTCACGTAAGAGTGAAAAAAATACTGAGTTTCCATAGCAAAGCAAGAAGAATGCTAATAGAAAGGGGATGCAGGGTTAAGGCACCCCAGGCCAGCCTTTGGCATTGCCACTGGATTCACTGACACCAGTGGTTCTCAAGTAACATGCAACAGAATCACCCAAAAAGTTTATTAAATACAAACTGCTTGGGCTCCAGCCTCAAAGTTTCTGATTCAGGAGATCTGGTCACAAATTTGCATTCTTTTTTTTTTTTTTTTTTTTTTTTTTTTTGAGATGGAGTCTTGCTCTGTCACCTAGGCTGGAGTGCAGTGGTGCAATCTCGGCTCACTGAAAGCTCTGCCTCCTGGGTTCATGCCATTCTCCTGCCTCAGCCACCTGAGTAGCTGGGACTACAGGTGCCTGCCACCACGCCCAGCTAATTTTTTTGTATTTTTAGTAAAGACGGGGTTTCACTGCGTAAGCCAGGATGGTCTCAAACTCCTGACCTCGTGATCTGCCCGCCTCGGCCTCCCAAAGTGCTGGGATTACAGGCATGAGCCAACGTGCCCGGCTTTTTTTTTTTTTTTAAGTTCTGGGATACATGTGCAGAACGTAAGGGTTTGTTACATAGGTATACCTGTGCCATGGTGGTTTACTGCACCTATCAACCCATCATCCTGGTTTTAAGCCCTGCATGCATTAGGTATTTGTCCTAACGCTCTCCCTCCCCTTGCCCTCCACCCCGACAGGTCCTGGTGTGTGTTGTTCCCCTCCTTGTGTCCAGGTGTTCTCATTGTTCAACACCACTTATAATTGAGAACATGTGGTGTTTGATTTTCTGTTCCTGTGTTAGTTTGCTGAGGATGATGGCTTCCAGCTTCATCCATGTCCCTACAAAGGACATTATCTCATTCTTTTTCATCGTTGCATAGTATTCCATGGTGTATATGTACTACATTTTCTTTTCTTTATCCAGTCCCTCATTGATGGGTGTTTGGGTTAGTTCCATGTCTTTGCTATTGTAAACAGTGCTGCAGTAAACATATGTGTGCATGTATCTTTATGGTAGAGTGATTTATAATCCTTTGAGTATACACCCAGTAATGGGATTGCTGAGTCAAATGGTATTTCTGGTTCTAGATCCTTGAGGAATCGCCACACTGTCTTCCACAATGGTTGAACTAATTTACATTCCCATCAACAGTGTAAAAGTGTTCCTATTTCTCCACAGCCTCACCAGCAACTGTTGTTTCTTGACTTTTTAATAATCGCCATTCTAACTGGCATGAGATGGTATCTCATTGTGGTTTTGATTTGCATTTCTCTAACGATCAGTGATGTTGAGCTTTTTTCATATGCTTCTTGGCCACATAAATGTCTTCTTTTGAGAAGTGTCTGTTCATATCCTTTGCCCACTTTTTGATAGGGTTGTTTTTTCTTGTAAATTTATTTAAGTTCCTTTTAGATTCTGAATATTAGACCTTTGTCAGATGAGTAGACTGCAAAAATTTTCTCCCATTCTGTAGGGTGCCTTTTCACTCTGATGCTAGTTTCTTTTGCTTTGCAGAAGCTCTTTGGTTTAATTACATTCCATTTCTCAATTTTGGCTTTTGTTGCAATTGCTTTTGGTGTTTTCGTCATGAAGTCTGCCCAGGCCTATGTCCTGAATGGTATTGCCCGGGTTTTCTTCTAGGGTTTTTATGGTTTTGGGTTTTACATTTAAGCCTTTAATCCATCTTGAGTTAATTTTTTTATAAGGTGTAAGGAAAGGGTCCAGTTTCAGTTTTCTGTATATGGCTAGCCAGTTTTCCCAGCATCATTTATTAAGTAGGGGATCTTTTCCCCATTGCTTGTTTTAGTCAGGTTTGTCAAAGATCAGATGGTTGTAGATGTGTGGCATTACTTCTGAGGTCTCTGTTCTGTTCCATTGGTCTATATGTCTGTTTTGGTACCAGTACTGTGCTGTTTTGGTTACTGTAGCCTTGTAGTATACTTTGAGGTCAGATAGTGTGATGCCTCCAGTTTCGTTCTTTTTGCTTAGGATTGTCTTGGCTATATAAGCTCATTTTTGGTTCCATATGAAATTTAAAGTAGTTTTTCTAATTTTGTGAAGAAAGTCAAGGGTAGTTTGATGGGAATAGCACTGAATCTATAAATTACTTTGGGGCAGTATGGTCATTTTCATGATATTGATTCTTCCTACCCATGAGCATGGAACGTTTTTCCATTTGTTTGTGTCCTCTCTTACTTCCTTGAGCAGTGGTTTGTAGTTCTCCTTGAAGAGTTCCTTCACATCCCTTGTAAGTTGTATTCCTAGGTATTTTATTCTCTTTGTAGCAATTGTGAATGGGAGTTCACTCATGATTTGGCTCTCTGCTTGTCTATTGTTGGTGTCTACAAATGCTTGTGATTTTTGCATAATGATTTTGTATCCTGAAACTCTGCTGAAGTTGCTTACCAGCTTAAGGAGTTTTGGGGCTGAGACGATGGGGTCTTCTAAATACAGAATCATGTCATCTGCAAACAGAGACAATTTGACTTCCTCTCTTTCTATATGAATACCCTTTATTTCTTTCTCTTACCTGATTGCGCTGGCCAGAACTTCCAACACTATGTTGAATAGGAGTGGTGAGAGAGGCCATTCTTGTCTTGTGCCAGTTTTCAAAGGGAATGCTTCCAGCTTTTGCCCATTCAGTATAATATTGGATGGGTTTGTCATAGATAGCTCTTATTATTTTGAGATATGTTCCATCAATACCTAGTTTATTGAGAGTTTTTAACATGAAGGGATGTTGAATTTTATCAAAGGCCTTCTCTGCATCTACTGTGATAATCACGTGGTTTTCGTCATTGGTTCTGTTTATGTGATGGGTTACTTTCATTGATTTGTGTTTGTTGAACCAGCTTTGCATCCCAAGGATGAAGCCTACTTGATCGTGGTGGACAAGCTTTTTGATGTGCTGCTGGATTTGGTTTGCCAGTATTTTATTGAGGATTTTTGCATGGATATTGATCAGTGATATTAGTCTGAAGTTTTTTTTGTTGTTGTGTCTCTGACAGGTTTTGGTATCAGGATGATGCTGGCCTCATAAAATGAGTTAGGGAAGAGTCCCTCCTTTTTCAATTGTTTGGAATAGTTTCAGAAGGATTGGTATCAGCTCCTCTTTGTACCTCTGGTAGAATTCAGCTACAAATCTGTCTGATCCTGGGCTTTTTTGGTTGGTAGGCTATTAATTACCGCCTCAATTTCAGAATTTGTTACTGGTCTCTTCAGGGATTCGATTTCGCTGGTTTAGTCTTGGGAGGGTGTATGTGTTCAGGAATTTATCCATTTCTTCTAGATTTTCTAGTTTATTTGCGTAGAGGTGTTTATAGTATTCTCTGATGGTAGTTTTTGTTTTTGTTTTTCTTTTAAAGAGACAGGGCCTCACTTTGTCACCCAGGCTGCAGTGCAATGGTGCGAACACAGCTCATTGCAGCCTCGGACTTCTGGGCTCAAGGGATCCTCTCTAGTAGCTGAGACTACAGGTGTGCACCACCATGCCTGGCTAATTTTTAAAACATTTGGTAGAGGCAGAGTCTCACTATGTTGCCCAGGGTGGTCTCAAATTCCTGGCCTCAAATGATCCTCACCTCAGCCTCCCAAAGTGCTGAGACTACAGCCATGAGCCAAGGCACCCAACCCCCAAGAATTTGTATTCTAACAAATTTTGGAAGATGCCTATGCTGCTAGTCAGGGGACCACACTTTGACAATCACTGATCTATACAATTAGAGCCTATCTCATCTAGTACATCCCAATCTCTTAAGCGCTATCCAGATGCCATACTCATCATCAAATAAAAAAGTGAGTACCACTCTGTCATTCAGGTCAGCCTCTCACCTGTGGTACCTACAGTGTATGCTGGTTGGGCTGAACATTCAAGATACACAATAAGCTTCCTGATGACTGGTGAGTGTCTATAGGTAATACACACTACAGACAAATGCAGAGGAAGAACTTGGAGCAGTTTTGTTTTAAAATTTTACCCTCAGAAAGCAATATACAAGCAAATTGGTGCTAATTGGTGCCAGAAGGATTTACTTAATATAGTAGTCCTTCCATTACTCCAGAACTATGGTCTTCAAAGTGAGGTCCACAGGGCCCCCAGATACCTCGAAGGTTGGGTTGGGAGGAGAGTGGAGAAATGGTGGAGGCGTTTGACCTTTCATCTGTGTTCCTCTCTAAACCAGAAGTTCAGCTTTCTCTGATTTACATATTGGGATAAATTATATTTTTAATGGTTTTACTATCCCCTTTACAGAGAATAAAAGGCTTAAAAATCACCAGATTTGATTACCTCTAGGAGTCCCTCCATTTCTGTGATTCTATTATAATACAGCAATCACTGGCTAAATGACACATTACAGAAATAAAAATATTGCTGGGCATGGTGGTGTGTACTTATAGCCCCAGCTACTTGGAAAGGTGAGGCAGGAGGACTGCTTGAGCCCAGGAGTGGG
This sequence comes from Nomascus leucogenys, assembly GCF_006542625.1. Taxonomy (NCBI): domain Eukaryota; kingdom Metazoa; phylum Chordata; class Mammalia; order Primates; family Hylobatidae; genus Nomascus; species Nomascus leucogenys. Next base: position 72,122,049 of record NC_044387.1, on the reverse strand, counting down.
AGTGCAAGTCCAGCCTGGGCAACACTGCGAGACCCCAGTTCTTGAAAAAGGGTAAAAAATAAGTAAATAAACAATAAAAATATCAAACTGGCTAAGGAGGCTGACAGAAGGCTATATCAGAATGAGAGGTTAGCAGTCAGATCATATTCATGTCTGGTAAGAAGATCTGGATGTCATATATAGGAGCTTCCAAATTCAACAAGGGCAGTAACCAAACCTCTCTAAATGGAATGTAAAAAATAGAAAAACTCAGTGGTAATTATCTTTACTTAATCTTGCCTGGTCTAGCAAACACCTTGCAGAAACCAGGGTATTTTCAGTCAGTGTCATGGTGATACTGAGAGACACAGAAAAAAATGCCACATGCTCACTCAGTATTGTCATCAGACAAGGCCACCTACCAAACAGTTAAAACTTTTCTTTGTGACACATAATTGTAAGCTACTGGGCAAGTTGTGCATAAAATACTAGGATCATTACTGTAGATCACAACTGGACTACATTTAAACGAAAGAACAGAAGGCTGGGGGCATATCCTTTACGAGCAGCTTTAATTTATGTCACCCATAATTCTAGAGTTCAAAACCATCTGCAAGGGGCAAAGGAGGAAGTGTAATCTTCTAATTGGAAGGTCATCCATTCCTGGAATGCCATAACTGTCTGTGACGATCAAGGTGCCCTGTCATGACACAGAAGATATGGATTCAGTATAAAACAGAAAGGATAATAAGAACCTCTTCAAAGCCACTGGCATCTCCGACATACCATCATTCTACTTTCAACCATCCCCACTACCACCTTCTTTGGCCAGAGCAGCACCAGAGGTAGGAGAAAAAGATGGTCTCAACAAGTCTATGACTTGCTAACCAGTTCCAACAGATGGCCTAAATCACTCAGTAAAACCCATTTCTTCTAAACCAAAACAGCCAGAATGTGCCCATGCTCTAGGTACCATGGCAGGGTGTTAAGTATTCATTATTTCATTCAACAAAAATATTTTCTGAGTTGCTTTGGCAATGATGAATAACACACAGTCCCAAATCTCAAGGAGCTCACAGGAGCTCTAAAAGACCTACCCTCAACCGGCCAACATTGTGAAGTCGTACCTAATAATGCAGGGAACTGGATTAGGGTCTAAAGTCAAACCAAGGCGGCAATTACAAATAGTAAAACTACCCTTGAAAACTCCATGTAATTCCTCATAAAATATAATACTAAGCCATCTCTCAGTAAGTCCACAATGAGCCATCCAGAAAAGACTATTGTCTGTTCAGCTAAACATCACAGAAAGTAACTGACTTGCATTTTATGGGCCATGCTGTTCAGACCAAAATGCTCTCACTCTGAGAGGAAATTAAATCTCCCCTATAAACAGCAGGCTCACAACTCCCATCTTATGCTCACTCCAGGACTATGCTCATCATATTTCAATTGCTATTTCCTGCCCTTCTTTCTTCTTTTGGCCAGGTGCACTAGTTGAATTCCCATGAGTGAAATATGCATATATATGACTCCACTGTAATATCATCATCTTAATATTTACTCAAAGGCATGCCAAAAATTCCACCATTTCTTTGAGTTATGTAACATACTATGAATCCTTCTTTTGAATGTAAATATATAACACAGAAAGGGTTATAAATTAACCCTACACAAGAGAATGAATGATTTTACCAATTAGCTCCAGTTATCTGAAGAATCTAGTGAAACTATCTGAAGAAACTGTTCAGACAGTGAACAGGTAAGTATCGGCATGTAGAAAGAAAACCAAGAAAGATACAGAACATGAAGTACACCCCCAGCACACTGGGTCCTGTCAGGGAACAATGTGAACCCATGGTGCATCTCAGGAAGAGCCTTAGAGAGAGTAAAATAAGGACCTTAATGATACATATTAGAATATGGTCAGTCTTACCCTCAAAATACATTTATTTTACTTTATTTTTTAGAGACAGGGTCTCACTCTGTTGCCCAGGCTGGAGTACAGAGATATGATCACAGCTCACAACAACCTCAACTTCTCAGCTCAAGGGGTCCTACCAACTCAGCCTCCCAAGTAGCTGGAACTATATGCATGCACCACCATGCCTGGCTAATTTTTTAATATTTTGTAGGGACAGAGTCTCCCTTGTTGCCAGACTAGTCTCGAACTCCTGGCCTCAAACAATCCTCCTGCCTCAGCCTCCAAAAGTGTGGGATTATAGGCATAAGCCACTGTGCCTGACCTACCCTCAATATATTAGAGTCGATCCCATGCCCAAAGTCCTTCAGGTCAGGGATAATTCAAGAAAAAGAAATGAGCCTGTTAGGTTACTCTGATCTGACTCAATTAGGTTATCCAATCACTTACATAGTCCCAACTGCTACAGTCTTCCACTTCCTTCAATGTCATACATAACTGCTGTGGCTCCACATTTCCCTGGTGGCTAATATAGCCCCTACATTCTTTTCCATTTTTAAAATTTTAAAATTTTATTTTTAATTGGCATATGATAATTGTACATATCCATGGGGAACCTAGTGATATTTTGATACATATAATGTATAGTGATCAGATCAGTGTAATTAGCATATCCATCATTTCAAACATTTATCATTTCTTTGTGTTGGGAACATTGAGTATCCACCTTCTAGCTATTTGAAACTATATTTTATTATTAACTATAATCATCCTACATGGTATTGTCACGAGAATGAGTGCCATGCCCACCACACCTCACACTTAGGTAGGCAGCATCAACAAAATAAGCCTGACCATTTGCTGGGAAACCTGGCCCTCTCCTATTCCCAGAGATGCATGTATGTATTATTTCATCCAACAAGTTTTCTCAAAAAACATCCTGCTTCTTCCTAAACATCTCTTCACCTCCTTTTTTTTCAGTCCTCTTTCCTTTATATGGCAGGACATAGGTTCTGCTGGCTTTGTCCATGAGGAGGCTGCACACCTAACCCTTGTTTGTTCTCCATCATGCTATCATTATTTTCAGCTAGCTGGGCACACTTTCCTCTTTGTCCTCTCCAGATTCCACCTTATCTTCATCTGGTTTTCTTCAACGTTGCTTCCAATTATCTCACGCTTAGCCTCTAGTTCCCTAGAAGAATAGATGGCATAGTTACATGCAAAAAGGCACAAAAGAAAATAATTTGTACCAGTCAAATAAACTTCATAACCATTGCCATACAACTACACAATTTAAGCCCTATTCCATTTTCCTAAATACAAATGCTTCAGAAATCCTCCACTCTTCCACAATAGCCTTAAAATCCTTCATCTCTTCATTTCCTTCCTTCAGTGAATTCCTAATCTGCTCAGAACTTTTACCTGACCTCGGTCCATACTTATCACGATCTTAAATTCTTCAGCTGATTTTGGAAATGAAAAATTTTAAGCAGGCAATTAAAAAAGACTAGTAAATCTGTTCTTGACAGGACTAGACTTAACTCTAACGAGACAAAATGACAACTACATGGCCTGCTGCCAAGGTATCAGGAGCAGTTTAAGAATTAGACTCAAAATAGCTGATACAATCTGAAAGACAGAGTGACCTTCTCTATACACTTAATCTTTGCTTGGTTTGCACTGTGTGCAAGATATGAAACTTAAAATATTAATACAGCAGTTAAGGAAGAGACCATCAAGTCAAGACTCAGGAAAAGGTGGTGGTGGTGGTGGTAGGTACAATAGCAGAAACCCACTAACTAGATGTGAGTAGCTATTTTTATCTGCAGGGTACATGAAATATGTAATACATAGTTTTCCCAAATGTTATGCTCTGAAACACTTCGTTCATTTTTTTGTCCAGCCATGGGAAATAAAATGATCACTTATTTGCTAAAATGTTTACCTCTCTCACACAAATTTAAACCTAATAAAAGGAAGATCTTTAACACAGGGCCTCTAAAAGTTAATTTAAATGTAGAACATATTAAAAATTTACCCACATTTGAGTGAACAGGCAACCTACAGAATGGGAGAAAATTTTTGCAACCTACTCATCTGACAAAGGGCTAATATCCAGAATCTACAATGAACTCAAACAAATTTACAAGAAAAAAACAAACAACCCCATCAAAAAGTGGGCAAAGGACATGAACAGACACTTCTCAAAAGAAGACATTTATGCAGCCAAAAAACACATGAAAAAATATTCATCATCACTGGCCATCAGAGAAACGCAAATCAAAACCACAGTGAGATACCATCTCACACCAGTTAGAATGGCCATCATTCAAAAGTCAGGAAACAACAGGTGCTGGAGAGGATGTGGAGAAATAGGAACACTTTTACACTGTTGGTGGGACTGTAAACTAGTTCAACCATTGTGGAAGTCAGTATGGCGACTCCTCAGGGATCTAGAACTAGAAATACCATTTGACCCAGCCATCCCATTACTGGGTATATACCCAAAGGATTATAAATCATGCTGCTATAAAGACACATGCACACATATGTTTATTGTGGCACTATTGACAATAGCAAAGACGTGGAACCAACCCAAATATCCAACAACGATAGACTGGATTAAGAAAATGTGGCACATATACACCATGGAATACTATGCAGCCATAAAAAATGATGAGTTCATGTCCTTTGTAGGGACATAGATGAAACTGGAAACCATCATTCTCAGCAAACTATCGCAAGGACAAAAAACCAAACACCGCATGTTCTCACTCATAGGTGGGAATTGAACTATGAGAACTCATGGACACAGGAAGGGGAACATCACACTCCGGGGACTGTTGTAGGGTGGGGGGAGGGGGAGGGACAGCATTAGGAGATATACCTAATGCTAAATGACCGAGTTAATGGGTGCAGCAAAACAACATGGCACATGTATACATATGTAACAAACCTGCACATTGTGCACATGTACCATAAAACCTAAAGTATAATAATAAAATTAAAAAAGAATAATACATTAAAAAAAAATTTACCCACATTTTAAATAAACAATATATTGGTATTCACATTATCATAATAATGTATCCTCAAATATCAAAAAGAAGTGTCATTTTTCAATAGGTAGCCACAAATTCAAAAATGTTTTCCTACATTGGAAGAAAATTAAACTCTTAAAAACAAAAACAATCATAAGCATTCAAAATAGCAATCTAAAGATTCCCTTTATTTCATTTGTCCATAAAATTAAGAGCATCTGTCATATGATAAAAAATATATATACAAAAAGCTGAATTCCAAGTGTATGCAAAAGGTCTTTCTCATTCTCGCTCTCTCTCCATCAACCTTAATAAATAGTTGTTGTTTTTGGTAGCTCTACAACAAGGGTATTAACACTTAAAGCCATTCTAGCTTCAGCCACTGTTCTGGTTTCTTGCTTCTGTCGCAAATCAACACTGAAGATAAATAACAAAGATTAATGCAGTACTACCTTGAAGAAGCAATTAAAAAGAGGCTGAAAAGCAGCAACCAAACCCCAAACCATTTGCTCTTCCACAATAGGAAGCCGAAGATAATCTCGTTTGCTAAACATAAATCACTTGAGATCTGGCCAAATTCTTAAATGATATTACAGATGGAAACGCTGCAAAGTCAGGAGCTGCTTACATTAAGTATTTACTTCCAACTTTGAAAACAAACTGGAACAGTTTTTCTTGTTCCTTTTAGGAAAGTGATCATTTTAAACCAATGAAACAGTTAACAGAAGGGATTCCCTAGACCCACTCTTGCTGGACTTTTAGTCCCAACCCTACTCACTTTGAGACGTATTAGGTTTCTTGTAACTAAATTTGCTTCCTTCTCCTTCAGTATCTATTTAAAAGTCTTTAGGTGGCAGAAAGTAAACTCCATCAATCAATCTTACCTTCTTGTATATTTTTGTAGTATATTCACTTTTTTTCAGGAACAAAAGTCAAGATATACTCCTGTAATTCTTTTTGTGCACGTGTGTGTATATATATACTTAAAAAAAAAAAATTCTCTTTAGGGCTCTGTGAGGTTTATGCAAGCAGGCCTCTCACAGAGGCTGCTGTGTTTCCCAGGGTTTATGTTCACATGCAGCTGGTTATACGAACAGATTGGCTTTACTTTTCATTTCCTTGTGTTAAAGTCACTTAGAGAAGGTTTGAGAACTACAAGGTATAACAAGTCACTTGTTCATTTGAAGGTGCTATGTTAACAGCAAATATTTTGGTGGTGCTGGTTGGTTCAACAACCAAAAGTTTGTGAGGATACTTTCTCTATGACCCTTTTTCTGCTAAATATCACGGGAAATGCCAGTGATCCTGATAGAGATCCACTATGCCCAAGAAAAGCGACTCTGTGGTGTGTGAGTAGGAGCCGACACACCAAACAAAAGACAGTCCCTTGCGCCCAGACTAAAACCTCATTCAGTTTTAAAGTGTACTGCAACAAGAAGCCCTGGATTAAATCTCAACCCCATACATTTTAGTTATTTATTCTACAGTTCTAGATACTCCCACATACACAGTTAAGGAGAGCCAGGGTACAAAATATTCCAGTAGACCTTACTCAAATCTGCCAAAACCTACATTACAAGCTCCTACTAAACTTCCATTTAGTCTGATTTTCCCCTCCTATATGCTGCACAGACACCCCCACCCCCAAACCCACACACATCTTCTGCACCTCACAGGAACTATTACTTTCTTCACCTTCTACCAAAGAAATCACTTCCCAAAGTACCTGGTGAAGACTTTCCTAGAGCCTGTTCACACTACAATTTAAGCACAGCAGACCTGGCTAGGCTGTTTCCTCCTCCTTATAGGACCAAGAACGCTGCCCCTTTTTCCAGGCCTGGCTTCTTCCCCCAAGGCCACAAAACTGGTTGGTGCCAACACTCTGAGTAGATTAACCACTGACTATTTTCTTCCAAGTCCAATTCAAAGTTCTGTGGCCTAAAATCAAAACACATCACAGAGCTCATGATTCTGAGTTAGACAAACCTGGCTTTCACTCTGCTACTTATGATCTCTGCGACATGGGCAAAGAACCTCTCTAAGCCTCAGTTTCATCTCTAAGGTGGGGATAATAATAACGTTTACCTTTACTGTGAAGATAGAATGAGATAGCACATGTGCCTGGCACATAGTAAGTGCTCAATAAATGTTAGCTATTTTTACAATCATTATCATTACATGACTGCTCTACTACCATTATTACTACAGGGACCATAAACTGGTAGGCTTCAAGCCAAATTTGGATTTCCTGTTTGGCCATCAAAATATATTTCTGTTTTTGCTTTATTTTAATTACCTTTGGAGAGATAAGTATTTTCCAGTCTGTCATAGTTCTTACCATTCCTCCCTAGAAACTTATATTCATATTACACTACCTGCCTGGCCTCTGAGTTTGTGATCCCCACCCCTCCAAAAAAGGTCTCAGAGATACCTAAAAAAGGGGCGGAAGGGGAGTTAAATCAAAGACATTATGGAACTAGGGCAGCCAGACAGTATACTAAAAAACACGTTTTTAAAAACCACAGCAAGGAGCCACTAATTTCCAAAAAGGTTAAGATTTCTCAATCAGTCAAAAGACATATATGTGACAGGTGGAGGGAAAAGGAATAAACTCTACTTTGCAGTTTTACAGTCAGTAATAAGTTCTGGAACATGAAGAATTTGTGAGGTTCTTCTAAAACACAAAACCCCTCTCTCCCTTTCCTGGTAGGGCACAAAACTGATAGACCAAATAGAATAATTTCAGATTCAGAAAGCTCACTTCCAGGGCCAGAGCTCTTCCCTACATGCAGAAGGCCACTGCTCAGGCAATTTACTGTTCCAAATGCACCTGTCAGTGGTCAAGGGCTTAAATTCCCCTAATAGCTTCACACATATCAGAAACTTTAAGTTGTCCGACATTTCATAATTTTCTATTCTTACTTAGCCCACACAAGTTTTCCATTAGTGATAAAAGGACATAACTAATAATTCAGAAACACATACCTTCTTAACATACATCATTTATGGGGAAAAAAAAACTGTTAAAAGTACCAAAAAAAGCCCCACTGTAAGACCATAAAGATATTTACCTATTACAGAGATTTACTGATATGAGAAAATTGAACAACTATAACTCTCTAATTTATTAGAAAATCTGCTTCTGTCATTCCCAGAAGTCTATCCATTGAAAAGCTCCTCTTTAAAATAATGTCATTAGCTTTCAAATACTCTAAAATAATCACAATAATACTGTAAAATAAAAACAAATAGGTTTTTTTAAGCTATACAAAAATTTTTTGAAATAACTGCAAAGTAAAAGGTAGACAGGGCCAAAATTATTGTCACAATAACCAATACAACAATCTCATATGAATCCAACTCATTATTTTTATGGAATCTGTTTACCCTCTGCTCTGGGAATCCAATGTAGATGCAATCAAAATCATTTACTTTGGAAAAAAAGTAAGGGCATAACAATAGTTATTTCTAAGTGGACAGATTACAGATGATTTATTTTTCTTTTGTGTGTTATGTGTATGTTTTCTAAGTCTTCTGCTCTGTCAAAGTTATACTTTCATTATGAGATTTTAAACGTTTATATATTTTAACAATACTGTATGTAACCATGATTGGTGGATCAGGGTACATTTCCAAAGTGCCCTTAAGAAGCCCCATAAGGAGTCAGAAGTAAATGTGCAGAAAGTAGCTCTCTACCTGGTTTTCCTCATTTGCTTTCCCTTCATTTCATCTTCCGAGAGGTTTAATGCCCAACTCTCCTCACTTGAGTTCCACAGCACTCCAGCTCTGCACCACACAATGAAATCCTTAGTCCTTCCCACCACCAGCTGGCCCTGTCTTTTACTTTGCATTTATTTTGAAAAAATTTTGTAAACCTTGAAAAAAGCCCATTTGTTTTCATTTTAGAGTACTGAAAGCTGATGTTATTTTAAAGAGAACCTTTTCAATGGATAGACTTTTGGGAATGACAGAAGGTGATGGAGATTTTCTAATAAATTAGAGAGTTATGGTTGTTTCATTTTATCATGTCAATAAATCTCTGTAATAGGTAAGTATCTTTACAGTCCTACAGTGGGTTTTTTTTGGTGCCTTAACGGCTTTTTTTTCCATAGATGATGTATGTTAAGAAGGTATGTGTTTCTGAATTATCAGTTATGTCCTTTTATCATTAATGGAAAACCTGTGTGGGCTAAGTTAGAACAGGAAAATATTAAATTTTTCTATTCTGTTCTCTAGTGCTCAGTGCTTCCATCTAATATTCCAGACTGCTTTCAACAGGAACTGTGTTTTATATGTTTTATATACTCCCACAGAGCTTAATGTAGCTCTCAACAAACAGCAGACTCCTGGTATCTATTTGTTAAACATAAACAAAACAACTAATCAATCAATTAATTAACAGTAAAGTAAACCCAGCTCTCTGCCTCTTTGCCTTTAGAAGCAGTGGTGTATTCTGTGTAATAACAAAGACTGAAATGTGATCCCACTGACCAAGATCAGGACCACTGATGGAAGGCTTTCAGAAAATATCCACAGCACTGAAGGAAGAAGTGGCATCTCCCTGAACCAGCTCTGAACTTCCAAAATACGAGGAAAAGACCTGGGGGGGGCCACACCTCAAGAAAGTAATGAAATTGACTCCTAGTCCTTCCATGGTTCCTTTGGAAAGGCATGCAGTGCTAGCTCTAGACTCCTAATCCAGCCTCACTATTACAAAGAGAATTAAACCAGCAAACAGTAGGAGGCAGGAGTAGCTGATCCCTGCTGAGGGATGACCTGCCCTCCTTTAATGACAGCAGCGGTTATCTCAGTTTACAAAGCCTATAAAGCATTGGCAAGGTTTTCAGAGTTCTTACACAAGGTGCTATTATTACAGTGACACTGAAGATTGGCCAACAATAGAGGACACATCCTTATATTCTTTGGCTTCAATAGCTTTAATTATATTTTCTGTGAATTCTCAAACCAGTAAGTGTACAAATTACATGAAGAAAAATATAAGTTGTGTGTGTAAAATTAATTTTACTAAGCCTTGTGATGCTACTGTTGGTCCTTAACATTGTGAACTTGTAATTGTTAAACTGAGCAGCTTCAGAGTCAAATCATCATCTATACAAATCAGAGTTCAGAATGGCAAAATGTGGGGAAGGGTTCCTGGATTTGCCTTCCCAATAAGATCTGGTAGCTCTGTTCCAAACCATAGCAAAGAATGATTTTTGTTTTGCCAGTATAAGCCACCAAGAATTGCAACTGGAGTATGGGGAAATCCACATAAGGGGCCAAGGAAAATTAACAATAAGCCACATAATCTTTTCCATTTTCACACACAAGCTAAAAGTTAAGGAACGTATTTATAAATATTCCTACCTCAACTTCTTTGACGTTAACCTTCCAGGCAGTTATGATGAAACATTCATAGTCAAACATTGAGTTCTCATGATTTCAAAAATGTCCTTCAACACCCAAGTGTATCACCTGGAAAAAAAAAAATGTCCTTCAGAGAAACACCTGTGCATCTCCCAGACTTTTTGTGTTTTACTATAATCTCTGCTTCAGATTTCTAAGGACTAATTTGCCTCAACCTTGCTCTGTTTTCTTCATTGGACTGGAAGTTTTAGGGACATGCGTGTTTTAAACAAACACAGCTATAAACACTTAGGAATACAAAAATTTTACATTGAGGGAAAAAGGTAACAAACCTACTAGCCTCTTTAGTTCTGCAAAAGAGCTATTTCAGAGTCCCTGTAGTGGAAAATGCCTGCATTTTGGCATAGCTTGTTCTGTGTCATACAAGCAGACCCAAAGTTACCTATAGGAACAGTATTTGGCCCAAACAGGGAGGAAAAGAAATGGCTGCCTGTCTTTCACACCAATAACTCCAATGGCTCCTGATGTGCCTCCAATGTCATATGCCTAAATCAATAGGTATATGAATGCCATATCACAACCCTTTAAGAATTAACTCTCTGCCTTAATCCAGTGATAATTAAAAAACCCATATTTTAACACCACTTTTCCATAATAAAATCAAAAGGACATTGTATTATACCTGAAAGCTGTGATGCCCAGTAATATCACTTCTAGGAAATGTATATTATGTACATTCCTATGGGAAAAAATTATGTACAAAAATGTTTATTCATCACAGCATTACCTGTAATAATGAATATTTGGTTTTTAAAAAGTGTCCCATAAGGAAGTGTCTAAATATATTATTATATATTCATAGGATGAAATACTATGAAAAATTATAAATCATGGTTTTTGGTGTTTTTGTTTTGTTTTGTTTTTGGTTTTGTTTTTGAGACGGAGTTTCACTCTTGTTGCCCTGGCTAGAGTGCAATGGTGCTATCTCGGCTCACCACAACCTCCACCTCCCAGTTCAAAAACCGCAACCTCCGCCTCCTAGTTCAAGCGATTCTCCTGCCTCAGCCTCCTAAGTAGCTGGGATTACAGGCATGCGCCACCACGCATTTGTATTTTTAGTAGAGACGGGGTTTCTCCATGTTGGTCAAGCTGGTCTCGAACTCCCGACCTCAGGTGATCCAAAATCATGTTTTCAAAATAAGAATAATATCAACTCAGCATTTATAGTATCTCATGCCTGTTCTGAATACTTTACATGCATTAATAAGTTTGTAGTATGTGTTACACGAATTTAATGCATACAATAAACTTGTATGGTGAGTATGTTATCATTATCTCATTATCCCTATTATAGATGACAAAATAAGGCACTGAGAGGTTAAATGACTTGTCTAAGATTGCATAGCTAAGTGGCAAACCTTGTAGAATATTTAATGGTTAAGTGGCAAACCTTGCAGAATATTTAATGGTATGGAAAAATGCTTATATCATAATAGCAAATGAAAAATTAAAACTATGGCCAAGTGCAGTGGCTCATGCCTGTAATCCCAGCAATTTGGGAGGCCAAGGCGGGCCAATCACTTGAGGTCAGGAGATTGAGATCAGCCTGGCCAACATGGTGAAACACTGTCTCTACTAAAAATACAAAAATTAGCCAGGCAGGGTGGAAGGCGCCTGTAATCCAGCTACTCGGGAGGCTGAGACAAGACAATCACTTGAACCCAGGAGGTGGAGGTTGCAGTGAGCCGAGATTGCGCCACTGTACTCCAGCCTGGGCAACAGAGCAAGACTCCATCTCAAAAAAAAAAAAAAAAAAAACTATGTCCAGTATAGGCCTAATTTTATAAAATATCAATGTACGTTTGTATATATATATATATATATATATATATATATATATATATATGTTTCAATGTCTGCAGACATAGGAAAAGGTAAATACTAGAAATAAATATGCCAAAATTTAATGGTGGCTATCTCTAGATGATGGCATTACAGTGTTTAATATATACTTTCTATATATCCAAGATGTTCTAGAATATAAATATATCTTTTTTTTTTTTTGAGACAGAGTCTCATTCCGTCACCCAGGCTGGAGTACAGTGGCACCAATCTCTGCTCACTGCAACCTCCACCTACTGGGTTCAAGCAATCCTCATGCCTCATTTTCCCAAGTAGCTGGGACTACAGGCATAAGCCACCACACCCAGCTAGTTTATATATACATCTATATACATATATAGACAGACACAGATATGGATATTTATTTATTTATTTTAGTAGAGACAGGGTTTCACCATCTTGGCCAGGCTGCTCTCATACTTTTGGCCTCAACTGATCCACCCACCTCAGCCTCCCAAAGTGCTGGGATTACAGGTGTGAACCACTGTGCCAGCCTGATGTATCACTTTTATAACCAGAAAAATGTACATTTAAAAAACTAAATGCTTAATTAAACTCTGGAGGTAAAGTGTTCATATCTCCTTTCACTAAGGTGTCCATATTTTCCAAGCACAGACATTTTTATCTGCCAGAATACAGAGCACTAAAAACCAGAGCATTTTTCAAATGAGCATTGACAGAAGGTAACATCTTCAAGTTTTACATTTAATAAAATCTCCTTTGAGAACCATGTTAATGAGTCTAATCTACTGATTTTCAGAAAGCTTACTAATAACAGAATCCTTGTTGAGGTTTAACTTGAAAAATACATCTAATTGCAGCCAGGCATGGTGGCTCACGCCTGTAATTCTAGCACTTTGGGAGGCCAAGGCAAGAGGATCGCTTGAGCTCCAGAGTTTAAGACCAACCTAGGCAGCGTAAGGAGACCATGTCTCTACAAAAAAATTTTAAAAATTAGCTGAGCATGGTGGTGTGTGTGTGGTCCCAGCTGCTTGGGAGGCTGAGGTGGGACGATCTCTTGGGCCCAGGAGGTCAAGGCTGTAATGAGCTGTGAGAGCGCCATGGCACTTCAGCCTGGGCAACAGATAGAGCAAAACCCTGTTTCAAAAAAAAAAAAAAAAGAAAGAAAGAAAAAGAAAAAAGAAAAATACATGCAACTGAAAAAAAAGCACTTTTTTTCAAATACTATTTTTTTCAAATACTATTTTTTTTTAGTATATATTTTATAGTATTTTTTTTCAAATACTATTTGAAAAAAATTTACTGGAAATAAAGCTTTAAATACATGTGTCCCCTGCTAATTTCAGAAAATAATCATTCAACTGTGGGTTGGTCAAAGGATCAGTAGGAAGAAACTGACCTCTTATCATCTACTTCCTTAGTTCTTGGTGTGCTTTCATAGTTCAATACACAAAGATATGGGGGAACTAGAACATTTTAGAAAGAAGGAATAGCATAGCAAAGACCCAAAGGCCAGGAAGCACAGATAATTCATTAGATTCTATCTTTCATGTAGAACTGTATTTAAAATGTCTTAGCATTCCTTATACCAAAATGAACTCCTGCTTGCTCAAGATTTGAGTGTTAAAAGGAATTATAAAAACATTAGAAAACATAGATGACCCAATCACCGGGAACCACAAAAGGCTAATGCATTTGACTAAGTAAAAATTTAAAGCAAAAATAAATAAAGTTGAAACATAACCTAGGAAAAATATCTATAGTACATAATGAAAGTTTTACTAACCTAAAAAGAGCATTTAAAAATCAATAAGAAAAAGATGAAAACCCCCAAAAAATACAGGCAAAGGGTACAAATACAGAAAAAGAAAGACAAACAGCCAATAATTATATAAAAAGACACTGAGTCTCATTCTTAATTTAAAGTAATGAAGATTGGCCAGGCGCAGTGGCTCACACCTATAATCCCAACACTTTGGGAGGTCGAGCAGGGTGGATCACTTGAGGCCAGGAGTTAGAGACCAGCCTAGCCAACATGATGAAACACCATCTCTACTAAAAATACAAAAATTAGCCAAGCATGGTGGCACACACTTGTAATCCCAACTACTTGGGAGGCTGAGGTGGGAGGATCGCTTGAACCCGGGAGTCAGAAGTTGCAGTGAGCTGAGATCGCACCACTGCACTCCAGCCTGGGGGACAGAGCAAAACTCTGTCTCAAAAAAAGAAAAAAAAAAGACAAGAGAAAGAAAGAAAATTAACAAAGATCAAAACACCACTGAAACATTTGTCATTCATATGTACAAATATTAAAAGTTGTTGAAGGTGTGCGTAAAGAGAAAAATCTTAAAGACATTTGATGCAACAATTTTGGAGGGCAAATTGGCCTATCAGAGTATTGGCCTATCACTGATAGTAATTTACCCTATATATATAGTCGTGTAAGCATACCAAGACATACAGACAAGAATGTTCACTGCAGCATGGTTTACAGAAGTCAAATAAACAAATACACAATCCAAATTTACATTAGAAGAGAACAGATTAAATAAATAACATTATATCCATAAAATAGAACACAATTCACCCCTTAAAAAGTATATGGTCTATACTTCTTAGTCTATAGTGTATATGTGCTAAGAAAAAATATCCAAAAGATATTATTAAATGGAAACAGCTTTATAGTATGATCTTATTTGAGTGAAACGAAACAGTATAAATAAGAATGTGTAAAAAAACTATTAGGCTGAGGGTGGACATTTCAGTTTTACTTTTTATTTTATACATTTCTTTACCTTTGACCTTTTTGCAATGTATAAGCATTGCTTTTATTAAAATAAGTTTTTTCAAACAATACTTCTTGGATTCCATATCACCAGTCAACAAACTTACATTTTAAACTTTTATGAAATGTGTGCTCATGACAATCCCTGTCAACACCATCTTGTAAAATTTTAAATTTGAGGGAATTTTTGAGTAAAGATGTCAAGGTACTCAATATTTAAGGCTGATAAAACTTAAGATTTCTAAATTCAGAGAAAAAAAGGAACATGCAAATATATTATTTAAAAAATCATTACAGAAAAACTCAAGTTTTAAAAAAATACATTGTAAACCTTCACAGACTGTCATTTCATCAAAAGCAAAATACGAGTTTGTGGCATTATTTAACACCATCCCAACACACCCCAGGACACATGCTGCCTCTAGAGTTAAGAATGATTAGAAGCAGAAACTTTGTATAGACAGACAAATATTAAGATGCCACCTCCTTGGGGAAACGATGGGAGAGGGGAGGATGGGGAAAAGTTGGTAGAGGGGAAAAAAGTTACAGTTAGACAGGAGGAATAAGTTCTGTGTTCTATTGCACAGTGGGGTGACTATGGTTAACAGTAAGGTATTTCATATTACAAAATAGGAGAGAGGTTTTTGAATGTTCTCACCACAAAGAAATGATAAATGCATGAGGTGATGAATATGCTAACTATCCTAATTTCAACATTATACAATGTACACATGTATTGAAATATCAAGTTGTACCCCATATATATGTATAATTATAATGTGTCAAAAAATTAAAAAAAAATTTTAAGATGCCACCTCCAACACTCACTAACTTGCTTAATTCTGAGCAAGCTACTTCACTTCTCCATATCTCAGTTTCCTCATGTGTAAGGTTACAAATACTGCCTGCCTCAAAGGATTGTAGTGAAAATAAAATAACATACAAAATATGCTCAATACTATACCAGGCACAAAATAAGCACACCATGTATTCATTCATTCAGTTAGTTATGCAATCATTATTTTTGAGCTTAGTATGTATCAGGCATCATACTAGAATACTATGGAGATATTAAAAAACCACCATCATCCCTGCTCAAGTTGACAGTCTAGTTGAAAAGGTAGACACTAAAAACATACAAAATGTATCATTAGAAACTGTGGTAAATGTTATGAAAGAATATAACTGGGCACCATGAGACAGACTAACCAGAAAGACCTAACTAAAAAACCAAGAAACTGGAACTCCTGTGCACTGTTGAAAGGAATGTAAAATAGTACAGCCGGTAAGGAAAACAGTATGGCAGTTCCTCAAAAAATTAAAGATAGAACTTCCATATGATCCAGCAATTCTAAACTCCTGGGTATTAAATATATATCCAAAAGAAGTGAAAGTAGGGACTCATAAAGATATTTGTGCACCATGTTCATGGCATTCACAACACCCAAAAACTAGAAGAAACCCAAGTGCCCATTGATGGATGATAAACAAAATATGGAATATACACGTACACTGGAGTATTCAGCATCAAGAAGGAAGAAAATTCTGACACATGTCAAACCATGGATGACCTTTGAGGATGTTATGCTAAGTGAAATAAGCCAGTCACAAAAGACAAATACTGTATGATTCCAGTCTAGAGGTACCTAGAGTAGTCTAATTCATGGAGAAGTAGAATTGTGGTTGCCAGGAGCTGGAGGCCAAGGGGGATAATGGAGAATTACTGTTTAATGGGTAGAGTTTCAGATTAGCAAGATGAAAACAGTTCTGGAGATGGATGGTGGTAATGGTTGTACAACAATGTGAACCTACTTTATGCGACTGAACTGTACGCTTAAAAACTGTTAAAATGCTCATTTGTGTTATGTATTATGTTAGTTTCCCAGGCTGCCATAACAAAAAAACATAGACTGGGTGGCTTAAACAACATAAATTTATTTTCTCAAAATTCTGGAGGCTAGGCCAGGTGCAGAGGTTCACACCTGTAATCCCAGCACTTTTGGAGGCTAAGACGGGAGGGTCACTTGAGGCCAGGAGCTCAACAGCAGCCTGTACAACATGGTGAAATGCCATCTCTACTAAAAAAAAAATACCAAAAAAATTAGCCAGGTGTGGTGGTGTACACCTGTAGTCCCAGCTACTCCGGAGACTGAGGGATGAGAATTGCTTGAACCTGGGAGGTGGAGGTTGCAGTGAGCTGAGATTGTGCCATTGCACTCCAGCCTGGGCTACAGAGCAAGACTCTGTCTCAAAAACAAACAAACAAACAAAATTCTGGAAGCTAGAAGTCCAAGATCGAGGTGCAGGCAAGGTTGATTTCTCCTAAGGTTTCTCTCCTTGGCTTGCAGATGGCTGTCTTCTCACTATAACTTCACATGGTCTTCCTTTGTACCTGTCTGTGGCTGTATTTCCTCTTCTTATAAGGATACCAGTTGTATTAAATGAAGGGCCACCCTTATGACCTCCTTTTAACTTAATTACCTCTTTAACCCCCATTTTCAAATACAATCACATTCTGAGGTATTGGGGGTTAGGCCTTCAATATATGAATTTTGAGTGGGCACAATTCAGCCCATAAAATGTATATTTCACTACAATTTTTTAAAATAAACAATATAAATGGTAGTGGGCAGAGGGTGAAGATCAACATATGGGAAGGTTCTAAGTCAGGAAAAGTATGGTGATTCGAGGAAATGAAAGAAGACCCATGTGGCTGCAGCACAGGGGAAGTGATAGCTAATACTTTGAGCAGAAGTGAAATGAAAATGCATTCCTTGAAAAATATTCCAAATGTTTACAAAAACTCTAAGAACACATAAGCCTTCCAAAAAGAACAGTCATGAGAAGAACCAAGCAACTATGTAAAAGACGTATTGCTAGTTACCATACATCAATACCTTGAATTAACATTTGGAAGACCTCTCTGCATTCAAAAACAGACAAACTATTTCAGAGTTCATTTTCGCACTTCTGTTACAGTCCTAAGAAGTCTTCCAAAAAGCATCTTTTAAAATAAATTACTAATGTGGTGAAATATGCAAAGATTTGCCATTTTAGCCATTTTATTAAGTTTTTACCCATAGAAATATCACCACTTAACAGAAAATATCCCTTAAGTTAACTTCAGGGTAAATCACTAAATGGAAAAAAGAATGGTTACTAATTAGTGTTATAATTTTATTAAAGCCAACTTACTTTTCCATTAAATTTCATAAATGCGTTAACTACAGAATCAAGAAGAACACTGGAGCTCTCATATTATAAGTCTGGATCAGCATTCACAACCCATCTCCTCAAGTGCTGGCCAGCCTGTGGACTGATACCTCCAAAACAGCTAGATCTATCAGCAGAGCCAGCCTCACAAGCACCAAGCACCACAAGCATCTTAAGCGTCATACTCCAACTTTAATAGTGTGTACTCTAAGGAAAACATTCTGAGTTACTGAATGTCAAGGATACATTCTCAATCACAATGTTTCACAACAGAGGTAACAGATTAGGAAAGTGAAGGAAAAAAAGACTCTAAAGTTTTTAAAGTACCAAAACTTCCCAATTTTGTCAAAGATTAAACCACAACCAAAAGAAAAAGAAAAAGAACACCACATTCATATTTACAGAAAACTGACTACTGGATATAAGCACTGCCTTTTTCTCCTGGTAAAATGAATCCTGCAAAAAAAAAAAAGGAAAAGGAAAGGGAAAAGGAGGGAAAGGAAAAGGAAAGGAAGAAAGAAATCCCATGACATTATGTGTGTATATGTACAGTATATCCAGAATATATAAGGCACATCCACCAGTCTAAAAGAGGAACTAATTGGAAAGATATGGCAAAAATTTATAGATGAGAAAGCATGAAAGGTTAGTAGCCATATGAAAATAAATCCTTAAAAATGAAAGTTAAGGCCACAATAAGGTAAATTTTAGTACATATAAATCACATCTCAATTTTAAAAACACGCAGTAAGAAATGATTCCACATCCACAGGCAAAAGATTTAAAAAGTCTGATCATACCATGTGTTGTCCAAGATGGGAAGCCACAGACAATTTCATACACTGATATACTGTATCCTGGCACAACCACTCAAGCAAGCAGTTGTCATCATCTAGTAAAACTAAACACACATATACTCTAGGAAGCAGCAATTCCACTCCTAGGTTTATATCCTAGAGAAACTCTTGCACATGTGCAACAGCACTACCTTCATAGCAATCTTTCTCATGATTATATGATTACACAAACACAAATGTTCACCAGCAGTAGAAAGTGTGATACTGCAATATAATAACGTATCATATGAAATATATATATATATATACATATTTTTTTTTTTTGAGATGAGGTCTCTCAGGCTGGCGTGCAGAGGTGTGATCATAGGTCACCGCAGCCTCAAACTGCTGGACTCAAGCAATCCTCCTGCCTTAGCCTCCTGAATAGCTGGAACTAAAGGTGCTCATGTATTTCATAATGTAGAAGACCTATACATATATTTAGTCTTTGTCCCCTAATTCCTGGCACAGGGTTCCTAAAGCCTTTAAAATTTCCTGAGTGATGGGATAAGAGGGATGCCTTTTATTATTCATAATAAGCCCTTTTCAAACACACCTGAATTTATGTTAATGAGGTGACTCTTGGAGGATAGGGGCTGGTTGTCATCAGAATCAATCATTTAATTAAAGGGTTGGAATTTTCATCCCCACTCCTCCACCCCCCCCCACCCCACCTTGCTGGGGCTGCAAATTGAGTTCAATCATCAGTGCCAATGATTTAATCAATCATGCCTACTACATAAATGGAAGCTTCATAAAGTCCCTAACTGCAGGGTTCAGAGAGCTTCCTGGTTGATGTACAAGAACACGTTCATATGCTGAGAGAGTGGCATATCCCAAACTCCACCAAGACAGAGGTTCCTATGCTCAGACCCTTCTAGACCTCACCCTATTTCTCTCTTCACCTGGTTGTTCATTTGTATCCTTTAATAGATACTTTGTAGTAAATTAGTAACAGTAAGTAAACTTTCCTTGGGTTCTACAAGCCTTTGTAGCAAATTATCAAACCTGAGGAAGGGGTCATGAGAACCTCCAATTTGTAGCCAAGTCAGATAGAAGTTGTAGGAAACCTGGGGACCCCCTACTTTTTGTGGCATCTGAGGTAGAGGGCAATCCTGGACTGAGCCCTTAACCTGTGGGCTCTCTGCTAACTCCAGGCAGTTAGTGTCAGAATTAAATTGGAGGATAAGTAGTCAATGTCTGCCAAGAATTAAAGAATTGGTTGGTGTGGGAAATACCCACACACATTTGGTATCAGAAGTGTTCTATGAGTATACAGTAAAAAATTTTAATCCTCTTTTAAAAAGATAACTAAATTGTAGTATATCTTACAATGCAGTGCTACACTGTAGTAAAAATAAAATATGGCTTCATGAATAAACATGGATAAATCTCAAAAACAAGCTTGAGTAAAAGAGCAAGGTACAGAAGTGTACATGTTATGGAATTCCATTTGTAGAAAGAACAAAAGCAGCTAAAATTAAATAATATATTGTCTAGATATAAATACATAAAAGACAAATGCATTTTTTTAAAAAGCAAAGGAGTGACTAAGAAATGAAGGATAATGGTCACCATAGGAGAAAAGCGGGGGGTGAGTGGGGGACAAAAGGGATACAATGAAGGGAGGACGAACTGGTTTCTAAGGTACTGCTCATATGACATTCAATTTCTTAAGCTATATAGTAGGTATCAATGTTCATTTTATTAATTTTCTTTAAATTATACATGTACTTATGTATATTCTTTTACATGTATAAGTCTCATTTTAAAAAGCAAAATAAAAGCCAAGAATCAAATGTTATTTTTTAAAACAACAACCTGACGTGGCTTCCGTTTCAAGATGCCTGACCGCCTGGATGTCCCTCCTGAGTCCCTAATGCAGGGAAAAACATCAAAGAACAAAAAGGGAGAATTCCATACTATTGAAAAGAGCTCACCGGAAGGAAACTTTAAATGGGTAAGAGATTTCAACAAATTCCTGGAACACAGAACGAGTAAGGAGTATGAGCTCACAGATGAAACGGGGGAAAGCTGTTCTCCAAGGCCAACAAGGAGGCAATCTGCTCAATAGAGCCTGGGGAGGCCCTGGGCTCAGAGTCAACAGGTATCACAGAGTGGGGAGAGGATGTGCGGCAGGAAATAGGTGGTGAAGTGATGACAGTTAGCACTCCTATCTCTCCCTCTGCCTCTAGCACAGCCTTCACGCAGCCTGGCCAAGTGTCATGACAGACAACACATCTCAGGGTTCATTTCTAAAGAAACTGAACCAACTGTGGCAGCAGGGAGTAAGAGATGGCTTGTGAAGGCTTCTGATGTGAATTTTGATACCTCAGAGTAAATACTTCCTCACGGCATTTTGGGGGTGAAGAAAAGCTGGCCAGCAGACCACCCAGTACTAAACACACACACACACACACACACACACACACACACACACACAGTGCTTCATTTAGAATTCTCACTCAGGGAAGAGGGATAGCTGAGGAAAAAGAAAAAAAAAGCTCTACATACAGATCTTTTTAAAAGAGCAGAGGAAACTTTCCCCAGTCCTTCTTTCCTTATTATGAATAGGGAACCAAGTCTACAAGGAAAACCAGTAACATGAGGGGAAAACTGACCCCGAAAGCGAAGTGTTAATTTGGGAAACAAAAGAGTACTGTACTTCAAAGAGTGGCCAGGCATGCATAGTAGCTGAGGCTGAGGCCGGAGGATCCCTTAAATCCAGGAGTTCTACAATCACACCATTGCAATCCAGCCTGGGTGACACAGCAAGACCAATACTCAAAAAATGGTTGTAGTATCTTCTTGAATCTTTTTTTTTTTTAAGACAGTCTCGCTCTGTCACCCAGGCTGGAGTGTAGTGGTGCGATCATAGCTCACAGCAACCTTGAACTCCTGGGCTCAAGTGATCCTCCTATCTCAGCCTCCTGCATAGCTGGGACTACAGAAGCACACCACCACGCCCAACTGATTTGCTCCATCACACCTGACTAATTTTTATAATAATTTTTTGTAGAAACAGGGTCTCGCTATGTTATCTAGGCTGGTCTTAAACTCCTGGCCTCAAGCAGGAGCTGAACTTGAACTCCCACCTTGCCCTCCCAAAGTGCCAGAGCTATAGCCACGCACTGCACCCCACACCCAGTCAACTACAATCATTAAAGAATAAGACACAATGAAAATAAAGTGATTATAGAGAACAATAAAAAACTTTTTAAATATTTCTGAAAATGTAATTGCCAAAATAGAAATTTAATAAAATTACCATAACAGTAAGGAAATCTCTCAAAGTATTTAACAAAAAGACACAAGGATAGAACATATGGAAGAACAGATTAGAAACAAAGGACCAATGCAGGAGATGCAATATCCAACTAATAGCTTCCCAATTTGTACCACGTAAATCCTCCCCTACTCCAAACCCTGAAGAACATTGAACCCAGGGTAGCAACCTGATCCAGCAGGAATGACTCCACAGGCTAAATGAAGCCAATCAAATGGTCTCTTTTGGGAATATGACTTATGAAAAATGCAGGGTCTAATATGGGCCTAAAACCAAAAGGTCATGTCAATGCTGGCATGTATAAATATGTTGACCCATGTGAGAGAAAAGAGAATAGAGAGCAAAGAAAGGAAGAACAAGAGAGGAGGCAATGACCATGACTCTTGACTTTCTATTTCCAGCCCATGCCATAGTCCCTAATGGGTCTACCAGTGCCATATAGATTGGCTACGAGATTCTACATTTTTAAGGTTTGGGGGTTTTTTTTGTTGATTTTTTATTAATTTGAGTGGGCTTCTGTTCTTTGCAACCAACAAACTCTAACTAAAATAGCAGGTATCTATTGTCTGGAACTGCACACTAACCAAGAGACACTGCATTATAACATGGGAACACCCTGCCTTCCCCTGCACCAATCAGTCACGCGGCACATAATCTTGGCTCCCACTGCCTGTCATTCTGTCAGCATTCTGCATAAATGTGAGCAGTGTGGTATTGTTGAACATTATTAAGATTATATGTGATGAAATGTTCCTAATAATTAAAATGTCAAAATCCAAGAGTAAACATATAGTGAATTCAACGAAACATTCAATGAAAACTTGAGATTATGGAACAATTACAAAAAGGAGGCAAATGTTAACTTGCCTTACAATATGGAACAAGAGAACAAATGGTTCAAGATTTGGAAAGAAAATGAACAAATTAATGTCTTTTGTGTCCTGAGTTCTTTCATCAGCCTGAAAAACTAGAAAGCCATGTAAAATTTCTCTTTTGATGACCTTAACAAAGCTGATTTACTTAAAAAGGGAATGGAAGGCCATTGTCTAGATTAATCTGCACAGAACAAGAAAAAATATTCTTTGAAGTTCAAGAAATGGAAGGAGGGTGTTTTTACATACATGGAAAGTAACTTTCACACATCTCCTGGCTGGATAACCAGAATCAAACCACAACATGAGAATCTTAAGCCAATGTCTGAGACCCTGAAGAATGAATATTTTGAGCTTGAGCAGAGGAAAGAACAGCCAACATAAAGAGATAAAGTATGTATGTATACTTGTGTGATTAGCAACCATCTCTCCCAGACTCTGATCTCAGAGATCCATGAAATTACTTTTAAAAATATATAATATGTATGTACATACGTATACACACACAATCAATTCAATTGCCAATGTTGTATTTTTGCAAGTAAAGATAATTCATTTGAAGCCATTACTATTACTAGGTATTATCACTATCATCCAGTTTTTTTAAAAGGTCATCTTTATACAAAAAAAAAAAAAAGTAGAAAGGACTTGATCTCAGAATTTTCTAAACCCCTTGAAAACTTCATCACAGGACAGTAAATGCACTTACGTTAAGTCAATTTTGTACCATGGTTTTGTGGGTTTTGCTTTAGCTAGGATTTGTGATTCATTCACGAATCCCTATCTCTATTATTCCACTAGTCTCTTTCCTCAAAAGGTTATCATAAGTGAGGAAAGCAGGAGATAAGCAAATGAAATATTTAAGAATAATAGTGCTTGGGAGCCCAGAAACATGATACAGATGGCTTCATGCAAGTGAGGGCTGAGAAGCTGCCACAGTCAATTAGAAAAGTTGGATTTGAATGGGTGAAGAACAACAGCATAGTGAACAGAGGGGCTTTAAAGCAGAAGTAGGACTGCATTCGGAGACACTAAGGAGGAGGCCTCAGCTGAGCAGAGAACTGACAAGGGGCACTAGTGTGAGATGGAACTGGATGCCAAACTGCAAAAACTGGGAATTTGCTTGTAAGCAATAAGGAATCTCCAATGGAACTAATATGACAGAGGAAGCATATCAGGCATACCCAGCAGAAGCTATGATTTTGTAATAAATTTTGGTAACTTGAAGCAATTTCCTGGGCAGTTGGCCAGTTACCCCCAGTTGTCTGAGAAGATTCAGCCCCATCTACCTTGTGTGAGACTGTACTGCTACTGTTTGTGTACCCAGGGCCATGATGGTGGTGACTATCCTAAATCCCCTTGAAAATCACTGAATTTTTCTGTTCTAGGTGTGGCTGCCAACTTCTCTAGGAGTTTGCTCTTGACAACATGGAGGTAGTGTCATTGGTGGAGATAAGAAAAATCATGAAAGATAGTTGCTTCAGAAAAGAACTGGAGATAACTACTAGAAATTGTCCAGTAGACAACTGAAAATCTATTTGTTTGTTCATCCAACAATATTTTTGAGCCCCTACTTGGCACCTACTATGTGTCAGGCACCTGAACAAAAAAGACAAAGATGCCTGCTTTCATGAAGCTTACTGATATGGTTTGGCCGTGTCCTCACCCAAATCTCATCTTGAATTGTAACACTCGTAATCCCCACGTGTCATGAGAGGGACCCAGTGGGAGGTAATAGAATCATGGGGGCAGTTCCCCCCATTCTGTTCTCATGATAGTGAGTGAGTTCTCACGAGATCTCATGGTTTTATAAGTGTCTGACACTTCCCCTGCTGGCACTCATTCTCTCTCCTGCCGCCCTGTGAAGAGGTGCCTTCTGCCATGACTGTAAATTTCCTGAAGCCTCCCCAGCCATGCAGAACTATGAGTCAATTAAACCTCTTTTCTTTATAAATGACCCAGTCTTGGGTATTTCTTCACAGCAATGTGAGAACAGAGTAATACACTTACATTCAACATGGAGATAGAGACAATAAACATAATAACTAAATACATTACACAGTATGTAAAAAGTGCTTTAGAAAAATATATAAAAGGAAGAACAAAGATTGCCAGTAATTTATAAGAAAACAACAACAAACACTAAATGAAGCTAGGAGAAGTGATGAGTTCCCCAGGGAGTGGAGTGTTTGGTTAATGTCTTTTCCAGTTCTAAAATTCGAAAGGAATAACCCTCACATTCTTGCTTAAGCAGAAGGTAAGATCAAAGAGTCACAGAATTGTTGTGGCTTGAAAATATATCAGAACTTGGAACTGTCATCTTACAGATGTCGACTTAGACCATCATGTTACAGAGGAGGAAATGTAGAACCACCAAATTTAAGAAACTTCATCTTAGAACAAGACGGCTGGGCAGAAGGGGGAGTTCCAAAACTCTAGCTTTTCATTAACTTCTACTAAAAGCAGAAGCCCTTTCAGTTGCTTCGGAAGAGACTAAAATCCTTCTAGGGGTAAGGCAATGAAAAAAAAAAACTTTTTAAAATTATACAAATAAATGGCTTAAGCCACATAATAGCAATAATAAAAACAGCAAACACTTATATAGCACTTACTTTGTGTCAGACACTATTCTAAATACTTGTCATAAATAATAAACTCCTTTAGTCCCCACAACAACCCTTCCCCAAGGAAGACTCTGGAGTCAGTCCTTTTAATGCCAAGCCATCCTCTTCTAATTATTTATGCACAACTTCATACAGCACAATCTTTATCGTTAATTAGGAAACTAGGTTCTAGATTTTTCATTTGAGTCTACCAGAATTGAAACATATTTGTATGTGGAAAATGCAATCGTTTAAGCTTCATTTGAAGAAAACATGCTTTAAAAGAAAACTTGAAACTATATAATATAATCAGTATTATGCTGAGTACACGGGTGTTTCATTAATTCAATAAAGAGTCCTTAAAGATATGTTTTCAACTACATACTACTTCAAAATATACTTTCAAGACCCTAACGTAACCTTTCTTTTTTAAATAAAATTCTGGAGGCTGAGATGGGAGTATCACTTGAGGACAGAAGCTCACGCCCAGTCTGAGCAACACAGCAAGACCCCATTCTCTACAAAGAATTTTAAAAATTAGCCAGGTGTGGTGGTGTGTACTTGTAATCACAGCTACTAGGGAGGCTGAGGTGGGAGGATCACTTGAGCCCAGAAATTGGATGCTGCAATGAGCTATGATCATGCCACCGCATTCCAGCCTGGGCAACAGGGCCAGATTCTTGTCTATTAGGTTGGTGAAAAGTAATTGCAATTTTTGCCTTTAAAAAAAAAAAAAGGCAAAAACCGCAATTACTTTTGCACCAATCTAATATAAATAAATAAATAATTCTGGTGAGGTAGATTTTTTTGTTTTGTTTTGTTTTTTAGTTAAACAAATCCTATACTTTTGGTTTTCAGATGAGGGAAAGGGAGAGAGAAATACAATGAAAAGAATTAAATCCTTTTTCTGGTTAGTGTAGTGTGACAGGTGCCCCGCTAGGTTACTATTATGTCCACTGCCTGAATCCTGCAGGCCAGGCAGTGAGCCAAGGCCATGGTGCCCGAACCAGGAACAGGTATTCCTGAGAACCTAAACATCTCGGAGAGTATCTAAGAACCTACCAAGGAAAATAGTCCCATTACACACACGTAGTAGGCAAAAAGTCAGAAAATTAGCTTAAAAGCACCTTAGAGATGGGAGGCAGCACGGATCTCCAGGGCTGTTATGCTGCCACCCAGGAGTGCCCCATATGTAAATCTTAATAAACACATCTACTAACCAAGCTGGAATTGTCTGCATCATTCTTTGGTCTCTCAGCACTTTCCCAGTTTGGGGGACTGGGGGGGTGGGGACAATAGAGTCCCAAGGTTTTCTCTTCACAGTTAATATTTTTCTAAACATGTGATATTTAAGATTTTACTATTAGAATCATGACTTGAATAACATACAACACATACAGATAAAATATAACAACATTTTTAAACTAAAAAGATAAGTTTCCTTTTCTATACAACTGAACATAGATTTTGTGGAATGCATTATAAAAAGTTACCAACTGTATGTCTAAAGTTGATGTGCCTTTAGTTAATGAGGTTCATCTTCATTTCAACAGGCTTAGTATTATTAGAAGGTTTGACTATGTGTCACATGCCATTACGATTCACTCTATGGGTGTGTCCACCCATGGGTCTGTCCAGTTGTACTGGAATTTAATCACATGGAATAATAGCTGAATACATGGATCATCAGCTATGGCATTTTATTACTATGTTAGAGGTAATGTAACCTGCTTTACACAGTAGCAATGGTCTATACTATTTATATGCGCAGACCTCAAAGCAACTTTGAAACCCTCATGGATTAACTTGTTCAGCTCCAAACAAGCCCTTTATCTTTTTTCTATGAAAGAAGAGAGGTGATTTTTCTTCCTGGAGCAATGGTGGGAGATCCCGGGTTCCCTACTTCAACAAAGCAACACATTTAGATATGATACAGAGAAAAATAGCCTATGTTGGCTCTTATATTCAACGTTTTTGTCATGCTTGGGAGGATCTCATTTCATTATGCTATATTTTCAAACACACAACCCCTAGAACACCCAGCAGATTTCAAAAGCTTCACTGGCATACTATACACATATATCTTTCTCCTTAACATGATCACCACAGTTTTGAATGGCTTACTAATACTCAATTCAGCCATTATTTTGCATGCGAAACATATGCAGGCCAATATTATAGCACTGTAAAGAATATGAAGAGTACTACACTCAACCCTCCATATCCACATCCATGAGTTCCACATCCACCGATTCAACTAATCAAGGATAAAAAATATTCAAAATATTCATGTCTGTACTGAACATATGCAGACTTTTTTACTTGCCATTATTCCCTAAACAAGACAGTATAACAACTATTTGCATAGTATTTAGATTGTATTAGGTATTATAAGTAATCTGGAGATTATTCAAAATACATGGGAAGACATGTGTAGGTTATATGCAAATACTATGTTATTTTACATAGGGGCTTGAACATCCCATGGATGTTGGTATTACTACTGGATGCTGGTATTTCTACTGGATGTTGGAATTACTATTTTTAAAACAAAATTCCAAAAAAAATCTTATTTGATATTCATATGATTCTACAAAGATTTCTTACACCATTTAGATTTAGACCAGCACAGGTTTATATTCTTCCACTTCATAAGAACTGAGAGGGTGATTTGAGACAAAGATGACACTTTGTCAAGTTTAAAACTGGAAAAGTCCTGGAACCAGTTCCTCACAGATACCGAGGGATGACCGCAGTAGAATCCTTGTCTTCAAGCAACTTTTAAACGAGTAGGATAAGATATGCGTACCAGGAACTGTGGCCACAAGGTAGAATGAGAGCCAGAAGAGAAGTGTTGCAGATGTTCAGCTTAGAGGGACTCTAAGCTTTGCTGCAGCCAACATGCAGACAGAAACACAATCTGTTTTAAGATTCAGTGTCCACAGGGTAAAAATAAACCAGTTGCTCAGAGAAAGAACTATTTTTGATACTGAGTCAGAAAGAAATTCATCCTGTGGTTCCTGATAAAAGATTCTGTTTAATGTAATAAAAACCCTTACGTTTTTGTTTGTTTGTTTTATAATGAACAGTGCTAAGGTTGAGTGGGGCTGAGAAACTCTAATGAAAACCAAGAAATGTAACATGAATACCACGCAGAAGAGCAGGGATTGGCTCAACCATGTTAGTCAGGTCCATACCTGCAGCTTCCAGAGAAGATACTGAAGCATCGCTGCCATATTTAAGATAGCTGCATTTCTTTTTGGGAAATAAAATGCAGATAGGATCTAAATATGTAAACATCAATGTGTCATTTAACTGAACTAACTTTTTTCTTATACAAATTAAATCACAAAAGCACTGTGATGTCATCATTTTGATATTCCATAAAAATGGAAAATAAGTCATCAGCCTGAAACAAACAAAAGTGATTTACAGCTAGGAATTACTATTTTTAAAACAAAATTCCAAAAAATCTTACTTGATATTCAAATGATTCTACAAAGATTTTTTACAACATTTAGAATTTTTTTTTTTTTTTTTTTTGACACAGAGTTTCACTCTGTCACCCAGGCTGGAGTGCAGTGGCACAATCTCGGCTCACTGTAACCTCAGCCTCCTGGGTTCAGGCGATTCTCCTGCTTCAGCCTCCCAAGTAGCTGGGATTATAGGCATGTGCCACCACACCTGGCTAATTTTTGTATTTTTAGTAGAGATGGGGTTTCCCCATGTTGGCCAGGCTGGTCCTGAACTCCTGACCTCAGGTGATCCAGTCGCCTCAGCCCCCCAAAGTGCTGGGATTACAGGTGTGAACCACCACACCCAAACCCATTTAGATTCATACCAACGCAGGTTTAGGAAAATTTTTTACTGGAGGTTAAATAGGGCAAATCCAGTCATCACAGATATCCCTTTATTTGACAATTTTAATTTAAAAGATTTTAATTCATAAGATTTATATACCACATGTTCTCACATAGGTGGGAGTTTAAAAAGTGAATCTCATGAGGTAGAGAGTTGATTGGTAGTTACCAGAGGCTGAGAAAGGGTGGAGGGAGGAGAGAATGAAGAGAAGTTGGTTAATGAGTAGGAAAATAGTTAGCTAAAAGGAGTAAGTTCCAGTGTTCCACAGCACAGTAAGGTGACTATAGTTAGCAACAATGTATTGTATAGTTCAAAATAGCAAGACTAGAAGAATTGGAATGTTCCCAACATAAAGAAAAGATAAATGTTTGAGGTGATAAATATCCCAATTACTCCAATTTAATCATTATATATTGTATGCATGTATCAACATATCACATTACCCCCAAAATACGTAAAACTATTACGTATCAATTTTTTTAAAAGATGTGTGTCATAAAGGAGTCCAATTCCTCATCTGGCCACCAAGAGCAAAGGTTTCTTTGCATAGTGTGAAAAAGAAAAGATATTTTCTTAGACAACAGAATCAAGGAATGATTGGCAGTAGGAGGTCAATTCTTTCTACCTAACCAGTGACCTACTCATTACTCAATAGTGAACAACCAACTAACACTACACAGTGTTCTGAGGCAAGATCTGCATACACTGATTGGAACTAAAATCATTACCAGATCAGATTAGCTCAAATTCCAATGATTAGTCCCATGTCACTAATAATACAAACTCCAAGTTTCCAAATAAGCCAACTGGTAACATTTATGAATGACTGGGAAAAAAAATCCAATCCTTATTGCAATGATTCATACGCCTGGGAATGAATAATTGACCAAGAGGCAGAGTAAACTGGAGTCAACGTGCAAATATTTACTCCTGAATTTGGCTCTCCCTGTTATACCATTTTTCACGTAGTTTTACACTCTGTGATTATATGTACCACTTGCCTAAAGCTATCGAAGAAAAGTTTCATAGAAAAGAAAAAATATGTAAATTTAAAATATGTTGAGTCCTTATATTTATATACTGATCTATAACAGTCTAAGAATATCTCATTCATATAGTAAATAACACAGTGACATTATTTATTAATTCCCATCTAATCCTACAAAGAATTTGAGATAGCTTATGAGAAATGCATATGTTAAAAAAGAAAACTAGAACTTACGGCCAAGGAGTATAAATTAGGGTAGTAAATGAAGAATGTGGCCAGGATAAAAGAAAATGGAATAGAATTCAAAATGGAGACCACGAAGTCTTTACACAGTAACTACAGTTCAACAGAAAATTTGATTTTGTGCTTTATAGCAGCAAAGGTGAAAATGCAAACATGATTAGTTATATAATTTTCCATCGGGAACAAACATTTGCATTTCTTCAGGGAAGCAAAGTTCTTTCCTATCACTTACTATGAAAAAGTTGCTCTTGGAAACACTGAAAGATATGATGGAAAATTTTCCCGATAGCATCCCTATAGCAAAAAAGGGCATAGAGCTGTTTTATATGCTGTCCCTAATTAAATCTGAACTTTGCAATAGAATCAAGATAATATGACCCAGGCATGCAATTTTTCAAGAGACATAGTAGACTGAGCAAGAGATTCTGAAGGGCTACAAGTCTAATAGTGTAGTTTGATCCAGAGATTATGAGCAGTAAAGTACAAAAACAAAAATAAAAATAGCCAAAACTGTGATGTTTCTAAGTTTCCACCTCACCTCCCTTCTCTCTTTGAGCAAGTCCCTGGCCACCGTCATCTTTCTCACAGCCTCCACTCCCATGCCCTTAGTTAACACCTCTTCTAACTCAGAGCTAAAATCCCATTTTCATTTACTTATCTGACACTCATACTTCAGTGTCTCACCAGCACCATTAACTCCACAAGTTTCAAACTAATCTAAGTAGTCTGTCCTCCTAAATCTATTTTTTTCTGCCATCCCAAGTTTGTCACAGAAATCCCATCTTCCCAGTCATCTGGGCTTATATTCTTGGAGTCACATTCTTCCCCTTCTTCTCCCTAACTTCCCACATCTGATCAGTAGATTGCCTTACTATTCCTACCTCCACAGGGACCCATCACATTATCTCTAGCCCTAGGGTCACCATCCTAGATCAGAACTCCATTACCTACGGGCCTTCACAATAGCCTCCTCAATACTCTCTCAGCCACCTCTCTCCTCATTCCAACTTATCTTATATACTGTTGTAAGAATAATATTCCTAAGGCTGTGACTGTGTCAGTTTAGTCAAAAACCTTCATCGCAGTTCCTCTGCTCACCTGAAGCAAGCTGGTGTTTCAGGCCTAACCCGAAAGGCTTTCTCCCTCATACACACGCTTGAACTCGCCAGTAAGTCTAACTACTCCCAAAATAAGCTGTATCTTTCCGCTTTTGCTCATTAGTAATACAACCATACAATACCCTTCCCTTCATCTCTGCATGTTAAAAGACCAGGTTTAAATGGTACCTCACCCAGGAAGCACTTTCTAGTCCTCTCAGCAAAAAGTAAGCACTTCCTCCTCTCTCCCTCCCTCGCACTTGACTTGGGCTGTAATTCCAGAGAGTAATCATCACATCTTATCAATCTCTCTCCTGTCTAGCCTAGACTTCTGACTGCTTCAACCTTACTATCCTAAACACACTTCTGATCCTGTCAGCACAGTGCCTAGTCATCCCTGTTTCCTCATGAGGATATGCAAGGCCCTCCACAGTTGGATTTACCCAGCACACTTTGTTCATACATTGATCACTGCACAAATGGAATCACACTGGAGTTACAAGTCCATCTCCTCCAGAGCAAAGACGAAGTCTTAACTAATTTTTGCAATCTAATACAGCCATGCAGTCACTCTCTGCAGACCATCTGACTTTAATTCTCTGCAGAGCAGGTCTTTTCCTGCTTACGTATTTATTATCTGTCTCTTCCTCACTCACCCAATGAGAATAGGAACCTTGCTTGCTTTGTTCACAACTATATTCTCAGCACGTAGAACAGTGCCTGGCACACAGCAGATCACCAAAAGTTCAGGATGAATTTATGAATTCATGACTAGATGAATGATTCCCAGTGTCTACCTCAGTCCTAGCACAACATAGGTGCCAAGTAAATATTTGCTCAATGAATGAATCTTGTCTTATATGAAAGTTATTTTCACACATATTTTAAAAGCTCTGTGAGTTGGTGATCTTGATAACCTGTCTGGCACCTAACATAATGCTTTACACATACTAGGCCCTTGACAAATTTCTTTTTTTTTTTTTTTTTCTTGAGACGGAGTCTCGCTCTGTCGCCCAGGCTGGAGTGCAGTGGCGCAATCTCGGCTCACCACGCCCGGCTAATTTTTTGTATTTTTAGTAGAGACGGGGTTTCACCGTGGTCTTGATCTCCTGACCTCATGATCCGCCCGCCTCGGCCTCCCAAAGTGCTGGGATTACAAGCGTGAGCCACCGCGCCCGGCCGACAAATTTCTATTAAATTGGATTGCTAGTTCAATAAAGGCTCAAGTAATTTGCTAACTTATCTACTACATCTGAATTTGTCTCATATTTTCAATAAAGAGGAGTTTGCATTATTTCTTATGGCACATAATGCCTCTCTCCCAGAGGAAAGGCTGTACTACAGAGTAGTTAAGGTCACCAGCTTTGCTTTACAGATCTGGATTCAGAACCCAGCTCTGTCACTGATTACCCATATGACTTTGGGCAACTATTTAATCTCTCTTCACTTCAGCTCCCTCCTTAAAAGATTAGTAAACCTGTCATACAAAGCAGCCAATTTCCTTCACAGCTAAATGATCCATCCTAAATCCTTTATTACCCTTTCTTTAACCAGTTTTAAGTTGTTCAGCTCATGTCAGAATATTTCAATATATTTTGCTTGAACTTGAATGGATCATTATTTAAAACAGTAGGGGATTATGTTTACAAAGTATTAATTCTCATTAACTTTTCATGACCTTACAGCATTGCAGTGCTCATCCAGTGAACACAAGTGACTTTAGAACATTACTGCCCTCATGCCTAAGACTTCCTGAAACCACAGCAAAATAATGTCCCAAAGTGGCACTATCTCACACAGAAAAGTAATTCTCTTTCCGTTAACACTCGACACAGGAAATGGCGCGACAGTCCGGTAAGTGATTAAGAACATGAACTGTACCTATTAAATACATTACAAAATAACATGACCCCAGCTTAAGAATGATTTTTTAAAAAACAATAATAATAAAAGGCTTAATGCAAATGTAAGCACATCATCTCAGTCAAAATGCATTTGACATTATTCAAATCCCTCTGGGGGACAATTGCATTTGGAGGTAGGGAGTGGCTGGCCAGGGCTCACAAGGATTAACTCACTGATTCAGGTTAGAGCTTGTGATTCAACCATAGTCAGGATTGACTGAGATTCACACAGATGGGCAGAGAACATAGTGAGTCTCCTACACAAACACTGAAAGGCCTTTTCCACCAGGCTTATTTACCAAAAAAGCAGTGGCCTGCTAAAGAAGATATTTATCCTAGAAGCAGTCTTTAAAAGATCAAATTCAAAAGATCATTCTCTCACAAATCTTGTTATTATTGCTAGGCACAAAAAAATGTATTTGCGTAAGTAAATACAGTCAGCACTGAAGCAGTATGAAAATGTAAGCTTTTACTGGCAAGTAGTCAACAAAACAAAAAGCAAATGAAAGCTAAACCTCTGTTGCTCAGGTGCAAACAAGAATACAGAATAAAAGGTCAATAGAACTTTTGTTACTGCCCGTGTAACTAAGGCTTCCTACCAAAATGTTAGGCTTACAGAGCCGTCTACTATTCTGAAAGCATCTGTATCATGTTGATTTGAGTGCATTTTCTCAAAGGTAAGCAAGTGAAAAGTATAGTCCTGAGGGTCAGCTGAATGGAGCTGTGACAAATATCCTGCTGGAAGGTAATCTTCAATAGCTGCTGTTATCAGTTCAGTATATCCAAAAGTGTTCCCACAGATTAAAAGGCAAAGACAGATATGTGTTATTTTAGACTCAATTACTCCTGCTTAAAATAAATGCCAATTTAAGCTATTGGAGAAAGGTATAACACACAGTAAATTTCTTCCAAAATCAGAAAGTAAAAGGGCAGTACCTAGTACAAAAAAGGATAAGTGCTGGCAGCTAAGTCAATGAAAATATTGAATAATCTTGAATAGTAGAACCTGGCAAGAATCCCTGATGCTTTTCAATGAAAGAATGTGGTCCCAGTTCTGTGATCTTTCACACTAACAGGGACTGTTCTTAAGCATAGAACTCAACACCTGGGAATGTAAGGCACTTTATAAGTGTTAATTCAACTCCCTATTACATTCCTTTCTAGTAAAAAACAAATTCTGTAAGATTTATTTTGACCATGGAGGACGAAAAGCACAAAAATGAAGTGAATGACTTAAGAAGGTAAAACACATCCCTCCACCCCATAACCAGAAGCAAAACTGAAACATCCTTACTTCATGAAGAGAGGCTTTGTGAAAGATTTTAACAGAAACACCAAAACCCACACATCCAGAGGAGCATTAGCCTCTTCAAAGACAACACACTTCTTATTACAAAAATGCCCACCAATGCTCTAAACGTTTTAGGAACAACTCTTTTAGGACTGCCTTCATGCATATAACGTTCCTTTGAAATTTTCAACTGTGGCAAATTTGGTTATTTGAAAGTGGAATTTGATATCCGTAAGTTGGAAAGTACATTTAGAAAACGAAGAGAATCATCAAACTGGATTTTTTTTTTTTTTTTTTTTTGAGATAGAGTCTCACTTCTCACTCTGTCGCCCAGGCTGGAGTGCAGTGGTTTGATCTCGGCTCACTGCAACCTCCGCCTCCCATGTTCAAGCAATTCTCATGCCTCAGACTCCTGAATAGCTGCGACCACAGGCACATGCCACTACACCTGGCTAATTTTTGTATTTTTAGTAGAGACACAGTTTCGCCATGTTGGCCAGGCTGGTTTTGAACTCCTGGCCCCAAGTGATCCACCCACCTTGGCCTCCCAAAGTGTCAGGATTACAGGCATGAGCCACCCTGGATATTATTTTTAATTAAAAGGATAAGTGCTTTCATCCTTTATGTGGCTTGTAAACTACTTCTAAAGACAATTCTTTAGAGTTGCTCCAAAATTCCTTTCTAACAACAGCAGCTATGAAATAAGGAGGTAACCTCCCTAGCTGATTTCTTTGAAGGGCACGTTTCACTTTTTACAATGTCTTTGGTATTGGTATTGTGTGTGCGCTTAATTAACTAGATGATGGCCATATCTAATTCCATTCTTTCATGTTATTCATTCATTCGACAAATATTTATGGTGTACCTAATCTGTACTAGGTACTGAGCTAAGTGTTGGGGAAACAATGGTGAGCAAAAACAGGCGAACTGCCTGCCTTCATGAAGTGTACAGCCAGGTGGGAAAACAATTTATGTAAGCATATAAATTATAACCAGTAAGTCCAATGGGAAAAAAAGATACATAGTGATGTAAATGCCTATAATAGTGAGACCCAACTAGGGTAAAGACTTCCTCAAGGAAATGGAGCCTGAGCTAAAGATAAATAGGAGTTAACTAAGCCAAGGGGGCTGAGGTGGAGATGTATAAAGATGATGTGGGAGGGGGAGGAATGGTGTTCCAAGTACAGTAAACAGTGTGTGCAAAGGCTCTGCAGCTTTTTAAAAGAGAAAAACACATCGAAAGAACTGAAAGAATGACAGCAGTCCTCAAGTATTGAGAGTTAGTGAGAGAGTATCATGAGATGAGGCTGGAAGGTTAGCTGGGGAGCCTTGCATATATTAAGGATCTTTATTTACCCTTAGAGTGATTAAAAAAAAAAAAAAGCCCCAAAAGGATTTTAAAATGGGAAAGAGGGTGGTGGAGGGAGAATGACATGATGAAATCCATATTGTTTAAATATTACTAAGGGTGAGGTAGAAGACAGTGGCCTGGGGAGAAGCAGGAAGACCAGTTAAGAGACAAATGTAGTAACACAGAAGAGAAGGTAGTATCAGTAAAGATGGAGAGAAATGAATGAATTTGAGCAATATCAAGGATACAAAATCAGTTTCATTATTTACTTAGAGATGATGCTTTGGTTTTGCCAAAGAGTTCCTTAATTATTTGCAAACTGAAACCATCATACAAATGTTAGGGTTCTTTTTCAATCAGCCTTCCGCATCATATTTATGGTATTTCTATGGCATATTTTTGATAAAAATGAAAAAGCAGCAAAGCAAAAAATGAAACTCAAGACGTATCTCATTTTATGTAAAAATGTGTGTTCCTGAAAAATTGCGTTATACCTGGGCAATAAAACAACATAAACGTTCGGAAATATTCCTGAATAAACATTACTTCTTTGCACAAAAGCATATACTATAAAATGCAAAACAGATTATCATGATACTATATCAAGTGAAATACAAACCACTATCTTGATTATTTCCATACATCATTTCTCCTTTATTATAGGGTATATAAATTGGGTGATTTTATAACTCTAAAAGGATGGCATAGCTCAGAAATTTAATAATCACCATCGAGTTTCATAATAAACCATTTAGTAAGCAACTAGAATACCCAAGAGGCTTGCAATGATTTAGATCTATTCCTTCACCAATGATTTTACTCACATGGAAAAGTCATTTTATATCTGTATTACCATGACATGCTATCTGTAGTTCACATCCTCCAGAAAATATAGCTTACCCATAAGTCTGGGTTACAATGTCATGACAATGTAGTAAGAAGTTCAAAATGTTCTCTTCCTGGTCCTTCTCAGAATTAGGAAAATGGGGTTGAGAGGGCAAAAAAATTCAAATTCAAATTTTAAAGTACAAAATGTAGTCAGCCTTACAGATTGTATGAACACATATACCACAAAAAGTCTAATTTTATACTGACTTGCCCACATGTTTTTGTGTCTGACTTATAGAGAACAATTTGTACCACAGCTCAGCACAAACATAAAGAAGGAGCTGGGTTTTACTAGTCTCATATATCAACAACAAATGTCCCATCTAAATTCTAATTCCATGAGCTAAAAAAAGACAGTCTAATTTTAAGCTTTTGCAACTACAGTTTATATCACTCCTACAAAATGAAGCTTTTGATTTGGAAAGAAACAAACTCAATATAAAAATCACTGATGAAAAATATAAAACCATAATAAGTCAATAAACTGACTTCTAAAGGCTAAGTGCACTTTTAAACATGTTGCTTTTGGTGATCTAAGTCACAACCTAAGCATTATTTAAACAGAGATCCTGCATACAAATTGTTTTCTTTCCTTAAAGAAAAAAGTCATTAAGGTACTAAAGTTTATGTGAAGTAACTTGAATAGCCTATAACAGGATCTTGATAGTCACCATCATTTATAACACATATGCTGAAGCATGAATTGGGCATGTGTGTTTTAAGAAATATTACACTTCTGATATAACACAATAGCTCTTTAAAAAAAAATGCTGTGCTCTGCTTTCTGTGATTATATTTTAAATGTACCTTGAAACCTTTCCAGCACAGGGGTGAGGAGGGGAAATCACAAAAACTCTCATTATTTTTGGTTTTTAAAGAAAGATACAATAATTATTTAGGTTTAGGAATTAAAATCTTAAGACTTATAACACCATAAGGCTACCTAAACAAAATTCACAGGAAAATATTACCACCAGCCTATGCCAGGAAGTGCTCTCTGTATGCCAAGTTGCAGCTCACTAGGACATTTTATGATTAAATTACAACAGCTGAAAGATGGGGCGCTCCCTATAATAAAAATGTTGGCCCTTTCTTGATTTTGTCTGCCTGACAAGATATTATGATAAGTTACTTTGCCAATGAGTCTTCAGATACAACCACGCCACTTCATTCATTCACCAACAGTTCAGTAAGAAGAAAAATTGATTATCCTATTTAAGCCTCAGGTCATTTTATAATTTCTGAATTTCAAGTGAAGAGATTTTCATTCACCCTTTACTTTTCTTGAGAAGCACGAAGAAATATGTCTGAAATGGTGGTAAGAAGTGGAAGGATTAGCCAGGATATCTGAAGTCTCATACCTAATTTTTATGAACAGAAAAAAAAAATTAAGCGTTGCATTTATCAATGTTAATATAGTATTGTCTAGGTTCTGAGAGGAAGTGATTACTAAAGAATCTTGGTGTGAGAGTTTACCTTTTTTGTTGTTTTTTATTATGGAAATTTTCAAACATATACAAAGTAGAGACTCATACAATGAACTGCCATCACCCAGCTCAGAGTTAACAATGAATGGATTGCCAATTTTGATTCAGCCAACTATAATCTTCCATTTCCTCTCTTCGCCCCGCTTGTTTTTTTAAAAGCAAATCTCATGTATCATATTAAAGATAGGCAGAAAAAAAAAGTACCTCCCAAAGAGATATTCACTTCCTAATCCCCAGAACCTGTGACTATTACCTTGTATGGCAAAAGATGAGACTAAATTAAGGATTCCGGGGAAGAGTTTATCTTGGATTATCCAGGCAGGCCCTAGATGCAATAACATGTCCCTCCAATTTTAGTATATGTGTTGCTGAAGCGAGCACGCCTGTATCCTTGTAAGAGCAAGGCAGAAAGAAATTAGACAGGGACACATGTAGAGGAGAATGATGCAAAGACAGAGCAGAGAGATGAAGCCACAAGCCAAGGACAACCACCAGAAGTTGGAAAAGGCAAGGATTCTCCCCTAGAGTCTTTGGAGGAAATGAGGTCTGCCTATACCTTGATTTTAGACTTCTGGCCTCCAAAACTATGACAGAATAAATTATTATTTTTCTAATCCACATAATTTGTGTGATAGCAGCTGTAAGAAACTAATACAGTATCATATAATCTAAAAAAAGCCTATGTGAATCTTTAAGAAATAAGAACTCTTTTTAAAATAATGCCATTATTATTTCCTTAACAAAAAATAGTCCCTTAATTTATCTACCATCCAGAGTTTAAATTTCTCATATTATTCATGATTTTATATTTATAATATATAACTTTAGGGTTGATTTATCTAAATCAAGATCCAAACATGGTTAATATGTCTCTTAAGTCTGTTAATAATAGTTCCTCTTCCCTCTTTGTTTTTCTTGTCATTTATTTATTAAAAAAACTGAGCAATTTGTCCTGTAGAAATTTCTACACTCTGAATTTGGCTGATTACATCTTTATGGTATGGTTTGACATGGTCCTCCTTTTCCTGTGCTTCTTATAAACGAGTAGTGAGATCTAAAGTCTTGATCAGAATCATGTTCAGCTTTCTGGCAAGAAACTTCACAGATGGTTCTGTGTATTTCCTATACAGAACCTATTGTATCTAATTAAGAGGTATTAACAACTATCTCTTTCTCTTTTGTAATGATAAGATTGACCAGTAGGTTCAGGGCTTATTAGTCCAATCCATCAGCTATAAAGTTCCCCATCAACCTTTGACTTAATAATTTTAGCAGCTACTGATGTCCATTCTCTAAATCTATTATTTCATTGGAGGTACAAAATGGTCGTATTTTATTTGTATCACTCATTTTGCGTTTATTAACTGGAATTTTTTTTAAAAGCAAGATTTTATCTGAGTCATCTATTTGGTTATTCTGAAATACAACTTTTTTTTTTTACAGGAAAGATAAGACAAATGCTTGATAGAATCTGGTTTTTAAGATAGTACCAGGATGGGTAGCCTCTTGACTACAAAGATCACCTTGTCTACAATCAATGAGTGTAACTTCTCAACTGCACTCAAGTTGATTCTCAAGTTACCGATTTAAATACTTGGCATATAATATGAAATCTATTTTTAAAAGATCCAATATGACTATGTCGATCTGATGTAGTCCTTAGGGTTTATGCCCTATCAGATGGGTCCAAACTCCTAAACCAACTACTTCAAAGCATCCACTCTGAGTCTACCTTATCCCATTTCACTAACACAAACCATCTTCTCATTCTAGATTCCATGCTTTTGGTTCACTGCTCTAAGGTCCTGCCTTTCTCCCCACAGCCAGCTCAAGCCGTCCTCTTCCCCCTCAGGAGTAAACAACACCTCCTGCTCTTGCCTTCCAGCACCCCTCCTTTTTTCTAAGAATGGTAGAATCCTTTTTAAAACAAAATGTTCCTCTTTCCCAGCCCAACTATGTAATTCTAGATGGGGCTGCCAGTTACCTGGTAATCTACGTCCCTGGCCAAAAGGATGGGGACATCTCACAAGCTAGGCCAACCAGAACCATTCCTGGGATTTTGAGAATTTAAATGAAGGAAGGAAGGTCAGACATTCTTTCTGGGTGATCTCTGGCTTGCTGCAGCCACACGCCAAGACGTGGAGAAAACTGACACAAAAAAAGAGGCACAGAGATATAAGACAGAAAGTGTAGGTGGTGTGGAGTTCCCTGTTCTGGCTTCCCTGAAAACTACCTCACTTCTCCCACACTTTAGCCATGTAAGCCAATAAATCCCCCTTCTGTACAATTTAGATTTATATAATTTGTGACCAAAGGAATTGCAACACAACCCCCATAATGGTTCCTGAAGACTTTGACCACAGTGACTTCTACCTTTCCAGTTTCTTGAACTTCCTTTCTGTACAATTAACACTTTATTATATACTGTCCTGATTTTCTGTGTGTCAGGTACACATTTGTCACTATCTTTTGTGGCTTTGCAGACATACATGTTGCACACATTTTAAACCTCCCCCACAGTCCCTAGAAGAGTGCTAATACAGCTTCAGTGCATAGGTAGCAATTACCATGTATTGATTATTAATTCCATGTTAAGTACTTTGCATGTGTTATCTTATTTAACCCTCATAGAAACTCCCTGTATGGGCATTATTATCTCTATTTATAGATGGGAAGCTAAGGTTAATCAAAGAAAAGTAATTTGTGCAAGGTCACATATTTACCAATTGGTAGATCAGAGATTTGAAACATATTTGCACCCAAATTGCATTCTCTTTCCACTAGGCACATACAGCCTCACACAATGTTAAACACTTGCTAATTTAACTTGAGAGCATAATTGATCAAAGACCTCCATGTAACCCCTAAATTTCCACTAACCTCAAAGTGTGTGTTCTTCTATAATTAAAAATAGTAAAATTAATATATTAATATATAAATAAATGAGCTATATAAAAATCAGTATCTTGACAAAGTTATAATACAATTTCTCCAAAATTACTACTGGCAGCCTGAAGACTAAATGCTGGCATTTCTCTTAAAGCAATGGGTAAAAGGAATGAATATTTAAGACTACTCTGTCAGAACAAGTTGTGTACAACTCCCCTGGCAGTGATATTTCAAAACAGCAAAAAGAGATTTGTGAACACCTGTCAATGGGTGACATGCCTACAGCTCTCCAATTGCTCAGAGGAATATTCCTGTGTCATCATTAGACACTAATAGTTATTGATCACTTCCATGGCTAGAAAGCAAGAACAGAAGGCCTTTAGGAAGGAAATGATTCCCTCTTCATATTAATAGCTTAGAAAGAGAGGGGCTAGAAAGACAGTGATGGCGATTCACTGGCAGAGAACCTAAAAGTCACCAGCTCTGATCTCTACATGATCAGCATCATTCAGATCAGCCTTCTCAATTCCACGCTTGTATCTCCAATTCCAGCTGGGCAGGTCTACATGGAGCTCCTGATATCAAATTAACTTTGGGGCAACCAGTTTTTCAGGACCTAGTGAAGCACCTCCATTGAAAAGTGTCTCAGGCCAGGCGCAGTGAGTGGCTCACGCCTGTAATCCCAACACTTTGGGAGGCCGAGGCAGGCGAATCACTTGAGGCCAGGAGTTTGAGACCAGCCTGGTCAACATGGCAAAACCCCGTCTCTACTAAAAAGAAATATTAAAAGTAGCTGGGCGTGGTGGCTTGTGCCTATAGTCCCAGCTACTCAGGAGGTTGAGGCACAAGAATCCTGTGAACCCAGGAGACAGAGGTTGCAGTGGGCTGAGCTTGCACCACTGCACTCCAGCCTGCACAATGGAGCAAGACTCTATCTCTCTCTCTTTGTTAATGGTCAACTGCTTCCTTTTTTTTTTCTTTCCCATTTTCGTCACTTTACTTGAGGATCTTATTACCATACAAGCACTCTTCGAGGAATATAATGAATGTTCCTAGTGGCCAGAAGACTTTGTCAAAGCAGCATACCCCTTATATATAATTTGACAACAGTGCAGCCAAGGAAAAAATAGGCCTGGAACATCGTTAAAAATGGTTGCATCCCCTAGTAGAACAAGATTTTGCTAACTTGCATACTTTGGTAAAAGGCAGGCCCTAAAGAGTACCATCACTGTCAAGACTCAAGAATACCTCAAATGAGATCATATACGTGAAAGTGCTTTGCAAACCATGAACTGCCAAGGAAACTGCCACTTCTGTTATTGGTGTGGCTATTACAAAGGCACAGACCTAGGAAGGAGATAGTTGTATGGTTTGAAGGAACTAGCTAGGTCTAGATAGAGGGGTCTTCAGCAACAAGAAGAAAAAAAGTAAGAGAGGTCCCAGAGGATGCAACAGAAAGCCTCAATTAACAAAGAGATTCCGGGCAGGGAAGGGTTCCAGGTTAGCAAACCCCAACTCAATTCAACAAATATTTATTGAATGATATGCACTGGTCTATGTATTGGGATATATAGCCAAGACTATCAAATATCACAAAGCTTTACATTCTTATGTGGGGAAAGAGTTAATAAACAAAAGACACTAACCAACCAGGGAACCATTGAAAAAATTTTTTTTAATTTTAAAAAGACATAAGTAAACTAAAATATGTTAAAAGACAAGTACAGGAGAGCAGAGTAAGGGGGGATGAAAACTACAGAGGATTTGCAATACTTTGAGCTTAGAAGACTAGCCAAAGAGGAGAATGAGGTCAGATTTCAAATGGTGTCCCTCAAAAATTACATTCAATTGCAGGAAAAACAAGAAGAGTCACATTGTGCTTATATGAAATTTGTGTAAAATTTGACAACTCCAAATTTCCTAGGAACACATAGCTCATTTTCCATATTGATCTCCTTCACCACTGTTCAAAATTATTGACCCAAATGTGCTACACAGAATATATAAAAAGATATAAAATGACTTAGTCAGAGGCAGAACAAAGGGAACTACAAGGGACAAAGAAAAACAGATGACAGCAAAAATCGTTGCAAATCAGTCCCTTGGGAAAGGACAAACTCAAGAGGACTTTAAATACGACTCAATTTTTTTTCTTAGAAAAGTTGGCTCTAGGTCAAGGATGATATAAAAGTTTCGCTTCTAGTAACAACCTCAAACAACTGGCAAGGCCTCTCTGGAGCACTGCATTGAGAGAGCTCTGGGTCCTGTGGGGAATTAATTAGACATTTCTGCCATGGGCTCAAGATGGGGCACTGCAGGCATGCAAGCCCCTCATTTGTCTTTCCTTCCCTAGGTTGATCTTAGTGCTTTAAAAATATCAGTAACCACTCACTGGCAACCTACTAAGCAAAAGAAAGGCAACACCAGGAACAGTGGAGGGATGTGGAAATACAGAGTTAGGCTCCAGTCCTAAAGGAGTTTATAATCTAATTGGGAAGAAGGACAAATGTATAAAAGAAAACACTGGATGGCAGCAAATGACTAAATTCCTAAAATTTCAGTATGGAGATTCAGGTGCCAGGAAATTACTACAGGAAAAGACAGCCAAGAAAGATTTTATGGAGGACATAGCTCTGAACTAGGCTTGGAAGAATGCACATCACTAAAATAACTGGAAAGAGGAAGGACTGGTCTCAACAAAGATGGGGGAAAAGGAAGTGTTAGGGTGTGTTCAAGAATGAGGAACAGACCAGCATGGCAGTCAAAGCAAAGGATTTACACAGAGCACCAGATCATAAATGCCCTAAGAATCAGCCAAGGGTTCTCCAGAGAAACAGAACCAGTAGGAGATGTATGTGTGTGTTTATAAAGAGACTTATTATAAGGAAGTGGCTTATGCAATTATAGAGGCCAAGAAGTCTCAAGATCTGCAGTCAGCAAGCTGGAGACCCAGGAGAGACAGTAACATAAGTTATAGTTTGAGTCTGAATCTAAAGGCAGGAGGAGACCGATGTCCCAGGTTGAAAACAGTCAAACAGAGAGAAAGAGAGGAGAGTGAATTCTCCCTTACTCAGTCTTTTTGTACTATTGAAGCCT
Source organism: Nomascus leucogenys (assembly GCF_006542625.1). NCBI lineage: Eukaryota > Metazoa > Chordata > Mammalia > Primates > Hylobatidae > Nomascus > Nomascus leucogenys. The sequence goes on along the minus strand of NC_044387.1, from coordinate 72,077,188 downwards.
TCAATAGACTGAATAAGGCCCATCCACATTGGGGAGGGCAGTCTGCTTTACTGAGTTTACCAATTCTAATATTAATCTCATCCAGAAATCCTCTCACAGACATACCCAGAATGTTTAACTAAATACCTGGACACCCTGTGGCCCAGGCAAGTTGATACATAAAATTGATTAACCATCACACCTTGAGTTGAATCATTACCCAGTAGTCAACAGAGACCATGATAGGTGATATGAGCACAGCTATAGTTTGGAAAATCAATTGACTATGGAATGAAAATAGATTAGAGCAAGAAAAACTGGAAACAGGAACAAAATGAAAAATATTATAATTGGCCATATAATAATAAAAGGCAGATCATTAACAACAAACATTTATAGGATTCTATTCAATATAAGGTGCCCTGGTAGGCAATTAAGATGCAGAGTTACTCTCATCTCCTTATAGTTTACTTTGATGTCAGGATCTAAACATAGACCTATCAGCAGGAACTGGTTAGAAACATAGGATCCAAAGGTCAGCAATGAGGGTATGGATTTAGGAATTATCTGTATAGCCAAGACAACCAAATCAAGAGTGTGCTCCTGGCATGCCAATATTGACAGAAACTCAGAACAACAGGTTGAATTAGCCAGACTGAGTCAGGAAATCCTGTCAAACCTACTCATTTTGTGATTCACTGTGAAGGAATGACCACTTCTCTGTGAAGCCAATCCTAAGACATAATCAAGAGGTGGAATTACTTTAAGGACAAAAAAAAACAGTCTCCAACTGTTGCAAGCTGGTTCTTACTATCTATAGCAACTCCGGGGTGTACTTTTCAAATAGGACACGCAAGGTCCTAAATACAGTGGAGAAGTACAAGGAGAAAATTCAGAGGTCAAACTTAATCAAGCTGATAAGAAATTAACATTAACCATTAAGTTTTTAATACAATCGGTAGGTAAATATCAAGTCAGTTGGTGTTTCCCGAAACAGATCAAAGTCAATGAGTATCCTGTTGTCAGAGTTTCTCTTGTTTTTTTTTTTTTTTTTAGAGACAGGTTCCTACTCTGTCACCGAGGCTGGAATGCAGTGACATCATCCATGTCACTGCAGCCTCAAACTCCTGAGCTGAAGTGATCCTCCCACCTCAGCCTCCCAAGTAGCTGGGACTCCTGGGGCGTGACATCACACCACCTAATTTGTTGTTGTTGTTGTTGTTAAGATGGGTCTCGCTATGTTGCTCAGGCTGGTGTCAAACTTCTGGCCTCAAGCAATCTTCCTAGCTCTGCCTCCCAAAATGCCCAGGATTACAGGGGTGAGCCATTGGGCCTGGCAGATTTTTTAAAAGCAGTTAAACTACAACATCTTGCTTAAAATAAGCCAAAAGTACAAATGTTTTATAGTAGACACAAATTAGAGAGATTTAAAAATTCAACTTATCAAATAGTGACTTAGTGTTACAGAATAAGCAGTAATCAAGACTAATACATGGTCAGGTGTGGTGGTTCACACCTGTAATCCTACTGAGGCAGAAGAATAGGGTCTGGAGGCAGGGAACCTAAGGCTGATTCATGCTGACTTCCTAGAACTAAATCAAAAGGAAAACCCCAACTTTCCACACCCAAGTAACAAAAGGACCAGAGGCTATTCCCTTTGCAACCCCCATCTCCTTGTTCCGCATGACAGATAAAAATCTGAAAGTACCTCGGATTGGTCCCCTCCTGAAACCAATCAGGCTGGTCACAAGCCAAGTCTTCCTTTGCATAGAAATATAATTTTGTAACTTCACTTCAGCCTCTGATTGGTCACTTTCCACAACCAATCAGATGTTTGCATAGGGTGTAACTCTGTAACTTCACTTTAGCCTCTGCTTGGTGCTTGGTCGCTTTCTGCAACCAATCAGACAGATCTTGAGCCACTACTTCATTTACATAGGGTGTATACCAAGTAACCAATGGGAAGCCTCTAGAGGGCATTGAAATCCCAGAAAATTCTGAAACCAGGCCCGTGAGCTGTTTGCTCCGGCCTGCTCCCACCCTGTGAAGTATGCTTTCGCTTTCAATAAATCTCTGCCTTTGTTGCTTCATTGTTTCCTTGCTTTGTTTGTGCATTTAGTCTCATTCTTTGTTCAAAGCACCAAGAACCTGGACACCCTCCACTGGTAACACTAGCACTTTGGGAGGCCAAGATAGGGGGATCTCTTGGGCTCAGGAGTTTAAGACCAGCCTGGGCAACATGCCAAAACCTTGTCTCTACAAAAAAATACAAAAATTAGCCAGGCATGGTGGCACGCACCTGTAGTCCCAGATACTCAGGAGGCTGAGGTGGGAGATTCGCTTGAGCCTAGGAAGTTGAGGCTGCAGTGAGCCCAAACTGCACTAGTGCACTCCAGCCTGGGTGACAGAGTGAGACCCTGTTTCAAAAAAAAAGGATAATACATTAGACATGTTGTATTTTCCCACACAAAAGATCAGAATACGAATATATACAAACTATAAGTTTCCCATGTCCTAAGAAATTCTTATTTTATTAAGAAAAATTTTTATACCAAGAAAATCAAGAGACATCTTTTCTAATAAATAAATATGGAGACATCCTTATTTTGAGGATGTACGAAGTTTTCTATTAAATGACCTGATGAAGATCATACTTTTAAAACATTCCTTATATCATTATATACTTAGGCATAAATATACAAATGTGTACAATACATATGTGCATATATAAATATAGGTGGTGTGTATGTGTATATAGAAATTATATTTGTAAACATATTTTTCCATACTCATTCTAGTACATTATAAAGAAAATCAACCTAAAATGAATGGAATCCAAATAAAAGTTCCATGAACACAAACAAAATAGAAGATATTCATTTTGAGGAGTAAGACACACTCCTCTAATGAAATGGTTATGAAAAAAAGCTTGGACTAAATAAAAATATTAATCAACTCTTTTAGACGGTCAATAAAAATGTTGCCACAGGAATTCCTGAAATGTTCCCACCTCAATGAGCCTGAGTCATGAAATTTAGCCAAAGTATCTTATTCCACATTTTCCACAGAGGGAAATCAGTTCCTAGAACTTTCCACAAGCCAAAAGATCCTAAAGTGGACCCGTGACCAATATTTCAACAGAGGTAAACTTTAACAATTTAAGGAGAAGAGCTAAAATACACTCTGCATTCTGCAAAACCTAGTGGATTTTCTGAACTCCTTAATGGCATGTCCTAAAATAATGTTCTTAGGAAAATGTTAAAAAAAAAAAAAAAAAAAAAACCACTATGCTCCATAAAAGCTAATTAGCAGCTCAACCAACAGCTGCAGAGTATTTTTATAGCTGTTACCAATTAGTATCTTCTCTTGGGGAAAACATTAAAACCAAAAAGAACCTGAAATGTGAGGAAATGAGGTGAACCCTACCTAAAAGCTCAGCACCTTTTGCTGTTATGACCTCTTATTTCAGTGGCTGGTCATCTATTAATAATTTCTGTCTTTAGTCTTGTGCATTCAGAAAGAAAGAATATGTTCATATAACTAAAAATGAAGGGATACTACTAGAAGAAATGTAAATTAAATTTAACATTTTCATAACAGTGACTCACAAACCTTTCCTACAGAAAACACAAGTGTACAATGATACACTTTCAAGGATGTTCTCTGAAGCACTCTTCTCAATACAGAAAAATGGAAAACAACCCAAATTCCCAACGAAAGGAAACTGTTTAAATAAACCATGTTACAGGGCCAGGCGTGGTGGCTCACGCCTGTAATCCCAGCACTTTGGGAGGCCAAGGCAGGTGGATCACCTGAGGTCAGGAGTTCGAGACCAAACTGGCCAAACCCTGGCTCTCCTAAAAATACAAGAATTAGCTAGGCATGGTGACGCACACCTGTAGTCCCAGCTACTCAGGAGGCTGAAGCAGGAGAATTGCTTGAACCTGGGAGGCAGAGGTTGCAGTGAGCTGACATTGCACGACCGCACTCCAGCCTGGGTGACAGAGCAAGACTCCATCTCAAAAAAAAAAAAAACTATGTTATATCTATTCAATGCATTATTATACAGCCAGTAAAAAAAAAAACAAAATGAGAATGATCTGCATGTATGGTCATAAAAACATTTTCAAGGTATATTATTGAGTCAAAAATAAAAACCAAGTTGAAAGTTGCATAGGATTACCCCAGTAGTTATTAACAACCATGTTAATAATAAACATTTTTAAATAGAGGAAAAAATGAAGGGAAATATACCTATTTATAGCAGTTTCTCCAGAATACAAGATTACAGTGTACTTTAAACATTATATATTTCCATATTGTTCAGAATTTGAATAATATGTATTATGTATATAATAAGAAAATTAAGTCTCATTTAAGTTAGTGATACAATTGGAAAGGAAGTAGGAGAAAATCATATTTATAAAGAAAAGGATAAACTTAAGGGTGTTAACTTTCTATAATAGCTCTCAAATATCATTTGTCTCTACCTCTCTTTTAGAAGGCAGTAGTATCCTCACTCTCAGAACTTTAAAATTAAGCACAACACATAGATACTGGAAAAGTCCCCTTAGCATCTCCCCTTACTAATGCCTTCTGAGAACAAAAGTTTAGCCCAAATTCCAGTATTTGTCAAATTCAACTGGGCAAGAATGCTAGCTTCTAAACATTGCAGACAAACCGCACATCTCTACTTCTAAGTTAACAGTAATTACAGAATTAACAACAAAAAGGTACAGATTCTGCAGACTTTAAAACCATTTGAAGCATTTTCAAAATGGAAATTTAAGGAATTAGATAAAAATACTTTTGAATCTATAGTCCAGTAACCTGTTCAAAGATTGTAAAAACTAGATAGAGGCCAGACACAGTGGCTCACACCTGTAATCCCAGCACTTTGGGAGGCCGAGGTGGGCGGATTACCCAAGGTCAGGAGTTCGAGACCAGCCTGGCCAACATGGTGAAATCCCATCTCTACTAAAAAAATACAAAACTTAGCTGGGCGTGGTGGCACATGCCTGTAGTCCCAGCTACTTGGGAGGCTAAGGCAAAAGAATCACTTGGACCCGGAAGGCGGAGGGTGCAGTGAGCCGAGATTGCACCACTGCACTCCAGCCTGGATGACAGAGCCAGATTCCGTCTCAAAAAAAAAAAAAAAAAAAAAAACTAACTAGATAGAAGGCGAAAAATTGCCTAGAAAGGAAATTGAAGAATCACTAGCAAGGTAAAACTTTCTACCTGCCTGGGAAAGGCTGTGACCTTGTCTGCGAGAGGTTTGTCTCTACAGTTATGTGACCATGAGCAAAACATTTAAACTCCTATACCTCAATTTCCTCACCTGTAAAATGGAAGAACTGGGAATAAATAATTTTGGCTCTAAAATTCTGACGGAAGACCTTCGCTCCATCCTTACCAAAGGGCTTTTTTTAAAGTAATACATGGCCGGGCGCGGTGGCTCATGCTTGTAATCCCAGCACTTTGGGAGGCCAAGGCGGGCGGATCATGAGGTCAGGAGATCGAGACCACGGTGAAACCCTGTCTCTACGAAAAATACAAAAAATTAGCCGGGCGTGGTGGCGGGCACCTGTAGTCCCAGCTACTCGGAGAGGCTGAGGCAGGAGAACGGCGTGAACCCGGGAGGCGGAGCTTGCAGTGAGCCGAGATCGCGCCACTGCACTCCAGCCTGGGTGACAGAGCGAGACTCCGTCTCAAAAAAAAAAATAAAAATAAATAAAAATAAAAATAAAGTAATACATATGAGGCCAGGCGTGGTGGCTCACGTCTGTAATCCCAGCACTTTGGGAGACTGAGTCAGGCAGATCCCTTGAGGCCAGGAATTTGAGACCCGCCTGGCCAACATGGTGAAACCCTATCTCCACTAAAAATACAAAAATTAGCCAAGCATGGTGGTGTGTGCCTATAGTCCCAGCTACTCGGGAGGCTGAGGCAGGAGAATGGCTTGAACCCAGGAGGCGGAGGTTGCAGTGAGCTAAGGTTGTGCCACTGCACTCCAGCCTGGGCAACAGAGCAAGACTCTGCCTCAAAAAATAAAGTAAAATAAAGTAATACATATGTATTACTAAAATAAAGTAATACATATACAGTACAAAATATTATCTAATATTATAAGGTACATAGCCAAAAACAGCAGATTCCTGCCTGGCTCCTCCTCACCCCTGAGTTTAATTCCCCAAAAGAAGGTCCTTCAACTCTTTTAGCTATTTCTTCTGGTAATTACTTCTATATTTGTAAATCATGCACTTATACTGCTATTTACAGAGTTTTTCAATTTTAGACATTGCCAAAATTCCTTATTCAATCTATCAAGGTATTTATTCACCTATGCCACTTCCCAAGATTTCTCTCCCAAATTTAATGGAGGTTACTTCCATTTTATTGTACAGCTATACTGTTGAGATGTCAAGGCTATACAGATTATATGTTATATGTGTGTACACACACTTATACATACACATATATGTACATATTCATATATAGTCCTGTCATCCTGTCTCCACATGAGCAGAGTACAGAACTGTCCAGCAATGCATTGCTCTGACAATGTAAAAATAAAACACTCCTTTTATTTCTAGTCTTCAAGTCCTCCATTAAAAGTCCTACATAATGTCTCTATATGAGAGCCAAGAAAAAAGGTAGCTGGGCAGTTGGACCTAAATTTTTAGACCACTCTCAATCACTCTCTGAATCCACTTCAGTGATGTCCAGTTTCTCCGACCCTTTCCAGTCACTCCACACAGTTTAATCCTGTTCCTTGTCCTATAGGACAAATGATAAATAGGACCCCAAATCTAATTTATTTCAAGACAGGCATGGACGTAATTCTTATGAGCTCTGTGGAAAGGGATTAACTGGAGCTAAAAAGATATCAACCTTTAATTATGCGAAAAGTTACCTAAAGCCAACAAGTATGCTGTATTAAAGAGTAAATTTATGGACTAAATCTCCTGCTCAATTTCAGTCCAAAGAAGACCTTTGAAGTTCTCCAAACGTGGACTTCAGCTGTGGTTCACTACATGTGGACAGCTTCGGGGACGGCATCCTGCCTAGTGCCAGGTGTACAAGTGAACTTGAGGTCAGGCAGGTGACCCTGACAAGCAGGCATGATACATTAAGGAGAGGAAATCTTTCCTCTCATTAATCAACAGGATAAAGGTGATTAAGCAGGAATTATTTTTCAATGACCTATATAATTTCATCAGGGCTGCTATGGCTATTAGCAGGGAGCAGCTGACTTCCTAATGAGATGAATTTGATAGCACAGCCCTTCCAGAGAAGCCAAGGGAGCAAGCCCAATCTATAGGGAAGCAACAATTGGTAGGCATTGTTTACTCCTCCTCCTGAGAGCTGTCTCTCCTTCTCAATATTTGGCTCTTTCCCTTCAGGGGGGTTTCCCTGTACCTGGATGGCTGGGGCTGCAGCATCTGCTGAATAGTGGAAGCTAGATCTGCTGTGAACAGGTGGGTCCAGGAGGCTGGGACACAACTGGGCTAATTCACTAGACCTGCTCATGTGATTCCCAAAGTCCCAAGCCAACAAGGCTACCGCCGCCTACACCAACACCTCGCTCTGACCAGGCCTGAAATAAGACAGCAAGGTAGTTCCTCCCACTCCCTAGCAGAAGTGGAGTTAACAAGGGACCTTTGTCGAGCTAGAGGAAACACAAATACACACACACTATCAATAATAACCACGACTTGAACGCAGTTTCATCAGAGAATTTACGAAATTGAGCAACAGCTACCCAACAAGTAAGTCCTTACACCAGGAAAGGGCTGCAAACCTCAGAGAGGCACCGCCTCTGTCTCCTGTGTAAGCAAGTAGATTTACAGGGGAAACCTGAACTCCACATCTCTTTGCCTTTTCCTGTGCCTCCCAGAGGACCCAGGGACCAAGGAATGGGATGGAGGGCCCTGATGACATCTTCCTTCGTCAAAACAAGCTGGCTCTCTCTATCCCAGGGTCAGTCACCGCGTAACGCCCTGTCCCGGAGCCCGAAACCCTAGGAGTCACCTCCTCCCCACTGCGCCCCCGCCCGACGCAGCGACCTCGTTTGGAACATCCCCAGCCGGCCCCCAGCCCAATGCCTGCTCCCCCAGCCCAATGCCCGCAACCCCTACCCAGCTGGCGGACGCAGAGAAGGGACAATACGGCTCTCCCTCCTCCTTCAACCCTCTAAAATAAAAGAATCCCTCAAGCGCAATTCTCCGGCCAGCACAGCACCTACCTGTTCCCGGCCGTGGCTCCTCCTCCCTGAGCAGTGGGGCTCGCTGGACAAGTGTCCTCAGACAGTCCAGAAAGTTTGCGCTGCGGTCCCGGGGACGCCTGCGCGGTACCCCGTGAGGAAAGCCAGGCCGGCTCCTCGCCCTGCGGGCGGCCGCCGCTCGAAAGTCTTGGCCCAGGTCCTCCGGGCCCGGCTCAAACTCAGGAGTGCCCGGGAAGAATGTAGGTCGTGAGAAGGTCGGAACGAAACTTTTCAAAGGTGCGTCAGCCGCTGGCTGAGCCGCGTGGGTCCCGGGCTGCCCCCCGCCTCTCCCTCGTGAGCGCGGGAGGGGCGGAGGCGGGAGCCGGGACCGGGGCGGGGCAGGGGCAGGGGTGGGGCCCAACCTGCCAGGAGGCCTCCGGGAGCGCGCCCCGGCCCCGCCCCGGCCCCGCCCCCGCCGCCACCGGCCCCGCCCCTGCCGCTGGGCCACGCCGCCGCCAGGTGCGCGGGGGACTCAGGCAGCGCCGCGCCGCACGGCCCGCGCCGGTTTCCAAGGTGAAGGAGGAGGAGCCTCTGAGGGAAAGTTTCCATCGAAACTCCAGCTGGGCGCAGTGGAGCCCTCGCGCCCTTGGGGGCTAGCGTTTGGCCAGAGCTACACACTCCTTACTCACGCACGTACACAGCACAGTCGTTCACCGTCCCGCCAAAGGCTCGTCTCTAGGGTTCTGCCGAGTGGAAGGAATCGGACAACGCCGCACGTCACGGGCGTTTTCGATTTCTCACTTCCCGAAGGTTTGACGGCGGCCACTGGCGCAATGGCCCAGCTCTTCTTTCCTTTGCTGACTCCTTCCTTGTGGTGTGAATTTTAAAATGCTGATACCGTCCCAAGAGAGCTGAGTCAAGTGAGGCAAACGTTTGCCTGTTGTTCTCCTGACAGACTCCCTGCAGTGGGCGGGGGAAATGTGGCCTTGGCCGACGTTAATGAAGTGCCAGGATGGAGGGAGGGCGCCTGCTGATTTGTTCTGTTTTACTTTTTAAGGGTAACTATAGCGTTACTGGAGTCGTCTGTGGGTTTGGGGAGTATGTGGCGCGTGTGTGTGTCACACATTCACTGGCAACTCCCGCCAACCCCTTCCCAAGAAATGAAGGCTCTAACGTGGGCTGTTCTACAACAAAGGTGAAACTTCCCCAAATCACGATTCCCCGCAAAATGAGAGAGCAGGTGCAGCATCCATTTCCCCACTACCACGCTTGAGATGGTGGCTTTGGGCACTGCCCGGTGCCCCGACATCCTTCCCAGAGCCCAGCCTGCCCATCTGGGCCTGGCCCTGCGCGGCCGCCTGCCTTTGCATCAGAGACCACAGCTGTGCCATTGCCAAGCTGGGTAGCGCCGCCTTACTTCCCCATTCCTCCATCTCCCACCCGTCTTGCATGCTTGGGTCGCGAAGTGATGGACTTTAAATCCCAGAGGAGGAATGAGAAACTTGGTTAGTGGCTCTCTTGGCATGTTCATAGCCCTGTGGTTGAAGTGGCTGAAACCTGCGGTGAGCCTCAGTCCAAGCAGCTGGGGCCACACCAGTTTGCAAAGGCAGATGTGGCAGTTTTCCACCGCAGCAGCAGCCTGCTGGCGCCTCATCAGATTCTCCTTTGGAAGAATTATCTTCTTCCCTTCATTCTCGGTGAATGGCATCCAGAGATAACCAAAATCAGGTGTATCTAGTTTCAAGTTCTGTCTTGCAACCGTGATAATTGGAAAATGCAAACTTTATACTTTCTTCTCTAGCTGTCTACCACCACTGCTGCGCTAGTGGATGACTGCAGGAACACCGGGTACTTGCCACAAGTATCTCTCCAGATTCATCAGCCTTTCACCTGTGACAAGCGCAGTCAAGAAGTGGCTGCTAAGTAAAAGCTGGGGAAGAACAAGGAAGATAAAGCTCAGAGTAGAAAGCTGTGAAGTTCTGCACAACAGGTCCCCTTGGCCTGCTCTAACAGTTGGAATGTGGGGGAAGCATTCATTTACTCAACAAATATATACTGAGTGCCTTTTGCATGCTAGGCACGCTTCTAGGGGTTGAGGACACAGCAGAGAGCACAAACAACAATTCCAGCCCTCGTGGAGCTTACCTCTTCCAGGTGGGAAAGACAGATGGTAAATGTATAAGGACCATATATGGACTGCTGTATGATTAGAAATGCTATGGAGAGGCTAGGAGTGGTGTCTCATGCCCGTAATCCCGCAGTTTGAGAGGCCAAAGGAGGATTGCTTGAGGCCAGAAGTTGGAGACCCAACGCCACATAGCAAGACCCCCTATCTACAAAAAGTTTAAAAATTAGCCAGGCGTGGTGGCTTGCACCTGTAGTTCTAGCTATCCAGGAGGCTGCGGTGGGAGGATCGCTTGAGCCCACTGCATTCCAGTCTGGGCGACAGAGTGAGACCCTGTCTTGAAAGAAAGAAAGAAATGCTGTGGATAAAAATTAAGCAGAGAGGGTACATAGAACGTATGAGGGGTGCCATGTTCGGAGGGGGTGGTGATCAAGGAAAGCTTCTGGAGGAGGTAACATTTGAGGAAAGACTTGAGGGAGGTTACAGATATCTGAGCAGACAACTTCCCAGGCAGAAAGCATAGCAAATGTAAAGGCCCTGAGGCAGGAGTATGCCTGAGTGTACTAGGAACAATCCAGAAGGCACCATGAAAGAATGGAGAAGATGAAGTCAGTGAAGTGAAAGGTGGGGGTGATGCAGATCAGGTAAGGCTTTTACTCTGAGTGAGTTGGTTGGAGCCACTGGAGGATTTTGTGTAGAAAAGTGACATTTTCTGACATTGTAATTGGATCACTTTGACTGCTGGGTTAAGAATAAACAGTAGGGTTTAAGGGTAGAAGCACAGAGACTGGTTAAGAGGCTACTAAAATAACGTAGGGTCAGCCGGGTGCGGTGGCTCACGCCTGTAATTCCAGCACTTTGGGAGGCCAAGGTGGGTGGGTCACGAGATCAGGAGATCAAGGCCATCCTGGCTAACATCGTGAAACCCTGCCTCTACTAAAAATACAAAAAATTAGCTGGGTGTGGTGGCATGCGCCTGTAGTCCCAGCTACTCAGGAGACTAAGGCAGGAGAATCACTTGAACTCGGGAGGCGGAGGTTGCAGTGATTGGAGGTTGCAGTGAGCCGAGATCGCACCACTGCACTCCAGCCTGGGCGACAGAGCAAGACTCCATCTCAAAAAAAGATAATAATAATAATTGAAGGGCAAGAAAATAGAGATGTGGACCAGAGAAATAGTGGTAGAGATGATAAACTGATGGTTTCCTCAAATTGGATGTGGGGTACAAAGGAAAGGAGATGAGAAGGACTCTGAGGCTTTTGGGCAGCATAAGGATGAAACTGCTATAACAAAGTTGGAGAAGACTTCAAAAGGAGCAGGTTAGGGTAAAATCAAGGCAGGAAAGGAAAGGCACATAATTTGAATGGTCTTCAGTTTCTTCAACTTATAAAATGAAGAAAATAATACCTACTTTGTTAAGATTGTTTTAGGATGACATAAATTAGCATAGCACAATGCCTAATACATGATAGGCACTTAAGAATGTTAGTTCCCTCTCTACAAATATGAATTTCATTCATATCCATTATGCCCTCTGGGAGTGAAACAGACTCATTCTTTTGAGGAAATAAGTCTTGCTAAAGGTAAAAGGGCTGTCTCCTTCTCCCACTCTTGCCATATGACACTGCCTGCTCTCTCTGTCTTCCACCATGAAGACGGGCATAGTAGCTCATGTGGAAGCTTCCTGAGGCCCTCACCCAGAAGCAGATGCTGGAGCCATGCTTGTACAGCTTGCAGAACTGTAAGCCAATTAAAACTCTTTTCTTTATAAATTAAAATAGGTAAATAAAAATAAAGGATAACCAGATGTGGTGGATGGGCCTATAGTCCCAACTGCTTAGGAGGCCGAGGCAGAAGGATCAATTGAGCCCAGGAGGTCGAGGTTGCAGTGAGCTTTGAGTGCCACTGCACGCTAGCCTGGGCAACAGAGTGAGACCCTGTCTCTTCTAAAAAAAAAAAAAAAGTTGAAAAATATCTATTACATGGAAATATATTTATAATATATTATTGTATAAAGTAAGCCTACTATAAAAGTAAGTGTGTAAAGTAAGATTCTCTTTACAAACATTAATAATGATTATCTCAGCCAGGCATGGTAGCTCATGCCTGTAATCCCAGAACTTTGGGAGGCCGAGGCAGGTGGATCACCTGAGGTCAGGAGTTCGAGACCAGCCTGACCAACATGGTGAAACCCCGCCTCTACTAAAAATACAACAATTAGCTGGGCATGGTGGCAGGCGCCTGTAATCCCAGCCACTCGGGGTCTGAAGCAAGAGAATCACTTGAACCTTGGAGGCGGAGGTTGCAGTGAGCCGAGATTGCACCATTGCACTTCAGCCTGGGCAACAAGAGTGAAACTCCATCTCAAAAAAATCATCATCATAATAATGATTATCTCAATACTAGGATAACAGTTTATTTTTATTCTCTGTGCTTTTCTCTACTTCCAAGTTTTCTGCCATAGGAAGGTATCACTTTCTCTTAGGAGTGGAACTGCTGGATGATAGGCTGTATATACAATGAGATTTAGTTGATACTGCCAAACAGTTTTCCAAAGTGATTATACCAATTTATGCTCCCACTGACAACATATAAGAATTCCAATTTGGAGCAATGCGTTTTGTAACAGCATCATCCAGTTAAACAGCAATTAATTTGAACCTACTGCTTTAGAAGTTATAATAATTAAGCAAAAGTTAAAAATAAGTATATTGGTTGTAAATGCATATATTAGTAACAGTAGCCTTTTCTAAATCATGTTTTTTATCAATGTATTTCATTTTATTATTTTTGTTTTGTTTTGTTTTGTTTTGTTTGAGACGGAGTTTCACTCCTTGGCCCAGGCAGTGGTGCGATCTCGGCTCACTCCAACCTCCGCCTTCCAGTTTCAAGCGATTCTCCTGCCTCAGCCTCCTGAGTAGCTGGGATTGCAGGCACCCACCATCATGCCCAGCTAATTGTTGTATTTTTAGTAGAGACGGGGTTTCACCGTGTTGACCAGGCTGGTCTTAAACTCCTGACCTTGTGATCCGCCTGCCTCGGCCTCCCAAAGTGCTGGGATTACAGGCATGAGCCACCATGCCTGGCCCCACTTTATTCATTTTTTATACTCTTCAGCTCTGTTATTATAGTACTTTAAAGCACTGAAATTATATTTCTTTATTGTAGAAGCCAGTCAAGACTTCTCCCTCTTTTTCTTACCACCTTTATTTCCACTTTAAAATGTAATTATATTTGAAATTACATATTTCTCAAATTATTAAACATGTTAAATACTAGATATTCAGGATTACATGAACAAAGGAGAGAAGTATTTCATCATTCACACACACATACATACATACACAAATTCTTTCACAGAGCTCATAGGACTATAGATCGTAACACTCCTATGAGGAAGTGGACAAAGTGCATCATCTGTGTTTAAGAAAAGCAGAAGCTAAAATGCAGCATAGGGAAGTTGTCCCAGATACCTTGGAATTGAAAGTAAAAAGTACATGAAGACATTATCATTTGTAGTCAGATTAAATCTAAATTTAAATTATCTTCTGTAGTTGCTTCTCTTAAAAAAAGAGCTCAAAAATGAACAGTGTGTATTCTGTTATAATAGTAATCATGCTGTCAAGAAATTCTTTTTTCTTTTTTTTTTTTGAGATGGAATGTCGCTCTGTCACCCAGGCTGGAGTGCAGAGGTGCGATCTCGGCTCACTGCAAGCTCCACCTCCTGAGTTCACGCCATTCTTCTGCCTCAGCCTCCCGAGTAGCTGGGACTACAGGCGCCCGCCACCACGCCCAGCTAATTTTGTGTATTTTTAGTAGAGATGGGGTTTCATCGTGTTAGCCAGGATGGTCTGGATCTCCTGACCTTGTGATCCGCCCACCTTGGCCTCCCAAAGTGCTGGGATTACAGGCATGAGCCACCGCACCTGGCCAAGAAATTGTTTTTTCTAACAAGTACAATTAATAAAAATATGTTAGCAGAGAGGGTAGTGGCAGAGATTCCCACAATAGTACCCAGTTCTCAGTCTGGTGGAGTTGGCAGTACATGCTGCAGCATTTTTGCCAAATAGTGGTAATAATGACATGTCCATTGGAGTAGATCTATAATATGATTTGAGTGTTGTTCCTAGTTATATAGCCATCAAGTTTACATAACCTCTGTGGACAACTTTATAGATTCAATAAGCTACTTAATATTATAATAAGTTATTTTCTTTTAAATCAGCTGCATATGTTTTCTGCAGTTTGTAGCAGAACTCTTGACAGAGCTGTATGTTACATTTACTTTTGTCTGTTTTCAATGGCCAAGACATGAAGTACTATTTTGCAAAGTAGTGGTCATAGTGGGTGTATTAGTCCGTTCTCACACTGCTATAAAGATACTACCTGAGACTGAGTGATTTATAAAGGAAAGGGGTTTAATTGACTTACAGTTCTACATGGCTGAGGAAGCCTCAGGAAACTTACAATCATGGTAGAAGGCGAAGGGGAAGCAAGCACCTTCTTCACAAGGCAGCAGGAGAATGAGAGTGTGAGCATCAGATAATGTGAGAACTCACTCACTACCAGGAAAACAGCATGGGTGAAACCCCCCCATGATCCAGTCACCTCCCACCAGGTCCCTCCCTTGATACATGGGGATTACAATTTGAGATGATATTTGGGTGGGGACACAGAGCCAAACCATATCAGTGGGGATCATTGTGCTGTTATCAAACTCAAACCTAAAGGGAATACAAGGTAGACACTACTAGTTGCCTATTCAATTTCCAGTCTCTATTTTTATCTTTCTACCAGAATGCCTTCCTTCCTTTTTTATAGCAGCAAAATGAACCGCCTTTACAACTACAGGTAGTTATATGACACAGTCCAAGCCAATGGAATGTAAGAGGATGTCCTTGCATGTACTTTCAGAAAGCCCAGCTGGCTTGGTTCCATAAATCTTTGCCCTTCTTTCCATCCACTTCTTCCTGCTTGGACATTGGTTACCTGGAGAAGCAGAAGCCATTTTGAGATGATGAAAGCAAAAGTTAAATGTATGAGATGATGGTGCAGAAAGCCAGAAGGGGCCTCCAGAACACTGAGCTTTGTAGAGTCGTGTACCATAGCTGTATTGCCCACCTCTGAACTTCCTGCTGAGATAAAAAACAATCCTTATCTGTTTATACTACTGTTATTTCAGTTTCTTTTAAGTATAGCAAACACATTCCAAATAATACAGCATCTGAAGTTTTTGGTTTTGTTTTTAAATTTTTTTTTAGGGATGGGTTCTGGCTGTGTAGCGGCTAGAGTGTAGTGGCTATGCTTAGGTGCGATCATAGCTCACTACAGCCTCTAACTGGCCTCAAGCAATCCTCCCACCTCAGCTTCCAGGGTAGCTGGGATTACAGGACAGCACCACACTAAAGTTTCTGTTAAATAGAATGTTTGCTGTAGATTTTTAGTTGATGCCCTCTGTTAGATTGAAAACCTTCCTTTATTTTCTTGTGAAATTTCTAAGAGATTTTTAAATCATTAACTGGTATTGAACTTTATAAAATGATTTTTCTGTGTCTGAGATGATCATATGATTATTTTTCCTGTTTATGTCCCTTCATGTGATGATTTTTATTGTAGATCTTCCTTTATTGAACCAAATTTACATTATTTATATTAACCTTATTTGATTGTAATATATTTTTAGTAGGGTATTAGACTCTGTTACCTAACATTTTACTTAGCATTATTTTGCATCTAAGTTCATAAGTAAAATAGGCCTTTTTTTCTTTATGTGACTAGGTATCAACATTATATTGGCCTTATAAATTATGTTGAACACTTTGCCTATTTTTTCTGTTTTTCTAGAGCAACTTGTGTCGTAGGAATCATCAGGCAATAAGATGCAGGGAAAACTCTGGATACTGCATACCCAAAGCTGAATACATTTTTCTTCTTTTTGACACTTTTAATATACATAAAGACAAGTGCACATATTATAAGTATATAGTTCAGTTTATTTCCACAAACTGAATAAACCCATGTAATCAGCACCCAGATCGGGAAACAGAATCTGGAAGCTTCCTTGTGTCCCCTTCCAATCACTATTTCCCCTCACGGTTAATCCTGACTTCTAACTGCATAGATTTGTCTTGTCTATTTTTGTACTTTATATAACTAGAATAATAGAATAGATACTCTTTTGTATCTGTCTCTCTGGTTCTTATTTGTAAGATTTATCCATATTGTTGATGTTGTTGTGCTTATGGGTAGTTTATTATTTGCTGTATATAATATTTCATTGGGTAAATATTCCATGAATTAGTTATCCATTACTACTTGTAAGTGTACAGCTCAGCTTATTTCCACAAGCCGAATAGACCCATGTAATTGATGGTTGTTTGGTGACAGAGAGAAGAGTTTTTTAAAAAATCTTTTAAAATGCATGACAGGAAAGTAGAATTACTTAAGTACTAAAAAAACAATAAGAAGGGGGAAATTAAAGTGGTGTAGCTACTTTGGAAAACAGTCTGATAGTTCCTGAAATAATTAAACATAGAGTTACTATATGACCCAGCAATTGCACTCATAGGCATATATGCAAGACAAAACCTATGTCCACACAAAAGCTTGTACATAAATATTCATAGCAGCATTAGCCACAATATCTAAAGGGTGAAAATAATCCAGATGTCCAACAACTGCTGAATGTTAAACAAAATGTGGTATATCCGTATAATGGAATATTATTTGGCCATAAAAAGGAATGAAGTGGCCGGGCGCCGTGGCTCACACCTATAATCTAGCACTTTGGGAGGCCGAGGCGGGTGGATCACTTGAGGTCAGGAGTTCAAAACCAGCCTGGCCAACATGGTAAAATGCCGTCTCTACTAAAAATACAAAAAAAATTAGCCAGGTGTGGTGGCAGGTCCCTGTAATCCCAGCTACTTGGGAGGCTGAGGCAGGAGAATTGCTTGAACCCGGGAAGCAAAGGTTGCAGTGAGCCAAGATTGTGCCACTATACTCCATCCTGGGTGACAGAGCAAGACTCCATCTCAAAAAAAAAGGAATGAAATATTAATAGGATATACACTGCAATATGGATAAAGCTTGAAAATATTATGTTACATAAAATAAGCCAGGTATGAAAGATATTATTGTATGATTCCATTTATATGAAATGTCCAGAATCAAAATAGGCAAATTCATATAGGCAGAAAGAGGCTTGGGGAGTTAGAGTTAGAGAGGGGAATGGGGCATGACTACTAATGGATACAGGGTTTCTTTCTGGTGTCATGAAAATGCTCTGGAATTAGATAGTAATGATGGCTCTACATGTAAATATACTAAAACCACTCAATGCATACTTTTAAAAAGATGACTTTTACAGTATATGAAATATCTGTCCAATTTTTTTAAAGGAAAGTAGAATAAAAGAGTGCCAGAGCTGGCACTTGTCTGGAAATTATCCACTGATCCTTGGTGGCCTACAGCCTGGGTTACAATGGGTTATAAATGAAGGGACAGGAGACAAACCTTCAGAGGAAGACACTAGGAGAAGGGGGTTGGCAATGGAATCCACAGAGGAAGACAGTGAAGATATGTGCCTTTTTGAGCCTTGGCCCTGGGTGGAATGATTTAAAAAAAAAAAGTTTCCCCTGAAAATCACTAACTCCACACCTAATTTGGAGCCAAAATTAATATTTTCTATGTGGTCCAAAAATACTTCAAAAGTTTAGATCAGACGGGTCCTCGATTGGTTGTACCTCTAGGTGCCCAGCCGGCACAATAAACACAAATCCTGTTGAGGAATGCATTTTAAATCCAGGCTTCAAAGCATTGCCACAGATAAATATGCAAAGAAATTGAATATTATAATTTCCCTTTGGATTTCAGTTTAATCCTGCGTGTTTTAGGAATTTTTTATTGACAGAGCTGTTTAACTCTACCTTTTTGTTATTAACTATTCTAGTGTGCTTGGTTTTTTTTTTTGTTTTTTTTTTTTGAGATGGTGTCTTGCTCTGTCTCCCAGGCTGGAGTGCAGTGGCGCTATCTCGGCCCACTGCAGGCTCTGCCCCCCTGGGGTTCACACCATTCTCCTGCCTCAGCCTTCTGAGTAGCTGGGACTACAGGTGCCTGCCACCTCACCTGGCTAATTTTTTTGTATTTTTAGTAGAGACGGGGTTTCACCGTGTTAGCCAGGATGGTCTCGATCTCTGACCTCGTGATCCGCCCGCCTCGGCCTCCCAAAGTGCTGGGATTACAGGCGTGAGCCACCACGCCCAGCCAACTATTCTAGTGTTTTGTTGTCAGAGAACATACTCTGTGTGATGCTAATTATTTGGAGTTTATAGAGGCTCTTTTGTAACCTAGTCCATAATCAATTAATATAAATGTTCCATGGGTGCTTTAAAAATAGGTATTTTAAAAAATACCTATTTTTAAAGCACCCATGGAACATTTATATTAATTGATTATACATTTATATTAATTGATTATGCATTTATATTATGGATTTATATTATGCATTTATATTAATGTATTATGCATTTATAATTATTGATTACAGGTGTGAGCACTGTGAGATTACACCTGTAATCTTGGCACTTTGGGAGGCCAAGGCGGTTGAATCACTTGAGCCCAGGAGTTTAAGACCAGCCTAGACAACATGGCAAACCCCATTTCTACAAAAAAAAGAGACAAAAATTTTCTGGGCATGGTGACATAGCCTGTAGTCCTAGCTACTTAGGAGGCTGAGGTGGGAGGATTGCTTGAGCCCAGGAAATCGAGGCTGCACACTGTGACTGTGCCACTGCACTCCAGCCTGGGTCACAGAGCAAGATACTGTCTCTTTAAAAAAAAAAAAAATTAGCTTTTCAGGCATGCAAAGTTAAACATACAGAACAATAGAAGATGAAATGTATTAATCTTGTACATTTTGTGTCTTATTTTGTATCTGCCTTATCAAAAATTTTTAAAGGTGTCTTATTAGATATTACCATGTATTATTTTTGATTTTTAAAAATTTTCCCCAGTAGTCTACTAATCCTTGCTCCCTGTACTTTGAATGTATATTTGTTATAATTTGGATGTTTGTCCCTTCCACATCTCCTGTTGAAATGTAATCCCTGATGTTGGAGGTGGAGCCTGGTGGGAAGTGTTGGGTTATGGGGGTGAATCCCTCATTAATGGTTTGGTGCTGTCCTCGAGTAATGAATGAGTTCTCACTCTGTAAGTTCACATGAGATCTGATTGTTTAAAAGAGCCTGGCACTTCCTCCCTCCCTCACTTGCTCCTTCTCTCACCATGTAACACGCTTGTTCCCCTTTACCTTCTGCCATGATTGTAAGCTTCCAGAGGCCCTCACCAAAAGCAAATGCTAGCACTATGCTTTATGTACGCCTGAAGAACCACAAGCTAATTAATCCTCTTTTCTTTATAAATTACCCAGCCTCAGGTATTTCTTTATAGCAACACAATTGGACTAATACAATGTTGTTTAGTGCATATTTCTTCCATCATTAGTGGCACATATGTTTATGATATATTTTCTTGACCTATTTTTTTTTACCAATATGCAGTAACCCACTTTATTCTTTGTATTACTGCTCTCCATGAAAACAGAACCAATTGGATGTGCATATACATAGAAAGAGATGTATTATAAGGAATTGGCTCATGTGATTATGGAGACTGTCAAGTCCAAATCTACTGTATAGGCCAGAAGTCTATAGTTAGGGGATCAGATAAAGTCCAGCAGGCAGAGAATTTCCTCTCACTTGGAAAGGCTGGTCTTTTTGTTCTATCCAGGCCTGCAACTGATTAAATGAGGTTCACCCACATTATGGAGGGCAATCTGCCCCACCCAAAGTTTACTGATTTAAATGTTCATCTCATCCAAAACACCCTCCAAGTTGAAACATAAAATTAGCTATCACATCCGTTGTAACTTTTTTTTTGCCTTAAATTCAAACTGTATATTAAAATTATTACCCCAGTTCTCTTCCAGTTCATATTTTGCTGATTTGCATTTTCTATGCTTATTTTTTACCTCTCTTAAACTGTTTATTTTATGTCTATCCTCTGTAAATGACATATTGCTACATCTAATTTTTAAAAATACATTCTGAGATTCTCAGGTTATGATTTAGAAGTTTAATCTACTCATACATATTCTAATTTCTGATATATTGGCACTCTATTTGCCATCTTTTTCAAGTTTTATTTTTGCCATACTTTCTGTTTTGCCTACATTTTGATAGATCAGATTTTCTTCTGCTTGTTTAAAATTTATGTATTTTGTTTTTATTCTTCAGGTAGTAATCCCTAAGTTTTTTTTTTTTTTTTTAGACATGGTGTCACTCTGTCACCCAGGCTGGAGTGCAGTGGCACAATCATGGCTCACTGCAGCCTCAAACTCCCAGTCTCAAGCAATCCTCCCACCTCAGCCTCCTGAGTACCTGGGACTACAGACATGTGCCACCACACCCAACTAAATTTTTTGAAGTTTTTTGTAGAGATGGGGCAGTAGCCCAGGCTGGTCTCAAACTCCTGGGCTCAAGTGAACCTCTCAACTCAGCCTCCCAAAGTGCAGTGCTGGGATTACAGGTGTGAGCCACTATATCTGGCCCTAACTTACGAAGGACCATATTTACACTTATTTTTCCTTGTCGATGTCTAAAGTTTAGCAACTCTTACCACTCTCTAGATTCTCTATTCATACCTCATCTTCCACCATCAGTGGGTTTTTTTCAATTTTATTTTTTAGTGTTACATAATAATTGTACATATTTGTGGGATACATGTGATGTTTTGATACATGCATACAATGCATAATGATCAAATCAGAATAATTAGGATATCCATCACCTTAAATATTTGTCATTTCTTTGTGTTGAGAACATTTCAAATCTTCTAGCTATTTTGAAATATATGTTACTGTTAGCTATAGTCACCCTACTATGATATTGAACACTAGAACTTATTCCTTATATCTAACCATATTTTTGTACCCATTAACTAATCTCTCTTCATCCGCCATACCCCATTTCCCTCATAGCCTCTGGTAATGGTCATTCTACTCTCTATCTTCATGGGATCAACATTGTTAGCTCCCACATATAAGTGAGAACATGCAGTATTTCTTTCTGTGCCTGGCTTATTTCACTTAATATATGTCCTCTAGTTCTATCCTTGTTGAAGCAAATCACATAATTTATTCTTTTTTATTGCTGAGTCATATTCTATTGTGTATATAAACCACATTTTCCTTATTCATTCAACTATCGATTGGTGCTTAGGTTGCTTCCATATCTTGGCTATTGTGAATAGTGCTGCAATAACCATGTAGTGCAGATATCTCTTTGATATATTGATTTTCTTTCTTTGGAAGATATATGCAGCAGTAGGATTGCTGGGTCATATGGTAGGCCTATTTTTAGTTTTTTGAGGCACCTCCATACTGTTTTTCATAGTGGCCATACTAGCTTACATTCCCACCAACAATGTACTAGTGTTCCCCTTTCTCCGTAACCTCATCAGCATTTTTTTTTTTTTTTTTTTGAGACAGTCTCACTCTGTCGCCCAGGCTGGAGTGCAGTGGCACAATCTCGGCCCACTGCAACCTCTGCCTCCTGGGCTCAAGCCATTCTTGTGCCTCAGCCTCCCGAGTAGCTGGAGTTACAGGCATGCACCACCACACCCAGCTTATTTTTGTAATTTTACTAGAAACGGGGTGTCACCTTATTCGCCAGGCTGGTCTTGAACTCTGACCTCAAGGGATCTGCCTGCCTCGGCCTCCTAAAGTCCTGGGATTACAGGCATGAGCCACCACGCCCAGAAGGATTTGGTTTTTCAGTAAATATAATTTCCATTTTTATTCGGGATTAGATTAGATTTAGATTCAGGGAGCACATGTGCAGGTTTGTTACTTGGGTATATTGTGTGATGTTGAGGTTTGGGGTATGAATGATCCCATCATTCAGGTAGTGAGCATGGTAACCAATAGTGTTTGAACCCTTCTGCCTCCTTCCTCTAGAAGTCCCCAGTGTCTATTGTTGCCATCTTTATGTCCATGAGTACCCAGTGTTTTGCTCTGACTTACAAGTGAGAACATGCTGTGTTTGGTTTTCTGTTCCTGCATTAATTTGCTTAGGATGTGGCTTCCAGCTCCATCCATGTTGCCACAAAGGACATAATTTTATTCTTTTTATGGCTGCATAGTATCCCATGGTGTATATGTGCCACATTTCCTCTATCCAGTCCACCACCGATAGGCACCATGGTTGATTCCATGTCTTTGCTATTGTGAATAGTGCTGCAGTGAACATATGAGTGCATGTGTCTTTTTGGAAAAATGGTTTATTTTCTTTTGGATATGTACCCAATAATGGGATTGCTGGATCAAACGGTAGTTCTGTTTTAAGTTCTTTGACCACTCTCCAAACTGCTTTCCGTAGTAGCTGAACTAATTTACATTCCCACCAACAGTGTATAAGCATTCCCTTTTCTCTGCAGCCTTGCCAACATCTGTCGTTTATTGACTTTTTAATAATTGCCATTATGACTGGTGTGAGATGGTATCTCATTGTGGGTTTGATTTGCATTTATCTTATGATTAGTTACTTTGAGCGTTTTTTCGTGTTTATTGGCCACTTTTATGTCTTCTTTTGAGAAGTGTCTGTTCATGTCTTTTGCCCACTTTTTAATGGGGTTGTTTCTTGCTTGTTGAATTATTTAAGTTCCTTATAGATTCTAGATATTAGATCTTTGTCAGATGTATGTTTGTGAATATTTTCTCTCATTCTGGAGGTTGTTTAGTACATTGACAATTTATTTTGCTGAACAGAAGCTTTTTAGCTTAACTAGTTCTCACTTGTCAATTTTTGCTTTTGTTGCAATTGCTTTTGGGGACTTAGGCATAAATTCTTTTCCAAGGTTGCTATCCAGAATGGAGTTTCCTAGGTTTTCTTCTAGAATTCTTATAGTTTGACATTCTTACATTTAAATCTTTAATCCAGTTTGAGTTAATTTTTGTATATTGTGAAAGTTAGGGGTCCAGTTTCATTCTTCTGCACATGGCTACCACCTAACCCAGCACCATTTATTGAATAGAGAGCCTTTTCTCCATTTTTTTTTTGAGACAGGATCTCACTGTGTCACCCAGGCCAGAGTGCAGTGGCATGATCAGAGCACACTGCAACCTCAGCCTCCTGGGCTCAAGCAATCATCAACCTCAACCTCTCAAGTAGCTGGGACCCTAGGCAAGTACCACTACACCTGGCTTTTTTTTTTTTTTTTTTTTTTTTTAGAGGAAAGGTCTCATTCGCTACATTGCCATTGCCCAGGCTGGTCTTGAATTCCTGATGTCAAGCCATCCTTCTGCCTCAGTCTCCCAAAGTACTGAGATTACAGATGAGAGCCACCACACCTGGCCCCTATTGCTTATTTTTGTCAACATTGTCAAAGACCAGAAGGCTATAGGTGTGCAGCTTGATTTCTAGGTTCTCTGTTCCATTCTATTGGCCTATGTGTCTGTTTTACTACCAGTACCATGCTGTTTAGGTTACTATAGCCTTATAGTATAGTTTGAAGTCAGGTAATGTGATGCCTCAAGCTTGGTTCTTTTTGCTTAGGATTGATTTGCTATTCAGGCTCTTTTTTGGTTCCATATGAACTGTAGAATAGTTTTTCCTAGTTCTGTGAAAAATGACACTTGTAATTTGGTACGAATCATGTTGAATCTGTAGACTGCTTTGGGCAGCATGGCCATTTTAATGATATTGATTCTTCCAATCCATGAGCATGACATGTTTTTTCCATTTGCTTGTGTCATCTATTATTTCTTTTGACAGTGTTTTGTAGTTCTCCTTATAGAGATCTTTCATCTCCTTGGTTTGTTGTATTCCTAGGTATTTTATTTTTTGTGTGGCTAATGTAAATGGGATTGCATTCTTGATTTGGCTCTCAGCTTGAACATTATTGGTGTATGGAAATGCTACTGGTTTTTATAGATTGATTTTGCGTACTGAAACTTTGCTGAAGTCATTTTTTTTATCAGTTCCAGGAGCCTTTTGGTGGAGTCTTTAGGGTTTTCTAGGTACAGAATCATATCGCCACTGAAGACAAATAGTTTGATTTCTTCTTGTTGTATTTGAATGTTTTTTCTTTTTTTCTTTAACCTGGTTGCTCTGGCTAGGACTTCCAGTACTATGTTGAATAGGAGTGGTTAAAATGAGCATCCTTGTCTTGTTCCGGGTCTTAAGGGGAATGCTTCCAGCTTTTGCCCATTCAGTATGATATTGGCTGTGGGTTTGTCATATTATTTTGAGGTATGTTTCTTTGATTCCTAGTTTGCTGAGGGTTTTTTTCATGAAGGGATGTTGGATTTTATCATAGGCTTTTTCCCACACCTATTGAGATGATCACATGAGTTTTGTTTTTAATTCTGTTTTATGTGGTGAATCACACTTATTGATTTGCATATGTTGAACCTACTTTGCATCCCAGCAATGAAGCCTACTTGATCATAGTAAATTAACTTTTTCATATGCTGCTGGATTTGGTTTATTGTATTTTGTTGAACAATTTAGCGTCTGTGTTCGTTAGGGATATTGGCATATAGTTTTCTTTTTTCATTGTGTCTTTTTGATAATATTTTAATTGGGGTGAGATAATATCTCACTGTGGTTTTGATTTGCATTTCCCTGATCATTAGTGATGTTGAGCATTTTTTAATATACCTGTTGGCTATTTTATGTCCTCTTTTGTAAAAATATCTATTCAGATAATTTGCTTATTTTTAAATGAGATTATTATTACTATTTGTTATTGAGTTGTTTGAGCTCCTTATATATTCTGGTTATTAATCCCCTGTCAGATGAATAGTTTATAAATATTTTCTCTTATTCTGCAGGTTGTCTCTTCACTCTGTTGATTATTTCCTTTGTTGTGCAGAAGCATTTTAACTTGGTATAATCTTATTTGTCTATTTTTGCTTTTGTTGCCTATAGTTTTGATGTCTTACCCAAATAATCTTTGTGCAGACCAATATCCTGAAGGATTTCTCCGTTTTCTTCTAGTGGTTTCATAGTTTCAGACCTTACATTTAAGTCTTTAATCCATCTTTTTGTATGTGGTAAAAGATAGGGGTCTAGTTCATTCTTCTGCATAGAGATGTTCAGTTTTCCAAGCACCATTACTGAAGAGAGTATCCTTTCCTCAATGTGTATTTTTGGCATCTTTCTCAAAAATGAGTTGGCCATAAATGCACGGATTTATTTCTGAGTTCTCTATTCTGTTCCATTGGTCTATGTGTCTGTTTTTATGCCAGTACCATGCTGTTTTTGTTTCTATAGCTTTTTAGTATGTTTTGAAGTTTTGTAGTGTGATACCTCCAACTTTGTTCCTTTTTTCTCAGGAACAACTTTGTTTCTTTTTGCTCAGGGTCTTTTGTGGTTTCATACAAATTTTAGAATTGCCTTTTCTATTTCTGTGAAAAATGTCATTGGTATTTTGATAGGGATTTCATTGAATCTGTAGGTTGCTTTGGGTAGTATGGACATTTTAAAAATATTAGTACTTCCAATCCATGAGCATTAGATATCTGTCCTTTTTGTGTGTGTGTCCTCTTTAATGTTTTTCATCAGTGTTTTATAGTTTGCCTTGTAGAGATCTTTTACTTCTTTGGTTAAATTTATTCCTAGGTATTTTTTTTGTAGCTATTGTAAATAGGATTGCTTTCTTGATTTCTTTTTTAGATTGTTCACTGTTGATGTAGATAAATGCTACTGATTTTTGTTGATTTATCTTTGTTGATTCGCATCTTTACTGAATTCATTTATCAGTTAATTCCAGGTTGTTTTGCCAGTCCTCTCTGGCATCTCCAAAATTTTTTGTACATGAGCAGGAGCCAGAGCCATGCTTATTTCACCATCTTACTTGGAACCAGAAGTCTCTGGTGTAATGCATGAAACATTCATGCAAGGACATTTACATAATTATGAACACATGCCTTAAGAATTAAGTGGTAGGCCATATATTTCTTTCCTTTTATCTTTCTTTTTTTTTTTTTTTTTTTTTGACATGAGGTCTCACTCTGTTACCCAGGCTGGAGTACAGTGGCACAATCTCGGCTCACCTCCACCTCCTGGGCTCAAGCAATCCTCCCACCTCGGCCTCCCTAATAGCTGGCACCCCAGGTGCATGCCACCACACCCAGCTACTTTTTGTATTTTGGGTAGAGATGGGATTTCACCATGTTGCTCAGGCTGGCCTCGAGCTCCTGAGCTCAAGCAATCCGCCTGCCTTGGCTCCCAAAGTGCTAGGATTACAGGCATGAGCCATTGTGCCCAACCATTTATTTATTTATTTATTTATTTATTTATTTATTTATTTATTTTTATTTTCTTTCTTCCTTTCTTCTTTCCTCCCTTTTTTTTTCCAAACATTGCATTAGGCCTTAAGAGAGCCATAAAAATGAACACAATATTATCTTTACCATCATAATCCGGTAAGGAAAATAAACTGTCTAATCACTATAAACAAGGAATAATATGAATTAGAGTTATAAGGAATTTTTAAAAGGGGAGAAATTTATCTGGGGCTAAGACTGGGAAGACCTAATAGAATAGTATTTGACCAAAATCTGATGGACTTTATAGATTTTCAACAGGTCAAGATTGGAAAAGAAGGTATTTCCTGTTTAAAAGAAATACCAACAGTGACATGAAGCTAAAAGGCATATTCAGGGAATGGGAAATAGAATCCAATTGGACCAAAAAGGAGTAAACAAATAGATTTGCAAGAGTTAGTATAAATTAGGAGTACCCGGATACATATATGATATTTACTCCATGTCCTTGGCTGGATATATGTAAAGCTCTAAATTGATAAGACTGGTTTTTATGTTTAATTCATAGAGTACCTCATTGTTTTATGGTCACAGTTCTTACATGATAGCCACAAAGCCCTATGACCTCTTTCTCATTGAAACATCCGTGAATATTTGGTTCATTATCCCAGATGATATCTTTAAGACCCTTTATCCAGCTGGCTGACAGGATATGATCTCTGTTGAAAACGGAAAAATTCAAATACCCTAAAATGGATATTTAGATGTTCCCTTTCTCTAATCATCCCATTATTATTATAGAAAAAGTTAGTCCTACCGAATTTTCTCTTTAGAAAGCTAAGCAGATAAGTTCAGTGTTTCCCAGTGCCTTGCACATTTCTTGGTGATTGAGCAATTATTGAGGCTAATTAAATTATCTTTCTAAGCTTTTAATATATTACCCTAGAGTCACAAGGCAAATTCTTTCCCCCTCCTTTAAAAAAGATGGATGTTATATTTGCTCTTCCCTAGGAATGCTTTTATCCTATTGTTATTGGTGCTATTGGTGGATCTGCTGTCATGTAGTCCCATTTTTTAAAGTTTCTCTGCTCTTAGCCTTTCCTGATATGGTCCAGTTTTTACTTTAACATTATTCAAGCTTTCATGACATCTGAGAGTATTTTTTTTTCTTTTCGTGGAAGGCACCTACTCTAACCAACTGGTGATAAACTTTTTCTTAAAAATAGTCATGAAAAACTCTAGCATTTTCCAAATCATCTACCCCTCCTTTTGTTCTTTATTTTGTCTGTTGTTATAGTCTAAAGCAATGGTCCCCAACCCATGGGCCATGGACTGGTAGTGGGGGCATTAGATTCTCATAGGAGTGCAAACCCTGTTGTGAAGTGCACATGCAAAGGATCTAGGTTGCACACTCCTTATGAGAATCTAATGCCTGATGATCTGAGGTGGAGCTGAGGCAGTGATGCTAGCACTGGGAAGTGGCTGCAAATACAGATTAACATTGGCAGAAAGGTTTGACTGCACAAAGATCACAATAAATCAATTTCTTGCAGACTCATATCGAAACCTTATCAGTGAGTGGCAAGTGACAATTAAGCTGCATCTGATGACAAGCTTTATAGAGGCAAGTGAGTTGATGTGCTTCAATTGTACAGCTGCATCTGGTGGCAAGTTTTAAGTCAGAATCCAACACTTATTTTAGTCTGTGTGTGGCCCGCCCATTTTATTTACCACTTCCATCTATTATTTTATTTGTTATTATTTTATTTACCACTTCCACACTGTGCACTTGTCTCAGTCGCAGTTTTAGTAAGCCCACGAGCTAACCCTAGCCAGAAATGAGTAAAAACAAACATCACTGGAGAACTTCCTTGAAAAGGGGGAAAGACCCAATCATGAGACAGCAGAAGACTCTAAGACTACCAACAAAAAGAAAGCTGCATTTAAAAGAAAGTATCAAGAGTGCTACTTAAATTACAGGTTCATTGCAACAGGTGATTCACATTCTCCAAACCCATTTTGTATAATATGTGACCAAAGCCATTAAACCTTCAAAACTGCTTTGCCACATGGAGACCATGCACCCTGCATTAAAAGACAAGCCTTTGGAGTTTTTCAAAAGAAAAAAACGTGAACATGAAGAACCGGAGCAATTATTGAAGGCCACCCCTTCATCAAATGTGTCTGCACTGAAAGCATCATTCTTTGTGGCTAACTATGTTGCTAAAGCTAAGAACCCCTTTACTATTGGTGAAGAGTTGATCCTGTCTGCTGCTAAGGATATTTGTCATGAACTTGTAGGAGAGGCTTCAGTTCAAATGTGTTCCTCTTTTGGATAGCACTCAACTGGATGAATCGATTAAATAGCAGAGGATATTGAGGCACAATTGTTAGAGAGTATTAATGAGTCACCATGGCACAGAATCCAGGTTGACCAGTCTACCAATGTTGACAAGGCAACAATGCTTGTTTTTGTGCCATGTATTTTTCAGGAGGATGTGCATTAGGATATATTATGTGCACTTTTGTTGCCAACAAACAGCACAACTGCAGAACTATTCAAATCTTTGATAACATATCAGGAAAACTGAATTGGTCATTTTATGTCCATATGTGCATGGATGGAGCAACTGTCATGGCTGGACGGCTTTCTGGTTTCACTATTCAGGTCAAACAGGCCGCTTCTCAATGTGAGTCTATACACCGTGTCATCCATAGAAAAATGCTGGCTAGGTGAAAAGTGTCACCTGAACTTAACAACATTTTGCAGGATGTGATTAAAATTATCAACCACATTAAAGTATATGACCTTAGTTCATGTCCATTTACACAACTCTGTGAGGAGATGGATGCAGAGCACACACATCTTCTCTTGTAACAGAAGTGAGATGGCTTTCTAGTGGTAGATCACTGGCCAGAGTTTTTGAGTTTCAAGAGCCACTCCAGAGATTTCTTTTAGAAAAACAGTCACCACTGGCAGAACATTCCAGCGACACAGAATGGGTCACAAAACTTGCTTATTTGTTAGACATATTTAACCTGCTCAGCGAGCTCAATCTGTCACTTCAGCGGAGAATGCAAACTTTGTTAAAGTCAACAGATAAAGTGGCTGCATTCAAAGCCAAACTGGAATTATAAGGGCGATGAGTGAACATTGGGCTTTCTAACATGTTTTTAACATTAGCAGAGATTTTTGAGGGAGATTGAGCCAGGGCCTTCTTTTTCCTAGCTGGTGCGTGATCACCTATCTCAACTTTTAAAAGAGTTTGAGCATTACTTTCCAACCACAAACGACCCCCTAACTGGGAAAGAATAGATCCACGCCCCATTTGTGAATAAGTCAGGTAAATCAACTTTGTCCGTCCTGGAAGAGGATGAACTCCTTGAGATTGCAAATGTCGGTGGCCTCAAAAGTATATTTGAGATTACTTCAAATCTCCATACGTTCTGGATTAAAGTGAAAGCAGAATATACTGAGATTGCCACAAAAGCACTAAAAAGCCTGCTTCTATTCCCAACATCCTATCTTTGTGAAGTAGGGTTTTCTGCTGTGACAGCAACCAAAACGAGATTGCAGAGTAGACTGGACATAAGCAACACACTTCGGGTGTCACAGTCTCCCATCATCCGTGGATGGGACCATCTGGTTGCAGGAAAACAAGCTCAGGGCTTCCACTGATTCTACATTATGGTGAGTTGTATAATTATTTCATTATACATTGCAATGTATTAATAATAGAAATAAAGTGCACAATAAATGTAATGCACTTGAATCATCCCGAAACCATCCCCCCACCTCCACCCCAGTCCGTGGAAAAATTGTCTTCCACAAAACCAGTCCCTGGTGCCGAAAAGGTTGGGGACCACTGATCTAAAGAATGCTTGTCAGTTATCTTTTAGGTTTCTCACATATTGCATCCTCTTTGTGCCTTACTACATACATTTCATACTGGATGCTTTATTTTCAGTCCTCAGCTACAAAATGACACATTAAACTCAGATACTTAAGAAACTGAGAGCCAGTTTCAAGAGGTTTCTCTGAGTAGGCAGTGAGAGATTATAATTAAGCTGCTATGTGCTTTTAAAAAGGAGATTTTCAACAGAAAATTATAGCCACAGTGAACTATTGATTACTCACAGGATAAAACTGTATGAATAATTAAAATCTACAGGTTATCCTAATAAAATCTGTTTCCCTCTATGCCACTAGCCCGTATTTCCTACCAACCATTCCCATCACCATAATTCACAACTCTGATCATCCAAAATTTAAAAATGTGGCAGAATTATAAAATTCACTGTTGTAGGTAGAAAAGGAAATATAGTTTATAAATCAAATGTATTCATATGAAGGATTATGGGAACTCATATAAAAACACATCCACATATCCAAATACGTGCATGCTGGGAATCATTCAGTAGGACATTTTATTCAATTGAAAAATAAAAACAGATACCAGACTGAAACCATGTAAAAAGGAAAACATTAAAAAAAAGTCCTATCAAATCAAAAATCAGTTTGAAAGTGTGCTGACAATTCAAGAATAAGGAATAATAGGAAACACCTGTGATCTGTGGGAGTCAGTGTTTAAAAGATAGTATGAAAGAGTGGTTCACAAAGTGTGCATTGTCCTCTCTACCCATAACAGCATACTATCTTCTGTGAACTTGCTAGAAATGGAAGTTCTTGGGTCCTGTCCTAGACCTACCAATTAGAAACTTCGAGGGTAGGGCCCAGCAATTAATGTTTTAACAAGTCAGGTGACTCTGATGCACAGTAAAGTTTGGGAACCGCTGGTGTAAAATCCAGGGGAAAAATATTTAAAGGGCATCTCTTTATCATATCCAATCTATATTCCTCTAAATCTAAATAGTCATGGGATTTGGCTATCCATAGCTTATCTATGACCTTGTAAAGTGAAAACTATAAGATCTGCCACAAAAAAGCAAGCACGATGTCCTGTTATCAAAATAATTCCTGAACTAAACATATCAGGTTTGCTGCTCTGTATCTCAGTCATCAGGGCTTAATTCTGTAACATAAACAAGCAGCTCTTCTTATTCCTTTCTTAATCCTCTTACCCCCTCGACAGGTTTCTCTGTGTCTACAGTCTTTGACAATGAATTTCAGTCTGTAATTGTTTTACTGGCCAGAATTCATGAAATTGTAATTGTTGAACAGTGATATTTCCAAATCTAAGTAGTTTAAGAAAGAAATAGGGAGCCTTATGTATGGCATGGATAATCAGTTCTGAAATATAAAGTTATATTTTTTAAAATTCTAAATGTTTTTACAGTTCTTTAACATATTTCTTTTGCCAATACATTTTACTTTTGAATGTTCCATGGAGTCAGAAGAGGATACTATTAAGATAAAACACTTGCCATAGGGTTGAAAAACTAACTATTGGATAGTATGCTCAGTACATGGGTGATGGGATCAGTCATACCCCAAACCTCAGCATCACACACTATTCCCATGTAACAAACCTGTACATGTGCCCCCTGGATCTAAAATAAAAGGTTTTTTTTGTTTGTTGGTTTTTGTTTTGTTTTGTTTTGTTTTGTTTTGTTTTTTGAGAGAGAGTCTTGCTCTGTCACCCAGGCTGGAGTGCAGTGGTGCAATCTCGGCTCACTGCAACCTCCACCTCCTGGGTTCAAGCAATTCTCCTGCCTCAGCCTCCTGAGCAGCTGGGATTACAGGCATATGCCAGCACACCCAGCTAATTTTTGTATTTTTAGTAAAGACAGAGTTTCACCACATTGGCCAGGCTGGTCCCGAACTCCCGACCTCAAGTGATCCACCCACCTCAGCCTCCCAAAGTGCTGGGATTACAGGTGTGAGCCACTGTGCCCAGCCGAAAATAAAAGTGTTTTAATTAAAAAACAAACACACACTTGCCATTATGTATCAAAGGGGAATGTGATATACTTATAAAAATAATACCATAGGCAGTTTATAATTTAAGAGTTCTTCAAAAATATATAAATCCTTGAAGTCAGATTCCCTCTAATATTTTGAAATATTGGAGAAGGCAATACATTGAAATAGAAACATATTGGAATGCATGCTTTTTCTGCTCTTAAATCTACAAGCTGCCTTTACAACAATAAGTAAAGCAAATAAAAAGCAACATCTGTGATCATTACCCAGTAAACTCTTGCTTAATTTTGTAATGGTGGGAGTCTCTCTAGTACAATGACTCTCATCTTTGGTTGCATATCAGAGTCACCCAGAGAGCCTGTAAAAGCACCAATGCTCAGGCAGTACCCCAAAATAATTAAATGAAAATCTCTGGGGGCGAAACCTAGATATCAGTATCTTTTAAAGCTTCCCCAGGAATGCTAGGGCAGCCAAAGTTGAGAACCAGTGTTCAAGTTGATCACAGCTCTTTCACAGAAAGGATTATATTTAATGCAGTTAACATATAGAATCTGAGGATGTGAATGAAGCATCTGTTGATTATTATTATTGGCAACTACATCCTTAGCTCACAATCATTTTATGTCACTTCATTTACTCAAAAACTTAAGTGGTTATAGAAAATAACTCAAAATGGATCAAAGATTTAACCATAAAAGCTAAAACAATAAAACTCTTAGAAAAAAAAACATAGGACAAAGCTTCATGACATTGGATTTAGTAATGATTTCTTGGCTATGACACTGAAAGCATATGCAACAAAGGTAAAAATAGGTAAATTGGACTCTATAAAAATTAAAAACTTCTGCATATCAAAGGACATAATCAACAGAGTGAAAAAACAACCTATTGATGAAAATAGTATAAACTATATATCTGATAAGAGATTAATACCCAAAATATAAAAAGAATTCTTACAACTCAACAACAACAACAAACTGATTACAAAATGGGCAAAAGACTTGATTAGGCATTCTCCAAAGAATATATATATAAACGGTCAATAAAATGAAAAAATGCTCAACTCCAGTAATCATCAGGGAAATGCAAGTCAAAACTACAATGAGATAGCACTTCACACCCATTAGGATGGCTACTATCAAAAAAACAGAAAATAACAAATATTGGCAAGGATATAAAGAAATTGGTACCCTTATGCAGTTTGGGCATATATAAAATGGTGTAGATACTATGGAAAACAATATGGTGGTTTCTCAAAAAATTAAAAATAGAATTAGCATATGATCCAGAAATTCTAACTCTGGGTATATACCCCCCAAAATTAATAGCAGTATCTCGAAGAGATATTTATACACTGATGTTTACAGCAACATTATTCACAATAGCCAAAAGGTGAAAGGAATCCAGGTGTCCGTCAACAGATGAATGAACAAAATGTGTACAGACATACAATGGAATATTATTCAGCCTTAAAAAGGAAGAAAACTCTGACACATGTTATGATATGGATGAACTTTCAAAACATTATTCTAAGTGAAATAAACTGGTCACAAATAGACAAATGCTATATGATTCCATGTATATGAGGTCAAATTCATAGAGAAAGAAAGTAGAATAGTGGTTGGCAAGTGCTGGGGAGAGTTGTTTATTTTTTTATTATTACTTGTATAAATTTAAGAGCAGTTTTTGTTACATGGATATATTGCATAGTGTTAAAATCCGGGCTTTTAGTGTATCCATCAGGTGAATAATATACATTGTACCCATTTAAGTTATTTTTCATTATCCACACCCTTCCAACCGCTATACCCTTCTGAGTCTCCAATGTCTAGTTCTTTTTGTTTGAGTTGTTTCACCTAAGATAATGGCCTCCAGTTCTACCCATATTGCTGCAAAAGACATGATTTCATTCCTTTTCTTTCTTTCTTTCTTTCTTTTATTTTCTTTTTTCTTTCTTTTTTTTTTTTTTTTTTTTAGGCAAGGTCTTGCTCTGTCCCCCAGGCTGGAGTGTAGTGGCACAATCACAGCTCACTACAGTCTTGACCTCCTGGGCTCAAGCAATCCACCCACCTCAGCCTCCCAAGAAGCTGGAACTACAGGTGGGTGCCATCACGCCCAGCTTTTTTGTATTTTTTGTAGAGATGGGGTTTGTTGCCCAGGCTCGTCTGTAACTCCTGGACTCAAGCAATCTTCCTGCGTCAGCCTCCCAAAGTACTGGGATTATAGGCGTGAGCCACTGCATCCAGCCTCCTTCCTTTGTATGGCTGAATAGAATTCCACTGTGTATACATACCACATTTTCTGTATCCAGTCATCTGTTGATGGACACTTAGGTTGATTCCATATCTTTGCTATTGTGAATAGTGCTGCAATAAACATATAAGTACAAGTATCTTTTTTGTATAATTATTTCTTTTCCTTGGGGTAGATACCCAGTAGTGTGATTTCTGGGTTAAATGGTAGTTCTATTTGCAGTTCTTTGAGAAACCTCCATACTGTTTTCCATAGAGGCTGTACTAACTTACATTCCCACCAATAGTGTATAAGTGCTCCCTTTTCTCTGCATCCTTGCCAACATCTGTTATTTTCTGTCTTTTTAATAATAGCCATTCTGACTGGTATAAGATGATATCTCATTGTGATTTTAATTTGCACTTTTCTGCCGATTAGTGATGTTAAGCATTTTTTGGAGTTGAGATTTTTGTTGAGTTGTTTGAGTTCCTTATAAATTCTGGATATTAGTCCCCTGTCAAATGGATAGTTTGTAAATATTTTATCCCATTCCACAGGCTGTCTGTTCATTCTGTTGATTATTTCTTTTGCCATGCAGAAGCTTTTTAGTTTAATTAAGTCCCATTTATCTATTTTTGGTTTTGTTGCTTGTGCTTTTTAGGTCTTAGTCATGAACTTTTTGCCTAGGCCAATATACAGAATTTTCTTTAGTATTTTTATCATTTCAGGTCTTACATTTAAGTTTTTAATCTACCTTGAGTTGATTTTTGTATATGGTGAAAGATAGGGATCCAGTTTCATTCTTCTGCATACAGCAATCCAATTTTCCCAGCATCATATATTGAAAAAGGTGTCTTTTGCCAGTGTATCTTCTTGTCAACTTTGTCAAAGATCAATTGTAGATATGTAGCTTAATTTCTGGGTTCTCTATTCTGTTCCATTGATCTATTTTTATACAAATTCCTTGCTGTTCGAGTTACTACACACTTGTAGTATAATTTGAAGTCAGGTAATGTGATACCTCCAGCTTTTTTTTTTTTTTTTTCTCTTCGGAGTTTTGTTCTTCTTGCCCAGGCTGGAGTGCAATGGCATGATCTCTGCTCACTGAAACCTCTGCCTCCTGGGTACAAGCGATTCTCCTGCCTCAGCCTCCCAAGTAGCTGGGATTACAGGTGCCGGCGACCACACCAGGCTAATTTTTTTGTACATTTAGTAGAGACGGGGTTTCACCATGTTGGCCAGGCTGGTATCGGACTCCTGACCTCAGGTGATCCACCCACCTCGGCCTCCCAAACTGCTGGGATTACAGGCATGAGCCACCATCACCAGCCTACCTCCAGCTTTGCTCTTTTTACTTAGGATTGCTTCAGTTATTTGGGCTCTTTTTTGGTGCCATATGAATTTTAGGATTGTTTATTTGTAATTCTGTGAAAAAAAATGACATTGGTTTTTTGTGGAGACTGCATAGAATCTGTAGATGGCTCTGGGCAATAGGTCATTTTAATGATATTAAATTCTTCTGATCCGTGAGCATGGGATGTTTTTTCATTTGTGTTACCTGCAATTTCATCAGTGTTTTATAGTTTTCTTTGTGGAGATAATTCACCTCCTTAAATATATTTCTAGGTAGTTTTTGTAGTTATTGTAAATGCGATTGCCGTTTGGATTTGGCTCTCAGCTTGAACATTATTGGTGTATAGAAATGCTATCGATTTTGGTGCACTGATTTTGTATCCTGAAACTTTATTGAATCCATTTATCAAATCTACCAGTTTTTTGGTGATGTCTTTAGGGTTTTCTAGATCATATCATCAGTGAACAGAGATAATTCAACTTTCTCTTTTCCAATCTTGATACCTCTTATTTCTTTCTTTTGACTGATTGCTCTGGCTGGGACTTGCGGTACTATGTTGAGTAGGAGTGATAAAAGCAGGCATCCTTGTCTTGTTCCAGTCTTAGAGAGAATGCTTTCAACTTTTCTTTGTTGAGCCTATTGTTGGCTGTGGGTTTGTTGTACATAGCCTTTTCTATTTTGAGGTATGTTTATTCTATGCCTAGTTGGTTGACTGTTTTTATCATGAAGGAATGTTGGCTTTTATAAAATTCTTTTTCTGCATATACTGAGGTGATCATATGGTTTTAGCCATTCGTTCCATTTATATGATAAATCACAATTGTTTATTTGTGTATGTTGACCCATCCTTGCATCCTAGGTATAAAACCCACTTGATCATGGTGTATTACCTTTTGTTGTGCTATTGGATTTGGTTTTCTAGTATTTTGTTGAGGATGTTTGCATCTATATACATCAGGGTAATTGGGCTGTCGTATTTTGTGTTGTGTCCTTGTCTGGTTTTGGTATCAGGGTGATACTGCCTTTGTAGAATGAATTAGGGATAATTCCCTCCTCCTCAGATTTTGGAACAGTTTCAGGAAGATTGGTACCCGTTCTCTTTGTACATTTGGTAGAATTTGGCTATGAATTCATTTGGTCCTGGATTTTTTTTGTTGGGAGATTTTTTATTACTGATTCAATTTTTCTACTCATCATTAGCCTGTTAGGGTTTCTGTTTCTTCCTAGTTCAATCTTGGTAGGTTGTGTGTTTCCAGGAATTTATCAGTTTCCTCTAGGTTTTCTAGGGCATGAGTGTATGGTTCTTAATAGTCTCTGATGATCTTTTGTATTTCTGTGGTGTCAGTTGTAATATCTCCTTTTTCATTTCTAATTTTGTTTATTTGAATCTTCTCTCTTCTTTTTCTGGTTAGTCTAGCTAGTGGTTTATCAATTTTGCTTATCTTTTTGAAAAGCCAGTGTTTTGTTTTGTTGATACTTAGTGTTGTTCTGGGGTCTCTATTTCTCTTAGTTCTATTCTGATCTTTGTTATTTCTTTTCTTCCACTAACTTTAGGTTTGATTTGTTCTTATTTTTTCTAGTTCCTTGAGGTGCAATGTTAGATTGTTAACTTGTGATCTGTCGATTGTTTTGATATAGGTATTTAATTCTACAAACTACCCTCTTAGCACTGCTTTTGCTCTATCTCAAAGGTTTTGGTATGTTGTTTCCATTTTCATTCATTTCAAAAAAAAAGGATTTCCATCTTAATTTATTTCTTTTTTTCCATCTGAATTTCTTCATTAACTCAATGATTGTTCAGAAGCATGTTGTTTAATTTCCACATATTTTTATAGTTGCTGAAGTTCCTCTTGGTATGGATTTCTAGTTTTATTCAGCCATGATCTGAAAAGATGCATGATATTTTTTAAAAAAAAAAATTTTTTTTTGAGACGGAGTCTCGCTCTGTCGCCCAGGCTTGAGTGCAGTGGTGCGATCTCAGCTCACTGCAAACTCTGCCTCCCGGGTTCACGCCATTCTCCTGCCTCAGCCTCCCGAGTAGCTGGGACTACAGGCACCCGCCACCATGCCTGGCCAATTTTTTGTATTTTTAATAGAGACGGGGTTTCACCGTGTTAGCCAGGATGGTCTCAATCTCCTGACCTCGCGATCCTCCTGCCTCGGCCTCCCAAAGTGCTGGGATTACAGGCATGAGCCACCGATATTATTTCAACTTTTTAAAATTTGTTGAGACTTGTATTGTGACCTAATATATGGTTTATCTTGGAGACTATCCCATGTGCTGATGACAAGAATGTATATTCTGTAGTTGTTGGGTAAAATGTTCTGTAAATGTCTCTTAGGTCCATTTGGTCTAAAGTGCAATTTAAGTTCAATGTTTCTTTGTTGATTTCCTGTCTCATGATCTGTCTGTTGCTGTGAGTGGGGTGTTGATGTCTCCAAGTTTTATTGTATTACTGCCTGTCTCTTTTTTAGATCTGGTAATATTTGTTTTATGAATCTGGGTACTCTGGTTTTGCATGCATATATATTTAAGATTGTTATATCCTCTTGTTGAATCGATCCTTTTATCTTTGTATAATGACCTTTTTTTTTTTTAACTGTTTTTGATTTAAAGTCTGTTTTATCTGATATATATCCTGCTTGCTTTTGGCTTCCATTGTGTGGGGTATCTTTTTCCACTCTTTTACTTTCATTCTAAATGTGTCTTTACAGGGAAGGCGAGTGTTTTGTAAGCAGCATATAGTTCAATCATGTTTTCTAAGCTATTCTACTAGTCTGTGTCTTTTAAATGGAGCACATTTCTGCAAAATGAAGCTGATATTCAATGAGATGAAGAATCAAATGGGAGAATCAAATGTGATTTTAATCACAATTGGAACTGCATTACAAAATGCTTAACATCTCTAGTCTGATCATTATTGTGCATGCCTTCTGATGTATATATGGAATAATTTCTCTAGGGAAATAGTTTTCAACCAAGTGGCCCCACCCTGCTTCTCAAACTTTAATATGTTTACAAATCACCTGAGATTTTGTTAAAACACAGGTTCTGATTCTCTAGGTTTGGGGTGGGGACCTACCTTTTATACTTCCTTTTTTTTTTTTCTTTGACACAGTCCTGCTGTGCAGTGGAGCGATCACGACTCACTGCAGCCTCATCCTCCCAGGCTCAAGTGATCCTCCCACCTCAGCTCCCCCAGTAGCTGGGCCTGTAGGTCGCCACCACGACTGGCTAATTTTTTTTTTTTCATTTTTTGTAGAGACAGAGTTTTGCCATGTTTCCCAGGCTGCTCTCCAACTCCTGGGCCCAAGTGATCCACATGCCTGAGCCTCCCTAAGTGCTGGGATTCCAGGTGTGAGCCACCGCACTCAGCCTACCTTTTACATTTCTAACAAGCTCCCAGGTGACACTGATGCTGCTGGTCCAAGGACCACATTTTGAATATCAAGACATTAGGGCGCCTTATGACTGGGGGCAGTGGCTCGTGCCTGTCATCCCAGCACTTTGAGAGGCCAAAGGGGGTGGGTAACTTGAGGCCAGAAGTTTGGGACTGGCCAACATGGTTGGCCAACATGGTGAAACTTCATCTCTACTAAAAATAACAAAATTAGCTGGGTGTGGTGGTGTGCACCTGTAATCTCTTCTACTCTAGCGGCTGAAGCATGAGAATCGCTTGAACCCGGGAGGCAAAGGTTGCAGTGAGCCGAGACCATGCCACTGCACTGCAGCCTAGGTGACAGAGTGAGACCATCTTTAAAAAAAAAAAAAGACATTAGGGCATGTTAAAATTTGTGGGAGGATTTTTCACTGTTACAATGACAGGGAACACTCCTGGCAACTAGTGGTGAAGAGCCTGGATGTTAAACTTCCCGCAATGTGCTGGAAAGTTCTACATAATGAATAATTGTACCACCCGAAAATACCAATAGCTTCTTTCTTAAGAAATAGTGCCCTTATTCCTAGTGACATCCAAGAATGTGAGGGCACTGAGAAGTAAAAAAGTAAGGAAGTAGCTATCCAGAGGCACATCAGCAAGAACACAAGAGACTGGAGAGGCAGAGAGTGGAGTTGGCAGGCAGAGAGGACAGCCAGTGTGTTGGCAATTGGTTATATTGAGGAAATAAGTAAATCAATTGAGTGAATAAGTAAATACATTGAAAAAGTTGGAGAAAGTACTTAAAAACATGGAAAGAAGGAACCCTAGAAAGAAGCCTATTGGATTAAAACTGCAGGAATCATATAAACTCATGTTTTTATATGTATATAGAAAGATTTAGAGATAGTTTTAGGTGTGTGTGTATGTGTGTGTGTGTGTGTACACACACATATATTTACTAGCTTTGTCCACTAAGAAGGCCTAAAAGCAATGCCCCTCTCCATCTCCTAGTGGCAATGAGCACACCAAGACTCAGTTCTTGGTTTCTAAATACCATCCTTCACTGAAAGAAACTTAGGACTTCTTGGAGAAATGGATGATTCTAGGCTGGGGCAGGAAAGGCACAGGATAAGCCTAGAATATCTTGTGTCAAAAACTTAGGAAGATGAGCCTAGAATATCTTGTGCTCAAAAAATAATTGGAATATGTCAAGAAGACACAGGAGCCACCTCGAAGGTGTTCCCACTCAGTAAATTTGGTACAATTTGAACATCAAAGAAAAAAACAAGATAAGGAACAAATACATTTTTAAAAATAGAAACAAGTGAGTCCATACATATAATAAATAAGTGGAAAGCTCTTCCTTACAATAGAATGCTAAATGATAAATATACAAGGAATGGTGGAGATATAAAATCACCATTTGGCAACCATCACAATGGTGGTTGATTCAGGTAGGAGTTGTTAAAAGATGCTAATGCTGGTGGGTAGAGGTTTGATAAAGAACAAGGTATTGACATAATCTCAGAATATCTACCCATAAAATACTAATCAATTAGAAAGGAGAAAATTATCATGTTACAGGTGAGAAACCTAGCAGATACCAACATGAGTAGGTCATCAAGGTTAACACTATGGGTTGACATTATGTGCCTCCCGAGATGATACACTGTAAAGAGAACAGCATCAGTTTTATGGTGTTTCTGCCAAGAAAACATGACCTGATTCTCATCATGCATGAGGAAACATTGGACACAGGTTGAGGATCATCTATGGAATATGAAATCTGTACTTTTTAAAACTGTTGAGGACATGAAAGGGAGGGAAAGACTGAAGAACTATTGCAGATTATAGGAGACAAAAGAGACATGACTAAATGCAATGCATATTTTTGGGTGAGATTCTGGACCAGAAAGTAAAATGAGATATTTTATGGATAGTTGGTGAAATTTTAATGGGGTTTGTAGAATGGATGGTAGTGTAAAATCAATGTTGATATCCTGACCTGGAGAGTTAGAGAATGGTTATGTTTTAAAGAAACATATACTGGACAGTTTAGAAATGATGGGGTTTTATGTCCATGCTTTGCTCTCAAATGGTTCAGAAAATATAAACTAATGGTAATGGATATGTATACCTACACACACACATACACATACATACATACATATATAATGGAGAAAATGGGTGATAGAGCAAAGAGAGTATCTGGGTGAAGATAATATGGAGGTTCTTTTAATATGGGGCTATAGGAATGTAGAGAAGCAGGAGAAGGAAGTATCAGGACTGGATGGAAATTCCTCAAGAAGGAGGTTGACTTAAGCTTGAGTAATGGATAATATTTAGAAAAAAGGAAAGGAAGAGTAATAATATTCTAGTAGAGACAAACAACATGAGCAAAGGCTCAGTCTTAAAGTTGGGGACAAACATGGCATGATCAGGAAACAATAAAGAGACTGACAGCCAAGATAATCATGGAGGGCTTCATATTAGGGCGGAGTTGGAGACTGATAGGGTTTGGAAATTTGACCCTCCAAATCTCATGTTGAAATGTGATCCCCAATGTTTGGAGCTAGGCCTAGTGGGAAGTGTTTGGGTCTTGGTGGATGGGCAGATCCCTAGTGAATG
Organism: Nomascus leucogenys; assembly: GCF_006542625.1. NCBI lineage: Eukaryota > Metazoa > Chordata > Mammalia > Primates > Hylobatidae > Nomascus > Nomascus leucogenys. The sequence continues at coordinate 72,035,076 of NC_044387.1, read as the reverse complement.
GCTTACTGCTGTCTTGGTGGTAATGAGTGAGTTATCACTCTATTAGTTCACACAAGAGCTGGTTGTTAAAAGGAACCTGGCACCTGTTCCCCTCTTTCTTGCTTCCTCTCTCACCATATAACATACCTGCTCCCCCTTCACCTTCCCCCATGAGTAAAACTTCCTGAGACCTCACCAGAAGCCAAACAGATGCTGTGCCATGCTTGTACAGCCCACAAAACCATGAGCCAAATAAACCTCTTTTCTTTATAAATTACTCAGTCTCAGGTATTCCTTTATAGCAATGCAAAATGGAGTAACACAGAAATAACATTGATATTAAGGTAAAGTAGATTACTGTCATTTTTGAGTGTCCATGACCCCTATTGTCCTTGAGGAACTGCATGTTCTCTATTCCATGTGGTCACTGGATTAAGTACAAGATCTATACCTGGCCTATCATAGCAGCTTATCTTTTTGGGAAAAGTGATTAGGTCGGGGATGGTCACATGTCCTGAACAGGAAAAATCAGAATACGTCCCCGGATTGCTATAAGGATGCTGGAAGCAGATATGAATCTTTCTCCTGGGACTACTAGGTTGGAAGAATGTAAATCTGAAGCTGCCAGAAGTTGTTTTGCCCATCACTGAGAGTACTGTTAGTTTTTAAAATGTCAAACTTACTTGGCCAGGAGCGGTGGCTCATGCCTGTAATCCCAGCATTTTGGGAGGCTGAGATGGGTGGATCATCTGAGGTCAGAAGTTTGAGAACAACCTGGCCAACATGGCAAAACCCCATCTTTACTAAAAATGCAAAAAAATTAGCCAAGCGTGGTGGTACGCACCTGTATTCCCAGCTTACTCTGGAGGCTGAGGCATGAGAATCACTTGAACCCAAGTGGCAGAGGTTGGCAGTGAACCGAGATGGCATCACTGCACTCCAGCCTGGGTGACAGAGTGAGACTCCATCTCGAAAAAAAAAAAAATCAAACTTACATAAAGTACCTTCCTTCTTTCATTATACTATCTATTCTTCTCACTTAATGCAAATTGACCTCATTCATAAAAAATTTCCAGCCAATTCAGATATTTTCTCTCTTCTCTGAGTTTCTATAGCCTTTGCTCTCTTTGTATCTGCTACATTTTAAGCTTAACCTCTTAAAGTTAAGCTTTCTATCTGCTACATTTTAACCTTGACCTCTTAAGATTACCTGGACTTGTATTGCTATTTAACTGCTCTGCATGTGTATGCTTTATCTTCCTAACAACATTGTAGATTTCTAGAAAGTGATCAGAAAATATCTCTGGATGGGACTCACTAAACCTTTAATACCACATGAAAATATAAAGTGACACTCAAGAAAAATTAAAACCACAGTAAATATTTAAAGGCCGCCTTTTTTTTTTTGTCTTTTTCTAATACCATTAAAGTTTTAGCATCTATTTTTGATGTGCTTAAATGAAAACTTAACCTGATTCTAAATCCTGTATTTAATCTTTTTAAAAATATGTATAGTTTTGAGTAGCGAGATTATTTCTCCAAATTTCATGTAAAGGTTCATGTCTTAGTCATATAAATATAAGTGCCTGTGTATATGGCTGGAGCAGGTGCTTTGAGGCGTTTTAGAGAAAATGTGAATTCTGTGCTTGGTAGAAGCATGCCAAATTTAGATTAGACTCCACCGTCTGCACCCTTCCTCTCATTTCCACTTTTTTTTTTTTTTTTTTTTGAGACGGAGTCTTGCTCTGTCGCCTAGGCTGGAGTGCAGTGGCACAATCTCGGCTCACTGCAACCTCTGCCTCGCGGGTTCGAGTGATTCTCCTGCCTCAGCCTCCTGAGTAGCTGGGATTACAGGCACACACCACCACGCCTGGCTAATTTTTGTAGTTTTAGTAGAGGCAGGGTTTCACCATGTTGGCAAGGCTGGTCTCAAACTCCTGACCTCAAGTGATCTGCCTGTCTCGGCCTCCCAAAGTGCTGGGATTACAGGCATGAGCCACCGTGCCCAGGTTCAACGTCATTTTTTGTTAGACATTTGGATGCATAATCTATTATACTAGGCTCTGAACATTAAGCCAAAATGGTACGGTCTGTGTTTCTGGGAATGTGTGTAATTACTTTACTACTTAGTTTCTCATCTGTGAAATTGGGTAGTACTGGCATCTACTTCCTTGGGTTGTTACAGGTAATTAATAGATAAAAAACCTAGAATAATGCCAAGGAAATAGTAAGCATTCCAACAGATGTTTATTATTACTAAAATGTCCATTTTAATGTTTTAAGGGGTATGTTGCATGGTGTAGTGTAGGAAGACAAAGGAGCCTTATAATATAGAGAATATCATCTTACGTGATAAATGTGAAATGGTCAATAAGATAAATGCAGTGGGGTGTTTCCATACAATTGAAAACAATTCAATAGTTTAGCTCAGTGGCTCTCACTTTAGTGTGCACCAGAATCACCTGGAGGGTTTGTAGAACCTTAGATTTCTGTGCTCTCCCCTATAAATTCCGATTCATTGGGTCAGGGACAGAGCCAAAGAATTTGTATTCTAACAAGTTCTAAGGGAATGCTGATGCTGCTGGTCAGGACCACATTTTGAGAATCACTTGTTTAGATCAGGGTTTCTCAACTTCGGCGTTACTGACATTTTGGACCAGACCGTTCTTTGTTGCAGAGAGCTATCGTCTGCATTGTAGGATGTTAAGCAATATCACTGGCCTCTCTACCCACTAGATGCCAATAGCACCCCTCCCTCCCCACCACCCACCATGACAACCAAAAATATCTCCAGATATTGCTAAAGGTCCACTGGGGAGGCAAAACTGTTGGCCAGGCACAGTGGCTCATGCCTGTAATCCAGCACTTTGGGAGGTTGAGGCAGGTGGATCACCTGAGGTCAGGAGTTCGAGACCAGCCTGGCTAACATGGTGAAACCTGTCTCTCTCTACTAAAAATATAAAATTAGCCGAGCGTGGTGGTGAGTGCTATAATCCCAGCTACTCAGGAGGCTGAGGCAGGAGAATCAATTGAACCTAGGAGGTGGAGGTTGCAGTGAGCCAAGATAGTGCCATTGCACTCCAGCCTGGGTGACAGGGCAAGACTCCGTTTCAAAAAAAAAAAAAAAAAAAAAAAAAAACTGTCGAGAGCCACTGGCTTAGAGGAATGAACTAGTAACATGAATCAATCTTTAAAAGTATAATTTTAGGCCAGGTGCAGTGGCTCACGCATGTAATCCCAACACTTTGGGAGGCTGAGGCAGGAGGATTGCTTGAGCTCAGGAGTTCTAAACTAGTCTGGGCAACACAATGAGACGTCATCTCTACTAAACATTTTAAAAATCCGTTGGGCATGGTAGTGCGTGCCTGTAGTCCAGCTACTAGGAAGGCTGAGGTGGGAGGATTGCTTGAGCCCAGGAGATCAAGAAGTCAAGCCTGCAGAGGGCCGTGATCGTGCCACTGCACTCCAGCCTGGGTGATAGAGCAAGACCCTGTCTTATACACACACACACACACACACAATATAGCTTCTAGTTTAAAAAGCAAGCTACAAAAAAAGAGATAACAGACAGCATACATCCATTAATGTAAATTTTAGAAACACACAAAACAATGTACTTTTTATGAATAATATATATGTATTAAAATTATCAACAATGTGGACTGGAAGGACACACAGCAAAACCATGAAACTGAAAGAGTTTGGAAAAGAAGAAAGGCAATGGGCCTGGGGCAGGGCACTCTTATCTGTCATGTTTCAGTGTAGTGTTTTATTACTTAAATATTTGGGCTGATTCGACTACATGATAATCTTTGTTAATTCTGAGTGATGGGTATGTGGATGTTTATTATACTATCCTCTGTATTTTTCCATATTCAGAATATTTTTTCCAAAGTAAAAAAAAAAACCACACAAATATTTAATGAGTAAAGGAGCTACCCACATTACCATTTGTGTTATTCATGTTTCTGTTGAAAGTGTTTTCTTTAGAACTTTGTCTTGAATATTGTCTTAATTTTGGTTTTGTATATATGCTTCTGCCTAAACTTTATTGTCCAGTTCCCACAGCCAACATTCTGAAATTTCTAGGTCAAGCCACTGGCCACTAACTACTCTGACCAGATAATTTGGTCACCATTGCCCTCTTGGCTCAAGTGAAAAATACAGCTTTCTTACTACATTCTGATAATCTTTTCTAATACAACCTGCAGTTTCTTTCTAAGGGCAATTACCTTCTCCTCTTAAATAAAGTAGCATAAGAAATGTCAAACTAGGCCATATACAGTGGCTCAGGCCTATAATCCCAGCACCTTGGGAGGCCAAGGCAGGTGGATCACTTGAGGCCAGGAGTTCAAGACCAGCCTAGCCAACATAGCAAAACCCCATTTCAACTAAAAATACAAAAGCTAGCCAGGTGTGGTGGCACACGCCTGTAATCCCAGCTATTGCGTGGCTGAGGCACAAAAATCACTTGTACCCAGGAGGCAGAGGCTACAGTGAGCTGAGATTGCATCACTGCACTTCAGCCTGGGTGACAGAGTGACACTCTGTCTCAAAAAAAGCAAAAGAAATGTCAAACTAATCACCAACATTCTCTCTCCAACATTCTCTCTCCAGCTTCACGGTCCCAAAAAGAGGCCATGTTATGAAATAAATTATCTCTCACACACACAAACATGCATTTGTATACAACAAAATAACTTAGAAAATTATAAAGTAAAACTAGCAATGGCTAACTCTGTAGAATTTTTATTTCTTTTTTATTATCTGTACTGTATTTTCTATAATGGACATGTATTTTATAATTTTATAATAAGAAATTTTATAATTTTATAATAAAAGGAATAATAAGAGCTATTATAAGTTTTTGTTTTTTGTTTTCTTAAGGTGGTAAGTATATATAAGATAAAATTTACAATTTTAACCATTTCTTATTTTACAGTTCTGTGGCATTAAGTACATTCACATTGTTGTACAACTATCACCACCTCCATCTCTAGAACTTCGTCAACTTCCCCAGTGGAAATTTTATACCAATGAAGCCCCAACTCCCTTTTCCTCTTTCCCCTCAGGCCCTGGCAAACACCATGCTATTTTCTGTCTCTATGGATATGACTATTCTAGGAAACTCATATAAGTGGAATATACAATTTTTGTCCTTTTGTGGCTCATTTACTTCATTTAGCATAGTGCCTTCAAGGTTCACCTATGAAGGTACTATGCTGTAGCATGTGGCAGAGCTATTATGATTGTTTTTTAATAAGGAAAGGATTGAATTTTCCCTCCTAAAAAAAAAATTCACAGTGGCCTGCAGCCTCATATTTACAGTAGGATGTATTTGTCTGAAAGAAGCAGAGGAATTCCACATCTCAGGTAATGCATTTCCCATAGGGGAATATACCTTGCTTGTTTTCATTGAAACCAAGGGTCTCCAAATTGCTACAATAGTAAGTAATCATTTTTTCTTACAAGAAACTCAGTCTGGTAGTTCTGTTCAAGTCAAGTAGAAATTTCCTAATAGCTTCAGTGAAGGTAGCTGTAAAAATTGCTTAACTAGAAAGCTGTTGGGTGTCCAATTTATCCTGCTCACTGCTTTCTGTATTTGATAGGACATGGTAACTGTATGATTCAAAATGGAATGACTCAAAATACAGAATAGGGTTTCATTCAGTATCTGAGCTCCCTTATTCTATTTGATTGATTTTGTTTATGACAATTGACAATCTTACCCTTTTAAAATACGTATTAAATTTGCACTCATCAGAAAGCCAGTTTTATTTCCCCTTTCATCATTAAGAAAATAGAATTTTCTCAAGTAAGGATTCAGTTATTTCATTTATCTCTACAGCCTTGGAGACACAGCACTGTGAATACTAATGAGGTGGTCTTGAAAGAATTGGTTGCGGCTGGGTGAAGTGGCTCACGCCTGTAATCCTAGCACTTTGGGTGGCTGAGGTGGGTGGATCGCTTGAGGTCAGGAGTTCAAGACCAGCCTGGCCAACATGTTGAAACCTCATCTCTACTAAAAATACAAAAAAAAAATAGTCGGGCATGGTGGCACGTGCCTGTAATCCCAGTTACTCAGGAGGCTGAGGCAAGAGAATCATTTGAACCTGGGGAGTGGAGGTTGCTGTGAGCCGAGATCGCACCACTGCAATCCAGCCTGGGTGACAGAGCGAGACTCCATCTCAAAAAAAAAAAAAAAAAAAAAAAATTGGTTGGATGTTTTGTTTTGTTTGTCTGATTGGTTGGTTTGTTGTTAATCTGCCATACAGTGGCAGAATAAGGAAATCCATATCTCTGGAAAAAGAAATTGTTCCCATTGGCTTAATTTTTACCTTCAGGCTGCCTTATGTTTACTCTTCTTCCTATTTATGTGCTACATTATTATATGTATCATGGATGGAAAAAGTTTTAAGAAATAGCTTACTAAACTATTTACTAAGTTATTACCAATTATTTTTTAAAATCATCTGAACAGAATTCAATGCTCTAAAAGCACTTACTGCAATTCCTGCCATCTTTTTTTGAAAACTTACAATTGTTTTATCATTTATAAAATCTTTGAACTTGATATATTTCAGTGTGCAGTAGGGCATATTCAAGTCAAACCATGACAAGAGATACAGTTTAACATTTGCAGCTTTGAATGGGTATTTTAACTTTTGTCCTTAATGTTCATTAATTACTACAATTTTTGCTACCTTTCCTTTCACCTAAACATTTCCTAAAGTTCTAGATAAAGTCAAGATGTTGAGAGAAAGCCTTCTCTAATATAAACTTTTAAAATAGCGCTATCCAGGTTATTTGTATTTAATGACTCATTAATCTAGACATTTTAACTTATTGAATATAATTGATAAACCAAAATTAAGCATTTCATATACTGTTTCTCCAACTTTCATTAGTCAGCCTCTTCTAAATATGTGAAAGTAGGAACACATTGTAAGCCTAAAGTATATATAAAGCTTTTGTACAACATGGAAAACACAACAAAAATAATATTTAATAATTGCATAGAGCTTTACAGTTTACTGTTTTGAGAGTAAATAATGAGGACCTGTCAGAAATTCTCAAAATAATTACTACATTCTTTGCTGTTCAAAGCTATGTAGCATTTTCCAAATGTATAATTTTTGAGCTGATAAAAAAAATTTGCTATGAAAATATAGAAACATATAAAGCACTTCTGTTTCCATACAACATGGAATAACAAAAACCAGATTTATTGTCCTTCCTGAAGCAGCCAAAAAAGGAAAAAGGCCAAACATAAGAAACCATGGTTTTCAAGGCAACAGACATCAGGCCATGTAGAAGAATGAGGTCTGGAAGAAAGGACACAAGCGAGGGGAGCCTTATTACTATTAACAAAATTAAATGTGTAGTTAAAAACCTTCCCACAAAGAAAACTCCAGGGCCAGATGGCTTTACTGGTGAATTCTAGCAAACATTTGAGAAAAAAATTCTACCAATTATCAACAAATTTTCCTAAAAATTTAAAGGCAGCAATACTTTTCAGTTCACTCAAGGCCAGCATTTCCCTGATACCAAAACCAAACGTGTGACAAGAAAACTATAGACTAATTATCATCCATTAACATAGATCCAAAATTCTAAACAAAATCTCCCAATATAGAGAAAGAATAATACATCATGACCAAGTGGAATTTATCCCAGGAATGAAAAGTTGGCTTAAAATTAGAAAATGAATCAATATGGAGCTGGAAGCCATTATTATAATTATTATTATTATTATTTTTGAGATGGAGTATCACTGTGTCGCCCAGGCTGGAGTGCAATGGTGCGATCTCAGTGTGCAATGGTGCAATCTCAGCTCACTGCAACCTCCACCTCCTAGATTCAAGTGATTCTGTCACCTCAGCCTCCCGAGTAGCTGGGATTACAGGTGTGCACCACCACGCCCAGCTAATTTTTGTATTTTTAGTAGAGATGGGGTTTCACCATGTCAGCCAGGCTGGTCTCAAACTCTGGACCTCAAGTGATCCACCCGCCTCGGCCCCCCAAAGTGCTGGGATTACAGGCATGAGCCACCGCGCCCGGCCTGGAAGCCATTATTGTAAGTGAAGTAAATCAGGAATGGAAAACCAAATACTGCATATTTTCACTTCTAAGTGGGAGCTAAGCTATGGATGTGCAAAGTCACACAGAGTGGTATAATGAATACTGGAGACTCAGAATGAGGGAGGGTGGGAAGGGATAGGTGATGAAAAGCTGCATATACATCCCTTTTCTCAACAAGCTAAAGAATTCATCAACCTGATAAAGGGCATCCATAAAAACCTACACCTAATACTTAATTGTGAAGGATTTAATGGGTTATCCCTAAAATCAGGAGCAAGTCATGGATGTCTTTCCTCTCTCAATACTTCTTTTCAACTTTGTACTGAAAGCTCTGGAAAGAAAGAAGTAAAACTCTTCTTATTTGCAGACAATATGACCATCTATGTAGAAAATCAAATGGAACCTAAAAAAGCCACTCCAACAACTGAGTTTAGCAAGGTTGTAGGCTATAAGATCAATATACAAAAACAATAATAAACTAACCTATGATATTGTAGTGGTGGATACATGACATTATATCATTTGTCAAAACTCACAGAATGTACAACACAAAGATGAACCATGAATATTGGTATAACAAATACACCACAATAATTCAAGATTTAAATAACAGGGAAAACTGAGAGATGAAGAGTGTATGTGGGAACTCTGTACTTTCTGATCAGTTTTTCTGCCAACCTAACACTGCTCTAAATAAAAACCTGTGTTAATTTATTTGTTTGAGACGGAGTCTTGCTCTGTTGCCCAGGCTGGAGTATAGTGGCACAATCTCAGCTCACTGCAACCTCCGCCTCCCAGGTTCAAGCAATTCTCCTGTCTCAGCCTCCCAAGTAGCTGGGATTACAGGTGCACACCACCATGCCTGGCTAAGTTTTATATTTTTAGTAGAGACAGAGTTTCACCATGTTGGCCAGGCTGGTCTTGAACTCCTGACCTCAAGTGATCCACCAGCCTCAGCCTTCCAAAGTGCTGGGATTACAGGCATGAGCCACTGTGCCTGGCCAATTTTTAAGAATAAGTCAATTCTCCCCAAATTGATTTCTAGTTTCAATGACATCCCAGTCCAAATTTGGTTTTGTTTTTGTATTTTCTTAGAAACAGGCTGGCCTCTAACTCCTGAGCCAAGAGATCCTCCTGCCTCAACCTCCCAAGTAGCTGGGACTACAGGTGCACACAATGGCACCCGGCTAAAATTTCACATATTTTTTTGTAGAAACTGATAAGGTGATTCTAAAACTCATATGGAAATATAAAAGAACTAGAATAGCCAAAACAACTCTGGAAAATAAGAACAAAGTTGAATGACTACCCCTACTGTGTTTCAAGACTTATCATAATGCTATGATATTCCAAAAGATACTAGTGAGGACAGTGTAAACTGCAGCACCCTTTCACTTGGCAAATGGATGAAATGTCTTTGATCCTATAATTCAGTTCTAACAATTAATACTAAGAAAATAATCAAAGAGATGCAAAAGCAAATGGATATTAATCTCATTCTTACCAGCTAAAAACTAGGAAATAAAAGAGATATTTAACAATAGGAGATTGGCTGAATAAGTTATAGTTCACACTTATATTAAAATAAGTATTCAGCCCAGTCGTAAAAAAATCATGTACTTAATGACATGGGAAAAGTTCAGGATATATAGTTATGTGAATTTAGCAAGTCACAAAACAATAGGTTTCTATTTTGTTACAAATATCTGTTCTGCGGAAGCAAAAGGACCACTTGAGTCCAGGAATTAGAGACCAGCTGGGGGAGCAAAGCAAGACTCTCATCTCTATAAAAGTAAAAATAAAAATAATTAGCCAGTTTGTGGTGGCGGGCGCCCCTAGTCCTAGGTACTTGGGAGACTGAGACGGGAGGATCATTTGAGCCCAGGAGTTCGAGACCAGCTTGGGCAACATAGAGAGACCCTGTCTCAAGCAAGCAAGCAAGCAAGCAGTCTGGGATCTCACTGCATATTGTTCGGATTTTGCTTTTTTTTTTTTTTTTTCACTTTTTTCTCTTTATCATTTTCTCTATCTTTAAATAATCTGCAGAACAGATTTTTTTTTAAATGGAGGCATTGTATTTCTTTGTATAAACATACCACAAGTCATTTAGTCAGCCTCTGATCATTGGATGTTTTCTTTTTTTCTTTTTTTTTTTTGAGACGGAGTCTCGCTCTGTCGCCCAGGCTGGAGTGCAGTGGCACGATCTGGGCTCACTGCAAGCTCCGCCTCCCGGGTTCATGCCATTCATTCTCCCGCCTCAGCCTCCAGAGTAGCTGGGACTACAGGGGCCCGCCCCCGCGCCCGGCTAATTTTTTGTATTTTTTAGTAGAGACGGGGTTTCACCGTGTTAGCCAGGATGGTCTCGATCTGCTGACCTTGTGATCTGCCCGCCTCGGCCTCCCAAAGTGCTGGGATTACAGGCGTGAGCCACCGCGCCCGGCTTGGACGTTTTAATTATTTCCAATTTTTTTTTTTTTTACGTAGCCCACTGTTTATTGAGATGGGGGGCATGTAGCAAGTCCTGTAGGGATCATTGTTTTACAAACATGTTAGTACTCCGCATGAATTTATGCTAGACTTGAGAGATGTGGGGATAGATGATAGAGGACGGAAGTGTGGAAGTGTAGAAATGGGGCTAATGTGTTCCACCTAGTTCAAGGAGAGCACTATTTGCTGCTTTGGGGAGGGATTCCCTGGAACCCCGCCCCTCATCTATTCTGCTTTCCGCTTCCCACTGTCTGCTGAGCTGCACTGCTACCCTGTGGCCGAGTGGTGGCACTGCAGCCCAAGAACGCCAAATCACAGTGACCTTATGGAAGCCATTTGGGTTCATTTCTTGACTGATTTTTCTAAACTCAACTTAAAACTGTAATATTTTTCTTCAATCCACAAACAGAAATGTACATGCTCAAAAATGACAGAATGCGTGAGATTTCTGTCTGGAATAAACACTCCTTTAGAGCCCTGAGTATTTAAATAAAGATAAACATACCACTTAAGTCCTGGGCTCTTTCCCCAGCTTCACCCCTGCTCGCCTTGCCCTTAGGGACTATCCTCTAGCCATAACTGCAGCAAGTCTTCAGATAGGCCGGCTTTCTTGCTTACTGGACTTTAACCAGGCTCAGCACCCAATATCCCCTCTCTCTGCCTGACTTTTTTTTTTTTTTTTTTTTTAGACGGAGTCTCGCTCTGTCACCCAGGCTGGAGTGCAGTGGAGCCATCTAGGCTCACTGCAAGCTCCACCTCCCAGGTTCACGCCATTCACATGCCTCAGCCTCACGAGTAGCTGGAACTACAGGCGCCCAGCACCACGCCCGGCTAATTTTTTGCATTTTTAGTAAAAATGGGGTTTCACCATGTTAGCCAGAATGGTCTCGATCTCCTGACCTCATGATCCACCCGTCCCAGCCTCCCAAAGTGCTGAGATTACAGACGTGAGACGCCACGCCCGGCCCTGACTTCTAAATCTCACTTAAGACTTAGACTTATTTGGATTCTTTAAGATGGGGTTAGCTGTGCCTTCCCTGTGCTCACCAAATTCCAGTCATTCCGGGAAACGCACCTCTTTCCCCTGCTGGATTGGAGGGTCCTTGAGCACATGACTCCTCACTTTGTCCATCACTTTTCTTATCTTGTCGATAGTAGGAATCTAGTACGTTCAAAGGAGAAAAACACAGGAACACGGATAATATAGTATATTCTCTCATTTCAGTTCCATTATATTCAGTTTTGCCAATATTTATAGGATGCCTACTCCATGACAGTCCTCACTGATAGCATTGGAGGTGAAAAGAGAGGAGAGAGAAGATATGGGATGAGAAACTGATAACTCTGCTACTCATTTTGCACAATTTGTTGTTCCTTTCAAAATGTACTGCATGGACAAAGTTTGGGGTGTCCACTGGACCCCACTTGAGAGGTAACGCTCAGTCATCCATATATTTTTGAAACCTTTTCTGGCTACCCACATGACTCTAATATACAGCCAACATTGAGAACATTTGCCCCAGAGTAGCCAGTTAACTGTAGGAAACTCCTGAGACCCAAAGTCTTAAAGAAATAGTTCTGACAGTGAGAATTTCAGGTAAGTTGGTGAACACTGTTTGAGGATAATAATTTTGGAGATCTACAGTTTTGCCTGCCCAGCATCCATTCTTCTTTCTTCTACTGGAAGCATCTTAATTTTCTTTCTGAAGACCACTCCTTCCCCACTTTAAGTCCTTGAAATTGAGGTAGGGCTTTGTCTCATCTCCCCCGCTCCCACCCCCAACACACACACACACACACGCATACACACACACTCAGCCCATCTGAACTCTGCATTTGCTCTTTTCCAGCTAGAATTGTGCTTGAATACAGTCACATCTGAACCTTTAGACTGAACTTCAACTCTTAGTCTGTTCAATTACTGAGCAATCAATCCCCCTGCTACTATTTTTCCTAAATGAGTTTGAGGTGGGTCTTGTCATTTGCAACCAAAACATTTCTAATTAGCAGAAATTTATGAGACTTTAAAATGGGATAAGTAACTCCATATTCTGTCTTCTTAGAAAAAGGGGATAGATAAATTGATGTGTCCTAGTATTGTGTTTCTTGTTCTATAATAAAAATTTCCTTCATTGTTCTTAGCAGGGCTTTAAGTTTATTAAACATAAAAAGCCCATTTATTTGGTCTAGTTTAGCCCTGTTTAATGTATCTGTTTGGAGCATGGATTTTTAAAAGCTGCCCACACATATAAAATGGAGACAATGAGATTTATTTCACTGAGCTGTTGAAGGTAAAATGAAATAACATATGTGAAATCATTTCATGCTATATAAATGTTGGGTATTATTACTATGGGTATCATCATAATTGTCATCATCTTTCATTTTCTGTCACAAAGTTCCTGGATAGTTATTTATTGTTAGTATTGATAGTTGTACAAATGCAAAACTGTAATTGAGCAACTAAATGATCAAAACAGGAAATGTGGTTCCTTTTAGGTTATAATCATCCCAGGAATGTAATAAAAGATCAGTTGAAATAATGTATTCTAAGGTACTTTAAAAACCAAGGGCTATATGATTGTAAGGCACTCTTATCTCAGTCCTGCAGGTCACTGAATCTTTGATGTTCATTTGCATATATGTTTTATTTCAAAGCCTATTAATATCATATACTTTTTATTTATTTGTAAAACAAAAACCCCACAGACTGCCTTATAGAGTGCAGTTTTATACAATGAATGGCTTTCTCTTGGTTTTCATTCTCTTCAGCCGCTCTGACAACCCACTCCTTGAAATTCTTTCCTCCCTTAGATTCAGTGACACTACATTCTCCTTCTTCTTGACCTTTCAACTACTTTTGACTCCCTTCCCCTCCCAGCTCCTAACTCTCTGGGTGCCCCTGCTAAGGCTCTGATTTCTCTCGCTATTCAGCTCCTGGAGAATTCATCCAGCCTCATCTATCCTGCATCAATCCATAGTTCCATCTTCCTAGTATTTATTTCAGTATGTATGTCCTGCCATGAGCTCACTTTCAGTATCTTTTAAAAATTCATAATCTCTGCTACTGTAGTTTGGCTGCCTTTACAAGTGCCCTATTTCAGTTGGTGGCAACCCTACTGTTCCTTCCTGCCATCCTTATTGCCTCCCTCTCTTCCAACCCTCCTTTTGCAGGCTGCAAGCACTTCCATACCTACAGGTTCACTCTTCTCTGCTCTCCCAAGACCTCTACATTGGCCCAGGCCCTCATTTTCTCACTGGCCATCCTCATAGCTGGTCTCTTTAGCTCTCAATTCACCCCATTCCTGTCTGTCCTGTGGACTTCAGCCAAATCAATTTCCTAAAATGCCTCTTTGTGAGCTCCATAAGAGCAAGAACTGTACACTGGTCATTTTGGTGCCCTTAGCAACTGGCACAGTGCCCAGCACATATTATAACCTTTGAATGGCTGTCATTCCCTTATTCGAGAGTTGCTTCTGTGTGTGTGTGTGTTTGTGTGTGTGTGATCAATTTCAGACTTTCTAGCTTGACTAGCTCCATGATATGAATTATTCATCCTATCTTTTTTCTGACTACTTTACCGAGTAAACCATTTATTCAAGCCAATCTGGTTTTTCCTTTTATAAACTAACATTACACTGATAATGAAGACCAAACTATTTAACACTCATTAATTCTCTACTATCAATGTAATTTGTCTTCCTAACTAGATTGTGATATCCTTGAAGCCTGAAACTCTATTAACCAGCTGCCATAGAAGAGTCTTGATTTACCCCCTACCAAAACACTCCCTCACCACAAATACTGTCTCTGACTCAGTAAAAACATTTGATATGTTTTCTTTCTATATTTATATTTGCTTTTATATTTATAGATCAATAACATATATTTACATGTCTCATTGCACCTAACACTGGTGGTCCTGAGTAACAGTGATCACTCATTAAATATTTGTTGATTAATATATAATATATATAACATATATATTATATAATATATAATATAAGACTGAGTAGCATTTTACTTTGAATTGCTCCATGACCTCTAAGCCCAACATAAAATAGTATCTTGGTGGTCTGACATTGTTCCATATTTTTCTTTGGAGATACAATAACTTAACTTGTCAAAGAGCAAGTGTCTTTTGATACTGACATCATAGAACCCCAAATTTTTTTTTGCTAAAAGCAAAATTAGATGGAAAAGCAGTAAGAACAGCAGTTGATGAACAGAACTGAATAAAATATGGGACTTATGTTGAAAGGCTGCCTCTGAGCTGCTGCCACATAAATAAGGAGATGGTGGGGTGGACCGAGGGACATTTACCAGTCCAGGCTGTGTCATTTCTGATTTTTTTTTTCTTTTTTTCCCCCCACAACAGGAATGACCAAATGTTCACCTGGTACCCCAAAAGAATTAATGGGTGTCTTTTAAATCCCAACTCAAAGCAAGGGAGTTATTTTGCATTCTTGGTAGAATCTAACACATTGTGTCGATGCAGGAAGGAGCCTCAGAAATCGAGTCTTTAAGGCAGTTAAATTCTGCATGTATTTGAATAATTAAAATGTATGCATCCCCTCCCCCCAGCCATCCTTTTATTCCTAGCACACTGCAGACATTAATAACATGAAGCAATAGTGCACTCGCACACTTTCAGAAACAATTGCGCTAATTGTGAACTTGCCAACTCCTAACAAGAATGCTAGTGTGCATTACTCTGCAGTTGTGCCCAGTTCTACGAAGAGATAGCAGCACTTTTGTCTCCAGTAGCCAAGGCTTACAGATGGGTCACTCGGCTGAGGCAGAATTGGGCTGAGCTCTTGGCAGATGGATTGGAAAGTTGGCTGACTTGTTTAGAAACCTGACATCTTGATCATCTTTAGTCTCCACAGACAGACTCTTCTGACATGCCATTCACCTCAATACCTCCCTTATCACTCATTCACATTTTCCTTGGAAAAGTCCTGTTTTTACTGTAGATCACTTTCAGTCTGTTTCTTTTGTGATTGCACTTTTGCATATATATATATAGAGAGAGAGAGAGAGAGAGAAAGAGAGAGAGAGAGAGAGAGTAGTCCTTCACAGTCCTTCTCAACCTCAGCATTCTTAACATTTGGGGCTGGATAACTCTTTGTTGTAAGAGTGTAAAGGGCTGTCCTGTCATGACAAGCAAAAATGTCTCCAGACGTTGACAAATGTATTCAGTGGGGGAGAAATCATTCCTGGTTGAGAACAAGTGATATAGAGTCATTTTGGGTAAATTATTTGAATTCAGGTCTTGACTGACTATATATACATAGGCATAATCCACTATAAAGTACAACTGTATAAAAATTCACTAGAACAAAAACATTTCCAACTGAAAGTCATTTTATTTCAAGAAATATCAAGTATAATGTAATTAGAGTATTAAAAATTGAATGGACCCTTAGATTTGATGCAATCTGTCTTTTCTTTTTTTCTGAGACAGAGTCTTGCCCTCAGGCTGAAGTGTGGTGGCGCAATCATGGCTCACTGTAGCCTCTACCTCCTGGACTCAGGTGATTCTCCCACCTCAGCCCCCTGAGTAGGTGGGACTACAGGCACACACCACCATGCTAATTTTTGTATTTTTTGTAGAGATGGGGTTCTGCCATGTTGCCTTGGCTTGTCTTGAACTCCTGGTCTCAAGTGATTCTCCAGCCTCAGCCTCCAAAAGTGCTGCGATGATAGGCATGAGCCATGGTGCCTGGCTGACTTGTCCTTCTTAATCAGGATATTTAATATACTAGGCTTTTGTTCAAGACATCTGAATAAGGAAAAAAATTGTTTCTGTGGATTGCCACCTCTCCTATTCTGCCCTACTACAAGTGTTTACTATATTCCCAGATCCTGTCCTAAATGCTTAAAAACATTTTAAGGGCTGGGCACAGTGGTTCATGCCTGTAATCCCAGCACTTTGGGATGCCGAGACAATTTTTAATACTCTGAGTATTTAACACCTGAGGTCAGGAGTTCAAGACCAGCCTGACCAATATGGTGAAACCCCGTCTGTACTAAAAATACAAAAATTAGTTGCGTGTGGTGGCGTGCACCTGTAGTCCCAGCTACTTGGGAGGCTGAGACAGGAGAATCGCTTGTACCTGGAAGGCAGAGGTTGCAGTGGGCTGAGATTGCACCACTGCACTCAAGCCTGGATGACAGAGTGAGACTCCATCTAAAAAAACCCAACATTTTAAGGACTGGGTACCAGAGCTGACTCCTGTAATCTCAGCACTTTAGGAAGTTGAGATGGGAGGATTGCTTTAGGCCAGAAGTTTGAGGCCAGCCTGGGCAACCTAGCGAGATCCTGTCTCTATGAAACATAAAATAAGAAAGAATAAGCCATTCCTTTGGCTGTTTTGCTGGAGACCCTCTCTTCCCTTCCCTCTTCAGCTCTGACCCAGCAGGGGCAGCACCAGTGCTCCCATTTCAGGTTCAGACACTGGAAGAGTTATTACAGATCAGCAGCTGGTGAGTCATGACCAAGTCACTGCCTGGTCCTTAGGGGACACAACTCACAAAAGCTACTATGAGTGTCTTTCAATGCATATATTTGGCTTTTAGACATAGAAAATTCCATGTCTAAGTAAGAAAGTTAAAAGATGTCTTTCAAGATAAACAGAGATTGAAGGTAAAAAGAAATACCTTTTAAATTAAACAATTTGAAGGACTTAAGCCAGTGTCAGTGACTCTGAAGTAATTAAGACATAATTAAGGTACACTGAAGTATGGGTACATCATTGATTCATACTCAGTTGAGTGGAACCCAGTCAAAAATTTAAGTCTTTGAATTTGAATCAGGAAAGCCTCAGAGTTCCAGCCAAAGTCAACTGAGCACCTACACGGGACTTTTTGCCTTTGCATCGTAGTTGTTGTCTTTGTGTACCTGCTCTCTTCCCCACTCCGCTGGCAGAATCACAGACTCCCTGACCACAGGGGAGGGCATATAACCCATGCTGAGTTGATCATGGTGTTCTGTCCCCATCACCCCACCCACCCCACTTCAGTGTGAGGGCAGGAGGCACACAGATCAAACCAAGGAGTTCCAAGCCTTTATCCAGAATTGTCTACTGGAGCTATAGAGAGGAGGCTCATTCTTGCCTCTTAGGTCACGATGCAGGAAGGACGTGAATCTGGGGCTGCCGGAAGTCCTGCTCCCCACTAGCAGAGGGAATGGTAAATAGACAATCTGGGCAGGCTTGGCCCAGCTATCATCTCCAAGCACCCAGAGCTGCCTACTTCTGGCTTTTCTTTCAGTTCTGTGAGCTACTTCAGTATCTCTCCAATAAATCTAATTCTAGGAATAAGTGGTTTTGGCTGTCACTTAGAACCAAGGGAATCCTGAAAAATACACTTGTATTCTGTTCGAAGACTACAGAACAAGAAATGTTTTTCCCATATGTAAGTACACCATACCTGGGCTAACAGTAACTGAGGTTTAATATGTGCCAAGTACTGATAAACTGAAAGTTTTCTTTTTTTTTTTTGTTTTGCTCTTTTTTTTTTTTTATTATACTTTAAGTTTTAGGGTACATGTGCACAATATGCAGGTTTGTTACATATGTATCCATGTGCCATGTTGATTTCCTGCACCCATTAACTCGTCATTTAGCATTAGGTATATCTCCTAATGCTGTCCCTCCCCCAGTCCCCCACCCCACAACAGTCCCCGGAGTGTGGTGTTCCCCTTCCTGTGTCCATGTGTTCTCATTGTTCAATTCCCACCTATGAGTGAGAACATGTGGTGTTTGGATTTTTGTCCTTGTGATAGTTTACTGAGAATGATGGTTTCCAGTTTCATCCATGTCCCTACAAAGGACATGAACTCATCATTTTTTATGGCTGCATAGTATTCCATGGTGTATATGTGCCACATTTTCTTAATCCAGTCTATCGTTGTTGGACATTTGGGTTGGTTCCAAGTCTTTGCTATTGTGAATAGTGCCGCAATAAACATACATGTGCATGTGTCTTTATAACAGCATGATTTATAGTCCTTTGGGTATATACCCAGTAATGGGATGGCTGGGTCAAATGGTATTTCTTGTTCTAGATCCCTGAGGAATTGCCACACCGACTTCCACAATGGTTGAAATAGTTTACAGTCCCACCAACAGTGTAAAAGTGTTCCGAAAGTTTTCATAGTACATTTCCTAGAGGCTTCACTGACCCCATGATCAAGGGTGTCCTAACTAGGCGGGGGAGAACCTACCATGTTCTAGGTCTATGGTTATCTGTCTCAGCTGAGGTCTGTCTTCAAACACTACGCAATGATAATGACAGTATCTGGTGCCATGAAAGGGCAACCTGAGAAGAACGAGTTTTTATACAAAAACCTCAGAAACTACCTCAGCATTTGACACTTAATTATACAGTAAAAAAAAATCCAAAACCTTAGGTAAGCCTGTCAAAAAGATTTACCTCGCCTTTGTATCCAGGGCTGGGCTGACAGCTCTCAGTGCCTGTAGTAATTAGCCCTACCCAAACCTGCAGCAAGTCACCACACGCTCCCCAGCTCCTCCTGAAATAAGTTCACTCAGCTTAGCCTGACAAACACCCTGTAAGGCTCACCTAACCTCCCGTTACATCTTTTTTGTTTGTTTGTTTGTTTTGAGACAGGGTCTTGCTCTTCTCAGCTCTGTCACTGCTGGAAAGCAGTGGCAGGATCACGGCTCGCTGCAGCCTCCAACTCCTGGTCTCAAGTGATCCTCCCACCTCAGCCTCACCAGTAGCTGGGACTACAGGCATGCACCACCATAACCGGCTAATTTTTGAAAAATTTTTGTAGAGACAGAATCTCACTATGTTGCCCAGGCTGGTCTGCTACTTCTGGGCTCAAGCAATCCTCTTGCCTTGGCCTCAAAAGTATTGGGATTGGATAGACTGGATAAAGAAAATGTGGCACATACATGCCATGGAATACTATGCAGCCATGAAAAAATATTAGTTTATATCCTTCACAGGGACATGGATGAAGCTGGAAACCGTCATCCTCAGCAAACTAACACAGGCACAGAAAACTGAACACCACATGTTCTCACTTATAAGTGGGAGCTGAACAGTAAGAACACACGGACACAGGGAGGGGAACGTCACACACCAGGGCCTGTCAGGGGATGGGGGGCAAGGGGAGGGAGAGCATTAGGACAAATACTTAATGCAAGTGGGGCTTAAAACCTAGATGACAGGTTGATAGGTGCAGCAAAGCACCATGGCACATGTATACCTATGTAACAAACCTGCACATTCAGCACATGTATCCCAGAACTTAAAGTAAAAAAAAAAAGTATTGGGATTACAGGCATGAACCACCTCTCCTTACATTTTTATCTTCTTTATCTTCTATCTTGCCCCTCTGATTCCTGATTTGCTTTAGCCATGGGGCGCCATTCTCTGCCTCCCTATATTCCTTGCACAATCCCACCTCTGCTACCCTGCTGATGCCATGCCTTCTGCTGGTCCTCTTACCCTTGAAGTCCAACTCAAATGCTTCTCTGTCAGCACAACCAAAAGTGACTTATTGATCCTTGAACCTCCATGGCCCCTTAGTTGTGCCTCTCTGACTACCCTTGCCACCATCTGCCTTTGAATGTAGCTGTAGTGAGGGCATCCTCTCCTCCTCAGTTCCGTACTCTCTAAGGATAGAGACAAAACCTTAAAAAGTTAACAGCATATTTTGAGGGAATGAATGAATAAGCAAAGGAATGTTTATTGGCACTCAAGGCCTTTAATTACCTGGCCTAACTCTATTAATCAACTTTCTTTTGATTCTTTTCACACAGGCTTCGTGCCCTGGATACAGTGTTGACTTGAACTCTTTGCTCACATTAATTTTCCACATACCCTTTTATTTATTTGATCATTTATCATTCATTCATTTATTCACTCATTCACTCACTCACTCATCCAGTCATTCAAATATTGACTGAGCATCTGCTGAGTGCCAAGCACTGTGCAGGGTCACCAAAAACACAAAAATGTCTAGGATTTGCTCCTTGTCTTCCAATATGGTAGGAGAGACAGATGTGTAAACCAAGCATTACAAATACTGTCTGGTATTGAGAGGTGAAGCCAGCTGGGCTTCTGGGTCAGGTGGGGACTTGGAGAACTTTTCTGTCTAGCTAAAGGATTGTAAACACACCAATCAGTGCTCTGTGTCTAGCTAAAGGTTTGTAAATGCACCAATCAGCACTCTGTAAAAATGCACCAATCAGCGCTCTGTGTCTAGCTAAAGGTTTGTAAGAGAACCAATCAGCACTCTGTAAAAACGGACTAATCAGCACTCTGTAAAATGGACCAATCAGTGCTCTGTAAAATGGACCAATCAGCAGGATGTGGGCGGGGCCAAATAAGGGAAGAAAAGCTGGCCATGAGAGCCAGCAGTAGCAACCTAGGATCCCCTTTCATGCTGTGGAAGCTTTGTTCTTTCTCTCTTCACAGTAAATCTTGCTGCTGCTCACTCTTTGGGTCTGCACTACCTTTATGAGCTGTAACACTCACTGTGAAGGTCTGCAGCTTCACTCCTGAAGCCAGCGAGACCATGAACCCACCGGGAGGAACAAACAACTCCTGACGCGCCACCTTTAAGAGCCCTAACACTCACTGCAAAGGTCTGCAGCTTCACTCCTGAAGTCAGCGAGACCACGAACCCACCGGGAGAAACAAACAACTCTGGACGCATCTGGACGCACCACCTTTAAGAGCTGTAACACTCACTGCAAAGGTCTGCGGCTTCACTCCTGAAGTCAAGCAAGACTACAAACCCACCGGAAGGAAGAAACTCCGGACACATCTGAACATCTGAAGGAGCAAACTCCAGACACATCATCTGTAAGAACTGTAACACTCACCGCGAGAGTCTGCGGCTTCATTCTTGAAGTCAGCCAGACCAAGAACCCACCGGAAGGAACCAATTCCGGACACAGTATGGTTGGTCCACAAGACAGGTATGTACACAATAAATGTGGAGACAGAGAAGGGAGTGGTTAATGCTACCCAGGAGGTGGAAATGCTACCCAGGAAAACTTCACGGAGATGTACCCGCAACACCAGATCATGCAGAAGGTGTTGCTAAGAGTGGGCTCACAGCAGAGGATGGCAGGCAGTCCTGGTTGTGGCACCTGCAGGCCCCTGTGAGGCCGTCTCCACAACTGGGAACTTCTCTGAAGCCAGTATTTGGGTCTCTCCTCAGAATGGGATTAGGAATCCAAGAGACCCTCAGACTTGCTTTTTTGGTCCTAACTTGGAACCAGTTGGTCCCCTCCAACTGGTGACCAAACTTTTTTGTGTGTGTGAGACAGACCGTTGCTCTGTCACCATGCTGGAGTAGTGGTGAGATCTCGGCTCACTGCAACCTCTGCCTCCTGGGTTCGAGCAATTCTCCTGCCTCAGCCTACCGAGTAGCTGGGACTACAGGTGCGCGCCACCACAGGTGGCTAATTTTTGTATTTTTAATAGAGACAGGGTTTTGCCATGTTGGCCAGGCTGGTCTCGAACTCCTGGCCTCAAGGGATCTGTCTGCCTTGGCCTCCCAAAATGCTGGTATTACAAGCGTGAGCCACGCACCCGGCCCAAACTCTTTATGTAGGTAAGTTAACATCTCCCAATTCTGCTCTGAACAAATCATGTGCTTGGCCTGAGTGTTGTTTGGTCCCTTTAAAGTACCTGTATCTGAGAGTATCTGTATCCAGTATAACCTGATTTGCCTTTATTTTACTAGTCCAGTTCTCAGAGTTTACTAGTGACTCACTGGCACATTCTAAACTTAACTGCTTCATGCAAGAGGTTCTTCCCTCTGCACTAAGCTGTAAACTCCCTGAATGCTGAGTCCATTTTCTCTCTCTATATATCTCCACATCACCAGCTCTGCTTGGTCCATGGTGAGGGGGGTCAGTGTCCCCTGAAAAACATACAGGCATACCTCGGAGATTGTGCATTCTTTTCCAGAGCACCACAATAAAGCATGTCACACACCTTTTTGGCTTCTCAGCACATATTAAAGTCATGTTTACAGTACATTGTAGTCTACTAACTGTGCCATAACATTATGTCTGAAAAAATCTACATACCTTAATTCTAAAATACTTCATTGCTAAAATATGCTAATGATCACCTGATACTTCAGTGAGACACTCTTTTCACTGGTGTAGGGTCTTGCCTTTAGATTGATGGCTGTTGACAGATCAGGATGATGGTTGCAGAAGGTTTGGGTGGCTGTGGCAATTTCTTAAGATAACCACAAAGTTTGCCACACTGATTGACTCTTTCACAAAAGAATTCTCTGTAGTATGCAATGCTGTTTGGTAGCATCTTCCCCACAGTAGAACTTCTTTCAAAATTGGAGTCAATCCTATCAAACTCTACCACTGCTTTATCAACTGAATTTATGTAATATTCTCAATACTTTGTTATCATTTCAACAATATTCACGTTATTTTCACCAGGAGTAAGTTTTATCTCAAAAAACCACTTCCTTTGCTTATGCAGAAGAAACAATTCCTCATCCATTTAAGTTTTATCCTGAGAGTCCAGCAATTCAGTCACATCTTTGGACGCCACTTATTCTAATCCTCTTACTATTTCCACCATATTTGCAATGACTTTCTCCACTGAAGTCTTGAACCCCTCAAAGTCATCCATGAGGGTTGGAATCAAATTCTTCCAAACTCAGTGTTGATATGGTGACCTCATCCTTTGAATCATGAATATTCTTAATAGCATCTAGAATGGCAAATCATTTCCAGAAGGTTTTCCATTTACTTTGCCCAGATCTATCAGAGGAATCACTATGGCAGTAATAGCCTTACAAAATGTATTTCTCCGGTAATAAGACTTGAAAGTCAAAATGACCCTTTGATCCATGGGCTACAGAATGGATGTTGTGTTAGCAGGCATGAAAACAGCATGAATCTCCTTGTACATCTCCATCAGAGCTCTTGGGTGACTAGGTGCATTGTAAATGAGCAGTAATATTTTGAAAAGAATCTTTTTTTTCTGAGCCGTACATTTTAATAGTAGAGTGAAAATATTCAGTAAACCATATAGTAAACAGATGTGCTGTCATCCAGGCTTTATTGTTCCATTGACAGAGCACGGGCCAAGCAGATTTAGCATAATTCTTTTTCTTTTCTTTTTTTTTGAGTCTCACTCTGTTGCCCAGGCCGCAGTGCGGTGGTACAATCACAGCCCCAGGCTCAATCAGTTCTCCCACCTCAGCCTCCCAAGTAGCTTGTACTGGAGGTGCATGCCACCATGCCCAGCTAATTTATTTTTATTTTTGTAAAGGCAGGGTTTTGCAATGTTGCCCAATCCACTTGCCTCAGCCTCCCAAAGTGTTGGGATTACAGATGTGAGCCACTGTGCTCAGCTGCATAATTCTTAAGGGGCCTAGAATTCTAGAAATGATAAATGATTATTGGTTTCAACTTAAAGTCACCAGCTGCTTTAGCCCCTTACAAGGCAGTCAGCCTGTCCTTTGGAGCCAGGCATTAACTTCTTTCTAGCTAGTAAAGTCCTAGATGGCATCTTCTTCCAATATAAGGCTGTCTTATCCACATTGAAAATCTGTTGGCTGGGCGCAGTGGCTCAGGCCTGTAATCCCAGCACTTTGGGAGGCCAAGGCGGCCAGATCACAAGGTCAAGAGATCGAGACCATCCTGGCCAACTTGGTGAAACCCTGTTTCTACTAAAAATGCAAAAATTAGCCGGGCGTGGTGGCGGGTGCCTGTAAGACCAGTTAATCAGGAGGCTGAGGCAGGAGAATCACTTGAACCCAGGAGGTGGAGGTTGCAGTGAGCCGAAATCGCGCCACTGTACTCCAACCTGGCGACAGGATGAGACTCTGTCTCAAAAAAAAAAAAAAAAGAAAAGAAAAAGAAAATCTGTTGTTTAGTGTAGCCACCTTCATCAATTATCTTAGCTGGATCTTCTGGATCACTTGCTGCAGCTTCTCCATTAGCACTTGTTTCGCTTTGCACTTTTATATTACAGAGGTGGTGTCTTTCCTTAAATCTCAGGAAAAAATAGCTTCCTACTTTTTTCCTGCAGCTTGCTTACCTCTCTCAGCCTTCATAGAATTAAAGACAGTTAAGACCTTGCTCTGGATTAGGCTTTGGCTTAAAGGAATGTTGTGGCTGGTTTGATCTTCTATCAGACTCTCTCCATGTCAGTAATAAGGCTGTTTCACTTTTTTTATCCTTTGTGTGTTCACTGAAGTAGCACATTTAATTTCCTTCGGGAACTTTTCCTTTAAATTCACAACTTGACTGGTGCAAGAAGCCTAGCTTTTGGCCTATCTTAGCTTTTTTTTTTTTTGAGACAGAGTCTCACTCTGTCACCCTGGCTGGAGTGCAGTAGTGCAGTCACAGCACACTGCAACCCCAACCTCCCAACCTCCCGGGCCCAAGTAATCCTCCCACCTCAGCCTCCCATGTAGCTGGAACCACAGGCAACAGGCACATGCCACCATGCCTGGCTAATTAAAAAACAAATTTTTCTTTTAGAGACAGGGTCTCACTGTATTACCCAGTCTTGTCTTGAACTCCTGTCTTCAAGTGATCCTCCCGCCTTGGCCTCCCAAAGTGCTGGGATTATAGGCATGAGCCACCGTGCCCAGCCTATCTTTTGACATGCTTTCCTTAATAAGCATAATCATTTATAGCTTTTTATTTAAGGTGAGAGACATAATCCCTACAAAAATAAATGAATAAATAAATAAAGTGAGAGACATGCAACTTTTCCTTTCACTTGATACTTAGAGACCATTGTAGGGGTTTGTTGTTGTTGTTTGTTTGTTTGTTTGTTTGGGGGACAAGGTCTCACTTTGTCAGCCAGGCTGGAGTGCAGTGGTGTGAACACGGCTCACTGTGGCCTTGACCTCCTGAGCTCAAGTGATCCTTCCACCTCAGCTTCCCAAGTAGCTGGGTCTACAAGTGCTCACCACAAAGCCCAGCTAATTTTTTTTTTTTTCAGATAGTGTTTCACTCTTGTTGCCCACACTGGAGTGCAATGGTGCAATCTCAGCTCACTGCAACCTCCACCTTCTGGGTTCAAGCGATTCTCTTGCCTCAGCCTCCTGAGTAGCTGGAATTACAGGTGCCCACCACCACGCCCAGCTGATTTTTGTATTTTTAGTAGAGACAAGGTTTCACCATGTTGGCCAGGCTTGTCTCAAACTCCTGACCTCAGGTGATCTGCTTGCCTCGGCCTCCCAAAGTGCTGGGATTACAGGCGTGAGCCACCGCACCCGGCTTAGCCCAGTTAATAATTTTAAATGTTTTCTAGAGACAAGGTCTCACTATGTTGCCCAAGATTATTGTAGGGTTATTCATTGGTCTAATTTCAATATTGTTGTGTCTTGGGGAACAAGGAGGACTGAGAAGACGGAAAGAGAAATGGGAATGACTGGTCGGTGGAGCAGTCAGAACACACACAATGTTTATCAATTAAGTTTGCCATCTTACGTGGGCATGGTTTGTGGAGCCCTCCAAAGAGTTACAATAGTAGCGCCAAAGATTGCTGACCACAGATCATCCTAACAGATATACAAACCGGGAACGAGTTTGAAATATTGCGAGAATACCAAAACGTGACACAGAGACACAAAGTGAGTATGTGCTGTTGGGAAAATGTCATGGATAGACTTGCTCCAACCTTCCATTTGTAAAAAATATAGTATCTGCGAAGTGCAATAAAGTGAAGCTCAATAAAACGAGTGTGCCTGTAAACTTTCCACTCTTCTCTCCCTAAGGCAGTTCCCATTTCTCTCCCTTCCTCTTCTCCTTTTCTAATTCCTTATTATCCACTGCCCCCAATTCTCCCTCCTACTCCTGTGAACCCACTGGCTTAGAGGGATAATCCACTATCTAGGAAATGCAAAATGCTTTTAGGAGCATTTAGAGCCTTCCCCTGGGGAAGAATATTTGAATGTAGAGCAGGATTTAGGTAGAGGTTTGATCTTCAGCGTTTCTTCCCTCACTGAGATTTTATGTTTCTGTCTTAAGGTACTGCTTCTAAGGCTCAAACAGCTTATTTGCTACAATTCCTTGTTCTCATGATTTTTGAGGGGGTTCTATTACGGGGATGAGGAATTTTCAACATAAACCATACCTTTAAACTGAGATTGGAAAATCATTAGTTGATGTTTATTGTGTTAGTCTTTAATGATTTGACAGTATAATCTTTGACTCACACAGTTATAAATCAAAGAATACCAAGTTCAAGGATATTGATGGGAACTAGTTTGCATAATATTGCTTTGTAACCTTCACAAAAATAAAATGTAATTATTAATGTCATTATTACTGATAGTTGCTCCAAATGTGTGATTTTCCTGACTCATGTAAAAGATGAAGAACTCCAGAAATCTTTCAGTTCTTTGCCAATGAAAGATACCACTAACAAGCAGAGGTAATTTTCTCTTTGCCAATTCATCATAGACTCTGATCAATAGTCAGGGCCAGAAATTTAAAATGACACAATCCATTAAAAAACAAAACAAAACTGTTCATCCTCTCAATATCAGGACAAAGTTTGAAGGCCAAAAGAAAGTTTTCTCAAAGTAAAACCTTATTACCAGTGGACACTGGTGTTTCAGGCAAAAAATGGCAGCCACTGTAGCTCATGCGGGTTGGTCCTGATGGGAGCCTGCCTGGCCTCTTTCTGTTCCATGGGTGCACCAAACCTGCCACCAGAGCAACTGGGCCATGCTGCTAGGTGTATGCGGTTTATCTATTGGAATATAAAAACAGGGTAGAGTAGGGTTTTCAACATTTCTGAGAGCACACTCTCATACGCATGTGATTTGTACAAATATGTCTGTTTGGCATCAAGAGATTTTATACAATAGAATACAAAAATGTAGAACTGGAGTTTGAATTCCGAGTGAAGAGAACATTGAAAAGAAAGTGACATATGCTTGAACTATTTGCTTTGTTCCAGGAGAATTTTGCTATGCTTACGAATTTATTAAGGAATAACATTAAATGAGTTACTAATTGTGAAGTATCAAGGCCACTGCTTAATACACAGTAGGCACTCAATAAATGTTAAACCTCCCTCCTGTTATCATATCATTGTGATTGCCAAACTTTGAAGACAAGATCTAGAATAAATTGCCACCAGGACCAGAGACACAATCAAGGGTATATAAAAATTTTGTTAAGACAGCTGCATACTCACCCTTCAGTCAGAGCTTGAGGTGTTTGATCTTGCTTATGCAGTGTTCAGAATGAATGGCCTTTAAGATAAGTCGGCATACACTCTTGGAATTAGGTATTAGGCCAATTCACTCATTGACACTCAGAAATACATCCAGGGTGGACGGGTGGGTGGGTGATACCAGAAATGATCCAAATCTCCTAGATGTTGTTTAAAATCAGTATCAGTTATGAAGCTGCCCTAGCCCAAAATAACCCCAGCATTTACTAATCTTCACAAAATAGAATTTCAGGGTGGTAGCGAGGAAAGGCACATTTTTCTTTTCAAAACACTATGTTAGAGCATCAGTTATCACTATGAAGATAAATCATAGTTCATCTCCTGCATTTATCAAAGTGCCAGAAACATCACAGACACTCAGTATTTAGTAGATAAATACATCTCAGTTTTTTTGGAATGTTTGACAGTTGATTCCAGGTAGAGATGATGGATTAAACAGATGCATCTAATTTGATTCCCTCCAGAACCCCACTAAAACCCTCAAGAACGAGGAGAGAATGAGATGAAGCAAAGCAACAGAATTTTGGAGACCAGAGAATAGTGATAAAGGACTTAGCAGACCTGAGAAAACCAAATGCTAAGTTAGTGGCATTGCAAAATCCTCAGGATATAGAGTGAAGATGAAGAAGGAATAAAATAAGGGAACTGGTTGGAGGCTGGGAACTACTTAAAAAGTAGTAGTACTTCTTATATGCGCGCTCTCTACTCCTTTCCACTGGGTGACTGCCCCTCCTCCGTCCTAACAGATGCAGAGGTTTGTCCACTTCTTAGCCATAGCTGAAGGGGATAGGGACTCTAGAGAGAAAACTGGGATTAATTAATTAATGCAGGCATGCTAAATGCTCAGATCCTCTCCACTTCCTAAAATGCTGGAAGTCAAGCCTTATCTTCCAAGCGGAAGATTGGAAAAGCCTTCTTAAAGGAATATGACCAGCCCAAAAGGAAAAAAAAAATCCCCAAAGATAGTGATAAGAGGTAATATGGAGGAGGATAGGTTGTGGTTAGAATTCCCCAACAAAGAGCCTACCCATTTCATCTTACAGTAAAGTTCCTGGGCAACAGGTCTTCCCCAAAGCACAGGGCTTCTACTGTGCAGCTTTTTGCTTTCTCACCCTTGAATATGAGCAGACAACCAGGATTACCAAACATCTTAAGAAATCCTCTAACATGAAAGATAACAGAAAGACCTAAATTGCCAGATTGAAAGGGCCCACTAAGTACTCAGCTCAGTGAAGGGAAGCAGACCCATACAAAGCATATTATCATGACATTTTAGAATGCCAGGCACAAAGACAAAATACCCAAAACTTCCAAAGAGAAAACGCACATCCAAAGAAGTAGAAATCCAGATGGCATCAGACTTCTCAACAACAACCCTGAAGCTAGAGACGGTGGGGCAACACCTCCAAATTTCTAAAGGAAAATTATTTTCTGGGTAGAATTCTATACCCAGCCAAATGGTTCATCAAGAATAAAGGTAGAATCCAGGCATGGTGGCATGCAGCAGCTGTCCTAGCCACTTGGGAGGCTGAGGTAGGAGGGTCACTTGAGTCCAGGAATTCAAGGCTGCGGTAAGCTATGATTGCACAACTATGCTCCAGCCTGGGCAATAGAGCAAGAGTCTGTCTCTAAAAAAAGCTTTTTAAAAAAGAATAAAGGTGAAATATACATAAATTCTCAAGAATCTTTTCCTTTCTTAAGAAGCTAAGGTAGGATGTGCTAAATTAAAAAGACAGAGAAAATCAAGAAGGAAGAAGGTATGGATTATAAGAAAACAGAAGATCCCGCTAAGGAAATAGAAGGGAGTCCTGAGGATGATGGTCTACTAGCTGTATATCAGATGTAGAGGGCAAGAACTCCAAATTAGAACAACGCAATGCCAGAAAGAAGATGCATTGGCAGAGGCTATCACTAAGATGTCAACTACCATTTTAGTACATTTTAAAACCTGCAGATCGAATGCCTGGATGAGCCTAATCCAGGTTGCTGTTTGTATTTGATTTGCCTTATTCATGTTTTGATGGCGTTTCTGTTCTCCTACCCATCTGTCGCCCACTATAACCTACTGCCTGGATAAGCTAAGGACACTCATTAAATCTCACAGAAGTTTTCTTCTTTGATCTACTCCAGAACTGGAGATGGGCTTTGGTGAACTTAGAAGCAGAAAATACGGAGCAACCCTCTCCCCGACCATAGTCTTGCCAGATGTCCTGCACCCAGGCCACCTTCCAATTGCTCCAACCTTAGTTAAGTTCTGTTTCCCAGATCTCACCCGTGACCTTGCCCACTGATTTCCCCAGAAGTGGCTCTTATACACTTTCATGGAAGCTGAGCCAGTTTATGGCCCAGAAATTCTACTCAGCTTATCTTCTACAAGATCTTGTTTAATAATACCTTCATGTCTTTTTCATGTGTATCTGGCTTTGTGCTTGCTGTTCAGTTTCTATATTAACCACATACAGTGATCGATAAAAGATTTGAGAGGAAAAGACAATTTATGGCAATATTCCTTACATATTTCAATTATGTCCTCTCCTGGAACTGTGGAGATGGCATCCTCAGGGTTGAGCCGATGAGTAGTGGATTGAAATGGAAAGAGTCTGTGTTGTAGAAAAGCAGCCTCGATGGGCCATGAGCAGTCAGATAAAGCATCCGTGTTCTCCGCCTCTATTTCATGCCCAACTCCATCTCCATTTGGCTGCCAAAATCTCCAGTCCAAATTTTCCTTGACTGCCAGCTCCCACACCTTTTCCAAGGAAATAAATGACCTAAGTGATAGCAGCAATGCTGCCCAGAAATGGAGGGTTTGATAAAAAGAGAAAGATGAATTCAAAATACTGGCCCTGGCCAGGTGCAGTGGCTCACGCCTGTAATCCCAGCACTTTGGGAGGCCAAGGCGGGCAGGTCACTTGAGGCCAGGAGTTCGAAACCACAGCCTGGCCTACTGTGGCGAAACCGCATCTCTACTAAAAAATACAAAAATTAGCCGGGTGTGGTGGCGTGTGCCTGTAGTCCCAGCTACTCCGGAGGCTGAGGCACGAGAATCGCTTGAACCTGGGAGGTGGAGGTTGCAGTGAGCTGAGATTGCACCACTGCACTCCAGCCTGGGTTACAGTGTGAGACTCTGTCTCAAGAAAAAAACAAAACAAAACAAACAAACAAAAAAATACTAGCCCTTCTCATTGCTCTTCCTGGCCACCCGTTCACTCTGCTGCTTAAAACCCTTCCGTGGAAGGCCGGGTATGGTGGCTCACACCTGTAATCCCAGCACTTTGGGAGGCTGAGGCAGGTGGATCACAAGGTCACAAGTTTGAGACCAGCCTGACCAACATGGTGAAACCGCGTCTCTACTAAAAATACAAAAATTAGCCAGGCATGGTGGCACATGCCTATAATCTCAGCTACTCAGCAGGCTGAGGCAGGAGAATCACTTGAACCCAGGAGGCGGAGGTTGCAGCGAGCCAAGATTGCACCACTGCATTCCAGCCTAGGCAACAGAGCGAGACTCCATCTCAAAAAACAAAAACAAACAAACAAAAAAAAACACACACAGACAAAAAAACAAAAAACCCTTCCATGGATCTTCATGCCCCGTCAATGGGTCTCTTGGTGTGGTACACACACAGACTATTTGTAATTTCACCTCTGCTTATCTCACCAGCTTCACCTGTTGCCCGTACAATCCTTTTCTTTTGGCCACAGCAATATTCCACTATTTGTAAGTCTCTGAATAGTGTGTTCATAACTTTCTATTTTGATCATGCCTGGAAATCTCTTAGACCCTCCTCTCTTCTTTGCCTGGTTAATGCCCGCTTGTTTTTAAGACTCAGTTCAGGCAGAACCTCCTCCAGCAAGAATTCCCTGCCCTAGCCACAGCTGCTTCTCAGCCTGGATTAGATGTGCTTCCTCTGTGCATACCTGAGCCTGTCACAGTGAATTGGAAATTATCTCTTTATTTCTTTGTTTCGCATGGGACTGAAATCCCCTGAAGACACAAGGTCTTCCATTTACATGACTCCACTACCTAGCACCAAGCCTAGCACAGAATAGACAGTAAATAAATATTTGCTGGATGTAATTATTATAGAGCCTGTCATCTACTTTAAAGCTATTATGTTCATATTATTCTAATTTTTTATTTAAAAATAATTTATAGGCTTTATTATTTATTTATTTATGTCTATTTTTGAGACAGGGTCTTGCTCTGTTGCCCAAGCTGAAGTGCAGTGGCACCAACATGGCTCACTGCAGCTTTGACCTCCTGGGCTCAAGTGATCCTTCTGACTCAGCCTCCCAAGTAGCTAGGATCAAAGGCATGCAATGCTATGCCCAGCTAATTTTTAAAATTTATTTTGAGCTGGGCACAGTGGCTCACACCTGCAATCCCAGCACTTTGGGAGGCCAAGGCAGGCGGATCACAAGGTCAGGAGTTTGAGACCAGCCTGGCCAACATGGTGAAACCCTGTCTCTACTAAAAATACAAAAAATAGCTGGTAATGGTGGCAGGCACCTGTAATCCCAGCTACTCAGGAGGCTGAGGCAGGAGAATCATTTGAACCCAGGAGGCAGAGGTTGCAGTGAGCAGAGATCACACCATTGCACTCCAGCCTGGGCCAAAGAGTGAAACTCCGTCTCAAAAAAAAAATTCTTTTATTATGTAGTGACAGGGTCTCGCCATGTTGCCCAGGCAAGCCTCAAACTCCTGGACTCAAGTGATCCTCCTGCCTTGGCCTCCCAAAGTGCTGGGATTACAGGAGTGAGCCACCACTTGAGGTCAGGAGTTCGAGACCAGCCTGGCCAACATGGTGAAACCCCGTCTCTATTAAAAATACAAAAATTAGTTGGGCATGGTGGTGCATGCCTATAGTTCCAGCTGCTTGTGGGGCTGAGGCAGGAGAATGGCTTGAACCCGGGAGGTGGAGGTTGCAGTGAGCCAAGATTGCACCATTGCACTCCAGCCTGGGCAACAGAGTGAGACTCCATTTCAAAAAAAAAAAAAGCATTCCAAATATTGGGCATTTGGTACAATCATCTAACATAAGTGCCCATTAAATGCTAACCATTATTACTTCACTTAGTCCTTACAACAGCTCTGAATGCTAGATGTTGCAATTTCCTTCTTTTTTCTTTTCTTTTTTTTTTTTGAGACTGAGTTTCTCTCTTTTTGCCCAGGCTGGAGTACAATGGCACGATCTTGGCTCACTGCAACCTCCGCCTCCTGAGTTCAAGCAATTCTCCTGCCTCAGCCTCCCGAGTAGCTGGGATTACAGGCACATGCCACCATGCCAGGCTAATTTTTTGTATTTTTAGTAGAAACAGGGTTTCACCATGTTAGCCAGGTTAGTCTCGCATTCCTCACCTCGGGTGATCTGCCCACCTCGGCCTCCTAAAGTGCTGGGAATACATGTGTGAGCCACCGCACCTGGCCTAGATATTGCTGTCTCTTACTTTACTGATCAATAAACAGTTCAGAGCAGTTAAAATCACAGGAAGAGGAAGTGAACCTGAGTTTGTCCAAAGTCCATCTTTTCTCTTCATTCCTGCTATCTTAGCCCAGGTGGAGACATTAAAGAGAAGGCTGTGATGAGGACAGTGACAAGCAGAGGGTGGGGAGGGGACCAGTGGGCAGTGGATGCTGGTCATGGCCAGGCTATGAAGGGCCTCCAAGTACTAACCCTCGTAAAATGTGTCAGTCCCACTACTTTGCTCATGATATTTAGCTCTAAGAATTGCTGAAGCTGAACATTCCCTTTGGAATGCACAGAATAAGACAAGCTCTGTGTAAGACATTTTTGGTCTTGCTAAGGTCAATGTGGTGGGTTTGTTGCTGAGGAAGAGTTCTGACAATTACTATGGAGACACTACATAAGCAAAGGTAAGCAAAAATGTTTGTCTTTCAGAAGCAAAATTAGAGGCAAGCACAGTAATCAAGATTCCATACATAACAAGTTTTGCGAATAAACACCAATTCAAACAGAAGGTTCAGAAAATTATGTTGAAATTGAACAAGTCCTTAAAGAAGACCCACTCACTCTTTTCCCCAGATTGTTGGATTGCTTACAAATGAGGACATTTACTTTCATCATCCTACGGCCTCTTTATTTTGAGAAATATAAATAAATAGAAAATTTACCTTTGATCTCTATTACACCGTTGAAAACATCATATGATTTAAAGTGAAGGAGCAGGATGCTCTTTGTACTCTACTAGGGGAAGAAGAATATTATTTCCACGTAGCTTTTTAAATAATACATTTGGCATTGATTTTAATATAACAGAAAATGCATTAGCATTGAGTTTCAATTAAGAACAATTCAAGAACATTATCAATACCTATTTGATCTGATATATTTTAAAATACAACTTAGATGAAAGCTAACCAAAAGAGGTCTTTTTTTTTTCTTTTTTTTTCATGCAGAGTCTTGCTGTGTCACCCAGGCTGCACTGCAGTGACAGAATCTCGGCTCACTGCACCCTCCGACTCCTGGGTTCAAGCCATTCTCCTGCTTCAGGCTCCCGAGTAGCTGGGATTATAGGCGTGCACCACCACGCCCGGCTAATTTTTGCATTTTTAGTAGAGACAGTTTCACCATGTTGGTAAGGCTAGTCTTGAACTCCTGATCTCAAGTGATCCACCCGCCTCAGCCTTTCGAGGTGCTGGGATTACAGGCATGAGCCACTGTGCCCAGCCAAAAGAGGTCATTTTAATAGCATATCTTCTTGTTCTCATAATAAAAACGTACATGTTTTCTGCCAATATTATTTACTTATTTAATCAGCGTTTATTGAGGATTTACTCTGTACCTAGCTTGGTGTCAGGCACTAAGAATGCAGTCATGATAAAGGCAAACACAGTCCCTGCACTGGTGGAGTTTACAGTCTGATAATACCAGAAAATTATACCAAAGGGTTCAAGTTAGACATTTTTATCATTACATTGCAATAGGTTTGCACTGGTGAGTGCATAGAACAATGCTTCTCAAAGTTTACTGTGCATGTGAATCACCTTGGGATCTTATTAAAATGTAAAGTCTGATGCAAGGAGTCTGGGGTGGAGCTGATATTCTGAATTTAAGTAAGCTGTCAGGTAATGCTGACGCTGCTCGTCCATGGACCACACTTTGTAGCAAGGGCATACAATATTAATATGAAAGATAGTAAGATGTAATACTAAGATGTAACGCATAGAGTAAGATTAGTAATTTTTCTTTTCTGGAGGTATAGAGCACTTGGTAATATTTTGGTGAATGACATGCATCTACCGACAATTATACCAGACAAGTGTGAAATGTTCACAAGGGGAGGTAGAAAGTGGCATAGGGGCTAAAGAGAGGAGAAACAGGATTTAGGTTGGGGAGAAGAGGGGGTTCAGGAGATGCTTACTAAGGAAGGCAGAGTCTCTAATTGAGCCAGGAAGATGTGGAGGATGTTTACTAGTGGAGCAGAGCAGGATGGTGCTCCAGGCTGAGGGCTGAGCACTGGTGTTGGTGTTTTTTGTTTTTGTTTTTTGGGTTTTTTTTTTTTTTTTTGAGACGGAATCTCGCTCTGTTGCCAGGCTGGAGTGCAGTGGCAAGATCTCGGCTCACTGCAACTTCCACCTCCCGAGTTCAAGCGATTCTCCTGCCTCAGCCTTCCGAGTAGCTGGGAATACAGGCGTGCGCCACCATGCCCAGTTAATTTTTGTATTTTTAGTAGAGACGGGGTTTCACTATGTTGGCCAGGATGGTCTCGATCTCCTGACCTTGTGATCTGCCTGCCTTGGCCTCCCATAGTGCTAGGATTACAGGCGTGAGCCACTGCTCCCGGCTGGTGTTGGAGTTTTTGTAGGTCAGCACAGAGACCAGCTAGTGGTCCTGTTTGGCAGCTCTTCCATTCAGGGAAGCAGGAAAGACAAGGCCATAAAGTAGAGAACCCCCAGCAAGGCCAACCTCAGCATTCCTAAGCATGAACCCAAAAGCCCTCATTTTCTCTGAATACATAACAGGCAATACCTTGTTTTATTGCTCAGCGCTCTGTGTGGTGTCCAGTTCAGGCATCTCTGTGTTTCAGCTCCTCTGGCTACTGTCTGATACCTGCGTGCCCCTATTATTTCCCAGTACAGCACTTTTCTCTTTTTTTCTCTCATGGCACTTTTTGGGGCAGGATATCTGCTAATAGACTTATTTGCATTGGCCCCAAGAACCCTTTTGTAACCTGTTGCTTTGGGTACTCTGTTGAATTCTGCTGTCATCACCAGAATTCTTGTCAAGACTGGTCCCAGGCCAGGTGTGGTGGTTCACACCTGTAATCCCAATACCTTGGGAGGTAGAGGTGGGAGGATCACTTAAGCCCAGGAGCTCAAGGCTTCAGTGAGCTATGATCATGCCACTGCCCTCCAACCTGAGCAACAAAGCAAGACCCTGTCTCTAAAAAAAAAAAAAAGAAAGAAAGAAAATTGAAATGAAAAAACTAGTTCCACATTCCTGCAGCAACTGACTTGCCACTGCCCTTCTTAAATGGGCGTCAGCTCTCCCATTCACCTGATCTTCCCAGTTCCTCATTGTCTTGCTCAGTTACATTATCTTGGTCCTTGAAGGCATTTGAGGTTGCAGTCTGATTGAAATGGGGGACAAAGCAAACAAGGAGTCAAAGATAGAGTAGTAAGGAGGAGCCATTAGGAGCTATGTCTGCTTTCTTCACTTCCGTATCCCCAGTGCCTCAGACAGTACCTAATCCATAACAGGAGTTCAACAAATCTCAGCTGGCTTTTAAATACAGACTTTGTATAATTGTATTTCACTGAGTTTTAAGACATTATGAATTCAGAAAAGCAGTCTGTTTAGGAAATTTCTTAGGTTGAAGAACTTTCTCAACTGACAAATTTTGAAGGTAGATGAAATAATGTTTGTGGCAGATGGAGTTCTAAAATGATCCCCAACAATC
Organism: Nomascus leucogenys; assembly: GCF_006542625.1. Lineage (NCBI taxonomy): Eukaryota > Metazoa > Chordata > Mammalia > Primates > Hylobatidae > Nomascus > Nomascus leucogenys. The sequence continues at coordinate 71,998,371 of NC_044387.1, read as the reverse complement.
CTCATCCTTCTGACTGTGGGTGGAACCTGAGAATATAATGAGATATCCCCACTACAATTATGCTATGTTGTGTGAAGATTATTTTGGATGGGCCTAACATACACATATGAACCCTTTAAAAGCAGAGAATTTTCTCTAGATGGTTGCAGAAGACAAAGCCGGGATTCAAAGCACAAGAAGGATTCAGTGTACCGTTACTGACTTGAAGATGGAGGGGCCATGTAGAAAGAACCCAAGAGTGGCTGCCAGGAGCTGAGAGCCAGCAAGAAAATGGTAACTTCAGTCCCATGACCATGAAGAAGTGAATTCTGCCAGCAACTTAAATGAGCATGGAAACAGATTATTCTCCAGAACGTCCAGATAAGAGCCTGCCTTAGGCCACACCTTGATTTTGGCTTTGTGAGACCCTAACCAGAAACCTATTTGACCCAGCCTAGGCAGAACTGTGAGCTAATAAGTGGGTGCTGTATTAAGCTGCTAAATTTGTAGTAATTTCATACAAGGCAATAGAAAACTAATACAATGTTTTATACCTCGAGGAAGTTTACAGTGTATATGTACACATGTATACATATGTATTTATCATGTGTTCACATGATATATGCATTTAACTTGTCTGTAGTCTACTATATGTACTAGAGGAAAAGAAAGGAGAGAACACTAATTTAAAAAGCATGAACAATAACCCTACCTCGATTATCCCATTCAATAAGCTATCAGCAATATCTGACAGAATGCACTCTCTTCTTGTAACACATTCTTCACGTTGCCTAATGAAAAGCCTCCTTTTTTGGTTCTCCCACCTCACTGGACACTTCTTTTCACGCCTTTGCAGATTTCCCTTTATCTTTCCTAATTCTAAACCTTCCTACATACACTACACATACACATTACCTGACATGGTGGCATAAACAAAATATATATACAGTTCTTTATAGGCAATTAAAAGCTATTCAAGAGGCCAGGTGCAGTGGCTCATGCCTGTAATCTCAGCACCTTGGGAGGCTGAGGCGGGCAGACTACTTGAGGTCAAGAATTTGAGACCACAGCCTGGCCAACATGATGAAACCCTGTCTCTACTAAAAATACAAAAATTAGCCAGGCATGGTTGCACACACCTGTAATCCCAGCTACTCAGGAGGCTGAGGCAGGAGAATCCCTTGAACCCAGGAGGTAGAGGTTGCAGTGAGCCAAGATAGTGCCAGTGCACTCCAGCCTGGGCAACAGAGCAAGACTCCATCTCAAAAAAATAAATAAATAAAAAGCTATTCAAAGGTAATTTTTTGACTATTCCTTGCTTAAGAAGAAACTTTAGTTTATTAGTTTTTCTCACCTAAAATTGGGAGGCACCCAGCTATTTCAGTATGAGGTCAAGAGGAGTAATGAATTAACCTTGCCTTCACACTGGATTTCTGCATTAGCTCTGAACCTGTGCTGTCCAAATGGTAGCCATCAGTCACATGTTGGGATTTAAATTTAAATTTTAATTAATTAAAAATAAATAAAATTTAAAATTTAGCACTTCAGCTGCACTAGCCACATCTCAAGTGTCCAGTAGTCAATGTGCTCCTTGCTACCACATTAGACAACACAGATATACAGCATTGCTATCATCACAGGAAGTTCTATTGGACAATGAAAAGACCTATACCTTTAATTGCCATTTGGTCTGCTCCACTTAAATATCCCAAACTCATTGCTCTCCCCTAGAGGAGATTTTGCAAAGAAGTGATGTGAAAAGTGCCTTCTTTGGGATCAAATTGTCCGAGTTTGAATCCAGCTCTATTGTTTGCAGGCTCTGTGTCCTTAGGAGGGTTACTTGACTTCTCTGTGCCTCAGTTTCCTTTTCTGCAAAGTGGGAATAATCCCAGGAACTATCTCTTAAAGTTGTTGTGAAGATTAAATGATATAATTTATGTAATGTACTTAAAATAGTACCTAACTCTTAAGTATTGAATAAGTTTAGCTATTGTGTTTCGTATTAGTATTATGTTAGAGACCAAATTGGGATTCGTCGCACTTCATTTATCTGAAGATTCATGACATTTATTAATTCTGGACAATTTTCAGTCATTATCTTTTCAAATGTTGCCTTTCCTCAGTTCTTTTCTCTTTTCCACTCTAGAATTCTGGTTGGATATTCATCGTACCTTATCATTGCATCTCTATAACTCTTATGTCAGTTTCCTTTTCTGTAAGATGACAATACAAACAGTATCTACCTCATGGAATTTTTGTTAGGATTAAGTGAGTTGAGCTTTGTAAAACACTTAGAATGGCATCATCTGTGTACCAACTAATATTGACACTCGGGTTTAGCTCCTTATTTATTTTTGGCCCTTGGAGATTTCCCTCAATTCATTAGAGATATTTTGTAATAATTTAGTCCACTCTATAAGATCAAAAGTTATTCTAGACTTTTTTTTTTTTTTTAAGACAGAGTCTTGCTCTGTCACCAGGCTGAAGTGCAGTGGCGCAATCTCGGCTCACTGCAACCTCCGCCTCCCAGGTTCAAGCGATTCCCCTGCCTCAGTCTCCCATGTAGCTGGGACTACAGGCGTGCGCCACTACTCCCGGCTAATGTTTTGTATTTTAGTAGAGATGGGGTTTCACCAGGTTGGCCAGGATGGTCTTGATCTCCTGACCTTGTGATCTGCCTGCGTCGGCCTCCCAAAGTGTTGGGATTACAGGCGTGAGCCACTACGACCGGCCCAGATTCTCTTTTTGTTGCAAGCGTGACATACACGGTTTCTATTGTTTGGTACACTTTCTTTCTCTCTTAGCTCCCTTCATGACTGTTTAAAATAGAATTTAATGTCTGTATTAGTTTGAATTATATTAAGTATGTAACAGAAAACCCAAAATAACCATATCTTTAAAAAGTAGAAGTTTCTTTTTTTCCCCCATAAATGAAGTCTAGAAGTATGAGATCCATAGCAGATATGCCTTCTCCATAATCATCAAGAGTCCAGTCTTTTTTCAGTTTCTCAACATTTGGCCTTCTTGTGATCCAAGATGACTGCTCTGGTTCCAGCCATTACATCCAAATTCTAGTCAACAGAGGAAAGGGCTAAAAAAGGAATGCCTCTTCCCTTCAATACATTCCTGTAAAGTCATATGTACCATTTCCTACTGGCCAGAACATAATCACATGGCCGTGCATAATGCCATGGGACACTGGAGAATGTCATCTCTATTCTTGACCGCCAAATGCCAAGGAGTTAACAGATATTGGGGGAAACTAGCAGTTTTTGCCACGGTGCCTCTTCTGTGTTCCCTCTAAGAGTGTATATCCTCCCTATCTTGTTCACCTCTGGGGTGAATGACTTGGCCTGGTTTACCTGGGCCTTTTATGGAGTTAGCACTGAAAGTCTTGTGTCTCAAAACGTCCCAAACATACATCAGTCCTGGGCAAACTGGGATGATTGGTCACCCTACATCTACCATGGATCGTATCCATGGTAGATCTTAAGGACAGATCTGTGTCTATTCACTGTTATATCTTTAGTATCTCACACAGGGCTGCATGTACAGGATGTATTCAATAAATAGAAAATACTTACATGGTGCTTTTATATGCCAGGAGCTGTTCTAAGGGATTTATGTATATATCATGAGTTGAATTTTGTTCCCCCAATATTCCTATGTTAATGTCCCAGTACCTCAGAAGGTGACCCTATTTGGTATAGGGTTGCTGCCAATGTGATTATTTAGGATAAAGTCATACTGAAATAGGGTGGAGCCCTAGTCCCATATGACTGGTGTCTATATAAATGGGAAATTTGGATGCAGAGACAAGCATGCAGGGAGAACGTCATGTGAAGATTTGAGTTATGCTGCCAAAAGCCAAGGACCTACCAGAAGAGAAGCCTGGAACAGATCCTTCCCCAGAACCTTCAGAGGGAACAGGACCCTCCCAGCACGTTGATCTTGGACGTGTAGTCTCCAGAACTATGAGACAATAAATATCAGTTGTTTAAGCCACTCAGTTAGTGGTACTTTGTTATGGCAGCCTCAGCAAACCAGTACAGTATATTAACTCATTTTAATCTTTACAATTTTCTTGTGAGATAGGTATTGTTATTATCCTCATTTTACAGATGAAGAAATTGAGGCAGACAGCAGTTAGGAAAACCAGAGTGCCAAGGAGGCATAAAGAGAAAGCGGTAAAGGCAAACTGAAAGGAAGGGAAGAAGAAAGGGGAAAATCTTGAAGTTAAAAGATGGACAGGAATAAAGAGAAAGAAAGAAAAATAGTGAAGGAAAAGGATTAAAACTTGACCTGACATGACTTTCTAAGAACATTAGAAGCTCTAGGTCACTATGTAAACCATTAACTTTTTTTTTTCAGATGTGTCATTAACATTTTCTTTTTTAGATGAGTCTGAATAACTTCAAAATGAAGGAGTAAGGAAATGCTCCCTCATTTTTGACACTTGCAGGTGTTTTATTATATTTTGAACCTGAAGCTACAGGTCTTAAGAGCCCTGGTCTTGATTTTGCAATATAGGCTTCATTTTTATTTGAGGGTAAGGATTAATAATAACTTGTTTTATGAATGTAACTTTGAGAAGTTTAGAATTTATGTTCACATGCTTTATAGATTTGTTTTTGATGGGTGAAATAACACTTACTTTAAAAAGTTTTGGCTGGGTGTGCTGGCTCACGCCTGTAATCCCAGCACTTTGGGAAGCCGAGACGGGAGGATCATGAGGTCAGGAGTTGGAGACCAGCCTGGCCAACATGGTGAAACTCTGTCTCTACTAAAAATACAAAAATCAGCAGGGCATGGTGGCGTGTGCCCGTAGTCCCAGCTACTCAGGAGGGTGAGGCAGGAGAATCGCTTGAACCTGGGAAGCGGAGGTTGCAGTGAGCCGAGATCGTGCCACTGCACTCCAGCCTGGGCAACAAAGCGAGATTCCATCTCAAAAAAAAAAAATGTTTTATATGTTATACTTCTTACCTCTAGTTTATATATGTGTATTCCTGCTGAAGGCATAAATGAAGTGCAAAGTCAGAGACAATACCCGGAGAATATGGAGCTTAATCTTCCAGAATGCAGTATACACATTGTATCAGAGAACTTTACTTGGTGCTATATCTCCAATCAGAATCTATAAATCTGGGATCAGAGGGATGGACCCAGGATTGGCTGCAGTTACAATCACTCCCAATGGCATACTGGGACGTCTTGCTTCCGGGGCTCCATAGGGTTAGAGGTCCTGTTGCCAGCAGGGGCACATGCTCACCAGAGGACGCAGCAAAGGTCCAGTTGATTACAAACTATGGATGCCATCTGGGCACTGAGTTTCTTGTGGCTAGGGGCCAGCAGGTAAGAAGACTGACCATCTTGGCAGAAATAATAACTGTGATCAACAGTGGGAGGTAAGACTGATCTTACACAATGGGAACAGGAGACATATGCGTGGAACTCAAGATGACCCATTTGGGTGCTTCTTGGTTGTTGGTTCTCCCTTGATAGATCATAACTGTGAACAGACAAGTGAAGTGACTCCCACCTGAGAAGGATATGATCACTAGGGGCTAAGAAAACTCAATAATGAATGTTTGAGTCATACCACTAGATAAGCCACCAAGACCAGCAGAGGTGGTGGCTGGGGGGCAAGAGGAATTTAGATGAAGTGTGGAGAAGGGAGACTATACTGGAGGCCCTGAGACAAACTGCAGTGATGGAGGGTAACCTGAGCTATTCCCTGAACATGTATGGAAAAGTAGATTTGCATGATACAAGGAATAGATCTGCATGACAGCTGAGGCAGACACTGAAGCTAGGGACTATCAGCATACTGACATAGCATACCATATCCAGCATACCTGGGCAGCAAGGCTTTGTTGGAGGGAGATTTGAGTGGTACATCTCTTTGTGTCTCCCACAGTGTCTGCCTCAGCTTTCATGCAGTCTAAGTCAATGACTCAGCAAGGTGGTGATTCAAGGGCCCACGCATTTACATTAAAAGTGGAATTCTGATCTTTATTCTAGAGCTTCCTGTTGGACTAGCGGAGGCTTTGTCAGGTCTGCATAGTGGTATGACAGTTCCCCTTGACCAATCTTTCTGTCTCCCTTGCTCCTTTCACAGGTGTTACCCTCTAAACTTTTGTACTAGAACTCTCTTTCAGCCCACTGATTCCTGGAGAATCCCAAACCAGCACATGCTGCATAGCAAACAATCGCAAAACCTCACTGATATAAAACAGTAAGCACTTCTTACCAACGTATAGGTTTACAGGCTAGGTGGCAGTGGTTTTAGTCTTAGTTGGGTCACTCAGGTGTCTGTGATCATTTGTTGATTAGATAAGCATGTCTGTTGATCTTAACTGGGTTCTTTCACATGTTTGGGGGTTGGTTGGCTGGATGCTGGTCTAAATGGCCTCCACTGGGACAACTGGCCTTTCCTTCACTTAGTATTGCATTCTTTAGTTGGCTCACGTTGGCTTGACCACATGGTGGTAGAAGGCATCTGATATGGTTTGGCTCTGTGTCCCACCCAAATCTCGTGTTAAATTGTAATCCCCAATGTTGGGGGAAGGACCTGGTGGGAGGTGATTGGATCATGGGGGCAGATTTCCCCCTTGCTATTCTCGTGATAGTGAGTTCTCATGAGATTTGGTTGTTTGAAAGTGTGTAGCACTTCCCTCTTCATCCATCTCTCTCTCTCTCTCTCTCTCTCTCTCTCTCTCTCTCTCTGTCTCTTTCTCTATCTCCCTCTCCTGCTGGCCATGTGAAGATATACTTGCTTCCCCTTCACCTTCTGCCATGATTTTAAGTTTCCTGGGGCCTCCCCAGCCATGCTTCCTGTACAGCCTGCAGAACTGTGAGTCAATTAAACCTCTTTTCTTATAAATTATCCAGTCTCAGTAGTTCCTTATAGCAATGTGAGAGAACAGACTAATACATCATCCAAGAGAACAAACTGAAGCATACAAGGCCTCTTGAGGTCTAGACTTGGAATTCACACACTGTCTTTTCTGCCATATTCTATTTGGCCAAAGCAAATCCCAGGTCTAGGCTTGGAATTCACACACTGTCTTTTCTGCCATATTCTATTTGGCCAAAGCAAATCCCAGGGCTAGCTCGGCTTCATGGGTACAGGGAACCCTATTTTTTTGTGTTTACTTTTTAGAGTCAGGGTCTCACTCAGCTACTTAGGCTAGAGTGCAGTGGTACAATCATAGCTCACTGCAGCCTCAAACTCCTGGGCTCAAGTGATCCTCCTGCCTCAGCCTCCTGAGTAGCTGGAATTTGGAACCACTTCTTGATGAAGAAGATGCAAATCTACATTAGAAATGTATAAATAGAGGGAGGCATAAAGATTTTGGAACAGTTTTGCAATAATCTGCCACAGGGAGAATTTCCTAAAGTGGACAGACAGAACTATAGTGGACAAACAGAAACTATGGACAAAAAGCACTGGACAAACAGAAACTATAGCTATCTCAATCTATTATACTGTACTTTTAGCTTTTCATTTATTTTTATTTTTATTTTTAATATAGGTTCTCAGTCTGTCACCCAGGCTGGAGTGCAGTGGCATAATTATAGCTCATTGCAGCCTCCAACTCCTGGGCTGAAGCAGTCAGTCTCCCAACTCAGCCTCCTGAGTAGCTGGGACTACAAGCACATGTCTTCAGGCCCAATTAATTTTTTCTTTTTTAAATAGAGATGGGGTCTCACTATGTTGCCTAGTCTGGCCTTGAACTCCTGCCCTTAAGCAATCCTTCCACCTTGTCCTCCCAAAGCATTGGGATTACAGGTGTGAGCCATGGAATCCAGCCTGCTTTTTTTTTTTTAAATGAAAAATTAAAAGCAAATAGAAAATATGGAGAATAATATAATAACCACTCATGGACTCACTCTCCTACTTTAATATATCTTAAAATTCTGTAATGTGAAGAGCTAAAACTTTGGAGATGCTGTAGTTTTAAAATCCATTGTATATCCCTGTCCTTCCTTCTTATTTCTCCATTGAAGTCTTCAACTGAACACTTTTAACTCCAGATAGTTACTTTTTAAGTTAAAAGCCTTGAGACTCATGCCTTCTGGTGATTCAGCAAGAGAAAATTGGAATTATATTCATTCAGTCATTAAACAAATATTTATTGTGCTTCTATTTGCTAAACACTGCACCACATATATATTTATATAGTATATTCTTATTTTTTGTAGTGTTCTATTTGCAGACCATTTTGCTTCAGGTAAGATTATATATCTAAAGTGAGAAACCAAGAACATTGTCCTTTAAAATGGGGGCCCTTTTTCAATATCTCTTACAAAAAATTTTTATACCTTCAAGCTTTGAGGGTGAATCTTGTTTTACTCTTAGGATGTAAATTTTCATTCCAAGTTTCTTATCACTTTCCTTCTATGGGTTTGGCTTTTGTTGTGTCACTTGGGTGGGTAGGATGTTTGAGCATGTTTATTTAGTTACTAGTTGGCCGCACCTTTGGTTTGCTTTCATATGATTACATTGTTCTGGCTTGTAACTTCTATCTGGTTTCTCTTCCTCAATATGATGACTTCAGAGTGCAGTCCTCTCCCTGGTTTGTTTTCTGTGCTTTTGCAGTGAGCTAGTTATATCTTTTTAAAAAACAGCTTTATTGAGATATAATTCATGTACCAAAAATGTATCCCTTAGTATATTTACAAAATTGTGCAAACACCACCACTTCTGATTTTAGGATACTCTGATCACCTCAAAAAGAAACCTTATACCCACTGGCCATCACTCCCCTTTCTCCCCTACCCTGGCAACCACTTACCTACATTTTGTTTCCATGGATTAGCCTATTCTGGACATTTCATATAAACAAGATCATAGGAATCTTTTGTCTCTGGCTTCTTTCACTTGGCATAATGTTTTCAAAGTTCATCTTTTTTTTTTGAGACAGAGTTTCACTCTTGTTGCCCAGGCTGGAGTGCAATGGCGGGATCTCAGCTCACTGCAACCTCTGCCTCCTGGGTTTGAGTGATTCTCCTACCTCAGCCTCCCGAGTAGCTGGGATTACAGGCATGCGTCACCGTGCCTGGCTAATTTTTTGTATTTTTAGTAGAGATGGGGGTTTCACCATGTTGGCCATGGTTGGCCAGGCAGGCCTGGAACTCCTGACCTCAGGTGATCCACCCGCCTCAGCCTCCCAAAGTGCTAGGATTACAGACGTGAGCCACTGTACCCGGCCTAATTGGGTTTTTAAACAACTATTGTTGTTTTTTATATGTTCTGAATATAAGGTCCTTATTAGATATATGATTTGAAAGTATGTTCTCCCCTTCTGTCTTTTCACTTTATTAATTGTGTCCTTTGAAACACGAAAGTTTTAAACTTTGCTAAGTCCAATTTATTTTTTCTTCTGATATTTATGTATTTTGATATCATATCTAAAAAATTATTTTTTAAACCATGGTCACAGAGATCTAATCCTATGTTTTCTTTGAAGAGTTTTATAGGTCTAGTTCTTACATTTAGGTCTATGATCCATTTTGAGTTAATTTTTGCATATGGAATGAGATAGGGGCTCAAATTCATTCGTATGCATTTGGATATCCAGTTGTAAAGACAATTCCTTCCCTGTTGGCACCCTGTCCAGAGTTATATCTTTATTGAAGAACTTACCAAGTTTTGTCTTGTTTTGTGTAAGCTGGATAGACCTTCCTTTCTCATTGGAGGACAGGGAACATGTTTTGTTCTTTTGCAATGAGAAGACATACGTGAAAAGCACCTACCATAAGATCTGATAATGGATATTTCTTTCCTTCTTTTGAGTCTCCCCACAGCACCTAGCGTGGTACTTGGCACACAACAGTTACCATAAATGTTTGTTAATTGTAGAGTGGGCTTGGGCATGCACCACCCACCCACCACAAAAATGTGGATTCCCAAAGCTCTAATTGGCTGGGAAACCCAGAACAACTTTCAGGCCTTTCCAAATTAAGACTCAATGGCTGGGCTCAGTGGCTCACGCCTGTAATCCAGCACTTTGGGAGGCTGAGGCGGGTGGATCACGAAGTCAGGAGTTTGAGACCAGCTTGGCCAACGTGGTAAAACCCTGTCTCTACTAAAAATACAAAAATTAGCCGGGCGTGGTGGTGCATGCCTGTAATCCCAACTACTCGGGAGGCTGAGATAGGAGAATCCCTTGAACCCAGCAGGCGTAGGTTGCAGTGAGCCGAGATCACGCCACTGCACTCCAGCCTCGGCAATAGAGTGAGACTCTAGTCTCAAAAAAAAAAAAAAAAATTAAGACTCAATGACAGTAGAAACTGACTCCAATGGCTTAATGAAATGGTACTGTTGGTCAAGGTAGGGATTTCTAAATTATTCATCCTTGAAGGGAAGTGACAAATAAGGTTTCACTTATCAAACATTTAAAACAACCCTAAAGGTCCAGAACCTTTGTTTTGTTGTTGTTGGCTTAATTTCCAGTTCTCTAAGTGTCTACTTATTTAATCACTTATGCAGTAATAAAGTTTTAACTTGTGGATTTGACCTCAATTCCACAGAATCGATTGTGGTTCTTATCTGCTTAAAAGCGGAAAGATTTTCTCAGGTGGCAACAGCCACTATTGAAAAGGCAAAGAAACAGCACTCAGGTGTGACAGGCAATTCTATTTTCAGTGACCCTTTTCTCCGTTTCTTTTTCTCTCCTACCTGCTGAACATTAGGAGCTCTCGGTAATCTCTCAGAAATAGAGCAAGACGCCAAAGATAAAGGCCTGTTCATCGCACTCAGGAATTTCCTGAGGTTTCATGTCCAGGTAATATTTCTGCCTGCTACTTGGGTATCTTTTGGTGAAATTCCAGAATCTGTTCCTCTCTGTGTGAAAGTAGGTACGTGCACCTACTGAACCTAAGATGTGTATCGTGCAGGTACACACAACTTTGGTTACACGGTTCTTTCCAGCTTTGAAAAACTTTCTTAGGGGTAGCTCACACAGCTAAGTGCTTCAAATTACGGTTTCTGACTCCAGAGCCAGTGCTCTCTCCACTTCCCATAGTTGCGTCTCTACAAATAATCACGTATGGGTCTCTTTAACACATTTTCTTCCTGTTCTTCTAGGAATTGTAGCCATATCCTAGCCCTAAATGAACTGGAATACAGTGAGGCTTGATTTATTATTAAACATTTTTATTAGACTTTTTTTTTTTTTTTTGAGACGGACTCTCGCTGTGTCGCCCAGGCTGGAGTGCAGTGGTGCGATCTCCGCTCACTGCAAGCACCACCTCCTGGGTTCACACCAGTCTCCTGCCTCAGCCTCCCGAGTAGCTGGGACTACAGGCGCCTGCCACCACGCCCGGCTAATTTTTTTTTTGTATTTTTAGTAAAGACGGGGTTTCACCGTGTTAGCCAGGATGGTCTCGATATCCTGACCTCGTGATCTGCCCGCCTCGACCTCCTAAAGTGCTGGGATTACAGGCGTGAACCACCGCGCCCGGTCTTATTAGACTATTTTTTAAGAACAGTTTTAGGTTCACAGCAAAATTGAGCTAAAGGTACACAGATTTCTCATGTACCCCCCTGCTCCCCACATGCATAGCCTCCCCCATTGTCAGCCTCCCCCATTATCAACCCCGCCACCGGAGTGCCACAGTTCCTACAACTGATGAACCTACATTGACACCTCATAATCCCCCAAAGTCTATAGTTTACATTGGGGTTCACGCTTGGTTTTGTACATTCTATGGGCTTGGACAAAGGCATCCGCCATTACAGAATCATACGCATAGTAGTTTCACTGCCCTAAAAATCCTCTGTGCTCCAGCAAGGCTAGATTTTTAAGAGCGAAAAGAGAGGGAAAGAAAAAAGTGTGCATCGCAGAGGCTCGACCCAACTCCAAGCCAAGTTTGTTCCAAAGTTCAGCAGCTCCCAGCTGTCCCATCTCTCCCGGTTCGACCCCGGTAGGGTTCCTCCTCTTTTTGTTTAAGTGTCAAACAAATGGGTTTCCTGTTGACACTGGAATATCGTGAAAAGGCAGGAAGAGGCCAGGCCACCTCCTCTTTCGCCTCTTCCTATCCCGTTTATTTATTTTGCACACGTTTGTTTGGGTCGAGCTGGTGTTTCCAGCGTGTGTGGCTGTGGGGCGGCCTTAGGGGCCGATAACCCCTCCCTGAGGAGGCGAGGCCAGGCCCGAACCCGCCCGATCCGCGGTGGAGCTCTGGGGGGCGGGGAAGGGAAAGAGGAAGGGGGAGGAAGAGAGCGGGAGTGGGAGTGGGAAAGGCCAGGGATTAAGAGGCCGCCGGGACGCCGCAAGGGGGCGGGGAATCGGCTCGGCCCGCGCCCGGCCGCTGCCCGGCGGGCTGCAGGTGGAGTTCGCCGAGGTGGCCATTTCCACAGCCGCCGCCGACGCTTCCTCTCCGGGAGCCGCCTTCCCCCCGGCCCGAGGGCGGTGGCGTGGGGCGCCGGGTGCCGGCGTTCTGGGGCGCGGGGGCCGCAGCTCGCTGGCCATCCCGCGGCTGCGCCCCGCGCCTCTCCCATGGCTGAGGGCCGGCGGCGGGAGGACGAGGAGGAAGAGCTACGCGAGCGCCGCGAACTTGGTGGCCAGCGCCGCGCCCGGGGCCGTGCGCTCTCGGGCCACTCGGCCGCAGGTGAGAGGCGCGGGGGACGGGGCGGCGGGGACTCAGAGCTCCGCGCTCTGGGGCCGCTCGGGTCCTGCCCCACACAGCGGCAGCTCCTTCACGCGCCGGGATGGGACTGGCTTCTTTAACTCAGAGGCCAGACTCGGGGACGGTGGCCTTTCCATCGCCATCCTCACTTTCCGGCCGAGCCCGAGGAAATTCAGACCCGTCTTTAACTGCTAGTGGTCGTACAGCTGAAACTCCAAATTTTCCATGCACACTAAATCCAGGAGCTGCTGGCTTGGGACTTGTGGCCTGGTTGATGACTTATCTCTGGATGAGTCAGAGGCCAGTGGCCGTCTCGGTGGACAACGACCCCTCCCGAGGGGTTTGCCTGCGCCGCCGCAGCCAGGTCAGCACGTGCTCATAACTGAGTCAAGTCCTGTTTCGGCGTCCCTTGCACTTCGGACCTGTGACCCCCTCCCTCCCTCCCCCAGCCGCCGAGCTCACCAGTTTTCTGTAGGACTTGTTTTCGTTAGTTGTGAGACCCTCCCCCACGCAAAGAGAAGTCCAGAATTTAGCATTCCAAAAAGCCATTCATTTGGGCTGAGAATCATTTTCGGGCCTATAATTACTTTTATGATACTGTGTTTTGGGTACACAAAAGCGGCACGGATCAAATAGTTTGGCGCATTAGTGAAAGAGTGAATAAGTGTAGATCCACACCCCTTCCCTTTTCCCGGGCGGCTTTTCAGTCAAACATAATAGAGAGGAAATTATTTGGCCTTTGGTTCCAACCGGGTAATCCGAGTTATCTGAAAACAAGAGGGAAGAACAAACCTAGGGGGACTGGCAACAAAAGGGAGATAGGGAAATGAGAGAGTCGGAGGAGAACGATTCACTGGGAGCCTCGTTATAAAGTGGAATATAGCGAGTATTCCATGAAGTGGAGAAGCTTTTCTGTGTGACTCCCTTAACCACTAAGAGAAAGTTGGAAAAATAGAGAAGATATTGTATCTGTGCGGAACAAATGGAGGGTAGAAAGTAGGATGAAGGGAAAACTTGAGAAGAACATCTTGAAGAAATAGTCAATTTAATGCCCTTGGTAGAATCTTGGAACCATAAAAATAATTCTCCATGCTCATTACTACAACTTTTCATCAAAATAAGGCATTTGGCTGTCTATATGAACACCAGTTTTGAACATAATTGGTAATTGTGTTCAGTGTAAACCCAGAACTAGTGAAATAATGAATAGTTGCTGGATATAAGTGAGTATTTCTTGCAAGAGTACAATGAAAAAACTTTACAAAGATATACCACCATGTCTGACCTATGGATTTAAACAGGGTAGGCCACCTTAGATTCCTGTTACCTTGAGCAGAAAGCTTCACTCACAAGAGACTGTACAGTGAAGACCTGTTTTGGAGTTCAGACTAGATGTGATCCAGATGTGTGTTTATAATTTAGTTGCAATATGTGTATTTATTCCAAAGCTGGTGGAAATGACATTTTGTAATTAGTTTTCACCAGTTCCCTAATTTCTCAAGGCTGACAAAGGCTTTTCTAGGTTCTTTGATAATATTTTGCTGAGACATGACATTGTGTACTTTTTGCATTCAGTAATTGGTGTTTGTAGTTTTCTAACCGTTTATATGCCCTTTTTTCATTAAAGGGTGTGAGGATGACGTTAAGGGATAAGTAAGAGGGTTAAACTTGCAATTTTTGGATTTATTTCTTTTAGAAGAAATTATTTAATAGTTTACATTTCTTTACAAGCTGAGCTCCACTTTCCCCTTATTAGTTAACATGTTTTTCAGACACTAACAGATTCCTTACCAAGCTTGGGCATTTGTTAGTTATGTCTGTGCTAGATGTTGCTCTCCTCCAAGTGAGAGAGTATGAACTGACGCAGAAGCTTCATGTTTTTTCTGCATCACTTTTTCAGTTTTTCACTTTTCCTGTTCTCAGTGCTCCCTCCTTCCCTTATTTTACAATCTAAAGAGTTTCCTTTTCTCTGATTTCACCTAGCTTGATAACCATAAACCTGGGGTTTATGGACTTAAGGTAGTCTGTGAACTCTTCCTTCTCTCCCTGCTAAATTTTGGAGTGGTTGTGTAAGTGCATTTATTTATTTTTGCAACTTACATACAGAAGAACGTATACAATTTGTAAATTATAAAGTAAAAACTCTTGTAACTCATGCTCAAGTCAAGAAATAGGATATAGTCAGTTCCTTAGAAATGGATTCCCATCCCTCCTAGACTTAGCCTCCTCTCTCCTCTAGATGTAACCATTTTTTTTAACGTTTCTGATTATTATTTCCTTTTATTCTGTACAGTTTTACCATACACATATGCATCTCTATAAAATATTGTTTAGTTTTACCTTTTTAAGATCATTTAAGTGGAATCATCCTGTATTTTATCAACCCAGCAGAAAGCAAGTAATGACTTGAGATTATGAAATGTCTGGAATGAGTTCTTTTCATTCAAAGGCCAAGAGCCCCAGGCAGGTTCTGAGCACAGGACAGTCCTTGTAGGGCATCCTTAGGAAATAAATGTGTGTGTGTTTTTAAAATGATGTTAAGAAAATTGGGTTTGATTAATCACAATTTTATTTTACAACAAAGGATGATAGTTGATCTGGTGCTCACCTTCTTTATAAAATGTATTTATGTTTCCCAGCTTTTAAAGTAATAAAATATCTTCAGCATGATTCTAAAATAAATAAAAAGCTCAGTTGATTTTTTTTTTTTTTTTTTTTGCAGAGTTATAGGCAATCAAGTACTGAGGTCAATTCAGTAAAGGTTAATTTTTTTTTTTTTTTTTTTTTTTTAAGGCAGAGTCTCACTCTGTCTTCCCAGGCTGGAGTCTAGTGGCGTGGTCATGGCTCACTGCAACCTTCACCTCCCAGGTTCAAGCGATTCTCATGCCTCAGCCTACAGAGTGGCTGGGATTACAAGTGTGCACCACCATGCCTGGCTAATTTTTGTATTTTTAGTGGAGACGGAGTTTCACCATGTTGGCCAGGGTGGTCTCGAACTCCTCCCACCTCAGCCTCCCAAAGTGCTGGGATTACAGGTGTGAGCCACTGCACCTGGCCAGTGAAGGTTAATTCTGTAGCAGTTCATGATGCATGAGATTAATAAGCAGATATAGGAAAGTAAATGGGGAGCAGAGAGTATTCCATTGTTTGGGTTTCATGTGCTGAGGCTAAGGTGTCGTAAATCTGGCACTATGTGAAATATTTACTGTTGATGGTGGTATCCAAGATCCTTAATTGCCTGACCTGACAGAGAGTGGTAGTATGAAAGCTAGACACAACACCTGAATTCTTGGGGGTGTCTTACTAATCCACCAAATGCCCATTACAAACAAGGAAGAGAGGATGTGGGTACACTAATCCAGTGGTTCTCAAACTTTTGCCATATGTATCAGAATAGCCTGAAGGCCTTGTACACAGTATCTGATCACTTGGTCTGGGATAGGGCCTGATAATTTTCACTTTTGACACATTCCCAGATAACATTTATGTTGCTGGTTGAAAAGGATGATGCACTTTGCAAACTCCATGTAATTAAGAGAGAAATCACACCCCAACACTGATTGTTAAATTCTAAGAAATAGTTCCTTTGGCTAATTTGTCCTTTTTAGTAGATCAGATGAAAACCCATGAGATAAACATGGAGATTTCCACAGACTACCTTATAGGACCTAGTTTCCGTTGTGGGTTTTCTCGGTAGCTTAAAGGATTTCATGGTTGATTTATACAGCCTGGCATTTATGATCAACTTCATTTTTGTTTCTTGGTTTTTTTCTTTCTGTTATTGATTGCATATTCTTCATCTCTATCTGCACAACTGAGATTGGTGTGTTAGTGCCACTGTGTTAGTGTTAGTTAGTGCTAGCCAAGGGCAAGAAGTGGAGGGTGGGAGGAATAGGCAGACGAGATTGGGTGACCAACTCTTCCCAGTTTCCCAGGACTGTTCCAGCTTTTAAAACTGAAAGTCCCCCATTCATGGAAACTCCTCAGTCCCAGGCAAATCAAGGATAGTCACCCTAGTGGAAGGATAGCTTGGGTCGGGGAAGAAGGGAGGATAAAGGCTACTGATAATGTTATTTATACTAACATCCCTGCTTTAGTCCAGGTGCTTTTTTCACTCAACATTAAGTTTGTAAGATTTATTTGTATTGTTACATGTAGCTGTGGGTTTTTGTTTGTTTGTTTTGAGACAGAGTCTTGCTCTGTTGCCCAGGCTGGAGTGCTGTGGTGTAATCTCGGCACACTGCAACCTCTGCCTCCCAGATTCAAGTGATTTCTCCTGCCTCAGTAAATGGGACTACAGGTGCATGCTACCATGCCCAGCTAATTTTTGTATTTTTAGTAGAGGCGGGGTTTTGCCATGTTGCCCAGGCTGGTCTCGAACTCCTCACCTCAGGTGATCTGCCTGCCTTGGCCTCCCAAAGTGCTGGAATTACAGGTGTGAGCCACTGTGCCTGGTCTGTTTTTTGTTTTGTTTTGTTTTCGTTGTATAAATATATACCACAGCATTTTGCCTATTATTTTTTATTGATTTATTGGAGTTCTTTGTTTACCCAGAAATCTCAACTTTTGTTGGTTATGTGTGTTACAAATAGCTTCCTCCACTCTGGCTTACTTTTTCATTTTCTCTATGGTTTCTTTCGATGTGGAAATTCTTCATTTCAGTATAGATGAATTTATGAATCTTTTCCTTTATAATTTGTGTCTCTTCCCCCCTCACCCCCATTAAGAACATGATTTCTATCCAAGGTCATGAAAATATTCTCCTATATCTCCTTTGTTGTCCCCTAAAAGCTTCGTAGCTTTCCTTGGGGAGAAATGCCATAGCTTTCATCAGATTCTCAAACAGATTTGAGAATCTCTGCCTGACATACAACATTTTAATATTATTTCTCCAAAGGGAGGATATACAAGATTCTGGATCCTCCTCCCAACATCTGGAAGAGTAGTAGGCACATAATAGGGCGTACTAAATACTAAATAAATTTACTCTTTCTGTATTTTAATGTGTTTATGGTAAACCCTGGAAGGACTGATATAACTGTTGTCTGTTGTGGTTTGAGTAAAATAACTTTAATATCATCAGTATGAGGGCACAGAAGAACATTCACTGTGTTCACGGTGTACCAGGTGCTTCTTTATGTTATCACCTGTGAGGTAGGTATTATTTTCTTCATTTTATCATTGAAAAGACTGAGGCTCACAAACATTTAAGCAACTTATCCACAGTCCCTCAGCTAGTAAATACTGGAATGGTGATTTGAATGCAGGTTTTTTTTGAAGTGGAAGTCCATGTTTTTCCAGGTGATCACACTGACTGCTCATATAAATCAGTTACTATTGATGCTCCACACATTTATACTTGTATGCTGCTTGCTGTATTCTAGAAGTACTTTACATTTATGTGGTGCTTTTCTATTTATGAAGGGCTTTCACAACTGCATTCATTTGGATTCTTAAAACAAACTGAGAGGGAAGAGGGTGAGTTTTATTGTTCCCATTTTAAAGATGAGTAACTGAGACTCAGAAATGTTAGAAGGTTTTATCTAAAATTACACAACTAGGTATAGCTGAATCTCAGTCGCCTCTATTGTGTGTTGCAAGTTGTAGAGTTTTTTTTAGTTGATTCATATAACATGTCAGGTCATATCCTCTCAGAGTCTGTGGCTTTGTCTACTAAGTTAGAT
This sequence comes from Nomascus leucogenys, assembly GCF_006542625.1. Taxonomy (NCBI): domain Eukaryota; kingdom Metazoa; phylum Chordata; class Mammalia; order Primates; family Hylobatidae; genus Nomascus; species Nomascus leucogenys. Next base: position 71,980,072 of record NC_044387.1, on the reverse strand, counting down.
AGTTTTGAAAACTGCATTAGTTCTCTGGACCACCAGCTTACTGTTTTTTGTTATTAGAATTCCAAAATTGTCTAATTTGTTTTGAGAAAGTTATTTTAAGTTCCATGGAAACTATGAGTAGATTTACATGTTGTTTAAAAATCCTGTACTCATCACATTAAGAAGACCTGGGCCAGGTACAGTGGCTCACGCCTGTAATCCCAGCACTTTGGGAGGCCAGTGCAGGTGGACTACCTGAGGTCAGGAGTTCGAGACCAGCCTGGCCAACGTGATGATACCCCATATCTAACAAAAATACAAAAAATTAGCCAGACGTGTTGACAGGCACCTGTAATCTCAGCTACTTGGGAGGCTGAGGCAGGAGAATCGCTTGTTAGGGAGGTGGAGGTTGCTGGATCGCACTACTGCACTCCAGCCTGGACAACAAGAGTGAAACTCTCTCAAAAAGAAAAAAAGACCTGTCTAGTTATCCCCATCAATATAATGTATGCAAAATGGTGCCTAAAATACTGGCAATACAAAGAGATATATAAAATAGGCTCCCTGCTTTTAAAGACTATGCCATAGAATTAGGGAAGGTAAGACTATTACACTTTAAAGAAGATAATTAAAAATATAAAGAATATAAAATAGTCCATGGTGGGTATCGGTTTGACATGAGAGAATCAGACTGTCTTGGTTCATTTTTTGGCTGACCACTGGCTGTGTGACCTTGGACAAGTTACCTAACCTCTCTGCTTCTATTCTTTATTTATATTTCTAAATTTGAATAATAGTAAATCCTATTGCATTGGGTTTGAAGACTAAATGAGTTTTAATGTATATAATGTCCTTAGAACATGGCCAAGCCCATAGTAAATACCTATAAAATTATTAGCACTTATTTTATGTCTCCTTTTTCTTATTATTGATAAAATATTTCACAGTTGAGTGCATTTTTCTTCACTTGGGAATAGTTATGAATTTCATGTTGGCAGAGGAAAAAGAAGGTAAATCTGCAGTGTCATTTAATAATCAAATGTAGTTGCTTTTCTTTGGCGTTCATATATCTCTTGGAAATATCTTAATTCTAGAGGACTCCCAAAGACTGAGGCCAGTTCTTCCTTTGGTATTTCTTAAGCCATATGAATTACTTTAACATGGCCTGGTAATAATGCTCAGCTTTTCTTTTCTTTTTCTTTCTTTTTTTTTTTTTTTTTTTTTTTTTTTTTTTTTGAGTCAGAATCCCGCTCTGTCACCTAGGCTGGAGTGCGGTGGTGCGATCCTGGCTCACTGCAACCTCTGCCTCTCAGGTTCAAGCAATTCTCCTGCCTCAGCCTCCCAAGGAGATAGGACTACAGGTGTGTGCCACCATGCCCGGCTAATTTTTTTTTGTATTTTTATTAGAGACAGGGTCTCACCATATTGGCCAGGTTGGTCTTGAACTCCTGACCTTGTGACCTGCCCACCTCAGCCTCCCAAAGTGCTGGGATTATAGGCATGAGCCACTGCACCCGGCCCATCTTTTCTTTTCTTTTTTTTTTTTTTTTTTTAGAAAGAGTCTCACTCTGTTGCCCAGGCTGGAGTGCAGTGGCACAATCTCTGCTCACTACAACCTCCACCTCCCAGGTTCAAGCGATTCTCCTGCCTCAGCCTCCCAAGTAGTCTCAGCCTTCCAAGTAGCTGGGATTACAGGTGCCTGCGACCACCACGTTGGCTGATTTTTGTATTGTTAGTGGAGACAGGATTTTGCCAAGTTGGCCTGGCTGGTCTCGAACTCCTGACCTCAGGTGATATGCCTGCCTCGGCTTCCCACAGTGCTGGGATTATAGGTGTGAGCCACTGCGCCCAGCCAACGTTCAGCTTTTCTTTATTGTCCACTGAAAGCTCATTATTGTGACATAAGCAATTATGTTCAAAGTGATTTCAGCAAATCAGAGGTGAGTTGATCATCCTATGACCTATTTTTAACCAGAGTGCATCCCTTCGTTCTGTTTTCTTTCCCTCTCTCACACTATTCATCCAGCAGTTCTATAACTTCACTGGCATATTTTATTCTGAGGACAACATATTCACTGTTTTCCCTTAGGTCATTTCAGCTTTTCATCCAATGGTGCTTAGAGACTAATCCTTTGAACACTTGGTTCTAATCCCATCTGTCAATTAGCTTTGTAGCATCCAGCAATTTATAGCATCTTTCTGGGCCTTAGCTTTTGGTGTATTAATTGAAAAGATGAGGCTTCCAACTTTACATTTTATGATATTAGGAGATGAGCAGAAAAATAACTTCCGACATAGTTTACGGAAGTTTGCCCATGTACTAAGTTAGATCTTGGAGAATTTCTTCCAGGCTCATTGTGAACTGCACCACTGGTGCAGGAGAAGCCAAAGGGGCAAAGCTCAAGACGGTGTCTCCCTGGCGAGGGCAGTTACATTGGCATAAGTTGTCTAGCATAACTTGTCATGCAGACCCCTTTTCAAGATAGCAGCTTCATTCACTGATAATGTGGCAGTGTTCCCCTTCATCAGTGGAAGACATGGGATGTGTTCTAGGGGAATTTATAGTACTTGACGTGTATGAGGGAAATTCTGCTATCAGTTAAGTACAGGAGGAAAATACGTGTCAGGTAGTTTCAGGGCATAGGGCAGGATAAAGGTTGAGGAGGAAGCTTGGATAGCTTGACACAGGGCAGGAAGGAGAAGGCTCTGGCAGAGGCCTGGCCCCCTTGTTTAGAAGCAGCTGGAACGAGTCCTTGCTCCTCAGCAGCTGTTGGCCTCACCTTCAGGAACTGTAAGCTTGTCCTTGTGGTGGGGATGGGCTCATGGGGGTGAGGGTAGGAGCTGTGGACCATTCTTTTCTTTCTTTTTTCTTTTTAAAAATAAAATTTGTTCCAAGTTATACCAAGGGAAAAAAAAATTTGTTCCAAGTTATACCAAGGGAAAAAAATGAATTAAGAGAAAAATGAATTAAAAAAATTAAATGTTTTTTAGAATATTTTTAGAGTCACAGAAAAATTGTGAAGATAGTACGAAGAGCTCCCATATACCCCACACCCTGATTATTAGCATCTTAGTATGGTAGATTCATCACAATTAATGAACTAATATTGATATATGATTAAACTCCATGCTTGATTCAGATTTCCTTAGTTCTTGTTTAATGTCCTTTTTTGTGTTGCAGTATCCCATACAGGAGACTGTATTACATTTAGTTGTCATGTCTCCTGAGGCTCCCCTTGGCTATGACAGTTCTCAGATTTTCCTTGTTTTTGATGACCCTGACAGTTTTGAAGAGTACTGGTCACATTTTTGTATGTTGTTCCCCTGTTGAGATTTGTCTGATGTTTTTCTCATGATCAGACTGGCTTACAGGTGTTTGAGAGGAAGAGCACAGAGGTAAAGTGCCATTTTTATCACAATTCAAGGGTATATATTATTATCATGACTTTTCTATTGATACTGACCTTGATTACCTGGCAGAGGTAGTGTTTGTGAAGTTTCTCTGCTCTAAAGTTACTCTTTTTGGCATTGGCGTCCACTCTCCCTCCCCAACTGCAAGACCCCATTGCAGTAGTCCTTCAAAAGAAATTTTTTTAAAAAGTTAAGCCTTTTTGCTCTCTTTCCATACTGTAGAAAGTGAAGGAAGTCACTATGGAGTAAGAGTTATGCTACACTTAAGGAGTAAAGAATTATGCTATACCTCTGTAAGGGTAGAGTATCTACATACTTTTTTAGGAATTATTTTGCATGAGAGAGACCTTTTTTTGTACAAATGGGGTCTTGCTATGTTGTTCAGGCTGGACTCAAACTCCTGGGCTCAAGGGATCTTCCTGCCTCTGCCTCCCAAGTAGATGGGATTACAGCCACACACCACTGCGCCAGCCTAAATTCTTTAATACTCCCTTAGTTTGTTTGGTCTCTCTAAAGATCTGATTAGGATTGTCTCTAGGCCCCACCTGTTGGAGAATGTAAGCTCAATTTCTCCATCCTAATTCTGTCCAAAATACCTGATCTGTGTGGATGACTGTGAGATAATTTCACTGTATAATTAGAAAGGAAAGGCATGAAATACATTTGTCTGATTGAGGTGACCTATGACTAAGACTCATTTACACTAGAGTCCTCTGTCAGCAGGTACAAATGACTAATATAAATTCCTTTCCAATTTTGGAAATGGAGGGGAAGTTAGAGTAGGAAACGAATTTGGAAAAGCACTGGGCTAAGATAATCAAATAACAAGTTAATATTTATTGTGCACTGGGTGCCGAGACAATTCCAGTTGTTTTCAGTGTGTTTTTCTCATTTAGTCCTGGTACCAAGCCTATGCAGTAGGTGTGATTGTTTCCTTCATTTAACAGATGAGGAACCTGAGGCCTAGAAAGGGTGAATAATCTCCTCAAGGTCACACAGCAAGGGAGTGACAGAATAGAATTCTGTAGCGTGGACTCCTGGTTGCCTCCTTTTTTCCTCATTTCCTCCTTTTTTGGTCAATGGAACCCCTGTATTTCTGGATGTGGCAATGTACCCGCCTATGAAGCTACTTATTCCAGCCTGTTAATGAGATACAAGTAAAAGTTGTTGAATGGGGTTCCAGGAAAGTTCTTTAAAGGGGGTTCACTCAGCTGCACAGAATACCCTTTTCCCCTTACCATCTTCCTCCCACCTCCTACCAGGAACAAGGCTGTGTAGCTTACAGTAGCCACCCTGGGCCATGAGGTTACTTTGAGGTTGGAACCCAAGCACTGAGAATAGTGGAGCAGAAAAATAGATGGCCCTGCAGTCCCTGCTGATGATAGAGTCACCACATGGGTTTTGATTGCCTGCCTCCTCCTTTACTTAGAAGGAAGGAATAAGAAACTCTACCTTGTTTAAGCCACTGTTATCATATGCCTCAACTGGCAGCTGAAGGCAGTTCCTAACTGATAGATTCTAACTTGATCTTATTGTTTCCCTCCTCTTACCACCAAGCTGTAATACATTTTGTTATAATGAAGTTACCCTAAGATACCTAGATTCTTGTTGCTATGTTGTACTTTACTGTAGTGTGACCTTGGACACGTTGGTTAGGTTTTATGAGGCCCCCACTCCACCGTTTTTTTACGTCTTTGGAATAGGAATTATTCATGCTCCAACTACTCTGCAGGCTCATTATGGGGAACATGCTTGTAAACTTTAAGTGTTCATGTGTGATGTGTAGTTTTTGAAGTGGTTGTGGCCATCCTTGGGCAAGTTGAAGGGTACCAAAATGGAAGCCTTTAGAATCTGAATATAGTTTTCTGGTTTTGTTATTTTGCCTAGTGCCAACTTAATTCAGAATAAATAAATAGAAGCTGTGAAGGGAGGTGATGTTGTCCCTGCTCTGATGCATTTGAGCAGATTAACAATTGCATTGCTGATGAGCCCTAGAATGCATGCCAGGGCTGCTGCATGGGACTGAGAGTTCATTTGTTTTCAATATGGCTGCCTTCATTATACTGGAGCTTTGTTTCCAGAAGTTACATTAATCAAGGAATCATTATACTGGATGATAGTTAACCGCTTTTTCTCTGAGAGCTGGCCAAGAACAAAGGGCTCAGAAGAAAATGTTTGTACAAGATGTGGAGAATTAGTTTTTCTGGCAATAACTGTCACCATTTCCAAATAGTCCTTTGAAACTAGTGCAGAGGTGTTCACATAACACTCGAAGGCCCCCAGCATAGGGTCACCCATGTAAATGATCCTGTTTTATCTTGCCACCACACCCTTTGTTTCTTCATTCCTTCACAAGGATTCCCCTCAACATACAGGCTAGCTCAGTGGAGACTACTGGAGCAACCTGGAGATTACAAGGTAGATTCGTTACTCTTCAGTGAAAGTGTAACTATTGCCCGTGGAGGGTGCGTCTGGAAGTGGGATTCATGTGGAATAAGGAATGTTATTGCAGGTTTTAAAATGTGCACAGCCTGGGCAACAAAGCAAGACCCCGACTTTATAAAAAATAAATTAGCTGGGTGCAGTGGTGTGTGCCTATAGTCCCAGCTACTCAGGAGGCTGAGGGAGGAGGATCGCTTGAGCCTCCTGGTGTTTGAGGCTGCAGTGAGTCATGATTGCACCACTGCACTCCAGCCTGGGTGACAGAGTGAGACCTTTTCTCTAAAATAAATAAATAAATAAATAAATGAAATATGCAGACTTCTATTTGAATATTACTCTTAATTAGATGCTTAATAATGTGACATTCCTTTATATCACAAGTAACATTTTATCTCTCACCTTGTTCCTTTCCTATTTCTCCTTCATAGAAAGTTTCATGAGGTATTCAACTTTATAACATGGTTTGGTATTTCTTACACCTCTGTAGCAATGGAAACTCCAAAGAGTGCTTTTCAGACTTTGTTCTGCCTACAGATCGCCTGGAGATCTTGTTCAAATGCAGATATGATGTAGTAGGTTTTGGGTAGAGCTGAGACTCTGCATGTTTTTTTTTGTTTTTTGTTTTTTGTTTTGAGACAGAGTCTCGCTCATTGCCCAGGCTGGAGTGCAGTGACATGATCCCAGCTCAGTGCAATCTCTGCCTCCCAGAGTCAAGCGATTCCTATACCTCAGCCTCCCAAGTAGCTGGGATTACAGGTGCTCACCACCACACCTGGCTAATTTATTTATTTATTTACTTTTTTTTTTTTTTTTTTTTGAGATGGAGTCTTGCTCTGTTGCCCAGGCTGGAGTGCAGTGGCGTCATCTCGGCTCACTGCAAACTCCACCTCCCGGGTTCATGCCATTCTCCTGCCTCAGCCTCCCCAGTAGCTGGGACTACAGGTGCCCGCCACCACGCCTGGCCAATTTTTTTGTATTTTTAGTAGAGACAGGGTTCTTCCATGTTGGCCAGGCTGATCTCAAACTCCTGACCTGATGTGATCCGCCCACCTGGGCCTCCCAAAGTGCTGGGATTACAAGTGTGAGCCACCACACCTGACCGACCCTGCATTTCTAACAAGGTCCTGGTGATGCTGCTGCTGGTGGTCCCTGGGCCACATTTTGAGTAACAAGGCCCTCAATTACCTCTACTGTAGGGCCAGGCTTTTCAACTCTTGGCAGGACATCAGAATCAACTTTGAAGAAGAAGACTTTAAAGAAGACATGTGCTCATGACCCCACCCTCAGATTTCCAGATTCATTACTTCCGGAATAGTTGCTGAGGAACTGGATTTTTAAAGTTGTATGTAAGGTGAGAATCACTGCCTTAGTATCCTATTTAAAAATATGATGTTGATTGGTTTCAGTGTGATTTCTTATAATTTGAACTGTTATGTTTTCCCATCTTAAGTAATTCATGTTGTGATAACTTTTATTCAAACAGAATAAACAGAATCCACCGTGTGTTTTTCTTTTTCCCCCTTTTTCAGCTTTGTTGAGGTATAATTCACTAATGAAAATTGAATATATTCAAGATGTACAACATGATGTTTTTATATATGTATACATTGTGAAATAATTACCACAAGCTAATTAAAGGATCCATCACCTCACATAGCTACTTTTTTTTGTTTCTTATAGTGAGAATACTTAAGTTCTCTCATAGCAAATTTCAAATATAATACATTATTATTAATTATAGTCACCATGCTATATACTTGGTCTCCAGAACTTATTCATTTTATGACTAAAAGTTTAGACTTTTGAATAATACCTCCCCATTTCCCCTACCCTCACAACTCCTGGTAAACACCCTTCTGCTCTCTGGTTTTTTATTTTTGAGACAGGGTCTCACTCTGTTGCCCAGGCCGTAATGCAGTGGTGCAGTCACAGCTCACTGAAGCCTTGACCTGCCAGGCTCAAATGGTCTTCCCACCTCAGCCTCCTGAGTAGCTGGGACTGCAGGGACATGCCCTGCTAATTTTTTATTTTAAAAAATTTTTTGTAGAGATAGGGTCTTGCTCTTTTGCCCAGGCCGGCCTCGAATTCCTGGTCCCAAGTGATCCTCCCACTTTGGCCTCCCAAAGTGCTGAGATTACAGGCGTGAGCCACTATGCCCAGCCTGTTCTCTGCTTCCATGAGTTTGACTTTTTTAGATTCCACATACAAGTGAGGTCATGCAGTATTAGTCTTTCTGTGTCTGGCTTATTTCACTTAGCATAATGTCCTCCAGGCTCATCCATGTTGTCGCAAGTGGCAGGATTTCCTCCTCCTTTTTTTTTCTCTAAACAGGGTCTTGCTGTGTCACCCAGGCTGGAGTGCAGTGGCATGATCATGGCTCATTACATCCTTGACCTCCTGGGCTCAAGTGATCCTACTATCTCAGCATCTCAAGAAGCTAGGACTACAGGTGCTCACCACCATGCCAAGCTAATTATTATTATAATAATTTTTTTGTAGAGATGCAGTCTCACTGTGTTGCCCAGGCTGGATTTCCTTCTTTTTAAAGGCTGAATAAAATTCCACTGTGTGTGTATACAATTGTGTGTATATGTGTATGTATACACATATACATGTATATATGTATACACACACACCACATTTTGTTTATCCATTCATTCGTCATCAGACTTAGGTTGTTTATGTATCTTGGCTATTGTGAATGATGCTGCAGTGAACATGGGAGTGCAGATGTCTCTTTGAGATAGGGATTTATTGGCCGGGCATGGTGAATCATACCTGTAATCCCAGCACTTTTGGGAGGCTGAGGTGGGTGGATCGCCTGAGGTCAGGAGTTCGAGACCAGCCTGGTTAACATGGTGAAACCCCGTCTCTACTAAAAATACAGAAATTAGCCAGGTGTTGTGGTGTGCACCTGTAGTCCCAGCTACTCAGCAGGCCAAGGCATGAGAATCACTTGAACCCAGGAGGTGGAGGTTGCAGTGAGCTGAGATCCCACCACTGCACTCCAGCCTGGGCAACAGGGTGAGAGTCTAAAAAAAAAAAAAAAAGAGAGAGAGAGAGAGAGTGAATTATTTCCTTTGGATATATACCCAGAAGTGGCATTGCTGAATGGTAGTTCTATTTTTAATTTTTTTGAGGAACCTCCATACTGTTTTCCATAATGGCTACACCAATGTATCCATCAACAACATATAAGAGTTCCCTTTTCTTCACATCCTTGCCAACACATATCTTTTGATTTTTTTTTTGTTTGTTTGGTGCAACAGGGTCTTGCTGTGTTGTCCAGGCTTGAGTGTGGTGGTGTGATCATAGCTCACTGCAGCCTTAAACCACTGGGCTCAAGCAATCCTCTTCAGCCTCCCGAGTAGCTGGGACTACAGGTGTGCACCACTAGTAATTTTTCTTTTTTTTTTTTTTTTTTTGTAAAGATAGGGTTTTGCTGTGTTAACCAGGCTGGTCTCGAACTCCTGGCCTCAAGTTATCCTCCTGCCTCAGCCTCCCAAAGTGCTGGGATTACAGGCGTGAGCCACCATACTCAGCTGACATTCTTTTTGAGACAGGGTCTTGCTCTGTCACCCAGGCTGGAGTGCAGCGGCGTCATCTCTACTCACTATAGCCTTGACCTCCTGGGCTCAAGAAATCCTCCCACCTCAGCCTTCCAGGTAGCTGGGACTACAAATATGTGCCACCATACCCAGCTAATTTTTAAATTTTTTGTAGAGACTGGGTCTCAATGTGTTGCCCAAGCTGGCCTAGAACTTCTGGACTCAAGTGATCCTCCTGCCTCGCCTCCCAAGTGCTGGGATTACAGCAGTGAGCTGTCATGCCCAGCCTCTGGCTGACTTTTAGATAATACCCATCCTAACAGGTGTGAGATGATATCTAATTGTGGTTTTGATTTACATTTCCCTCATGGTTAGTAATGAGTACCTTTTCATGTACCCATTGGGCATTTGTATACCTTTGAAAAAACATCTATTCAGATCTTTTGCCCATTTTAAAATCTGGGGTTTCTTTTGCTATTAATACGAGTTCCTAATATATTTTGGATATTAACCCCTTATCAGATACATGGTTTGCAAATATTTTCTCCCGTTCCATGAGTTTCCTTTTATTTTTTCCTTTGCTTTGCAGAAACTTTTTAGTCCCGCCATGAATTTTATACGTGGATTTTAGTCAACTCCTGATTATTTTATAGTCTAAGTAGGCTCCACATGAAGAACAGTGTAGTGAGTTATCATTGAAGTAACTGGAAAGCACTGTATATGTTCATTATGTTCTTTCAGCTTGCAAGAAACAGGCATGCTCACCTTAGTTGATGGAGGCTTATTGGAAGGATATACATGTAAGTTGAAAGACACGGAAAATATGGCCGGGCATGGTGGCTCATGCCTGTTATCCCAGTACTTTGGGAGGCCAAGGCGGATGAATCACTTGAGGTCAGGAGTTCAAGACCAGCCTGGCCAACATGGCGAAACCCCATCTCTACTAAAAATACAAAAATTAGTTGGGCATGGTGGTGTGCACCTGTAATCCCAGCTACTCGGGAGGGTGAAGCATGAGAATTGCTTGAACCCAGGAGGTGGGGGCTGCAGTGAGCCGAGATTGCACCACTGCCCTCTAGTCCCGGTGGGTGACAGAGCAAGATGTCTAAAAAAATAAAAGAAAAAAGAAAGACACAGGAAGCAGTTTCAGAAGGTATTTGAAAATGAGAGTAACTCTTAAAAACTGACAGCAAATAGCTACTCTGGAGAACATTTTTTAATAAGTTGGAATGGCTTTGTTGCTCCTTATGTTTAGTGACACTACAGTTTATTGATGTCTGCTTCCATGGCTTCTAAGGTACTAAATAATTGGCTGTCTTTTGTTTTTCTCACAGTCAGCCTCCCCAGGAAAGACTCTAAGTAGGTTGGTCAGCCACAGTTCTGCACAGGATGGCCTTTTGCAGCAGGGTTCTTATGCCCATTTACCTTAGAGGTGTATGGCAAACCCATAGAGAGCTGCCTTTTCAGACCCATCCCAGGTCCCTTTGGGGCAAGATGGCAGAGTCTTGTGGTACCCACATGGCTCACCTAGAAATGCCTGCAATTGCTTTTGTCTGATGGGACCTAGGGCCTATGGGGGGTACCTTAAGGTTTCTCAGAATGGAAAGAGGGTAAAGTTGGTAGGCTCCAGGAATAAACTGACCACTCTGACTTTCAGCAATGTGAGATTCCTGAGGGAAGAGGCTTAATTTGTTCATATCCCTCATGACTCAGAACAGTGCTTGACACGTGTGCTCAGTACATAGCTGTCAAATAGGACAGTCTTGAGTTTTTTTAAAGATGTTTTAGGCCAGGCATGGTGGCTCATGCTTGTAATCCCAGCACTTTGGGAGGCCGAGGTGGGTGGATCACTTGAGGTCAGGAGTTCAAGACCAGCCTGGCCAACATGGTGAAACCCCATCTCTACTAAAAATACAAAAATTAGCTGGGTGCAGTGGCCCGTGCCTGTAATCCCAGCTATTCGGGAGGCAGAGGCAGGAAAATCACTTGAACCCGGGAGGTGGAGGTTGCAGTGAGATCGCGCCATTGCACTCCAGCCTGGGCAGTAACAGCAAAACACTGTCTAAAAAAATAATAATAAATAAAGATGGTTTAATGTAGTCTTTATTTTTAGTTCGATTACATTTCATTCTAACTGGAACTCTTATGTACAAAAGGTTGGAAGGCAAATCCCACCTCTGCTCATGGCTCACCCTGTGGAGGGGAAACCACGCATGCTAATATGCAAAACTTCACGTTTTCCTTTTTCTTTGTTAGTCCTGAGCGCTTTAGATGTTTGCCGTTTGGTGTTAATACAACTGACCCAGGCTTTGGGCTGCTGCATAGTTCATGGATGTCAAATCCAGGCCCAAAGGCCTTCCCAACTATCCTCAGAGACAGCAAAGGGGCCTCGCAAGGCCTCGAACTCCTGAACGCGATGCCCTTCCTCAGGCCCTGCGGCCACACACCTGCCTGATGGGTCCAGCACCAGGAACTCTGGGAAGGCAGAGCCTAAGGGTTGGCGCCCAGACACGAGTGGCTTGTTGGGCTCACGAGGGCTGCGCCACCTTGGGTCCTGATTAATCTGGATTTTGAAGCTTAAGTGTAGATTTGGATATTTGGCCAAAGAAGGCTCATGTTCAGGTAAGGAGGGAGACACTAAAAAGATAGAAGTCATCGTTAGGAGTGATTGCAGCAGCTGCTGCTTTTTAAAACCCCAAACCCTGAAAATTGTAAGGAATGATGCGGGAGAGTGGATGATCAAGATATTTGAGAAGGAATCTACTGGGTTAGTGACACGGGATGCAGGGCCTCAACATGAGGGACAAGTCCAGTGTTGCTGACGTTTCATGAATTGGAAAAAGGTGGTTACCATTTGACAGCCTATTCAGGAAAGGGACAGTGACACTGAACATTGAGTATTAAGCCTTAATTACAGCGCGTTTGCTATTAGTGTTAAATTTAATGATGAGTACTTATGTAGCATTTAGAACAAACCTTTCAATAGCTCCTTGAGCACATAGATTTTGCAAACCTTGTAGAATGTAATTTGGTATTGCTCACCTCATAGGTTTCCAATGAATGTTTAATGAGGTTAATGAAGAATTGGGGTTTTAATTCGAATATTCGTTTTTCCCCTCTGTTTTAGTTGAGTCTTCAGCTTTCTTACTTATTCCTGTAGTAGACTTTTTAAAAAAGTACCAACTTTTTAGCATATCTGTATAAAATATTTATCAACCATTTATTTAAACTAAATATATGTCAGGAACTCCTGTAATTCTCCTAACAATCCTGGAAGGCAGGTTCTTTTGTCATCCTGTTCTTAAAATGAGAAAAATGACGTAAAGAGAAGTTAAGTGCAGCTGAGATTTGAATCCCTGTAGTCTTTTCTTCTTTAATTTTTAAATGTACATACAGTAAAATCGGCTTCTTTTTGGTGAACAGTTCTATGAATTTTATTACACATGTAGTTTCTTGTGGCAACTACCATAGTCGCCGTACAGAACAGTTCCATCACTTGGAAATTCCCTGTGCTGCCTTTGTAGTCAGACCTTCTCTACATGCCTTTCCATTGGCAACCAATGATCTGCTCCCTGTCTCTATAATTTTGCCTTTCCTAGAATAGTAAATAAATGAATTCATAAAGTATTAATATATAACCTCTGAGACTGGCTTCTTTTACTCAGGAGAATGCCTTGGACATTCATTCATTTTGTTACTATATCAATAGTTTGATCCGTTTTACTGCTGAGTAGTAGTCTATTGTGTGAGTGTACCAGTTTGTTTATGCTGGTATGCAATATCCTGATAAAGGATATTTAGATTGTTTTCAGTGTTTGATGATTATGAATAAGCTGCTATAAGCATTTGTGTACAGGTTTGCTGGGTCATATGGTAAATATGCATTTATCTTTATAATAAATTTCCAAACTGTTCCAGAGTGGCTATCCTGTTATGTGTTATCACCAGCAATGTATGAGAGTTCTCATTTTTCTGCATTCTCACCAGCACTTGATGCTGCTAGATTTTTCTAGTTTTTGTTTATAGGTTTGTTTTTAGCCATTTTAATAGAGGTATAGTGATATTTCATTGTAATTTTAATTTGCATTTTCCTTTTGGCTAATGATATTGACCATCTATTCATATGGTTAATTGCCATCCATATGTCATTTTTGGGGAAGAATGTTCAAATCTTTGCACATTTAAAAATTGAGTTGTTTAAATATGTTCAAAGAACTAAAGACACTGTTAAACAGAATAAAAAGATAAGCTACAGACTAGGAGAAAATATTTTCAAATCATATATCCAACAAAAGATTTGAATGTAGAATACGTAAAGAGCTCCCCAAACAACAGTACAGAAGTATAAAGTCTTTGTCTAGTAAATCCAGCATCTGGGCTTCCTCAGAAAGAACAGTTTGTATTGATTACTATTTTTTCTGTGTATGGGCCATATTTCTCATTTCTTTGCATACCTTGTATTTACAAGTTGAAAACTGAATATTTTGAATATTATAATGTAACAGCTCTGGAAATCAGATTCTTCTCCCTCCCCAGGGTTTGTTATTGCTGCTTGTTATGGTTGTTGTTGTTGTTTGTTTAGTGACTTCTCTGAACTAATTTTGTAAATCCTATATTCTTTGTCATGCATGACACTGAAGTTTCAGTTTCATTAGCTTAGTGGTCAGCTAGTGATTGGGCAGAGGTTTTTGTTTTGTTTTGTTTTATGCCTAGAACCAAAAAGAACCTCCCAGCTTATGCAGATGGGCTCTGTTGTGTTTTGACACACCTTCAGTACCCAGACAGGCAGTTTACAACTCTGCTTTGCCTTTACTTCTGTGTGCATATTCTGACACTCAGCCAGAGGTGGCAGCTTAGGGCCTTCTCAGGTCTTTTCTGAGAATATGCCCATCCTGGTAATACAGTTGGCCTTCTAGATTCCCAGGAATATGTGGGAGCTATTCGAAGCCTGTATTCCTCCAACCGTCTCATTCTCTAGCCTATCTTCCCAACCTTTTTGGTTAGCTTATTGTTTGCCCCAACTGTTAACCTTCGTGCAGCAGCAACTAATATATTTATTTGCTTGTCAGTGTTTTCAGCAAGTGCCCTCTAGCTAGCCACTTTTGCACTGATAGTTCCAAATTAGGTAAGGTAAAAGAAAGTCTTCTCCAGGGAGAAACCAGACAGGTCAAGACAAATTACTACAGTTCTTTGTGAATAAGGTTCGTTTTGTACCCTCTGGTTCTGATATTGGTACCAGGAATGCAGGTTGACATTTTTAAGGTTCCCACTGAGCTGGGAAGAGAGAAGGGACCAGGGTAAGTTAAAAATGCCACAAAGCTCAATATTCTAACCAAAATCCAGCTAGTTTTCTGGATTCAGTGTTTCATTAGTTGCTACAAGCTTTTGGTTAGTTTCTAGAGTTCTGAAAAGTTGATTCTGCCAGTTTCCCTATCAGGTTTTTATTGCTTTTATGGAGGGATAGACTTTTGGAGCTCTTAACTCTGCCATTTTTTCTGATGTCACTCAGATATGTCAAATATGGCTTAAAGAAAAAAACTGATTAAGATAATCAGAGCTGGGTTGGGTAGTATGTACCTCTAGTCCCAGCTACTCAGGATGCTGAAATGAGAAGATTGCTTGAGCCTACGAGTTTGAATCCAGCCTGGGCAACAGAGCGAGACCCTATCTCTTAAAAAAAAAAAAAAAATCTGTTTTTATGAGTAAACCAGCCCAAGTTTAAAAAAAAAAATGAGAGTGCGAGAGAAGGTAGGGATACTCTTAACCCATTTTTAAGTTTTTCTACATTCTACAGTAGCATTATCAAAGTGTTTTTATAAAGAGGAGCCTCACTCAGCTGGTTACAATGCTGGGCTCAAACCCCTCGTTCAGACCCTGAATGGGCAGCTTGCTTTTCTCATTTCTAGGCCATATACCACCCCAAACCCCTTTGTTACTTTTCAAAATATGATATCCAAGGGATATCTGGCCAGGGGAACTCTATATTCCTCTTTGTTGTTGAAGTGGCTCAGAGGAAGTAGCTTTACTGCACCGTTCTGAACAAATCAGTCATGTTAAAAGATAATGTATGGCTAATACTCTGGGGAGTGGAATCGAGGAGGGCCTGGAGTGTGTCACTTTATACTTCTGTATTGTTTCAGTTACTTACAATGAATGTTTATTACTTTCGAAATTAAAGAAAAATAAATTTAAAATACTGTGAGAAATAATTGGCTACTGGTCCAGTATATTTCTTGCTCATATTATGGTATTTTTAAAAACCTGTTTTTCCCTAAAATGAATTACTGTAATGATCATAGCAAATGCCATCCTGTTAATAAAAGAAATGATTGATAAACTATTCAAGAAAATGGTGGTTGGAAGGAGTATATAATTGTGTTTCCTCTGAAGATCATTTTTCAAAACACTGGCTAATTTATCGTTTGTTACCTGTTTGGTCTCGTGACATTTACTTCTTTTCATGAAAGCTGTAATCACCCGAAAAGCAAATCCTTATTTATAACCAAATTGTTGAAAGCTGTTTAACATAATCAAAACCTATCTTTAGCATTCCCTGCTTTATTTATTGTGTGTATTTCATCTCCATCTTGTGACCCAACAGAACATGTTCTAGAGGACTAGATTCAGAAGACATGCATTCTTTTTTTTTCTTTTTTTTTTTTTATACTTTAAGTTCTGGGGTACATGTGCACTACATGCAGGTTTGTTATCTGTGTATACATATGCCATGTTGGTGTGCTGCACCCGTTAACTCGTCATTTACATTAGGTATATCTCCTAATGCTATCCCTCCCCCCTCCCCCCACCCCACTACAGGCCCCGGTGTGTGATGTTCCCCCCCCGTGTCCAAGTGTTCTCATTGTTCAGTTCCCACCTATGAACATGTGGTATTTGGTTTTCAGAAGACCTGCATTCTAACGCTCAACCTCCCACTAGCCTGCTGTATGACCTTGATTTAATCTCTCAGATTCTTCATTGACAGTATGAAAGATTTAGACCCAGAGCCCAGGCTCACTGACTGTTTTTGTGAATAAAGTTTTATTGTCTGCAGCTGCTTTTGTCCTACATCTGCAGAGTTGAGTCATTGCAACAAAGTCCACGTGGTCTGCAAGCCTAAAATACTTACTATCTCACTCTTTACAGAAAAAGTTTGCTAACTCCTATCAAGTTTCTTTTCAGGTTCAAAATTCTTTGTTCTAGTTTTGGAATACTTGGGCCAACTATTTTTTTCATCAGGTTTCTTCTTAGCAAATCACCAGAAAAATTTGACTTGAAGAGGGGAAACACCAATAAGTCATACATTCTTATTTGTTAGACACCAGTACCTGTCATATTTTGGTGTTAATGCTGTGGTTACAAACAACCTCTAGAGCTCAGTATCGTGTAACAGTTACATTCAACTGGTGAGATGTAGCTCAGCCTCACCTGTGGTGCTCATTCTGGGATCCTGGCCGAAGGAGCAATCCCTATCTGGGAAAAAGATAGCAAAGCATGTACCAGTGTTTATAATGGTGCTCAGAAGTGGCATGTATCCCTTCTACTCACTTCTTTGGCTAACCTGACATTAATGGTGTGGGGGTCCTGCAAGTTACATGGTACCTTGAGTGGCTGGATAATCTTTTTACACAGAGGGCAGTGAATCATTGGGAACAACAAAGTCATCTACCACAGCCTTCTTAAGGGCTTGCTAGTTTGAGCAGACCAAAACTCATGGCAAAAAACTTGGTTTTGGACCTCTTTGTGTGTTATACTTCATAAACTCCTTGCAAATAATAGTCACTAGCAATTAGCCCAGGAGCTTTTGGAATATATTGTAGTTCTCTCAATTTGTTTATTTAATGCTCAATGTAAGAATGTAATGTGCCTTTGGGTTTCCTTTTTGTAGAGTCTTGATGTCTTTAACTTATTATATTGGTCCATTCTCACCCTGTTATACAGAAATAACTGAAACTGGGTAATTTCTTTTAAAAAGAGGTTTAATTGGTTCATGATTCTGCAGGCTGTACCGGAAGCATGGCTGGGGTGGCCTCAGGGAGGTTTTGATCATGGCAGAAGGCGAAGTTGGGAAGCAGGCACATCTTCACATGGCCAGAGCAAGAGGAAGAGAGAGAGCGGGGAGTGCCACACACCTTTAAAACAAGCAGATCTCTGGCCAGGCGGGGTGGCTCACGCTTGTAATCCCAGCACTTTGGGAGGCCGAGGCGGGCGGATCACCTGAGGTTGGGAGTTGGTGATGAGCCTGACCAACATGGAAAAATCCTGTCTCTACTAAAAATACAAAATTAGCCGGGTGTGATGGCACATGTGTGTAATTCCAGTCACTCGGGAGGCTGAGGCAGGAGAATCGCTTGAACCTGGGAGGTGGAGGTTGTGGTGAGCCGAGATTGCGCCACTGCACTCCAGCCTGGGCAACAAGAGCAAAACTCTGTCTTAAATAAATAAATAAATAAATAAAAACAAGCAGATCTCATGAGAACTCTGTTGTGAGAACAGCTCCAATGGGGGATGGTGTTAAACCATGGAGAAGCTACTCCCATGATCCAATCAGCCCCCATCAGGCCCCATTTCCAACTTGAGGATTACAATTTGACATGAGATTTGGGTGGGGACACAGATCCAAACCATATCACTTACATTTCTTACCTCTAACCTATTTCTCTGCCAGGGTTCTATACCTCATTGAATGACAGACACCACTCAAGTTGCCCAAGCCAGAAAGCTGGGTGAAGTACTTCTTCCCTCACCACAATTGCCTACATATAGTCGGTCAATTACCAGATTCTATTAAATCTATCTCTGATGTAGGTCCTGATTCTGTCTACTTGTCTCCATCTTCATTGCCACTGTCCTGTTCCAGGTACCTCTGGCTGTTTGCAACAGACTTCAAACTGGCCATTCTGTGTCCTGACTTGTTTCTCTAATCCATTCTGTATACAACCACCAAAGCAATTTTTATAAAACACAAACTGATCATGTTATTTCTTTGAATTAAAACATTTCAGTGGTTTGTACATTATACCCCCACCTAAAAGCTCAAATTTCTTAACATGGCCATACACCTTAAAAAAAGAAATGGAATGCTTGATTAATTTGCATGTCACCCTTACCATGCTAATCTCGGTATCTTTCCAACTTTAGTATATGTGTTGCTGACATGAGCACATGGCCATACTACCTTTTGTTCCCTTTATTTTTTTTTAGTATTCCTAGTTCTGTCCATTTACACTCAGCTTACATGGCTTTAAAAATATAATCTTCTAGAAATTTTTTCCCTAGAGCATATTTTATGAACTCAGTATTTGCTAAATGTTTTTTCATTTGTAGAGACTCAAACACTTGATTAAAAAAAAATTGTGCAAAGCTGATGCGTATAGTATCACCCATAGTCCAATGCACAGTGCTCCCATCCTGCTGCTCTATAGGTTGTTCCTTCTCAGAAGGGCTTACCAGTGGGCTGTAAAGAAAGCTAGGTTGACATTTTTTTTTCTTTTTTTTGAGATAGAGTTTCACTCTTGTTGCCCAGGCTGGAGTGCGATAGCATGATGTCGGCTCACCGCAACCTCCGCCTCCTGGGTTCAAGCAATTCTCCTGCCTCAGCGTCCTGAATAGCTGGGATTACAGGCATGCACCACCATGCCTGGCTAATTTTGTATTTTTAGTAGACATAGGGTTTCTCCATGTTGGTCAGGCTGGTCTCGAACTCCCGACCTCAGGTGATCGGCCTCCCAAAGTGCTGGGATTACAGGCGTGAGCCACCACACCCGGCCGACATTGGTTTTATTTCTTTTTCTGCAATCTGTTTTTAGAAGTTTAATGTAGGCTTATTTTGGAACTAGTTGTTTATTGGACCTCTTTAAATGGGTTAACATATTTTTCCTTGTATGACACTTAGCAGCCTCTGGATAAAAAGAATGTGAGACACAAATGCATTTTTTTTCTTGTTTATGGTACTGTCTCCTTGAGGTCTTTCACATTAGCCCTCTGTTTCAGAAATAAAAATAACTTCATTGAACTCATAAGGGAATAGGAGATTTGTCCTAAAATCCAAATACTTGGCTTTGAAGATGCTACAGTGATTTTAATTTTTTTTTTTTTTTTTGAGACGGAGTTTCGCTCTTGATGTCCAGGCTGGAGTGCAGTGGCGCCATCTCGGCTCACTGCAACCTCTGCCTCCCACGTTCAAGCGATTCTCCTGTCTCAGCCTTCCAAGTAGCTGGGATTACAGGCATGCGCCACCACGCCAGGCTAATTTTGTATTTTTAATGGAGACAGGGTTTCTCCATGTTGGTCAGGCTAGTCTCGAACTCCCGACCTCAGGTGATCCGCCCACCTTGGCCTCCCAAAGTGCCGGGATTACAGGTGTGAGCCACTGCGCCCAGCCATGGTTTTAATTTTTTAAGGCCACAATGTTTTCATTATTTAAAATTTGTTGATACAGATTTCTTTGATCAACCAATTGCTATTTTTTGTTTTTAATCTAACCTAGTAATATCGAATTTTTAATAAAATTAATCAAATCTCTGAACTCTGAAGCTTTGCAGTAGTTGCAACCACAGCTTTCTGTTATCATAAACTAATTTTAAAAAGCAAGCTTAATTTTAACAAGCAAGATTTTAAACATTTAAAAAGGAATCAGTGGCATATTGACCATGACCAAATCCTTAACTATGAGGAGAAAGGTTAGAGGGTGATGGTGAGGAACACTACGGTTATGTGGGGGATTTGAACTTTTTATGTAAGGTATTTCTGTGATGTTTTGTTTTCTGTTTTAATAAGTAGAAGTGGAAAAGGGGTTTTTAAGTTTTTTGAAGTGAAATGATATTCAGTTTCTTCCTCCGTAGGGAGGCAGCAATCTTACTGGGGTTAGAATAGGCTGTTTTGTGATTATATATAATATTCTGGGAGTTCTATGAATATAGGGAATTCTTGAACATCTTGGAATTATATGAAAAAATATTGTAAATGTGCATGAGTGCTTTCTTGGATGCAGTGTTAAAGGTGATGTGGAGAAGAGGGTCCATGATTCAAACAGATTCTTAGGCTTTTATTTCTCTAGTCCTGCTGTCTCTTCTGAACTCTAGACTGCCTATTCAGCATCTTTACTTGGATATCTAATAGGCCTCTCAAATCTAAAATGTCTGTGTTTAGTTTCCTATTGCTGTTTTAACAAATTAGCTACAAATTTAGTGGCTTAAAACAACATGAATTTGGCTGGGCACGGTGGCTCACGCCTGTAATCCCAGCACTTGGGGAGGCTGAGGCGGGAGGATCACGAGATCAGGAGATTGAGACCATCCTAGCCAACACGGTGAAACTTCCTCTCTACTAAAAATACAAAAATTAGCTGGGCATGGTGGCGGGCACCTGTAGTCCCAGCTACTCAGGAGGCTGAGGCAGAAGAATCTCTTGAACCCAGGAGGCGGAGGTTGCAGTGTGCCGAGCTACACTCCAGCCTGGCGACAGAGCGAGACTCCGTCTCAAAAAAAAAAAAAAAGAATTTATTATTCTGTAATTCTGGAGGTCTAAAGTCTGAAATCAGTTTCACTGAGCTAAAATCAAGGTACTGGCAGGGCTGCATTCCATCTGTAGACTCTAGGGGAGAATCCCGTTTTTGTGTTTTCTAGCTCCTAGAGGCCACGTGTATTGCCTGGCTCATGGCCCCTTGCTCTATCTTCAAACCCAACAGTGTAGCATCTTCATTCCTCTCTTCTTTCTGCTTCCATCCTTCTGTCTTCTGCATACTCTCATTAGTATCCCTGACCCTGATCCTCCTATCTTACTCTTATAAGAAGCCATACGATGGATTACATTGGTCCCATCAGATAATACAGATAATGTCTTCATCTCAGGATACTTAATCATATGTGCAAAATCCCCTTTACTACGTGTAGTAACATATTCACAGATTCTGGGGATCAGGACATGGACATCCTTAGAGGGGCCATTGTTTAGCTTACCATTTGATTTCTTTGCTTGGCAAATCTATTCTTCCTCTAGCCTTCCTCATTTTATTTAATGGTACAACATTCTCAGGCCAGTAACCTATGGTCATTCTTGATTTCTCTTTGTCTTTATTTTTTCCTTCTACCATCTGCATCCAATTCATTAAATTACATCCAAATCCAAACAATATGTTATTTGCTTCTACTACCCAATTGTCTCTAGATTTGTCGTCTTCTCACTAATTTTCACTAAAAGCAGAGTAGCATTAGCATTCTGGAGCCATAGGCCCTCATCCTATCCTATTCTTTTCACTCCTTGGTGTTCAGAGATAAGTATACTACAAGGCTATGTGGGCTAAGTGTCATAAGAATGGTACACAAAGTGCCGCAGGACTAGATTCCAATTACTTTATCCAACTACATGGAGATGGAAAGTGAAGGCTTACATAGTAGTAGACAGTGGAGAGAATTTAAGTTGGTTGAGGATAATTATCCTGGAAGGCAAATAGAATTTCCATTAAAGATTTCTATCTTTTTTATTCTTCAGACAGTGAATGTTTCTTCTCAATTATTAATAGCAGAGAATACATTAATCTGATTTCTGATTATCTTGAATGACTCCTCCCCTTCCTCCATTTCCTGAAGCAATATATTTTAAAAAGTTATCAGGGAGCTGATTTCTAGCGTGTGGATAAACTATACATAGTTGGGTGGGGAGAGTGAAGTGAAACATCTGAAAAGATAAAACATTCACTGTCGAAATAATATCAAAATATAGCTTCGACATTTTCTGAATATTTTTCTGAATCCTTTTTCTGTAATGTCCTCACATTTTTGGGATAACATTACAGTTTAGTAGAATATAGGGAAAAAATGGGTCATTACTTGAACTAGTCTATTGTAAAAAGATCTGGAAATAACTAAATTTACAAATCTTCCCCACGTTTAGGAAAAAAATTGCTCATAGGATTTTTAGCAAACTTTATTTGTTAAATTTCACCTTAATTAAAATTCCTCAAGATGTGTGAAATGAAAATTGAAGCATATTAAAATCAGATATTCCACAGAATAAAATATTCTGCAAATTTATATTCATTTTTAACGCAGAAATGCTGTATTGAGCCCCATAAAAGTAAAGATGCCCGTATTATTTCCTCCTCGTTTGTGGTGCTACTGATTAAATTAGTTACCAATAAGTACTTAATAATTTTGTGAATGCAAATGTTTATTGTGTATTTATTATTTTCTGCAGGGGACAGGCTCTAAGTGTACACTGGGTGGCCCCCTGCCAACTCCAAGTAGCTCCCTCCCCCACACAAATGTTTATTGATCTTTTTCCCTCCAGTAGTATGTTACCAGGTGCTGTATCTCATGTTTGGGGTTGAACTTTTCATTTTATGTCTTAGCAATTGAAACAGAAAATGTATATAGGTAGTTTGAGCTTTTCTTTGAAATAGAATCACAGAAATTGTTTAGATCTGTGAAGAGCCCTAAATATATTACAAATGAGGAATTATTTGTATACTTTAAGCAGGAGAGAAACTCCCTGTTCATGTTTTAAAAATAACTTCAATGAGTTATAAATCGCATACCATACAGTTTACCTATTCCCTGTTAATTTTTTTAAATTCTCTTTTTTTCCCTATTACTCTTAAAAACCATTTTCTTTCTTTCTTTCTTTCTTTTTTTTTTTTTTTTTTTTTTTTTGAGACGGAGCCTTGCTCTGTCACCAGGCTGGAGTGTAGTGGTACGATCTTGGCTCACTGCAACCTCCACCTCCTGGCTCCTGGGTTCAAGTGATTCCCCTGCCTTAGCCTCCTGAGTAGCTGGGACTACAGGCGCATGCCATCATGCCTGGCTAATTTTTTGTGTTTTAGTAGAGACAGGGTTTCACCATGTTGGCCAGGATGGTCTTGATCTCCTGAATTCGTGATCTGCCAGCCTCAGCCTCCCAGGCTGGGATTATAGGCATAAGCCACCGCCTAAAAACCATTTTCTAGGGTTCTTTTAATGTGTTTTTTAGATATTCACTGCCTCCTTTTCTAATCAGTGGGCAGAAATAAGTGGGTTGAGGTATCAAAAGAAAGGTATTCCAGGTGTAGAGGACAGAGGAAATAAAGCCTTGAGGTGGAAATGGGATGAAGAAATGAGAACACTTGTCTGGATAAGAAGAAAACAAACAGGAAGTGGGTTAGTTGTCTTGGTGATGAATTCCGAAGTCAGTGGTAAGAAACTTGGGCTGTACCTTTCTCAAGTCACTTGGTAAGTGGGGCCTTACTCTAAGGACAGTGCAGATAAAGAATAGGGGATGATGATAAGACAGCACATAGCCTCATGTGGAAGCTCACTGATATTCAGGATATAGCAGTCCTTGTTTTACTCAGCTCTACTTCAGTGCCTTGGTGTCTGATTCTTTCTCTCTGCTTTTTGTTCTGACTCTGCTACCATCTGACTGCCCTCTTTGCCATCCTGGCCCCCTCCTGGCCTCTGCATATTCCTGTGAGCAGTGGTGTGGGATTCTCTGCTCTTCTGTTCTTTCATCATTCCCTTGCTCTCACTTCACCAGTGGCTTCTCATGTCACTGATAATGAAATTCAGAGTCCTTAATGAGGCCTAGTAGCTTCTGCAGGACCTGGCCCCCCTGCTGCCTTTCTTTCTGGTCTCAGTTCATATGCCTTTCCACCTTTGCTCACAGTGTCCCAGCCACATTGACCGGCCTGTTCTTCCTCACACCCACCTAACCTCAGAACCTTTGTACTCGCTGTTCACTTGACCGCACCTTCTCTCCTTCATTTAGTCCTTGCTTCCCTCCTTTGTTTAGGCATCTATCAAATGTCACCTCCTCAGAGAACCTTCCCTGACCACCCTGTCTAAGGTGGGATTTCCCATCCTGATACTCTTATCTGCTTCTTCTATTTTATTATCAGGCTTTCTTGTACATGGTATTATTATAATATGAATTTATTTTGCATTTGGTTATTGTCTGTCTTCCACTGCAATGTAAACTACTTGAAGCCCAGCTTGATTTGTATATTTACTGTAGTGTCCTCCATGCCTAGAATGGTACCTGGTACATGGTGGGCACTTAATACTGTTGAATGCACGTAGACATACTATACGACTGACATTTGGACTTCTCCAGAGGAAGGTCTGTTGTGTTGTCCAATACTGAGTGCATCTGTTGGGTAAGATGCTGGGCTAACTGCCCCACCATCCCCTGGGCAACTGTTATGTTAGGTGCCTACCCTTGGTGCATCCACCCAGTAGTGATGAAGATAGTGAGATCATATGTCCTATTCTCTTGATATTCCTTTCTTTGCACTTGCATGGCCTGGTCCCTCCAAAACCTTTTAAGTTTCAGCTCCTTGTTGATGAGAAAAATGTTGCCAGATCCTATGCTGTGGAACAGTTACTTCCAATTTCAAACTAAACAGTGAGAGGAATGATAGGAAGTAATATTTTGGCTTTCTTGATCTTTATGTCCCCTTGCTGTGTCATCCTGGCCCACATACTTGTGTGCTTTCTCTTTGTTCCTCCCTGGTTCTTGATTATAGTCTCTTTTCTCTTTGCAGTCTGTCTTTGCCCCTCCTTTCTTTCTCTCTTTTTCTTTCCTCTCAGCTGCCATTTTGCTTTGCCCTCTGCATCATTCCAGATCCTGTTTAGCTTGAGTTCTTGCCTCTGAGAAACCTTTCAGTTTACCTACTTTGTATAACTTTTTCTGTCCTTTGTTCCGTATGGCTGGAGAGGCCTGAGGAAGAGAATTGCATTGGAACATTTTTTTCGTCCTTCATCCTTGTATTTAACTGATATTTGAAAACCTACTTTGTGCGAAACATTGTGTCAGGTTCTGGGCTACCTCCATAAACAATATCCAGGTTCTCACAGTACAGTTAGGGAGACAAATAAGCTGAATGGATGATTATTACTCATTCATTTTTTTCAACAAATTATTGAGACTAGGATACAGTGGTGGATAAAAACAAAAATTCTTACATGGACTTACAGTTTGATAAGGTAGGCATATGTTAATTAGACAACTACATAAATGAATGTTCAATTATAGCTGTGTTGAGTTCTATAAAGGAGGGCTCCATAGTGCTATGAGAATTAGGAGGACCTGTCCTGGTTAGGAGAGATGGGGATAGCTTCCTTGAGGACGTGAAGGGTAAATTGAGATCTGAAGGCACAGTAAGAATTAACTAGACAAGGGCAGCGGGGGAGAGGGAATAGTAGATGCAAAAGTCTGGTGCTGAAAGGGTGCTTAGAACGTTCGAAGAAGTTTAAGCATAGAGAATAGGCTGGAAGGTGAGCCAAATGAGGCTGAAGAGACAGGCTGGGGTCAGATTGGCCGGACTTTGTAGGCCACAATAAGGGATTTGGTCCTTACTCTGTGAGCAGCAGGAGGATGCCTTTGAAGTGCTATAAGCAGAGGGAAAAGAGGAGCAGTATAAAAAATACTTTTATTTTTAAAACACTAATCTGAATGCTGTGGAGGAGAATAAATGGAGTTGGGTGTAAATGGAAGGCATGAGAAAGGATGTGGAAATGCTAGTTAGGAGGCTGTAATGGCAATCCAGATGCTACTAACCCAGGTGGGGTTAAGGGTTAGCAAGAATTTTAAGTTTCCAAATCTACTCCTACTTTTTTTTTTTTTGGAGACGGAGTCTCGCTCTGTCGCCCAGGATGGAGTGCAGTGGCACAATCTGGGCTCACAGCAAGCTCCGCCTCCCAGGTTCACACCATTCTCCTGCCTCAGCCTCCCGAGTAGCTGGGACTACAGGTGCCTGCCACCACGCCTGGCTAATTTTTTTTGTATTTTTAGTAGAGATGGGGTTTCACCGTGTTAGCCAGGATGGTCTCAATCTCCTGACCTCATGATCTGCCCGCCTTGGCCTCCGAAAGTGCTGGGATTACAGGCATGAGCCACCACACCTGGCCAATCTACCCTTACTTTCTATTAAATACATTTCCATTAAGTGTACTTTATATTAATTTTATTTTATTTTGAGATAGAGTCTGGCTCTCTCGCCCAGGCTGGAGTGCAGTGATGGGATCTCGGCTCACTGCAACCTCCAACTCCTGAGTTCAAGCGATTCTCCTGCCTCAGCCTCCCGAGTAGCTGGAATTACAGGCACCTGCCCCCATGCCTGGCTAATTTTTGTATTTTTAGTAGAGACAGGGTTTCACCTTGTTAGTCAGGCTGCTCTCGAACTCCTGACCTTAAGTGATCCACCCTCCTTGGCCTCCCAAAGTGCTGGGATTACAGGCGTGAGCCACCTGTAGTTTAAAGCTTAAAGTAAGCCAAAATGTACTTACTTTAAGTCAACTTTCAGAAACAAATTTTTTTTATAAAAGGATCCATATCTTGTAAAAGACACAGATGCAACAAAACTTAAGTTCATTTAAATGAGAAATAAAGGATGACTTAAAGAAGTATGAATGGAATTATACCAGAAAATCTGTGGTGAAGAAAATGATTGTAATTGAGTTCAAAAGTTAGCTCTGAGTTTCTGGCAGCCTAGTATAGAAGGGACTATGATAGGTCATGTGATTGTTTAACAAAGGAAGCATGGGATATAATGCTCTTTTCTATAATCTCCTTTGTTCTAAATATTGAAAGTGTTTTTTCATAGATGTGAAGTTAAACCACTTAGATCGGTCCAGATTGTTGAAACCCAAGACCTCAGCTCTTGAGATCATAGCATGAATCCATTGTTGGTAGTAGATCACACTGGTATTTTAAAAAGTAAAAACTTCAGAAAAATATAGGGCTGAACTACATATATGCATTTCCTTCCTTCTTTTCTTTTCGTTTTCTTTTAAAGACAGGGTCTTGCTCTGTTGCCCAGTCTGGAGTGCAGTGATATGATCATAGCTCAGTGCAGCCTCGAACTCCTGGTCTCAAGCTATCCTTCCGCCTCAGCTTCCCGAGTAGCTGAGACCACAGGCACATGCCACCATTCTTGGCTAATTTCGTATTTCTTTTGTAGAGACAGGGGCTGTGTTGCCCAAGCTGGTCTCCATCCCCTGGCCTCAAGTGATCCTTGACCTCCCAAAGTGTTGGGATTACAGGTGTGAGCCAACATGCCTGACCCATGTTTGCATCTCTCTTTTTTTTCTTCTTTTTTTTACTGCTCCTTATGGAGCAGGGCTAGCTAATCCGTAGGCAGTGTGCTCGGAGTTGGCTTGATATGAATTTTTTGTCAGCCCTCTTATTACAGTTGAGGAGTAAAGGAGGGGTTAGAAGGGAAGTTAAAGATAGTAGAGAAGGTGAGAAATAATAAACTAGAATCCCATGATGCAACTCATGGGCATGAGGTAGACCCTTATTATTTTTTCCTGTGTCATCACAGATACTTGCCTGCCTCTGTAGTAGCTATTTAATTTGTGTCTACAAATGCTTATTCATAGAGGACATCCTTCCTGCCTTGGAAGATGCATTAGTCAGGGACAAAGAATGTACAGAAGTGGCAGCTTTATTTCTTAACTCTTCACATTCCAACCCCGAAAATTCCAAAATCAAGAACCTTAAAAACAAAATCATTTCAAATTGTAAATAAAGTCATCCAGGGTTACCAGTTGCCCTCCTGTGAGTTCTCTGCCCCTGGGACTAAATCTCCATGCATTCTCTTCCCAGCCCTGTGTGCAAGCAACAGCTTCAGCTACAGTGCCTACTCTGTGTATAATGTTAGGTTCAAAGGCACAGGAGGGTCGCAGGAGAGCCAGAGAGAGTAGTACAATAGGGAACAAGAAGTCAGAGAAGTCTAGATTGTTGGCTCTTGAAATAGTGGCATTAATCCATTTTTGGTAGTAGATTACATTGGTGTAGACTCCAGGAGGAGATTTACCACATTCTAATCCCCAGCTTACTACTCCTATCTGGATCCATACACCATCAATGTGACACGACAGAGGCCCTCCAGAATCACCCTAAGGAAGAAATAAAAGGTAATGAGCATAGTGAAAAGAGGCATGAAGAAGAGAGTAGTAATAAGAGGTGGAGAATTCTTTAAAACTGGGCCATGAGACCCATGGAGCTGTGGAACCCTGCAGGGAGCTGGACTAATTGCTGCTTTAGGGAGATATCACAGGAATTTTAGAATCATAGAATTGAAATTGTCAGGGACCTTAGTGAAATATATTAGTAATTTCAAAATATTTGTCTGTGTCAAAAAGAGAAATAAAACTAATGGGATGATTTTTTCACTAAAGATAAATTTATTCAAATGAATGAACTGCCTTAATTTCCTGTTCTTACTGCTCTTTTTTAGTATTAAGTAATCCATTCTTACCTAAAATGATAGTGATAATAGTTGGTAGTAGTCTTCCAGTCTTGTTCTCTTTCTTTTTTATAACAGCTTTACTGTCATATAAGTCACATACTACACAATTCAGTGGTTTTTAGTATATTTACAGTATTGTACAACCATCACCACAACCCATTTTAGAACATTTTTATCACTCTAAAAAGAAACCTCATACCCATTTGTAATTATCCCCATTTCTTCCCAACCCTCCCAGCTAGGCCAACCAGTAGTCCACCCTCTGCCTCTATGGATTTGCCTATTTTAGACATTTCATATAAATAGAATCATGTAATATCTGGCCTTTTGTGTCTGGCTTGTTTCAGTTAGCACATTCTTTTCAAGGTTCATTCATGTTGTATCAGTACTCCACTCCTTTTTAGGGCTGAATAATATTCCATTGTATGGATGTACCACTTGGTGTTTCTGCATTCATCACCTAATGGACATTGCGATTGCTTCCATTATTTGGGCTATTATATTATAAATAATGCTTCCGTGGCCCAGCGTGATGGTTCATGTCTGTAATCCTAGTGCCTTGGGAGGGCAAGGCAGGAGGATCAGGCCAGGCATTTGAGACCAACCTGGGCAACCTAGTGGAACCCTGTCTCTACAAAACAAATAAATAAATAAATAGCTGCTATGGTGGCATATACCTGTCATCCCAACCACTCGGGAAGCTGAGGCAGAAGTATTGCTTGAGCCAAGTTTACAATGAATTATGATCCTGCCACTGTTCTCCAGCTTAGGTGACAGAGCAAGACCCTGTTTCTAAAATAATAATCATGCTGCTGTGAACGCTTGTGTACCGGTTTTTTCTTTGTTTGTTTATTTAGAGATGGGATCTCCCTGTTTTGCCCAGGCTGGTCTTGAACTCCTGGGCCGAAGTGATCCTTCTGCCACAGCCTTCTGAGTAGCTGAGATTACAGGTGGAAGCCACTGTGCCCAGCTCACGTGCAAGTTTTTGTACTGACATATTTTTATCTTTCTTGGTCGTATACCTAGGAGTGGAATTTCTGGGTCATATGGTAATTCTATGTTTAACCTTTGACGAACTGCCAAACAGTTTTTCGAAGAGGCTGCACCATTTTATATTATCACCAACAGTGTTTGAAGGCTCCAGTTTCTCTACATTTGCATATCTTTATACCAATTCGACATTTGTATATCTTTAGAAAAATATCTGTTCAGATTCTTTGCTCTTTTAAAAATTGTGCTCTTTTTATGATCGAGTTACAAGTGTTCTTTTTTCTAGATACAGATCCCTTACATATATGATTTGCCAATATTTTCTTCCATTTCATAGGCTACCTTTTTACTTTGTTGATGGTGTCCATCGAAGAATAAAAGTTCTGAATTTTGAAGAACTCTAATCTACTTTTTTTGTTGTTGCTTATGCTTTTGATAACGTATCTAAGAAAATGTTGCCTAATCAAGGTCACAAAGACCTACCTATATGTTTTTTCCTAAAGGTGCTATAGTTTAGCTCTTATATTTAGGTCTTAGATCCATTTTGAGTTAATTTGGTATATGGTGAGGTCAGGGTCCAAGTTCATTCTTTTGCATGTGGTTATCTACTTGTCCCAGCATCATTTGTTGAAATGACTATTATTTGTTCATTGAATTGATTCAATACCAATGTTTAAAATTAATTGACCATAAATATAAGGATTTATTTCTGTATGCTCAATCCTATTTCATTGATCTATGTATGTCTCTCCTTATGTTAGTACCACACTGGCTTGATTACTGTTAGTTTTGAAATAAGAAAAATGTGAGTCCTTCAATTTGTTTCTTGTTTTTCAGGATTGTTTTGGGCCCCTTGAATTTCCATATGCATTTTAGGATCAGCTTGCCAATTTCTGCAAAGAAACCAGCTGGGTTTTCATAGGGATTACTTTGAATCTGTAGATCCATTTGGAGAATACTGCAATTTAAACAATATTAACTTTATTCCTATTTTATTCTTTTTAAAACTGTTATAAATGGAATATTGTTTTCTTAAATGTTTCCTTAAATTATTCATTGCGACTACATAGAAATACAGTTGCTTTTTTTTTTTTTTTTTTTTTTTTTTGAGACAGTCTCGCTTTGTTGCCCTGCCCAGGCTGGAGTGCAGTGGAAAGATCTCAGCTCACTGCAACCTCCACCTCCCGGGTTCAAGCATTTCTCCTGCCTCAGCCTCATGAGTAGCTGGGATTACAGGCACCCTACCACTACGCCCAGCAAGTTTTTGTATTTTTAGTAGATGGGGTTTCACCATGTTGGTCAGGCTGGTCTTGAACTCCTGAACTCAAGCAATCCACCTGCCTTGGCCTCCCAAAATTCTGGTATTACAGGCCTGAGCCACTGCACCCAGCCTACAGTTGCTTTTAGTATATTGTCCCTATATCCTTCAGTTTTGCTGAATGTGTTTATTAGTTCTAATGTTTGGGGGATGGCATTCCTTTAGATTTTCTATTTATAAAATCATGTCATCTGTGAATCGAGATAGTTTTATTGTTTCTTGGCAATCTAGATGTCTTTTTATTTGTCTCTTGCTTATTAATTCTGGCTAGAACCTCCAATACAGTGTTGCATAGAAATGGCCAGAGTAGACATCCTTGTCTCTTTCCTGACCTTATGGCAAAAGCATATAGTATTTTACCATGAAGTATTTTAGCTGTGGGTTTTTTTCTAGTTGCACTTGATCGAGTTGAAAAACTGCACTTATCTCATTGTTGAGTGTTTTTTTTAATGTGAAGGGTTGTTGGATTTTTGTCAAATGTTTTTTCCATATTTATTGACATGATCATATGGTTTTTGCTCTTTATTCTAAGAACATGCTATATTAACATTGATTGATTTCTGGATTTTAAACCAACCTAAGTTTCCTGGGATAAATCCCAGTTGTTTATGGTATGTCCTTTTTATTTTTTATTTTTTTGAAAAATAAAAATAGAGATAGGGTCTCACTTTATCTCCCAGGCTGGAATGTGGTGGCACAAACACTGCTCACTGTGGCCTCGACCTCCCAGTCTCAAGTGATCATCCCACTGCAGCCTACACTCAGACTACAGGTGGCTAATTTTTAAAACCTTTTGTAGAAAGGAGGTCTCACTATGTTGCTCAGGCTAGTCTTGAACTCCTGACCTCAAGTGATCCTGCCGTCTTGGCCTCTCAAAGTGCTGGGATTACAAGGCTTGAGTCACCACATCCTAAAAAGAATCCACATACCCATTTGTAATTACACCCAGTTTGGATTTTGAGGTCAGCCAACTTGACTTCCTGTTGAAACAAGAAATAGGCATTCAGGTATATATAATTCTTGTCATATGTTGTTGGATTTGGTTCGTTGAGGATTTTTGCACCTCTATTCATAAAAGATGCTGGTCTGTAGCTTCCTTGTGATGCCTTTGTCAGATTTTGTTCTCGGTAATACTGATCTCAGAATAAGTTGGGAAGTGTTCCCTCTCTTTTTCTTTTTTTTTTTTTTTTTTTTTTTGGAGACAGAGTCTTGCTCTGTCACCCAGGCTGGAGTACAGTGGCATGATCTTGACTTACTGAAACCTCTGTCTCCCAGGTTCAAGTGATTCTCCTCCCTCAGCCTCCTCAGTAGCTGGGATTACAGGCATGAGCCACCACACCCAAGGTTTTACCATGTAGGCCAGGCTGGTCTCAAACTCCTGACTTCAGATGATCTGCCTGCGTCGGCCTCCCAAAGTGCTGGGATTACAGGTGTGAGCCACTGTGCCCAGTCCCCTCTTTTGTTTTTCAAAAGAACTTGTGTAGAATTGGTATTAATTATTATTATTATTGTTGTTTTTTTTCCTTTAAAAGCAATTTATGTCTGATTACAAAATACAGGTGAGGAGCACGGGCGATGCCTGTAACCCCTTGGTTGTGCATCTTCCCAGTCTATTTCTGCTTCCAGAAATACCCTATGTACAACAGCAAGCTCATGCTGTCCCCAAGTGCTTGCACATTCTAACAGCTGCAGAGTATATGACCAAGTGGAAAGTCCAACAGATGTCCCACTCACAAGATAGGGCCCTCCAATCAGTCTTCTGGCTCCCTTTCACTAACAGTAACTCATTGGTCTTCCTATTGGTCATAGATAAATGACACCTGCACAATTCTCCGAGTGCTTTCAAGCAACTTCGGGAGGCAGTGACTAAGACCCTTTCCTTGCTCCCAGCTTCCTATGTCCCAGGCTGCCTGTGGCACCTGGACTGCTGCTGCCCCTGGGTCCCGTACATTCCAGGGCAACGATGGAGGAAGGGCAGGCCACGCATGAGGAATTAACAGTCTTTATTGGGCTCAGACCAGGAGTCCGTGGGTCTTGAGGACCTCTGTGTATTTGTCAGTTTTCTTCTCCACGTTTTTCTCGGCCTGTTTCCGTAGCCTCATGAGCTGTTTCTTCTTCCGGTAGTGGATCTTGGCTTTCTCTTTCCTCTTCTCCTCCAGGGTGGCTGTCACTGCCTGGTACTTCCAGCCAACCTCGTGAGCCGGGCGCCCCAGATAGGCAAACTTTCTTGTAGGCTTCAGACGCACAACCTTGAGGGCAGCAGGAACCACCATCCGCTTTTTCTTGTCGTAGGGCGGTGGGATGCCGTCAAACACCTTGAGGCGGTCCAGAGCGGCCTGGCCTCGCTTGGTCTTGTGTGGCAGCATACCTCGCACGGTCCGCCAGAAGATGCGGCTGGGGGCCCGGAAGTGGTAGGGGCATCGGGTAGGGTTGGTGTTCATCCGCTTGCGGAGGAAAGCCAGGTACTTCAACTTGTTTCTGTAGAAATTGCCAGAAATGTTGATGCCTTCGCAGCGTGCGACCACCACCTTCCGGCCCAGCAGTACCTGTTTAGCCACGATGGCCGCCAGGCGGCCCAGGAGAGGGCCGCGACCGTCAAGCACCAGGACCTGCACCTCCGCCATCTTCGGCAGCCGCTTGGGAAAATATTATTATTGTTTTTGAGACAGAATCTCACTCTGTCACCCAGGCTGGAGTGCAGTGGTGTGATCTCGGCTCACTGCAACCTCTGCCTCCCAGATTCAAGCGATTCTCAGGCACGTGCCACCATGCTCGGCTAATTTTTGTATTTTTTGTAGAGACGGGGTTTTGCCATGTTTGCTAGGCTCGTCTCGAACTCCTGGCCTCAAGTGACCTGCCCACCTTGGCCTCCTAAAGTGCTGGGGTTACAGGTATGAGCCACTGCCTGTGGCCAGAATTGGGATTAATTGTTTAAATGTTTGGTAGAATTCATCAATGAATTCTACCTGGACCTGGTCTTTTATTTGTTGGTAGTTTTTTTTTTTAATCACAAATGCAATCTCTTTACTTTTTATTAGGTTTATGCAGACCGTCTATTTCTTCTTAGGTAAGTTATGGTAGTTTGTGTGTTTCTAGGAATTTGTCCATATCATCTTAGTTATGTAATTTTTTGGCATACTGTTATTCATAATAGTGTCTTACAAATTATTTTTATTTCTGTAAGGTTGGTAGTAATGTCCCAGTTTTATTCTTAACTTTAGTAATTTCAGTCTTTTTTTTTCTTGCTCAGTTTAGCTAAAGTTTTTTTTCAATTTTATTGATCTTTTTAAAAACCAACTTTTGCTTTTGTTTATTTTCTCTATTGTCTTTCTGTTCTCTATTTCAGTAATTTCCACTATATCCCTTATTTCCTTCTTTGTATTTTCTTTAGGTTTAGTTGTTTCTTTTTTTTCTTTAAGACAGGGTCTCACTGTGTCACCCAGCCTGGAGCATAGTGGTGCAAGTATAGCTCACTGCAGCCTTGAACTCCTGGGCTCTAGCAATCCAGCAATCCTCCCAAGTAGCTGGGACCACAAGTGTACCACCATGCCTGGCTGATTTTTTTTTTTTTTTTTTTAGAGATAGGGTCTCACTATATTGCCCAGGCTGGTCTCGAACTCCTGGGCTGAAAAAAAAACTCCTACCTTATCCTCCCAAAGTGCTGCGATTACAGGTATGAGCCATCACACCCAGCCTTTTTAAAATTTTATTCATGTATATATATATTTTTAAGAGACAGAGCCACAGAGTCTTGCTCTGTTGTCCAGGCTGGAGTGCAGTGGTGTGATCATAGCTCACTACATATGTGAACTTCTGGGCTGAAGGGATCCTCCTGCCCCAGCCTCCTAAGTAGCTGGGACTACAGGCTTCTGCACCATACCCAGCTAACTTTTTAAATTTTTAGTAGAGATGGTCTCACTATGTTGCCCTGGCTGGTCTTGAACTTCTTTTTCCAGTGTCTTGTATGGAAGATTAGGTTACTGATTTGAGATTTATTGTTTAATGTAGGCATTTACAGTTATAAATTTGTCTCTAAGCACTACTTTAGCTGCATCCGTAAGATTTGATATGTTGTTTCTTCATTTTTATTCATCTCAAAATATTTCCTAATTTAGCAGTGTGTTACTTTCCACATATTTGTGAATTTCCGTATTTCTCTCTTATTTATTTCTAATTTCATTCCATTGTGATTAGAAAATATACTTTGTATAATTTTAATCCTTCCAACTTTATTGACGCTTGTTTTAGAGCTTAGCATATGGTTTATTCTGGAGAATGTTCCATGGGCACTTAAGAAGAAAATATATTCTGCTCTTCTTAGGACTCTGTTTTTAAAATTTCTTATGGGAGTGACTTGTCTCTGACAAACAGTGCTTCGGATAACAGTTATAAATTGTGGACAGCATATAAAAGGCTACTCTCTGAAGGCAGTGGAGAGTGCCCAATAGCAGGCAGAAACTAGAGTCAATCCTTGGAAGAAAAGAATGATACTCTTTTTTTAAAAAATGGTTTTTCCCTTAAAGCAGGCCCCAGTCATTATCATGCATAGTGGCTGGAACTTAAAAAGAAACCCACAGTCTTACTGACTTGGGGAATCAGAGGATAGAGTTTAGAGCTACCTTAGCAGTTGGAAAGTGAAGGGAAATATACCAGAAGGGAGAGAGCCACAGAGAGAGAGTCCCAAGTTCTGCATATAAACTCTGCTCAAATTTCTGAATACACCCTGAATTACACACATGTGCAGGTTAGACTCCAAGCAGCTCAGCTAAGGCTAAAATAACTGCTGATGCTTATCGCAGGAGAGATCCAGTTTGGATTTTGAGGTCAGCCAAGTTGACTTCCCGTTGAAACAGGAAATCAACATTCTTTAGAGAAGCATAACAATCTGTACTCCCTACACCATGCTATTGACATTGTCCAGGATATATTCCAAAATGATTAGATATTAAAGTAAACAAAACAACAGGAAAATGTTTTCCAAGATAAACTGGAAAATGCTACTCATGAGAAAAAGCAATTGTTGGAGAATATCCCTGAGATAACTCAGATTGATTTTGGAATTAGCAGATAAGGATTTAAAGCAACTATTATAAGTGTGATCAACACATGTAAAGGAAAATATTTATAATATACAGCTTGAAAATCTTGGCAGAGATCTGGAAAATATATGTGGATGAGAGAAGGAGAGAATAAAACCAAATGGTCATTCTACAACTAAAAAATAAAATGTCTGAAATAAAAACTTCACTAGATGGACTTAAAATGTAGATGACAACAGAAAGAGGCAGTGATCTTCAATATAGATCAATTTAAAAGTATCCAATTTGAAGAACAGAGAGAAAAACATAAAAATAAAGTGGACTTGTGTGAAAATACCAAAAGGTATAACTTAACAAGTTTATGGTTTCATCTAGAAGGGGAGGAGAGAGAAATGAGGCAGAATAGTTTTTGAAGAAATCATTACTGAAAAATTTCCAAGTGTTGGTGAAATATGTTAAAGAATAGATTTAAAAAATCAAAAACTCAGTGAACCCCAAATAGGATAAAGGCAAAGAAAACCACACCTAGTACAACATGTTCAAACTGCTGACAATCAAAGGTAAAGAAAAAAATACTGAAAGCAGCTAGAGCAAAACAACACATTACACTCAATGGAATGAAGATGCAAATAATGGCCGATTTTTCATCAGTTATGACCAGGAGACAATAGAACGACATCTTTTAGGTATAGAATGAAATGTTCTTTTTTTTTTTTTTTTTTGAGACGGAGTCTCGCTCTGTCACCTAGGCTGGAGTGCAGTGGCGCGATCTCGGCTCACTGCAAGCTCCGCCTCCCGGGTTCACGCCATTCTCCTGCCTCAGCCTCTCCGAGTAGCTGGGACTACAGGCGCCCGCCACCACGCCCGGCTAATTTTTTGTATTTTTAGTAGAGACGGGGTTTCACCTTGGTCTCGATCTCCTGACCTCGTGATCCGCCCGCCTCGGCCTCCGAAAGTGCTGGGATTACAAGCGTGAGCCACTGCGCCCGGCCGAATGAAATGTTCTTAACTTGAAAAAATTTAAAAGTTGGCAATTATGCTTCAACCTCATAATATACTTATGAAAATATACAGGTCTATAGAAGTCCAGCAACCCAGGGAGGAAGGATTGCTTGAGGCCAGGAATTTGGGATCAGCCCGGGCAACATAGTGAGACCTCATCTCTATAAAAAAATGAAAAAAGTATGTGGGCCTGGTGAGGTGTGAGCTTGTAGTCCCAGCTACTCAGGAGGCTGAGGTGGGAGGATGACTGATTGAACCCAGGAGCTGAAGGCTGGTAGTAAGCTATGATCATGCCACTGTACTCCAGCCTGGGTGACAGAGCAAGGCTCTGTCTCTAATTAAAAAAAAAAAAAAAAAAAAAATGTCCAATGACCAGTGGTTAACATTGGTCTAGATCAATAGTCTTATAGTTGAAGAAATTGATTTCACAGATAGAAGTTAAGTGATTTGTCCAGGGTAACGTTAAGAGTTATTCTTAGAACCCTCATTTCCTGACTCCCAATCCACTATTATTTACAGATAGGAAAACCTGGATCCAAATTAATATCTCATGTTTAAAAAAAAATTCTCTAGAGCAAACCCTGACCTTGCAACTATCCTTCATGTTTTGAGTATCACCAGCACAAATCTTGTCTTCCTTGATGACTGGCTCCAGTGCTGGCAAGAAGATACTGATGGGGTTGTAGAGTTGTTCACAAGCCTGGCGGTCAATAATGGGTACTTCTGCTTCCTGAAGGGTAGAATGGTAATCTCTATCTGTGGAGGAAGACAGGAACAAAAGATTAAAGCAACCTGGAAAAGTGCAGGGGCAGCATTCAGTCATGATGTGCAGGAGTCTCTGAATGGGAATCCAAAAGCAGCTTACAATGCCTTTCCAATCATATTTGCTTATGGATGGATCTTTTGGTACACTTAAATCTAAAACTCAGTAATTCTAAATTATTTCTGCTTCTTTGAGGTTTTTTTAAATTGAGCCATTGTTCTAAATAACAAGTACTTCCGATAAATTCTGATTAAGTAAAGGTATGAGTATTCTAAAGGAGTCTAAAACTTCTTCCTTTCCCATTTTTTTTGCTTCTAGATCAGTTCCTGTCTTCTCTCTACTCCAACCTGCGAAAGAGTTGACACAAAACTTGAAAAATAGTTAAAAAACACTAGACTCTCTCCAAACTTTAAATCAGGCTTATTAACCTCTGTTTGAGAGGGGGAAGTTATGTGTTTAAATTGTTAGTATCTGCCCTTCCAGCTATAGCTAGACTCTGCAAGATGTAAGAGTAAATAACATAAAAATATAAATGTCAAAAAAGATATTTTATTTAAAAACTTATAGATAATATCATTAGGTTGATCTGGTTTTGTTGAAAAATATTTGCCATGGTAAGGATATGCCTAGAATATGAATGTTCTGGACTACAAGAGGGTTACATATATAAAACAACCCTTCTCTCTGCCCATCCTCACCTGAACTTTCCTTAACTTTTCCCCATCCAGTCACCCAACAGAAGGCTGGAATTGCCAACTGCTTTGTGATATTGGGCAAGCAAATAGGCAGGATGGCAGAAGTAAAGGTGACTTGAGAGGACAGTTTCAACAAGGCGACGTCTGCCGTTGTATCTTGGTACTTGGGATGGATGGCGGTTTTGGACACGTAGTACTTCACACTTTTACTTGAGTCATCTACTTTAATTGATCCCAGCCACACAGCATATGAAAAAGTAGTCCAGGTCCTATGGGGAAAAGAAAGGAGGCCTGCTTATGACCTGCAGCTGGGTCAGAACAAGCTGCCTATATGTAGCACTAAGTCTCTAGTCAAGAAAGAAGGGTAGCCAACTGGGAATTAACCATGATGCTTCCAACTTCAACTAGGGTTGATTTGTCTCCTTCGCTCCTGTCTTTCTCTCTCCCCGTCCTTCCCTGACCACTCTTTCTGTGGTCTCTTCCTAGAGGCTTGTGGCTTGAGTTTTGTCCTGTATTTTCTCTCTGGTTCTCTCATTTACCTCTCCCATTCTCCATGGTTTCAGCCATCACCTGTATGCTTAATAGACATTGCTGTTTATTGTCTGTACTGATTTCTGTTCTAAGCACTAGACCTTCATTTCTGAATAAAATTTTAAAGCAAAATATAACCACAGTTACACATACGCACAGTTAAAATGCCAGGTAGTTTGATAAGATGTACAAAATAAATAAATAAATAAATAAATAAATAAATAACAAGTTCTCTGCCCCACCACCCTCAGTTCAAATTATTTAGAGGCAATGACTTTCAACTCTTTTAGGTCTTAGTAATTTTCAAGTGTTTTCAAGAAACCCTGTATATAGCTGTTTCTTGATTTTTCTTTTTCAGTTTTGGAATCCTGAGTTCCTAGTGTGGAAGGTGAGGATTGAGCTTTCTTACACATCGCTGTCTGCCCCCCACCTCCCACTTCCGTTCCACCCATCCTCCTAGCCAGTATTATAACTTTTTGTTAGATCAGTATTTAATGCGTTTGTTCTTGTGACTATGTAAACATTATTCACTACTGGGTCCTATTGGGTGATTACATTTGTTATAAAACGTTTTGCTTCTCCTGGAGTTGGTAAGTGGGCTCACTTTGGTTTTTTGTTTTTATCTTTATACCCATCACCAGTCTCATTCCCCAGGCTCTCCACCAGAAGTGTAAATCTCCTCTCATTTTGTTCAAACTTGTCAGGCGTTCTATCAATACTATCTTTTTTTTTGGAGCCCTCTGCCCTCTTCTTCTAATCTGGGCTGCTGCACAGCCATCACCTTGGCACTTTCTTTATCCTTTATGACTTTCTTAGGGATTCTTTTCTGTGTTTTATTCCCCTTTTGTCTGGATCCTGTGTTTTCCTGTTTTTCCCCCTTTATTTTGCTGGAGCAGATTCTCCTATGGCTTCTTGAGAAAATGTGCATGAGAGGTAACATTTTTCTGCTTTGTGTATTTGAAAATGTTTTACTTCTATCCCACATCTGATTGATACTTTGCATATGGATAGAATTCTAAGTTGGAAATAATTTTCTTTTAGCATTTTGAAGTTATTACTCTACTTTCTTTGAGTTTTTTTTAAACTTAATTTTTTTTAGCGACAGGGTCTCACTCTATCGCCCAGGCTGGAATGCATGTCGCAATCATAGCTCACTGCAGCCTTGAACTCCTGGGCTCAAGTGATCCTTCCACCTCAGCCTCATGAGTAGCTGGGATTACAGGTGCAAGCCACCACACCTGGCTTATTTTCTTTGAACTTTTAGTGTTGTTATTGAAGAGTCCTGGATTTTAATTTCTGTGTGTATTAGTTATCAATTGTTGCATAACAAATGATCATAAAACTTAGTGGTTTAAAACAACAAATATTTATCTCATGGTTTTTATGGGTCAGGAATCAGGTGTGACTTAGTTGAGTGCCACTGACTCAAGGTCTCTCATGTGGCTGCAATCAAGGTGAGCTGCAGTCATCTTATTGGGGAAGATTTGTGTCCAAACTCACTTATGTTGGTAGGCTTTGGGTCTTCTCGCTGTTGACTAGATAGATGCGGGTTCCACATGGGCCTCTCCATAGGGACACTCACCACATGACAAGTTGCTTCTCTCACAGCAGTGGCTCTTAGAGCTCAGATTGTGTTTATGACCCAAAAACACTTGTGACAAAAATCTCCTGACTGGTATTTAGAAGGTGATTTGGCAAAAAATAAGAAAAGTCTTTAATATAGTGCCTGTGTTCAACTTTCCTTTTTCTACTTCAATGCCCTGTCTCTAGTTGTTCCAGGTTTGATAGTCTGACATGACTTGGGTTTCCTTCTGCCTTACCTATCTTACCACTTTCATTTGTCTGTTGGTTCATTCATGAAGTGATGCAAATATTCACTGAGAACCTGTCTGTGTGTTAGCTGCCAGCTGGAACTCACGGTTGTATGCAGTGTGCTGCTGTCAGTATCTACCTCTCACTGACGAGGGAACCTCCACAGATAAAGTTGTGGTCCAAGTGTAGGCTGACCTGCCAAGGCCAGCACCCTGCAGCAGCATCCTGGCCACCTACAACGTGGCTTGAGTATACAGGTCGCCCACACACTAGAGAAAGAGAAGAAAGGGAAATGTCAGTGAGAGGTGGATACTGGGAGGTGGAGGATGCAGTGAGTTTAGATCATGCCACTGCACTCCAGCCTGGGCAAGGGAGTGAGACCCTGTCTGGAAAAAAAAGTGGTGAGATAGGTAGGGCAGAAGGAAACCCTAGGTCACATCGGACTCTCAAACTAGGGATGACCAGAGACAGGGCACAGAAGTAGAAAAAGGAATGTTGGAGACTTTTCTTACTTTTCGCAAAATACCAGTCAGGGTTTTTTTTTTTTTTTTTTTTTTTTTTTGTCTTCAGCTCTTTTGGGCCACAAACACAACAGGTGTGGTTGCACGCCTGTAGTCCCAGCTACTAGGGAGGCTCAGGTGGGAGGATTGCTTGAACTCAGGAGTTTGAGGTTGCAGTGGGCTATGATTGCACCACTGCACTCTAACCTGGGTGACAGAGTGAGACTCTGTCTCTTAAAAAAAAAAATTATGCTCTATGAAGATTCAAATTTAACTTTTACTTGATTCAAGGCCACCATCAGGAATATGAAGTGTGTTAGTTTATAAATACAATGATGCCCTCAGATGCGGTTGAGGTTGCAAGCAGTTTACTTTTGTGCTATTTGGTTTAACTGAATTGGCATTTTGCAGTTATTTGTATATCTTTCTTCGTTGCTAACTGTTAAGTTTTTTGCTCTCTCAGCATACCCTTTATTGTTTTTTGTTTTTTGCGGGGACAGGGTCTTACTCTGTTGCCCAGGCTGAGGTGCAGTGGTGCTATCTTGGCTTACTGCAACCTCCACTTCGAGGCTCAAGCACTTCTCCTGCCTCAGCCTCTTG
The DNA here is from genome assembly GCF_006542625.1 of Nomascus leucogenys. NCBI lineage: Eukaryota > Metazoa > Chordata > Mammalia > Primates > Hylobatidae > Nomascus > Nomascus leucogenys. The sequence continues at coordinate 71,938,217 of NC_044387.1, read as the reverse complement.
AGTAGCTGGGACTACAGGTGCCCGCCACCACGCCCGGCTAATTTTTGTATTTTTTGTAGAGATGGGGTTTCGCCATGTTGCCCAGGCTGGTCTTGAACTCCTGATCTCAGGTGATCTGCCCGCCTCGGCCTCCCAAAGTGCTGGGATTACAGGCGTGAGCCACTGTGCCTGGCCAGTATACCCTTCTTTTAAATCCTTGTGGACCAGAAAAATAAATGAACAAGCGTATACCTGAAATCATTGAACAGTCTTTGCTCTTCCAGTTCCCTCTGCTTGAGATGCTCTTTTCCTAGATCCCCTTAGCTAATTTACTTATCTCCTTCAGTTCTGCTCAAATGACTCCTTCTTAGTGAGGCCTTCTTTAACTACCCTTCTAAAGATTGCAACACTCCTGCCCCTGTACTTCACATGCCCCTTTCCTTTCATAGTACTTATTACCTTTTAACATGCCTTATAATTTACACATTTAATATGTGCATTGATTATAAGTCCCATGAAGATAGGGATCTTGTGGGTGTGTGTGTGTACTGCTATTTCCAATCAGGAGCATTGGAACAGTGCTGGGTATATAGTAGCCTCTCTGGACCTTCTCAGGCCATGCTACTCATAACTAACATCCCATGGGTGAAGTGTCACATTGTTCTATATGATGCCCTCTTGAGTGAAAATCCTCTGCCTCTCCCTTCTCAGCCCCACCCTGGTGCTCACCTGAGATCCCCAGCACAAGGAGCAGCATGAAGGCACAGCCAGCAGGGCCCATGTCTCTGTCCTCAGAGCCAGCACTTCCTGCTTCCTGGACTCAGGTTCCCAGGAAGAGGCCAATGGGGAGCCGCTAGAACTAGCTTCTCCTCCTAGATGGATTCCTCTGCTTCACCCCCTCCTCTGCTTTGGTCTTTACCCCCTGCCAGATCCTGAAGGGACCAGACTTCAGAAGTGCAGCTGCAGGACCCAGGGGAGGAACTGGGTCTGCGGCGCCCCCTGCTGTCCTGGGAGAGCAGGATTTCTGGGGTTTCTGCCTGTGGTGTTGAGGAGTGGCTGGTTGAGGGCACTGGAAGAAACAGGACCCTGTCTCTAGCAAGGAGGTAGAAGGTGGACAGGATTCTCCAAAAGCAAGAAATGGAAAAGAGGAAATGAACCCAGTATCTGGTTAATTTTTCTGAGTTTTTTTGTTTGTTTGTTTTCATTTCTGTTACAGTGTTAGCTGCACTTCAAGTCAGGTTTCCTGGGAAACAGACTCTAAGACAGAGATTTGTGTGCAGGAAATTTATTTTAGAGTGGATCAGCACCTCTTGGGTGGGTAGTAGGATTGGTTAGAGGGAGAGTTGAACTGTGATGCGTTTGCAACAGAGGCCGCAGCCTATCTCACAAGTTTCTCTGGAGCCGAGGTGGCCCTCAGAGATTTTCTGTACTGAGCTAAGAAGGATGCACTCTTAGAGGTCTGCATCATTGGATGCAGGCCACCTCCTAGGAGGGGGCATTACCTTGGGTGAGGTGGCTCTGTTGGCAGTTCTTGGGATAAGACTTAGCTGTGAACTGTCAGCAGCCAACACTCCTAGCTGCTAAGGGAATGAATGCTTCAGTTCTAAAGGGGGGTCTGGATGGTACACCACAACATCTACCTCAGAAATCTTCGCTGTGCCTTTTGTTTTCTGTGCCAATTGTTTGTAGGGTGCTAGGTCTGTGGAGGCAGAATTCAATGAACTATTAAAATGTTACTGCTCTCTTGCAACTTAAAATATTGAGATGCTTGAAAGAAACATATAAATAGTTTAAAAGTAATAGGCCAGGCGTGGTGGCTCATGCCTATAATCCCAGCACTTTGGGAGGCCGAGGTGGGTGGATCACCTGAGGTCAGGAGTTTGAGACCATCCTGGCCAACATGGTGAAATCCCATCTCTACTAAAAATACAAAAATTAGCTGGGTGTAGTGGCGTGCACCTGTAGTCCCGGCTACTCGGGAGGCTGAGGCAGAAGAACCCAGGAGGCGGAGGTTGCAGGGAGCCAAGATGGCGCCGCTGCACTCCAGCCTGGGTGACAGAGCAAGACTCCGTCTCAAAAAAATAATAATAATAATAATAGAAGTGGCTGGGCGTGGTAGCTTACGCCTATTATCCCAGCACTTTGAAAGGCTGAATGGGGAGGATCCCTTGAGGCCAGGAGTTTGAGATCAGCCTGGGCAATACAGTGAGACCCTATATCTACAAAAATTTAAAAATTAGCCTGGTGTAGTGATGTGCACCTGAAGTCCCCAGCTACTCGGGAGGCTGAGGCAGGAGGATCACTTGAAGTCAGTAGTTCAAGGCTACACGAGCTGTGATTGTACCACTGTGCTCCAGCTTGGGCGACATAAAGAACCTGTCTCAAATAATAATGGAAGACCAGAAAATGTAGCTATTTTGGTAAGAACTATTCAGTTACAGGCAACTGAGGCTCGCTTAAGCTAGCTCAAATCAAGAGGAGATTATTTTAAAGCTATTGTTTTGAGCTGAATTATGTCTCCTCAAAAATGTGTCTTGAGGCTGGGCATGGTGGCTCATGCCTGTAATCCCAGCATTCTGGGAGGCCGAGGCAGGTGGATCACGAGGTCAGGAGATCGAGACCATCCTGGCTAACACAGTGAAATCCTGTCTCTACTAAAAAATACAAAAAATTAGCCGGGTGTAGTGGCGGGCGCCTGTAGTCCCAGCCACTCGGGAGGCTGAGGCAGGAGAATGGCGTGAACCCGGGAGGCAGAGCTTGCAGTGAGCCGAGATCGTGCCACTGCACTCCAGCCTGGGCGACAGAGCGAGACTCCGTCTCAAAAAAAAAAAAATGTATCTTGAAGTCCTAACCGCACTCCCATCCCTCAGAGTATGACAATATTTGGAGATAAGGTCTTTAAAGAGGTAATTATATTAAAAAGAGGTCATTAGGTTGGGTTCTAATCTGATATGAGTGATGTCCTTAGAAGAGGAAATGTCATGTATGTGACATGTATAGAGGGAGAAGACAGCTATTTACCAGCCTAGGATGCCTGAAAGAAATCCTTCCCTCATGGCCCTCAGAAAGAACCAGCCATGCTGATACCTTGATCTTGGACTTCCAGCCTCCAGAACTGTGAGAAAATAAATTTCTGTTGGTTAAGTTCATCTAGTCTGTGGTACTTTGTTACAGCAGCCCTAGCAAACTTATGTAGATGTCTATGGAACAGTAAGAACAGGATAACAGGGACACCTGGAGCTGCCATAGGACAACCCTGAAGACCAGAGCTGGAAAGGAGCTCTGGATTCATGACAGCTTAAGAGCTCATAGCAGGATCTTCTCTCTGGTTGTCTGCTATTAATATGGCTCAACCACATTCCGTGTCGTTTCTTTGTCCTACTATAAACTGCTCAAGTTGTTCCCCTATTTTCAGTTCAGACTCCCAAGGCGTCTTATTTGGTACAGATTATCTTTTCTAACCAGGCTATAGGTTCATGGCCATGCATTAACTGTCCTTGGGGTAAGTACCCTTATATGGGAAGGTGAGAAGATGGGGATGCAGAAATATGGCCAGCTCAGCTGCGGGGGCTATTGTGTCAGGGCAGGTGCCAGGTTTGCTGTATCTCAGTAAAGTAGCGTAAAGATGTTTACCTCTTTAAATACATTTTAAAAGATTTTAGAAGTGAACACGTGAAAAAAACTCTCCATTTGCTTTTTTAAGCAAACACTGCCACACCATGAATTTTTACCAAATTTATGTTTTTAAAATTCACTTGTTTTCATTTGTGTGTGCTTGATGGGGATGAAAATCTCTCCTACTACTCTTACATTTGTGATAGTTTCTGAATGCATTTTTAATGGTCCTTGTTTTATATATCCAATTTTTTTTGTGGTTTATGCATTCACTCTGGTTTTCTGCTGCTCACTGTGATTTTACCATTATACAATGACTCTTAGTATTTTTCACCTTAATTTTTTCTAAAATTAACATACAACCAGCAGTTTTCTCCAGCTCGTTTCATTGAAGAAAAAGATTTCTTATTCATAGCACAACCATCTATGTGAATATTCCAATTAATTTATGGTATTCACAGACAATTTTAGCTATTGAGTTAACTCGCTTAGTATAGTTTTTTTAGAAGGTCAGACCTCAGTTTGAGTTTGCCTTCTGATCATGATTAGAGTAAAGGTAGCTTATTATTCATTTTGCAGAGACCTGAAAGCTTTGGACAGATCTTTCTGTTGACTTAACCACAGGAGCAAAAAACTTGACCAGACAGTCCTTTCCCTCTGAGGATTTTGTGGTTGTCCCAGGTCTTTGGACTTCTTTTTTTTTTTTTTTTTTTTTTTGACATGGAGTCTCGCTGTGTCGCCCAGGCTGGAGTGCAGTGGCGTGACTTGGCTCACTGCAACCTCTGCCTCATGGATTCAAGCGATTCACCTGCCTCAGCCTCCCGAGTAGCTGGGACTACAGGCGCCCGCCACCACGCCCAGCTAATTTTTTGTATTTTTAGTAGAGATGGGTTTTCACCATGTTAGCCAGTAAGGTCTCGAACTCCTGACCTTGTGATCCACCCGCCTCGGCCTCCCAAAGTGCTGGGATTACAGATGTGAGCTACCGTGCCCGGCTGGACTTTTATTAATACATCACTGGATAAATCGGAAGTACTGGCTTATACCCTTTATATGTTAGTTGAATTGCTCACAGAATCTCTCCTCTCCTTTGTTTAAATGTTTTGTAAATATATATTTCAGTTTTGGTGTCTGTTAAATTTAGTTGGAAATAAACTCTACATCAGTTACTGATGTAACTAAGGCACCAGTACTTTATTTTGAAAATTGGAAGGTAAAAGGAAAGAATTAAATAGTTATCCTACTTTTCCTGTATAAAGTGTAATTCAGAGTATCAAAATAGGTTTAGTTGGTGAGAGAAGAATTCCAACTAATAAATGTAGTTGGACCAGTAGCATTAGAAAATCACCACTTACAGGCCCTCATGAAATAATTGATTCAACGAATGACTATCAAATCTTTAGATGAAAAGTTGATAGAGAGCTTAGGCTGTTACCATTTGAACCCTCTGATCAATCTTAGCATCACTAAAAGTGGGACAAGGCAGACATGTGCCTCCTGATGTTACCCCCTATGAAGTATCCTTGTTTAAAAAAAAAAAAGAAAGAAAAGCGAAACCTGAATCTCTAAAGCTACTTTCACTTGCAGCAAATATAAGGGATAAAGGAGTAAGTCAGATTACAACTTAAGGAAGTAAATAGTCAAATCCAGAATGTAGGACATTTTACAAAGCAGCTGACCCAGTTACTGTTGTAAGTCAATGTTATGAAGGTAAAAAAGGGAGAGAGACTGCTCTAGATTATAAGAAACTTAAGAGACATAATTGTGTTTGGATCCTGATTTAACAAACCAACTTATTGTTAATCTTGACAGGTGTGATAATGGCATTTAGCTTTGTAAGAAAATATCTATTCCTAAAGAGAAAGGTGGGACCCTCTTAAACCTTTCTAAATCTAAGCTAAAATGATGTATCATTTTGGAGAAAGTTCCTCTGGTTTTCAGCCCATAGTGCTATTCTTTCATTTTCATTGGGTATGGCTATATTACCTTATTACCTTAAGCAAGTCACCTTTTCCCTAAAGCTTGTATTTTCCCATTGTACCATGAAGGTGCTGGAATCAGTTGATGATCTCAAAGATTAAATTATGCATTGCTTGTTTATCACCACATTTTATCTATTTATCTTTGCCTTTTGCCTACATTTTCTGTGTATAGTTTCTTCGTTTTTATTCAGTAATCAAGAAACATGTTGGATCTGCCATTTTACTGCTTCGCTGGCTCTTATAAGGAAGTGCCAAAGAGTTGGAAGCAAGAGAGTGGGAGCTTCCTGAACACAGCTCTTACAGTTTCTGCCTCTCTCATCATGCTGTGTCCTCAGGTCTTAGATCCTCTGTCCCCAGATTATTACCCTATGCTATCATTAAAGTTATCTTTAAATACCTGTGCCTTCGGTGGCTCACGCTTGTAATCTCAGCACTTTGGGAGGCCGAGGCGGGCGGATCACGAGGTCAGGAGATCGAGACCATGGTGAAACCCCGTCTCTACTAAAAATACAAAAAATCAGCCGAGCGTGGTGGCGGGCGCCTGTAGTCCCAGCTACTCGGAGAGGCTGAGGCAGGAGAATGGCGTGAACCTGGGAGGCGGAGCTTGCAGTAAGCCGAGATCGCACCACTGCACTCCAGCCTGGGTGACAGAGTGAGACTCCGTCTCCAAAAAAAAAAAAAAAAATACCTGTGCCTTACACAATAAGTATAATAATAATAATCGCTGCAAAGTAGGAATAATAATATCCCACAAGATTTTCATAAGAATTAAATGAGATATTATAGAGCCAATACTTAGCTTGGGTTTGGCCTATTTAGCATGTGATAATTAATGGCAGGTGCTATTTTTATTATTATTGTTTTTGAACTCATTTCTCAGCTTTAAGTATTTAATTCTACCCAAACAAGTTTATCTTGGTGATGGCTTGGATTGATGTTGATGGTACCTATTGACCAGGGCTTCTCAACCTTGGCACTATTAACATTTTGGGCCAGATGATTCTTTGTTGTGGGGTAGCTAGCCTGTTCATTGTAGGATATTAAGCAGAATCCCTAATCTCTACCTATTAAATGCCAGTAATACCTACTACACCTAGTTGTGACAATCAAAATATCTCCAGACGTTGCCAAATGTCCCCTGGGAGAACCACTGCTGTAAAGCAAAGATGCCACTTCAAGAATTTAGTCTTCTTTTGAGCACCCTGAGGATAAAACAGGGAAAACAATACTCAGTATTTTTCACCTTAATTTTTTCTAAAATTAACATACAACCAGCAGTTTTCTCCAGCTCGTTTCATTGAAGAAAAAGATTTCTTATTCATAGCACAACCATCTATGTGAATATTCCAATTAATTTATGGAATTATTCCATAGCTTTTTATAGCAAATTTTGTAGCTTTTTATCTGTGTTAACAGAAAGGGCAAATGGACACCATTGTCTATTTTCTAATTCAACCCATCAGTCAATCTATTATATTGGAAAATGAATAGATCTCCTTATAAAACAGTCTCCTAAAGAATAACTGAGGCCACGCATAGTGGCTAATGCCTGTAATCCTAGACCTTTGGGGGTCGAAGCAAAAGGATTGCTTGAGCTTAGGAATTCAAGACCAGCCTGGACAACATAATGAGACCCCATCTCTACAGAAAAATTAAAAAATCAGCCAGGCGGGGTGCTGCATGTTTGTAGTCCCAGTTACTTGGGAGGCTGAGGTGGGAGGATTGCTTGAACTTGAGAGGTTGAGACTGCAGTGGGCTGTGATTGGGACACTACACTCCAGCCTGGGTGACAGAGTGAGACCCTGTCTCAAAAAAAAGAATAATTGACTTCTCTACTACATGTATATCAGGCCTTGGCTTTTTCCTTTGTGTTCCCTGTACTAAAAGGTCCAGTCTAGTTTTAGTTTTTGAACTTGGACAAGAAATTTTTTGTGAAGCTTTTGTTTCACAAATCAGTAAGTGCTAGAATTAGTCCATATACAGTCATGTGCCTCATAATGACATTTCAGACCACATATACTAGGTTGGTTCCATAAGATTATAATGGAGCTGACAAATTCCTATTGCCTAGTGACATTAGAGTTGTAGGGCAATGCATTACTCAAGTGTTCATGGTGGTGCTGTTATAAACAAACCTACTGACTGCCAGTTGTATAAAAGCATAACATATACAATTACATACAGTACATATGTGGCAGGCCATTCTTCTATTGCTGTAAAGAAATACCTGAGACTGAGCAATTTATAAAGAAAGAGCTTTAATTGGCTCATGGTTCTGCAGGCTGCACAGGAGGCATAGTGGCATCTGCTTCTGAGAAGACCTCAGGAAGCTTCCCATCATGGCGGAAGGCAAAGGGGGAGCAGGCATATCACATGGTGAAAGCAAGAGAGAGAGGGGGGAGGTGCCATACACTTAATGACCAGAAGTCACACACTATTTTGAGGATAGTACCAAGAGGATAGTAATAAACCATTCAGGAGAAACTCACCCCTGTGATCCAATCACCTCCCACCCGGCCCCACCTCCGACATTGGGGATTACAATTCAACATGAGATTTGGGTGGGGTCAGCATCCAAACTATATCAACATAATACCTGATAATGATCATAAATGACTATGTTACTGGTTTATGTATTATGCTATACTTTTAATCATTATTTTACAGTGTACTCTGTCTAATTTAAAAAAAAAAGTTAACTGCAAAACAGCTTTAGGCAGGTCTGTCAGAAAGTATTCTGGAAAAGGCATTGTTATCATAGTAGATGACAGCTCCATACATGTTATTCCCCCTGAACACCTTCCAGTGGGACAAGATGTGGAGGTGGAAGACAGTGATGCTGATGATCCTGACCCTGTGTAGGCCTAGGCTAATGTGTGTGCTTGCATCTTAGATTTTTTTTTTTTAAAGAAAACCTTAAAAGGTAAAAATAAAAAATTTTTAAAAAGAGAAAAAAGCATATAGAATAAGGATACAAGGAAAGAAAATGTTTTTGTACAACTATACAATGTGTTTGTGTTTTAAGCTAAGTGTTATTAGAAGAATCAAAAGTTCTTAAAAATCAAAATGTTTATAAAGAAGTTATAGTAAGCAGAGATTAATTTATTATTAAAGAAAAATTTTAAAAATACACTTAGTGTAGCCTAAGTGTACAGTGTTTATAAAGTCTACAGTAGTATACTGTCATGTCCTTCACATTCACTCACCGCTCACTCAACTGACTCATCCAGAGCAACTTCTAGTCCCACAAGCTCCATTCACAGTAAATGCCCTATACAGGTGTACCAGTTTTTATCTTTTATAATATATTTTAACTGTACCTTTTCTATGTTTAGATACAGAAATACTTCCCATTGTGTTACAGTTGCCTACAGTGTTCAGTACAGTAACTTGCTGCACAGGTTTGTAGCCTGTGAGCAGTAGACTATAGCGTGTAACCTAGGTGTGTGGTAGGCTGTATCACTGAGTTTTGTGTCAGTTCACTCTACGATCGATGTTCACACAATGACGAGATCACCTAATGACACATTTCTCAGGATGGATCTCCATCATTAAGCAACATGTCATGTACTTAGCATCTGTTATGTCAGGGCCAAGCCTTGGACAACCTTTCAGAGACAATCTTCTTTCTCTTCCTGGCTCTTTGCCTTATTGATCAGTCTACAGGTTTCCCTGGACTGCACTCATCTTCTCCACAGAGACTAATCTTGCTCTGAGCACCATCCCACTTACTTGAAACACTAATGCCCTTTAAAGCCAGTCCCCCTTTACAGGGGGGACTGGTTATTTTGATCACCAAACTAATGCACCTGTTCTTTTGATCACTAACAAAATACATTTCCCTTTTTATGTTTATTCACTTCTACTCATACTAAAGGAATTCTTCCCTATGGTTTTGACAGCTGGCTTTCTATAGTCATTTTGTTAATTGAAAAAAACAAGATTTGATACTTTGTTTGCAGGATACTACATGTTGTTAGAAGGTCAAAAAGATGAATAGGACATTAGTTAATTTTCTCAAGTCTGTTTTTATCTATTCAGAAGGAAAAGTAAAAGCTATGTGCACTCAAGGAACTACAAATAGAGACAAGAAATACAAGAGGTACTAACTAGGGCCAAAGGGCAAGTGTTATTTTGGTGTAATGTAAGGAAAAACCTTACAGCTTTCCAACAATGAACGGAGGTAATTTGGTATAGTGGAAAGAGCCTTTTTTTTTTTTTTTCTTTGACATAGGGTCTTGCTCTGTCGCCCAGGCTAGAGTGTAGTGGCGCAATCACAGCTCACTGCAGCCTTGACCTCCCAGGCTTAATCGATTCTCCCACCTCAGCCTCATGAGTAGCTGGGACTACAGGCGTGTGCCACTATGCTAGACTAATTTTTTTTTTTTTTAGAGAGAGGGTCTCACCATGTTGCCCAGGATTGTTGCAAACTCCTGGCCTCAAACCATGGTTCCACCTTGGCCTCCAGAAGTGCTGGGATTACAGGCATGAGCCCCCACACCCAGCTGAAAAAGCCATATTTTTGAAGTCTGACAGCCCTGGATAGATCTGTTAAATTGAATATTAGCTGTTTAGTCTTAGGCAGATTACTTAGCCTCTTTGAACCTCAGTTTTGTGTGTTTTTATTTCATTTGTAAACGGGGCTAAATAATACCTTCTTGAGTTGTTAAGACAAAATAAGATAATATTTAAAGTGACCAGCATAGTACTTAACACAGAGGAGTCATAAAGTAAATATGAGTTCCTGCCATTGTTAGGAGATGAGATAGATATGTCATGTTATCCAGAGAATTCACTTAGGCAGGTCTTCCATAAGCAACATGACTTGACTCAAGTAATCTCAATCTAGTCTCTGGGTTCTTAGATTTTTAACTTCTGGGCTTCAGGCCTTGTCAGAGCACCTAGAAGAGATCAAATTCAAGGGACTGACTCACTAAACTCTGAGGCTTAGGTATGAACCAGAATATTTATTCTCACCAAGGGCTATTCATTTCCATTATTCGGAATTTTCACTTTTCCCAACCAGGGCACCTCTTTTTCATATGAGTCGAGAAGCTAAATGTGTTGTGGTTTAAAGAGGTTTAAAATGAGAACAAATGGAGGTAGCTAATCTCCATGAGCATTTCACTTACTGAGATGAAATATCTCATCTTTACAAAAACTGAAAGACCACTTTTCTATAACAGAACATGTTTTTCTAAGTAAATTTAAAGTTCATATTCATTAGACTCAGGGTCTTTCTCCCTTAACAGCCTAGAATCTGATGAACACATATAGTTAATGGACTTTTCCCTTCTTAGATTCCATGCTGACTATCCCCTGTCTTAATCCTGGTTTTCTTCAACCAGTGCATGATACTGTTGATTAGATTTAAACTTTCATCAGTACGATCTCATTCCTAGTACGTTGCCTTGAGATTATACCCAAGTCTCCAAGATTACCTTCTTCCTAAAACATGAGGTCTGTATTTACTAAAATCTTTTAGGTTTGTCCTACATGTAACTATCTCATCCATTATGTGTGTTATTTTACTTGTTAAGTTTCAATTTTAGATGATTCTTGTGGGCAAGGGGTGGGCAATACTGTGTAGTGAAAATAGTTCCCATTCCCTCATTCCCAACAATGAATAATTTTCCAAAGCTGCTGTAATAAGTATAAGGGGGCCAGGTGCTGTGGCTCACGCCTGTAATCCCAGTACTTTGGGAGGCTGAGGCGGGTGAATCGCTTGAGGTCAGGAGTTCATTACCAACCTGGGAAAGGGCAACATGGAGAAACCCCATATCTCTACAAAAAATATAAAAATTAGCCGGGTATGGTGGTGTACACTTGTAATCCTAGCTACTCAAGAGACTGAGGCAGGAGAATTGCTTGAACCTGGGAGGTGGAGGTTGCAGTGAGCTGAGATTGTGCCACTGCACTCCAGCCTGGGTGACAGAGCAAGACTCTGTCTTTAAAAAAAAAAAAGGAAAAGAAATAAATATAAGGATTAACTGATCATTCTATTAAAAAGCAAACTTATGCCTTGAGCTTGGAGTAGTATCAGATAATTTGTAAAGTGCCTTCCAACTGTTATATTTTGTGATTTTATAACCTCCTTTTATCTCCTTCTATTTTTTGGCTCCACTATCTAGATCCATCATCTTCTCTCACATGCTATCCTTTTTTTTTTTTCCAACTGATTTAGCATCCCACGTGTGTAGCGAGTTTACCTTTTCTTTTGCTGAAGCATTTTCCACAGTGTCAAGTATGCTTTGTTTGAAATTGTGTGGTGTTGTCATCTACAAAAATTCTAACAAGATGTTACTGACATAAACAGTATCCCTTTGAGAATAAATTGTAATCGTTCTTTATCCTGCTTATAATTTGATAATTTTTGCATTTGGGAATTTGTTTTTTTCTGAATTCTTTTTTTATAGGTATGGAAAGCTTTTTAATGGCCCACATTTAATTAATTTATTATTATGTAATTACCTTATTTTTGTGATTATTTATGAAAAGTGTCATTTTCAAACTGATTTTATTAGTATTCAATTAGAATGAGGAATATTCACTTTGCAGTTGTTCATTCCACTGTCTTGCCAAAACTTCTTCCATATTTTTTACTCTTTATTCATCAAGTAATGTAGAGCATTGTGTCTATTATTGTATTTTTTAATCCGCATCCTATGAAATTCAACTCAGCTCTGGTCAGTGTCAGATCCCATGTTTTTAACCATTCTTTGTATATCAGAAAAAAAAGGAAAAAAAGAAAATAAGGCAGCCATATATTTTTCATATGAAACATGTTCTTAGACTACTCTGGTTACAGGATATTACATTTTGGAAATACCTCTAGTAAACACCTTCATTAACGCCAACACACCTGAGAACACAACTATAAAATTTAATCCGTGACTACTAAACACAGTCAGCCTTAGCTTCTCAGGCTCATTCCAGACTCTTCCTGTACTCTCTGTTTATGAAGACAGCCTTCAAGATGGCCTCCAATGATCTTCAGCTCCTGATATTCATACTATAAGAAGTAATGAGATGTTAGGGGTTTTTTTTGTTTGGTTTTTTGTTTTGTTTTGTTTTGAGACAGGGTCTCACTCTGTTGCCCAGGCTGGAGAGCAGTGCTGGGATGTTGGCTCACCCCCAGCTCCCAGGTTCAAGCGATTCTCAGCCTTCGGGGTGGCTGGAATTACAGGCGCTCACCATCACGCCCGGCTGATTTTTGTATTTTTAATGGAGACAACGTTTCACCATGTTAGCCAGGCTGGTCTTGAACTCCTGACCTCAGGTGATCTGCCCACCTCAGCCTCCCAAAGCTGGGATTACAGACGTGAGTGAGCCACCACGCCCAGCTGAGATGTCAGTTTTGAGATTAGGTTATAAAAAGACTGTGGCTGGCCAGGCATGGTTGCCTATGCCTGTAATCTCAGTACTTTGGGAGACCAAGGCAGGAGGATCGCTTGAGCTCAGGAGTTCAAGACCACCCTGGGCAACATGACAAGACTTTGTCTCCACAAAAATTTTAAAATAGCTGGGAGTGGTGGTGTGTACCTGTGGTCTCAGCTACTCAGGAGGCTGAAGTGGGGAGGATCACTTGAGCCCAGGTGGTCGAGGCTGCAGTGAGCTGTGTTTATACCACCACACTCCAGCCTGGGCCACTGAGTGAGACCTTGTCCGAAAAAAAAAAAAAAAAAGAAAGAAAGAAATGTAGCTTCCATTTTGGGTGCTCTCTATTGCTCTGTCTTGGATCATTCACTCTGGGAGAAGCCAGCTGCCAAAGGCATTCCTTCAGCGAGGCCCACATGAATGGTAACAGGCACATGAGTGAGCTTGGAAGTTGGTCCTTTCCTAGTTGAGCCTTGATGACTGCAGCTGTGGCTGACACAGCAGTAGCTTTTTGAAAGATCCTAAACCGTAACTAACCAGCTAAGTCTTCCAGATTACTGTCCTGCAGAAACTATGAGATAATAAATGTTCATTGTTTTAGCTACTGAGTTTTGGGGTATTTGTTGTACTGCAATAGATAACTAATACACTGCCTGGGCTCCTCCTCCGGCCTGGCCTGTTTTATCTGAAATCTTCTAATCTTCCAAGTCCCTACTTTTTCCTCAGAATCCAGTCTAATCCCAGGGTTGGATGGTTTTCATCTTGGATTAAGTCAGCGGCAAACTAACCTCTGGACCCCAGCATCTTCACCTATAGAATGTGTTGGGCTAAGTGATGTCCAGATTCCTTTAACCCTCAAATTCTCTGCTTCTGCATTTCCCCAGGCTCTGTCTTCAATTTCATCAAAAGAATGAATATGAGAACTAATTGTTAGAATCAACCAAATTTTATTCACTCTGGGGATCTTGTTTACTAGGCAGACTTGTGCAGGGGAAAGGCAACAAGCAAATTAGGCTTATGGGACAGCAGAACTGCATCTGTCTTGCTGACTCTTCAAAATCTGTCTTCAGAATCCTCAACTCTGGAATTTCCTTTTTCTCTCATTCTCAACTCAGTTTACCCAGGGCATACTGACCTCAGCCAGTTAAGGTGGCCGCAGGAAAATCAGAGGCAGAAGCATAATAGGCAGGAGCCCAGAGAGGCCCAGACTGAGGGTAGCAGAAAACTCAGCAAGCGAGATGGCAGACTTGTCAATCCAAGACTTGTAGAAATGGATGTTTGTGTATATTCCAGGCCCATTGGTTTGGATGCAGTTTGATCCCTGGCTTACCACTCCTGCCAGGACCTAGAAATCTTCAACTTGACACATCAGGGGGTCTCTTCTACTGCCCAGAGAGAGAGAGGAATGTTGGCCAGACAGTACATAGGGCAAAGGGAAGGAGGTGAAACTCTTCAACAGTTTAGCCAAGAACTGTGCAGTTAGGCATGTCCAGACACTCCTGGGTTCACTCAGGGTCTCTGAAGATACGAGATGTGGAGGAAGCACAATGGGGAAGGCAAGGCTCGTGAAAGGTGCCTGAAGGGTGGATTCTTATAGTACACTGATCCATCTGCCCCACTGGGAGCTTGGAGCAGATCATAGCTTCACTGATGATGAGCTCAACTCCGTGCAGCAAGCTTTCATTTTGATAGTAGTCACCGCATGTCTGGAGATCAATGAGGGGCGCTTTCAGCTCCTTCAGTCTGTAAGAAGGCTTGATATCTGTAGGGCCAAAAAGAGTCAAAGCTTTCTTAATTAAAAGGTGACTTTTAGCCATGGGTACAGATTTTGTGCCTTTGATTTTCAGAGAAAGCTCTAATTTCAAATATTCTGCCCCGTGTTAGATAGCATCCTTATTTCTGGTTTGGGAAACAACCTAAAGGCTGAGCTCCCTGGCCCTGAACAAGACTGTGGGTAGTTGGCTCCTGTTCACATAGCACAAATTAATAACAGAAAAATCTTGTAATTTAGGAAAACCCAAAACAGTGAATGCAGAATTAAGTTGTCTTCAGAATATGTATTTATTTTTCCATAGAAATAAGGGGTAGATCTAGTAAGAAGAATTACCCAGAAATGAAGCTGTACTCTCCTAGCTAGTTTGACTCAGGAACTTTTGCTGAGTGGCCTTACTTTCTTGAACACATCTTCATGTCTCCTTCCCCTATCCACCTACCCACACACATCCCACCCAGGTATGGAGGGAAAACTATATTACTTAGACTGAGCAGAACTATCCTATCTCTAAATTCATTGCTCTGTCCTTTTTACTTTTAAGGTCTCAGCACTATTGCTAAACAAGAACAAAAGCAGGTATCAATAAGCAAAGAGATTATAGCAGAAGAAATATGAAAGAGGCAAAGGGTCACAGAGAATTTGAAGTCTGAAGCATCTCAGATTACTGTAGTATATCTGGTGCTCTAGGGCTAGGATAGAGAGCAGGCGGAGAGAATGTCAGTCGAAGAAGTTAGAACACAGAAAATCTATGTATCCTCACGTTGGAATATTCCAGTATAGCCCCATCCAGTCACCCAGCAGGAGGTTGTATTCTTCTTCAGGTGGACTTCAGACGAGGGAAGGCAGATGAGCAGGACAATAGGGCTAACAGAAACTGGGGAGGGCAGTTCTACCACAGCGAGGGCACTAGATGTGTTTGCTTGGAAATCAGGGTAGGAGGGATAATCTGGGACACAGGTATTATCGTCATTTTGGAGTCTGCGCAACCAAAGATCTGAGCCCACCAATACACTGTATTTCCTGGCATCCTTAGACCTGAGAAGAGAAGCAGAAGAGGTACCATGGGTTTCTTGTGACTCTGCCCTGGGTCATCATAGCAGAGCCCATTGTTCTGGATATGGCATTTTTCCTCTAGTTCTTCTGAGGCTTTCATTCCTTCAACAAGTATTGAGCATCTCCTGATAATATAAATGAAATTAAAATAGACATAATCTGGCCCTCACAGGGCTATAATTTTAAGGGGTGTGTGTGTGTGCGTGTGTGTGTCTGTGTTTTGGGGCAAGGAGAAAGAGAAAAGCAACAAACAAGTACAAAATTTAAAATTGTGATAAATGTTATGAAGAAAACAGAATTTTAAAGTAGAGAGTAAAGGAAGCGGGGAGAGTTTTTGGATTGGATGGTCAGGAAAGGTCTTGTTGAAGAGGTAACTTTTCAACTGGGTCCCAAAAGGAAGAAGTCAGCCTTAAGAGCGATAAAAGCATTCCAGACAGGGAATAGAGTATGCAAGGCCTTGAGGGTGAGAAAGAGCTTGGCAGTCTCCAGGAATTGAAAGAAAAGCTAGAGAATGGGATGAGGTTGGAAAAGTGGGCAGACACCTGGTGATTCATGGCTTGTAGGCCACAGTGTGGCATTTGGGTTTTATTATAGGTGCCTGGGCAATCACTGGAGGATTCAAAGCAGGGAGTGATATTATCTCACCTCTAACTTTAAAAAGTCACTTTTTGGTGTGTATTGAAAGTAGTAAAACCTATTATACTATTGCAATGGTCCAGGGTTAGCTATGTTAGAGTCAAAGTATATTTTGGAAGTAAAACTGACAAGAGTCGTATGTGCATTGGATGTGGAAGGTGAGGGAAAGTGAGATACAATATTTGTCTTGAGTAACTGGTTATATTGTTGAATGAAATGGGGAAGAAAGAGAAAGAAAAAGATTGGGGGACAGTGATGGTGGTAAAAATACCTTTTCTGACCATGTTACCTTTGAGATGCCAAATAGAAGTGCATCAGGACTAGTGTTTGGGGCTGGAGATGCAAGTGCGAGTGTTATCAGCAAATATATGACATTTAAACCAAGGGAAATGGATGAGGGTGGATAATGAGAAATTACTTAATGGGTACAATGTACATTATTTGGGTGATGGATACCCTAAGAGCTCTGACATCACTGCTATGCAGTCTAGGCATATAACAGAAATTGCATACAAATAAAATAAAAATATTTTTAAAATAAGAGGCAAGTGTAAGCACACTTTCTTTCAAAAAGGAAAAAAACAAAGATGGATGAGTTAACTTAGGGATAGTGAAGCGGGCTCAGGATTGTGCCTCTAAAGAGTGGTATGAGGTGTAGGCATGCTGCTGTAAGGGAAGGAGCCCTTTCTGGGGGATGTCTCCTGGGTAGAGGCTTCGATTTGAGGAATGGGGTGGGAGAATGTAACTATTTTTAGGTAGTCATTTCAATCAAGATGATGTTAAATTTGAAGAAGCCTGAAGTCTGAGAGTAGTTGCACTGAACTGAGAGCTAGAGTAGGAAGTATTTGAACCCACTAATAACGCACAACATAGTGTATTGGGCAGTGCACGATAAGCCCCGCCCCAGCCTCTCAGGCCCTGCAGTCACCCAGGTGCCCTGATGGGTCTCCGCACAGCAGGGCCAGCACTCATGGGAAGCAGATCGCCACTGTCAGCACCCAGTCCTCTGAGATAAGGGTATCTGAGCAGACGTGAATCAAGCCCCGGTGGATGCTGACCTGCCAGGGCCACTGCCCCACACTAGCCTCCCAGCCTGAGGCAATGCCAGATGAGACTGTGGGCCGCCCACAGACTGCCAACAAAGGGCAAGAAGACTTGGAGGGATGCAGCCTGGAATCCTGCCCCTCCGCCCTCACCCCTCCATGGTCATTTCCCAAACTCAGGTCCTCTTTCCTCCTTACACAGATTCCCTTCCCTCATTCCATCCAGGCATGCTGTCCCTGCCTGAAGTGTCTTCCTTGACTTCAAGAGATTCTCTGGTTCATCCTCATTTGTCAGTTTTGGAAGTAAAACTGACAAGAATGGTATGTGCATTGGATGTGGAAGGTGAGGGAAAGTGAGATACAATATTTGTCTTGAGTAACTGGTTATATTGTTGTATGAAATGGGGAAGACAGAGTGAGACCTTGTCTCACTCTGTTACCTGGGCTAGAAGTACAGTGGGATAATTATAGCATACTGCAGCCTAGACCTCCTAGTGGGAGAATGGGGAATGTGGGCGGCACTCTTGATGGATTCTTGCTGCTACAGAGGGCCCTTACCCATGCCCTGTGCAGCCTTTCCTGGTCTGAAGCCCCCGCCCCTACCTAGGGCTTACCCCACTCTGGGGGCTCACCCAAAATCCCCAGCAGAAGGAGCAGCGTGAATGCACAGCCAGCAGCGCCCGTGTCTCTGTCCTCAGGGCCAGCACTCCCTGCCCCCTGGACTCAGGATCCCAGAGAGAGGCCAGTCGGGAGCACCCAGAGAAGGGAGAGCAGAACCATCTCCTCCTGGATGGACTCCTCTGTTTCACCCCCTCCTCTCCTTTGGTCTTTACCCCCTGCCAGATCCTGAAGGGACCAGACTTCAGAGGTGCAGCTCCAGGACCCAAGGGAGGAACTGGGGGGTCTGCGGTGTCCCCTGCTGTCCTGGGAGAGCAGGGTGTCTGGGATTCAGCCTGAGGGTGGGTGATGGGAGGTAAGAAGAAGGGAAGGTTGGAGGTGGGCATTGGAAGGAGCAGGGCTCGCTCAGTGCTTAGTGACCCTGGTGTTGAACAAGTCTAAGTTCACACACTTCCCTCTGCCTAACCTGCCACATCTCAGGGACCTGCCCTGGTACGCTCATTTAATTCTACCCTGACCAAAGGTGAACCAATGGAGGGCAGATCCCTGATTTGGGATCTCAAACGGCTGTGCAGACTGGCCACCTCAGGTCCTTGGCCTCTAGAATGGTTCTGACAGGACTGACAGGAGAAAATAAAGGGAAAATAAACCAGTCAGTTCTCTGACCAGTGTTTTCTGTTTTCTCTCCCTTTGTGCCTCAATTGTTACCTGCTGTTAGCCTTCCTTAGGTAGCAAATATGTATTAGGTCTTTGTTGTGTTAAGGATATTGTGTTAAATGTGGAACGGGATCTATAGGGAACTGCCTGCCTTCAAGGAGTTTACATCTAGTGGGAGAGAGGTGGAATAAGGAAGTAACTCAGGAGGTTTTTACTTACAATTTATATCCTGTTCATTTGAAAAGGGGGAAAAAGGACTGTGGAAACTAAACAAGGGACTGTGACATGGGACTATGACAGAGCATTTGTATGTGTGGCACAGACTATTCAGCCTCATTCCTGGCTCTCCCAAGGACTGGCTTTGTTGGTTGCTTTTAGACAGTCTCACTCTGTTACCTAGGCTAGAAGTACAGTGGCATGATCGTAGCATACTGCAGCCTAGACCTCCCAGGCTCAAGCAATCCTCCCTCCTCAGTCTCTGGAGTAGCTGGGACTACAGGTGTGCGCCACCACACCTGGCTAATTTTTTGTAGAGATAGGGTCTTGATATGTTGCCCAGGCTGTTCTCAAACTCCAAGACTCAAGCAATCCTCCCTCCCCAGCCTCCCAAAGCATTAGGATTACAGCCGTGAGCCACCGCACCCAGCCACAGTTACTATTTTTAATAGCATGATGATGATGATTAATAACATAATAATGAAGAAGAAGAAATAGTTGTTGAGACCCTTTAATATTCCAGGCCCAGTGCCTGGCACAGGAGGGCATCATGTGTACAGTAAAAATGAACAGAGTTAGAAGGGCCATAGAAAAACCTGGGGAAGATTATACTTCCAAAAATCAAGGCTGGGATTATTATAATTATTACAATGAAGAGTTAACTCCTGGGCACGGTGACTCACACCTGTAATCCCAGAACTTTAGGAGGCCAAGGCGGGTGGATCACCTGAGGTCAGGAGTTCGAGACCAGCCTGGCCAACATAGTGAAACCCCGTCTCTACTAAAAATACAAAAATTAGCCAGGCATGGTGACACGTGCCTGTAGTCCCAGCTACCTGGGAGGCTGAGGCAGGAGAGCTGCTTGAACCCGGGAGGTGGAGGTTGCAGTGAGCCAAGATCATGCCATTGCACTCCAGCCTGGATGAAAGAGCAAGACTTCATCCCAAGAAAGAAGAAAGAAAGAAAAGGAAGGAAGGAAGGAAGGAAGGAAGGAAGGAAGGAAGGAAGGAAGGAGAGAGAAAGAAAAGAAAGAAAGAAGAAAAGAAATTAACTAGATTAACTAGGCCAGCCAGGCTCTGTGACTCATGCCTGTAATCTCAACACTTTGGGAGGCTGAGGCAGGCGGATCACTTGAAGCCACGAATTCGAGACCAACCTAGCCAAAATGGCAAAAATCCTGTCTCTACTAAGAAAACAAAAATTAGTCGGGGATCGTGGCACATGCCTGTAATCCCAGCTACTTGGGAGGCTGAGGCAGGAGAATCGCTTGAACCCAGGAGGTAGAGGTTGCAGTGAGCTGAGATCAGCACCACTACACTCCAGCCTGGGCAATAGAGCAAGACTCTCTATCAAAATAATAATAATAATAATTAACTTGAAGCTTTCTAGAGGCCAAGCCAAAAAAAAAAAAAAGTGTACCATACATCTTATATCATCAGATAATAAGAACAATACTCTTTAGTCAGGAGAAAATTTTTTCCCCCTTGTAAAAAGCACATTGGTTAACATGCAGTTCTATAGGGGACTGAGAAACATTCCTCATTTTTTATATTGTCTCTCAATGAATGCGCACACCATCATTTTGAATCATGATTAAGGCATTTCTGTGAAGAGTGAAACTAATTTAATTGCAGTATTTATATTTATTGTTATGTAACTTGAAACAAACGTGGAACCTAGTCGAAGATGCCTCTTTCCTCTTTCAAATACTACTGCTTCCAGCTGTGCTTTGGCAAGGCCCATGTTCTCTCAATGGCCTTTGGACTTTCTCGACATTTTACATAAACAGGAATCTGACTTGTATTTCTGCACCTGTGGGAAGGATAGTTCCAGAGCCAAATAAAAGTATCAAAGATCTCAAGATGACAAGTTTCATATCCCCCTATTTAGAAGAGAATGGATAAGGCCTCAGGACAGAAAACAAAAATAATGTTGGCCATAATGCCCAGAAGTTTATATGATATTAAAGTATACAATTTATATATAGACAATTACAAACTCTAGAGAGAGAAAGACAGTTTAAAATCTTTATTATAATTCAAGGTATCCTTTTGGTTTACAAAGTGACTAAATCTTCTAAGCAGAAACTATTGTCTAAAAATGTTAAAGTAATTCTAAATAGTTTAACATATGTGATCAGTTACAGAAGGCTGATAGTGTTTTACATTTGCCTGATATTTTCATTCACACAGAGGGTAAAGCATGTTTTCATTCCCTTTATAGATGAGGAAACTGAGGCCCTTGGAGGTTAAATGGCTTAACTAATTATACTGTGCAGTAACAAAGCTGGGCATCACTCCTATTTTCTTGTCTGTAATCATATTCAAACCCAGATCTTCTGAGTCATCATCTAGTTATCTTGCTACAGCAGCCTCCCAAGTCCAGGAAACCTCATTCGTTTGTCCAGCAATCATTTATTCAATACCCACGCCAGGGACTGTTTTCTAGAATAGAGGTATGAAAACATAGAAAAAGCCTCTGTCCTCGTAGAGGTTATATTGTAGTTGTAAGTCAGAACATGACAAGTGCTTTTTTGTTGTTGTTGTTTGTTTGTTTTTTCTTGTTTTTTTTTTTTGGATGGAGTCTCGCTCTGTTGCCCAGGCTGGAGTGCAGTGGCGTGATCTCGGCTCACTGCAAGCTCCGCTTCCCTGGTTCACGCCATTCTCCTGCGTCAGCCTCCTGAGTAGCTGAGACTACAGGCACCTGCCACCACGCCCGGCTAATTTTTTGCATTTTTAGTTAGAGACGGGGTTTCACTTTGTTAGCCAGGGTGGTCTCGATCTCCTGACCTCATGATCCGCCCGCCTAGGCCTCCCAAAGTGCTGGGATTACAGGCGTGAGCCACTGTGCCCAGCCAACAAGTGCTTTGTTTAATAACAGGCTTAGATACTTAGTGATGCTGGAGTGGAGCTTAACTTTTAAATAGGGTGGTCAGACAAGGCATCACTGAGGTGATTTCTGAGCAGAGACCTGAGAGGTAAGAGAGGAAATGAGCCCGGTGGATAACTGAGGGAAGAGGGGTTGAAGCATGGAGAACAGCAGTACAAAGTCCCTGAGGCAGGAGTGTGCTTGGAACATTTAGGAAACATTATGGCCAGAGCAGAGTGAGGGGCTCCAGCAGTGAGAAATAAGGTCAGACAGGGATTAGAGGCCAAATGATGTAGGCTCTTGCAGGCTATTGTGAGGACTTTGGTTTTTATTCTTAGTAGTATGGGAAGATAGTTGATCTGACTTAAATTTTAAATGAATCAAACTGGCAAGTAGATTGATAATGGTCAGGGATAAAAGCAGGGAAACCAGGCAGAAAACTATTGCAGTGATCTGGGCAGGAGGTGATGGTGGATTTGGACCAGGGATATAGAGAAGTGGTAAGAAGTAGCAGATTCCAGTTGCATTGTGAAGGTAGAACACACAGCACTTGCTGGTAGATTGGATGTGGTTGTGAGAAGAAGACAGGAGCCAAGGATGACTCCAAGGTTTTTGGCCTGAGCTGTTGGAAGAGTGGAAGTGCTGTTTACTGAAATGGGGCACACTGTAGGAGGAGAAGGTTTCTGGAGGGTAGATGAAGAGTTCATTTGTAGGCATAAGTTTAAGATGCTTGATCGATATCTAGCTGGAGATGTCCAGTAGGCAGTTGAATATATAAATCTGGAATTTGGAGACTTGGCCCAAACTAGGGCTAGATTAGAGTGTCATCAGCATGTCATAGTATTTAAAGCCATGAGATGAGATAAGGTCCCCTAGGGAGTGTGTATAAATAAAGCCCACTGTGAATGCTAAGGATTGAGCCCACCTAAGTTTCATGAGATGAATAAGAACCAATAAGAGGCTGAGAGGATAGCGGTGAGGTAGGCTGAGAACTGAGAGTAGTATCCTGGAAGCTGAGTAGAGAAAGTGTATCAAGGAGGAAAGTGGTAGGCTGCCAAATGCTGCAAATGGCTGAGAACTGACCATTGGATTTAGCATCATGGAACAGACTCAAGAGAGAATAAAAGGGGAGTACTTTGAGATAGAAAAAGTAGTTTTGCTGTAAAGGGAACAGAGAAACAGCTGGCAGAAGAGGCTGGGTGGTACAGTCTTTTGTTCTTGTTGTTTTGTTTTAAGATGAAAGAAATTACATCCTGTTTGTGTGTTAATGGAATTATCCAGCAAAGAGGAGGAAATTGATGACACAGGAAAGAAAGCAAATAGTGCTGCAGTGGTGTCCTTGAGCAGGGGACAGATCCCAGCTCACCAATTGGAAGGTGAGAATGCTTAGATTGGAACACAGACGGATTTTCCTAAACAGGAGCAAAGGCAGTGGGCACCGATGCCACTTGGCAGCAGGTGTGGTGGTGGAATTCCTCTGCCTATTGTTTCTCTTTCCTCAGTGAAGCATAGAAATTATCCATTGAGAAAGAGGATGGGAATGGAGGTATTGAGGACTTATGGAGAAGTGTGCTAGTCATGTAGCAGTGAGAGAGATGAATGAACTAAGAAAATAATAGTGTGACTGCTGGGCAGCTGAAAGGATCCACTTGAATTAAGTGAAATTGGCATAGTTGTGTGTTCACCAGTGCTGCTCAGCAACATGGGTAGAGGCATGGAGAGAGCAGAGGGTTGGCTGCAAGCAGGGTGAGGTTTTCAGAGGAAGGTATGAAGAAGGGTGGACAGGGGAGTGATTACAATGAGAAATCACGAACTTAAGCTGGAAAGGAGGAAAGTAAGCAATGAAGGGGAGGTAGAGAGTAAAGCGAGATAAAGTCAGTAGATTATAAATCCTGATGGAGTAGAAAATTATTGGAATTGGCCTTCTTGCTGTAAGGAGTTCAAGAAAGAACAAATGGGCCAGGTGCAGTGGCTCACATCTGTAATCCCAGCACTTTGGGAGGCCAAGGCTGGTGGATTGCTTGAGATCAGGAGTTTGAGACCAGCCTGACCAACATGGTGAAACCCCTGGCTCTACTAAAAATACAAAAATTAGCTGGGCATGGTAGTATGCGCCTGTAATCCTAGCTATTCGGGAGGCTGAGGCAGGAGAATCGCTTGAACCCTGGAGGCAGAGGTTGCAGTGAGCCAAGATCACACCATTGCACTCCAGCCTGGACGATAGAGCAAGACTCCGTCTCAGGAAAAAAAAAGAAAAAAAAGAAAGAACAAATGGGTTGGCAAGGGGGGATGCTTAAAATTGAGATTCTGGTAAGGGTGCAGGTATTGGTGATAACAAGGTCAGGAAGACCATGGAAGTAGTGCGTAAGGTCTGGTGAAAAATCATTTAATCCTAAAGGCAGGTTATGATGAAAAGGCAGTGAATGGAGGAGGGATAGGCGAGGGCTTCTCAGGAGTATTCTGGGGTCTGTGCCTTCCCTCCCTGCCAGAGCCCGTGAAACTTGAGACTGGAATGGATCCATCGGCCGGCCGACAGTCTTTGTTGACTGATCCTCAGCTGACGACGTATCCAGCCAAACTGTGCTCCTTTTTGGGCCACAGGTTTCCATTTGATTCACAAAGCCATGCTGGGAGACTTTGTGTTAGGAATTGTGTACTGACAACCAAAGCAGAATGCTCTTTCTCTCCAGCAGACTGATGGAAAGAAATCTGAGAATTAATAGCTGTTATTAAAATATTAATAGGTTTGACTCCTCTTCTGGTGCCTGCTGGGCATAATATATGGTTGGTTTTTTTCTTTACAATTACTAAAAAAATTTCAACACCAGAGAAATGTATAAGGTAAAATAGAAAGTTTCCTTCCTTACTGTCTCCACTTCTAGCACCTGGTGGGTTGTTTGTGAGCATCATTCCAGATTGATCTCTCTCTCTCTCTTTTTCTTCTCTTGCTGCATATCCATATATATTTGTGTGGGGTCCATATACACATGTCTGTATATAATATATATACACACATATATATATAAATATGTATATATTTTCATCACAGGAAAACATGAGAATATTCTATATGTCATTCTACATGCAACTTAACTTTTTTCAAAGTCCTTCCATGCCACTGTGTACCGACCTGATTACTGTTCTTTAAAATAGCTGCATAACATTGCACATACAGAAGTAACCTAACATTAAAATCATGCCTGTGTTGATGGACACTTAGATTTTCTTTATTTTTTGCTATTATAAATTATGCTGCAGTATATATATTCTTTACTCCTCTTTTTGAGTACTTGTGCAGTTGCTTTGATAAGAATTGCTTTGATGTGGAAATATTAAAGAAAAGACAATCTGCATTTAAAAATCTGACCTCTGTTGCCACATTATCCTCCAAACAGATGGAACCAATTCACCGTGATGTAGAACATCCCTTTTCCCATGCGCCCATTCACACTGATTATCTCTTCCCCAATCCCTACATTTTGGCCAATTTGATGGGACCATCAGGAGAAAATATTTTAACTCAAGCATACGGCACTAATTTGGGAAGAATAACTGAAATTCGGGAATTAGAAAATAGGAATATATTTTATTCTTTTTTATGTAGAGGATTCAATATTAATATTTCTCCAAAATTTAATTTAAGACTTTATTTGAATAGATCTGGCCTTAACTAATTCCTGAAAGAGGAAAGTGATCAGGGGAAGAGATGGAGAGTAATGAAAGTCATCAAAGCATTAAAAAGGTCAGATCTGATTTCTGTTCCTTTGTTCCTGAAAATGTTGTTTCTAAATCTTTTTTTTTTTACAAGAATTTTACAAAAATTGCAAATTTTGTGCTAAACCCTTATGAGGTATTGATTTCAGATTTTGTATGAATTTAATTCTGAGTTTGTGGTGATTAAGTTGGAAAGAAGTTTTATGTCAATATTCAGGTTTTTGGGATCTTTAAACTTTGACCTATTTTGGAAAGAGGGACCTCTAATAGTATATGTTTAATATATAACAGTACAGATTTAGAGTTAATAGCATTTTTCATTTGCTCATGCTTATTCTATACAGAATCTTTTATTTATGATCTCCATCCAATTAAAAGTCACATTTCTTATTGATCACTTGATAACTTTCTAATACTTCTTTCACAGAAACATTTGAAAACAAGTCAAGTGTGAAACTAGAAGAGCCAATTATAATTCTTTTATTTAACTAAGAAAATATTTTTAAATATTGTGACTTTTACAGATATAATCAGTATATACCTAACATGAAGTGTATGGACAGACTCTGAATACGTGTATGAGTATATGTGTGTTTTGAATACCTTTATTGTGAATTTATACTTGTCAGCACAATAATTACATACCCTTGAGTGTTTTATAGTTGGGCATTCATGTAAGTACACATCTGTTTAAGTCTCAAAACAATTTTGCATTATGCACTTAAATGTTTTTGAGGCTCACTTTATGTCTTTGAGTAGAAGATGATAGAAAAGTAACAGATGGCCAACAAGGATATTGAGTTGACAAGAGAAAAAGTTACTTTAGTTCCTGAATTTAAAAACAAAATTAATCAGTGTAAATTCACTTTAAGGAAATCTTGGGAGCATGTTTCCATTGAAGTGCGTTGTTTGTTTGCATTTTGTTTTGTTTTGTTTTGTTTTTACAAGGGGGTGCCAGGCAGGGTGGAGGGAAAGAAAGAGGCAAGAGGAAGAATATATTGGACACCTGTCTAGTGGTTGTTGGACCCGAAATTTGAACCCATGTCTATGGCTTCAAAGTCCATGCTCCTTCCACTTCTCCAAGAGTTTGCTTTCTGTTGACCTTTATCAGTGGAAGAATTTCTCAATGCTGAGAGCAATTTTTTCCAATACTCTTAGATCTAAAAATGCGACTGACTGGATTATTCATGTTTGAACATGTAAAAATATTTTCTTGTTAAATTAAGTTTAATCTTATACTTAAAGTTCGCTGTGTTATGGGGAGAACTTTGAAGCAAGAATCAGAAACCAAATGACACTAATGCTTCCTAATTAGAGAAATCTCTGTTCAATGCAAACTAAAAATATACTGGCTGGTGTTCTAATCAGCTGTGCTTAATTCTAAGCACTAAATTCTGAACACTGGGGGTAAAACACTTTGTTCATTTCAGAAATAGCTAGACTTTTACTAAACTGTCATTAGGAAAAATAGAAGAAATTAAGAAAATAAAGCTGGGCATGGTAGCTTACACCTATAATCCCAGCTTCTCAGAAGGTTGAGGCAGGAGGGTTACTTGAGGCCAGGAATTCAAGACTAGTCTGGGCAACAGATCGCATCTCTAAAAACAAAAACAAACAAACAAAAAAAAGTAAAACATTAAAAAATACCTTACAGTATGAAAATCTGGTCAACATGAAGTAAAGAATAATGGCAATTTCATCTGTAGGCAGGGTGGTTATTGTGATCATATTTTGGTTTTAGCTTCCTATTGCTTGCTGCCAATGGGGCTGTAAGGAATATGTGTTTATGGAAGTCTCAGCGCTGATCATAGGAAAATGAAAACAGTCATACTGTTTGTTTTTTCCGTATACACCAGGTAGCTTTAATGAGCTATAATATAATTATACTATTTGCGCAGAGTACCACATTCAATTCTTAAAGTTAAATATTTTTAATAGTATAGTCACATTATATACAATATATCCAAGATTTGTCTCTGCTATCTTACTTAATCCACATAAAATAAACTTGTCTGTTTATATACATTAAAGTTATAGAGCTGAACTATTAAAATGGAGGAGCTGGTGATGGCAGCAGGGATTGACTGCAACTGGGCACAAGCGATCTTTCTAGAGTGATGGGAATGTTCTAAAATGATCTCATGGTGATGATTGCACAACTCCGTAAATTTACTAAAAATTATCCAATTGTACACTTCAAGCAGGTAAATTTTATGGAATATAAACTATATATAAATTAATCTGTTTAATTTTTTAAAAAGAAATAGAAAATATATGACTGTATTTGACTCCAGAACTCTTAGAAAATCTGAAAGAACAGTTATTATTGATGAAACAAAGAAGTTGTCATAGAGCTACCTTCCTTTCCCTCTCCTTCAGAGTTTGCAAAGAAATTCTACCAAACTTTTAAGAAATAGATTATTCTAATGCTATTTTAACTGTTCTAGAATGTAGAAAATGAAGGAAGGCTTCCAGTTCGTTCCTTTTTATGAAGGTGAAATAACATTGATATTGAAACACGGAAAATATATTTCTCCTAAAAGAAGACCAGAGACCAATTTTGCGTGTGGATATTGAAACAAAAATCCGAGAGAAAAATTATAAAAATTTTATCATTTTATAGAATTCAGGACCACATTTGAAAAATAATATACAAAAGAAAAATAAGAAAAGTAATACACAAAACAGCAATATGGTGTAATGCTAAAGAGTTTCAGCTCTGGAGCTGGACTGCTGGTTTGGAACCCCAGCACCATCACTTCCTAGGTCTATGACCTTGGGCAAGTTTAAACATGGATCAATCCTACATAAATCTTGTGCCATTCAGTATTAACTGAAGGTTCTATAGGGCTGAAAAGGAATTATTTGTAGCAGCAATGTCATTACTTCTTTACTTATGATAAGCAGAATAAATAAAACAATGAACCCATCCATTATAAGGCATGAGATATTCAGTGTTCATTTTTCACTTCTTTCTTTTCTCATCAATAAATGGGAACTCTGGGTAAGAGAATATACTTCATAGGGCTCTTGAGAAGGTCAAGTGAGTAAAGCAGTTAGGTAAGTGCTTGACACTTAATGTCGAATATGATAATAACTGTATAGTATATTTTAAAAATTATTAATGACAAAATATATTTTGTCATTTCTCTATTGTTGACCATTTCGATTTGCTATTGTAAAGAACAGTGCAATAAATGTCTTCATCTGGAAATTTATCTCACCTTTCTATTTCCTGAAGATAGCTTTTTAGAAGCTGAATTTTGGAGAAAAGGTCATAAACTTTTTAAAGCCCCAAGTTACTCTCCAGAAAGAGCATACCCATTCCTGCCAATGGTAGCTAAGAATGGCTCTATCCTGCACTATTTCCACCAGCTTTGAACATCATCATTGCAAGGAAAATATTAGGTAATTTGATAAGCCAGAAACAGAATTTGATCATTCTATGTTAGATGATTCAGATGTTGAAAGGATAGATACACAACCTTAATTCAAATGTTATCCTGAAATCCCTGAAACTCAGAGAAATAGAAATGTTGTCAGTACCCCTCTAGATATATACCAGGAGTTAGGTTTTCCTTTTCAGATTCAAATTTTATGTGGTATTAGGGTATTTGCCTTTTGTAACTTTAGCTATTTAATCTGATGGAGAATTTTTCCTGAAAAAAATAAATTAAAAAATAACATACCAAAACAAATGCCACCAGGGAAAAACTTTATATTTCAGCCTTACTTTTTCTTTTTTTTGTATGTCTTCAATGGGGTTATAAAGTCATATATCTTAACAATCTTACTTATTTTTCCTGCTCCAGTTAACTTCATCCCAATATTTAAACTCTTTGGCAAATGAGAATGGGTCAAGTCCCAGTAAAAGACTCATAAACCCAGGCCGGGCACGGTGGCTCATGCCTGTAAATCCCAGCACTTTGGGAGACCAAGGCAGGCGGTCATTTGAGGTCAAGGAGTTCGAGACAGCCTGGCCAACATGGTGAAACCTTGTCTCTACTAAAAATATAAAAATTAGCTGGGCATGGTGGCATGTGCCTGTAATCCCAGTTACTCGGGAGGCTGGGGCAGGAGAATCACTTGAACCTGGGAGGCGGAGGTTGCAGTGAGCCAGGATCGTGCCACTGCACTCCAGCCTGGTGACAGAGTGAGACTCCGTCTCAAAAACAAACAAACAAAACTCAGAAGACCACACTGAACCAATGCAAAGCCATCCAATAAATTTGAATTTAGATGACTTTTCAGCTACAGTAAACCAGGAATGTTTATGGTCTTTTACAGGGAACAGGTATGAGAAATATCTAGAAGCTCTGGGCACAGTTGCCATTAGAGTCTGGAAAGTAGAAAGAACCCATCTCTATCCAGGCTTCACGCTGCTAAGGGTGTCCCTTTTCCTTAATCAGGCATTGATGTGTAAATCTTGCCAGACAGTGTCTCTTGACTTTTTCCCCTAAAAAAAACAAATTAACAAGGAACTGAATCAGGGAACTGAGTAGTTACTTACACTACTTAATTAAGACTTGAACAAATTAATATTAATATATTAGTGATTTTTAAAGTCTTTAACTCAGAAAGGTCAGTAGTGATAAAGCTCCTAAGCAACTTTATTATTATTATTATTATTATTATTATTTTATTTTATTTTATTTTTTTGAGACGGAGTTTTGCTCTGTTGCCCAGGCTGGAGTGTAGTGGCGTGATCTCGGCTCACTGCAACCTCCGCCTCCCGGGTTCAGATGATTTTCCTGCCTCAGCCTCCCGAATAGCTGGGACTACAGGTGTGTGCCACCACGCCTGGCTAATTTTTTGTATTTTTAGTAGAGATGAGATTTCACCGTGCTAGCCAGGATGGTCTCTTATCTCCTGACCTTGTGATCTGCCCGCCTCAGCCTCCCAAAGTGCTGGGATTACAGGCATGAGCCACTGCACCCAATTATTTTTATGTATATTTGAATTCTCTACAACAGAGAAATCTGTTTACCTGTCATTTTTGCTATGGCCGTGTTTTAGAGATAGCTACACCCAGTGACACTTGGTTAACATTTCAATTCAATATTGGAAACATGTTTTATGTACAGTTAACTGTTTTAAATTGTTTACACAATTAAAAGACTACCACACTTCTGAGGTACACTGGCACCTTAGGCTCTCTCAGAATGTACATTTCACTTGACTGTACACACTGTGGTCTCTGACTATAACATGATTTGGTCAGGCCCTTTAAAAATAGACCTGGATTTACATTTAAATCTCAGTTTGAATAATCTTTATTGTTTGTTTTTATTTACAAGATAATTCTGAGAAGAAGTCATTCTTCTGTGATCCCCGGGTGTAAAAAGAAACAACGTAGAAGCAAGTATTAGAATCTTCCTTTCCCGACTTTGTTGCAGATTCTCTTTTCCTTGGGTTAAATTGAATGTTAAGCTTTCCTTCTATGCCCTATCAATGTTTGAACAATTTCTCTAACATCTAAAGGCTTGTTCTCCAAATTCATGTACTAAGATATCTTTGAACCAAAACAAAACCAAACCAAAAACCCTTAAGCAGGGTTGGGTTTTTTTGTTTTGTGTATTTTTGTTGTTGTTGTTGTTATTGTTGTTGTTTGAGATGTGGGAAGATTCTGTGGTATTACAGTAAGATGTCTGTGTCTTGTTTACTATAGACCCTTGAGGGTCAAATAAACTTCTATTCCCTAGTTATTAAATTCAGGGGCTAATAGCCAGCTGTTTGATCAAGTCACAGAAATAACTCAGCCTCCCTTCCAATCAGCACCTGATAATGCTTTGAACAAAGGTACGTAAGGCATTGGAAATTCCACAGTGAGTCTTCAAGGTCCACGGAATTTTTTACTCTTTGAAAAAGGTATGATATTTGGAGATGTACTCCTTGTTCAGTTCTTGGTCTAGCAAGAGTTTGAAAATCTCTGTTGATGGTTTGTCTCCTTTTTAGCAGCAATTCTCAAACTGCAGTACTCAATCTTCTCTGAGCTTATATCCAAGAATAGCAGTTTTCCTCAATACTCAAGAAAAATAAGTAGTTTTTTTGGAATGTCCAGCTTTTCTCCCAACAGTTGTAATGCTTTGACTTACGAAATAGCCCTGGAGACATACGATACAGATCTAGTGTCTCATGGTCTGTTTCAGTTTTCAAAATAATAACACTAATAATTAGCCATTTGTGTTATGAAGGACCTTCATACCCATTATCTTGCTTAATCTCTTGTCCATATAGGACTTAATTTCTGCCACTAGGCAACATATTATAAATACTTAAAACAGTTAAGAACTTCCATATTGTCAGTGACATCCTGACATGTAAGAGACAGAGATCACTTACATTCACTCTCATTTTGTTTTGAGGGCCCATGCCAACAACTTACACAATTTCACTCTCACATCTTAACGGTATTTACAGAAGGAAATAGAAAGCAAGTGACATTTCTTGTTCTATTTTATAGTATAAAGGCTTAAATTTTCATTTGTTGTTTATTATACTTTTTATTGCTCATAACAGTACCCTCAACTTAGATATTAAATGATTTTTCTTACAAATATTTGAACACAGATTTCTTAGGAAGTATACAGATTCTTTATTGCAGCTCTATTCGCTCCAAGCTGATTAGCATCATAAAGATTGAGGACAGATAACCAGGGATAGGTCTTTCTTTTTTATTGTGCTGTTTGTTTCTAGGGAAATGGAAGAAAAGTTTGGGAATGTTCTCTTCCCTGTAAATCTTTTTGTAATTTTTCTAATATAATTAATTACCTCATAGAATTAGTGCACCTGTCACCTGGAGTTGTTATTGGGAAATTTCTTCTGCATATTCTCTTTTCCCTCTTGATTCATACAGCTTGGTTGTACTATCAATGCCAAATCTATGTTCAGCTTCCTATGTATATCTGAGAGATTTTCTTACAGGTTTTTATTGAAAGATCATTTATCTTTTTTATTTCCCATGTATCATATTTAGAGGTTTAGAATCTTATATCCCTTGTTAAATATAACCCCCTTTATTAGTGAAGCTCTCATAACCAGACGCTTTATGTCTTAGAATATTATCATTAATTTCCTAATCAACTGTCACCCAAGGGCATAAAGAATTATATAAAGTCATATAAAAGCTATGCTTCTAAATATACTTTCTCCTTTTCATTCCATTTCAGTTTTTCCTTTTTACAAGCAAAACTCCTACTTATTAATAAAAATGTGATGCTTTTACTTTCTTTCACTACCTGTTTTTTAAAGGTATGTCAGGAATGTGCTGCCTGAAAAGCCATCTGGATCATGGGATTGCAGTCAGGCTGTGCGGGGTTCCAGTCTCAGATCTGCCCTTTGCTGGTTTTGTGACTCTGGGCATGTTACTTATCCCCTAAGAACTTCAGTTTCCACATTCTAAAACAGGACTAACTGTAGGACAGTGAGGATTAGAGTTGACGCATATGGCCCACAGAATGGAAGTCAATAAACACAGGTCTAATTATTACCATTACTTTTCAGCTTGGCATAGATCTTGTTGGCCAAGCCAATATATGAAATTTGCAAGTCATTTTCTTAAAGAACCAGAAATCTACTTCTAGAATGTTAATTGAAAATACAAACTTTTTTTTTGTTTTGAGACAGGGTCACACTCTGTTGCCCAGGCTGGAGTGCAGTGGTATGCTCCAGTGGAGCCTTGACCTCCCAAGCTCAAGCAATTCTCCTGCCTCAACCCCTTGAGTTGCTGAGACTGCAAGCATGCACCACCATGCCTGCCAAATTTTTTATTTTTTGTAGAGACACGGTCTCACTTGTTGCGCAAGCTGGTCTCAAACTCCTGGGTTCAAGCAGTCCTCACACCGCAGCCTCCCAAAATGCTAGGATTACAGGCGTGAGCCACGGACACTGGCCGAAATATGAACTTTAAAATTTTTAATATCATACCAAATTGTATCCATTGAAAATATATTTAAGAGTTCTAATTCATATAGTCTTATACTTCTATAAGCATTAAAATGAACTGCTCAATCATTCACTCATTTAATCAGGGTTATTCTTTTTTTGGTAACAGCTTTATGAGATATAATTCATATACCATAGAATTCACCCATTTAAAGTGTACAATTTAGTTGGGCACAGTGGCTTACACCTGTAATCCTAACACTTTGGGAGGCCAAGTGGGGCGGATCACTTGAGCCCAGGAGTTGAAGACCAGCCTGGGCAACATAGTCCCTGTCTTAAATAAATAAATTAGATAAATAAATAAATAAAGTGGTTTTTAGTGTATTCACAGAGTTGTGCAGTCATCACCATAATCAATTTTAGAACATTTTCATAATCCATAAAGAAACCCGAATGTTTTAGCCTTCACTCCTTCAACTCTAGATAACTACTAATTTATAATACTTTCTCTCTCTATAAATAGACCTATTTATTCTAGACATTTCATATAATTGGAATTATGTGACATGTGGTCTCTTGTGACTAGCTTGCTTACTTACTTATTTATTTATTTATTTATAAAGATAGGGCCTCGCTTTGTAACCCAGGCTGGAGTGCAGTGGCACAATCATAGCTCACTGCTGCCTTGAATTCCTAGGCTCAAGGAATCCTCCTGCCTCAGCCTCCCAAGTAGCTGGGACTACAGGCATGTGCCACCACGGCTGGCTAGTTTATTAATTTTTCTTTTTTGTAGAGATCGGGTTTCACCACCTTACCCCAGGCTGGTCTCAAACTCCTGGGCTAAGGCAATCCTCCCGCTTCAGCCTCCCAAAGTGTTGGGATTATACCTGGCTGGCTTCTTTTGCTTAATGTTTTCAAGGGTTATCCATGTGTGGCATGGACCAGTACTTCATTCCTTTTTGTTGCTAAATGACATTCCATTGTATGGCTATATCACATTTTATCCATCACTGGTTGATGGATTTTGAAGCTGTTTCACTTTTTGGCTATTATAAATAATGCTACTATGAACATTTGTGTGCAGGATTTTGTGTAGACATGTTTGTATTTCTCTTTGATATAAACCCAAGTAGAATTTCTGAGTCATATAATAATTCCATGTTTAACCTTTTGACAATTGCTGGACTGTTTTCCAAAGCAACTGTACCATTTTACATTCCTACCAGCAATGTATGAGGGTTCTGATTTCTCAAAATCTTTGCCAACATATGTTATTAATATTAATCTGCCTTTTTCACTATACCCATCTTAGTGAGTGTGAAGTGGTATCTTATTGTGTATCCTTAGTAACTTCTTAAAATTAAACATATACAAGTTATATTGCTCATGCTTTGGTGACATCTGGTCAATGGTGAGGATGACTGAGAAATTAAGCCTTATGTGCAGTACCTTCTGCTTATGAAACACGTAGTGAAGAGAACTTCTCTTGACTTTTTTTTTTTTTTTAAGAGACATGTTCTTGCTTTGTCACTCAGGCTGGAGTGCAATAGTGCAGTCATAGCTCACTGCATCCTTGAATTCCTGGGTTTAAGGGATCCTCCTGCCTCAGCCTCCCAAGTAGCTGGGACTACAGGCTCATGCCACTGTGCCTGGCTAATTTTTTTTATTTTTTGTAAAGACCAGATCTCGCCATCTTACCCAAGCTGGTCTCAAACTCCCGGATTCAAATGATCCTCCCACCTCAGCCTCCCAAGTAGCTGGGACTACAGGCCCATACCATTGTGCCCAGCTAATTAAAAAAAATTTTTTTTTGTAGCGATAGGGTCTCCCTATGTTGCCCAGGCTAGTCTCAAACTCCTAGCCTCAAGCAGTCCTCCTGCCTTAGCTTCCCAAAGCACTGGGATTACCCAAAGGTGTGAACCATGGCCCCTGACCCAAGAGTTTTTTTCATAACAGAATTTTAGATCGTGTTCTACAGATAAATCTCCTTCTGGTCATTTATCCACTAAAGTCTCAGGGTAGCTTATTTCCTATTTGTAACTTTTCAGCTGCCATACCTTTGAACATGTTACCCAATCTATTAGCTCTATTATCTAATTTTATGCTGAATTAGCATTTCAGGAGAAGTATAAAAGAATGAATGATATGGACCTCTCGAATCTGTTTTTCTTGGCTCTTAATTTTTATGTCTTCTATCTCTGTGTTTTTGACTTGTGTTCTTTAAAATTCTGTCAACGTATTTTTTAGAT
The DNA here is from genome assembly GCF_006542625.1 of Nomascus leucogenys. NCBI lineage: Eukaryota > Metazoa > Chordata > Mammalia > Primates > Hylobatidae > Nomascus > Nomascus leucogenys. The sequence continues at coordinate 71,902,552 of NC_044387.1, read as the reverse complement.
TACATTTATCCATGTCTATTCCACAGAAGGGAGTCCTTTGTGTAGCTTCCTATGCTTCGTGGTCATAATTGCATTGCTTCCCACCCCTCCCAAAACAGTACATTTTTCATTACATGAATATTATGTTTTTAGTAATTCTGCAATTCTGAAGTAGCATTTCAAAACGCATTCTTTCTAAATAAAAAATTTTTGAAGCCTTGTGATAAGCATAATACTTCTTCTCTATGAATTAATAGCATCTACCCCTAAAAGAAACAAAAACAACACAGAGGCTTTTTAGCTCAGCTGATCTCCAGCTTGCAGAGGTCTGGAGAGGACTCATACCAGTATATTCGACAACAGACACTTATGTTGTACCTATTTTGTGTAAGGTGCTCTGCCAGGCATTTCAAGGGATATAAAGGCTCCGTCTTAAAGAACCTTGTCATAGTGGAAGCAATAAGACATAAAGAGGATTATAATGTGAGTCAAAATGTGGTAAGTGCCCATAGATGCTAAGTACTGAATATATAGATGTCGAGGTGGAGGGCATGATTTCTGCCTGTGGAAGATCAAATAAGGCTTCAAGTAAAGGTGACAGATGTCTCCAGGTGTCTCTTCTCACTCAAGAATTCTGTGAATCTTTAGAACTGTGAAAAATCAGAATTGAGCACTTACTTTAGAAGCATTCTACACAGTGAGTAATAGAATGAAACAATTGAACATTCTCTTTGTTTGTATTTCTGTATCATTTTGGAAGTGTTGTCTGGGTGGAAGTTAATCAAGTGGAGAGGAAGGACAGGGGTGGGCTTGAATTTGCAACAGATGTTGTGTTGTACAGAGAGTACATTCCCTATCCTCAGGTAGTTTGTCAAGGCCTGGCTGTGGCTTTACCTCTTCTTGATTAGAAGAAAAAGATTTTTTTTATCACTCTAGATTAGAGACCAAGACTGCCCCACTGTGGATAAAAATCTCAGTTTAAAGACACAGATCGGAAGAATCCTCATCCAAGCAGAAAAGGTTGCCAGAGCTGAGTGTTCTTATACCAGAGGGAGGTGCCTGGTCTTTGGAGCCCGTGAAGGAGTCTTTTGGTTACAGCAGTTTCTGGTATTTGTTCATTTTGCAGGGTCAGCTACACAAAGGTATAACTTTATGTTATGAGCTCTGTGGCACAAACAAAACTAATGGAAGAAAAGACAGTAAAAAGTGGGCCTTTTGCCTTTTAAAGAAAATAAAATCTTTATTTTTACCCTTAACAGCTGAAAACCAATGTGTAGAGATGTTATCCGTCCTTTGGCACCTGAAATAATAATTTTAATTTTTGTTTTCTGTATTCTTGTTTAAGAATTCCATACTATCCTGAAATATGGGAGATTCCAGTAATTTCATAAATAGATAAAAAATTTACATTTAATCTATCTAGTTCCCTTCTTTATGCCACTCTTTCATCCTACTCAGAAAATTCATTTGGGGACTCTTCTCTTAAGTCTTAGAAAATGACAGTGAGGACTAAAACCCACATGATGAACTAGGAATGAGGGAAGACATTAGGGAGAATGGAAGGGATGGTGATCCCTGGTTGGCACAGTTTATCTGCCTGCCTTTTAGCTCTCTTTCTCCCTCTTCTGCTTACTTTTAGGGCTTATTTGTTACTTCTGCCAGAGGCTACAGGGGGAAAATGAAAATCAGATTTATTAATTTTCATAATAGCCCCTGGTTCAGAAGGACTGGGAAGAGAAAGAAGAGAAGGAAAAATAGGTTGAACCGTTGAATAAGGGAAGGTTTAGAAATTATTTATTAGTACATTGCTGTGCTCTTGACCAGTAATAAAAAAGAAAAATCCTACAGATTAAGAAATCCCTATTAGACAAAGGATAATTACCCTTTAGGTAATTCTGCCCACAATATTATGAACTTGCTAAATATTCTGTATTCCTGATACTATTATCATAACAGTAGATGTTTATTGAGCACTAATTCATAGCAAATATACTACCCTTTATGTACCTTTATTCATTTAATCCTCATTCAGTTTGATGAGATGAGTATTACTATTATTCCCCCTTTTATAGATGTGGACACTGAAGCTTAGAGACGTCAGTTTGTTGTGGTCCTTCAGGTAATAAGTAGTGAAGCAAGAACTCAAAACAAGGCCTGTCTGACCTAGAGTTCCTGCTTTTAACATCTATCTAGATTATCATACTGAAATATTTATTGATTTCCCACTGCAGGCACACCCCGGTAGTAGATACCTAGAGATGGTAAGCAATTGGTGCTGACCTTCTTTGTGTAACCTGTTATTCTCAGATGTACAAATTAACCTAAGCAATGCAAAATCAAAGATATATGTGATAGAATTAAATAAAAGATATAATTAATACAATCTTAAAAGATCTTAAAAGGTTTGTGACCTTGTGTCCAGAATTGGCGGGTTCTTGGTCTTGCTGACTTCAAGAATGAAGCCGCGGACCCTCGCGGTGAGTGTTACAGCTCTTAAAGGCGGCACATCCAGAGTTGTTCATTCCTTCCAGTGGGTTCGTGGTCTTGCTGGCTTCAGGAGTGAAGCTGCAGACCTTCGCAGTGCATGTTACAACTCATAAAGGCAACGCAGACCCAAAGAGTGAGCAGCAGCAAGATTTATTGTGAAAAGTGAAAGAACAAAGCTTCCACAGCGTGGAAGGGGACCCGAGTGGGTTGCCGCTGCTGGCTTGGGTGGCCTGCTTTTATTCCCTTATCTGGCCCCACCCACATCCTGCTGATTGGTCCATTTTACAGAAAGCTGATTGGTCCATTTTACAGAGAGCTGATTAGTCCGTTTTACAGAGAGCTGATTGGTCCATTTTGACAGAGTGTTGATTAGTGCATTTACAAACCTTTAGCTAGACACAGAGTGCTGATTGGTGCAGTTACAATCCTTTAGGTAGACACAAAAGTTCTCCAAGTCCCTACCTGATTAGCTAGACACAGAGCACTGATTGGTGCATTTACAAAACCTTTAGCTAGACACAGAGTGCTGATTGGTGCATTTACAAACCTTTAGCTAGACACAGAGTGCTGATTGGTGCATTTATAATCCTTTAGCTAGACGCAGAGTGCTGATTGGTGCATTTACAATCCTTTAGCTAGACACAAAAGTTCACCAAGTCCCCACCAGATTAGCTAGATACAGAGCGCTGATTGGTGCATTTACAAACCTTTAGCTAGACACAGAGTGCTGATTGGTGTGTTTATAATCCTTTAGCTAGACACAGAGTGCTGATTGGTGCATTTACAATCCTTTAGCTAGACAGAAAAGTTCTCCAAGTCCCCACTCGACCCAGAAGCCCAGCTGGCTTCACCTCTCAATGGCCCTCGCCATGGGACTTTGCAGCACCTAGCCCGGGCACTCTGGCAGCCCAGAGGGAGCTCATCCTCCGATCAAGCCCAGCAGGCGCCAGCCGGCTGCGCCAAGTGCGGGACCGCCGAGCCCGCGCCCACCCGGAACCCACCGGCCCACGAGCCCATGCACAGCCCCAGCTCCAGCCCGCGCCTCTCCCTCCACACCTCTCTGCAAACAGAGGGAGCCGGCTCTGGCCTCGGCCAGCCCCAGAGAGGGGCCCCCACAGCGCAGTGGCGGGCTGGAGGGCTCCTCCAGCGCAGCCAGAGCAGACGCGGAGGTGGAGGAGGCACCCAGAGCAAGCGAGGGCTGCTAGCACGTTGTCATCTCTCAACCTGATTGGATTGGAGGGGAGACTGATTTATCATTGCTTCCCACTCCCTTTGGCACTTGGAGCCTGTGCCTGGCCCTATAGCAGTTGGAGTTCAATTCATTTGAGAAATGGTAGCTATGGGTCAGGCCTGATGCTGGACATGGAGATGACTAAGACTAAGCTCTGTATAAGGGACTTTGGTTTCCTGGGAGAGTGGATGGTGATAATGAGACAACATTGTCTATGCTTAGGTACCAGATACCAAGTCTGATCCAAATTGATTTTGTAAGAAATTTTTTTTTTTTTTTTTTTTGAGACAGAGTCTTGCTCTTTCACACAGGCTGGAGTGCAGTGGCGCAGTCTCGGCTCACTGCAACCTCCACCTCCCAGGGTCAAGCAATTCTCATGCCTCAGCCTCCCAGGTAGCTGGGATTACAGATGTGCACCACCACACCCAGCTAATTTTTGTATTTTTAGTACAGGCGGGGTTTCACCATGTTGGCCAGGCTGGGTCTTGAACTCCTGGCCTCATGTGATTCACCTCCCTTGGCCTCCCAAAGTGCTGGGATTACAGGTGCAAGCAACCGCACCTGGCCTGTAAGAAATGTTTTATCCTCAGATTAGTTAGGGGAATGTGTTAAACAAAGTTAAATAAATTTTTTTAATTGCAGGATTTTGAGAGGTTATTGTAGTTTGGGAAACACTGAAAGCAATCTGTTATTAGGTCACTTTCTCAGATTGCCTTGCTTATAGCATATCTTATTCCAGGTTAAATTTATGACCCTTATTAAGAACCCACAGAAAACCAAATACCACATGTTCTCACTTAAAGGTGAGAGTTAAACATTGAGTACACGTGGACACAGAGAAGGAACAGTGGACACTAGGTCCTACTGGAGGGTGGAGGGCGGGAGGAGGGGGAGGATTGAAAAATGACCTGTTGGGTGCTGTGCTCATTACCTGGGTGACAAAGTAATCTGTACACCAAACCCCTTTGAAACATGTAACAAACCTGCGCATGTACCCCTGAACCTAAAATAAAAGTTGGAGGCCGGGTGTGATGGCTCATGCCTGTAATTCCAGCAGTTTGGGAGGCTGAGGTAGGAGGATCACTTGAGCCCAGGAGTTTGAGACCAGCCTGGGCAACAAAGTGAGATTCCATGTCTACAAGAAAAAAAGTTTTTTTTAATTACCTGGATGTGGTGGCACACACCTGTAGTCCCAGCTACTGGGGAGGGAGGCTTAGGTGGGATCTCCTGAGCCCAGGAAGTCGAGGCTGCAGTGAGCCAAGATTGCACCACTGCACTCCAGCCTAAGTGACAGAGTGAGCCCCTGTCTCAAAAAAAAAAAACAAAAAACAAAAAAAACCTGCAAACTTGGAGAGAAAACAAAAACCAGAAAAAGAAAAAAAAACCCTTAGGAATGGCCTAATATTTTGAATTTGATAGTCAGGGAGCTAAAAGGTCTTTTTATACCTCCTTAAATCACAAATTTTGCTTGCTGAAAAATATTTTATAGCAAAAAGAGGTATGAAAGTAACTATTAAGGCAAGAGAATCATTAGGGAGCTTAAGGAGGGAGCAGCAGGAAGAGTTAATGACCCCCTGTCTCTAAGCCACCTCCCTGCCTTACTTCCCAGGATCCAAGTGACACTGATTAAATGTTCATTTTCCTAGTCTCTACCAAATTCACCCTGCGGTGAAAAGGGGCAATACAGATGGTGGCTTTGATTTTTCATATCTGAAATAACTAACGTAAGAACCCCAAATCATTAAAAGCCTGATTCAATAGTCAGTTGAATTCAACAATCAGAATGATTCATTTGAGCCATTTCGAAGAAGAACTGTTAAAAAGAATTAGCAGCCTGTCACCAAATAGCTGGTTTCTCTTCCAGTTCAAATGTGCTATAGTATTTTCCTGTGTGTTTTTTGTTTTGGAGAGGACTATGTTGAGCAGAAGAGTAGACCAAATATGAATTGTTTTAGGAGAAAGTTGACACCAAAATCACTATTGTATTTATAAAAAGTCAAAAAACTGTGTGGGAATTCTTAAGACACATCATTTTGCAGCAATATTAGATATATCCATGAACCAACTGCAGCATAAAGGATGCAGGGCAAAAAAGAAAATGGGAGGGCATTGGATAGTACCATTATGAACAAACATTTACAGAGTACTGACTGAAGCAGAGTCTAACACAGAGACCCTGCCTACATCAGACACTGTTTAGATAAAGGGGACAGACACATGCTCAAAACCTTAAACAGCAGTGCACCCTATCATGCTTAGTGTGAAGTGAGTGCTATAGACGGATAGTCTGAGAGTTCAGATAGGGTGCGTTAGGCAGAATGATGCTATCCCTCTCTGCACAAAGATGTCCACATCGTAATCCCTGGAACCTGCAAATATGTCACATCTCCATGGCAAAGGAGTATTAAGGTTGTGAATCAACTTGACATACGGAGATTATTCTGGATTATCCTGGTGTACCCAGTGTCATTATAAGAGTCCCTTAAAGTAGAAGAGGGAGGTAGATGAGGAAACCAGTCAGAAAGAGATTTTTAAATGCTACACTGTTGGAGGAAAGGACAACAGGCCAAGCAATGCAAGTGACCTCAGGAAGCTGCGGAAGGCAAGGAAATGGATTCTCTCCTAGAGCATCCAAAGGGAATGTAGCCTGGCAAACACCTTAATGCAGCAGTCCCCAACCTTTTTGGCACCAGGGGCTGGTCTCATGGAAGACAGTTTTTCCGTGGACCAGGTGCAGGGGGCTGGTTTCAGGATCATTCAAACATATTACATTTATTGTGTACTTTATATTATTATCACATTATAATATATAATGAAATAATTATACAACTCACCATAATGTAGAATCAGTGGGAGCCCTGAGCTGGTTTTCCTGCAACTAGATGGTCCCATCTGGGGGTGATGGGAGACAGTGACAGATCATCAGGCATTAGATACTTATAAGGAACACAAAGCCTAGATCCCTCCCATGTGCAGTTCACAATAGGGTTCAAGCTCCTATGAGGATCTAATGTGGATGCTTATCTGACAGTAGGCGGAGCTCAGGCAGTAATTCTTGCTTGCTTGCTGCCCTGTGGCCCAGTTCCTAACAGGCCATGGACTGGTACTGGTCCATGGCAGAGGGGTTGGGGACCCCCGCATTAATGGGTCTAGTGATACTCATTTTGACTTCTGGCCTCTAGAACTTTAAGATAATACGTTTTTGTTGTCTTAAGCTGCTAAGTTTGTGGTAATTTGGTACAGCAGCAGTAAGAAATGAATACAAGGATGCTGAAGAGAGAGAGGAATCAGGGACAGCTTCATGGAGAATGTGGTTCTTGAGCCATGCATTAAAGATATTAAGAGTGGTAGTCAAAGAATTAGAGTCATAGAATTGATGGTCTAGATATTGAACTAAACCTTTCATACCCTTTAATTCATTTATCCTCATAAAAGCTCCATAAGGATAGTATTTTCCCCTGTTTTGTAGATGAGAAAACTGAGGCTTAGGGAGGTTAACTAACTTGTACAGTCACTATGATGCAGTATCATTTGCTACAACTAGTTAATAGCTGGCCTTTTAACAACATGATGGCAGCTGACATTTGTGGTGTGCTTAAGTGTACAGACAGGGTGCTAAGAATGTCACTGGCATTATCTCATTTAATCCTCTCAAGATCTAAGTGATTTATAATTTTTCTGAGGCCTAGATTTATTTGGGCAGCAATATGATTGGGTTAGAGGGGAAGAAACTGGGGCCAGAAAATCCAGTCAGGACATTAAGAGTCCAGACAATTGCTGATAAGAACCTAAAATGAGGGTAAAAACAGTGGGGATGGGAAGGAGAAGACATTCCAGAGGTAGTCTGCTTCTTTGTTGAAACATAAATTCTTTTTTGAGAGAGTCTTGCTCCATCCCCCAGGCTGGAGTGCAGTGGCGTGACCTCAGCTCACTGCAACCTCCGCCTCCCGGGTTCAAGCGATTCTCCTGCCTCAGCCTCCTGAGCAGCTGGGATTACAGGTGTGCGCCACCATGTCCAGCTAATTTTTGTAGTTTTACTAGAGACAGGGTTTCGCCATGTTGGCCAGTCTGGTCTTGAACTTCTGACCTCAAGTGATCCGCCCGCCTCAGCCTCCCAAAGTGCTGGGATTACAGGCATGAGCCACCCCAGCCAGCCAAGACATAAATTCTTGTTTGAAAAAACTTCTTTCCATCTCCAGTTCTTCCCTTCCTGGGTAATTAGAGTACTGCATTTTAATGAATTTAGGCACTTTAATTAATGAACGGTGTCAGTATTCATAATGCTGTAGACCAGACTTTCCCACTTACCCATGGAAGCATGGGCAGCAGCAGCCATGTAAACTTCTCTGTAATATGTCTTATTTCTCCCTTGCAGTGGTAACTGACAGAGACCCTCTTTAATTTCTTGGGTTTTTTAACCAAGAGAGTAGGAATTTTCTGACTTAATGTGTTATTTCAGCAACAACAAATATATATTTATTGAAAAGGTATCATTGAAAAGAACAATAGACCATCACTGTGGGAATCTCAAATGTAAATAAAAATCAGTTTGGAGACACACCTAAACAAGGCTGTCAAATAGAAAGCAGAGGTGGATTCATATTAGTTGGTGTCAGTAACTTTGTAGAATGAGCACTGCCTTCTTTTCAAGTGTATGTATATATATGCTTGAAGTATATACTTGAAATATATATTTGCAGTTTTCTCTCTCTAAATACAAGAACCATTTAAAGTTTTTAGAAAAATATTTGAAATTCTGATATCTGATAAGTAAAATCCCATCCATGGTCTATTTGTTTGGAATCAATTATGCAATCTTTTCAAGAATCACCAAAGTAAGATGTATGAACACTGGGTATCTTATGTCTTATAATGGATGAGTTCATTGTTTTATTTATTCTGCTTGTCATAAGTAAAGATGTAATGACATTGCTGCTGCAAATAATTCGTTTTCAGCCCCAAGGAACCTTCAGCTAATTCTGAATGGCACAAAGGGTTTATGTAGGGTTCATCCATATTTTTAAAATGATATATACTGTATATACTCCCAAGCTGGAACTTAACAGTAATGCTTGGGAGTATGCTACAGAGTCGCTTCATTGGTAATGCTCCTGCTAAAGAGATTTTGGTATGCCAAGATGAGATATAAGATAGACACTTTGGCCGGGCACAGTGGCTCACACCTATAATCCCAGCACTTTGGGAGGCTGAGGTGGCTGGATCATGAGGTCAGGAGTTCAAGACCAGCCTGGCCAATATGGTGAAACCCCATCTCTACTAAAAATACAAAAATTAGCTGGGCATGGTGGCATGCACCTGTAGTCCCAGCTGAGGCAGCAGAATCACTTGAACCTGGGAGGCAGAGGTTGCAGTGAGCCGAGATTGCACTCCAGCCTGGGTGACAGAGTGAGACTCTGTCTCAATTAAAAAAAAAAAAAGACTCACTTTAAACTACTTCTTACTCCATTGTGAGTATATCTGTGTATATTCATTCATGTAGACTGAGCCTTTCCCCTAATTTCAAAGAATGATTTCAGGTCTTTCATTTCCAACTTGAGTTAGTAAAGTAAGTCCCTACCCAATGGGGTTTGATTTTTCTCTCCAGTTAAGTGATCAAAGCTAAATCATCAAAGCCTGAATGTCTTACAACAGATTCTAATAAGTTCCAAGTTGGCTGTTCTTCTTAGTTTTAATCAAAGCAAAGATGGCATTTGCATTTTTGTCATCTCCATTTCAAAGTATTATTAGAGTCAGAATCACCCTGAATGGTTCCACATCAGTGGGATCTGCGTAGCCATTTCCCAAAACTGTCCGTGCCAGAACAGGGGCCCATTTCTACATAAGTGGCATAACACCTAAATACATAAACATTGGAATCATGTGTCTAGATTACATAGAACCAAGTTGACGTGAAAGGAAAATTTGGATAATCTGGAGTTCTTACACAGAGTCCTTGACCCATGATAGCATCCTACCACTCTCCTAACTGTTCTTCAGTCCCCTTGACATACCATGGGTTCTCCCATTGCATCCCTCACATCTCCCCCACAGCATTTATACACACACAACCAACAGTCTTTGTGCCAGCTCTGCCTTGTTTTTTGTTTTTGTTTTTGTTTTTGAGACAGAGTTTCACTCTGTCACCCAGGCTGGAATGCAGTGGCATGATTTTGGCTCACTGCAACCTTCGTCTCCCGGGCTCAAGTGATCCTCCCACCTCAGCCTCCTGAGTAGCTGGGATTACAGGCATGCACCACCATTCCCAGCTAATTTTTTTGTATTTTTTGGTAGAGATGGGGTTTTGTCATGTTGGCCAGGCTGGTCCCGAACTCCTGACCTCAGGTGATCCACCCACCTCAGCCTCCCAAAGTGCTGGGATTACAGGTGTGAACCACTGCGCCCAGCCTCTACCTTGTTTTCTGTCTTTATTCTACTTACAGAATACTTTTCTATTCCTCAGTTAGCTTTATTAACCATGAGGCATGGATGAGAGGGACAAGGAATGCAAGAGGGGTGTGTATGTGTCTGTGTGTGTGTGTGTGTGTGTGTGTGTGTGTGTGTGTATGTGATACATATCTACAAAACCATTACATGGTTACCCAGCCATGGTTACCCTCACACTGAGTATATACTGCTGGTCTTTGAGTGACCTAAACCATCATGCTCTGCTGGGCGGGACCCTGGAATAAGTATATCATCCACAGCAAATGTGTAGCATTTGGCAAATTTTAGAGTTAAGGCATTTTATTTTTAATAACTTTTCTTCATAGAAATGGTGAGACTTTGGGCTAGAAAGTTATTCATATGATTTCTAAATATGCAGAAGTTCAGAAAACCTTTAGAAATATTCTCCCCCAATTAATTTGAAAATTAGAAACTCTAAAAAATTGGAAGGCTGAGCACAGTGGCTCATGCCTGCAATCCCAACACTTTGGGAGGCCAAGGCAGGAGGATCGCTTGAGTCCCGAAGTTTGAGACCAGCCTGGACAAAATAGGGAGACCCTGTCTCTACAAAAAAAAAAAAAAAAAAAAATTAATTAGCTAGGCGTGGTGGCATGTGCCTGTAATCCTAACTACTTCAACTACTTGGGAGGCTGAGATGGGAAGATCACTTGAGCTCAGGAGCTCAAGGCTGCAGTGAGCTGTGATTGCACCACTGCACTCCAGCCTGGAGTACAGAGTGAAACCTTGTCTCAAAAAAAAAAAAAAAAAAAAGAAAAAAGAAAAAATTCGGAGAATGTGCTGAAGAGCATTTCATTTGAAATAAAATCCATACACTTAAACCACTATATATAGCCAAGATTAAATTTCCATGTTTGCTATAGATCTGTTCTCATTCTTAAGGGGATTTCATCCAAATGTTTTGTTATTGTTGGCAAGAAATCAGATTCTGAATCCACCCTCAGTGATTTGTTTTGTTCAGTCTTGGCTTTTGGAACAAAATAATAACCACTTACTATTTTACCAAAAAATTTATTTCTACTAATATATTTCTTGACAATTGCACAATAATCTTGACTATCATGAAAATTACTTTGTTTAAAATGTAAGTATATGAAAAAGTATAAGTATATAAGACACACAGATATGCAACACACACCCCATTATTTATATGTATTTAAGCTAAAAGATGGCTCTATGGCAAAATGTGAAATCAAAATATTTGTATACTTTGAAGGAGAAGATCAAGCCAAGAACATGTGTTTCAATTTGTTTTTCATTGTCAAGAGGTGAGGGATGAGAAATATTGTGAGTAATGGATAATTTACCCTTACCCTCAAATTATCAACTATGTGAGCTCTTAGGAGTAACATTTTATAAGTACTGTGTATCTATATTTACACAGCAATGTAACACAGATAACACTAATAGTGAATTTGGGGGGGAAATTTTAAAATTTCCCCCATCAGATAATCAAGTCTTTTGTTGAATTTTAATTACTGGTTTAATAGAGAAGTGCTATGAGAAGATATTCGTATTTTCTTAGAGCAGAAAGTATAAAAATGACTGTAGAATTTCCTGTTTTAACCAAGAATGGAGGAGAGCTGTGAGCCATTTGCTTCCTGAGTGGCCACATTCCAGCTGTGCAGACTGGTCATAGCACATCTGCCAATCAGAACAGGCCCTGGAGGGAAGCCCTTGGATACTGAGTCTTGTTTACATGCATCGTGACTCTGTTTCTCCCTTCCTCTTGTGTGTTGCACCACTAGGAAGATTAGTGGGGAAATTTGCTGTTACATGCCTAAGTAAACTATGAAACTAGGATTACAGCCACAGCAAATGATGTTCTGGACAGAGTTTTAGGTCGACTTTAGCCACAGGTAAGAGTTGTTGCTTTGTTATATGAGGATAGCTAATCTGTATTCAGTTTCTGGCTTTACTTTGAGACATTATACTTCATTTTTGTAGCGAAGCTAGCAGGCTAAAAACTGGAGAAGAGTGATTGAGAGAAATGATTTAAATGTGCCCTGCGTTACTGTGACTTTAAAATCTTAATACTCATCAAATGAAAAACATGATATTTTCATTTAAGGGAGGGGTAAAACCAAGTTAAATTAAAACAGAAAAGTTTTAAAAGCTGCAGTAATACTAAGTCATAGTGTAGAAAAATTGGAACCAGAAATGTGCTAACACTATGTGTTTGGAAATCATTATATCTAAGCAGACATGCTTTATTGTGAATCTTTTTACTTATTAGTCTTTCAGAGAACAGTGTTTTCATGAGTACTAACTCTTTGGCTTTGAAAAACATTTCTTTTTTTATTATTAACTCATTCAGAAAGAATTGTTACATATGTTTAACTGTATAAATCCTATTCCTTTTCTTCCATATTTCTTTCTAGAAGTTTTAGAGTATGTTTCATAATCCTCTTATTCTGTTTCACCAGAAATAAAATTAAGGAAAAACTAAAAGCATTCCTGTCTTAATCTTTACGTTGCTGTTAAATTCTATCTTGTTAGCATTAATTCAGAAGATACTATAGAAAACTGTATTTTGATAATCTTCCATAGGATTTTTTCTTAAAGTCATTGCTTAGGATATATTGTGGTTTGTGTATTGCTTCATATTGTTCATTTTTGCATAACACTGCAGCCTTTTACTTCATTTATTTTTAATTCTTAAGCATATAGTGGAGGAAAAATTGTTACTCAGGTTCAAAAAAGACAACTTGCAGGTTTTATGGTTGTTTCTCTTGTATATGATAGTCTCAAGGCTGATTAATAGCATTTTACAGCAGTCTAGAGAGTCACTTTTGAAAAGTTCAAGCATCTATGCTCTTATTTCTTACCCTATAGCAGGGTTTCTCGACCTCTGCACTACTGACATTTTGGATGAGATAATTCTTTTGGTGAAAGGGACCGCTCTATGCATTGTGGATCTTTAGCAACATTCCTGCTTTCTACCCATAAGCGTTCCCTTCTTCCCAGTTGTGATGATCAAAAATTTTATATGGAGAGCACATTATATCTAATTACTGGAGAAACATTGAAATCCAACTTCTGAAATGTTCTGGGTGGTAGATAGTTAAGGGTGAAGCTGTATTGGTCTTAGTATTTGCAGATGTTGTAGCTGACTGCTCATTTTTCCCCCTCCCCATTCTGTTAGAAGCTTCTGCCAACCATGATTCATGGAATGATTTTTTTGAGCTGAGTAATCTGTGGCTTTGTAGTTTCCTTGCTTTCTTTCCTTAGCTAAATCTCTTCTAGTGTTAGCAAAGTAGCACAGGAAAGATTTTATAAAATGAAGTAATACATGTAATGATACATTTTCCAAGTAGATGATTTTAACAAACCATAAGCTTTTATGCCTGTCCTTCGTTGTGTCTTTTCTGCCTCTGTCAGGCGAACTGTGATGAAGAGCCTTATACTTAGGAAGACACAATTACCTTTGAACAGTCCTTTGTGAAATCTAATGGTATGGCAGCTGGTATTTAAAAACTTCTTTCCAGAGCTTTTAAAGAACATTTTGACACGTAACCGTCTTCTTTCTCTACAGATCGCAACGAACGAAATAAACCAGAACATCGTTCTTCAAGGTATGAATTTATAGTATCTAATAATTCTGTATAAAGCTTCTTATTTGAAAAGTATTGTTTGGAGGCAATGTAAGTGTCCTCTTTAGAGTTACTGTCTATTGGAATCTTCTGTGGCATTCAGAGAAGCTTCATAAGGGAAATCTTATTCATTCTCTGAATTAAAATTTCATATAAAACTATCGACTACCTGGAAAACATGTTTTATTTTAGGAATTCCTATCAGTGACAGATATATTTTCATAAAAATTATTTTACTCTCATTTATTTGTTTTTGTGACTTATTTTCCTCCCCTCCCTTTAACCAGTATTTTTATAAGTGTGTACTGCTGTTTTCCTAATCATAAAACTAATATAGGCTCACTGTAGAAATTTAAAAGATACTTTAAAAATACAAAGCATGAAAAAAGCAGAACAAAACAAAACCCAGACTGCCTTCCATCAGCCAGAGATGGCTGGCTATTGCTAAAATTTTGGCACATTTCTTTCTACACTTTTAGATTATATATGTATGTATATATTCAAATGGATTATTTTATGTTTTTGTTAGGTATTTCAAGTGGCCAGGAAGGTTGTATCACTTAAGCTTTCAACCACACTGAGTGTATTTCACTAGAATTCTCCAACACTGAAGAGTACATTAAAAAATCCTTGTCAAACTTATAGGTTAAAAATTGTCTGACTTCTCATAGGCAGGACTGACAGGCTATATTTAATATTTTTAACCCAGTACGATGAAAGATGATAATCTTTCTAATATTAATTTGTTTTTATTCCACATTCTACCACCTTTTTTAATATTTTATTTTGTGGGAATTGTTAAAATAATGTACTCATTGGGTTGACTGCTCTGGTAAGCCAAATCCTGGTGCTTTTTCAAGAGATCAAACCCTAGAGTGCATTGACCTCAATCAATAAAAATATAAAATCTATAAAAATTTCATTACTTAGAATAGCAATGCGTTTTGCAGAAATTGTCAATCAAAATAAGTTAGTGAGACCTAATCTGAGAGAAGAACATAGCTGGGTATTTAGAATACTGACTGATTTTTTTTTTCCAGGTACAATTTACATATGTTAAAATTCATTCTTTTTGTGTATAATCTTACTAGTTTTGATAGGCATGTACAGTTATGTATCTACCACCATAATCATTAAACAGTTCGTAAGATTCTTTTATTTTAGATACTTAAAGAAAAATAGCAGCCAGGCATGGTGGTTCACACCTGTAATCACAGCTACTTGGGAGGCTGAGGCAGGAGGATCACCTGAGCCCAGGAGTTCAAGACTAGCCTAGGCAACATAGCAAAACACTGTCTCATTTCTGTTAAAAATAAAAATAAGGCAATGTAAGAGAAAGGACTTTGACAGCATGCTTAACTGTGAGTGACATAAAGTTGGAAGGATAAAAAACAGGATGGTAAAACCAGGATCCCCAAGACCTTTGACATTCTGAAGATTGGACTGAACTGAGCAATATGAATTTTAATAGGCACAAATGCAAACCCTTAGAATGAAACACCAGTGGAACATAAGAAGATAAGGGAGATGTGACTTAGCAATATTTTTGAAAAAGTCTGAAGGATTTAGTTCTTCATAAATTTACCATGAATCAAAAATCTTATGTCATTACATCTACCTTCCCCAAAAAAAGTCTGCACCAATTTGATTACACTGAAAGAAGTTTAATGTTCAGTCTAAAAGTGGTAGCTCTAGATCATACTTTTTTTTTTTCTTTGAGACGGAGTCTCGCTCTGTCTCCCAGGCTGGAGTGCAGTGGTGCAATCTCGGCTCACTGCAAGCTCCGCCTCCCAGGTTCACGCCATTCTCCTGCCTCAGCCTCCAGAGTAGCTGGGACTACAGGTGCCCGCCACCACGCCCAGCTAATTTTTTGTGTTTTTAGTAGAGACGGGGTTTCACCGTGTTAGCCAGAGTGGTCTCGATCTCCTGACCTCGTGATCCACCTGCCTTGGCCTCCCAAAGTGCTGGGATTAGAGGCATGAGCCACCGTGCCCGGCCTAGATCATACTTTTGATATTCTGTTCAATTTGGAGTCCACAAGACCTTGGAAAATTGAAGTATGCAGTGGAGTGGCTATATAGATACCACATGGGGACCTTAAAAAACAAAACAAAACAGAATCCCATGCCCAACCCCAGAGATTCTATTTAATAAGTCTCAAATGAATCCTCAAAATTTGTATATTAAATAAGTCCCCCAGTGATTCTGATGCATAGTCAGGTTGGGGGCCAACTCCCTGAGTTGGGACAGGGAAGATGAAAAAGAAGAGTAAGATAAAAGTCAGAACTAAAGCATAGGAAGACTGGTGTAAGGAATCGGGAGAACTTAGCCCAGATGTGAAAGTTTGGGGAAGTGCATGGGATGTAAATGCTAACTGGCTTCAAACACCCAGAGGCTGATATGTGGAGGAAACTAGCAGAATTCTTCCTAATAAATGCTGTTCCCTACTGAGAGGAACCCTGGTCACTGGAGGAATGGCGGATTCCGGGTCTGGGCTAAGGATAAATGAAAGATGATCCTGGACATCTAGTTGCGATAGAAAGCTAGGAAGTGCTCAACTAATGGGGTCATGTTGAAAAGACAGATGGTAGCATCAAGGGATTTTCACTGGCCAAATTTTGGGGTAATTTGAGTATCCAAAAAAAATGATGATAATGGATCCCATGTAGGAGAAATGACAGAACTTAGAAAGTCATCGTTTTGTAATTCTCAAAGTAATAGTTGACGCAGGCAAAGATCATCAGTGGCAGCTAAAACTTCCGTAAAAAGTTGTTGGGAAACATCGAAAGATACCAGCTGCTGTTAAAAAAAAAAAAAAGTTGTTGAGAAAAGTTGTTAAAATATCACCCCATAGATCAGTTTTTAGTTGCAAAGGGGGAAAATTTACCATTTCAATGGAGAGACCTAGTAGTCAGCATC
Organism: Nomascus leucogenys; assembly: GCF_006542625.1. Taxonomy (NCBI): domain Eukaryota; kingdom Metazoa; phylum Chordata; class Mammalia; order Primates; family Hylobatidae; genus Nomascus; species Nomascus leucogenys. The sequence goes on along the minus strand of NC_044387.1, from coordinate 71,885,881 downwards.
TAAATCAAGCAGTCAACATGTATATTATCACTAGTGAGATAAGTAGTACACTTATGTAGTAGTCCTAGGGGGAAAAAAAAAAGTCTGGGAGAATATTCCAGACAACAAGAGACCAAAGAGGCCGGGCGCATTGGCTCATACCTGTAATCCCAGCATTTTGGGAGGCCAAGGCAGGTGAATCATTTTAAGTCAGGAGTTCGAGACCAGACTGGCCAAAATGATGGCCAACTCCATCTCTACTAACAATTAGCTGGGCATGGTGGTGTATGCCTGTAATCCCAGCTACTTGTGAGGCCAAGGCAGGAGAATTACTTGAACCCGGGAGGCAGAGGTTGCAGTGAGCCAAGATCACTCCACTGCGCTCCAGGCTGGGCAACAGAGTGAGACTCCGTCTCAAAAAAAAAAAAAAAAAAAAAAGAGAGAGAGAGACCAAAGAGATACTGACAACCAAATCTAATATGTGAATTAAAAAAAAAAAAATCTAGGACTAAAAAAATCCCAACTTTAAAAAAGGTTGGGGAGGGGATAATTTAAACATGGATGTTATTTTAAATAATATTTTATTAAACATTACTTTTTAAGGTGTAGAATAGAAATGTTATTATGCAGGAGAATGTGATTCTTAGGAGATATATGCCAAAGTATTAATGTAAGGGTGATATAGTTTTATGTTTGCAACTAAATCTCAATTCAGGGGGAAAAAACCCAGGATGAGCAATAAAGCAGCAGATATTGGAAACTGTTAATAATTGGTGAATAGATGAAAGGCATATAGGTGTTACTTATACTGTTTCTTCAGCTTTTTTGTAGACATGAAAATTTCAAAATAGAAAGAAACAGTGGAGAGAACTGTTGTGTGTGTTCCTGGGAGTCCCAGAGGGAGGACAGAATGCACCTCTGTGGGTGGAACTTGGAGGGGGATATATTTCTGCACAAAATGAGGAAGAATTTCCTGAGAGAGCTGGTCAAAAATGTAATGGGCTACTCTGTGAAGTAATACTGTCAAAGAAAAGCTAAACAAGCTGGCGCTGGAAATAAAAATAGAGAAGATTCACGCATGACTAAGTCATTATTCTAGCTGGCTCCAGCTCCTTGCTCACTAATAGCCAATAAATATCTCTTGTGAGTCTCTGTTCTGGCTCAGAATACAATAGAAAATAAGAAAAAGTCTCCAGGTTGATGGAGGGTCCATTGTTGTGGATTTACACTCCCAATCTCTGAGAATCTATTGACCCTAAAGTGAAGTTCCCAGTCTTTACAGTTATATTTTAGGCAATGCTGTGGTACTTTTGAGGGTATTCAGAAAGTATTCTCAGTATTTTTAATCTTCTTATTTATACTGCCAAGTTCTTTAGGACTGTGCTACTGGTCTTGGTAACCCTGGCACTTAGTAGATTGCCTGGCCCACAATAAACAATAAATAACTGTTGAATAAATAAATGCCAAAGGTATTTTGAGGAGAGAAAGGGAAATATCAGTATTTTTACCTTGCAAATCGGGAAGAACCTGACTCTTAAAAGCTCGCCCACGACTATTATTGGATATGTGTGTTACGACAGCAAGGAGTGATGCCCTATAAGAAAGGAGAAATGTATTTTTCAGGAAAGGACATCGTTTTCTGTCCAGGGTATCTGCTGACATTGGCGGTGACCTGTTCTCCTGCCATCCTCAGCTGAGCAGGGCTACCCCACCAGGTCAGCAGTGCATCAAGCAGATTAATACCTGCTGCATCAACAGAGCAGAAAGAAGAAAATATAAACAAAAAGTCATTTAATTTTGGTATGTTTTTCGGTTCTCCTCAGGCCACTTGGTAACAAGAATGATGGGCTCCAAGCCCAGCAGGGATAACAGAAATGCATTTCTCTTGTTTGTGTTTTTAGAGGCCAAGCACTCCTATAGCTTTCATAGTAAGAGGTGAATAAATCTGGGATGGGACGTCTGCCTGTTCTTTCACCTCAGTGCTTAACTAAGAAGGAAAACATAATTCTTGTCAAGTTAAAGGAAAGGTTTTATCATATGTAGGCCAACACTAAGACCCCAAGCAAAAGGCATCCTGGGTGGTTTTTGATTACTTTGTTTTGATGTTAATTTGCTTGCTGCCGATTGATTGATACACATGTGAAAAATATCTAAGTTGTTCTTGTCTCAACCTTATTAGTTTAAACACACCATTTCCCAAATTGATGTCCTGCAGAACTCTCTTCTGTACGTTATTAATCAGTATGTCAAGAAATAAGTGTTAATATGCAGAAAAGTTTATGAAATGGCGAGTTAAACAAAATTAGGCATATTTCTTCACTGTGATGCTCCTCAGAGTCTTTGATACACTCAAGTACATTATAAAACTCCAAGTGAGAGCTCTACTACACACCCGTTTAAAAATTTATTTGAATTTATAACTTCTTTTCCCAGACATAGCTATTAATAACATCTAGAAAAAAGTACCTTGGAGTGGCAGTTTGGGAAACGAATTAGAGGGAAGTAGGAGCTAAAGATAATAAAGAATGTTAAGCCCTATGGCAGTCAGTGCCACGAATAGAAAATTAAGAGCTCTTTTTACAACCCCACCAGCTCTAAATAATAAATCTTGATGACTTAGGGGTTTGAACTACCAGCTAATTCATCTCAAATGTTTTATCTACTACAAGGAAATATTTTACAGCAGCAAAAAAAGAAGGTGGCAAAACAAAGAACCTTAAATCTATTTCTCAAAAATTGTCATTTGAATCTTGGCCTCCCTAAAGTCTTCTTATAGTTACCTGTCATAATCCCCTTTGATATCCATTCATAAAATTAAATGAAATTTCATTAAAAATCATAGAAGTTAGAAAATGGAAATTCAGCAAAGTGATTCTTAGATGTATAAGGAAGAGCAAGACTAACCAAGGCAATTTTGAAGATCAAAGAGGAGAGGGGACCTCTTTTAAGTAATTAAGACAGTCTTTTGTCAGCAAACCTAGAAATAGGTTGTTGAAGCAGACTAAAGAGCCCACAGACATAGATGAATACATAGAGTTCTGTGTCATGTGATATGATAGAGGCAGCATAACGGATCAGTGAGGGAAGGCGGGTATGTCAACAGATGGTGCTTGAGTAACTGATTATCCATATTTTTAATCTACACGGAATTTGATTTATGACATGAGATAAAAATCTAAAGAAATGAAAGAAGTAAAATGGAAACATTTTAAAGAAATGTATAAGAATATCTTTGTGAGGTAGTGAGTTCCTAAGGTTCAACAAATACAAACCATGAAGAAAAAGATTGATAAATCTGACTATGTGAATATTTAAGATTTATGTACATGAATACATCGGAAGCATGTGAAAAGGGAAGTCATGACTGTGCAGTGCACATAGGCGACAAAGGTTAGTATCCAGGATAAAGAAAAACTACGCATACGGAAGAAAAAGACAAGTAAATATGGGTAGGGAACACATAAAAGATGAAACCTAAGTAACCAGTTAATATATGAAAAGATTCTTCACCTTGCTAGGATTAAGATGTGCACTAACATGATAATGAGATACTATTTCACTTCCATTGAATTGGCACAGAACTCTCAAAGACTGAAAATACCAAGTACCTATGGGAGTATGTAATTTGGTACAACTGTAAGGAAGACTTTATTCAGGACTATCATGATAGGTATAGGACAACTGCAATGGGATTTTGCAGTCGGGGAGATAGGTCGGGCTCAACTCATGGGCAAGTGGGAATTTATAGTAAAAGAGCAGGGCGTGGGAGTCAGTGGATAGAAAATTACTGAGAGGAAACATCGGGGATAAAGGGGATTATGGCTAAGCTGACCTAATAGGATTCTTGCTGAAGTCAGACCACGGTGATCAGACATCACCAGGAGGATGGTAGGGGATTGAACCTGATCAGATGTTAAGAGTAATCTGATATTGAAGATGAGGATTCTTGCTAAACCGACTTACTGCCAAAACTGGATTTTACGAGGAAGTACACAGATGGGACTAGGAAAAGTTTCAGAATCTTTGTCAGTTCAGAAACCGTCAGTTTGTAGTATGTGAGAACATGGATACATCTCAGAAACATAATTTTGGATGACAAAAGCAAGCTGTAGAAGGATAGATACAGTATAATGCCATTTATATAAAGCAGAAGTCAGTAAATGGGTCAAATCTGGCCTGCCACCATTTTGTAATTAAAATATTACAGGAACTCAGCCATGCTCATTTGCATATCGTCTCGGGCTGCTTTCACATTACAACAGGAGAGTTGTACCAACAGGGACCACACAGCAAAACACAAACAATACATTGTTTGTTGTATATTTTTATGACTACGTATAGGTACTAAAAGTATAAAAAGATGGGCGGAAGTCATAAATAGTGAAATTAGGGTATTGATTATCAAATGAATGGGCCAGGAAAGGATCCATAGGGAGCTTCAAGTGTATCTTTACTGTTTTATTTCTTAAGCTAAGAGATAGGGTTTGCAATATTATCTACACTTTTTTAAACTCCTGGAAATTAGCTGGGCATGATGGCTCATGCCTGTAGTCCTAGCTGCTTGGGAGGCTAAAGTGGGAGGATTGCTTGATCCCAGGAGTTTGGTGAACTGTGATCACACCACTGTATCCCAGCCTGTGTGACAGAGTGAGACCCTGTCTCTTAAAAAAGAAAAAAAAAAAAACTCTGCATATTTTCATAATTTTTTAAAATGCCGTCAGGAGACCTTCTTGAATCCTATGGCAATGATAAAGATGTTTTTATAGGACATGAGTATAAAATTGAGTGAATTCATTTTAAAGAGAAAAATTGAGGAAATAGTCAAGAATGTTCAGAAAAAATTGATTAAACACTGTTCAGATTTTACCTCTACTTATAGTCCTGCTCCCACGTCTCCTTTTACTAGAAGCATCTTGTATTTCTCTGCAAATTTTTCTTTTTTGGCACTTAAGAGTTCTATGACTAACACGTGGAAACATTTTTTAGTAGTACAGAAACATGTGGTATCTGCCTTTATCCCATAGGTGACTTAAGAGTGGTGGTTCAGTGTCTATCCTAGTCCGCTTTCTATGCATATATATAGCATATATTCAAATAATATTTAGAACAAATGGGGATATATATGTGTATGTGTAGTATGTGTGCTTATATGTATGTGTTTGTATATCTGTAAACATATATATGTATTTCTGTCAATTTGCCTTTTTTCACTTATTTAGAAAGTATTACCATGTCAGTTTCCACTTCATTATTTTTTTAACTACTGCATAAAGTTTTCCAGTGTAACCTTATTATAATTTATTTAACCAGTCCTTTATTGATAGCATTTAGGTTGTTTCCAATTCATTGCAGTTAGAAATGATGTTGCAATAAGCATCTTTATGTTCATATCTTTGTGTATAGATGTGTAGGAAAACCTTTATTGTTCTTCCAAGATAGATTTTTTTTAAGTTTTGGTTTTCATTCACAATTACTTTTAAGTTTTTAAATTTTATATGCCGTACATGTCTGTTTTCTTCCCAAATCTCAGATAGCTTCCTGGTGTTTGGTACTGTTCCAAGTTCTCTAGAGCCCATTACAACTTCCCTTGCCATAATGTGGCCTGAAATGTCACCCAGCACAGGGAGAGACTGAAACTCAACATGCAGAATATTTGTAGCACATAGTTTAGTACACTCAGAGTTAATAGTTGGTGATGTTAAAACTCATAGCAATCACTGTATCATTACGAATTTAAAAGGGTCTCGGTTCTCTGCGTTGGTATCCTGTTGTTGATCTTATGGAGATGTTGAGGATTTTATTTTGACACTTTACCATCATCACATTGTGGTTTAAATAGATTAGCTAAAAGCAAAAGATTTAACTTGTTTTAGCTGTTCTCTTTTCTAAGTATGTCTATCAAAATACCATGCTCTGCTGGGCTTAGTTTAATACTGTAATTCTGTAGCATTTCCCTGACCATATGTTTTGATGCCTGTACCTCTATAAACTATAGCTGTGTGTAATTACTTTCTGGCATTGTGTTTTCTAAGCTATAAGAGAAACATTACTTTTGCTGCAGCATCTGTAATGCCATAAACAAGGTGAAGCGTTTAAATGTATACAGGTTTTGTGGGCGGGAAATTCTTTTGCAAAGGAATATGTGAAAGGACTATTAACATTTTTTTGTCATCCTACAGAGAATACACACACACACAAACACACACACACACACACACAGAGTGTTGTTTTGTTGTGGTTTTCAGAAATGTAACTTTAGCATTTCCCCCTAGTGTGATGGGAATGAAAATGAAGCATTTATATGGTTTATCAGTTTGGTAATTGAAAAGTTTTATTGGCTGGTCTACCACTGCCGTAGTACTTAGTGTGGGGTTTTCTGAAGTTGTTTCAAATTAAACTATCAGCAGGCAATTAACTTTGGAACAGCAGCTGGTCCTGTGTTTATTACTTTTTCTCAAGATGGGCATGTTGGCCACCCATTTCTCAGCAGTCCAGGGCGGATGGAACTCCTGGCCCTTAAATTTTTTTCATCCTAATTCTTTCCTCTCTTTCCCTTGGGTTATATTTTATATTAGTTATTTACCTTTCTGCAGTATAATTTAGAAGAAGTTGTTTATACAGTTCTACAAAATCTTAGTTGAACAGCCTGTAGTCAAGTGAAATTTGTATACATTTTTGTGGCCCTCAGTCTGTCCTTAGGTTATGGTCTCACTCCAACTAATAAATATCCTTGGGAAAGTGGACTTTAAATTTTTATTGAAATATTTTCCCTTATTGAACACAGCATACATCACGTTCTTCAAATGCGTTGATTAGGACTGTATGCCACAGAAGTGTACTAGCTAATTCCTGGAAAAATCTTAGGACAGAATTACTGAACAGTCATTCATTAGCTCAGTCACCTCCTGTCTCATTAAAAGTAAACTGCTGTTGATCGGAATTCAGTCTTGTCCTTAAAGGTAACACCCTGGCTGGGTGCGGTGGCTCACGCCTGTAATCCCAGCACTTTGGGGGGCTGAGATGGGCAGATCACGAGGTCAGGAGTTCGAGACCAGCCTGACCAGCATGGTGAAACCCTGTCTCTACTAAAAATACAAAAATTAGCCGGGCATGGTGGCATGCGCCTGTAATCCCAGCTAGCTACTCAGGAGGCTTGAGGCAGGAAAATCACTTGAACCCAGGAGGCGGAGGTTGCAGTGAGCCGAGAGTGCACCACTGCACTCCAGCCTGGGCAACAGAGCAAGACTCCATCAAAAAAAAAAAAAAAAAAAAAGGTAAAACCCTTTCCTGAAACCAGAAATCAGGCCTGGTCCCAAGAATTCAGTTTCAAGGTTAGAAGTATCTTTGTTGATTAGCAGCTCCTCTGCATAATAAATCAGAGCATTCATTTTTGCCCTCGTGATAAGTTTTTGCCACTTCTAATCTCATTTTAGTTGTAGGCCATCTTTCCAGAAATGCAGAGTGAGCAAGCTGGCTCTTTTGCAACACTTCTAAATGCAGCAACATTTAAGGCAGGAATCCTGAAGGACTTGTTTGTGACCTTGCTTCCTTTTGGACAGGAGGATTGAGAATCAGTATCCTTTGTTAATTAAAAAAATAAAAGAATGGAAGGAAAGTATCGATTGTTTGAAGGCTTCAGAGTAACATTGTGTCTACAATACAAACATTCCCTCAACTATAAACCTGTTTCCTCAAGATAATGTTTTCCCTTGGCACACTGCCTTGTGCAGGCAGTTCAGGGATGCTATCAAGGAATGACAGGCAGACTTAAAGTGTATCACTATCTATTGCCCAGTAGTTTCTCTTGGTCACAGATTCTGAAGAGAAACTCTAGGTAGAAGAGGACTTATAAACTGAAGTATGGTCTTCAAAATATTTTCGTGAGGCCAGCTGTGGTGGCTCACGCCTGTATTCCCAACACTTTGGGAGGCCAAGGCAGGAGGATTGCTTGAGGCCAGGAGTTTGAGACCAGCTTGGGCAACAGAAAATTTAAAAATTAGCCAGGCACGGTGGCATGCACCTGTAGTCCCAGCTACTCAGGAGGCTGAGGCAGGAGGATTAGCTAAGCCCTGAGCCCAGGAGTTTGAGGCTACAGTGAGCTAGGATTGTACCACCACACACCTGGGCAACAGAACAAGACCCTGTCAAATAAATAAATAAATAAATAAATAAATAAATAAATAAATAAATTCATATTAATTCCTCTTTCCCACTCCCTCTGCCCCAAGACAGGATCTTGATCTGTCACCCAGGCTGGAATGCTGGGGTGCAATCACGGCTTACCGCAGCCTTGACCTCCTAGGCTCAAGCAGTTTTCCCACCTCAGCCTCCCAAGTAGCTGGGACTACAGGTGTGTGCCTCCGTGCCTGGTTAATTTTTGTACTTTTTTGTAGAGACAGATTCTACCATGTTGCCCAGGCTGGTCTCGAACTCCTGGGCTCAAGTTATCTACGCACCTCTACCTCCCAAAATCCTGGGATTACAGGCATGAACCACCACTCCTGGTCCCAATATCTTAAAATAAGACAGCCATGAAGTTTGCCACATCGATTGACTCTTCCTTTCACAAACAATTTCTCTGCAGCATGCAATGCTGTTTGATACCATTTTACCTACAGTAGAACTTCTTTCAAAATTGGAGCCAATCCTGTTAAATCCTACCACTGCTTTATCAACTAAATTTATTCTAAATCCTTTGTTGTCGTTTCAACAATGTTTACAGCTTCTTCACCAGGAATAAATTCCACTTTCTTTGTTCATCCAGAAGAAGGAACTCCTCATCCACTGAAGCTTTATAATCAGATATATCAATTTGGTCACATCTTTAGGGTCCACTTCTAATTCTAGTTCTCTTGCTATTTCCACTGTATCTGCAGTTACTTCCTCCATGGGAGTCTTGAACCCCTCAAAGTCATCCATGGGGGTTGGAATCAACTTCTTCCAAACTCCTGTTAATGTTGTTACGTTGGCCTCCTCCATGAATCACAGATATTCTTAATGGCATCTACAATGGTGAATCCTTTCCAGGTTTTCCATTTACTTTGCCCCAATTCATCAGAGGAATTACTATCTATGGCAACTATGGCCTTTCAAAATGTATTTCTTAAATAATAAGACTTCAAAGTCAAAATAACTCCTTGATCCATGGGTTGCAGATTGGATGTTGTGTCAGCAGGCATGAAAACAATATGAATCTCCCTATACATCTGCATCAGAGCTCTTGGGTGACCAGGTGCATTGTCAATGAGCAGTAATATTTTGAAAGGAATCTTCATTCCTGAGCAATAGGTCTCAAGAGTGGGTTTAAAATATTTAGTAAACCATGCTGTAAACAGATATGCTGTCATCTAGGCTTTGTTATTCCACTGGCACTGGCAGAATAGATTTATCATAATTCTTAAGGGCCCTAGGACTTTCAACATGGTAAATGAGGCCAGGTGCCCCTCACAGGTATAATCCCAGTACTTCAGGAAGCCAAGGCAGGAGGATTGCTTGAGGGCAGGAGTTTGAGACCAGCCTGAGCAACATAGCAAGACCCTGTCTACAAAAAATAAAAATTAGCCAGGTGTGTTGGCATGTGCCTGTAGTCCCAGGGAGGCTGAGGCAGGAGGATTGCTTGAGCCCAGAAGGTTGAGGCTGCCATGAACCTTGATCACAGCACTGTACTCTGGCCTAGATGACAGAATGAGACCTTGTTACTAAAAAATAAAAAAATTATTTAATGGTAAATGAGCATTGGCTTCAACTTAAAGTCATCAGCTGTATTAGCCTCTAGCAAGAGTCAGCCTGTCCTTTGAAGTTTTGAAGCCAGGCATTGACTTTTCTGTCTAGCTAGGAAAGTCCTAGATGGCATCTTCTTCCAATATAATGCTACTTCATCTACACTGAAAATCTGCTGTTTAGTGTAGCCACCTTCACCAATCATGTTAGCTAGATCTCTTGGATAACTTGCTGCAGCTTTTCCATCAGTACTTACAATCTCACTTTGCACTTTTATGTCATGAAGACAGCTTTTTTCCTTAAATTGCATGAACCAACCTCTACTAGCTTCCCACTTTTTTGTGCAGTTTCCTCACCTATCTCAGCCTTCATAGAATTGAAGAGAGTTAGGACCTTGCTTTAGATTGGGTTTTGGCTTAAGGGAATGTTGTGGCTGGGTTGATCTTCTATCCAGACCACTAAAACTCTCTTCATATCAGCAACAAGGCTGTTGCACCTTCTTATCATTCATGTGGTCCCTGGGATAGCACATTTAATTTCCTTCAAGAACCTTTTTTTTTTTTTTTTTTAATTACAAGTTTGCTAAATGTGTGGTGCAGGAGGCCTAGCTTCTGGCCTATCTCAGCTTTCGACCTGCCTTCCTTACTAAACTTAACCATTTCTAGCTTTCAGCTTAAAATGAAGGAAGTGCAATTCTTCCTTTCACTTGAACACTTAGAGGCCACTGTAGGGTTATGAATTGCCCTAATTTCAATATTGTTTCAGGGAATAAGGAGAACCAAGGAGAGGGGAAAAGATGGGGGAACTGCCAGTGGAACAGTCAGAACACACACAACATCTATCCATTAAGTTCACTATCTTTTTTGTTTTGTTTTTTTGAGATGGAGTTTTTCTCTTGTTGCCCAGGCTGGAGTGCAATGGCATGATCTTGGCTCACTGCAACTTCTGCCTCCTGGGTTCAAGTGATTCTTCTGCCTCAGCCTCTCGAGTAGCTGGGATTACAGGCATGCACTACCACGCTTGGCTAATTTCATATTTTTAATACAGATAGGTATCTTGTATTTTTACAAGATAGTCAGGTATTTTATATTTTTAGTAGAGATAGTCAGATATTTGTAGTAGAGATAGTCAGGCTGGTCTCGAACTGCTGACGGCTGAGATGAGAGGTGGGTTAAGCCTGGGAGGTCGCAAGGCTGCAGTAAACTATCATCTATACTCCAGCCTGGGTTGACAGAGCAAGACCCAATTTCAGAAGAAAAAAACAACAACAAACAATTAAATTTTGTTACTATAAAATAATACATGCCTATTATAGAAAGTTTGTAAAAATACAACAAAAGGGAAAAAAATAAAATCATTAATAGTCAATGATAATTGCTATTAGTATATTGGTGGTTCAGTCTTTCTTTTGTGCATACTTGGTGTACTTTAAAAAAAATATTGGGGGGCCAGGCACAGTGGCTCACGCCTGTAATCCCAGCACTTTGGGAGGCCGAGGTGGGCGGATCACGAGGCCAGGAGATCGAGACCATCCTGGCTAACACAGTGAAACCCCGTCTCTACTAAAAAATACAAAAAATTAGCCAGGTGTGGTGGCGGGTACCTGTAGTCCCAGCTATTGGGGAGGCTGAGGCAGGAGAATGGCATGAACCCAGGAGGCGGAGCTTGCAGTGAGCTGAGATTGCGCCACTGCACTCCATCCTGGGCGACAGAGTGAGACTCTGTCTCAAAAAAAAAAAAAAAAATTGGGATGGTATGTATAAGTTTCTTTTCATAAAACAATAGTTTATAAACATCTTCCCATAACATGATTTTCATGGCATTTCACCATGCGGTATACCAGACTTTTTCTATTATCAGACATTTAGGTTATTTCAAGATTTTACTATTATAAATAATCCTGTAATCAGATTCTTATACCTACATTTTTATGGACCATCACTGATTATCTCCTTGTGATAAATTCTTAGCAGTAGAATTAAAGGAACAAAAAATATATAAACATTTTAAGACTTTTCATATATACTACCAAATTATCTTAATGAAGGGTTGCATTCTTACCTCTGTAACATTCTTTGAGGTTCTTCCCTTTCCCTGTGTTGTTTATGGATGAACCAGAAGAAAATGGTCCTACACTATTTGGCCATAGCTAATAGAACTCTGTCCTAGAAGGTGTCCAATAAGAATATTGTTTCTTCCAGTTTAACTCATATTTTTATGTTAGAATGCTCAGATTTTTTAACCCATTTCTGTTATTTTTATTTCAGGTCCCAAAAGAGCACTTTCCAAAAGGGGTCTTGTAATAATCCACAGCCTCTGGAAATCTGTATGCTCGGAGCTTTTCAGAGGCCTTTCTGAAGCCATTCATGAGTCAGATCACTTGGATTCAAGGCATAGACACCAGTGCATATCTCTTAAGCCTGTATTTGAAATCTGGACTGTCTGTGCTCAAATTTGGGAAACTTTTAGGGTGATCCAAAATGAATTTTAAAAATACTCTCAGGTCATGCCCAAGTTTGGAGGCTTTCCAGGGCAGTCCAAAATGATTTTTAAGAAATACTTTTTGAGGCTGGGTGCAGTGGCTCACGCCTGTAATTCCAGCACTTTGGGAGGCCAAGGTGGGCAGATCACTTGAGGTCAGGAGTTCAGGACCAGCCTGGCCAACATGGTGAAACCCCATGTCTACTAAAAACACAAAAAATTAGCTGGGCGTGGTGGTGAGCACCTGTAGTCCCAGCTACTCAGGAGGCTGAGGCAGGAGAATTGCTTGAACCCGGGAGGCAGAAGTTGCAGTGAGCCGAGATTGCACCACTGCACTCCAGCTTAGGTGACAGAGTGAGGCTTTCTCTTAAAATAAATAAATAAATAAATACTTTTTCGACTGTTTAGGTTCTGCCTGTATTGGTAGAACCACTCAGAGAAGCTGTGGGATAGTCTGTGAAGTACTTGGGTCCAGGCATCAGGCTGACTGGGTTAGAATCCCAGCTTCACCACTTGGGAGCTGGGTTCCCTGGGCAAGTTTCTTAATCTTTCTTTACCTCAGTTTCCTCATCTATAACTGGAGCTAATTAAAGTACCTATCTCTTGGGGTTATTATAATTATTTAGTTGCTTTATCAGTCAGGGTTCAACCAGAGAAACAGGACCAGTAGGAGATGTATATTAAGAGATTTATTGGCTGGGCATGGTGGCTCAAGCCTGTAATCCCAGCACTTTGGGAGGCTGAGGCGGGTGGATCACAAGGTCAGGAGATCGAGACCATCCTGGCTAACACGATGAAACTCCGTCTGTACTAAAAATACAAAAAACTAGCCGGGTGTGGTGGTGGGCACCTGTAGTCCCAGCTACTCGGGAGGCTGAGGCAGGTGAATGGCATGAACCCGGGAGGCAGAGCTTGTAGTGAGCCGAGATCATGCCACTGTACTCCAGCCTGGGCGACAGAGCAAGACTCCGTCTCAAAAAAAAAAAAAAAAAAAAAAAAAAAGAGAGATTTCCTGGGGCTGGGCACAATGGCGCATGCCTGTAATCCCAGCACTTTGGGAGGCCAAGGCAGGTGGATAACCTGAGGCCAGGAGTTGGAGACCAGCCTGGCAAACATGGTGAAACCCCATTTCTACTAAATACAAAAAACTAGCCAGGTTTGGTGCCACATGCCTGTAATCCCAGCTACCTAGGAGGCTGAGGCAGGAGAATCTCTTGAACCCGAGAGGCAAAGGTTGCAGTGAGCCAAGATGGCACCTTTGCACTCCAACCTGGGCAACAAGAGCGAAACTTCGTCTTTAAAAAAAAGAGAGAGATAAAGATTTATTGCAGGGAAATATTTATGTGATTGTTGGAGCTGATGTAGGCAAGTCAGAATTTCTTAAGGCAGGCCATCAGGAAGGGCAGGCTGGAACTCTCATCCCTGGAGTGAAGCTGCCATCCACAGGTGGAATTTCTTTTCATTAGGGAAGCCTCAGCTCTGCTCTTAAGGCTTTTCAACTGATTAAATCAGGCCCACACAGATTTCGTAGAATAATCTCCCATACCATACCCTGATAAAGTCCCATCAACTGATGGACTTTAATCACACTGACATAATGCCTTTATAGCGACATGTAAATTAATGTTTGATTAAATAACTGGAGACTGTAGCTTAGCCAAGTTGACACATAAAATTGATTATCACAGTTGCTTTGGACCTCAGTTAAGCAGACTAAACCCACTTGGAAATGATTATCAGTGTTATCTCTGCTTTTCAAGGTCAGGGATCTTCAAGTCTCTGTAACCCAGAAGTTCTTTCTGACATATCAGTTTGATGTTTGTTAGTTTTGTCATAAGAAACTACAATTGCATTATTATTGTCCTAAAGGATTCTCTCAACTCAAGCCAGGGTGTGTGGTCATGGTGGGATTCTGTGAAGGAACATAAGCCAGCATGTGCATAAACACCTTGATCCAGGCGGTATTTGCTCTTATACATTTGTGCTATCCCTTCGTGCTTGGAGAAGCACACTATCGTTACATATGCCTGCTTTGTATGAACTGGTAAAGTCTGGAGTTGATAGGAACTGTTGAGTAGTCCCACAGGCCCCTGACATAGTGGCAAAATATTACCTTTGGCTACCTGAAGAAAAGATACAGATTTGGTCCTCTCTTTTCACTACTGCTAATTTTTCCACACAGTGATCAACTTCCTTTAGGGAAGCTCATCGCATTTCTTTGAGCATAACCTAACCTCCTCTCATTCTGAATGTAGGATGTCTTCTTTGCCCTCTCACTCCAAGTAGGAAAAGATAGCCCACTCAGAAGTAAAATAGCTAATGGAAAAAGCATGATAAACTGTTAGGATACTTCCTGGTGGCCTTGGGTTTCAAAGCTTTTACCAATCACTCTGGAAACAACTCTTGTAATTGTTCCTCTTGTAGATTCTCTAGGCCTGCATTTCAGTGTTTAGGTTTTTTCCATAGCTTTGAACGATGTGGTGGTGATGCACTACTACTAAATCTTATCTCATGCATCCCTGAGAACTGCCTCCCAAGCCTCCAATCTCAGCTGAAGGAAAGGCACCTATGGCCAGGTTTCCACATGGTCCTACCCCATTTGGCCATAGCTGATAGAACTCTGTCTATAAGGTGTGCTAATCAAGTTTTTTCTCTTGAAAGTTTAAACTAAAAGAGCTGAGAGCCATGGTTTCTGGAGGTTTAAAATTATTTAGATTTGGGCTTGGTAGGATATGCATGCTGATGAACACTGGCCAGGTATGCCAGTGAGTGAGCAGGGAGTTCAAGAGAAGAAGACTGCAAAAACTGAAGCAGAGATGATGTGGTCCCAAAGAGAAAGTGAGGAAGAATGAGAGCATGCACGAGAAGCTGCCTTGTTTCCCAGCACTGCCCAAAGTTTAGCTGCACTTCCTGTTCATACGCATTCCCAGGATACCTTTGTATGCTCATAATAAAAACCCCTTTAATTCGATTCAAGTTTAAAGGGGTTTCAGTTGTTTTAACCTCACAAGTCAATGCAATACCATTCGAAGAAATAATGATAACAATACCATAATTTAGAAATGAAAGTCACATACCTAACATACTCATGTTCGTTTTAGGACTACCAAAACTATAGCCTTGATTCTAGAATTTATTTCCATATAGATTAGGGTGCCATGAATATATCTGAGAAAATAGAGTAGGGTAGTACTTTACAGTATTTATGGAGAAACAAAAGCCATGCCATATAATATGTTGTGTGAAGAGGGAAGTGTATTGCTTGTCTTATGAACACTGACATCAGATCTATGCCAGTGAGTAATAGAAGACTTTATTGTTTTGTCTTCTTTCATCAACAAAAGGCAAAACACACACACACACATATACACACAAAAACCTTCTTTGATGTAGGATTTTCTGAAACAACACAAAATACAGCCAGACCTATAAATATCCTATCATTTATTTGTATATACTCCCTGACATGTTATATTTTATGAATAAATCCCAGGAGTGATAACAGTCTTAAATCATTTTCTGATACTATTTAAGATTCTGCCCCCTTTCCTCCACCATTGCTTCTGATTTAAATCTTCCAACCATGGGATGTTCAGTGAAAGAAGACAGTTCTTAAGGTTCTTTGGTAATTAAATCACAATTCTCACCTAATGTGTTTTGTGTGTGTGTGTGTGTTTTCCTCTCAACATTCAACTGTATGTGAACTTTTTGTGAGATAGTGAAGCACAGTAGCAAAGAACTCTGGCCCTGCCTAGAGCCAGACTGTCCAAGTTCCAGTCCTGACTTCACCATTTACCAGCTATGACATTTAAATTATGTAAACTCATTTCTCATCTCTAAAACTGGGATAATAACAGTACCTTCTTGTAAGTGTGGATGGGTGGATTAAGTGAGTTAAAAGATGTAAAACCATTAGTGTAGGTCAATTAGATTAGCTATTTCTTTATTATTATTGGAATGGATTAAATATCAAGTCCAACTCCCTTTACTGCAGTTGGATTAAGTAATTGGTTCTTATTAAATGAATTTAAATTGGAATCTTGGAGTGTTTCAAGTTTCATATTTTAAAAATTTTTGGACCTAGTGGGTAGAATAGAGATCATCCAATCCAATAATGTCATGTTACAGATAAGGAAACTGACCTGTGATTATACTCATGGAGTGAGTAAAGGCAGAGCTGAAATTGGGCTTGTCAGACCCCCAGACTCCTCACACAGTTCACGCTGTGTCTGACAACCATCAGGGGGATGGTCCTACATTCTCTGTGTCTCCAAGAATTCACTGATAGCCTAAAACAAACAGATGCTTTATGTACAAAGACAGGAATGCCAGCAAACAATCTTCAAGTGTAGCAGAAGATGTGAAGATTGAAGCAGAAATGATGTGGTTTCAGAGAGAAAGGAAGAATGAGAGCTTGCAGGAAAAGCCGCCGTGTTTCCTAGCACTGCACAAAGTTCAGCTGTACTTCCTGTTTGTACAAATTCCCAGGATACCTTTGTATGCTCACCTCTTCCCTCTTCTCTTTGGCCTTCTATTTGCATAAAGAACAGACTTGGCTGGGCGCCCTCGGCTCATGCCTGTAATCCCAGTACTTTGGGAGGCTGAGGTGGGTGGATCACCTGAAGTCAGGAGTTTGAGACCAGCCTGGCCAACATGGTGAAACCCTGTCTCCATTAAAAATGTAAAAATTAGCCAGGTGTGGTTGTGCGCACCTGTAATTCTGGCTACTGAAGAGACTGAGGCAGGAGAATCACTTGAACAGGAGGCAGGGGTTGCAGTGAGCCGAGATCACACCACTGCACTCCAGCTTGGGTGACAAAGTGAGACTCTGTCTCAAAAAATGAAAAAAAGAACAGACTTGATCTCAGTATTTAAATAAGGTACGGCTATATTTCTTTAAATAATGATTGTTAAAAATATCACCTTTGAGTTTCCCATAGATTTGTTCTGCTTAAGCCTGAGGCAAAACCGCAACTTTAGTTTATATAGGCCTGATGTTGGAAAGATCATGATTTTAAAAATAACATCTCCATGAAACGTTGATGAATCCATATTTGACATCAAACGGCAGATGTACTGGAGTTTCTGTACTATGATATGTTTTGAAAGTGAGATTCACTTATATTCAAAAGATATTTATTGTGTGTGAAAAGCATTTTGCTAGACACTGAGGTAGTTTATACTAAATGTAAAGACTTGGAACCCTAAAAAAAATCTACAGAAATTTTTGCTTCACCCTGATTTACTATGTAAACCCTATTAAGGGTTAGCAGTCTTCCTGCCTCCTGAATTTTTCTTCCTTTTGCCAGTACTTCTTTGTAAAATACCAACCCAAATATTCTGTCTTTGTATGGAGCTAGTCAAAGTGGTGAGTCCTGTGAATGGGCCTACTTGACCTCACTCCTCAATTTGGACATGACTTTACCTTAAGAAAATATTTAGGTTTTGACATCATTTTTGCTAACAATACTGTCACTCGGTGTTTACAGTTCAGTGTTATGCTAATTCATGTAGGGTTTTTTTTCTATTACTTTCTATAAACCTCTTACAAATAAAACATGGAAAAGTAGAATTTATACCAGACTAGTTTAAAAACACATTGTGACAAATATAACATATTAATGTAAGATGAGAATAGTAGGGAAAACAGTGTGGGGTATATAACAACTTTCTTCACAACTATCCTGGAAATCTAAAACGAATTTACAATTAAAAGTTTATTTAAAAAAAAATCCTCCCCCAAAAACATACACACAAAATTACTATGAAGAAATAAATTGCAGCAATTTAATATTAGCATGGTGACCAGCTTTTATTCTGTTTCCCCAAATAATATAAAATAAAATGATCAAGGCTGAATTATTTCAGTAAGAGAAAGGTCATTATTCTTATAGAAAGTCCTAGTTTGAAAACAAACATCTCTAACAGCGGTTAGAATTAGAAGGGAATACAAGTACAAAGTCTTGATGTTAAAATTTTAAAACTGGCATTAAAGTTATTATTTGAAACATTTTGATTTCTCAGGGACAAAAACAAACCAAAGACAGTTCCTTGGCATACTTTTATCTAGAGCACAAATGACCTTTTTAAGTTGGTGGGGCTCGCATCTCCACCTGAGGGCAGTGGTTCATCTTTGTATCTCCAGCCAGGGTCCGTAATCATGAGGTTATCAGCGATCGGTGAATGTTTCCTGAATTTAGTGGAGAGGAAACATTTTCACTTGAAATAAAAACAACAGAGAATCTGAGAACCTCTAGAAGTTTATTCCTTTTTGAAGCTACTTGCAAAAATAAATAAATAAGCTAAAGAAAACCTTCCTGGTTAGGATCTGTGCATTGGTGATCTTCACACTGTTGTCTTCTCAGGCTGCTGAAAGTCATCCAGTAGCCCCAATCCCCACTGCCAAGGATTGTTCCGTGTCAGCTGACTCTTCCTGGGAAAGGGCTGGTGGCGATGACGGGGCCAGTGGCACCGATGCTGCGATTGCTGGGGGTCCTGTCATGGGAATTCCACCTGTCTTTTTCAGACCTTGGTGTTAGGGCTGTGGCCTGTGGGAATGAGGTGGGATTAGGAGTCAAGCTTGGAAGTGAGTCTTAGATCCTAACCCCACCACCAACAGTCACATTTCTCTTTAGTCGTTTGTCTCCATCTCCTCTCCCCCTTCAACCCCTCAGCATTCTTGAAATTTTAGGCAGAATTCCAAATAGCCTCTGACATAGTTCAACTTAGACTGAAACAGTTCTATAATCTCTCCTGGGAAAATTGAAGCCCCAGTTTTAATGGTCAGAGTATTTGTCTGGAAGCAAAATGCACAACTTTATCACACTAGTTTTGGGTGTTTAGAAGGGCCCTCATGCTCTGTTATTCCATTAATAAAATATAAATACTTGCTACCTAAATAGATGGAACCTAAAGGTAGTAGGATTACTAAAGACTGTATCTTGTGTTTTGAAAGTAAGGTTGTTAAAAAGAAGTCTGTCTGTCTGTCTGCCTGCCTACCTGTCCCTCCATCTATCCATTCACACCTTCATTTCGGTTGATTTCTATCATTAGGAATTTTTCCAACAAGAAGGGCCATGACGCAAGAAACAGTTGGCATATCTTACAGACATTCTTATGGTGACATAGATATTGGTTAGAGGTATGAGGAGGATCATCTTTAGTGCAACTAAAAGTTGGAATTAGTACTGGACTGTAGTGCCACACCAGTTCTAAAAATGCCAGCACTGGACTAGCTAGGAGTTTGAGGAGTGACTCTGGCTTTGGCTGCTACAGAAAAGCAGATGTTACTATTCATGTATGCATAGTCTTGCCACTAAGAATCTATTTTATTATTATTTTGAGACGGAGTCTTGCTCTGTCGCCTAGGCTGGCATGCAGTGGTGCGATCTTGGCTCACAGCAACCTCCGCCTCCTGAGTTCAAGCAATTCTCCTGCCTCAGCTTCCCTAGTAGCTAGGACTACAGGTGTGTGCCACCACGCCTGGCTAATTTTTTGTATTTTTAGTAGAGACGGGGTTTCACTATGTTAACCAGGATGGTCTCGATCTCCTGACCTCGTGATCCACCCGCCTTGGCCTCCCAAAGTGCTGGGATTACAGGCATGAGCTACCACACTCAGCCTTATCGTTATTATCATTATTTTCTTTTTTGAGATGGAGTTTTGCTGTTACCACTGGCTGGAGTCCAGTGGGGCAATCTCGGCTCACTGTAACCTCTGCCTCCCGAGTTCAAGCAAATCTCCTGTCTCAACCTCCCCATTAGCTGGGATTACAGGTGGCTGTCACCACGCCCTGCTAATTTTTGTATTTTTAGTAGACACAGAGTTTCGCCATGTTGGCCCATGCTGGTCTCGAACTCCTGACCTCAGGTGATCCACCCGCCTCGGCCTCCCAAAGTGCTGAGATTATAGGCATGAGCCACTGTGCCCGGCCTATTTTATTATTTTTTAAAGTTTGATTATACTTTACCCTCTCCTTCAGTTGTATTTCATTCAAATTGGCATTCATGATTAGTTCTATATTTGTGATACTATTTTTTAAAGACTCCAGATATTCCTAGGTGGTTCCACATTTTCTAATCTGTATTAAAATTGCCTGTTTAAAAAATAATTGTTTACTTCTCTGTCTTCTGTACTTAACTGTAATCTCTTTGAATAGAGGGACTCATCTTGTTTTACTTTTGTCCTCAGCACCTAGGAAAATTGCTGGAACATAGAAAACACTCGGGAAATATAGCTAAATTAATGCTTTTAAAATTCTAAATGTTATATGGATTTAATTTGATTATTAACGCCCTGTATTTTTATTTTATGCTGGAGCAATAGGGGTATGGAAAATACAGAGATTTGAAGTTTTATGCATGCTGTAATTCACTTTTGTTATTCACATCAGGATTCTGGGGGATTTTCAGCCCTGTAATGGCATCTACATGTGACTTAGAACTCAGACTGCTATTTCCAGAAAGTGATTGATTGGCTGGTGGTTTGGCTGTGATCTTCATTATTTAGAGGTCATGAATTTGACATGAACCAGGGAATTCATTTTGTTTTGTTTTTTGCTATAGTGATTTTTTTAAATAGCATACAAATTATTAAAGTAATTATAAAGCTTGAAAAATTCAGAAACACAGGTAGATGACAAATCATTCATAATTCTTTACCTCTTAGAATCAACTATTGTTAACATCTGGGGCCTGTGCAGTGGTATGCTGATAAATGTGAGCAACTCGCTGAGTGTAATTCCAATATGAATGTCGGTTGATATGTTTGTTTATATTAATGAGTAAGATAAACGTTAAACAAAATATCTGTCAACAAAAACCAAAACCAAAATATATGTCAGAGTTTCTATTCATTTGTCAATTGCATGAGCAACCTCTTTGCTGATTCAGATGATAGTTTTCAAATACTGGAAGAATGTTTCCTCAGTTTTTTTTGTTCTTGTTATAATGTCACAGCTCCACATACAATATGCTTTTAAGTTGAACATGCATTATTACTAACATTTTCTTTGTCACTTTCTTAAGTTTAGACAGTCAATAAAATGATAAATTAAGCCCTAATTTGTCAGTTTTATGGTATAAATATTCCCACCATGACCAATTTAAAACTACCAATATGATACCACTGGTGATAGATTGGGAAGAGATGCACAGTAGCACGTCATTAGCAGTAGTAAAATTTAAGAAAATAATTAGGAAATGATGAACCTTTAATATTAGCTTTATTTTAAGTTTGTATAACTTAATTTTTAATAATGGTTATATTTAACAACTGGCTTGCAAAATTTCTGAAAATTCAATTGTCAGCTCACATGAGCTGGCGCCAGCACATCACTGGGTAGATGCGTTCTCACTTTTTTTGTATAAATGTAATTATACAAATATGTGTGTGGGGGGTGTGTGTGTGTGTGTGTGTATGTATGTATGTGTTAGTCCATTCAGGCTGCTATAACAAAATACTATAGACCAGGTGGCTTATAAATGACAAACAAACAAAAAAATCCACACTTCTGGAGGCTGGGAAGTTCAAGATAAGATACCAGCAGACTCCCTGTCTAATACGGGCTTGCAGTCTGCTTCATAGACAGTACCTTCTTGCTGTTTCCTCTTGTGGCAAGAGATCTCTCTGGGGCCTCTTTTATGAGAACATTAATCCCATTCATGAGGGTTCTACCCTTATGACCTAATCACTTCCCAAAGATCACATCTCCTGGTACCAAAACCTTGGGGGTTAGGATTTCAATATATGAATTTGATGGGGACACAAACATTCAGACCATAGCAAAATAAATATATATTTTTTAAAGTAAGATTTTACAAATAATATTGGGATTATACTATTTCGTAGTTTGGGGACTTGTTTATCTACCTTGTAGACATGGATTCCGGTGTAATTTGGTCATGCATGCTCTTTTGCTTTGGCACGGTCTGCACTTCAGGCCATTTCACAGTGCATGTAGCTGGTCACAAGGGGAGGCTAGATGAGAATAGCTGAATAAAATGCTTCCAGTGTGGCAGGAAAGAAGAGGGAATGAATGGGGATGGGGCAGCATATGCCCCCTGTGCAGCAGGCCGGTTATTTCAAAGTATGCTGCCAAATAAGCTTTATCATTTCCCAGGCAGAGTCCTTACTTTGAGAATATTTGGAACCTTGCTCTGTCCACCCACAATATTATGCCCCATCCTTTGTTCTGCTGAACCTGCCATTCTCAACTACATTCTCTGCCGTACCTTCTTGCGTCTCTCCTGTCTGCTTCTTTAAACTGAGGCTGATAAAAGGCACATTTCCTCTCTGTGAATCTTTTTAAATATCCTGAAAAGAGAACTGTTTGTCTGGGGACAGTTGTACTCAGACTCAGAGTCTATAGTCCTAATGAACAGTCAGTCATTCTCCTTAAATGATGATATCCTCAGATACATAATATATTAGTAATATCTGAAAACATACTTCTTTGTGGGCTCCCAAATCTAGAAGTTTACTGTATCTTTTGGGTAATTTCATGTAACTATTGGTATTTATAATTTTAAATCACTTTAATGTCCTTTGGCTACCAAATATGTTCTTGGTATCTAATGGGAAAGTTCTCCAGTGGCTTTGCAAAAAAAAAAAAAAAAAAAGATATTAGCTGGTGGGAAGCCTGCTAGCCCTGCTTGTGTCATGGAGAAATTGTTGAATATTTAGACTAAAGGTTTTGTGCCTACCCACTGCTGAAGTTTCTGTTGCAATTTCCAGAGGAGAACAAATCTTTGATTGTTAAGAATGAATTCAGCTGTTTCCACGTTGTGTTTGTATTCTTGGTTAAAGCCTTCAGCTTTATAACAGTAACTCCTTAAGAGCTGCCTATTTTTGAAAGACTCAATTAAATGAGTGTTTAAAATATGTTTGTTTTTATTGGTAATTAAATAATTTATGCATTTTTATGAATTTACATTGTTTTGCTGTTATGTATGTATTTGTTGCTTCATTATTATTTTCTCAACCATTGATTGAGTGTATTTTATTTTGGCTTAGACATCACTAGATATTTGGTGAAGAGCTAGAAATGTAATGATGTAGGAGCCTCTAAAAGGTCAAAGGAAGGCTTAGCTAACCTAAAACCTTTGATCAAGTGATGCAAAGCTAAGAAATGTGTGGCTAGGGCATTCCACAAGATATATATATATTTTTATATATAAAAAGAAATATATATTTTATATAATATATATTCTATAGAATATATTTTATATTATATATTCTATAGAATATATATTATATAATGTATTCTATAGAATATATTTTATATAATATATATTTTATATAAAATATATATTATATAATATATTATAAAATATATTATATAATATATGTTATAAAATATATATATTATATATATATTTTTTTTTTGAGGCAGAGTCTCGCTTTGTCACCCAGGCTGGAGTGCAGTGGTGTGATCTCGGCTCACTGCAACCTCCACCTCTTGGGTTCAAGTGATTCTTCTGCCTCAGCCTCCTGAGTAGCTGGGACTACAGGCATGTGCCACCACGCCTGGCTTATTTTTTGTATTTTTTGTAGAGATGGGGTTTCACCGTGTTAGCCAGGATTGTCTCGATCTGCTAACCTCGTGATTCACCCACCTCGGCCTCCCAAAGTGCTGGGATTACAGGCATGAGCCACTGCACCTGGCCTGAAAGAGACATTTTTTTTGAAGTTATCTGATGTGGAAAAAATCTTGCAGTGTCACAACAATTTAAATAATTTATGTATTTTTATTAATAACATTCAAATTTTGCTTTTTAAAAAGAGTATCTGCCTCACTATTTAACATAAAGCCTTGGCTTCGAACTGACCTAATTTCTAGGTTTTAGAAATGTCATTTAATTAATATTTTAATCATTTTCAGATGCTTAAAATATGTATTTGTTTTTACTTTTAAAATGACCACTATTATCCCTTATAGTAGTTTTATTTTAATCTCATAAAGAATGGAGAGAGACAAAATCATGTTTCTCACCTTTTTTCTTTCCCTTCTACCTTCTAAACACACTGATTTTTCATATGTTTTAGAATTAATAGTAGGGTTTTATTTTTCACAAGAGAATATTGCAGTGATTAATTGAGATGAATATGCTCTCGTTTGAAAATATCACATGTTGAGGTTAAGGCATCTTCCCAAATAGTCACATGCATGCACACACCCCTTTGTTTGTAACATTTGTTGCTAACCCAGTTCCAAATATTAGCTGCTTCTGGAACATTTGAATTTTCGTGCTGATTTTGATTGCCACATCATCAGTAGGTATTAGACACCCATGCTGTGCAACTATCCCTTCTGACGAGTTCAAAGTAAATTAGAAGGCTGGGCGTGGTGAATTGTGCTGCTGTAAACATGCATGTGCAAGTATCTTTTCGGTATAATGACTTATTTTACCCTAAGGTGCCCAGCACAATGCCCGGAATAGCATAGGCATTAGATTTCTTGGTTGAAAATTAAGATTAACTCTTTTTTTTTTTTTTTTTTTGAGATCATCTTGCTCTGTCACCCAGGCTGGAGTGCAGTGTGTGATACCTAGGTAGATACGCAGGAGTGGGATTGCTGGATCAAATGGTGGTTCTACTTTTAGTTCTTTAAGGAATCTCCACACTGTTTTCCGTAGTGGCTGTACTAGTTTACACTCCCACTAGCAGTGTCAAAGTGTTCCCTTTTCACTGCATCCACGCCAACATCTATTAATATTTTTTGATTTTTTTTATTACGGCCATTCTTGCAGGAGTAAGGGGGTATCACACTGTGGTTTTGATTTGCATTTCTCTGATAATTAATGATGTCGGGCATTTTTCATATGTTTGTTGGGCATTTGTATATCTTCCTTTGAGAATTGTCTATTCATGCCCTTAGCCTACTTTTTGATGGGATTGTTTGTTTTTTACTTGCTGACTTGTTTGAGTTCCTTGTAAATTCTGGTTATTAGTCCTTTGTCGGATGTATAGATTGTGAATATTTTCTCCCACTCTGTGGGTTGTTTACTCTGCTGATTATTTGTTTTGCTGTGCAGAAGCTTTTTGGTTTAATTAAGTCCCATCAAGATAAATAGATTATATGTTCTGATGAGAACGAGCATACTGGAGTATTCAGTATATGTTTAGTTAAAAAAAAAACTAATACTATAAACAGCAGATTTTTCTAGGTAGTGATAATCTAGTATCTTTTCTCCTTCCCTTTTCTCCCTGAGAATTTTTTCATCCCTGGTCAGAGGGCTTTTTCTTGGTGTTTTATGTTTTGTTTGTTTTTGAGACAGGGTCTTTCTCTGTTGCACAGGCTGGGCTGTGGTGGTGCCATCCTGGCCCACTGCAGCCTTGAATTCCCAGGCTCAAGCCATCCCCCTGCCTCGGCCTCCCAAGTAACTGGGACTACAGGCAGGCACGCACCACCACATCCAGTTAGTTTTTTTTATTTTTTGTAGAGATAGGGGTCTTACTGTGTTGCCCAGATTTGTTTCTTATTATATGTATAGACTCTAAATATGGACCGTGATGTAGGAAACATCTGCCTTTGATGTTCCTTTTTTGATATGACCAAATGATTCCTGTTTGAATTTCCACCCAGCTTCCTGTGTCCTACTTTCTCTTGCCAGGCAGTGTCCCCTGCCAGTCTCATGTCTGTGGCAGCAGCTTATACCAGGTTTTCCCCAAACGTTCATAAGGAAGTGTCCGAAGGGATGTGTCACCCCTTTGCATATATATAGTTTTTGAAACCAGGATGACAGGTTTGAGAAAATTCTTTTTTCTTTTCTTTTTTTTTTTTTTTTTAAGAAATTCTCTTACATCTTTTAAAGTCATTGTTAAGTAGGGTGTAACTGGATGAGTCAGTTGTTTTTCAGAAACTTTTTCTTTACATATGATCTAAAGTATTTTATGGCATGGAATCTGAGCATGTCAAGAGGACTTCTTAAATTGCCTTAATTTTTTAAAATTTGCTGTAATTATTTTTTTAATTTAGGATTTATGTGCAACATCATTCCAACATGTATATGGCCTGAGAAGGAGATTATATTCTAGTACAGGAACTAATATGTAAAAATACCTCTCTGATAAAAGATAAAAAATATATATAAATGTTCTAAGTTTAAGAAAAGCAGAAATTCAAATCATAAGCTCTTTTCTTATCCACAGGCTTCTCACTAGACCATGAGCACCTATAGGCAGGGGCCATGTCCTAGTTAATCTTCTTTCTTTGGTGCCCAGCACAATGCCTGGAATAACATAGGCATTAGGTTTCTTGCTTGAAAATTAAAGTTAACTCTTTTTTCTTTTTTTTTCTTTTCTTTTTTTTTTTTGAGATGGAGTCTCACTCTGTTGCCCAGGCTGGAGTGCAGTGGGGCGATCTGGGCTCACTGCAAGCTCCGCCTGCTGGGTTCACAGCATTCTCCTGCCTCAGCCTCCCGAGTAGCTGGGACTACAGGCACCCGCCACCATGCCCGGCTAATTTTTTTCGTATTTTTAATAGAGACGCGGTTTCACCATGTTAGCCAGAATGGTCTCGATCTCCTGACCTCGTGATCTGCCCACCTCGGCCTCCCAAAGCGCTGGGAATATAGGTGTGAGCCACCACGCCCAACCTTTTTTTTTTTTTTTTTTTTTTAAGATGGTCTTCCTTTGTTGCCCAGGCTGGAGTGCAGTGCCCGATCTTGGCTCACTGCAACCTCTACCTCTCAGGTTCAAGTGCTTCTCATGCCTCAGCCTCCTGGGTAGCTGGGATTACAGGCAGGTGCCACCACACCTGGCTAATTTTTGTATTTTTAGTTTCACCACATTGGCTAGGCTGGTCTCAAACTCCTGACCTGAGGTGATCCACCTGCCTCAGCCTCCCAAAGTGCTGGGATTAAAGGTGTGAGCCTCCATGCCCAGCTGAAAATTAAGGTTAACTCTTAACAGTTAAATGCACATTAATCGTTTGATGAAAAATAAAGAAATCATCAGCTAATAAGACAAAAGTTTAGCCGGGCACGGTGGCTCATGCCTGTGATCCCAGCACTGTGGGAGGCTGAGGTAGGCAGATCACCTGAGGTCCGCAGTTTGAGACCAGCCTGGCCAACATGGTGAAACCCCATCTCTACTAAATTTACAAAAAATTAGCTGGGTGTTGTGGCGGGCGCCTATAATCCCAGCTACTCGGGAGGCTGAGGCAGGAGAATTGAAAAGACAAAAGTTTGAAAAATCAGTCTGTAGGTGTTGTGGATGCTTCAAACTGAAACTACCATATATTTGTCTATATTTTATCTCTATTTTTTTCCTGGCATTTAATAGACACCTCTTTAGACCTATGCTATCCTTTTTATGCCTTTTACCAACAAATAACTCCTAATCATAAGAATTAATCCTACTGGCTGGGGGCGGTGGCTCATGCCTGTAATCCCAGCACTTTGGGAGGCCGTGGTGGGTGGATCACTTGAGGTCAGGAGTATAAGACCAGCCTGGCCAACTGGTGAAACCCCATCTCTACTAAAAATACAAAAAAAGGAGCCAGGCGTGGTGGTGGGCACCTGTAATCCAAGCTACTTGGGAGGCTGAGGCAGGAGAATCGCTAAAACCTAGGAGGCAGTGGTTGCAGTGAGCCGAGATCATGCACTGCACTCAACAGAGCTGAGTGACCAAAAAAAAAAAAAAATTAATCCTACTATACTGTTACACATCTAGAAAAGAGAGGATTAGATTTTAGCCCTTTTTGTCTTTTTAGGTTTTCTGTATAAACTCTTTCTATAGATCACTTAGGTTGACTGTGGAGGAAAGATATAACCCCAGAAAAGTTTTATTCTGGTTATTAATTCCTTGGTTCATTCAATAGGTGTCCATTGAACACAATTATACATCCGACCCACAGTTCTTGATCTTTGTGTGTTCACATTTGAAGGGGTTAGATTCTGTGCTCCTATGTTGCAGTAAATGCCACATTTCTTAGGTGCTGGGTTGACATGCACCATACCTCTTCCCAAACCAAGTTGTATCTGTTCCATGTCATGTAACATAACCCACTCAGACAAGTTCCATCTGATTAAAATCACTGTATGTTACTGTATATTACACATGGTTTGAAATTTAGCAGCATACCAGTGAAGAATTTGTGCTGCTTATTGCTTAGGAACTACCAGAGTCTTAACTTACGAAGAGACAGGTTCTAAAGAAAGTGTATAATGAGAAAACCAAATATGCAAAATTCTGTTAATTGATACTAAAAGTACAGTATTTATTGCCAATTTTAAGTGCCATGTTGAAGTCTACTGTACCATCTCTAAATAAGGTCAACCTGGCTAATTTTCCATTAGAAGTGAGTGCTGTTCTTTAGTGAACACCAAATGCTCATCAAGATGACATTTTGTATTTAAAAAAAAAAAACAACCTATTTTAAACATTAGACCAGACACTTTTGATAAGATGTGCATACAGTGAGATGTAACTGGCAACTGAGTCCAACAAAACAAAACCAGCAAAATTATCCCTGGGGATTTGCTTATTAAGTGGATTATAGGTGGAATAACTACTACTATTTAAATTACAATATTTCTTTCTCTCTGTGAGTAGAATTGAGTTCACATTAGTCCAGTAGTGGGCACATGTTACGTGATACATTCTTTCCCTTGAGAAGCTTGCAGTCTAGTTAGAGAGTCAAGACAGGAATGTGTGATTAAAAAAAAAAAGAATTGGGAAGGACAGGGCAACATATTCTGATTTTTAAACTGGCTATAGTTATAAAGAACATAATTGAAAGTCTTTTCCAAGATCTTTGAACTTTTTTGTGGGATTTCTTTTTTAATAGAGTTAAATATGAAATTAAATATACATAGTTACTTGATCAGCATGCCCATTTCCTGGGAAACATCCTGAGAAGGAGGACCTAAAGGAACAGAGGTCTGTGTTTTCAATGGGGGAAATATAGCGTTCACAAAGGCTTGTAGGTTTGTTTTGTTCTCTTGGTTTTGTTATTGCTTTGGCTTCATAGGAGATTGGGTATATGAGAAGTATATGTTGTGAAACTCACAATGATTGTAAATGGTAAATAATAATTCAGCAGAAACGCAAATCATTTAAATTTATAAGGTAGGGTTATAATAACTACAGGTTAACCGACTGGTGATGGCAGGATAGTACCAAAAATTTCAGCCATATATATTGTGAACAACAGAAATGTTTATATTGGAAAATGGGTAGGAAATTTAACGTATCTTGAGACTCTAATACGTGCCCAGTATTGTGATATATATTTCACAGAGTTTTCTTATTCAGTCTTAGCGACAAGCCAAAAGATAGGCACTAGTATCCTCATATTACAGATAAGGAAACAATTCCAGCAAGTAAGTAAATTGGCCAGCCCACACAAATAAGAAAACACCTCTAGCTGACTACAGATTCTGCACTCTTGCCAGGCGCGGTGCGTCACGCCGGTAATCCCAGCACTTTGGGAGACCGAGGCAGGCGGATCACGAGGTCAGGAGATCGAGACCATCCTGGCTAACATGGTGAAACCCCATCTCTACTAAAAATACAAAAAAATTAGCTGGGTGTGTCACTTGTAGTCCCAGCTGCTGGGGAGGCTGAAGCAGGAGAATGGTGTGAACCCGGGAGGCGGAACTTGAGGTGAGCCGAGATCGTGCCACTGCACTCCAGCCTGGGTGACAGAGCAAGACTTCGTATAAAAAAAAAAAAAAAAAAAAGGGGGCCGGGTGCGGTGGCTCATACCTGTAATCCCAGCACTTTGGGAGGCCAAGGTGGGCAGATCACGAGGTCAGGAGATCGAGACCATCCTGGCTAACGTGATGAAACCCCATCTCTACTAAAAATACAAAAAATTAGCTGGGCGTGATGGCGATTGCCTGTAGTCCCAGCTACTCGGGAGGCTGAGGCAGGAGAATGGTGTGAACCTGGGAGGCGAAGCTTGCAGTGAGCTGAGATCATGCCACTGCACTCCAGCCTAGGTGACAGAGCAAGACTCCATCTCAAAAGAAAAAAAAAAAGAACAGATTCTGTACTCTTCCGACAGTCATGCTGCCCCAGTGGGTATATCATGCTTTCTACTTACATGCCTTGCACAGGGGAACACCTCTTTTTAAGACCATCAGATCTTCCAGACTTATTCACTGTCACGAGAACAGCACAGGAAAGACCCACCCCCATAATTCAATCACCTCCCACCAGGTTCCTCCCATGACACATGGGAATTGTGGAAGTTAAAATTCAAGATGAGATTTGGGTGGGGACACAGCCAAACCATATCATTTCACCCCTGGCCCCTCCCAAATGTCATGTCCTCACATTTTAAAACCAATCATGCCTTCGTAAGAGTCCCCCAAAATCTTAATTCATTTCAGTATTAACTCAAAAGTTCACAGTCCAATGTCTCATCTGAGACAAGGTATGTCCCTTCCGCCTATGAACCTGTAAAATCAAAAGCAAGTTAGTTACTTCCTAGATACAATGGGTGTACAGGCATTGGGTAAATACAGCCATTCCAAATGGGAGAAATTGGCCAAAACAAAGGGGCTACAGGCCCCATGCAAGTCTGAAATCCAGCGGGGCAGGTCAAATCTTTTTTTTTTTTTTTTTTTTTGAGATGGAGTCTCGCTCTGTCACCCGGGCTGGAGTGCAGTGGCGCAATCTCGGCTCACTGCAAGCTCCGCCTCCTGGGTTCACACCATTCTCCTGCCTCAGCCTCCCGAGTAGCTGGGACTACAGGCGCCCGCCACCACGCCCGGCTAATTTTTTGTATTTTTAGTAGAGATGGGGTTTCACCATGTTAGCCAGGATGGTCTCAATCTCCTGACCTCGTGATCCGCCCACCTCGGCCTCCCAAAGTGCTGGGATCACAGGCGTGAGCCACCGCGCCGGCCGGGGCAGGTCAAATCTTAAAGCTCCAAAATGATCTCCTTTGACACCAGGTCTCACATCCAGGTCATGCTGATGCAAGAGGTGGGTTCCCATGGTCTTGGGCAGCTCCACCCCTGTGGCTTTGCAGGGTATAGCCTCCCTCCCAGCTGCTTTCACGGCTGGCATTGAGTGTCTGCGGCTTTTCCAGGAGCACAGTGCAAGCTGTCAGTGGATCTACTGTTCTGGGGTCTGGAGGATGGTGGCCCTATTCTCCCAGATCCACTAGGCAATGCCCCAGTAGGGACTCTGTGTTGGGGCTCCAACCCCACATTTCCCTTCCACACTGCCCTATCAGAGGTTCTCCTTGAGAGCCCCACCCCTGCAGCAAACTTCTGCCTGGACATCCAGGTGTTTCCATAAATCCCCTGAAATCTAGGTGGAGGTTTCTAAACCTCAATTCTTGACTTCTGTGCACTTGCACCCTCAACACCATATGAAAGCTGCCAAGGCTTGGGGCTTCCACCCTCTGAAGCCACGGCCCAAGCTCTATGTTGGCCCCTTTCAGCCACAGCTGGAGTGGCTGGGAGGCAGGGCACCAAGTCCCTAGAGTGCACACAGCAGAGGGGCCCTGAGCCTAACCCATGACACCATTTTTTTCTCCTAGGTCTCAGGGCCTGTGATGGGAGGAGCTGCCATGAAGACCTGTGACATGCCCTGGAGACATTCTCCCCATAGTGTCTTGGAGATTAACATTTGGCCCCTTGTTACTTATGCAAGTGTCTGCAGCCATTTTGAATTTCTCCTCAGAAAATGGGATTTTCTCTTTTATCACATTGTCAGGCTGCAAATTTCCCTAACTTTTATGCTCTGCTTCCCTTATAAAACTGAATGCCTTTAAAAGAACACAAGTCACTTTTTGAATGCTTTGCTGCTTAGAAATTTCCTCTGCCAGAGGCGCTAAATTATCTCTCTCAAGTTCAGAGTTCCATAAATCTCTAGGGCAGATGCAAAATGCCACCAGTCTCTTTGCTAAAACATAACAAGAGTCACCTTTGCTCCAGTTCCCAACAAGTTCCTCATCTCCATTTGAGAACACCCCAGCCTGGTTTTCATTATCCATATCATTATCAGCATTTTGGGCAAAGCCATTCAACAAGTCTCTAGGAAGTTCCAAACTGTCCCACATTTTCCTGTCTTCTTCTGAACCCTCCAAACTGTTCCAACCCCTGCCTGTTACCCAGTTCCAAAGTCGCTTCCACATTTTTGGGTATGTACAGCAGCACCCACTCTGCTGGTACCAATTTACTGTATTAGCCTGTTTTCACACTGCTCATAAAGACATAACTGAGACTGGGCAGTTTACAAAAGAAAGTTTTGTAAACTTTCTTTTTGGACTCACAGTTCCACGTGGCTGGAGAGGCCTCACAATCACAGTAGAAGGTGAAAAGCACATCTCATAAGGTGGCAGACAAGAGAATAGTGTTTGTGCAGGGGAACGCCTCTTTTTAAAACCATCAGATCTCATGAGATTTATTCACTATCATGAGAACTGCACAGGAAAAACCCGCGCCCATAATTCAATCACCTCCAACCAGGTTCATCCCACGACACGGAATTGTGGGAGTTACAATTCAAGATGAGATTTGGGTGGGGACACAGCTAAACCATATCACTGAGTGACTTAAAACAACAGAAACTTGGCTGGGCACAGTGGCTCACGCCTGTAATCCCAGCACTTTGGGAGGCTGAGGTGGGCAGATCACGAGGTCAGGAGATCAAGACCATCCTGGCTAGCACAGTGAAACCCTGTCTCTACTAAAAATACAAAAAATTAGCTGGGCATGGTGGTGGGTGCCTGTAGTCCCAGCTGCTTGGGAGGCTGAGGCAGGAGAATGGCATGAACCTGGGAGGCGGAGCTGGCAGTGAGCCAAGATTGCACCACTGCACTTCACCCTGGGCGACAGAGCAAGACTCTGTCTAAAAATAAAAACAACAACAACAACAAAAAACAAAAACAAAAACAGAAACTTACTGTCTCACAGTCTTGGAAGCTGGAAGTCTGAAATCAAGGTGTCAGCAGGGCTATGCCCCCTCTGAAACTCATAGGTGATTTCTTCCTTGCCTATTAGCTTATGGAGGTTGACCAGCAGTCTTTGGTGTACCTTGGTTTGGCTCTTCAGATGGCCATCTTCTAAGAAACCAGTTATGTTGGATTGGGGCCCATCCAACTCCAGTATGACCTTATCTTAACTAATTACACCTGTAATGGTTCTATTTTCAAGTAAGATCACGTTCTGAAGTCCTACTGGTAAGGACATCAACATTTCTTTTTGAGGGAGGATATGCTTCAACCCGTAACACCTTCCATGTTCCACCCCAATCAATACATCTTCCTTCTCAACAAAGGAAACAAAGGATGTTTTAAATTCATAATATCATCCCTGCCAAATCAGTGGTAGTGAGCAAGGAGATTGTGATGTAGTCACTAAGAGGGCTGTTACCCCTTCCATATTACAGATTGAGTATCCCTAATCCAAAATCCAGAATGCTTCAAAATTTGAAATTTTTTGGGCAGTAACATAATGTTCAAAGGAAATGCTCATTAGATCATTTCAGATTTCAGATTTTTGGATTAGGGATACTTAACTGGTAAGTATATAATGCAAATACTCCAAAATAAAAAGAAATTCTGAATTATTCTGGTCCCAAACATTTTGGATGAGGGACATTCCACCTCTACCTTATACCAATTCTTTTTTCATGTAGCTGTTTTAGAGAAAGCCTTTAAGCACTCTTTAAAAAATCAGCATTACTGTAAACAGTTGTATCTTTATATTACAGTCCTTGCTTTATGGTATCAGAGACCTCCTAGAGCTTAATCTTTCCCCCTGTATAGCACAATGTCTTAGTCAATTTTGTGCTCCTATAATACCACAAAATGGGTAATTTATAATGAACAGAAATTTATTGGCTCATGGGTATGGAGGCTGGGAAATCCAAGATTGAGAGGCTGGTATCTGGAGAGGGTCTTGTTGCCATGTCATCCCATGGTGAAAGGCAGAAGAGCAAAAGAGGAAGCAGGGTGTTGGGTAGGAGGGGAGAAAGGGAGAGAAAGAAGGGGGAGGGAGAGGGGAAAGTCTCACAAGATTATTTTATTTTTAGGTGGTGATGTTTTAAATTCTAATCTTAAGAAGAAATGCTGTTGGTCCTTAGGTCAAATTGACTATATAGATTATGTACTTTGATGTGATATATGAAGACAGGAATTTCAGTGTCAAACACAAAAGAGCCAGAAGGAATAAAGTTCTTTTGAGCGCTGTGTAATGCTGTCTAATTAGGAGTGGTATCCAGATTTTCACTGGAAGATACAGTATGTAAGCAGCTATGAAAGCAATTTTAAGGCAAAATTTTACTTACACTGCAAATATATTTCCCATAAAACAAATTAAAGGCAAGTTTTAAAAATTTCTTTAATTTTTGATTTGTAAAGAGGATAGGCCAGTAAATAATGTTTCAAACTTGTGGCTTAGCACCATATTGAATCCCAGAAATGACTCAGCCTTATGAATGACTCTTTTTAAAAGGATTAATGAATGTATAATAAGTTTTCTTTCTTTTTCTAGCCAAGGACCCTTGTCATCCATTAGAGCGGTAATCAAGAGATGTAAGTTTGTTTTTTCCTTCTCTGTATTTTCCTCTATAATAATTTTAAGTGATAATTTAGATTTCTAGCAGGTGATTGTATTTGATGAATCTACAAAGAACCCAAGAGTAGCTTTTCCTAAGAAGTATTAAAGCATTTCAGACAAACAGCTACTTTTCAGCTTATATTTATTGATAAGCCGGTTTCTCCGAACTGTGTTTTTCTCTTACAGAACAAAGCTGGGTTTTTTTTTCCTTAATCCCAAATGTGATAATATAAAGCTATTTTTTTTTTAATTTGCCTATCTAGTTAGTTTCTGTGATCTAATATAAATTTTATGCAGTGGCCGGGCACGGTGGCTCACGCCTGTAATCTCAGCACTTTGGGAGGCTGAGGCGGGTGGATCACGAGGTCAGAAGATCGAGACCATCCTGGCAAACATGGTGAAACCCTGACTCTACTAAAAATACCAAAAATTAGCCAGGCATGGTGGCGGGCGCCTGTAGTCCCAGCTACTCGGGAGGCTGAGGCAGGAGAATGGCATGAACCCGGGAGGCAGAGGTTGCAGTGAACCAAGATCACGCCACTGCACTCCAGCCTCGCCAACAGAGCGAGATTCCATCTCAAAAAAAAAAAAAAAAAAATTATGTAACCATTTTCTAGAGTTAGAGATATCTAACAGGTTTAAGAAGTACTAAATCCTGGCCAGGCACGGTGGCTCACGCCTGTAATCCCAGCACTTTGTTGGGGGCCAAGGCAGATGGATCACCTGAGGTCAGGAGTTCCAAGACCAGGCCAACCAACATAGTGAAACCCTGTCTCTACTAAAAATACAAAAATTAGCTGGGCGTGGTGGCAGGCATCTGTAATCCCAGCTACTCAGGAGGCTGAGGCAGGAGAATGGCTTGAACCCAGGAGATGGAGGTTGCAGTGAGCCGAGATTGCACCACTGCACTCCAGCCTGGGCAACAAGAGCGAAACTCTGTCTCAAAGAAAAAAGAAGTATTAAATCCTGTTCCTTTTGGTTCATTTGTTTCTACAGGTACTCTTCACAATATATTTTTTCACTGTATAAGTGCCTATAAAGACGGGCTTATACTACCACATCAAGATAGAAGTGCTAAGAGTAGAATTCCTGTCAGAAAGGAACATTTCTATTTTCTGTTCTTATCTCTTGGTTAAAACTTCAAAACTTGCTATTAGTGTGGTATTTTAACACTTCTTTAAATAAAAGGCTCTGGAAAGGTCTCTTTAAAAATAGAACATGGATTGCCTGTGTTAGAAAAGGATAAAGATAGGATTTTAGATGTTCTTTGCATTATTTGAGCTGAGGTTACCACCCTGAGGAGAATGTGCCCTATTTTTAGAAACATAACTTGGTTGTTTTTTTTCTTCCCCCGATACATAGTCTCTCACTGTCAACCAGGCTGGACTGCAGTGGCGCGATCTCAGCTCATTGCCACCTCCATCTCCTAGGCTCAAGCAATTCTCCTGCCTCAGCCTCTTGAGTAGCTGGGATTACAGGCACCCACCACCATGCCCGGCTGATTTTTATATTTTTAGTAGAGATGGGATTTCACCACATTGGTCAGGCTGGTCTCCTGACCTCAAGTGATTTGCCTGCCTTGGCCTCCCAAAGTGCTAGGATTACAGGTGTGAGCCACCGTGCCCAGTCCATAACTTGTAATATTTAGTATGAATTTAGGATATTCACAGGTCGTGAAGAACATGCATTTGAACAATTCCAGTGAAAATTTCACAAGGTGACAATACAGAAAAATATGCCATGTTTCCCCACTCCATTTTTTTTCTTTATTGGTGAACTATAAATATGTGGGAATGCTATGGTATAGGATGAAAAGAATTCTGATATAAAAATGAAAAATTCTTGATAGCCTTTCATGCCTTATAACCCTTGGTTTGGGGGTGGCAGGCGATGGTGGGCAGAGAGATAATTTAAATACAAAATTAGGGTCTAGAACTTAGGCAGGAATTTATTGGCTGGAGATATAACTTAGAGTAATCACTGTTATAAGCAAAATCCTGAAAGTAGCCAAACATGTAGGGAGAAAGTACACAGGATAGGAAAAGACGAGAAGGGATAGAATCTTGGAGACGCTGACGTCTGAGGACAAGCTATGCCTTCAAGGGGCATAAGGCAAAAATGCATGACCCAGTGAACCCAGCCCTGCTGTGAAAGGCCTCCTTTCACTGAGTCATATCTGTGGGCTCCTGCCCTTTGTTCCCTGGCTTCTTACCTTAACTCCCTTGGATTTCAGGACTTTTTGGTTAGGGAATCACAACCTGTGCCTGACTTCCCATGGATCCCCCAAGATGGATCTTGCTCACCTAGAGGCCCCTGTGTTGTGCAAGGCACAGCTAAGACATGGGCAATAAAAGCTGAAAAGGGATGGTCAGAGTTAAAAAAAAAAAAAAAAAAAAAAAGAGGACACAGCTGTGTTTTAGAGGTCAAAGGAGAAGATTTTAAAAGGAACAGGCAAATCACCAATAGCTTTTAATACTATAGCCAGGCCAAGCAAAAGGTGCTGAGAACAGGTTATTGTGTCTGGCACTTAGGAGGTCAACTGAGACCCACGAGAGAGCAGTTTCAGTAAGTATTGGGAAGCCACACTTCAATTTCAACAATGAATAGAATACGTTGAAGTTGGGATGGCTAGGGTAGCCTACTCTTTTATGAAATTTGGTGTTGAACAGGAGAGATACGGGCTGTAGTTTGAGAAGGAGGCAGAGTTAAGGAAAGAGGAGATCTGACCATGCTTAGGATGAGGAAGCATGAAGACATTTGTAGGCAGCAGGTAAGCAGTCAGTGCAGGGATCAGACTGGAGCCATGAAAGAAGAGAAAACAGTGAAACAGTGCCCTAGCAGAGAGAGGAAGGAGGATATGAAACAAAGGGAAAACCCTTGCTTTGAGGTAGCCGGTGTTTTTTGGTTTTTAACTCAGTTGTCTTTTAATTCTTCTGTCAGTCACTTTGTAAACACTAAAGAAATATTCATATTTATTCCTGATGTTTAGGCAAGAAGGCCAAACAGATCCTTTCATGATAACATATAAATACAGAATGAGGAACAATTGTGCCATTCCCTTTTGTTTTCTTCTTTTTGCCTATTCTGTAAGAAAAACCTGTAAATAATTTTTATCTTAGCCAGCCCATTAAAATGTGTGTGTTACTATCCCATACTCAGTCATCTAACCCTGGCAAGCGGAAAGACTTTATTCCATTTTTAAAGTGATATTCCTTAGCTGGTTGTAGTTTAACTTATTTCATAATGATTCTGGTTCCAGTCAAGCCTTGGGGTCCTTTTCTTTGCATGTATTCTTGTGAGTCCTGAGTATTTTTGGTAAAGTGTTTTGATATATCCTAATTGGATACATCTAGAATTTTATGTTCTTCCTTTCATTAACTTTTTAAGAGAAAATTATTTTCTGAAATTCAGACTTAGTTAATATTGTTTACCTACCATAAGTCAGGAACTGTTTCCATGCATTATAAAATAACACTGTGCATGGTAGGTGTTGACCCATTTTACATGTGGTAGTGAAACTGAGTCCCAGAAAGGTTAAGTGGCTTAACAAGGTAGAGCCGAGATACGAACTTTGCTTCCTGACTTCAAGGCCATTGAGCTTTCCACTCCACAGATGTTCTTGTTATCATGTCAAATGCATCTAACTCTCATACCCTGTCCCAAACAAATGTAGTCAGTAAGTTTCTTATGTTATTGTGATTTTCATTGATCTTTCATTCTTAGTTCATTGATCATTCATTCATAGTTCTATGGGAAGGGTATTTATAATTAATAATCCTTCTATGTGTTTATTTCTTCTGACATCATTTAATTGATAATTTTGAATTATTTAGATCAAGACTAGCTAGCATCCCACTCTCCTGGTTCCACACAGAGTTAAGCTGCTTCAAGAAACAAACCACTCCTAGCCTTGCTCCTAAAGGGCTGTTGGACGTGGGGTAATTCATTTAACCCCTCTGTATCTCAGTCTCCTCCTCTGTGAAGTTTGAGTAGGACGATCGCTGAGGGCCTTCCCAGGCTTGTGATCCTGCTGGAATTCAAGAATATTCTTTATTGGTTGTAATACTGCACATCTACATCTCAACTCTAACATGAATATGTTTTGTATTTAGAATTTAACCACTTGAACTCGAAAAGTTTGAAAATAGGCCAGGCATGGTGGCTCACACCTATAATCCCAGCACTTTGGGAGGCCAAGGCG
Organism: Nomascus leucogenys; assembly: GCF_006542625.1. Lineage (NCBI taxonomy): Eukaryota > Metazoa > Chordata > Mammalia > Primates > Hylobatidae > Nomascus > Nomascus leucogenys. Next base: position 71,846,974 of record NC_044387.1, on the reverse strand, counting down.
GGCGGATCACCTGAGGTCAGGAATTCGAGACCAGCCTGGCCAACATGGTGAAACCCCATCTCTACTAAAAATATAAAAATTAACCTGGTGCAGTGGTGGGCACCTGTAATCCCAGCTACTAGGAAGGATGAGGCAGGAGAATTGCTTGAACCTGGAAGGCGGAGGTTCCAGTGAGCCGAGGTCGTGCCACTGCATTCCAGCCCAGGCGACAGAGAGAGACCCCATCTCACACACACAAAAAAAGTTTGAAAATAATTCTGTAAAATGATAGGATAACTCTAACTGAAAATACTGCCTTTATTCTGTGGCATTAGTCCAAAACATACCAGACTGGCAGCTTTTGGCAGAAAGGTAAAATGGGACATGCTTGTCTATATGGGCACTCTGGCAAATTCGATTTTCCTGGCAACTACAGCAAATTTGTTTAATCTGAGAAAGTGAGAATGAGATGTATACGCAGATAGGTGAGAAATTAGCACAAAGAGCATGACACAACACATGAAAATCGGCGGTGAAAACCGAAAGTGTTTGTAGCTATTAATCTTGTTCAGCACTGACAGAAGGTGTCAGTTTTTCCAGAAGGATCAAGAGAGAAAAGAAAAATTTCATAGATGAGTGAATGTGAAAAAAAACAGACAAGGAGAGGGGAAAGCAGTGATTCTTAAAGGATGTGCAGAAGGAGATCTGTAAGTACGACTGCAAGACCCACCCCTCCGTGTTCTGCAGCGGCAGTGCCACTCTGCTGCCAGGGGGCCTGCTGTGAATGACCTCTGGTGTGAACGGGCAGAATCAAGTTAAAATTGCTGATTTGAAACAATGTAGATCGACTACTGAATTACCTTTTAAGTACTATTCATACTTTAAAATCAATGTTTATTGAAGTAGCAAATTGATTTTGCAAAATAGTTTTTAAATTTTTTAAAACTGTTGTTAAAAACTGCAGACAGGCCAGGCATAGTGGCTCATGCCTGTAATCCTAGCACTTTAGGAGGCCAAGGTGGGCGGATCTCTTGAGGTCAGGAAGTCAAGACCAGCCTAGGCAGCATAGCAAAACCCCGTTTCTACAAAAGATACAAAAAGGAGCCAGGTGTGGTCGTGCATGCCTGTAGTCCCAGCTACTCAGGGGGCTGAGGCAGGAAGATTTCTTGAGCCAGGGAAGTCGAGGCTGCAGTGAGCCAGTATTGCACCACTGCACTCCAGCCTGGGTGACAGAGCAAGACCTTGTCTCAAAAAAAAAAAAAAAAACCTACAAGCGGGTTTTTCGACTAGTTATGTGTGTGGATGTCCTGGTCTGCACAGACAAATCTTTGCAGCAATATTTCTTTACTCTGTGAAACTGTGGATCATCAACTTTCCTTTTCCATTTAAGTGTGCATAGCAGAGAAAAACAGTGGTATGGCAAGACAGTCTTGCTCCTGAATTCCTTTTAAAGCTTAGGCAACTAGGTTCACTCTTTCCTCATCCTTTCCTCTTCTATAACCCCTTCTTTTTTTCCCTTAGCACTCATGAATAGTACACAGCAAAAATGCCCCGTGGAAGAGGTATGTTTGTGACGATAACATGAAGTCTTTTAAAAGTGTTATCCCTGCTGATTTCAGCGTTAGTGTTGGTGGTGATGTGATTGTAGCAAACTTGAATGGGCCTCTGACTTAATGAAACCATTCTTACAAATCAGACACACCATGCAGAGCTCTAGCCTCCCTGTCAGCTTGGTTTAGCTCTTGATAAAAATGAAACCAGTTGATGATATGAATATGAGGACATCCTCCAAGTAGAAACCCAGGGATTTTGGTTTCAGATGTTAGAGGTTTGCTTTGCCAACCCAGCAGAGGTTCACCTGTCACGGCTCCAATCCAGCCTAAACTTCATTCCCACCTTCCACTTCCACCCTTGCCTCCCCCAGTTTTGACAGCCTCCTAGTTCAGAGAGAAGCAGAAGTTAATAGGAGGGGGGAAAGATCTATGCTTCCAATCTTTTCAAATAGGAAGAATTGAACAAGTTGAGTATTACAGAGATATGAAAGCAACTCGTTAAAAATAGTTTATATCTGAAAGAAATTTCCTTTGTGCACAGATCTTTACACTATAGTATTTGAAGATTTTTTTCCCCAAAGAGATCTTTAGAATATGTTCCTTGAAAAATAGAGGTAGGCCGGGCGTGGTGGCTCATGCCTGTAATCCCAGCACTTTGGGAGGCCTGGGGTGGGAGGATCACGAGGTCAGGAGATCAAGACCATCCTGGCTAACACAGTGAAACCCCATCTCTACTAAAAATGCAAAAAAAAAAAAAAAAAAAAAATAGCCGGGCGCGGTGGCGGGCGCCCGTACTCCCAGCTACTCGGGAGGCTGAGGCAGGAGAATGGCATGAACACGGGAGGCGGAGCCTGCAGTGAGCCAAGATGGCGCCACTGCACTCCAGCCTGGGCGACAGAGCGAGACTCTGTCTCAAAAAAAAAAAAAAAAGAAAGAAAGAAAGAAAGAAAAATAGAGGTAATAGTCTCTATTACATAAGAATTGAAAAATTGACCCCATATGGGTCGGGCACAGTGGCTCACGCCTGTAAAGCCAGCACTTTGGGAGGCCAAGGCGGGTGGATCACAAGGTCGGGAGATCAAGACCATCTTGGCTAACACGGTGAAACCCCGTATCTACTAAAAATACAAAAATTTAGCCAGGCATGGTGGCGGGTGCCTGTAGTCCCAGCTACACTGGAAGGTGAGGCAAGAGAATGGTGTGAACCCAGGAGGCGGAGCTTGCAGTGAGCGAAGATCACACCACTGCACTCCAGCCTGGGCGACAGAGCGAGACTCTGTCTCAAAAAAAAAAAAGAAAAAAAAATGACCCCATATGTGATATGTTCCAGATTATCTGATTAAAACTTAGTTTACTTTATAAAGTAAAATTTGGGAAAAAATTTAAACTATCAAGCTTAAGGACTTGAGTTTGGGACTTAAGGAAAAAGTCAGTGCTGCATATACAATAATATGTGCTATAAACAAGTTTATAAAAGTGATTTGAACACCTTTAACATTTATTATTATATCTTAGTTTAAGTAATAAAAGGCTAGGCATAGTGGCTCATGCCTGTAATCCCAGCACTTTGGGATGCCCAGGCAGGAGGATCGCTTGAACCCAGGAGTTTGAGACCAGCAGCATGGCAAAGCCTCATCTCTACAAAACATAGAAAAAATTCCTGGGGCATGGTGTCATGTGCCTGTAGTCCCAGCTACTTGGGAGGCTGAGGCAGGAGGATCACTTGAGCCTGGGAACTTGAGGCTGCATTGAGCCCTGAACATCATGCCACTGCTCTCCAGCCTGAGCAACAGAGTAAGACCCTGTCTCAAAATAAATAATAAAACAACTTAAAGGTTATAAAATTTCAGATAAGTTAGACAAAAGATGAAAATTTGACCAGTTTCATTCTACAATAGATTTATAAACAAACATCACAAAAGCATAGTCATATAGATTTGAATAGATATTTAAAATTTTTTCTGCCCATTGTTACTTCATGTCATCATCTTAATGCTCCAACCATGCAATTTATATTTAATAGCTGTCTTCTTTTCTCTGTTCATTCTTCAAACTATTTTCACAACTACAGAATGTTCTTTGGGGAGTTTTTGAAATCTATATATTATGCAATCTCCAATATATAACCATAATTAACTTTATGCCAATAAAATGATTGTTTTGATTTACTTTTTTATTTAAGGATATTAAAATTCATACATTCTATATGATAGCAAGTATAAGCTTTTCCCAATTGTGTACTTTGTAAAAATTTAAACCATTACCGAACATACTACTTTTGTACTATACCAGTTTATTCCTTCTTCAACAGCTTCTCGGACTTCTATTCAGAGTGAACTTCATCGAGATAGAAGGTATGGTTATATTTATAATGGAGGACATATATTAGACTAATAATTGAAATAAAAGTGTGTTATCAGGTAGCAAATTAAATGTTTCGCTTTCATAAGCAATGTATTCTTGTATTCTGCTTCATCAGTATATCTCCTGAATTAACTTATAAGTTTGAAAGATGATTTTGCTTGAGAGAAGGAGTGATACAGGCTTGAAAATGTTCTTTTGAGTAAAAGTATTTACTGAAGTTGATTTTTTAAATGTTTATTAAACAACTGCTGCATGTAAAGCATTGTAACTGCTTCAGAGAAATGCTTTGTACCTCATGCTACTTAGTACATGTTGCCTAACCAAATGGATGGATGACAGGATAGAAAATTGAATGGAAGGATAAAGAAAGGAAAAGAGGAGGTAGGCACGATGAATAAAGGCTGGATGGCTTTTTGGAAAAAGGAAGGGAAAAGAGAAGGGAGGAAAGATAATATTTGGGTAGATAGAAGGAAGGACCAGTGGACAGATGGACAATAGAATGGACGGAAGGATGGATGGACAAATGGCTAAATGGATGGATAGATTTTTTTTTTTACATTACATCATGACATTCAATCAGATAGAGAGGTTTTTATAAGTCATGGTTCCTGCTGTCAAATTTCTTACAGTATAGTATAGAATAATGAAGGACAAGGACTTTAGAGTCAGAACCAAATTCAAATCCTGACCACCACCTTCCTACCATGTGACCTTGGATGACAAGCTGCTTAATCTCTCTAGCTTCTTTATCCCAGCTTTAAAATGGTGCTAATCATACCTACATCACAAGGTTGTCATAAGAATTAATGTACATATGATGCTTAACGTTTATTAACTAATAACTCTTACTATTTAGTTAGACAAAAGCTATAAGCAAAGGTTCTTAGGAAGTGCTGTTCAAATTTAATCAATGATCAGGTTCTACTGTTTCACAATGTAGCATGAGTGTGTGTGTAATGCATAATTTTGAGAATGACAGTGCTTTTTTGTTTTTATTTTCCATAGAGTGCTAGAGAAAGGCAGAGCAGGTATTATCATCCATGTACGTTCCATGAGAAAACTGAGTTTTCCAATCAAAACTGTTGATTGATTTGTTCGGGGTCACATAGTTGGTGTTTGTTAGGAAATCAGGTTTAAGAGAAAATTTAAACATGCTCCAGGCACAGTGCCTTACACCTTTAATCCCAACACTTTGGAAGGATTGCTTGAGGCCAGGAGTTCAAAACCAGCCTGGGCAAGATAGTGAGCCCTCGTCTCTACAAAAAATTTTAAAAATTAGCCAGGCATGGTGGCATGCACCTGTAGTCCCAGCTACTCAGGAAGCTGAGGGGTGGGGAGCTTGAGGCTGCGGTGAGCTATGATTGCGCCACTGCACTCCAGCCTGGGTGACAGAGTGAGGCCCTGTCTCTACAAAATTATTACTTTAAACATGAGATTATAGAATCAGATTAAGAAAAAGATAAAAGGAGCCATGCCTAAATCACTATAGGTCTCCAGTATTGAAGATTAATCATTAAATTGTATACAAACGTGACCACGAACCTAGAGACACATATCAAAGTCTAGAAGTGAACATGTAAACCCAAAACACTTAAACATAGCTGTGAATTGGAACAGAGATGAAGTAAGACAGAAGAGGATATTCTTTTTAAATGGTAATTTTTCATTTCAGAGTATGCACTTTATAATAACAGAAAACCAAGCTGGGCGTGGTGGCTCATGCCTCTAATCCCAGCACTTTGGGAGGCTGAGGTGGTCAGATCGCTTGTGGTCAGGAGTTCAAGACCAGCCTGGCCAATATGGTGAAACCCCATCTCTACTAAAAATACAAAAATTAGCCAGGTATGGTGGCGGACGCCTGTAATCCCAGCTGCTCGGGAGGCTGAGGTACGAGAATCGCTTGAACCTGAGAGGCGGAGGTTGCAGGGAGCCAAGATCGAGATTGCATCACTGCACTCCAGCCTGGGCAACAGAGTGAGACTCTGTCTCAAATAATAATAATAATAATAATAATAATAACAACAGAAAAACAATTCCATTTGACTAGTGGGCTTTTATACCTTACACTATATGTCTGCCCTAAGGCTAGATAGCCCTGGAATGAAGAGATTTTATAGGCCTTACTTAGTTCTTATCCTTATCAACCAAGGCAGAGCCAAGTGTGCCCAGGGTCCAACTCTAACTTTTTGAGGCTGAAGTCATAGAGGATGATTGTCATTTGCTCCCTTGAAGTCTGTCTGGGTGTACTGTCAGAGACAGCCCAGGCCAGACAGATCATTTCTGTGACTGTGTTAGTTCTTATAACTTTTTTGGGTGGTGGTGGTTTTCATGAATCTTTGAACATTTACAGATAGACAATAGCTTGTTACCATCCTGCAAAACCTCACTGAGGCTTCTGTCCACTAGGCGCCCAGAGATCACCATTGTGGCAGCTGAGCCGCTGAGGCCAGCCTCGTGGTTTCCAGGAACCCCACCCCCAGGACTGGGATTTCCTACATCATCTGCAGCAGGCTCTTGGAGGCCTAATGAGCTGGTTCCTGCTGAGGTGAATAAACATTACATTATCTCTTTGCATTTTATTTTTTAAATGAAATTGGAAGATAAGAACAGTGAGACTGTCAACACCTTGGCTATTGCCCTTAGATGTCTAAAATCTTCATTCTTTACTTTTCAGCTCCCACCATCTTATGAACAAGTTATAAAAGAAATCAACCAAGTTCAAGTTAATACTACAAATAATAATAATGCTGCTGCCACTCCAAGGCACACTATTACTTCTGCAACTCAGACTGACTTTTCAGAAGAAATAGACAACGATCTGCCTCAAAGTAATGCAAGTAATTTGTCTTCCCCAATTCTGACCTAGTTCTAGGGAAGTAATCCATAGGCTTCCAGTCTTTAAAATAATTTGCAATTTGTGCATAATTCATTGAGCTCTGCTGCCCAGTCAGTGTGATCACTGTATGCTTGCTTTATTTGGGTATGTGGTGATGATTATAATAGATCATTCTTACAAACTGCGGCCCCAATCTCTTGAGCTTACCCTAGTTTATATCACAAAAACATTATCCGTATAATTCATGGTGGGTATTACTGCTGATTCCCTTTATTCCCTCTGAGAAGGATCCTATATTTAGCAACTTATACTTGACAGGATGCTAAGGGTGGTTGTCCTGTTAGGCTTTTTTAAAGTGTTGCACTGTGGCTCATGCCTTTAATCCCAGCACTTTGGGAGACTAAGGCGGGTGGATTGCTTGAGCACAGGAGTTTGAGACCAGCCTGGGCAACATGGTGAAATCCCATCTCTACAAAAAAATGCAAAAATTCGCTGAGTATGGTAGTGTGTGTCTGTAGTCCCAGCTACTCAGGAAGCTGAAGTGAGAGGATCGCTTGAGCACTGGAGGGTGAGGCTGCAGTGAGCCGTGTTCGAGCCACTGTACACCAGCCAGGGCAACAGAGCAAGACCCTGTCTCAAAAAAAAAATTGTTATATGAAGAGCACTCCTACAGGAAACAGAATAAACATTTCCATTTTTGAATCACTTTTTACTAATTAAAGAAACCAAAATCTCTTGATATTCCATGTATGTAGTTTTAAATCTGTGTACCTTCTATTTTTTTCTTATAAATTGTTAACATTATGGCTTGTTTTTATTTGTTTTGGTTTTGTTTTGGTCTCATCAGCACTACAGGCACCTCTCAAGCCGCTTCAGCCTTTCCCAGCAGTCTCGTCTGGCAATCTTCCAACAAATGTGGCACCTTTAATAGTCTTCGATATTTCTGAAGAACCGAATTGTCCAGAAAACCCCAGTGCTACAAGATGTCCAGTGCCAAAACCAAGATCAAAAAGCAACCTCAGACCAATACCCAGAGATTCTCACATTAAAGAGCAAAGTCAACAGAAAATCAGCCCAGCAGCCGTAGGAGAGGAGTCATCCCCAGGCCGGCCCCAGTCTCTGCTGGACAACGCTAGCACCTCAGACAGTCAGGCAGTGATGAACATTATGAACACAGAACAAAGCCAAAATAGTATTGTTTCCAGAATTAAAGTGTTTGAGGGTCAGACAAATACAGAAACCTCAGGACTGCCCAAGAAACCAGAAATTACTCCACGTTCACTTCCTCCAAAGCCTACTGTTTCCTCAGGGAAACCTTCTGTAGCTCCCAAACCAGCTGCTAACAGAGCTTCTGGAGAGTGGGACTCTGGGACTGAGAACAGACTCAAGGTGACCTCTAAGGAAGGACTCACCCCATACCCTCCCCTGCAAGAAGCAGGAAGCATCCCAGTAACCAAACCTGAATTGCCAAAGAAACCAAACCCTGGCCTTATACGAAGTGTTAATCCTGAGATTCTGGGAAGAGGGCCCCTGGCTGAGAGCTCTGATAGTGGGAAGAAAGTGCCAACTCCTGCCCCGCGGCCTTTGCTGCTGAAGAAATCTGTTTCCTCAGAAAACCCCACCTACCCTTCAGCTCCACTGAAACCTGTCACTGTTCCTCCCCGACTCGGGGGGGCATCACAAGCCAAAGCATACAAGTCACTGGGAGAAGGGCCCCCAGCCAACCCCTCAGTTCCAGTTCTGCAGAGCAAGCCCTTGGTGGACATCGATCTCATCAGCTTTGATGATGATGTTTTGCCCACCCCATCGGGGAACCTGGCTGAAGAATCTGTTGGTTCAGAGATGGTTCTAGGTGAGTGAAAAATCATCAGTGGAGGCGAATCTAAACTCATGATAGGGTATTTTAAATGGCACTTGCTGTTTTAATTTCTAGTACACAAGTTATTGAGGTGTGTATATGCAAGTATGTGCACATGCATGTGTGTGTGTAGAAACAGAGAGGAATGAACAGAGAAATCAAGAAACATGGAGCTAGGTGGGGAATGGAGACAGGGAGGGAAGGGAAAATACGGGATGGGGGTGATGGAGTCAGAAAGTGGGAGACACATGCATCGATTACTATTACATGAGCCAGAAGTAAGCAGACGGGGGCTAGGGGCTAAACTGTAACAGGTTGTGCAGCTGGCTCCCCTTACTCTTGGCAGATAGAAGTTCAGACTTCACATTGAAAGGATCCAGGGAGGTTAGGGAACATGTAGAAGGATGCAGAGGAAGCTTCTCATAGATGGGAAGTCATGCAGTGGCCCCAGAGGGCTCCTCAGATGAAATGGGCCTCAGCTGGCAGTGCTGGGAGAGGGGCCAGCTCCAGGGGAGGACTCGAAAATGTACGGAATGAGGACCCAGCCACATGTTGCAAAATTGTTCCTTTAATCTTCACAGAACATCTTCCCTTGAGAGTGAAAAGTTTTGTAAATAAAATACAACAGATGTAAGTTAGCTGCCAACGTCAGTACAATTAAATATCCCAGAAGGCAGAGAGTGTGTTTTCTTTCCTCTCACTGTTCTGTTGGAGAGTGTGATGGTAAAGCTTATCTTTGATTTGTCAAACTAAGCTGCTGTACTTGTCATTGATAAGATTTCTTTTACTGCTTTTGACTTATTTGGGTGGAATTTGTGAACATAAAAACTTAATAGAATTTTCAAAAGGTTAACTGTCACTGTGTAAATGTTTAACATGCATCAAAATAGTACAGGCTCTGTGATTTCAAAACCACATTCTGCATAGCACAGGTGTGTTTAAAATGAAAACAAACATACACATTATTAAATATTCATCATGCACAGAACATTGTAATTGACACACAACATTTTAGCATATAAACTAAAAGACATCATGGCTTTTGTCCATAAAGGGTGGAAGGAAAAACATTTGAATATATTAAGCTTCTGCAGTGTACCTAATGCTCTACTAAATACTGAGACATACATTATTTTATTTAATACTTGCAACAACCCTCTGTGAGATATCATTGGCCTAAGTTTGCAAATGGAGACAATGAGACTGAGAGAGATCTATGAACCACTTGCCCAGTGTCATAAACAATTGTCCAAGTCAGATTCAAACTTAGTGTTTTTATTCTAAGTCTAGTTTATTTTTCACTGTGTAATGTTGCTACCCAGTATTTTCATGAATCCTTAACCAGGCAACACTTTAAAAACTTTTCAAGTCTTTGATAATACCATTTTCTTATATAAACCTTTTTGGTGTTAACAAGATTCAGAGAAGGACAGGGATAGATAAACCCAGCAGCAGCAAGCTGAAGAAATATTACCTTTTGTAGAACTCGCTAGTTTCTATGGGGATGGCAACTCGACTAATAATTGCTGAGAATTTATTTTGTATCATCTAGCAGATAATTATAGTCATCTTCAAAAAGGAAGGTCAACATTATACTTTCAACATGAATACAGTCTCATGCTTCATACTCAGCCTTTTCCGTTTCTTGATTTCTACCACTTCATTGAACAACATTTAATTATTGGGGTGTCTTTTAGCAAAGTGTGTAATTTGCTTGTGCTATCTGACTTTAACCATTGCTCTTGACTATGGAGTTATACTGAGCTGAATACTATCTTCTTTCTAAACCTGTCTTTCTTCCTATATTTTGCAACTCACTAGTGACACCATCACACACACACCAGCCTTCCCTGGAGAAACCCAGAGATCATCCTTGAGTCTTCTCACCGTGTCACATAGTGGCTAGCTGTTCAGATTTGGAGTCTGCCAGGGTCTACCACATTTGTTACGTGACCTTGGGCAATTTTCTTAACCTCACAGTGCCTCTGTTTCCTCATTTGTAAGACATAATACTACTCCTCACCTAGAGTATTGTAAGGGTTAAATGTGATTATGCAGGAAAGCCCTATGATCATTAAGTAGTAGTTATTATTGTTACTTCTCTGCCTTCACATCTAATTAGTTACCAACTCCTGCTGGTTTTACCTTCCAAATAGTTCTTGACTCTGCCTCTCCTTTTCATCCTTCCCTGTTCTGCCCCACTTTAGGCCTTTACACTCTGATGACTGCAGTGGCCTCCCAAATTGAGCCCACTCAGACAAGCCTATCACAATCCATACTGTGGCTACCCAGGGGGAGTTTCTAGAATGTATACTGGCCCTTGTTGCCTCCCTACTTATGCCCTCCAAAGGCCTTCAGGATCACCTCTGAATGCCTTGAGCTGTGGAGGGATTTTTGTTTGCTTTTTGATTTGGGGCTTTGTGACTTTTTGGTGGTATTTTGATAGCATTGTCATTGTAAATAAAGGTTTATGGTCCTGGGAAACCTTGCCTAATCATCCAGATACCAGGCAGAAACTGGGAGAGGAACACAGGAGAAAGAAGAGAAACTTACAAATAAGTCTTCCTTTCCCTTTCTCTTACCTCAAAAATAAAGAAAATCTAATAAAATAGCATTCATAAAATGAAGTTGCCATATTAATCTCAGGAAATAGAGATCTGAAAATACTGAAGCTATGAAAACATTGTAAAGATTAGAAAAATTATTAAAGGAAAACTCATAAAACAGGCAATTTAATATTGGATTCATTTCTTGGGTAGAATGCCTTCCAGGTTAATGTAATGGAGCCCAGAAGTATTAGCAATTCTTCTTCACACCTTTACAAATCATACCCAGTTGTCAAAAAAAGCAGAATGTTTCTGCCGTCAGCCCCATTACACAGCCCAGAATAATAGTTTAGCAGCCAATTTCTGCTATTAACAGAACTCAAGGGAAAGAAATGACAGAAAAGCAAGCCAGGGATGGTGAAACTAATTGTGATGACAAGCATATTATTAGAGACAGGTAATGGGTGAAAAACTACTTTATCATCAGTGTTTTTCTCAATCCAGTAATGAAGACCATGCGGATATAGGTGTAAAGAGGCCTCTGCTTGTTCACCAGCAGGTGTAGAATAATTGGTGCTGGTGTGAGGGGGTAGAGGGAAGACAGAATAAACATTGCAAATATAAGTAGACAAAAATGCCATCACTGCAAATAAAAGTAGACAAAAATGCCATTTTCTTGTCTTAGATTCAGATAGGAGATTCTTCTTAAGATGCTCCGTGTTGTTTTTTGTTTTTTGTTTTTCTGTAGAAGCAAGAGCAGTCTGTGATAGAATTATGGCAGCAAGTTCTTAACCCTTTCCAGATTACCAAACTCTGAGAATCTGAGGTAGCCTGAGAGTCTTTTCTCTCCCTTGAAAATAGCCATTAATTCAGTGACTGTTTGGAGCTGTGAGGAAAAAAAAAAAAAAAAAGAAAATAGCCATCAGCTCATGTGTACACAATTCAAAGTACAATATCCAGAGCTTAGAGGGCCCATTTTGGGCTCTAGATTAAGGACTTCTACTATAGAATATTGGAAATAAATGTCAATGGACTGCTTAAATAAATTATAGTACATCCATAACAATGGAGTATTGTGTGATAATTAAAAGGGAGGGAGACCTATTATCCCCTACTTTGGACCAACTTCCAAGATATTATTAGGTGAAAAATGCAAGATACAGGATACTTTTTATGTTATTTTAGCTATTGTTTGTGTTAAATGTCAAATGCAATGTACAGTAATGTATGAAAAGGTGGTACAAAGGTTGTCTTTTATGAAGGAACTAGATAGGAGAGAACGGGGAACCTGGTTTTCACTGTATGCATTTTGATCCCTTTTGAATTTCAGACCATGTGGAGGCATTACCTTTAACAATATAGTTAATCAATAATCTTTTTAAAATAGCTGAACATAAGCATAATTAGGCTGAAAGAAACTGGGAGAATGATCTCTTGTCATCTTTGCCACTTCTGAAGAACTGCTTCCCCCACTGACCCTCAGATTCTGATAAGTAGAAATTTTTAAAATAATAAAATAGTGATTTATCTAAATGGTTATATTATTCAAGGTTACAAGAAGCTATTTGTTATGAACTAAATATGTCTAAATTAGATAAATTCAGAATTTTATATCTGCATTATTTCCTTTTAAATTGAACCCAAAAGAAAAAGAGTTTTTATTTTTCTAGTTACTTTATGGAAAATTTTATGGCCATTATTGCCTTGAAAAACCAACAAAAGAAACCAGAAGTTTCCTCTTTTGTTCCCTTATTTTTAAGTGGTTTTGTTCTGGTTTGTTTGGCAGAGGTGTTAGCTTTATCTTGTAACTTTTTCCTTATGATTGAATTTATTTTATTGGATTTGTTTCTGTTAGAAAAGTAAAATATATCTGTAACAAGCCAAACAATTCAGAGATTTTGGATTAAAAAAAAATGCAAACTCCCCACAGTAACCACTGTGAACAAAGTATGCAGCCTTCTGTGCCTTTGGGCATGCCAAACCAAAGCTTACACATATACACATAATGGACTTTTTCCAGAAATTTTTACCATACTATACCTGTTACTCGGCAGAGTGCTTTAAAAAACAATGACATATATCACTTCTCTTCAGGATAATAGGCCTAGTTCTAATTCATTGTCTCCTTATACCTGCCTGATACCTCATAGTATATCATAGCTGGTTCAGTATTTCCCCTGTTGATGGACATCCAGGTTGTTTTGTTTGTTTTTTATTTGGTGGGGCGGGGGGATGTTGTTTTGTTTTGTTCCTTGTTGGGTTTTGCCACTACAAAAAATTCTGCAGTAAATACCCTCATAAGCATGTTCACTTCTGCTGATGCTTTTATATCTGAAGAATAAATTTCTGAAAGTGGGATTACTAGTCAAAGGTTATGATCTTTAAACATTTTAACTAGTACTAATGATCCAGTTTCTTACCTGGTGGTGTCTGGAGTACCCCAATATGAAGTGCCAGCCTTGCTTTATATGTTGCCCACTTATAACTTCTGTTGGAAAAAATAGCCTTCTTATGAAAAGACATAAAAAGTGAACTTATGTTGCTAGAGCGAAACTTGCACACCATCATAAGATAAAAAACAGGCCTCTGGCTCCACCTTCTCATTGAAGTGATGCTGTTTATCCTCCCCACTAATCTGCACTCCTCACATGGATCACAGCCCAGACAACATGCAGACAGAGAGGCAGATGCAGAGCTCACTGACTCAGTGAGCACAGCTGGGGGAGATCATTAAACAGACCACTCCTGCCAAACAGCCTGCGGTGGTGGAACACGAAGACTTCCTTGCCTCACCACATGGAGAAAGAATTTTTTTTTCCGGAGACATGTATAGTAGAATAATTATATGCGATCTGAGTGCCAGTTATTAAAAAACAGCTAACGGTATTAAAAATAAAAAAAACGAGAGAGTGAGTAAGCTAGGACACTTTGAATACTTCATAAATTATACCTATGCTACTTCAATTTAAATCCTTCAGGTTAAAACAAAAAATGATTGGACCCTTTAACACAATAGGTGAGATCTGCCCACACTGTGTGCAGGATTTGGGTAAGGATTTCCTGAGGCCATTCTTCCCACAGCAAGCACATTTTGGATGCCCCCTATGTTCAGCCCCTCAGGGGTGCTGATTGTCCTCTTTTCTCCTTTCCCTGCCCACCCCTACCCCCATCCATGCCCTCACTTGTGAAATGTGAGTGTGTAGGTCTTATACTGGCCCAGGATTTAATTTGATTTGGGAAACAATTTAAGTCATTACATGCTCAAGATTTTCTTCCCCCTTCACACCCATCCAAAAAGCATCATTAACTAAAATTTTAAACTAATAACCAACAGATTATTGATACCAAAAGCAGCTGTTAAAGAAATAGCACTTCAGGCCAGGCACAGTGGCTCACACCTATAATCCCAGCACTTTGAGAGGCCAAGGTGGAAGGATCACTTGAACCCAAGAGGTCAAGACCAGCCTGGACAAAACAGTGAAACCTTGTCTCTAAAAAAAATAAAAATTAGCCAGGCATGGTGGCACATTCCTGTAGTCCCAGATACTCAGGAGGCTGAGGTGGGAGGATTGCTTGAGCCCAGGAGGTGGAGGCTGCAATGAGTCATGATTGCACCACTGCGCTCCAGCCTGGGTGACAGAGTGAGACTGTGTTTCAAAAAAAAAAAAAAGAAAGAAAGAAAGAAATGCTACTTGAAAGATAGGACACCGTGAATGATTATTGGAAGAACTATTCAAATATTTAAAATCCAGTTTTTGGAAAGACAATGTCACCTGCCTCACCTACTGCACTCCTGTTTCCTTCTGCAACCTGCTTCCCTTCTGCCCACACCTGAAGTTCCTCACCTTGTTCTGCTTTTTCATTTTTCAATATACTTCTCACCTTCTAATAAACCTCGAGAATTGCTTATCTGTTACATGTGTTGTTTCTTGTCTCCATCTTCCTGCTGAAATGCAAGCTCCATGAAGGCAGAGTTCTGTGCTTTGTTTACTGCTATATTCCCAGCACCTAAAATAGTGTTTTGTTTTGTTTTGGTTTGGTTTTTTTTAACTAAAAAGTAAACTTTAATGTCGAAAATGCAAACTTGGGGAAGACAGAAAAGATCACGCACAAGGCTGTCACTTCTCACTTGGAAGGTTGCACAGCGGCCGGGCAGAGGCGCGCCTCACTTCCCAGACGGGGCAGCCGGGCAGAGGCACTCCTTACTTCCCAGACGGTGGGGCGGCCTGGCAGAGGTGCTCCTTACTTCCCAGATGGGGCGGCATGGCAGAGGCGCTCCTCACTTCCCAGATGGGGTGGTCGGGCAGAGGCGCTCCTCACTTCCCAGACGGTAGGGCGGCCGGGCAGAGGCGCCCCTCACCTCCCAGACGGGGTGGCCGGTAAGAGGCGCTCCTCACTTCCCAGACGGGGTGGCAGCCGGGAGGAGACGCTCCTCATGTCCCAGACGGGGCGGAAGGACGCTCCTCACGTCCCAGACAGGGCGGAAGCCGTAAAATAGTGTTTAATGCATAGCAGGCACCCAGTCAATATTGAATGAACAAAAGTGCTACAAAGAAATTGATATAAAAGTGCTAAGAAATTGATATAAAACTACAAAGAAATTGATATAAAATGATCCTGGGTTTGTTTTTCAAAATATTTATATAATAATAATACGTGTAATATTTATGGAAAATACATGGACAGATATACCAAATTCTAGACAATAATTAATTTTAGAAAGATGAGATTACAAGAGGTTTTCTTTTTCTATTTTATATAATTCTTAATGTTTCTCACTTTTACAACAAATACTACTGTGAAGTAAAAAAAGTACTATTATACTTATTATATATTTGTTATAATAAAATTAAAGAATTAAGGAATTTGGTTAAATCTAAAAACAGGAGCTTTGTTTTATGGGTGACATAGGTCACAGTGGAAAAAAGTTATATTATTAATATAGTAGTCTTTTTTTTTAAGTTTGATGCCATTCTTTTGATAATCTTGAGTTGGTTTTTTTAACATAAGACTAGCCTCACTCACTGTGAGCTGGTAAGATTCCACAGAGGAGTCATCTATTTTTTTTTTCTTCAGTAGCATAATAATAATTTTAGCTAGCTTGCCATCTGGGACCCTTCCTAAGTGGTAGATAAGAAATTTAAAATAGGATTGTACTTTACCATCATATTTCCCCACCCAGCACTGTTACTGGCATAAATATGTGAGCAAGTGACTGGTGAGAGAGTGATGCCTTTGGCAGGGTATCTGATGATGAGATTGACTGAGAACTGAGTGGAAGAGAAGGTGAAGTATCAGATTGCCAAAAGGGCTTTTATTCTTAGCTCAGCCCTTCACATATCCTGCAAAGAGCTGGTCAGCAGAAGGTACTTATTGAATTACACCTCATAACAGGCAGAATTTGAATGCTGTTCATCACAGGAGCTATGGAGTGCATAGTTTTATAGAGAGTGTCTCCCCACAGGCAAGATACATAGAACAGGTGCAGAATTACAGCATATACTCATTTCGCCTCTTGTTAAATAAAAGCAAAGACAGTCTCATGCGATCCTGTGTGCTGAGTAGAATATCCATTATAGAGCATTTTCTTTTATTTTTGCTAATCTTTTTACTTGTAGATTTCCCATTTAAAAAAAAATGTGTAGTCATTTTTCCAAACCACTAAAAAGGACTCTTATATTAAAGACTGTTTCAGTAAAAAGGTTTACAGCCATGCTTTTGTTTAAAGTATTTCTCCTAAGTATATACTGTCCATTTAAAATATTGGGTTGGTGCATTACTTTCAATGGCAAAAACTGCAATTACTTAATAAATCGGTTAAGATAGAGGAATGCCGAGTCATATATCCTTGCCCCAAAATTAAATATTTGAAGGGATATGTCTTATTTTATTTCTGGGATAGAATGTTTTTCATTTTCATGTTACTGAAGTGTAGTTTTACTAAACTACTAAATCTGAGACTGCTAAGCACCTTCCCTGTGCCAGGCACAGCACTGGTTAGGGTGAGGGTCCTGGGAGTAAATATTCTGGGACAGGCACAGGGGGTGTACAGGGAAAGAGTCTTTCCTCTCTGTGGCATCTGGGAGGCTTTAGGATGTGGGAAAGATGGTCTTGTCATCTCAGTTGCCCCTCATTTTCAGGCAGACACATATAAAATGATTACACTCCCCTGAAAGATCAGCTTCTACATTATTCAAGATCATCCTCAATCTCTCTCATCAGAGAGGAAGAAAAGCCACATGAATTATTTACAGAACACTAAGTTATTTCCTTTTATGAGCTCCAACTTTGTTTTTGTCTCTGCAAACTGAGATTTTGTTTATCCATGAATAGTTTCCCCAGGGGCATGAAAAATATGACTCTTAAATTATGAATGAGGTTTTTTGTTTCAGTCCATGTTAACTAAAACATGCAAAATAAACTATGTTTTTCATTAGATCCCTTTCAGCTCCCTGCAAAAACAAAACCAATAAAAGAACGAGCACTTCAACCAGCACCCACCAGGAAGCCCACTGTAATTCGAATTCCAGCCAAACCAGGAAAATGTAAGCACTTCTTTGCTTTCTTTATTTGCTTCTTCAAGAGCCTGGGAGAAATATATGCTAATTTATCAATGTCTGCTTTTGAAATTATGTATAATCTACCATTCATAGTCAAAGCTATTTAAAAGCAAATTGTTTTTTCACAATTCTTCGAAGAATTAGTTCAGTAAATTTGGATTTCCCTTTCCCTTTCCCTTTCTCTTTCCCCTTCGCTTCCCTTTCCCTTCTCTTCCCTTTCCCCTTTTTTTGGGAGTCTCGCTCTCTCACCCAGGCTGGAGTGCAGTGGCACAATCTCGGCTCACTGCACCCTCTGCCTCCCGGATTCAAGCAATTCTCCTGTCTCAGCCTCCCGAGTAGCTGGGACTACAGGCACATGCCACCACACCTGGCTAATTTTTGTATTTTTAGTAGAGACGGAGTTTCACCACATTGGTCAGGCTGGGGATTTCATTTTTCTTTAATGTTGTCTTTAGACAGAGAATAGAGGGAAACTGAAATTTAGAACAATTGTTATATCCCATGGTACAGATTTGGTGGGAAAGTAATCTAAACTAATAGCAAATAAAGGTGTATATGTCTATCAGTCAGGAGTATATTATTGCAATCAGCATAATCTCAAATATGGCTATGTGTGAATTCTGTGAAGAGCAGTAACCAAAAGCTTTAAATAATAGTTTATAAAAATACTTCTTAAATTGGCCAGGTGCAGTTGTTCACGCCGGTAATCCCAGCACTTTGGGAGGCCAAGGCAGGTGGATCACGAGGTCAAGAGATCAAGACTATCCTGGCCAACATGGTGAAACCCTGTCTCTACTAAAAACACAAAAATTAGCTGGGCGTGGTGCTGCGCGCCTGTAGTCCCAACTACTTGGGAGGCTGAGGCAGGAGAATCACTTGAACCTGGGAGGTGGAGCTTGCAGTGAGCCGAGATCACGCCACTGCACTACAGCCTGGGCGACAGAGCGAGACTCTGTCTCAAAAAAAAAAAAAAAAAATTAGTGTAACATTACATTTTGGTTTACTTCCTTACTTGATTTTTTTCTTTACTTGATTTTTTAATAGTATAACAAATGAAATTCTATAGGAGCTTTAATAAGTACTTCAGAAAGAAATCTGATATTTATTATAATGGGAAAGACACAAGGGCCAGAACTATTTATTTTAGGCACCAGATTATTAAAAAGTGTGATTAAAAGGGTGTTTGTGTATGTGTACACACACACACAGTGGGTTCCAGAGCAGTTCATGGCACTGCTTGGAGTGATCACACAGCTTTCTCTGTGGGCCTCTGATTTCATTTATGCCTGCAATGCCTTTATATCATAGCCCACATGCATTCTTGCCTTTGTCTAACAAGAGATTCTGCCCACTTCATTCCTCCTAAAGCAGAACAAGCATTCCACTCTTTCACCTGTAGCACCCAGGACTGTACTGGAGGCATATCCCCTTTATTTTAGGAGTTTGGTTTTTCTATAAAGCACTACCCAGAAGGATCATCTTGGTTTCAGTTTTTTGATGATTCTGTTACTGATGGCTCTCAGCCAAGTAGCAAGAGAATTGAATTGAGTTGCTATGAAGAATGTGGAGGAGAAAAAAATCAAAGGTATCAAATTCTGGTTCTAGTTTCTTAGGAAGTTACATTTTATTTTTTTAGAGGTAATATTTTAATGTTAGATTTAAAAACCGGTGGTAGGCCAGGCATGGTGGCTCACACCTGTAGTCCCTGCACTTTGGGAAGCTGAGGCAGGCAGATCACTTGAGGTCAGGAGTTCGAGACCAGCCTGGCCAACATAGTGAAACCCCATCTCTATCAAAAATACAAAAAAGTTAGCCAAGCATGGTGGCACACACCTGTAATCCCAGCTACTTGGGAGGCTGAGGCACGAGAATTGCCTGAACCCGGGAGGCAGAGGTTGCAGTGAGCCAAGATCATGCTGCTGCACTCCAACCTGGGCAATAGAGCGAGACTCCATCTCAAAAAAAAAAAAAATAGAAAGAAAGAAAAAACTGGCAGTATATTTCTTTTGACAGTATTGTATAGCCCACAATCAGTAAAATGATAGCTCATTGGGTTGTTTGCCTGTTTGCTATTACTTTGTTAAATGTATTCTGGATTTTAACAAGTATAGTAACATATAATGATAAGAAATATTGCCTGGGTTTTAAGTAATACAACTTTTATAGAAATTAGTAATAAATACAAATTTTTAAATTTATTCATCTGTTGTGTCACTGTCCCCAAGACCACCCCCAGGTTTGATGATTCATTAGGAGGACTCACAGGACTCAACATATAGTTGTATGTATGGCTATTATTTATTATAGCAAAAGTATATGAGGCACAATCAGCAAAGAGAAGGCAAATGTGGTGAAGTCTGGAGGAAACCAGATGCAAGCTTCCAAGAGTCTTCTACTGGTGGAGTCAGAGGACATACGTAACTCCTCCAGCAATGAGTTGTGACGACGAGTGTGAAATGTCAACCAGAGAAGCTCACTACTGATTCAGTGCCCAGGGTTTTTGCTGGGGGCTGGTCATGTAGGCACTTCTAGAAATTTTGGCACATACCAAAATTCCAGATTCCCAGAAGGAAAGCAGATGTTCAGCATAAACCATATATTCTGTTTTATCAGTTTTGAGGATGGCGAGAACTGTCCCAAAGTCCAAGTTCCTATATGCCAGTCAAAGACCAGTCCTGTGGCTGGGTGTGGTGGCTCATGTCTATAATTCCAGCACTTTGGGAGGCACCTGAGGTCAGGAGTTCAAGACCAGCCTGGCCAACATGGTGAAACCCCGTCTCTTCTAAAAATATAAAAATAAGCCGGGCACGGTGGCGTGCGCCTGGCTGATGCAGGAGAATCGCCTAAACCCGGGAGGTGGAGGTTGTATTGAGCTGAGATCACACCATTGCCCTCCAGCTTGGGCAACAAGAGCGAAACTCAAAAAAAAAAAAGGGACCAATCTTGTAAGTAGGACTTTCTAGGGATCAAGTTTCAGGCCTGCTATGTTTACTTTTTCTGCACACTCGTAAACTGCATTAATGAGCTTTGAAATCCTGAAAAGGATATGCTGAGGAGGCAGCTTTAATTATTATCCTGACAAAGCTCCAAGAACTGGTAGAAAATTGAATTCTAGGAGTTCGAGACCAGCCTGGACAACATGGTGAAACCCCATCTCTTCTAAAAATATAAAAATTAGCCGGGCTGCAGCCATAAAAAAGAATTAGTTCATGTCCTTTGCAGGGACGTGGATGAAGCTGGAAGCCATCATTCTCAGCAAACTAACACAGGAACAGAAAACTAAACACTGCATGTTCTCACTCATAAGTGGGAGTTGAACAATGAGAACACGTGGACACAGGGAGGGGAACATCATACACCGGGGCCTGTTGGGGAGTTGGGGGCAAGGGGACGGAGAGCATTAGGACAAATACCTAATGCATGTGGGGCTTAAAATCTGGATGACAGGTTGATAGGTGAAGCAAACCACCATGGCACATGTATACCTATATAACAAACCTGTATGTTCAGCACATGTATCCCAGAACTTAAAGTAAAATTTAAAAAAAAATTATTTAAAAAAATGAATAAATAAAAATAAAGGCTCAATTTAAAAAAAATTTAGCCAGGCATGGTGGCACACACCTGTAATCCCAGCTACTTGGGAGGCTAAGGCAGGAAAATCACTTGAACCCAGGAGGCAGTGGTTGCAGTGAGCTGAGATCATGCCACCACATTCCAGCCTGGGCAACAAAGCGAGACCTCATCTAAAAAAAAAGAGGTGGGAATTGAACAATGAGAACACTTGGACACAGGAGCACACCAACATGGCACATGTATACATACGTAACAAACCTGCACGTTGTGCACATGTACCCTAGAACTTAAAGTATAATAAAATATATATATATATATATATTTATATATGTATAAAAGACAAAAACAAAGTGAGGAGAACTTTTTGCTTTAAATGGCAGGTAATTTATACCCAAAGAGGGTGTTTTAATTCATCATTAAGCTCCTCTTCAAAAATAAAAAAAGTTGAATTCTATACTGCTAAATGTAGAAGAACCGAAATGACAGAATGATTTCTAGAGAGTTATTTCTATTTATATCAAAAATCAGTTCCTCAGAATTTTATTAATATAATAATGCATATATTCTGTGGAGGAAAAAGAATGAAACTTTGGTGTCTGAAGAATTTGGAATGGTCAAGGGAAAAAGGGGATAGCTTCGTGGTGCAAATGTCCTTGATCTTATTTGAACCTGTCAGCTCCTTTCCCCGGGGCCTGTTTCTTCTGACCAGGTTGTCCTTTTCCCAGATGTCTGCAAGGCTCCCTCCCTCACCAATCCTTCAGGTCTTTGCGCAATGCCACTTTTTCTCAGAGACCTTCCCTGACTACATTATTTAAAATTGGAAATCTCCTACCTCCACATGCCACACATACTCACACCAGATACTCCCTGTGCTCCTCCTTCCAGTAAGCTATCTCCTTTCTATTTTCATATACTGGCTTATACTCTTAAATATTTGTCACGACAGTATTATACTCTATATGATTAACTATTTCCTTGTAAGAATAAGGAAACCACAGCACAGAAAATATCTACAAGATGGTGACTGAGTTGGATGTTTTTATTACGTATGTCTTAATTCCCAGAGCAGCCTTTCCTCTCACTAAGAATATTTGCCTCGCCCTAAATCATTGTTTTCCTAGTTGCTGGCCTGGGTATTTTCCTCCCTTTGAGACTGTTGTCCTGTCTGCGGATAAAACAGGAACCTGACAAATCATCTTCTTGTTATAGGTTTTTTACTTGAAATGGAAGTAGAGAGTGTGCATTTGAAAAAAAAAAAGAGAGAGAGAGAGAGAGACAGAATGCTCCTCTGCTCATCTCCTTTTAATGTCTAAACCAAACAGTGTAAAAGGTGGCTTTAGCGCCCTTCAGTATGTTACAGTCATCCACTCGCCAATTGTTTTTGCACACTCATTTTAATTAGCTGTCACTAATTTGGTCATCTTGGTTTTCTTCTTTTTAAAATAAGTTGGGGCTACATTATCACTGATATGGGTGTGGTTTGGATGTAAAGGTATTGTTTGTTTAATGGAGAGCAATTACGTTCATTAGTCAGAAGCTAATGAATTAGAAAACACACTGGGTGGGTGCAGTGGCTTACGCCTGTAATCCCAGCACTTTAGGAGGCTGAGGCGGGCGGATCACAAGGTCAGGAGATCAAGACCATCCTGGCTAACACAGTGAAACCCCGTCTCTACTAAAAATACAAAAAAATTAGCCGGATGTGGTGGCAGGCACCTGTAGTCCCAGCTACTCGGGAGGCTGAGGCAGGAGAATGGTGTGAACCCGGGAGGCGGAGCTTGCAGTGAGCCAAGATCGTGCCACTGCACTCCAGCCTGGGTGACAGAGCGAGACTCCATCTCAAAAAAAAGAAACAGAAAACACATCGAATTCTTTTTGGATGAGGGAGTGTTGGATACACCACCTATTAAGAAGCAGCATGCCTTATCAAAATGAACATGGACTTTTAGGTTCAAAACAATGGATCTGACAATTACTAGCAGTAAGACCTTGGGTAGTGCATTTATTTCCTTCTTAGCTTCAGTTTCTTCATCTGTAAAACAGGTAGGATATTATCTAGTGTAGCACTGTGCAATAGAACTTTCTGCAAAGATAGAAATGTTCTTTAACTGTGCTGGTAGCCACTAGTCACAGTGGCTAGTATTTGAAACGTGGCTAGTGCAACTGAGGAACTGAAATTTTAATTTAATTTAATTTAATTAGTTAAGATTTAAGACTAAATCATCAGATGTAGCTACTAGCTAGTGGACTGGACAAATCTAATATATAGATCTTGGTTGGAGAAATGTATGTAAATATAAAGCCTAACTTAATTCGTGGCACATAAAAGGTTCTCAACAATGCTGGCTGCTGTTGTAATTGTTGAGTATTATTTTCACTTTCTATAAAACATATAGTAAAATTAACTGATGTTGACTGACACATCAATTTTCTGTAGTTTGCTGGGAGCTCTTTCTCATTTGCTTAACTATTTGTGTGTATCTTTTATGATAGCCATTTTTCTAATAAACTAAGCAGCAATCATTTCATTCTTTGGAATCCCAAAAACTAGAAATTATTGATGAATTGCTGCTACTTTTTCCAGGTTTACATGAGGATCCACAAAGCCCACCTCCTCTCCCTGCTGAAAAACCTATTGGAAACACTTTCAGTACAGTATCTGGAAAGCTCAGTAATGTTGACAGAACTAGAAACTTGGTAAGTGGTCATTATAGATTGTATTAGATTGAAGATGTAGATATGCATTAATTTTGAATAGTCAGCTGATATCTAAATTATTTTATTACCAGTCAGATTAAAAATAAGAACCCTCTATTAGAGACCAGTTTCTAAGCCCCATGTACTTATATAATAAAGTGTTCAAAATGTTAAAAGTCCCTGTAGAGAGATTAGGCCAATTCATTGCACTTCACTGTAAAATAATTTGTATACCAACTTAATGGCATTGTCTTTTAAATGAAACTAATAATGAGAAGGTTATTAAAATGTCTAAAAACCTTTAATATTCAGGGAAATAACTTTATTCAAGTTGTCGATTTTTATTTAAAATACCCAATTAGTGACCAAAATTTTAAGATAATTAACATAAGAATTTTTAAATCTGAAATTTAAGAAAAATGTATTTTTTTAATTTAAAAAATAGTGTTTTACTGTGCACTTGTTAAGATGGGGGTCAAAGAGATTTTTTGAAGTACATATATATATTTTTCATTTCAACTTCAATATCCTCATACTTTTTTTTTTTTTTTGGTCTTCCAACTTTTGTGGTTTCTTGGGGAAACAGACATGCAACAAGTAATTAGAGAAGTGGTTTAAGAAAAAGAATAAAAGTGGCTGGACGCGATGGCTCACACCCGTAATCCCAGCACTTTGGGAGGCCAAGGCGGGTGGATCACCTGAGGTCAGGAGTTTGAGATCAGCCTGGTTAACATGGTGAAACCTCGTTTCTACTAAAAATATAAAAATTAGCCGGATGTGGTGTCGTGTGCCTGTAATCCCAGCTACTCGGGAGGCTGAAGCAGGAGAATCGTTTGAACCTGGGAGGCAGAGGTTGCAGTGAGCCAAGATGACGCCACTGCACTCCAGCCTGGGGCAACAGAGTGAGACTCTGTCTCAAAAAATAAAGAAAGAAAGAAAGAAAGAAAGAAAGAAAGAAAGAAAGAAAGAAAGAAAGAAAGAAAGAAAGAATAAAGGCTTTCAGAGGACTTTATGGGAAGCCCATGACAAAGCTCCTGATTATTTCCTCTGTTTTAAATTTAAATATAATTGTACATATTCCTGGGGTACCTAGTGATGTTTCAGTACATATAGTATATAGAGATCAGATCAGGGTAGTAAGCATATCTGTCATCTCAAACATTTTTCACACTTCTGTTTGGAATGTTCAATATCTTCCTTCCAGCTATTTGAAGCTATATATTATTGTTAACTATAGGCATCCTGCAGTGGTATAGAACACTAGAATTTATTCCTCCTGCCTAGCTGTAATTTTGTATTCTTTAACAAAGCTCCCTATCTCTCCCTTCTTTCTACCCTTCCCAGCCTCTAGTATCCTCCGTTCTATTTTTTATTTCTATGAGATCAACTTATTTTTAGCTTCCATATATGAATGAGAAGATGCAGTGTTTAACTTTCTGTTCCTGGCTTATTTCACTTAACATAATATCCTCCAGTTCCATTTATGTTGCCACAAATGAGAGGATTCCATTCTTTTTTATGGCTGTATAGTATTCCATGGTGTATACATGCCACATTTTCTTTATCCATTTATCTGTTGTTGGACACCTAGGTTGGTTCCGTATCTTGGCTATTGTGAGTAGTGCTGCAGTAAACATGGATGTGCAGATGTCTCTTCAATGTAATTTCCTTTCCTTTGAATAAATTCCCAGTAGTGGGCTTGCTGGATCATATGGTAGTTCTATTTGTAGTTTTTTGAGGAGCTTCCGTGCTGTTCTCTACAGTGATTGTACTAGGTTACATCCCCACTAACAGTGTATGAGAGTTCACCCTTCTCTGCATTCTTGCCAGCATTTGTTTTTTTTTTTTTATCTTTTAGATAATAGCCATCCCAACTGGGGTGAGATGATACCTCATTGCCGTTTTGATGTGAACTTCCCTGATGATTTGTGAGGTTGAGCATTTTTTAATGTATTTGTTGGCCATTTGTGTGTCTTCTTTTGAGAAATACCCAGATAATTTGCCGTTTTTTGTTTTTTGGTTTTTTTTCTTTTTTTTGAGATAGGGTCTTACTCTGTCTCCTGGGCTGGAGTGCAGTTGTGTGATCACAGCTCACTGCAGCCTTGACCTCCTGGGCTCAGGTGATCCTCCCACCTCAGCCTTCTGAGTAGCTGGAACTATAGGTTCATGCCACCACACTTAGCTAATTTTTTGTATTTTTTGTAGAGACAGATTTTGCCACATTGCCCAGGCTGTTCTTGAACTCCTTGATTCAAGCAGTCGTCTGGCCTCTACCTCCCAAAGTTTATTTGCCCATTTAAAAATCAGATTGTTTGGGTTTTTTGCTGTTATGATGTTTGAGTTTCTTTTGTATTCTGGATGCTAATCCCCTATCAGATGAGTAGTTTGCAAATATTTCCTGCCGTTCTGTAAGTTGTCTTTTCACTCTGTTGTTTCCTTTACTGTGCAAAAGATTTGTGGTTGATATAAGCCCATTTGTTTATTTTTACTTTTGTTGCCTGTGCTTTTGAGGTCTTATTCATAAAATCTTTTTTAAGACCAATGTCCTGAGGTGTTTTCCCTGCTTTCTTCTAGTAGTTTTATTGTTTCAGGTCTTAGATTTAGGTCTTCGAGTTGAGTCTTATAAAGAGTGAGTGAGAGGGTTTAGTTTCATTCGTCTGCATATGGATATCTAGTTTTTCTCCAGCGCCATCTATTGAAGAGACTATGCTTTCCCCAGTGACTGTTCTTGGCACTTTTGTCAAAAACCAGTTGGCTGTAGATATGTGGATTAATTTTTGGATTCTCTATTCTGTTCCATTGGCCCGTGTGTCTGTTACTATGCTAGGTCCATGCTGTTTTTGCTACTACATCTTTGTGTAGTGTATTTTAAAGTTGGTAGGTGATGCCTCCACCTTTGTTCTTTTGGCTCAGGATTGTTTTGACTATTCAGGGCCTTTTGTGGTTCCGTACAAGTTTTAGGATTTTTTTTCCTATGTTTGTAAAGAATGTCATTTGTATTTTAATAGGGATTGCATTGAATCTGTAGATTTCTTTGGGTAATATTCTCATTTTAAGAATATTAATTCTTCTAATCCATGAATATAGAATGTCTGTTTGTTTGTATACTTTGTATCTTCTTCCATTTTTCCATTGGTGTTTTGTAGTTTTCCTTGTAGAGGTCTTTCACTTCCTTAGTTAAATTTATTACAAGGTATTTCTTTTTGTAGCTGTTGTAAATGGGATTGCCTTCTCAATTTCTTTTTTTAGCTAGTTCTGTTTCATGTATAGAAATGTTACTGATTTTTGTATATTAATTTTGTATCCTGCAACTTTACTGAATTCATTTATCAATTCTAAGAGGGTTTTTTTGGTAGAGTCTTTAGGTTTTTCTAGATATGAGATCACACTCTTTTTTTGAGACGGAGTCTCACTCTGTCGCCCAGGTTGGAGTGCAGTGGCACGATTTCGGCTCACTGCAACCTCTACCTCCTGCATTCAAGCAGTTCTCCTGCCTCAGCCTCCCAAGTAGCTGAGACTACAGGTGCGCACCACCATGTCCAGCTAATTTTTTTTGTATTTTCAGTAGAGACGGGGTTTTATCATGTTGGCCAGGCTGGTCTTGAACTCCTGACCTCAAGTGGTCCATCCGCCTTGGCCTCTCAGAGTGCCAGGATTACAGGTATGAGCAACCACGCCAGACCACAATCATTTTTTTTAAATGTCCATATGGCATATGATCTTTAAGGCTTGTTTTAAGAGAAATTAACTTTTAAAGTCTTTGAACCAAATTTGCAGTTCAAATTTCATCATGGTTTTACATTGTGCAGTAACTATGCTTATTATACAGGCAAGCCCACCTAATCATCTGGCGAAGAAAAATTTCTTTGAAGGAGACATTAAATTAAATTAGCCAATATCAAGTTAATGAGATTTTCCTGAAGAATGAATTAAAATTTAGTGATCACTTGTGATTTTCAAAGTAGCTGGTAATAAACTTTTATTAAATCTGGGCCAAGAAAGCCCAAAAGAGGATAGTAGGGTTCCTACCATACTAATGTTAAATAGGAAAATCCCAAATTCCCTTGGAGGAAAAGTTGCTTGAGAAGGTTACTGGCTTCTACTCTGAAATGGTTATAAAAAGGAGTGAGAGGGTGATGAGTAAGTAAAACATCATTCGTTAATGTCCATTATACGTAATGTCCATCATATGTAATGGACTTTGTAAACTATAAAGCTCTATTGAAATAGTATTGGGGTGCACAGTGGCTCACACCTGTAATCCCAGCACTTTGGGAGGCCAAGGCGGGCAGATCACTTGAGATCAGGAGTTTGAGATCAGTCTGGCCAACATGGTGAAACCTCATCTCTACTAAAAATACAAAAATTAGCCGGGCATGGTGATGCACGCCTGTAATCCCATCTACTTGGGAGGCTGAGGCAGGAGAATCGCTTGAACTCAGGAAGTGGAGGTTGCAGTGAGCCGAGATTGCACCACTGCACTCTAGCCTGGGCAACAGAGCAAGACTCGTCTCCAGAAAAAAAAAGAAATAGTTAGTATTATACAAAAATGAGCCAGGTATGGTGGCACACACCTGTAGTCCCAGCTACTCAGGAGGCTGAGGCACGAGAATTGCTTGAACCCGGGAGGCAGAGGTTGCAGTGAGCTGAGATCGCGCCACTGCACTCCAGCTTGGGCAACAGAGCAAGGCTCTGTCTCAAAAAAAAAAAAAGAAAAGAGGCCGGGTGCGGTGGCTCACACCTGTAATCCCAGCACTTTGGGAGGCCAAGGCAGGTGGATCACTTGAGGTGAGGAGTTCAAGACCAGCCTAGCCAACAAGGTGAAACCCCATCTCTACTAAAAATACAAAAAATTAGCTGGGTGTGGTGGTGCATGCCTGTAATCCCAGCTACTCGGGAGGCTGAGGCAAGAGAATCACTTGAACCTGGGAAGCAGAGGTTGTGGTGAGCCGAGATCACGCCATTGCACTCCAGCCTGGGCAACAAGAATGAAACTCCATCTCAAAAAAAAAAAAAGAAAAGAAAATTAGCCAGGTGTGGTGTTATGCGCCTGTAATCCCAGCTACTTGGGAGGCTGAGGCAGGAGAATTGCATGAACCCAGGAGGAGGAGGTTGCAGTGAGCTGAGATCGTGCCACCGCACTCCAGCCTGTGCAACAGAGTGAGACTCCATCTCAGAAAAAAAAAAAAAAAGAAAAGAAATAGTTAGTATTATTATGTTTAGTGCTAAGCAGTCCAGAAGCAACTTCCACATTTTAGAAAAACAAAAAAAAAGGAAATTATAGTAAATTAAACCATCTGGAGAGATAACCATATTCATAATTGTGTTTGTACCTCACATGACAACATGAGGAAAATCCTGTCCTGCACTGTTTATAAAGGGAGTCGGAACATTCAGTACTGTACTATAATAAATGCATACCATAATAAACACACTGAGTCTGAAGGAAGAAGAGATGAAGAATCAGACTACAAGTTAAATGATTTGCCTGAAGTCACACATATAGATTTCTGGGACCTGAAAGTCGATCTGTGCCTAAGAAATCCCTTTTTTTTTTTTTTTTTTTTTTTTTTTTTGAGAATTACAATTACTGAATGAATTTTGGAACAGAGGCCGTAAAGACTTAAAGGTGTGGGCCAGACACGGTGGCTCACGCCTGTATTCCCAGCACTTTGGGAGGCTGAGACAGGTGGATCACCTGAGGTCAGGAGTTCAAGACCAGCCTGACCAACATGGTGAAACCCCATCTCTGCTAAAAATACAAAATTAGCCAGGCGTGGTGGAGCATGCCTGTAATCCTAGCTACTTGGGAGGCTGATGCAGGAGAATCGCTTGAACCCAGAGGTGGAGGTTGCAGTGAGCTGAGATTGCACCACTGTACTCCAGCCTGGGCAACAAAGCGAGACCCTGTCTCTAAAAAATAAAAAAAGAAGTGGTGCTAATTCTTGGAGAAAAATGATAAGAAACATATGGAGGCCACTGTAATTCCAGTAGACAAGAGTGTGGTCTTGGGAGAAATACCTGTTTTTTAAAAAAATATATAGCAGCCGGGTGTGATGGCTCATGCCTGTAATCCTAGTACTTTGGGAGGCCGAGGTGGATGGATCATGAGGTCAGGAGTTTGAGACCAGCCTGACCAAAATGGTGAAACCCCATCTCTACTAAAAATACAAAAATTAGCCGGGTGTGGTGGCACGTGCCTGTAATCCCAGCTACTCAAGAGGCTGAGGCAAGAGAATTGCTTGAACCCGGGAGGCGGAGGTTGCAGTGAGCCAAGATCCTGCCACTACACTCTAGCTTGGGTGACAGAGCAAGACTACATCTCAAATATATACATATATATATATATGTAGCAAAAGGCTAGGCACAGTGGCTCACCTCTGTAATCCCAGCACTTTGGGAGTCCCAGGCAGGTGGATCAATTGAGGTCAGGAGTTCCAGAACAGTGTGGCCAACATGGTGAAACTCCATCTCTACTAAAAATACAAAAATTAGCCGGGCATGGTGGTGCATGCCTGTAATCCCAGCTACTCGGGAGGCTGAGGTGGGAGAATTGCTTGGACCCGGGAGGCGGAGGTTCAGTGAGCTGAGATCATGCCACTGCACTCCAGCCTGGGCAACAGTGAGACTCCATCTCAGAAAAAAAAAGAGAGAGAGAGAGAGAAAAAAAAAATAGCAAAAAACTGGGGAATTATTTTTAAATTGGAATATTATTCCAGTGCAGATGAACAAAAAGATGGAATCTGCAGAGACGATACAAACAGGAAAACCAACTTCACCAGAAACTAAAATGCTTGTCCAAAGACATTAAAAGCCAGAGTTCAGGGATATCAGAGCTAGAGAAAAACTGCCAAAAAGCAAATGCAGAGAGCCTTGAGATTGTGTGGAATACCCACGAGGAGGAAGTCCCTAATCAGTTATCTTGCAAAGACTCAGCAGAACCTGGGCATAAACCCAGACTTGAGCAAGCACTGAGACAATGGCTACTGCAAGAACTGTCTCCTTCTCTCAATATTTGGAGTGTGTCAGATACAGCAGTGCCTTTCCGAATGTGCCTAACATCCCTAAAGAATTTGAATGTGCTACTCTTTTTTTCTGATTTAAAATTTTCTTACTGTTGCAAATTAAGAAATTAAAAAGATGTTTAAGATTTCCCATAAAAATACCACCACCCAGGAAAAACTATAGCTAATATTTGGTACAAAATTAGGGTCATATGCTGCGCATTTATTACAGTACATCATCTGCATCTTTCCATGTCAAATTTATATATTTACTTTTTAAATTTTCTTTATCAAGGTATCTAACAATTATAGTTTTAAGAAAAGCAATTAAAATTTCTTCCTATCTGCTAGAGTTTGTTTTAATTTTAAAGGTAGCCAAAGAAATAAACGCATTTTTCAAGCACCATGCAATATTTGCCAGGAAAAATATAGGCAGCAGTGTAATTATAAGGCATGGATTATGTTCTGGAATACTGCAGGGTTTATGAGCTGGTTACTTGCTTCACTACATTAACTGAACTCGTTAGTGAAACCAAGTTTTAAGGGCAAGCTTAATTTGTTTTTTGAAATGGGATTTTATAACATTGAAACATGTTTAAATGATCACAGTTATTGGCAATTAATCATTTGGTATTTAAGGAAAAGGTTATAAATATTCGGTATAATTTAAAAATCATTAAAGTGAGTTTTGGCTCATTTATAAGAAGGAGAAAAACAGTCTGAAGTAGCCCAAAGATTCCCAAGCTTTAATTAAACATCCTTTACAAAAAAAAAAAGCAGTGTAATTTAAAGGGTCATCATTTTTTTTCTTATGACGTTTTGGGGAAATATTATTTCCTGAGTGTGTTGGGGACTTAGAAAGTAGGAAAAGTGGAAAAAAACAAAAAAACACAGAATTAGAAGAATTTAGTGAGGGACTGGGTGTGGTGGCTCACGCCTGTAATCCCAGCACTTTGGGGGGCCAAGGCGGGTGGATCACTTGAGGTCAGGAGTTTGAGACCATCCTGGCCAACATGGTGAAACGTCATCTCTACTAAAAATACGAAAATTAGCCAGGTGGGGTGGCACACGCCTGTAGTCTCAGCCACTCAGGAAACTGAGGCAGGAGAATCACTTGAACCTGGGAGGCAGAGGTTGCATTGACCTGAGATTGCATCATCGCACTCCAGCCTGGGGGACAGAGCAAGACTCTGTCTCCAAAAAAAAAAAAAATTTGTGAGGGCTTTTTCCCCCTCCCAAAAAACAGAAATTTTGGCTTTGAGATCCTTTGGCTTCCCACTCAACAGAAGATCTGTAAATATTCTCCACGTATTACCTTCATTTCCCAACCCTTGGGCTATAACATGTTCAGAAAACCCGTTTAAATGGAACAGTTTGACCCTTCCCCTACAGAAATCTTCCTATTAATCTCCACACTTCCAGTTTCTCTCATCTACCATTAGGATAAAACATTCCAACTGTGCCTGTCTTTTATTTTTCACATTATTCTCCTTTACTCTTTTCCTCTTTTCTATAAAACTCTTTTTAGCCCATCCAGCCCCTTTGCTGGAGTGGTACAAGCACACTGCTTTCTTGGACCTTAACTATTTCTCCTTACATACCTTCCTCTCAGACCATCCTGCAAGCTGCTTTTACGTTCCCACCTCCTTCTAGTTCAAAACCCACTGCAAATTGTTGAAACCAAACAGTGATGAGATAAGATCTGCCTATTCAAAGCAAAACCAACTAATAACCATCCCACTTACTATGTGTTTAAACTTAGGAGCAGTATGTTTCTTATGTGTGATCATGGAATGAATAAAGAACATATATATATATATATGTATGTATTTTTTTTTTTGAGACGGAGTCTCGCTCTGTTGCCCAGGCTGGAGTGCAGTGGCACGATCTCGGCTCACTGCAACCTCTGCCTCCTGGGTTCACGCCATTCTCCTGCCTCAGCCTCCCAAGTAGCTGGGACTACAAGTGCCCACCACCATGCCCAGCTAATTTTTTGTATTTTTAGTAGAGATGGGGTTTCACCGTGTTAGCCAGGATGGTCTCAATCTCCTGACCTCATGATCCACCCACCTCGGCCTCCCAAAGTGCTGGGATTACAGGCGTGAGCTACCGCACCTGGCCAAGAACATACATTTTTAAATTCTCTTCAGGGCCTGCTTAAATTTTCCCTTAATATCTCATGAATCTACTGAGTGCATGACCATGCAGTACAATTGCTCAGGCTGTGGTCCGCAACAGGAGACTGGTTTCTTCCTGTCAGTGTTTTCACTTGTATTAGGACATGAATAATTTAGGCAGAAATAAGTTAATAATGTTCAAGGCTGAAAACTCTTTTAAGCTACTTTCTATAATTCAACTGCATTTCTACTTGTAGATCCAGCCAAAAGGTTGTCCAGAATTTCTCTTGACAAGTTCTTGTTTCAGATTAACCTTAACTAAAAAGCATTCTCTGCTACTTGCAGGAATCCAACCACCCAGGTCAAACAGGAGGTTTTGTGCGAGGACCCCCAAGGTTGCCACCGAGGTAAGTAAATGTGGGAAAAGTTAGAGAAAAATTAATGACTCAGAGACCCAACTCTCTTTTTTATCACCAAGATTGAGTGTTGTTGGCCTTGGATCTTTTTTTAGAGATAAAATAATCTCACCAATTCACCCAGGCCCCTAATCCACAGTCTGCTTCTAATGGTAGGTTGTGGGAATCTCTGCTCCCTTTTTAACACAGTTCAACTCATAGAGCATTTATTTCCTCAAATAAATGAACAAGACTCATTTCTGAACTTAAAACAGCTCCACTTCTAGAATATACGTATACATGCACACAGATACCCTCCTGGTTAATAGACTGGTTTTTGGCATTTCCAAAGGAGACTGGCTTTGTGAGCTCAGAGGTGACTGCCTTCTGAGTTCCAGAGCTATTCAAATAAAGGGCTGTAATGCTATCAGAAGACATTATTACTATGTTGAAATTTATTTATTTGTTTATTTTTTTGAGACGGAGTCTCGCTCTGTCACCCAGGCTGGAGTACAGTGGCGCGATCTCAGCTCACTGCAACCTCCGCCTCCCAGGTTCAAGCGATTCTCCTGCCTCAGCCTCCCAAGTAGCTGGGACTACAGGCATGAGCCACCATGCCCAGCTAATTTTTGTATTTTTAGTAGAGATGGGGTTTCACCATGTTGGCCAGGATGTTCTCGATCTCTTGACCTCATAATCTGTCCACCTGGGCCTCCCAAAGTGCTGGGATTACAGGCATGAGCCACCACGCCCAGCCAAAAATTATTTCTATCATAGGGATTAAGGAAAGGCTTTTTCAAAGTAATAGTTGTCCTATCCTTTCAGAACTAGCTTTCCTTATATTAATCTAAATTAGAATTTTAATAGTAACACCTATAACATGAATATTAGGGGATTTTGATGTTCCTTTTCTAATCATGTACAAGACCCCAGCACACATACATTGTATCTTATTATAAGCTTTTCATCTCAGACTTTGGTAGAAAGTGCTTAGTTTCCAGAAATAGTCATGATGTGTTTAAGAGCAAATGGGACCTTAGAGAGCTCATGATAGTAAATGCTTGTTTGTCTTGAACTAATGAATCTCTAGCACAAGATGTGAGGAAGCTGGAACATCATGGCATTTCCTCTAATAATGTAATGTTTAATGCAGCAGTCGTTTGCTCAAAAATAGCATACCCTGCATGTTTCAGTAAATTGTATTCCACTAGCAGAAAGCTCTGTGTGTGTGTGTGTGTGTGTGTAAGACAGGACAGAACAGAATTTAATACTGATCAAAACACTGACTCGTGGCTACTACATTGACTTTCAGACCTGTGAATGGAAAAACCATCCCAACTCAACAGCCTGCAACCAAGGTGCCCCCTGAGAGACCACCTCCTCCAAAGCTTTCTGCAACCAGAAGATCTAATAAGAAACTGCCTTTTAATCGATCCTCTTCTGACATGGATCTTCAGAAAAAACAAAGTAACTTGGCAACTGGACTCTCAAAAGCCAAGAGTCAAGTTTTTAAAAATCAAGATCCGGTGCTACCCCCTCGCCCCAAACCAGGACACCCTCTCTACAGTAAATACATGGTAAATTTAGCTTTTAAAAATGTTTGTGGTCAAGAGGTGTGCCCTAACGTATATATAAGATTCATTATTCCTTAGAAAAAGATGATGGAACAAATGTAGAATTGTCCCTTGACACCAAGAGTGCTTTAGATGAGTAGGCCATAATAAATTCTAGGTCTTGGTTGGGCACAGTGGCTCACACCTATAATCCGAGCACTTTGGGAAGCTGAGGCTGGTGGATCAGCTTGAGGCCAAAAGTTTAAGACCAGCTGGCCAATGTGGTGAAACTCTGTCTCTACTAAAATTACAAAAAATTACCCAGGCGTGATGGCACAATCCTGTAATCCTAGCTACTGAGGAGGCTGAGGCATGAGAATTGCTTGAGCCTGGGAGGCAGAGGTTGCAGTGAGCCAAGAATGCACCACTGCACTCCAGCCTGGGCAGCAGAGCAAGACTGTCTCAAAACAAACAAAACACCTAGGTCTTTAAAGCAGGGTTTCATTATTAGGAGAAATGTAGGGAAAGGGGAGAGAAAGCAGGGCAGGCCAGGCTTGCAACTTGCTGCCCGGCTGGACCAAACAAATTCTGAAAAACCTGACCCAGTGGGTTTTACTAATGGGAGTAACTCTGACAGATACTATAGTTTATATCCTTTGTTTTTCCTTTCATTTAAGAGAGAGAGTGTCACTCTATCACCCAGGCTGGAGTGCAGTGATGCAATCATAGTGCACTGCTGTCTCGACCTCCTGAGCTCAGGGATCCTCCTGCTTCACACTCCTGAGTAGCTGGGGCTATGGGAACATGCCTCCACTCCTGGCTTATAGTTTATATCTTGATATAGTTTATATCTAATAACTCCTTTTCCCCTTGAGTAAATTTTAAAATGAACTAGAAAGTTCTTACTAAGATGGATGGTTTTTCCCTCATTTTCCCCTTTTGTAAGCCCAATAATTATCATGGTCCATTTAATAGTTACCAGTTAGAAGTTTTCATCAATAGTTGAGATATTGATTTTGTTCTCTTTTAATATTTTTCTCATCAAATGACCTAAACCTTTGCCTGCATTTCCCACAGTTAAAAAACAGAGTTGCTGGGTGGTGGCTCATGCCTGTAATCCCAGCACTTTGGGAGGCTGAGGCGGGTGGATCACTTGAGGTCGGGAGTTCGAGACCAGCCTGGCCAACATGGTGAAACCTCCATCTCTACTAAAAATACAAAAATTAGCTGGGTGTGTTGGCACATGCCTGTAATCCCAGCTACTCCAGAGGCTGAGGCAGGAGAATTGCTTGAACCCGGGAGGCAGAGGTTGCAGTGAGCCGAGATTGTGCCACTGCACTCCAGCCTGGGCAATAGTGAGACTCCATCTCAAAAAAACAAAACAACAGCAGCAACAACAAAAAAACAGAGTTGATGTGTTCTCTACTTTGATCAGGTTAACCTGAAAAATGTAAAACATAAATGATAAGGAGGCCGGGCGCAGTGGCTCACACCTGTAATCCCAGCACTTTGGGAAGCCAACTGCTTGAACCCAGGAGATGGAGGTTTCAGCGAGCCAAGATCATGCCACTGCACTCCAGCCTGGGTGACAGAATGAGACTCTTTTTTTAAAAAAATAAAAAATAAAAATGATCAGGAGAGCAGGACTGCTTACACTTTTTAACGATTGAATGACAGAGTAGCTTGTAACAAGAACAGCAATTAATAATTCTATATTGTGTTACATTTCCATCATTGAGCCAGGAATTATTTTTTCTTTAAGCTGTTCAGGGTTTTTAAAAAATCCTCCTTAGAGAAGGGTAAAGACAAATAAGAAGGAGGCAGTATATTCATATATATTAATATTCACTTAAACTGATAAAACTTTAATTTCTAAAACCCAGGGTTGTTCTTTGGGATAGATTACTTAATTAATAAATAACAGTAGTTGATGTATATTGAGTACTAATTATGAGCCAGGCGCTGTTTGAAGCACTTTATGTATATGTTAAATAGCTTATTTATTCCTCACATCAACCTTGTGAGGTAGGTATTATTATCCTCCTTGAACAAGTGAGGAAAATAAGAAACAGAGACATAAAGTAACATGCCCAGGGTTGCAAATCCAGTTAATGGTGAAGCAAGGTTTGAGAACAGGTCAGCTGGCTCTGACACCTGCTCCTAACCATTATGCCAATCGTAGCCTCTACTTGATTTGGCCATTTTGTTAAGAGTCCTTTCTCAAGGGGAACCAGATTTCACGTTTGGTTCTTGTCACGCACATCTGTGTGAAGAGACCACCAAACAGGCTTTGTGAGAGCAACAAGGCTGTTTATTTCACCTGGGTGCAGGCGGGCTGAGTCCAAAAAAGGAGTCAGCAAAGGGAGACAGGAGTGGGGCGGTTTTAAAGGATTTGGGTAGGTAGTGGAAAATTGCAGTTAAAGGGGTTTGTTCTCTTGCAGGCAGGGGCGGGGTCACAAGGTGCAGGGTAGGGAGATCAGGAGACCCATTGTTCCGGGGAGGAACATAACAAGGTGGATTGATTAGTTGGGGTGGGGCAGGAACAAATCACAATGGTGGAATGTCATCTTTTGTGGTTCTTCAGCTGCTTCAGGCCATCTGGATATATACATGCAGGTTACAATGGCTTAGCTTGGGCTCAGAGGCCTGACAGTTCTTAGCATAGTCGTATAATGTCAATAGAGCATTTTTTAAAACTCAATACATTCAAAATGACAGTATATACAGAGCTGTATGTCTCATTACAAAATAATTCTTCAAATCTTTCATTTATTGCATGCCTACAGTACCATTAAATTGCTAGCCAGGAATCTGGGTACATTGGAAGCCCTAGAAATCTGACAAAGATGTTGGGAAACGGCACCACCAAGCCAGCTGTACAGGGCCACATCCTTGCACTGTGGATCTTTGCTCCTGGGTGACCCAAGGCCTAGGCAGCCTTCTTCCCATGTTGGATGTGAGCTTGTGTGATTGCATTTCCTGGGTATGCCTTTTATATAGTACAGACCCTCTGATGTGCACTCATCAGCTAAAATTTTCCAAAGCAGGGAACAGAGCCCCCCTGGACAAGGTCCAGTACAGATGTAAAAACCATTCTAAGATCAGACAGAGCTGAGTGGACCAGGAAGTGGCTGGGATCAGGCCATGAAATGGATTTAAGTAGACACTTGGTATCAGAGAGACTCTAGGAGAAGAAGAGCTTCAAGGTCAATGGAAACAGGCAGGCAGTACACGGAGGGCTCCAATCACTGATCAGCCTTCACAGGCCACCATTGTAAGAACCCTGAGTTAAAGAACTGGCTGTGAGGTCAAGTGCTGGGTGTTTCTCCTTCAAACCCCCAGGGGACTTGGCAGATCTTGTCCTGTAGAACGGAACTTCCTGGTTATGGTCATTAAGGGAATGTTATAGGCTGTGTTTAGCTCTTGTGGTTCTATGGGCCCAACTCCAACTCCCAAGAGCCTCTTAACATCCATGAGAAATGGCAGGCCCCATTGATCTAGAGTGTGATAAAGCCAGGTGAGTTTAGCTGCTGCAGAAGGTGCACTTTAGGCACACACATGCCAAATTCCTAAATGATCAGCAACTTAAGAGGAGGTTATTTGATTGTGAATAAGCCTTTTATTGGTTTACATTTAAGCTGTCTGTGCCTCATGGAATTGCCAATGAAGATATTGTCTCGCAAAACCCCGGAGAACTCTCTTGTAAGGTAAAGTAGAGCTCTTTCTTTACTGGTTAATGTAAAAAAAAATTTACTGGCCTCTGTTACTACCATTACACATTATTAAATGCTTTAGGCTCCAAAGATTAAAATGTGAAAATAATAATGTTTTATTAAATAATAATTGCTTCAGAGAGTGGTATTGTACCTTACAGCGTGGGGATGTACTTGTGATGCTGAAGCAGACGGAAAATAATTACTTGGAGTGCCAAAAGGGAGAAGACACTGGCAGAGTTCACCTGTCTCAAATGAAGATTATCACTCCAGTTGATGAACATCTTAGAAGCAGACCAAACGTAAGGAATTAATATTGTTACAGCCCTCATATCACACATAGCAGCACATTTCATGGAACTATTAATTATATCTCATCTTCAGGTTTTTATTAGCACATTTGTTTTAACCAGAGTAAAAATTACAGTAGCATTTTATTCCACTTTTAGAATAAATTACCACTAAGAGACTTGCCACTGCCATACTACTAATCACTTCGATACAGAGTGACTACCCTGTGTTTTGTTTTCTTCACTGCACTCCAGCCTGGGCCATAGAGCGAGACTCTGTCTTGAAAAAAAATACAAATAAAAAAATAAAGTAAATATGAAAAATAATAGTGATCAAGTAAAATACTTGGTTTGCCATTCATCCTAGTTTTCATAATCTTTTCCCATTTTTTTCTTCTTAGAGGGCAGTTTATCTTTTGAAGTTTGCTAAGAAACTAAAAAATTGTATTTGGAGAGCAGAGGAGATGTGTGTTAAGGTAGCTTCTGCTGGCATATGAAATCCTTCCTTTAGCTCCCACGGGGCGAGTCCTCCACTGACTCATTTTCTCTGTTTTGGTACAGCATTATCCATCTCTCATAGCTGTCCTTCCTCTTTCAGAACACACTCATGGCAACAGTGGGAGTTACACTGCCAAAAAGCTTTCCTTTGTGAAAAATAGAAGCTAAAAAAAATTAGAATTTTTTTTGTTTTCTTTTTTTCTTTTTTTTTTTTTTTGAGACAAGGTCTCATTCTGTTGCCCAGGCTGAAGTGCAGTGGTATGATCACTACAGCCTTGCCCTTCCCGGCTCAAGCAATTCTCCCACCTCAGCCTCCTGAGTAGCTGGGACTACAGGTGTGCACCACTATGCCTGGCAATTTTTAAAATTTTTTGTAGAGACAGGGTCTCACTGTGTTGCCAGGGCTGGTCTGAAACTCTTGGGCTAAGCCATCTGCCTGCATGGGCCTCCCAGAGTGTTCAGATTACAGGTATGGGTCACCATGCCCAGCCAAAAGTTAGTCTTTTATAACAGTGCAAAGTTCTTTCCACCTTAAATACCACCTTCTCATCTTTTACTATAGACTTGCAGAGAGTTGGCCTCTGATGGGCAGCTATTGGTGATAATGAAATGAATCCTCCTTTATGCTTCTGGGTTCATGGCTATTGTTACATTTTTTTAAAATAAAACCTACCTATTTGAAAACCTAGTTTTAAGGTAAATATCTCTACGAATGTGTTGTACTTTCCTGTAACTTGGCAAACAGAGAATATTGAATGAATATGACCAGTTGTGGTTGAATCAGACAGATCATGGGAAAAGTGGAAGGTTGTTGCCTGGTACGTGGTTGAGACCCCAGACCTGGGTTTCAGGGAAGTGGAATTTGGTTCCCCTTCCACCTTCTTTGGTGGTTATTTAACTTCTCTAAACTTTATCTTTTTAACGTGTGAGATAACTGCCCACAGAGTTGTCTTCAGAGTTGACAGATATATGATTTTGTTTGTGTAAAAGTCCAGAATAGATAAATCCATAGAGACAGAAAGTAGACTACTGGTTGCCTGGGGCTGAGGGGAGGGTAACTGGAGAGTGACACCTAATTAGTAGGAGGTTTCTTTGGGGAGTGATAAAAATGTTCTGCACTTTGGTTATGGTGATGGTTGGATAATTCTATGAATATACTACAGCCATGTTCACTTTCAGTGGGTAAATTTTATTGTATGTGGGTTATATCTCAAAGATGTTTAACAAATTCATTGAGCTAATGCATATAAGGTATTTAACACAGTGAGTAGCACATAGTGAATGAGCAGTAAATATTAGCTATTCTTAATATTAGAAAACCATTTGCATTAGCAGTTATAGTCATATTAGAAAGATCTTCGCATTATGTTATATTTACCTACCAGATACCTACCCTAGTGATGTGGTCTGAATTGTATGGACTGCTTGTTGGCAACCTGTCTAGCCTGTTCCTCTTGCCCTTCACCTGCTAGGCTGGGTTGATGAGCAGCATTGCCAGTGATATCCACACATTGAAGGCAGAGAAGGGAAAATGTGTGATTGGGAGGCACAAATTATCCCCTCCCTCCAAGGATTGGTTTATGTTTAGGCGTCTGGTCCATTTGGAGATTTCGTGTTTGGTGTGTGGTAGGTCTCTGACATCATTTTTTCCAAACGGATAGGCATCTAGCCTAATACCACTTATTGAATAGTAATTCCTTTTTCTCCACAGATGTAAATCAGAAAAAAATGAAAATCACACATGCACATGTATAACACATTACATAAATAATAATTAATTTGTTTAACTTTTTTTGGAGAGAGTCACTCAGTCATCCAAGTCAGAGTATAGTGGCACAGTCATAGCTCACTGCAGCCTCGAGTTCCTGGGCTCAAGAGATCCTCACACCTCTGCATCCCTAATAGCTGGGACCACAGGGGTGTATCACCATGCCTGGCTAATTTTTTATTTTTTTGTAGATATGGCATTTCTTATGTTGTCCATGCTGAATAATTATTAAAAGCCACTCCAGGCTGGTCATGGTGGCTCAGGCCTGTAATCCCAGCAGTTTGGGAGGCCAAGACGGGTGGATCACCTGAGCCCAGGAGTTTGAGACCAGCCTGGGCAACATGGCGAGACCCCATCTCTACAAAAAATACAAAAATTAGCCAGGCATGGTAGTGCTTGTCTGTAGTCCCAGCTACTTTGGGGACTGAAGTGGGAGGATAACTTAACCTCTGGAGGTCAAGGCTGCAGTGAGCTGTGATTGTGCCACTACACTACAGCCTAGGTGATAGAGCAAGACCCTGTGTCAAAGAAAAAAAAGCCATGTCAGACCTAAAATATCTCAGAATTCATGAAATTTCTATATTGCTCATTTATTTAGAGAAAAGCATTAAGCAGTCCATGAAAAAATGTTAGGGTCTTCTTAGTAAGCTAATATAGTAAGCTACATTAGCCATTAGAGTCTTAAGTTATATTTCAGTTTACCTAACTTGAGAGAATGAAAGTTTTGTTTCTGCAGGTGCATTTTGGTTGAAAGAGCAGCTGAGATTTAGAAAAGATCTCAGCAAAGGTGCTGCAGGGTTGAAATGGAGAAAGTGGACCATCACTCACAGTGCACTGCAATCAGCCTGGTGCATCATGGCCAGGGGAAGGGCAAAGGTACAGATGTGTTAGGATGTCTCTAAGGGGACAAGAGTTATTAGAGGAGGTGAAGAGACAAGAAAGGGCACAAAAATCTGCCTTTATTTATTTCACAGGCTTGCCAGTGTTGAAGAGTGTTAAGTTATAACTCCAACTAATATCCTTCAGTGGGATTTGATGAAGATGAGCATAAGCCTGTCTCTTGATATAAAGAAACTAAGAATAACAATTGCTAGTCAATAAGAAGAGGTCACTCTTCAGCTTTGCCTTCTCTGGCCAATCTAGGCATTTGGCTAGATGGATAGAGAATGTTAGATTGTTTTTGCTAATTTATTTAGAAATACTGTTGAATAAACCATTCAGATTAAATACAAAATGCAGACCAGGCATGGGAGGTAGCATTGCTTTCAAATTAGAAAAAGCACTTAGTTAAGTGGTAATAAATGAAATGGATTTTACTTTTTGTGAATTACACTTCTGTGGAAAGTCATTAGCTCCTTTTGTTACAAAAGGCAAGAGCATAAATCATAGAACTTTCTTCTTATCCCATCCTAATAAAGGCACAACTTTTAAGACTCTGTCTTGATCGGCCTGGCGCGGTGGCTCACGCCTGTAATCCCAGCACTTTGGGAGGCCGAGGTGGGCGGATCACAAGGTCAGGAGATCGAGACTACGGTGAAACCCCGTCTCTACTAAAAATACAAAAAATTAGCCGGGCGTAGTGGTGGGTGCCTGTAGTCCCAGCTACTCAGGAGGCTGAGGCAGGAGAATGGCGTGAACCTGGGAGGCGGAGCTTGCAGTGAGCCGAGATTGTGCCACTGTGCTCCAGCCTGGGCAACAGAGCAAGACTCCGTCTCAAAAAAAAAAAAAAAAAAAAAAGACTCTGTCTTGATCACAATTTTAAGGAAAAAGCTGTCCTTGAAAGGGAAAGAGGTCAAAAACCACTACTTTGGGGTAGAATAGATACTGTTTAAAAATAAATAAACAGTTCCCTTTTCTTTTACTCTCTCAGCTTATAAAAGCAAAAAGAAAACATACTGGGGGATATTTTAATTGAGATTTTCATCCTCCCTTGGCAAGAACACATTCTTCTTCAACTTGATAATAATTCCCTTGTTTGGCTCAACTGCGTGGTTTG
Organism: Nomascus leucogenys; assembly: GCF_006542625.1. Taxonomy (NCBI): domain Eukaryota; kingdom Metazoa; phylum Chordata; class Mammalia; order Primates; family Hylobatidae; genus Nomascus; species Nomascus leucogenys. The sequence continues at coordinate 71,803,671 of NC_044387.1, read as the reverse complement.
CGTCATATACTCATAATGTAATTGTGTCAAGAGGACTCTAATGAGAAAAAAAAAAATTAGTCTCAGAGTGAATAATAAATCCACCATCTATCCTGCACACTTCATTCACAGCCCTTTTTTCCCCCTAAGGATCCAAGCCACGCTCAGAAGCCTGTTGACAGTGGTGCTCCTCATGCTGTCGTTCTTCATGATTTCCCAGCAGGTAAGGATGTAAATAATACAGTGGGAGAACCACAGGATCCAGGAGTAAGTCTTTTTCCCCGCTGGGGGTTAGCCTCTCAAGGACATCCTTCTTCATTTTCTGTGCCTATAGAGTCCTAGACTGGAGAGGTCATCTTATCCAGGACTCCACTTCAAGAAGGGTTGATTGGACCAGCCATTCCAGAAAGCTTAGTTGTATACCCTTGCCTTTGAAGCTCCCTGAGAAAGAGAAAGAGAGAGAGAGAGAGAGAGAGAGAGACTTTCCCTTACAAATGAACATTGCAAATTGCCTACCAGTCATAAACTTTTTAACTCTTTCAAAATAGTGGGTACTAGGCTGGGTGCAGTGGCTCACGCCTGTAATCCCAGCACTTTGGGAGGCTGAGGCAAGCGGATCATGAGGTCAGGAGATCAAGACCATCCTGGCTAACACAGTGAAACCCTGTCTCTACTAAAAATACAAAAAATTAGCTGGGCGTGGTGGCAGGCGCCTGTAGTCCAGCTATTCGGGAGGCTGAGGCAGGAGAATGGCGTGAACCCGGGAGGCGGAGGTTGCAGTGAGCTGAGATTGCGCCACTGCACTCCAGCCTGGGGGACAGAGCGAGACTCCGTCTCAAAAAAGAAAAAAAAAATAGTGGGTACTAATTAACAATTGTAATGTCGCTGGGCACGGTGGCTTACACCTGTAATCTCAGCACTTTGTGAGGCCGAGGCGGATGGATCACGTGAAGTCAGGAGTCCAGACCAGTCTGACCAACATGTTGAAACCCTGTCTCTATAAATACAAAAAAGTAGCTGAGCGTGGTGATGCATGCCTGTAATCCCAGCTACTTGGGAGGCTGAGTCAGGAGAATCGCTTGAACCTGGGAGGCAGAGGTTGCAGTGAGCTGAGATTGTGCCATTGCACCCTGGGCAACAAGTGCAAAACCCCGTCTCAAAAAACAACAAAAAAAAACAATTGTAATAAAGTTCATCCTAACTTAATAACTGAAGTTCTTTTGTCTTCAAAGTTGTCTCAGCTGCTACTTACCTATGAGATCAAAGTAATTTTATTTATTTATTTATATTTTTGTGAGACAAGATCTTGCTCTGTCGCCTAGGCTTGAGTGCAGTGGCGCAATCACTATAACCTTGAACTCCTGGACTCAAGTGATCCTCCTCCCTCAGCTTCCCCAGTAGCTAGGACTACAGGGGTACCACTACACCTGGCTAATTTTTTTTTTTCCTAGGGACATGGTCTCGCTGTGTTGCCCAGGCTGGTCTTGAACTCCTGGCCTCAAGTGATCCTCCCACCTTAGCTTCTTAAAGTGCTGAGATAACAGGCATGAGCCGCCCATGCCCACCCATAATATAAATACTTTTGTAATAATTTTTAAAATACGCTTCATATCCAAGGCTGCAAATAACTCCTGATTTACTTACAATCTCTTCTTATCCACTTGATAGGCTGATTTTTGTTTTGGTATGGGTAAACTTATTTGCCAAAGAGTTGTAGTACTCCTTTAGTTAATATTTGAAATTAAAATGGTTTTTAAGCATGATTGAGAATAATAAGAATATTATACCATGTCTATAAACTTTTTTCATTGTTCAGTGTGTATTCAGCATGGGTTTATATTGGCACAGTAGGAAACATTTGCTAACACAATAGTGTTTTTTTCAACCATTTCCCATCAATCAAAACATGGTAAATATATCTAATTTGGTCTTTAAAAAGGGAGCTCATAACAATGTCCAAAAAAAGAATAGCATTTTTTAAGTCAATTTGATTAGTATAATCTGTTCTCAGAATTAGTGGAACATAACTGCCTCAGTGGACACAACTAAATGCTACTTTGTGCTTTTATCAAATCTACAACCAGGATAATTTATCATACATAACTATAATTTTATATTACAGAGCAAGTTGATGATTTGAACCTCACTTCTGGAGAAATTGTTTATCTTCTGGAGAAGATAGATACAGATTGGTACAGAGGGAACTGTAGAAACCAGATTGGCATATTTCCTGCCAATTATGTCAAAGTGATTGTAAGTGGGTTGTATTTGTTTTAATTTGGTCATATACTCAGTGGGTTCTATGTGACTTGTAGGTTGGAAAAAATAACTAGAAACCCAGATTCTAGTTCTCTCTTTTTCATTGATTCATTTGGCATTTGGAAAATTCAAAAATAAAGATTTGGTGAACTAGGTGATGGTTAATTATTATATTATGGGGTGTTAAAACTTAATGCCTAAATGCTGTCTGAAATCCTAAAGTGAAAGACCACCACAGGTCAACTGGTGAATCAGCTGTTCTTGGAGAGTTGTTAAGCACTTAAGGATATATGGTAATTCTCTGAGACATTTAGTGAACATGAATTCAGTGATACTAGCTTATCCTGTAGAGATGTTCTCTGAGGTTATGGTACCACTTCTTTTCTTTGGAGTACATTTTGGTTTGAGTTTCTTTCATCTTTTCCATTCTTATTTATCTCCGTCTTTTAAAAAAAAAACCTATTTAGGAATACAGAAGTATTTGTATTGGAGATAGTGGTTCATTAATGGTTGTACCCACAAAATAATTTCTAATCTGATTAGGAAAATTATATTAAAGCACCAGAATTTTATATACCCTCACGGCCTAACTTGTGAAAGCATTCCTGTGTGTGAGAGCTGTGTGTAAGCCCAGATGGCTGTGTGAAACATGGGGATAAAATCAGACTGCCCTGACACATTTGTATCAATTGGAATAGGATGACTCGGTCCCTGATGTAACTTACTGATACTGTGAAATATCAATAAATCTAGCTTAATAGCATTAACAGCTTATTTGGAAGGAAAAAGTAAATAAATTCCATTACATCAGAAAATTAGAAAACAAGACTAACAGAAAATCTGAATTCTTCTAATAGAAATGAATTTGAGTCTCTTGGATTATGAAGGGTAGGCATTAAAAATTGTCCAGTGTATCTATGCCTTGATTCTTTGGAGAAATTCTGTAAATGAATATTAAGAATAATGTTTGTTTTAGCACTCTTCCTCATTTTTCTTCTGCCCAATGTAGGAGTACTTTAGAAAGCACAATTACCACACTGAAATCAATCACACAGAATCTGCCACATTATTGGTATGTGTTATTTCGAAGCCCACAAGTTTAAAAAATTGTTTTAAAACTTCAAACCTTTAAAATTCATCAAGAAGGCACTGATGGTCGGGCCTGGTGGCTCAAGCCTGTAATCCTAGCACTTTGGGAGGCTGAGGTGGGCGGATCACGAGGTCAGGAGTTCGAGACCATCCTGGCTAACATAGTGAAACCCTGTCTCTACTAAAAATACAAAAAAATTAGCAGGGCATGGTGGCGGGCGCCTGTAGTCCCAGCTACTCAGGAGGCGGAGCTTGCAGTGAGCCGAGATGGTGCCACTGCACTCCAGCCTGGGGGACAGAGCCAGACTCTGTCTCAAAAAAAAAAAAAAAAAGGCACTGATTTATTTAATATAAACCTCAAGCTTTAAGTAGTTTTAGATTGCATGCATTATAGCCAAATATTTTATTACAACCCAGCCCTCCTCTACTGAGCCTTGTAAATGAGATATTAAGTGCTTGGCTGGGCACAGTGGCTCATGCCTGTAATCCCAACACTTTGGGAGGCTGAGGCGGTAGGATCCCTTGAGCTCAGGAGTTCAAGACCAGCCTGGGCAACATAGTGAGACCCTGTCCCCACGAAAAGTTGAAAAATTAAGTGGGCATGGTGTCACGCGTGTGTACTCCCAGCTATTTGGGAGGCTGAAGTGGGAGGATGGTGTGAGCATGGGAGGGCAAGGCTACATTGAGCCGTGATCACGCCACTGCACTCCAGCCTGGGCAACAGAGTGAGACCCTGTCTCAAAAAATAAATAAATAAAATAAAACAAAGTGCTTGCCACTTAGTTTGCTAAATACAGATTCCTTTCTTCCCTATTCATGTTGAAGGGGGAAAATATTTCAGTTATAAATGTGAATAGAATCCACAAGTTGTTTTTGTTTTGTTTTGTTTTGTTTTTGAGACAGTCTCACTGTTGTCACCCAGGCCAAGCTAGTCTCGAACTCCTGATCCTCCCAAAGTGCTGGGATTACAGGCATGACCCACTGTGCCCAGCCCGAGAATCCAAAGTTTTATTGAAGTGTTTTATCTTGGGGTCAGAGAAGTATTGCAGGATTCTACCAACACTTGGAGTAGGTGTGGTAGGGCTAATGCGTGGCACTGTGAATGCCTAGTGCCTGATTTCTATCTTAAGTCCTTAGCTGCGGTTTTCAACCTGGAGAATATGGGATAGAGCTGGCAGGGTGCGGCAGCTCACACCTATAATTCCAGCACTTTGGGAGGCCAAGGCAGGCAGATTGCTTTGAGTCCAAGAGTTCAAGACCAGCCCAGGCAACAATGGTGAAACCCTGTCTCTACTAAAAATACAAAAATTAGCTGGGTGTGGTGGTGCACACCTGTAGTCCCAGCTACTTGTGGGGGCTAAAGCAAGAGGATCACTTGAGGCTGGGAGGTCGAGGCTGCAGTGAGTTCTGATTGTGCCATTGCACTCCAGCCTGGGTGACAGAGTAAGACCCTGTCTCAAAAAAAAAAAAAGGGATAGAGAAAATTCGGTCAGAATTAGAGTGATATTAATGTGGTTATTCCAGTAAATAAGAGAATTGACTGGCTACTCAAGGAAGGCTACTTCACAACTTACACTTTTTTTTAATCCAAATTCAGGATTTTTTTTACCATTTAGCACCTGTAGTTCCTCTTAATCAGATTAACACCTAGCTAAACCGATCGATTTCAGTCATGTACTTTCTAATTACTTAACCTTACATTTATCTTATGAACATCTGAAAAATATATAATTGTTGCCTTGATTTTGTCTTTACTAGATTGATATTCCAGAAGGAGGAAGTGGGAAAAGAGAATCTGTTTCATCTCATTGTGTTAAGTAAGTTTTATTTGTGTTCTTTTGCACAAAATACAAAGGAGATAACCATCTATATCATGAAGAATTATCAAGCTTAAAACACTCCAAGGCCAGGCATGGTGGCTCAGACCTGTATCCCAGTACTTTGGGAAGCTGAGGTGGGAGGATTGCTTGAGGCCAGGAGTTCAAGGCTAACCTCGGCCACATAGCAAGAACCCATCTCTATTATTTATTTATTCTTTATTTTAAAAGAAAACACTTCACATGGTGATAATTCGGATTCTCATTGTGTCTTTTTAGTTACAAAGAAAACTTGTTTAAAAGGTGACAATGGGTTAAAATTCCGATGAAAGTACATCATGAGCCTGCTGATAGAAGCTTATCTAAGCAACTCTCCAACATCAGTGCAGGCCATAGAGAAAGCAGCAAAGCACAGTCTATGCCAATGCTTCCTGCAGCCTGGTCTCAGCATGAGCAGAGATAGTTTCATCAATTTTTTTTTTTTTTTTTTTTGAGACGGAGTCTTCGCTCTGTCACCCAGGCTGGAGTGCAGTGGCGCAATCTCGGCTCACTGCAAGCTCTGCCTCCTGGGTTCACGCTATTCTCCTGCCTCAGCCTCTCTGAGTAGCTGGGACTACAGGCGCCTGCCAACACGCCTGGCTAATTTTTTGTATTTTTAGTAGAGACAGGGTTTCATCGTGGTCTCGATCTCCTGACCTCGTGATCCGCTCGCCTCGGCCTCCCAAAGTGCTGGGATTACAAGCGTGAGCCACCGTGCCCGGCCAAGTTTCATTATTTACTGCATTTTATTTTGGCCTTCTGGTGTTTACCCAGTTTTTAGAAGGTTCAAGTATTTTTGTCATGAGAAATAATTAAATCCTATAGAAATATGAATCCTACAATAACTGCTAGACATTTTGTATGTTTTTGTTTTTAAGAGGAACTAGAAGAAAGTGAAGAAAGAGTTAAGTTGAAGGGATTTTCCTTTATCTCTGAGGACCTTTCTCTGAATTTATATACCCTTTTATGTGTCGTTGTAACTCCTTTGTGATTTAAAACACGGCCACAATGCAATTTTATATTCTAGTTAAATGAGCAAATTAATAGAATTCATTACCTGCCGAAGACTGTAAACCTGTCTATGAATAGGTCAGACATAAGGAGATGCTCCCAGAGGACTTCAGAAAACAAATGCAAAGGTTATCACAAATAAGAAAACTTCTGATCCACAACAGTTGAATTCTATTTCAGATTCAGTTTTTCTCTATTTTTAAGCAGCATATACTGTGTCTCAGCAGGTTGAATTTGAAGTGGGCTTTTAACAGTCATTGACCCATTGATCTGACTTAAATCAGAATTCTATTAGAGCTAGAATCAACCTTTTGCTTCTCCTTAGCCTGTTGCTATTGAAACTTCCTTTCTAAATCCCCAAATCTAGGGATTAGTATTAAAATACACCTTCTAGAAACACAATTTTATCTCTACTTGTATCTTATTTTCAGTCAAAATTGCAGATCATGTAAGGATTGTTCCAAATATCAGAAATGAAGCCCTTTTAAAGGAGATACAAAAATCATTTTTAAAGCCAACAGAGTTAGGTCCAAGACTGTGTATTATGATATGCCGAGTTTCTGTTTTCTTTAAACCTTCTCCTAGTTTTTCAGGCCAGCTCACTGATTGAGCATCTGTTGAGCATCGACTTTGCCCAGCTGATGCCCATGGCATTCTGCCCTGATTAGTAGTCAGGAAATTTGATGAATTACCCTGAGATTCTCAGGGTTAGCACTCCTCAACTCCGTGCATTTATGATTGAAAGAGTTCAGACTGGACCATGGATTGCTGTGGCCCAAGGATACAAAATATGGAGACTGGGGAGTAAGGTGATCAAAAGACACAGCAGGGTAAACTAACCACCCAGCTGCATGCACTCTGTGACCTTGAGCTTTAGCCTTTCTGAATGAATAGGTTCATATCTGTTACTTAAAAGTGTAACTTACTCTTTTTCATGGAATAATTTCAAATTAGCCTAGTATACCTTATTCCATCGTAAACCCAGAATAAATATTTATTGAAAGACTGAATGAAGGTTTTTAAGCATTTTAAAAGCACTCTCTAGTCTAATCCACAAAATGTGTTCTTCATTCAGAGGCTCAAGATGTGTTGCTCGGTTTGAATATATTGGAGAGCAGAAGGATGAGTTGAGTTTCTCAGAGGGAGAAATTATTATTCTTAAAGAGTACGTGAATGAGGAATGGGCCAGAGGAGAAGTTCGAGGCAGAACTGGGATTTTCCCCCTGAACTTTGTGGAGCCTGTTGAGGATGAGCCCACCTCTGGTGCGAATGTTTTAAGTGAGTATAGAGAATTTTTTGTATTATGTTATGCCTAATTCAAATAAACCAAATAATATCATTATACTTAAGCTGTATAATAATCCATATTGCCATATTTTTACGGTAGAAGGAAAACTGATTTTAAAATGGGAATTTGTGTGGGATAGACATTATTTGTGGGCATCTCTCAAAGAGCTGGTTTTGGTATTTTAGGTAATTAGCAATAGCTTCATGTAAGAAATGGCAAAGAGGCTGGGTATGGTGGCTCAGACCTGTAATTCCAACACTTTGAGAGGCCACGGTGGGCGGATTGCCTGAGACCAGGAGTTCGAGGCTGCAGTGAGCTATGATTGTACCACTGCACTCCAGCCTGGGCAACAGAGCCAGACTCTGTATCTAATAAATAAATAGCAAAGACTTTTAAATGGAAATGAACTATAGACTGTTACTAATGTATGTAGACTATAAATAATTGTGTTTACAATTAACTAAACAAGCTCAGTGAAGTTAGTACAGGTTAACGCAACATAGGCTATACATGAAGAGACTGGAGTGGAATCCCAGACTCTTCACTCCCACCTCCCACCCCAACCATTTATTTTTAATACTATGTGGCCTTCACATCTAATGTTCTGACTTCTTGTGTTTGTTTGTTTTTTTAATGTAGGCACAAAGATACCACTGAAAACCAAAAAAGAAGATTCTGGCTCAAGCTCTCAGGTAGGCTGCTTGAACAGATGACTATAGTGACAGCCAGGTTCAAACTCTGGGAGGAATATTAAAATCATAATTTTCAAGAGAATATAGTATGAATTAATTTTTCAATTCATACAACAAATGTTTGTAATACATTCTTAGATGGTTAATATATTTTATATAGAGAGCTCATACAAAGACATGCAAACCCTGATAGAAAATGAAAACAGGCTGGGCACAGTGGCTCACGCCTGTAATCCCAACACTTTGGGAAGCCAAAGCAGATGGATTACCTGAGGTTAGGAGTTTGAGACCAGCCTGGCCAACATGGTGAAACCCGGTCTGTACTAAAAATACAAAAATTAACCAGGTGTGGTGGCGTGCACCTGTAGTCCCAGCTACTTGGAAGGCTGAAGCAGGAAAATAGCTTGAACCTGGCGGTGGAGGTTGCAGTGAGCCAAGATAGCGCCGCTGCATTCCAGCCTGGGTGACAGTGTGAGACTCTGTCTCAAAAAAGAAAGAAAGAAAGAAAATGATAAAACAGACATGATTAGAGAATTCATAAAAGAGGCTGGGCGCGGTGGCTTACGCTTGTAATCCCAGCACTTTGGGAGGCCAAGGCGGGCGGACCACGAGGTCAGGGGATCGAGACCACCCTGGCTAACACGGTGAAACCCCGTCTCTACTAAAAACACAAAAAAAATCAGCCGGGCGTGGTGGCGGGCGCCCGTATTCCCAGCTACCCGGAAGGCTGAGGCAGAAGAATGGTGTGAACCCGGGGGGTGGAGCTTGCAGTGAGCCAAGATTGCGCCACTGCACTCCAGCCTGGGAGACAGAGCAAGACTCTGCCTCAAAAAAAAAAAAAAAAAAAGAATTCATAAAAGAGATACAATAAGTGTCTAATATTGAAAAAATATTTAACCTTTCTAATAATCAAGAAAATATATAATGAAGCAGCAATAAAATACCATTTAACCTATTCAGTGCAGCTCAACACTAAACAAGCAATTATGAGCATGTGAGTGTTCAAAAAAAAGAGAGAAAGTACACATTATTATTTATCACCCTAAGAAAAGGATAAAAAATGAGATAGGGTTTTAGTCACAAAGATGAGCATAGTGCTAATATAATAAGAAAAAATTGGAAACAACCTAAATATGACCATTATTGGAAGAATATTCTAAAGCTATGAAAAACTAGATTTATCAAATAAAATAATTTTTTAAATGTCATGAGAGGAAACATAGGGAAAGGGGATATAAAATTGAATGTATAGCATAAAAAGACTGGAAGGAAATTATTCAAGTTATTAGTATTAAATTGCATCTAGGTAGTAAGATTATATACATGGGACGGTTTTTTTTTCCCCACTACTTCTTTTTTTTTTTTTTTGAGACAGAGTCTCACTCTGTCGCCCAGGCTGGAGTGCAGTGGCATGATCTTGGCTTACTGCAACCTCTGCTGCCGGGTTCAAGCGATTCTCCTGACTCAACCTCCCAAGTAGCTGGGTTTACAGGTGACTGCCACTGTGCTTTGCTAATTTTTGTAGTTTTAGCAGAAACGGGGTTTTACTATCTTGGCCAGGCTGGTCTTGAACTCCTGACCTTGTGATCCACCCACCTCAGCCTCCCAAAGTGCTGGGATTACTGGCATGAGCCACTGCGCCCGGCCTTCTCCATTTCTTTGTGCGTTTCTCAACTTTCCAAATATTTAGGAACATTTGTTTCATTTGTATAATGAGAAAGAGAAAAATGGTGGGTTAAAATTTTTACACTGTTCATCATGACTCCAGAAATGCTTAAAGGTACTAGGAATGTGGTGCCTTCTGTTGTTTTTTAGTTTTTTGTTGTTTTTGGTTTTATTTTGGTTTTTTTTGGTTTTTTTTTTTTTTTTTTTTTTGGTTTTTTTTGAGACAGGATCTCACTCTGACACCCAGGCTAAGTGCAGTGTCAAGGTCTCAGCTCATTGCAAGCTCTGCTTCCCAGGCTCAAGCAATCCACCTCAGCCTCCTAAGTAGCTGGGATGACAGGCACACACCACCACTCCCAGCTAATTTTTGTATTTTTTGTACACACGATCTCATTTTGTTGCCCAGGCTGGTCTCAAAATCCTGGGCTCAAGCACTCCATCTGCCTCAGCCTCCCAAGGTGCTAGGATTACAGGGGTGATCCACCACATCCGGCCTTCCATTGTTTTTAGTGACAAATTTAGAAGAGTTAAGCCTGATGGGATCATTGTGTTTGTGAAAATGTCACTTGTAATTGGCCTGTGTGTCCCTTAATTCTTTATCCCTACCCACTGATAAAGTGAAACAGGAAGGAAACTGACTACAGTTCTCCAAAAGGAAATGTTCACATGGTTGTTGCCTGCATTTTTGGAGAATGGTAAGTTCCATCCTTTAGGGTTGGTTACTCAAGTGCAGGAGCAAGAGGGCAAGGTTAGTGTTGTTTGCTTGCTTTTTGTTTTTGTTTTATAAGTCATCAGTTATTGAGCACTTAAGATGTGCCAGGCACTGGGCTAAATGTTAGACATGCATTGTCTCATTTAATCCTCTTAGTAACCCCAAGATGAAGCTGAGCCTCAGAGAAGAGAAGCGTCTTGCCCAGTGTCAAGAAGTTAAGAAGTGGCAGAACTGGGTCTGGAACCCTTGCCTGTGTAGCTCCCAAGCCTTTGTCCCTGCCAGGCGCTGAGGCTCACTCCTGTAATCCCAGCACCTTGGGAGGCCAAGGCAGGTGGATCGCTTCAGGCCAGGAGGTTGAGAACAGCCTGGCCAACATGGTGAAACCCCGTCTCTACTAAAAATACAAAAATTAGCTGGGCGTGGTGGTGCGCACCTGTAGTCCTAGCTAATCGGGAGGCTGAGGCAGGAGAATTGCTTGAACCCGGGAGGCGGAGGTTGCATTGAGCCAAGATTGCGTCATTGCCCTTCAGCCTGGGCGACAGAGCGAGACTCCATCTCGAAAGAAAAAAGCCTTTTCATTATCCTCTACTGCCTGCTTGAGCCTCTTGAACATAGGGTTCCCATCCCAAATTGGCAGAGCTGCGTCTTCACAGAGCAAAACCTTTCTCTAATGTGCCTGGGATAAAAGCGTTCTTACACTAGCCCACCACATCTGGGTGTTATCCTGCCAATCTTAGAGTTAACTACAACTCATAAAATTAAAAGTGTGAATTAATGAAGTTCTGTGCTATGGACTCTATAATAGTCTCTGAATCAAGTAAAGACCTGGGAATTAATAGACCCACCCATTCTGATCCTTCCTAATTTAAATAAAGAAGAGCTTCACTGATAATTAGGTACTTTATCAGAATTTTTTCATAGTGTCAAATACTATGCATAAATATTTTATGTTTTTACCTAATTCTTTAATATAACAATATAATAGGTCATATTAAGAAAAAAGTTTTTTGGCTGAGTGAGGTGGATCATGCCTGTAATCCCAGAACTTTGAGAGGGTGGGAGGATCACTTGAGCCAAGAGTTCAAGACCAGCCTGGGCAACATAGACACCTCATCTCTGCAAAAATAAAATAAAATTAAATAGCTGAGTGTGGTGGCTGCACCTGTAGTCCCAGCTACTCGGGAGGCTGAGGAGGGAGGATTGCCCGAGCCCAGGAAGTCAAGGCTTCAGTGAGCTATGATTCTGCCACTGTACTCCATCCTGGGTTACTAAGTAAGAACTTGGCTCAGAAAAGAAAAGAAAAAAAAGGAAAAAAGTGTTTGCTTAAGCTTTGTGTATCCCTTAAAAGCAGAAAAGCCACAAATTCACACTTGTCATTTAGAGTTATAATTTAAGAAAAAATTATTGGAAACTTTTATTTCTGAAACTTGACAGCAACATAAAGTATTAGATAATTTAAAGAAGCCTTCACGCTTTGAAATCTTAAGACCCCTTAGCTTTTTTTTCCCCACTACTTTTTAAGCTTTGTAGAACTCAATTTCAAATAAAATCTTACACTTCTGACCACACTTCTAATTGATAACAGGTTAACAGTCTTTCTGCAGAATGGTGTGAAGCTCTTCACAGTTTTACAGCAGAGACCAGTGATGACTTATCGTTCAAGAGGGGAGACCGGATCCAGATTCTGGAACGTCTGGATTCTGACTGGTGCAGGGGCAGACTGCAGGACAGGGAGGGGATCTTCCCAGCAGTGTTTGTGAGGCCCTGCCCAGGTATGACAACCGCAAGACATGAATGCTACTCCTCACGGGGAGCCTGACACCTTCAAAACTATATACATTCCTTTCCCCTCTGGCCATGCTCAGTTTGTCCGTCTGTATTTGAAAGAGTTGATACATGAAGTTATGCAAACTTCATTCATATACTTTGTTAGAGTTATAGAAAAAAAAGATAAAAATGTCTTCACTAAATAATGGCTAATTCCATCAAATAAATATAGTTTATGTAATTTTATGTAATTTTTCCCTGCTAAGAGAACATTGTTCATCTTTTTGAAAGTTAAATAAGTTCAAAATTAATTGAACATATGTTTTTAAAAATGTTTTTCTTTGCCTAATATCACTACCTCTGAAGAGAAGATACTATGTTTTTAGAGCAATAAGTGTTTTTTAAAAAATGTTAGATTTGTGTTTTAGTCCACTGTGTTTCTATATATTTAAATTTTTTATGTCTTCACAGCTGAGGCAAAAAGTATGTCGGCCATAGTACCGAAGGGGAGGAAGGCCAAAGCCTTATATGATTTCCGAGGGGAGAATGAAGATGAACTTTCCTTCAAGGTCAGAATGTGTATCTCTTCATAACTGCATTAAGCACTATAATTTTTGAAATGTTTTCCTTTGAAGGATGGAACGTTTGGGTGGAATATTGATCTTTACTCAAGAATGAAGCAATCTCAGACCCTAATTCTATAGGAAGACATTAGAGAAAGTGAATAGTGCAAATAGGCCTGTTAATTTACAGTATCAACCAGGCATTAAGGTACTTAGAGAAAACCTTGGCTTTACACCCCCATACATCCCCAAAGTAATCTCTTGTTCCTTGGTCTTATATCATCAGATCTCAGTAATATTAGGGTTTTTATCAGTAGCCCTGGTAACAGATGACTGTCTACATGGCCCTGCAAGCCTGCCATTGATATGTCTTTGAAGTTGATGGAGAATCAGATAGCACCTGCTACAATTTGCACTAGTAGCATAGTAGCCTTATAAGACACTAAATTCCTTTGGGAGGCCGAGGCAGGCGGATCACGAGGTCAGGAGATTGAGACCATCCTGGCTAACACGGTGAAACCCCGTGTCTACTAAAAATAAAAAAAAAATTAGCCTGGCGTGCTGGCGGGCGCCTGTAATCCCAGCTGCTGAGGAGGCTGAGGCGGGAGAATGGCATGAACCCGGGAGGCGGAGCTTGCAGTGAGCCAAGATTGCACCACTGCACTCCAGCCTGGGCGACAGAGCAACACTCCTCTCAAAAAAAAAAAGAAGA